>NC_090829.1:21550200-22800200 GCF_028021215.1 Eschrichtius robustus | reverse complement strand
TTATTAATAAGTAAGTAATTATTCTTTATTGCCATGAAGAAAAGGAAATTAAGGCAAGAGAATAGAGGAAGAAGTGGATGGTATTTTAGATAGGGTTAATGAGTAATGTTGTCTGAGCGGAGGGAACATTTGAGCAGAGAACTGAAGAAGTGGGCATATCAGAAGGAGGAGCATTACAGGCAGAGGAAAGAGCAAGTCCACAGGTCTGGGTGGGATCAAGATTGGCAGGTTGAATCCCAGTTAGTACAGGGAGTAAGAGCTGAGCTCAGAGAGTTAGTGGGGTCAGATCACAGATGCCCCTGCAGGCCGTGGGGAGGGCTTTGCTTATATTGGCCACGTGAGAGGACGCTCCCTGAGCCTTCTGAGCAGGTAAGTGACATCATCTGACCTGAGGGTAAGAGTCTCTCTGGAATACCCAGAACATGAACTGCACAGAAGCTACACAGGGCATGGAAAGTGACAAAGAGCCTCTCATCTATTTTTCTTCAGGGATTCTCCCAGAAGCCCTTTGGAGTAGATGGGGCAGGTACAGGAATTCCTCCCAAATTTTGCATCCCTCTAGTTCAAAAGGCTGATCTATATGGTTGGACTCTTGAGTCCTTTTCCCACACTCAGGAGCCCCATTAGAATGGAGACAGAACAAATGGTGAGTCACTCCAGACATGACTCAGGGGCCCTGATCATAATGTCAAGAAGGTTGTGAATATTTGCATGGGAGATGAAACAGATGAAAAACAGTGCTTTTCAGATGCACAGTATTTGCAGCAAGGCAAGTAGATGTATAGAAAACTTTTTTTTTTTAAATTTACGAGTATCTTTTTGAAATTATCCAGAAAGAAGATTCTGAAAATGTTTCCTGTGAATGAACTATATAGGACACATTATTGCTAACCTAAAATGTTTCAAATGCCATTAAGATGTGGGTGTTTTTTGTTTTTTCGTGTTTTTTTTTTTTGAGTGGTACTCTATTGTGTTCTTTTAGAGGCTATATAAACATATTAGACTTTTTAAATTTTTATTTATTTCATTTATTTATTTTTGGATCTGTTGGGTCTTCGTTGCTGTGCACGGGCTTTCTCTAGTTGCGGTGAGCGGGGGCTACTCTTTGTTGCGGTGTGCGGGCTTCTCATTGCGGTGGCTTCTCTTGTTGTGGAGCACGGGCTCTAGGCACGTGGGCTTCAGTAGTTGCAGCACACAGGCTCAGTAGTTATGGCTCGTGGGCTCTAGAGCGCAGGCACAGTAGTTGTGGCGCACGGGCTTAGTTGCTCCGCAGCATGTGGGACCTTCCCGGACCAGGGCTTGAACCCATGTCCCCTGCATTGGCAGGTGGATTCTTAACCACTGCGCCACCAGGGAAGTCCCTAGATGTTTTTTATACTCACATTTATTATTAATCCCTCAACCTTATTTTTTGTAAGGTTTGAGTTCCACACATACAATATTTTTGTTAAGTAAACATAAAACTCAGGTTTGAAAGAGAAATCTGTATTATCCCTGAACTTAAAGAGTTTAAGTAAAGGGCCTCTATGTTTTCTCAGTGGGTCATGCTGGCTTGGGCAACGGGAGAGGGAGAAGGCAGCAAACCTAACCATATTGGAAAACAGGTGACTGAAACCTCACCCTGCCCTCCATCCATCCCCTCATCCATCCACTCATCCACTCATCCATCCATCCACTCAGCCATGCAGCCACTCATCCACCTACCCATCCATCCATCCTTCCACCCACCCGTTCATCCACTCATCCATCCATTCACCCATCCATTCATTTATTTATTCACCCATCCATCCATCCAACAAATACTTAATGAGCACCAAACAGAACCAGACGTTGTAATAGAAAGCTGGAGACGAGGCAGACACTGCCCCTGTCTTCATATAGTCTAATCTTTGTTCTCCACACAAATTTGGGTACCTTTCCTCAAGCACCGAGTCCTCCACTGCTCTTGAGCTCCATTTATGCAATCACACATCTCAGCCTTGCTGGCGGATGTCCAGATAAATTTTGCTCTCCAGTCTTGGGGACCAGAATCCAAGAGATTCCCTCAAATCACTCTCTGAGACGGTTGTGGGCAGAGTGGATTAGCAGAGGTCTCAGAATCTGGTCCAAAGTCCTTCTGGTGCCTAATTCACAAAGAAGCTTTTCTAGGTACCAATACTAATAGCACAAAACCTCTGAAACAAATACAGCAAGTCCCCTACACACAAACCTTCAAGTTGTGAACTTTCAAAGATGCTAACGTATATTCACGTGTCCAATCATGTCAGTTAGCTCTATTTGAGGAGGCACTGTTAGTTTTTGAGGCACAGGACCTGAACGTAAAATGGTACACAAAGTTTGCAGCACCCATTCAGAATGCAATCCAGTGCTACCGTGTCATCTATGACAAGAAAAAAAAGAGCTACTACCCAGACATCACTGGACCATTTTTTTAAGAGGGTAGGTAGAATTGAATCCAGCAAGGAACCAGAACCTGTGCCATCAACGTCAGGCGTGAGTGAAATTGCAGCTTGCCCTCCGTCTCCTATTGCTGATGATCCTTCAGCTCTACCATCTCGCACCTTCTCTCCCTCCTCCAGTCAGTAACTCTTCTTGCCTGTTCACTTGATGCCAGCCCCTGTATGCCAGCTGTTGTACTGTACTACTGTACTTTTCAAGGTACTGTACTGTAAGATTAAAAATGTTTTCTTTATTTTTTTGTTTGTTTTTTATGTATTATTTGTGTGAAAAGTATTATAAACGTATTACAGTACAGTACTATATAGCCGATTGTGTTAGTTGGGTACCTAGGATAACTTTGTTGCACTTACGAACAAAATTGGACTTATGAACGCACTCTTGGAATGGAACTCGTTTGTATGTCGGGGACTTACTCTATTCAAATGTGTTGAATAATTACTACATGCTAGCAGCATTGATGAGTATATTCTTATTTTCAAAAACTACATGGTTCTTCTAGGTCCTGCTCCTGTCTACTGCTTCTGCCCTAATTTTGATGTGTTCCCCAAGGTTAACTTCTTAGCCTTCCCCTTTATGTACCCTGAGTGATCTCATCCACTTCTTTCACCAAATCTGAATCCTGATCCAACTAGATTTCCTAAGCTCTTGACTTGCGTGTCTGTTTTCCTGCTGGACCCACATGTCCCAAGAGGACACAAGCTCATTGTGTCCTAAACCAAACTCTTATGGCAAGTACAAAAGCAAGGTCCCAGATCCCTAAGATCTGATGAATGAAATCCATAGGGGTTGTCTCCTGGACTGACCAGAGTCAGAGAGACTAGAGCTATTCAGGGACATGAACCCAGCTCAAGAAACAGGCATCAAAGAGAGGGTGAGCTGCAAAGAAAACCAGGGGCTCAGGGAGAAAACTATGTTATTGTCCAAGGAGGTGAGACTGGATAGAGGGGTTCTGGGCAGTCCTGCCATAGAAAGAGACCTTGGCCGTGGGGTGGGAGATTATTTTAGGACTCTCTGGTTCAGGGTCCATGCTTCCTAAGCAACTGAATGATTAAAATGTTACCTCCTAAGCCCATTGATACCTTCAGAACCTTCATGACTCCAGATCAGGAGCCCACTCTGTGAATACACCCCCTTTCAGGGGAGGGGGTACACCGGTCTCCTGTGAGTATGGTTAATGTGAGCCAGATGCTGAAAGACATCATTCTGAGTGGGCTGAGAACCCTAGCCCAGCCCGAACCTGGACTCCCCAGGTTCTGGTGGCGCAGGGAGGCACCGTCTGTTTTGTACGGCATTAATGACATCCAGTTGATACACATTTGCACCAGGTGGGCAAGACCACCTTCTTGCTGTGATTTCCAGGACTATCAGTTCTGCCATTTCCCTTATTTATTCAGTAACACCTGAGCATTCACCCATAGGCGCCATCACTCCAGTGGCTAAGGTTTCCATGCTGTTTAAATCCAGTTTGCACATGAGTATAAATTTGTTCAATTTGGGGAGTATTTGCTAAAGATAAACACCTACTCCATGATCCAGAAATTCCATTTCTAGGTCTATACTCAAGAGAAATGAGTGCATACATCCAGCAAAAGACATATATAAGAATGTCCATCGTAACTTTTTCCATTATAGCAAGAAACCCAAATGTCCATCAATAGAAGAATGGATAAAACACTGTGGATATCCATACAATAAAATATTACACAGCAGTAAAGAAGAAGAAAGTAGTGATACATGCAGCAATATAGATGAATCTTACAGACATACAATGAGTGAAAAATGTCAGACACAAAAGGCTCCATACTCTATCGTTCCATCCATATGAAATTCAAGAACAGGCAAAATTAACGGTAATAGAGGTCAGAGTAGAGGTGACCTCAGGGTGGCGGATACTGACTGAGAAAGGGCACAGAAAAACCTTCTGGGGGCTGGACATATACTTTATCATGATCTGGGTGGTGGCGACATGAATGTATTCATATGTGAAAATTCATTGGCTGTACATTGAAAAATAGTGCACTCTTGGTAATTTACTTCAAGTCACGCTTTTTCAACGTCAAAAAAGAAAACAAAAATAGGGAAAATTTTAAAGAATGAAGTTAGTCCTGAGCAGGGTATTCCTCGAATCCAGGAAGAACAAGTGTATTTAATCTCTCATTCAGGCTCTAACCAAGCTACATTTTTCTTAAGAGGCAAATAGTAAATATTTTCGGCGTTCTGGGCTGTACCAGCTCTGTCACAATGACTCACCCTTGCCCTTGCCCCAGGAAAGCAGTCACAGACAATAAATAAATGAGCTGGTGTGGTTGTGTGCCAATAAAACTTTATTTACGGAAACAGGCAGTGGGTCAGATTTGTCTGCAGACTGCAGTTTGCTGACCCTTGGTCCAATCCATTGGTGGTGACTTTCTGGGAAAACTAGGTTGAGACCCCTTCAGGATTCACCAGAGAAGAATGCAATGATCCATTAGTCATGTCTGTCAAAAGAATGAATATATATATATGTATAACTGAACCACTTTGCTGTATGCCTGAAACTAACAAACATTGTAAATCCGCTATACTCCAACAAAATTAAAATTTAAAAACTAAAGTAAAGGGCTTCCCTGGTGGCGCAGTGGTTGAGAATCTGCCTGCCGATGCAGGGGACACGGGTTTGAGCCCTGGTCTGGGAAGATCCCACATGCCGCGGAGCAACTAGGCCCGTGAGCCACAACTACTGAGCCTGCGCGTCTGGAGCCTGTGCTCCGCAACAAGAGAGGCCACGATAGTGAGAGGCCCGCACACCGCCATGAAGAGTGGCCCCCACTTGCCGCAACTAGAGAAAGCCCTCGCACAGAAACGAAGACCCAACACAGCCAAAAATAAATAAATAAATAAATAAAATATTTAAAAAAAAAAAAACTAAAGTAAAAAAGAAAAAAACAACAGAGAAGTCAGGCAATCACGTGGCAGTGGGGACCAGCCAGTTCCTCAAACTGAGCCCCCGGGAACCCTTGCTTCACAGAAAGCAACCCCTCTTTGTCCTTCCCCTCTAACCCAAGTCCTCCTCCAGCATCTGCCTTCACTGTCCAGCCCCTGGGCCACTGCTCCCCCCCAGGTTTCCTCGCTGCAGGTAACTCACCTCCTTCATGCCTCATAACCCCAGTCTTCCTACTCCTCCTGCCACGCCCAGACCATCTGGCATGAAATCCCCTCTCCTTGGGGTTCTGCCATACAACCACATCGCCCTCTACCCCTGCTTAGGGCTGACTTGTGTTACCCTCTGGGCTGCCTTCTTCCTCATCCCAGGTACTGTCACTAGCCCGGGGGCTCCAGTGCCTACAGGGCTGACCCTCCCAATATCCTAGCCTCTCAGGTCCTAGACGGCTATGTTTCCCAGGACCTTCACCTGCTCCTACCTGAGCCTCCCATTCCCATAGCCACACTGCAGACCTCCCGTCACGTAGCCTTAGCTGCTCTCCACGATGAGCATCCTGAATCCCCCTGTTACACGTTCTAAACCCAGCCCGTCTTCAGCTCTCCCTCCCTCCTCCCCCCGTACCTGCCCCTCACCTCCGCGAGATCGGCACGCATTTAGTAGACTCCCGCCAGGCTTCACAGCTCTTCATGCAAGCTTTCCTCCCTCTCACGGTATCCTCCACCTCCTTGACCCTCTGTAATCGTATTCAACCCCCCAAATCCCCAGTTCTGAAGGAATCCAAGTGTCTGCTCCACTGTGCCCACCTCCCCGTGGCTGAGAGCTTCTGGGGAACGTCCCACAATCTCTGGCTGGCAGCATATAACCCCATGGATGCAACTCAGCTGGGTCCTCAATGCCGCAGGAATTCTGCCCCCAAAGTGCCACAGCAGGTCTTTGTAAACCTCTCCAAGCTCCAGCCCCGCCCCTCCCCTCACACTCTCAGCAGGTGACTTTGCCCCCACTTCTAAGGGGGGGGGGTCTTTCAGCATCCTGCCGACACATCATCAAATGTTAACCCCCTTCCTACATTCACTCTAAGATTGTCTGCACATACCTGGGGGCTCATATCCCCCCGTCCCTTCTGGCCCTGAGTGCCTGCCTCAGTGGACCCCTCAGCCTTACTCCCATCCCTCCCGCTGGCTGCCCCCTCCTCCCTACTCTATACCTCCCCTTTTTTGATGCCCACATAAAACCACTGTTGGGAAGAAGACTTTTCCTCTTCCAACCTGTGTCCTATGATTGGGGGCCTGCAAATTAACTGAGAAAAGCCAGACTAGCAGGAGAAAAGACAAGGTTTATTTTCACACGTGAAAGCAGGAGCTCCCAGTAAAGGAAAAACTCACAAAATAGTTCAAACTAAAAGTTTATATATATATATATATATATATATGTATATATATATACACACACACATATATATATGTGTGTATATATATATATATATATATATACACATATATATATATATATATATATATATATATATACTTAACAAAAGTGAGAGTTAGTGCTTCAGTGGGAGAGTATGGTGGGAAACTCTACTGGGCTTTTTTTTTTTTTTCCGTGCCGGGCAGCATGCAGGATCTTAATTCCCTGACCAGGGATCGAACCTGTGCCCCCTGCAGTGGAAGCACAGAGTCTTAACCATTGGACCTCCAGGGAAGTCCCTCTACTGGGCTTTTTGATGCTATGGGGAATGGGCAGTTGGTCTTCTAGGCAGCTGTATATTCGTAAGAAACTCCTTGGGAGGGGATTCAGCAGCTGTGTTTTGGGGAGGCTCTACTTTAGTCAGATAAGGTTTCTTTCTACATCTTCTGTAGCTCAAATGTTTTCAATTTAAAATAATCTTTATACCAACTCTGGGGATCTGAGAGGGAAGTCATACCACTCATACAAAGCATCATGGGTATGGTAGATTTTACTGATCATTTTGGCCACCAATGGAGTTTAGATCATAGAAGTACAAACAACCTAAAATTGAACGTCAGAATTTCCTGTTTGTAAAATTCCCTCAGTCTAATTGACTTTTGCCAATTAGAGTACGTCTCCGGGGTGCCACTCTCCCTTGCCCTCTGCTTCGCTTTTGTTCACAGCCCAGCAATGGCAACACTCCTCCCCCACTTCTTTTTCAGGGCACTGTCGCCCTCCCCAGCCTCTACACTTAAATCACCCCAGACCTCCTTTACGTGGCCAAAGACCACATATTCAGCTAAGCAATGGGCACCTCCTGTGAGACTCTGCAGTACCCCAGTCTCTGCCAGGCTCAGGAGAAGGAGAGAAATTCCTTCCCCCTCTGACCCTCTGGTATGAGAGAGTGGTGGTGGGGAAGAAGCCACAGCCAGTTTTGACTTTATTTATTTATTTATTTATTTATTTATTTATTTATTTATTTATTTATTTATTTATTAACATCTTTATTGGAGTATAATTGCTTTACAATGGTGTGTTAGTTGCTGCTGTATAACGAAGTGAATCAGCTATACATATACCTATATCCCCATATCTCCTCCCTCTTGGGTCTCCCTCCCACCCTCCCTATCCCACCCCTCTAGGTGGTCACAAAGCACCGAGCTGATCTCCCTGTGCTATGCAGTTGCTTCCCACTAGCTACCTATTTTACATTCGGTAGTGTATATATGTCCATGCCACTCTCTCACTTCGTCCCAGCTTACCCTTCCCCATCCCCGTGTCCTCAAGTCTATTCTCTACATCTGCGTTTTTATTCCTGTCCTGCCCCTAGGTTCATCAGAACCATTTCTTTTTTTTTTTTAGATTCCATATATATGCGTTAGCATACGGTATTTGGTTTTCTCTTTCTGACTCACTTCACTCTGTATGACAGACTCTAGGTCCATCCACCTCACTACAAATAACTCAATTTCGTTTCATTTTATGGCTGAGTAATATTACATTGTATATATGTGCCACATCTTCTTTATCCATTCGTCTGTTGATGGACACTTAGGTTGCTTTTGTGTCCTGGCTATTGTAAATAGTGTTGCAATGAACATTTTGGTACATGACTTTTTTTGAATTATGGTTTTCTCAGGGTATATGCCCAGTAGTGGGATTGCTGGGTCATATGGTAGTTCTATTTTTAGTTTTTTAAGGAACCTCCATAATGTTCTCCATAGTGGCTGTATCAATTTACATTCCCACCAACAGTGCAAGAGGGTTCCCTTTTCTCCACACCCTCTCCAGCATTTATTGTTTGTAGATTTTTTTGATGGTGGCCAGTCTGACCGGTGTGAGGTGATACCTCAGTGTAGTTTTGATTTGCATTTCTCTGATGATTAGTGATGCTGAGCATCCTTTCATGTGTTTGTTGGCAATCTGTATGTCTTCTTTGGAGAAATTTCTATTTAGGTCTTCTGCTTATTTTTGGATTGGGTTGTTTGTTTTTTTGATATTGAGCTGCATGAGCTGCTTGTATATTTTGGAGATTAATCCTTTACCAGTTGCTTTGTTTACAAATATTTTCTCTCATTCTGAGGGCTGTTTCTTAGGCTGTTTATGGTTTCCTTTGCTGTGCAAAAGCTTTTAAGTTTCATTAGGTCCCATTTGTTTATTTTTGTTTTTATTTCCATTTCTCTAGGAGCTGGGTCAAAAAGGATCTTGTTGTGATGTATGTCATAGAGTGTTCTGCCTATGTTTTCCTCTAAGAGTTTTATAGTGTCTGGCCTTACATTAGGTCTTTAATCCATTTTGAGTTTATTTTTGTGTATGGTGTTAGGGAGTATTCTAGTTTCATCCTTTTGCATGTAGTTGTTGAGTTTTCCCAGCACCACTTACCGAAGAGGCTGTCTTTTGTCCATTGTATATTCTTGCCTCCTTTACCAAAGATAAGATGACCATATGTGTGTGGGTTTATCTCTGGGCTTTCTATCCTGTTCCATTGATCTATATTTCTGTTTTTGTGCCTGTACCATACTGTCTTGATTACTGTAGCTTTGTAGTATAGTCTGAGGTCAGGGAGCCTGATTCCTCCAGCTCTGTTTTTCTTTCTCAAGATTGCTTTGGCTATTTGTGGTCTTTTGTGTTTCCATACAAATTGTGAAATTTTTTGTTCTAGTTCTGTGAAAAATGCCAGTGGTAGTTTGATAGGGATTGCATTGAATCTGTAGATTGCTTTGGGTAGTATAGTCATTTTCACAATGTTGATTCTTCCAATCCAAGAACATGGTATATCTCTCCATCTGTTTGTATTGTTTTTAATTTCTTTCATCAGTGTCTTATAGTTTTCTGCATACCGGTCTCTTGTCTCCCTAGGTAGGTTTATTCCTAGGTATTTTATTCTTTCTGTTGCAGTGGTAAATGCGAGTGTTTCCTTTATTTCTCTTTCAGCTTTTTCATCATTAGTGTATAGGAGTGCAAGAGATTTCTGTGCATTAATTTTGTATCCTGCTACTTTACCAAATTCATTGATTAGCTCTAGGAGTTTTCTGGTAGCATCTTTAGGGTTCTCTATGTATAGTATCGTGTCATCTGCAAACAGTGACAGTTTTATTTCTTCTTTTCCTATTTGGATTCCCTTTATTTCTTTTTCTTCTCTGATTGCTGTAGCTAAAACTTCCAAAACTATGTTGAATAATAGCGGTGAGAGTGGGCAACCTTGTCTTATTCCTGATCTTAGAGGAAATGGTTTCAGTTTTTCACCATTGAGAATGATGTTGGCTGTGGGTTTGTCATATATGGCCTTATTATGTTGAGGTAAGTTCCTTCTATACCTACCTTCTGGAGAGTTTTTATCATAAATGGGTGTTGAATTTTGTCAAAAGCTTTTTCTGCATCTATTGAGATTATCGTATGGTTTTTATCCTTCAATTTGTTAATATGGTGTATCACATTGATTGATTAGTGTATATTGAAGAATCCTTACATTCCTGGGATAAATGCCCCTTGATCATGATGTATGATCCTTTTAATGGGCTGTTGGATTCTGTTTGCTAGTATTTTGTTGAGGATTTTTGCATCTATGTTCATCAGTGATATTGGTCTGTAGTTTTCTTTGTGACATCTTTGTCTGGTTTTGGTATCAGGGTGATGGTGGCCTCATAGAATGAGTTTAGGAGTGTTCCTCTCTCTGATATATTTTGGAAGAGTTTGAGAAGGATAGGTGTTAGCTCTTCTCTAAATGTTTGATAGAATTCACCTGTGAAGCCATCTGGTCCTGAGCTTTTGTTTCTTGGAAGATTTTTAATCACAGTTTCAATTTCAGTGCTTGTGATTGGTCTGTTTCTATTTTCTATTTCTTCCTGGTTCAGTCTCAGAAGGTTGTGCTTTTCTAGGAATTTGTCCATTTCTTCCAGGTTGTCCATTTTATTGGCATATAGTTGCCTGTAGTAATCTCTCATGATCCTTTGTATTTCTGCAGTGTCACTTGTTACTTCTCCATTTTCATTTCTAATTCCATTGATTTGAGTCTTTTCCCATTTTTCTTGATGAGTTTGGCTAATGGTTTATCAATTTTGTTTATCTTCTCAAAGAGCCAGCTTTTACTTTTATTGATCTTTGCTATTGTGTCCTTCATTTCTTTTTCATTTATTTCTGATCTGATCTTTATGATTTCTTTCCTTCTGCTAACTTTGGGTTTTTTTTTCTTCTTCTTTTCTAATTGCTTTAGGTGTAAAGTTAGGTTGTTTATTTGAGATTTTTCTTGTTTCTTGAGGTACGTTGTATTCCTATAAACTTCCCTCTTAGAACTACTTTTGCTGCATCCCATAGGTTTTGGGTCGTCGTGTTTTCATTGTCATTTGTTTCTATTTTTTGATTTCCTCTTTGATTTCTTCAGTAATCTCTTGGTTATTTAGTAGTGTATTGTTTAGCCTTCGTGTGTTTGTATTTTTTACAGTTTTTTTTCTCCTGTAATTGATGTCTAGTCTCCTAGTGTTGTCGTCGGAAAAGATACTTGATATGATTTCAATTTTCTTAAATTTACCAAGGCTTGATTTGTGACCCAAGATATGATCTATCCTGGAGAATGTTCCATGGGAGCTTGAGAAGAAAGTGTATTCTGTTGTTTTTGGTTGGAATGTCATATAAATATCAATGAAGTCCATCTTGTTTAATGTGTCATTTAAAGCTTGTGTTTCCTTATTTATTTCATTCTGGATGATCTGTCCATTGGTGAAATTGGGGTGTTAAAGTCCCCTACTATGATTGTGTTACTGTCAATTTCCCCTTTTATGGCTGTTAGCATTTGCCTTATGTATCAAGGTGTTCCTATGTTGGGTGCATAAATATTTACAATTGTTATATCTTCTTCTTGGATTGATCCCTTGATCATTATGTAGTGTCCTTCTCTGTCTCTTGAAATAGTCTATTTTAAAGTCTATTTTGTCTGATATGAGAATTGCTACTCCAACTTTCTTTTGATTTCCATTTGCATGGAATATCTTTTTCCATCCCCTCACTTTCAGTCTGTATGTGTCCCTAAGTCTGAAGTGGGTCTCTTGTAGACAGCATATATTCGGGTCTTGTTTTTGTATCCATTCAGGCAGTCTATATCTTTTGGTTGGAGCATTTAATCCATTTACATTTAAGGTAGTTATCGACATGTATGTTCCTATTACCATTTTCTTAATTGTTTTGGGTTTGTTATTGCAGGTCTTATCCTTCGCTTGTGTTTCCTGCCTAGAGAAATTCCTTTAGCATTTGTTGTAAAGCTAGTTTGGTGGTGCTGAATTCTCTTAACTTTTGCTTGTCTGTAAAGGTTTTAATTTCTCCATCGAATCTGAATGAGATCCTTGCTGGGTAGTAATCTTGGTTGTAGGTTTTTCTGTTTCATCACTTTAAATATGTCCTGCCACTCCCTTCTGGCTTGCAGAGTTTCTGTTGAAAGATCAGCTGTTAACCTTATGGGGATTCCCTTGTACGTTATTTGTTGTTTTTCCCTTGCTGCTTTTAATAGTTTTTCTTTGTATTTAATTTTTGATAGTTTGATTAATATGTGTCTTGGAGTGTTTCTCCTTGGATTTATCCTGTATGGGACTCTCTGTGTTTCCTGGACTTGATTAACTATTTCCTTTCCCATGTTAGGGAAGTTTTCAACTATAATCTCTTCAAATATTTTCTAAGACCCTTTCTTTTTCTCTTCTTCTTCTGGGACCCCTATAATTTGAATGTTGGTGCGTTTAATGTTGTCCCAGAGGTCTCTGAGACTGTCCTCAATTCTTTTCATTCTTTTTTCTTTATTCTGCTCTGCGGTAGTTATTTCCACTATTTTATCTTCCAGGTCATTTATCCGTTCTTCTGCCTCAATTATTCTGCTATTGATTCCTTCTAGAGAATTTTAAATTTCACTTATTGTGTTGTTCATCATTGTTTGTTTGCTCTTTAGTTCTTCTAGGTCCTTATTAAATGTTTCTTGTGTTTTCTCATTCTATTTCCAAGATTTTGGATCAAAATATTTACTATCATTACTCTGAATTCTTTTTCAGGTAGACTGCCTATTTCCTCTTCATTTGTTTGGTCTGGTGGGGTTTTGCCTTGCTCCTTCATCTGCTGCATATTTCTCTGTCTTCTCATTTTGCTTAACTTACTGTGTTTGGGGTCTCCTTTTCGCAGGCTGCAGGTTTGTAGTTCCCGTTGTTTTTGGTGTCTTCCCCCAGTGGGTAAGGTTGGTTCAGTGGGTTGTATAGGCTTCCTGGTGGAGGGGACTGGTGTCTGTGTTCTAGAGGATGAGGCTGGATCTTGTCTTTCTGGTGGGCAGGACCACGTCCAGTGGTTTGTTTTGGGGTGTCTGTGAACTTAGTATGATTTTAGGCAGCCTCTCTGCTAATGGGTGGGGTTGTGTTCCTGTCTTGCTAGTTGATTGGCATGGGGCATCCAGCACTGGAGCTTGCCAGCCGTTGGGTGGAGCTGGGTCTTAGCGTTGAGACAGAGCTCTCTGGGAGAGCTCTCACTGATTGATATTACATGGGGTCGGGAGGTCTCTGGTTGTTCAATGTCCTGAACTTGGCTCTCCCACCTCAGAGGCTCAGGCCTGTCACCAGGCGGGAGCACCAAGACCCTGTCAGCCACATGGCTCAACAAGGCCAATTCGAATCCTTCTCAGGGGTGGATAAGGCTGCTGAAGAAGAGATGTTTTTCTCCCTTTCTGTGAGATCATATTATTTGAGGACCAGCGTATTCTACAGCTTCCAGGAGCCACTGACACCACCTGGAGATAGTCAGAGAATCGCACTTGCAGAAGAATTTTCATTAGCAAAAAATAAACGCTAGGAAAAACTGACATGACATCTTCAAAGAGCTGAAGGAATTCTATACTAGTTCAACCATCCTCCAAGAGTAAGTGTGAGGGTTCTCCATCTGGCAGTGTGGCAGACTCCAGTTTTGATTTTAGAAACCACTCCTTTCCCTGGGACACCAGTTTCCCATGTCCTGCTCCCCCAACACGCCCGCCCCCTCCCCCAGTCAGTCCCCCTCAATGGAAGAGATGCTCTTCTCCCTAGAATCAAACCACCTGAGTCTGCTGTTCTCACCCCTTCTGCCTGCTCCCTCCTCCCTCATCTATTTTTCTCCTCTTTCTCTGCGTTTGAACTACTATCTCCATTGGCTTCTTTCCATCTGGATTTAATGACTCTCAATTCTCTTTCAGTCTTTGGGGGAGAAAAAAAAAGAAAATACCCAAACCCTCTTTAAATCTCGTCTTCCATCTCCAGCTGCTGCCCTGCTTTTCGCCCCTAGTTCTCAGCCAAGATCTGGAAAAGTCGTCTCTGCTCACGGGACAGGCATCCCCAGTCCCAGGTCTCCCATCAGGGTGCCGCTCTCTCCACTCCACAGAAACCTGCTCCGTTTACACCACAGGCGACTTCTCTGCTGCGAAATCTAGCAGCCACCCCGCAGCCCCGCTCCTCTCTCTCCGCTGCGTTCCATGCTGGGAACATGCCCTACGCTACAGACCCGGGTCCTTGGGCTCTGGGACCGTACCCTCGCCCTGCTGGCTTCCCTCCTGCATCTCAGCTCCGGCTGCCCCTCCTCGTGGTCCTCCCTCGCCAGCCCCTGAAAAGGTAGTTCTGCCCAGCTTCGTCTTCAGGAATCTTCCCACTCTGGGTGCTCTCGCTGAGCAAGGCTGGTGTCATAACCATCATTTGTCACACCACGCCTCTCCCTGGAAAGTTCTGGTTTCTTGGGGATGATGATTATAGCAGGATTGCGGGTTGCATCTATTCTCCCCTTTTTACCTAGTAACGGATACCCGATATTTACCTGAGTACGTGGTGATCCGCAATAAAGACGGTATTTCCCAGCCTCCCTTGCATGAGGTTGTGGCCATGTGACTCGGTCCAGCTGATGTGAACGTGTTATGTGGGATTTCTAAGAAGACTACTTCAAAAAAGCTCACTTCACTCGGGGTCACCTCCCGCTTTCCTCCTTTTCACAGACTGGAAGGAGATTTCATGCCTGACTCCACTGCCATCTTGGATCATGAGGCGATTTTAAGGATGGCAGTCCCAAGTGGTAGATTAAAAAGATGGGAGCAGTCTGGATAACTTGGTAGAGCCTCAACACCTGCCTTGCATGCCCACCGGGACTTCTTTTATGGGAGAGGAAAACAAACACACAGAACAGAACACTTGTGCAGTGTGTTTAAGTCCCTGTTGAATCTGTTGAGATTGGGAGTCAACCGGAATCCTGATACATCTCTCCTCCTCTTGCCCATTAAGTTGATGACCTTCTCCCATCCCAAACTTGCTCCTCCTCCTGTGTGTCCTCCCACCCTCCCTCCCAGCTCCCTTCCTGGCTCACCCTTTGTCCAGACTAGAAACCGTGGTGTCACGTTCAATTCCCTCCTATCTCCTTAGACCCACCCAGTGATCAAATCCTGTCATACCTGCCTTGCCACTGCGTCTCAGGATGCACAGTGCTTCTAGGCCCTGTTTCAGGCCACCGTAAACCACAGCTCCACGACCACCCACAGCTCTCGGGGTCCTGGGATGCTGGGAAACTGCTGAACGCAGGCAGTGATCCTGGGAGCTAAGCCTGAGACGAAAGGGGAGACGGGGAGGTGAGAGTGCCTGCGAGCTACGAGGGTAGAATACATTAAAAATTACAAAAATTTGTATAGGCAAACCATTTCCTTAAGTTGATGGCTAAATGTTAAAATGTTATTTTTCATATCATTTATAATCTTGTCACAGTCTACTTAACGAAGTTTGGTTAGATTTCAGTGAAAATTATCTTCCAGAGTAGTTTTCCCCTTCCCAGGAAGTGGGGTGGTAACTTTACTATGATTAGCATATATGGTGCAGAATTTCATGCAAATGAGATGTGCCAGCAGTGTGATAATTTAAATGTATTTAAACAAAAACAAAAAAAGGACAAATGCACAAACTTGCATGGTTGAGGGTGCCTGGAAGCTAGGCCTGGCCCGCCTGAGACAAAAGGGAGGAGGAGCCCCTGAAGGGACGTGAGGTCCCAGAGACAAGCCCCGTCTGCCCCACCATTTCTTCCAGCGCCAGCCAGCTGGGATGGTGTCACAGGCAAAGGAAGAGCCAGGCCAAATCTCAACACTGGCCTTTTAGCTCTGCTGCAGCAGGCCCTTCCTGGGGACTTCCCTCTTTCACTCCAAAGTCACTTCTAGCCACTTCTTCAGGAGACTTATTATCAGCTCACAGGCTGTGTGTGTGGAGTCGGTAAAGGCAATCAAGGCCCCCGGCATTCCCAGGTTTAATCTTCCATCTACTAAGTACCTGCTGTGAGCCTGGCACCATGCTGACAACCTCCACCACCCTTTGGGAGAGTTTTTCATGCCTATTTTGTAGGTGGGACACTGGGACTCAGAGTGGTGAAGTGACTTGCCCAGGACAGCCAGGGCAGCACAGCTTGAAAGGAATGGGCCTGAGATTGGCCCCTGGGACTGTCTGACTCCAAACCACTCCTCTTGTCCTGCTCACCAATTATCCTAAGCCTGGATAAGGATCTCCATCACCTGCAGAGCTATTAAGAATTTTGATTCTGGAGCCAACACCCAGAGATTCTGCTTCAGCTGTTTTAGGCTGGAGCTGGGGAGTTTGTGTTTTCACAAGGGCACCAGGTCTCCCAGGTGATCCTGACACTCAGCAGGCCCAGGACTGGCCCTGCATCAGGTCCTGCTGCCTCTAGGTGATAGAAGCTGCCGCTTCCCCAGTGCAGCAGGGAGGGGAAGCCACTTGGTTGGCCTTGATGAGGCAGCTGCTGCCCTGCACAGGGGTCTGGCCGAGTATGAAAGAAGTGTACTCAGCAGTAGGCCCAGCAGAGCCTGCTGAAAAGTGCAGAGGCCAGGAGACAGCTGTGTCCCTTTGTTATTCCTCCCCAGTACCGGGCTCAGGGATTGTTGCTTTGAGTTCTTTGTGCATTTGACCAAATCTTGTCTTTCTTCTTTCTATCCCCCCTACACAGAGATGCCAAGTTAAGCTGCTGGGCCCAGCAACTGCCCGTGTCAGCCCGTTTGAACATTTTCACGGGCTCCTCCCCATCCAAAGGATCCAGGTGAAGCTCCTGGTCCCCAGGTGGTCTGACCTGACCTCCTGCTCCTGCCTTCTCTCTGGCTGGTCTCCTTCAGGAAGATGCTGGACCCTTTGCTCTGCTTCCCCCTTCTCCCCCTCCCTGGCCTGGAATACCCCCTAGAGCCCTTCTTCACTCTCCAGATCCCCCTCCAGCTTGAATATCCCCTCCTCCAGGGAGCCCTTCATGACTGCCCTGGCCCATATTCCTTCCTGGAAGACTTGCTGTCATTTATGCCTCGGATTCTGCTGTGTCCTGTGATCTCTACATGTTTGTGTCCTAACAACACAAGCAGAGGTCACTTATCAAGGTCATTGGCTGGATCTTGAATGTCTTCTGGACTGTGCACCTGCACTCCCCAGCTATGCCCCAAGCCCTGGATTTTCCTAACAATCTCCTTTTCCCTCCTTCCCCTGTCCTCAAAACTGACCTTCCTTGTGGCCCTTTACTCTGTCATAAAATCAATAAGCCAGTTTGTGATAATTCAATCATATATTTAATTTTTTCATTTTATTAGAAGAGCTAAACTTTACAGCACATCTGCCCTTTTCTAGGTGTTTGGCCTCAGTTATTTATTCATCACAAAAACTCTTTGAGGCAGGTGTAGTACCCAATTTATTGATGCAGAAACTAACGTTCGGGAAAGCTAAACGATGTGCCCAAGGTCTCACAGCGACTGAGAGATGGAGCCCGGGAGTGAGGTCCAGGCAAGGCCTGTTCAATCATTTCCATAACAGCACAAACTCCTTTACCGCTCTGCAGTGTTAACAAAAGCCGCTAGGTGGCGTCGCGAGGCAGTCTCGAGCTTGGCTGGCCTGCATGGCACGTTGGTGGCATGCCGAACCTGTGGTGCCCACATTTACCACTAGGGGGCAGGAGGGGAAAAGAAATGGCACATAGGGCCACACAAGGGGGCAACTTAGCCCCTAGACTATAGAACCCCCTTATCAAATGACTAGTGAACCCCATTACCTTAGGACTGGGGAAGGCCACAGAAGCTCATTGATTATTTTAGTTATTACAAACATTACAAGTTTAAAAATGTGTTCACTGAAATCTTCCTTACATATAATTGAAGCACCATAGCCTAAGCCGAACTGTAATCTTTTTTGTTGACTTAAAGGCATCAGCATGGTTGGTAGAAAGAACAGAATTCCATCTCTGCAACTTCCTGGCTTGGCCAACAAAGAGAACCACCATTAATTGTCTCCTGTGTGCCGGGCGCTTTACATGCTTTATCTCATTTTATCTTCACATCTTTGAGGGGTTCTGAGAGGTGAAGTAACTTGCCCAAGTTTACACAGCAGAGCCAGAATTTCAACCTCAGTGGATCCAAGTTCAAAGTTTCTTAACCTCTCTGAGCCTTAATCACCTCATCTGTTAAAGGGGCATAATTATAATACCTATCCCAGTGTTGAATAAGGTAACGTACGTGAAGTGCTTCAGAGAGGGCAAAGATGTGGAGTGCTAACATGGGTGAAGTAAAAGATGCTGATTACCTGAGGTCTGTCACGTGGTGAATTCTAAAACAGGTACCCAAGCACAGTCTCCCTTCTCTAGCACCAATAGCATTAGAAATTCCAGTGGCAGGTGTTTTCATATCTGATTTACACAAAAAACTGAGGCCAAAAGGGGGATGAGGTTTGGCTGAACTCTGTGAACTGGCTGGTGTTCATTAATTCTCATTGATTCACATACTTGACAAACATTTATTGAATACTTATCACGTATCAGGCCTGTGCTAGGCAGTAAGATATTGCCCCAAACTTCAGGTATTCACATTCTAGGGAAATCAGGACTATGCTCTCATCCCCACTGCATTCTGTGAAGTCACCTCACCCATACATTCATTCATAGATCCACCCACCAATTCACCCATTCAGTCACTCAGTCACCCATCCACCAACCTATCCATCCATCCATCCACCTATCTGCCCACATATTCATCCACCCATCTATCCACCCACCTATCTATCAATTCATCCACTCACCCATCCATCCATCCAACCATCCAACCATGAATGTACCCATTTATCTGTACATCCATCTGAACAACTGTTTAGATGTTCCTTCCTCTGGGTGAAGGAACATCCTCTTTAGTGCTCCTACAGTCATTTGTGTTCCCTTTATCACATCACTGATCACTCTGTTGTAATGGTCTATTCTCTAGCCTGCATTCCCTTCTAAACAGCGAGTTCCCTGAGAACAGGAAACTGGAGAAGGGAAACTGAAAGACATTCAGTAAATGCTTGTTAATAAAGCAGTGATGCCCAAAGCAGGAGCTGGGCACTCAAGATTTGTCTAAGATGATCCACTGGAATGCAGGAAGACCATTTTAAAACTTCCGTTAGTATTTTAGTTTTTAATTAAATAGCAAGAACATAATTAATCCTCTCCTGATATTTGATATCCAGATTGACAACGGTGTCACTGATGTACTGGGTAGTCCTGCCTCACTCCTAGTAGGTGAAGCATCCTGAGAGGAGGATGGGAGTTTCCACCTGTGGATGGACTGCTGGGAATCCCTCTCTTGTTCGCTAGTTTTCAAGCAATTGCAAATACAGTCATTCTTCAACTGTGGTGTCACTGATGTTAATTTATATAAGCGAGATCTTCGAGTATCAAAATCTTTGTGTGACTTTGTACAAGATATTGAGTGACTAAAATTTTTGAATTAGTTGGTGGTTAAATATGTTTAATATCAGCCCCTGAATTGAATATCAAATGGCAAAACTGGGCTTTACGTTTAGCAAAACAAGGGGGTCGACCAAGAAAGGAGACATGGGATTTGGGACACAGGGCATCCCCCATAGCACAGCAGGGAATGGGATGTCAGAATGGCTGCTGGGCATCAGGCCCAGAAAGCAGCCGGCTCAGATGGAGCTGATGGCTGGAGGACTCTGGGGAAAACGACTTGTTGGCAGACCTGATGTTTAGTCAGGATGTGCTAGTTTAAGTACTTCTGAACTGGTTGTTAAATAGCAGCTAACATGAGCCACCCTTCTTCCACTGCCCAGCCTCTTCCCAGCAGCTGGACCTCACCACGATCCAGATCCAGACCCCAGGAGTATGCCTGGCACAACAGGGGGCTTCTAGCATCTGCCCCTGGCTTTGGTGGCTAGTGCTTTGCCCATTCTGGTTGCTATCTGCCATGAATCATCCCCATATACTGAATTAAATTGGCTTCGTTGGTGATTAAATCTTTTCAGCATCATTCTCTGCTCATTAGAATATCTGATATGAAGGAAAGTTTGGAAACAAAAGTGAGGATATGGTATAGACAAACAGTACAAAGAAAAGAAAGGCAAGTAGAAACTCCAGGACACACAAAAGGCTTACCAGAAAGATAGTTTGCTCATAGTATGTTACAGTAGCTGGCTGAGCCACCATCAACATTTGCCTTATCATAATCATGTAAACATTGCTTCCCGGTTTTCAGTTTTCAGACTCAGCCTGTAAACAAAGAACAGAAACCTTATTTGTAGTTGTGGAACACAACAGTAATCGTGAAGAAATAAAGTGAAGCTTACCAGCGCAGGGAGGAAGGAATAGAGAGGGAAATTGATATTTTCATCTCACCAAGGGAAAGTCAAAAGACACTGGGGAAGGATGGTGGGCTTAGGAGTAGAAATATAAAGGTAGTATTTATACTGACAAAGTCATCCAAACAAGGAATGCAAATGAGTATCTGAACTCAGATTAATCAGGAAGCTAATAGGTAATACCTAAAATTAATAATTCTAGAAAGCATGTTAAAATCACATTATCTTGAGACACAGAGTGAACCACCAGCAAAGCAGCTGGAAGAATTCAGAGTGGCCCCACTGGGAGCCCAGGAGGGTGACTGGGGCCTTTCCTTACAAGCTCCTCTGTGCTTCTTGACTTTTTAACTAACCATGTGCATGTGCTAAAAACTCCAAAGCAGTAAATGGAAGTTTTTTGCGATTAAAATGTATGAGGTGAGGACTGTTTGACAATATTCCATTCCATGACAGTTCATGAGATCTAAAATTTATTGACAGACAGCTTTGATGAGAAATCTGTTGCCATTCAGACTCTCCCCAAAGAAACTGGGCCTCTCTCCTCTGTTGGACCTCATTGAAGGAGGCCCGAGAGAGGTGACCAGGTGGGGTCCCAGGGCTGGAAGGTTGCCGATGGGGTCAGAAGGGGACTGAGGGCTCTTCAGGTGGGGCTCCCAGGTGGGGTGTGGCAGGGAAGGAACCAGACCAGATCCCAGACAGCAGGAGCTTGGCCATCCAGGACCCCCATGCCTCCTGCACACCCCTGACTGGGATGGAGGACAAAGGAATGTTGGGGGAGAGGTCATTCCTGCCTGATGAACTGGGTCTCAGGGCCACTTGCCTGCTGGACCAGCTGCCCCCAGCCCCTGGGCCATTCTGCATTCCTCCCCGAGGACAGATGGAGGCAGTGTTGGCTGCCAGACACATGCACAGGTGGGAGGGCAGGTCCCAGGAAGGGAGGCCTGTCCTTCTCATTCCCCTCCTCCCCCTCTGCCCCAATCTGAAGAGCTGAGAATACCGGTCTTCAGGGTACCCTCTTGCCCCTCCTACCACTCTGCTTTCTGCCCACCCCAGACCCCGCCTGGACCCCCAGATTCCTCCCACCTTGCACAGGGCCCTTGATTCCATAATAATGCACCACTCCTCTCCATCAAGCCCCGACTCTCAAGGTCCTGCTCCCAACTGACCCGGATCCTTGCTACGCAAAGCGTGGTTCTTGGACCAGCAGCATGGGTGTCACCCGGAAGCTTATTGGAGATGCAGAGTCTTGGGGCTCCACTTCAGACCTCCTGCTTCGGAAGGTGCATTTTAAGAAAACTCCCAAGGAATTCACATGTGCTTTAAAGTCTGAGAGGCAGTGAGTTAGATTACACCATCTGACAAATCAATTTATCCAATACTACTAGTTGACATTAAAAAAAAAAAAAATCCTTCCTATGATCCAGGCTGTGTGCTAAGACTTTGCATGTCTTGTCTTATTTAACTTTCACACAACTTTACAAAGTAGGGACTCTGCTGAATCCGTTTTCCAGATGAAGAAGCTAAAGTTTGGAGAGATCAAGCCATTTGCTTATGGTCACACAGCAAAAAGCAGAACTGGGATTTGAAGCCAGGCAATCTGGCTCCAAAAAACTCTGAGGTCTCAAGACAGAGGTCAGCAACTCTGTTATCCATCCTGGGAGGCTTTGTGTTTACTTTAAAAAAGAAAAGCAGGAGAGGGTGTCCAAGAGCTGGGAAGAGCTAGGGACAAAGTGGGAGGGGACTTGGGTTCAAGAACCACTTTTGAAGAGGGTGACTTTGGGGCAGTCACTTAGCCTCCTCTTTGGAGTGAGAATGATAATGACAGTTTCTGCTCCAAGGCGGCTGGCTCTAGGGTGGGGGTGGGGGGGGTGAGGGGGCGGTATTTGATTATTCAGTGAGAAGGTATGCAAATCCCTTTATAAACGATCTTCCAGGCCAGTGCCAGATGCCGGGGATGTAGAGATGGGCGATGACACCCTGCCCTCTGAGAGTTCAGAGCCCGGGGATGGGCGGGGTCGGGGGACTGATAGATCCGCCCATATTCAATTTCCAACAACACGGGGAGTGTCTGTTACTACATAGAAGCGCGGGGAACTGTGGGGACCAGGGGAGAGTTGTGGGATCTGCTATGAGCAAGAGGAAATGTTGCCTTCCTTGAGGTGCCCCCAGGATTGAGTTCGGAAGCAGTCAGGCTGGTGGAGGGAGGGGCACAGGGCCAGGGCTGGGATTCACACAGGGCACTGCCCAGCAGCTAGAGGGCAGGAAGGTCTGGGGAAGGCAGTCTCCGCAGCACAGAGCAGGGCGTGAGAGGGCCGGGGATGGGTCAGAGAGCCAATGGGCAGTTTCCCTGCCCGTCCCAGACAGATTGCCCCAAGCCCCTCCCCCACTGCCAGCCTCATCTGACTTCATGTCTCTTGGCTTCCAGGCTCTTTCTGGCTTGAGACAAAGGCTTCTGATCTTTTCACTGGCAGGAAATTGCTCTCCCCTCTCCCTGCTGCTGGGTTTGGAGACTGTGTTTTGGGCTAGCACCTCAGACCCCCACTGTTCTGCTGCCCAGCTTCCTCCTCAGCTCTGACTCAGGTCTTGGGAAAACCATCCCCTGAGTGTTGCCACTAGCCCACAGTGTGGTTTTGTGCCTCTTCCTCCAGGCAGACACAGCCCTGAGCCAGGGTTCCCAGTTAAGCAAATGGAGTGCTGACTGGACTTCAGTCCCACTCGCCTTTCATTTGGGCCCTTTGTGCAGTGCTCAACCTGTACAACTGTACTTGGTGATCCTGTTGCTTAAGAAACTGCCCAGCTTTCTGCTCAGACTGGTTTTGGTGGGGGCGGCGGCGTCACACCTTGGGAACAAAGACACTGTTGTACTCATCTCACACAGCCCAGTGTCCAGGAACAGGGCCTGGTGGGATGAGTGGGTGGCCTCACACCCATGTCCTCCAGCTCAACTGTCAAAGTAAGGGCAAGGGAAGCCAGGAGCCGCACTGCACAGCTGCATTGCACAGCCTGCCTGATGGGGCCAGGGCTACACCTTCTGTCTCTACTTCTCCTCAGCTTGGGCTCAGGGCACCCTATTTCTGCCCTCCAGTGGGACTCAGTCTAGGCAAAGTGTCTGAGGCTAGAGGTGGGGATAGTCTCTGAAATTCTTTTACCCAAAGGAAGATCTGCTCCCCAAGGAGGGATAAGGGACAGGCCCTGCCATGAGGGAGTTATAACCAGGGTGGGGAGATATCACATTTATCACGAGAACAAATAATGAATAATTCAAAGCCACGTTTTAGGGCCACACTCTGTGGTTCAGACCTCCCAGACTCCACCAGTGAGCAGATCCACTGAGCTCCTGCTGGGGCCCCTGGGAGTCTGGAGTGAGCCTGTACTGTCTGCTACAAGCTCGAGGGCTCTTTGAAAACTACCTGTTTCATCTTAAAAATTCATGAGGATTTTGCACTCAACTTCTGGGCTTGTTTTAACGTAATGTTGTGTGTTAAACTTCTTTCCAGGAGTAAAATAGAAGCTGCAGAAAGATGCCTGTGTTTCCCTGTGACTTCACATCCTGCCAGCACAGTCTTGGAGTGGAGACAGCTGTTGTTTATCTTGCCCTGTCTCTGTCCCTTTCTGGTACTGATGGCTCAGTTTCCCTTTGGGAGAACCATCCCTCTCCACTCTCTGTCCACAGTCAGACTCTGCCCTCTGTCCCCGGGGTTGGACTCCTAAATCAGGTTACGTTCCTCTGAGCCCAGTGTTTGCTCGGGGGTGAACACGTGGCCCAAGTTGAATCAATAAGCATCAGCCTTAGGACTTCAGCTGCTACTACTGGGATGAGAAGGCTTATTCCTGCTAGGATGGCTAAACTGCTGCGAGATAGCCTGGAAGTTTTGAGGCCGCCTAGTAGGAAAAGCTGCCTGGGAATGAATCAATCCAAAGGATAGCAGAGCTGAAACATGGAAAGAGGCAAAGTCCCAATGGGTCATGTAAATCTCTGGATCTAGCTATACCTGAAGCCACTTAATTTTTGGGTTAAACTGGTTTGCATTAGGTTTCTTTCACATGTAACCAACAGAGTTCTGACTAATTCAACCAGTGGACACATGCCCCAGTTTAGCGGCCCAGTCTTACTGGAAAGAATTTCAGAGCTTTGGCATGAGAGCCAGAAGACTGGATTTGGGTCCCAGCTTTCCCACAAACTTGCTGTGATTTTAAGGGTTGGATTAGGTCATCTCCAGGGTTGCTTCCAACTCTAAGATCTTCCGCCTAAAAATCTTGTACAAATTTAATGAAAGGCAAATTTACCCTGGACTTGGGGTGGGATTCCTGGGCTGCAAATCTGGAGATTCTGACTCTGTGTCTGGGTGGGGCTTAGAAATCTGTATTTGTAACGCAACGTCCAGGTGGTTTTGATATGTAGCCAGGTTTGGAAACCACTCAGATTCTTAAATTCTTCTTCCTAAAGCAGCAGTTTAAAGGTGCATCTGATAGGAATTTACTGAGCACCTACTATATGTCAGGGGCACCTTTTTCTGACAATGGTCTTCTTGCTGGGCGGGGAGGGTACCCTCCATCCTCATGCTGGACTTGGTGTAAAATCCTAAAGCTGGCTCTGAGAATGAACATACCTCACTGGCGATACACTTCCTCAGTCATTCAATTGCTTCATAAAGGACATTTAAAACTTTTATTGATGAATAAGCTATTCACTCTCCACTTGGTTCTTTTATAAACAGCAAGAGGTGAACACGTGTATTTATGTCGCTGTTGCTGTTGACGTCTTGTGTAAAACCTTAACAAGACCGGGCCATGACAACGGTTAACTCCCACGCTACTTGAATTCAAATGGCTTATTATCAAGATAAACATTTATTCTATGAAGGTATGCAATTTGAATGTCATATTTTATACATGGTTACTTGTAACATAGGTCAGCTCGGGGCCAACACCATATTGAATTATTTAAAACCATTTCTCCATGGGTTATTAAAAAGTTCAGTAAAATATATATTAGTGTATAAAATTTTAATGCATAGTTCTCATTGCAGTATTTGCAAACTCTTGGTCTTTAGAAGAGGAAAGCCAGGGAAGGCTCACTCCACACAGACTGTGTCTTTGAGAAGTTGCTTGACCAAACATAGCCTGCGCTTTGTCTCAGCAGAGACTTTCAGCCCCGTCAGGCTCTTATACAAGTTACGGGTGAGGAGTCCACAATAAGTGGGCAGCCATCAACAGTGGCCCGGAGAGGACTTTGGGTCCCCAATTTCAGTGACTTTGACCCTTGTTGACCTGGCTACAGAGAAGTGTCCACCAATTCTGTTATGTGTGACCCCTATAGCCCCTGGGTCACTTAGGTGGGCAATGAATCAGGTGTTCCCTGCACTATTGTTCACCTGTTTCATGAGTGGTCATTTTATCATTTATCTAGAAGGGTTAGGTGGGCCTGGAGTACATGATTTTAAATGTTCAGCCAAGGCAGAGAAGCTGGCCTCAGTCATGTCAAATGTGGGACCTGCTATGGCCAACGTCCCTTCCTTTTGGCCCAGAGCCCCCATATCAGGGCAGTAGACTCTGCTGGCCGATGTCTGGTCACATCAAGGTGGGACAGGGTGACCTTCAGCTTGAGCAAGTCACTGCATTCCTCCCAGCCCCAGTTTCTCTAATAAATACCAGGGGCGGTGAGTGTAACACACAAGGTGCTCCCCAAGTGTTCATTCCCACCCACAAATGTTAATGTTCTTCTCCTGATGTCTGGGTCATCCATGCCTTCTCAGTTTTCTTCTTTTTTTTAAATAATAAAAAAATTTTATTAGAGTATAATTGCTTTACAACGTTGTGTTAGCTTCTGCTATACAACAAAATGAATCAACTATATGTACACATATACACCCCTTCCCTCTCATTTTTCTTCTTTATTCCCCCATGGATGGCCATGGATCAGGCTGGACGTGAACTAGATGTTCAGTAAGTAATTGTTCTATGGCAGGAAAATGCATTGGTTGTTCCTTTCTTATATCCTTTTTGCAGCAGGTGACTCTCCAAAGGCGGAGAAGGTAATTTTCCTCTCTTCTCTTGCCTCTCTGAACAGATAAGGGCAGAGCGGGTCTGGACTTCTTTGCCTCTGGACATGTTGATGCTTTGGTGTTTCAGAGCCCAGAACTGAAACTGCCAGGAGTCTTAGGTCAGGGTCCCCAGAAGCAGACCCCAAGACAAGGATTTGGGACAATATGGGAAGCGATCCCTGGAGTCAGAGGTAGGGGAGTGAAGCGGGAGCAGGAAGGAAACCACTTGCC
This sequence comes from Eschrichtius robustus, assembly GCF_028021215.1. NCBI lineage: Eukaryota > Metazoa > Chordata > Mammalia > Artiodactyla > Eschrichtiidae > Eschrichtius > Eschrichtius robustus. The sequence continues at coordinate 22,773,474 of NC_090829.1, read as the reverse complement.
ACCCCGGTCCCTCACTGGCCGCCTGGGAGATCGTGGGAAACACAGCTCTGCTTTGTCCGCCCCAGGGGCCAGGTGCTGGCGGACTTATCCCCCAAGTGCTATTCGTCATTGGTTGAAGTTGCTCCCAGGGCGTTGGCATCTGGGCACCTCTGGCCTGCCCTTGGGCCCTGCACACTTCTGCAGCTGGAGAAGTCCTCAGGCAGAGTGTCGGGGGCTTTGTAGGAAGATGCCGTTGGCTTCCCCAGAAAGGTGAGTTCTAGGGTGAGGAGTAGAGCACCTCCAGGGACCCAGCACCCAGAAGACAGTGCCACGTGGAGGGGGTTAAGCTCGGCTCTCTCTGAGGGGGGCAAGTAGAGGCTGGAGCCTGGGGTGTGACTTTAGGGGGTGAAGGGGAAGCTGGTGGCGGTGAGTGCATGCAAGGTGAGGATTAACATTCACTTTCATGGCAGGTCCTCTGAGCGAAGGCACAGATGTTGGGGACGGGACCCTAGGGTGTGTGACATTGGGGAGCAGCAGTGAACAAAGGCTGTGTCCAAGCTAGGCAGGAGGAGGTGACACCACCCATTTTAAATGGACCACATGATCAATGAGAATCTCAGTGGTGGTTGTGTTGACCCGAAGACCAGAGATATTTCCTCAAGTTTTCAGGACTGTGCAAATCCCACTGGCTTCTTGGGTGACCCTGGGGAAGAGAGGTTATCCCCAGTCATGAGTTATGTTGGGCATCTCACTGTCCTGCTAAGTCGGGGCTGAGAGCCAGACTGAACTTGAATTGAGAGAAAAGAAATTACAGTTGTCCCTCAGTATCTGAGGTGAGTGGGGGGATTATTTCCAGGGCCCTCTGCAGATACCAAGATCTGGGGATGCTCAAGTCCCTTATATAAAATGGTGTAGCATTTGCGTATAACCTACTGCACACTTGAAACACTGTGTACTTGAAATCATCTCTAGATTACTTATACTACCTAATACAATGTAAATGCTATGTAAATAGCTGCCAGCACGTGGCAAATTCAAGTGTTGCTTTTTGGAACTTTCTGGTTTTTTTTTTTAATCTGAATATTTGCTATCCGTGGTTGGTTGAATCTTCGGATCCGTGGATACCAAGGGCTGACTGTCACGTGGGCTTTGTTGCCCTTGAGTGTTGTGGAGCAAATGCAAACCTATTTCAGTGGTTGGACTGAATAAAGTTTTGAAATCAGAAAGGAGAGACGCCTGAAAGGTGAGCCCTTGTACTGAAATCCTGTGTGTCCAGCACAGACACAGGGAGAAAGGTCTTTTCTACAGCAAGTAAAAATAGCGTCAAGAGGCTGGAACACAGAGCAGAGAATGATTTTTAAGAGACTGAGACCCCCCAAAATGCCTCTTCATCTTTAAAGACTCACAGAGTGTGTTGAGTCATGGAGAAGATGACGAATAGGACTTGGGTCTTATGACGAAGTCTAGACATTCAGGGAGACTTTAAAACAGAGCAGGGGACTTCCCTGGTGGCGCAGTAGTTAAGAATCCGCCTGCCAATGCAGGGGACACAGGTTCGAGCCCTGGTCCGGGAAGATCCCACATGCCGTGGAGCAACTAAGTCCGTGCGCCACAACTACTGAGCCCGTGTGCCACAACTACTGAAGCCTGTGCACCTAGAGCCGGTGCTCTGCAACAAGAGAAGCCACCGCAATGAGAAGCCCGTGCACCACAACGAAGAGTAGCCCCTGCTCGCTGCAACTAGAGCAAGCCTGCACTCAGCAACGAAGACCCAACACAGCCAAAAATAAATAAATAAAATAAATTTATGAGAGCAGGACATCCTGTTCCTCAAAGGCAGCCTGTCACTTTGAGAGACAGCACAGGTGGCAAATGGAGACAGGTTCAAGAAAGGCTAGGAGGAAGTCACACCTGACTCAGGCAGGTGCGTTACTTGGGGAATTCAAAGACTGGGGCAACTGTGCCTGATGAAAGGACTCTCCTGACCTTCCCAAAACCACCATAGCCAGCGAAGCCATAGGGACGGGCAGGCCAGAGCGTGTGGGGTGGCAAACCATTGAGCTATCATTCTACATCCACGACGAAGATATCAGTGAATACATTGAAAACAAGGTACCAGTAACTCAGACGTCCACACCTGACAGAACGTACTGTGGTCCCACTTCTGTGGAAGCACACGGCACACTGGAGGGGAAATTAAAAACACCCAGAGTGCATCCACCTAATACACATGGAACAAATATTGTTAAACTATCGAAGGGACGCCACATTTACTTATAGCCTGTGTGGGGCATGCACATGCCTCAGGCCAGCCCTAAGGTAATAATTCTAACCTTTGAGTGATGGAGGAGGTGCCTTTATGAAATCAGGGTCTGAAAGGCATCCCTGATTCCACCAGAAGCACAGGGACCTCAGCTGCAGGGGGAGGTGAGAAGCAGTAGAGTCGGCAGGGGAGGGCGGGGAACACAGGCAGTTCTGTGTGGCAGGAAGTGCAAGTTGGAAGTTTCAGGACAGGAGTTGGAGACATAAACAAATGTCAGATCACGGTGGTTCCCTATAATTATAATGACCATATATTATTCTTTAAATTGGGACACTTTAAAAAAATTAAACATTTTGTTTTGATATAATTATAGATTCACATGCAGTTGTAAGAAATAATACAGAGAGGTCCTGAGTACCCTTTACCCAGTTTCCCCCAATGGTAATGTTTTGCAGAACTATAGTACAATGTCACAGACAGGAGATTGACATTGATACAGTGAAGATACAGAGCCTCACCACCAGGATCTCTGCAGCTGCACTTTTTAGCAACACCCAATTCTCTCCCACCTACTGTCTCTTTAACCCCTGGTAACCATTTTTCTATTTCTATGATTTTGTCATTTCAAGAGTGCTGTGTAAATGAAATCATACAGTACGTAACCTTTGGAATAGTTTTTTTCACTCAGCATCATTCTCTGAAGATTCATCCAGGTTGTCACACGTATCAATAGTTCATCCCTTTTTATTGCTGAGTAGTATTCCATGGTGTGGATGTGACACAGATTGTTTAACCACTCACCTGTTGAAGGACATTTGGATGGTTTCCAGTTTTCAATTCTTTGAGGACCCTCCATACTGTTCTCCACAGCGGCTGTACCAATTTACATTCCACTAACAGTGCACAAGCATTCCCTTTTCCCCGCATCCTTGCCAGTGGCGTTGTCCCTCATTTTTATTATATCCGTTCTGATAGGTGTGCAGTGATATTTCATTTTGGTTTCAATTTGTACTTCCCTAATGGCTAATGATGCTGAACACCTTTTCACGTGCTTATTTGCTGTTTGTATATCAGTAAAGTGTCTGTTCATGTCTTTTGCCCATTTTCCAACTGCATTGTGGTTTTTTCTTTTAACTTTTGAGTTTGAGTGTTCTTTATATATTCTAAATACTACCAGTCTTGCTGAATATGTGGTTTGCTAATATTTCTCTCACCCTGTAGCTTGTCTTTCTATCTTCCTTACTGAGCCTTTCATGGAACAAAAGTTTTAAATTTTACTTAAATCCAATTTATCATTTTTCCCTTTTATGGATCGTGCTTTTGGTGTCAGGTCTAAGAACTTTTTGCCTAGCCTTAGATCCAAATGAGACGCATCGGGAGCAAATAGAAATAACAGGAACAAACCACAACTGTACAGGGTGTCTGGTTACACTGTGTACATGTCGTGATAAATAGCTGTACTTAATCTTGTAGGTAAAGGAAAGTAACAAGATGAGATTTAGGTAGAAATGGATTGGCAGGGCTGAAACTGGAGGAGTGAGCCCCTTAAGGAGGGGCTTTTAAAATTCAAAGAACCCAGAAGGTCAGGGTGGGAAGAAGCCTCAGAAATCATCAAGTCCAACCTTCTCAATATATGGATGAAGACACTGGGGCACCAGTGACGTGTACCCCCATCAGCAGATTCTTAATCACAAATCATGGAAACCTTCAGTGGAGGAGTTGAGAATTCAGGCCACTGGGGATCTTGTTAAAATGCACATTTTGATTCAGTAGGTCTGGGGTGGGGCCTGAGAGTCTGCATTTCTAATGATTTCTCAGGTGATGCCTGTCCTGCTGGCCCATGTAGCAAAGTTTAGAGAACATTAAATAGCTCTCAGAATTACCAGGTGAGTCAGAAAACCAGGGAAAGTGGCTTCAGGTCAGGAATAATGCTCGGATCACACGAGAAAGTAGGAACAGGCACTGCGGGGCCCTGCTGGCACTGAGACCCACACTGCTGCCACCCTTGCTGAGTGGATCCCATGGGGGCCCGTTTCTTCACATCATGAGCTTCAGAATCACAGGCTGGCATGGGGCATCTGACTGGCAGAGTGGGGTTCAGGCTGGTCTCTCGCTGCAAGGGAAGCTGGGAAAGGGAGCTCCCCTAGTCCAGCTGGCCTAACCCATACAGTGGGGTATCCCCAAGCTCAGTTCAAAGGGGATAGACAGCCAGAAAGAACGACAGTTGTCCACTACATCCCTCTCTTGGGGACAAAGTCTACAATCTCCTAACAACCAATAAGGTTTAAAGTGCTGAAATCTGGGAGGCAGAACACATTAACTCAAGCATGTGAGGACCAATAATAATTTTTTATTCCTCTACCTATTAAAGAAATGAGCGGATATTTATTGTCTACTATGAGCAAAGCACTGAGGGGAAAATATCCTGTGTTTATATTTCCATCTCGTCAGGAACTAGGTTCCAAATATCTCTGCAAGTTTCTTCAGGCTTATGACTTTTCTCTGACCTGCAGAAATCACGGAATGGCCTCTCTTCAGGAAAGAGACGTTTCCCTGGCATCCATGATCCCTTTGAACCTCTGTTCAGATTTCAATTCATTTGCACTAAATTGTTAAACTCCATTTGCTTATTTTACCAGCAGGCTCATGGCACATTCTTCTTCATACAGAGGGGAGAATGGGCTGTCTTTCTGGAACATTCCAAAGCATAGTTGAATGATGATGATCTTACAACAATCAGAGAGAGATATGACACACCACAGATGGAAAAAGCCTCAAGATGTTCAAAGCTTGCAAAGTAACAAACGATGGAAAGGAAGGAAGATAGAAGTTGTATTTGCTAACAGATGGTCAGTATGAAAATCTGCAATCCTAATTCAAATATGCAGATATGTACATTTATGAAGAAAACTGGAAATGGTAACTAAAAGAGTAAGTCTGTAAGATTTTTTCTTCTTATTTAAATCTCATTGAAAAGATAATTGTCTAAACAACAAAAACAAACCACAATGGCTTTTGGGGGTTATAATATATATATAAGTAAAATATATGACAACAAAATCAAGAAGGCTAGGATGGGTGAAATGAAAGCATAGATTGTAAGGTTCTTATACAATATGAGTAGTGAATAAAACATCTCTTGAAAGTATAACATGATAAGTTAAAGAGGTATAAACCTTAAAGCAAACTACTAACATAACAAAACAAAGAGCTATAGCTTATAAGTCAACAAAGGAAATAAAATGAAGCATAAACAATACTCAGTTCATCCAAAAGAAGGCAGAAAAAGAATAAAAAGGGAACACAGAACAGATGGGACATGAACTCCCTTTTTTTTAAAAAAAGTATTTGTTTTAGGCAGTATAAAGTTGGGTCTTGCTTTTTTATCCACGTAGAAAAATCCAGGCACAGATGACTTGACTGATGAATTCTGCGAAACATTTAAGGAAGAAATAATATCATTTCTACCCAAACTTTTCTAGAAAATTGAAACGGAGGGAATCCTTTCCAACTCATTCTACGAGGTCAGTATTACTCTGACACCAAAACCAGACAAAAGACATTACAAGAAAAGAAAACCACAGACTATATCCATCACTAAATTGATGCAAAAATTCAAAACAAAATGTTAGCTGATCAAATCCAACAATGTGTAAAAAGGAATTATACATCACCGGTGAGTTTATTCCAGGAGCAGGGCTGCTTTAACATGTGTCAGCTGATCAATACAATTTATCATATTAATGAACTAAAAAAGAAAAACCCTACAATCATCTCAAATATGGAGAAAAACACTTGACAAAATCCAACATCCATTCCAGACAAAAACTCACAGCAAATAGCAGTTCTTCTAAAGGAAACTTCTTCAAATTGTTGAACCACATTTATGAAAAACCTAGAGCTAACATCTTAGTTAAAGGAGAAAGACTGACTACTTAAGATCAGGAGCAAAACAAGAATGTCTGCTCTCACTGCTTCTCTTCAACATTGTACTGGTGGGTCTAGCCGATGAAAATAAGGCAAGGAAAAGAAATAAAAGACATTCAGACTGCTAATAAAGAAGAAGAGCCATCCTTATTTGCAGGCAGCATGATCTATTATGTAAAAAATCTGATGAAATCTACAAAAAAGACACTGGAACTAATAAATGAGTGTAGCAATGTTGCAGGATACAAGAACACACACATATACACAAATCAATTGTATTTCTATATACTAGCAACCAATGGTCCAAAGTAGGAAATATTTTTTAAAATGTACAACAGCAACAACAAATAATACTTAGAGGTGAATCTCACAAAATTTGTGCAAGACTTATCCACTAAAACTACTAATCACTAAAATTGATGACTGATTAAAAAAAAAACAAAACTACTAATCACTTCTGAGAGAAATTAAAGAAGACCTAAGTAAATAGAGAAATACATGTTTTACACAAGTTGGAAGACTTAATATTGTTAAGATATCATTTCTTCCCCAATTGATCTATAGATTCAATGCAATCCCTATTGAAATCCAAGCAAATTTTCTTTTGGAGAGGAATTGACAAGCTGATTCTAAAAGGTATGTGTAAGTACAGAAGACTGAGGATAGCCAAAATAAATTTCATAAAGGACAAAGTTGGATGACTAATGCTAACTGATTTCATGACTTATTATAAAGCTGCAGTAGTCAAGACTGTGTATTACTGGCATCAAGACAGACAAATAGATCAATAGAACAGAATAAAGAGTCCAGAAAAAGTCCACACATATACAGACAACTGAGTTTTTACAAACGTGCAAAAGCAATTAGGTGGAGAAATGTTAGCCTTTTCAATAAACAGTGCTGGGACATTTGGGTATCTCTATGCAATAGCATGACTTTCATCAATGTCTTACAGAAAACACAAAAATTAACTCAAAGTGGATCAAAATCTCAAAGCAAAACCTAAAACTATAAAACTTGTAGAAGAAAACATAGGAGAAAATCTTTGTGAGCTTGGGTAAAGCAAAGATTTCTTTAATAAGACACCAAAAGCACAGTCTATAACAGAACAAATGAATGATTTGGACTTCACTGAAATTAAAGATACCTGCTCTTAAAGGACCCTGCTAAGAGAATGAAAAGACAAGCTACACACTGGGAGAAAATAAAGCATACATCCGAAAAAGGATATCAGATGCAGAATATGTAAAGAACTCTCAAAATTTAATAATATAAAACAAGCCACTTAAAAATGGACAAAATATTTAACAGATATTTTAGCAAAGAAGATATATTGGTGGTAAATAAGCATATGAAAAGATACTTAACAGCATTAGTCATTAGGATCTGGAAATTAAAACCTCAGTGAAATACCACTTCACACCTAAACTTATAAAAAAGCTGATCCTATCAAATGTTGGCAAGGATGTGAAGGAACTAGAACTCTGACATACTGGGAAAGTAAAATGACACAACTTTGGAAACAATATGGCAATTTCTTAAAAAGTTAAACATACACCTACCATATGATCCAGCATTCTACTCCTAGGTATTTACCCAAGAGAAAAGAAAGCACATGCCCACACATGAATATTCATAGCAGCTTTATTTGTAATAACCCCAATCTAGAAGCGACTCAAATGTCCATCAGTGGTGAATGGATAAACAAATTGTGGTGTATCTATCCAATGGAATGCTACTCAGCAGTGAAAAGGAATGAACTACAGCAGCACATAAAGATATGGACGTTTCATAAAATAATTACCCTAAATGAAAGAACCTAGATTAAAAAAAAAGAGCACATAAAAATCAAATATGTTCATTAGTGATCAAAAAATGAAAATAACAGGCTATTAAACTCCAAGTTTAGACTCCAGTCAGTGAAGAAGACATTGATGATAGGAAATGATTAGTGACATGGAGATCAGATGAGGGGATTTTATTTTCATTTTCAAATGCTGATGAGAAATGGCAAGTTGATTTCAACAATCAGAATCTCCCTGATTATTAACTCATGTGATCAGATGTAAATGTCCATCCTTCCAAATCAGTTCACCTGCAGAGAATCCGTTCTTTTTATTATTACGGACAATTTTAAACAATGAATAGAATGAACAGTATAATAAACTCTCATGTTCCCATTACTCAGCTTCAAAAATTTTCAATTCATCACCTATCTTGTTTCATCTATGTGTCTCCACCCACCCCCTGTGCCTGCAGCTCCCAACATATGCTATTTCATCTGGAAATATTTGTTTGTGTTCCTACAAGAAGAGGATTATTTTCAGTCTCTGTTTCAGATTTCTAGTAATTCAGAATGAGTGCTGGCAACTTCATCTGAAAATCTTGGAGGGGTTGGGGATGAATATTGATCACATTGACTAACCTGCCAAGAGATTTTTTTTTCTTTTTTTTAAAAATAAATTTATTTATGTATTTATTTTTATTTATTTATTTATTTATTTATTTATTTATTTATTTATTTATTTATTTATTTATTTATGGCTTCATTGGGTCTTCGTTGCTGCGTGCAGGCTTTCTTTAGTTGCGTCGAGCAGGGGTTACTCTTCGTTGCGGTGTGCGGGCTTCTCATTGCGGCGCTTCTCTTGTTGCGGAGCACGGGCTCTAGGCGTGCGGGCTTCAGTAGTTGTGGCTCGCGGGCTCTAGAGCGCAGGCTCAGTAGTTGTGGTGCACGGGCTTAGTTGCTCCGCGGCATGTGGGATCTTCCCAGACCAGGGCTCGAACCCGTGTCCCCTGCATTGGCAGGCGGATTCTTAACCACTGCGCCACCAGGGAAGCCAAAGATTTTTCTTAAGAAAATTTTAAAATAAAAGATTTATCTTCTCTGTTTACAAAAAGAAGAAGAAAAAGTTGCCTTTTCTGTAGCTAGCAGGCAGTGATATCTTATTAGACTCTATGTGAAAATCCCAGGAGCTGTTGTGTAATGTGACCGTTATCCAGGAAAGCAATGTGCATTTTTACATGGAAATGTGAAATTCTAGAGCATATTCCCTGTGGGCAATGAGGCTTCTAAGGGCATCCACACTTGCTTTACAGGCGGCTACTTGATATGGGAAATCACCGAACAGATGTTGTGCTCCTGTGAGTTCTTCTGAGACATCAGCTCCCTGGAGATGATTTCACAAGACAATGAGATTCTTTGTTCTTCAAAACCTTCAAATCTCTCAGCCCCCTTTTCTTTTTTCTTTTTCTTTTTCTCTTTTTTTTTTTTTTCTGCTGTGGAACCATCTCCCTTCTCAGATGCAATAGCTCTACTAGTTGCTGCCAAGGGAAATACTGCATTGAATCCAAAGTATTTCTAGTGGGAAGGAAATAACTTTGAAAACAGAAATATTAGGGATACAGCTTCTTCCCTTTTTTTTTTGCATTTAGATATGTTATTCATAAAAGAAGTACATGAATCCTTAGCACATAGCTTGATGGATTTTTACATATGTACGTATTCATGTAACTGTCACCTGGATACAAATGTGGAACTTTTCTAGGACCCCAGCAAGCTTCCTCATGTATATTCCCAAGATCAATAACACACCCCCTGCCCCCTCCAAAGCAACACTCTTCTGACTTCTACAGTCAGAGCTCGGTTTTGTCTGTTCTTGAACTCACCTAAATGGAGTTTTGTATTCTCTTATGTCTAGCTTCTTTTAGTCAACATTGTCATGAGATTCATCCATACTGTGTGTAGCAGTAGTTCATTCCTCTTCAAAAAAAAATTATTATGTACTATTCCATTGTATGAATATTGCCCCAATGTATTTATCTATTCTCCTGTTGATGGATATTTGGGTTGTTTCCAGTTTGGGCCTGTTAGGAATAGTAATGCACACCCTGGTCAGTTATGTGTATGGTAACCATCTTCCCCCAGACTATGCCCTTGCCTTTTCACTTTCTAATGTGTCTTTTGATGAAGAAGTTATTAATTTTAATGAAGTTCAATATATTTAGCTTTTTCTTTATGGTTACCGCATTGTGTGCGCTGCTAAAGAAGCCTTGCTTACCCCAAGGACATGAAGATTTTTTCCTATGTTTTCTTCTAGAAGATTTTGTTGTTGTTGTTGTTTTACATTTCATGTTTAGGTCTATAATCACTTTCAATTTAATTTTTGTCTGTGACATGAGATAGGGGAAAACTTGTATTTTTCCACCTGGATACACAATTGACAGAGCAATACTCGTTGAAAAGACCATCTTTCTCCCACTGAATTCCAGTAACACAATTTGACGATGTAAGCATGGTCTATTCTATTCTATTAGTCTAGTCTAGTCTAGTCTAGTCTAGTCTGTTCATTGGTCTATTTGTTTATCCTTAGGCAAATCAAACTATCTTAATTATTATATCTTTATAGTAAGTCTCAGTATCTGGTAATAATAAGTTCTCCTACTTTGCTTTTCTTTTTTTAGATTGTTTATAATTATTTTAAGTCCTTTATGTTTCCAAATGAATTTAGAATCAACTTGTCAATTTCCACAACACAACTCAGAAAAATTTTATTGTTATTGTATTGACTCTATAGATATTTGGGGAAGAATTGACATCTTAACAATATTGAACCTTTCAATGGACATGGTATATCTCTCCATTTATTTAGACCTTCTTCAGTGTCTCTTGACAATGTTTTGTAGTTTTCAGTGTAGAGGTCCTGCACATCCTTCATTAGATTTTCTTATTTTTGTTACTGTAAATGGCACTGTTTTATACTTCATTTTCTAATTGTTGCTAGTATGTAGACATACAATTTTTAAAAATTGACCTTGCATCCAATGACCTTTCTAAATTCTTTTATTAGTTCTCAAATCTTCTGTAGATTCATTTCTATGTATACAATGATGTCATCTGCAAATAATGTGGGTTTCATTTCTTCTCTTACAATTTTTAATATCTTGTAATTTCTTGTTCTTTTCTTATTGAACTGCCTAGATTTCCAATATAATGTTGCATAGAAATAGTGAGAGTGGACAGTCTTTCTTGTTTGTCAGCTAAGAGGAAAGCATTCAATAATTTATCATTAAGTGTCATATTAGCTACAGGTGTTTTATAGATTTCCTTTACTAGATTAAGAATGTTCCCCTCTTCTTAGTTTTCTGAAAGTTTTTTTTTTAAATCATAAACAAGTATTGCATTTTAGCAAATGCTTTTACTATATCTGAGATGATAATGTTTTTTCTCTTTTACTTGGTCACTATGATGAATTGCATCACTTTTTGATTTTTAAATCAACTCGTGAAACAAACTGACTTTCATCATGATAAACCTTTTTATACACCCCTGGATTTGCTTTGCATTTTCTTTAAGATCTTGCATTTCTATTTTGAGTAGTATCTGGAAATGTTACGTGCATCGTGAGTGCTCAAGAGTGGCATAAACTTCTGATTGTGCCTGGGTCAGACTCTGGGTCATTGCTGGAAGGGCTTCATCCAGGCGTGGTTTCCTCACTCCTGTCTACTCTAAACCACTCCTGTCTACTCTAAATCTCACTCCTGTCTACTCTAACCTCATCACTCTGCAAGGGGCACTTCAGGAAAAAGACCATTTTAATCTTAGGCCAGTCAAAATGTGCTCACATTTGGTGGATCAGAATGGCACTGGGGTAATTCCAATCCCGGCAGTCTGGTGGCATCCTGGAGCTGGCTCATAGTGGCTTGCAACAGCTGGTGGTTAAAATTTCAGGAATTTTGAAAGATGGTTATTGATTACAACAATTATTAAAAATAAATTATATAAACTTGCAATTAAGTAAGTCATATTTTTAAAAGGTAATAAATACCCTAAACTCATCACTTTTAATTATATTGCTATCATCTTTGTCCTATGGGTAATTACATTTATTGTATGTATATTGTGGAAATACTACAAAGGATTGATCACTGATCATCTTTTCCCAACTCTGTATTTAGTGACATCACGTTGGAGCTTGAAATCAGCCGTGGTGGGAGTATCTACATTATGGAAAACAGCAAACACTACAAATCAGGGTTTTTAATTTTTCCCCAGAGAGCTGGTTGTTAAACTTTTGCAAGCCCACCACTGTAGCAACTTCCCCATCTGCTCCCTACGTCTTTTCCCTGTTTGGCAACATCCAGCATACTCTATATTTACCAGCTTACTTGGTTTTGTACTTTTCCTACTAGAAGATAAATTCCATGAGGGTGGAGAGTTTTGTTTGTTTTCTTCACTATAGTATCCTTAGCACCACCCGCAGTGCCTGGCACATGGCAGGCCTGGATACACAGCCGCTGAATGAATGAACGAATGGATGAGTGAATGAATGGATGGCGAGTGTCCTCCCATCTACCCCTGCCTAACTCCTGCAGGCGCCCAGTCATCAAGCCCCAAGGATGTGGGCCTTCTGCACTGGCTCCCTCTTCCCCAGCCCCTACTCCCAAGGGTCCCTGGGACCAACAGTCTTGTCCTCGATTTCCCCACCTCTACTTTCACCTGCGTGCTAAGTCCCCTTCCACAGACCCTCCGGGAAGGCTGTACAAAGATACAGACTACCCCTCATCATTCCCGCCTCAAGCCTGCTGTGATTCCTGCAACAGCATTTAAGAAATCTAGTCCAGGCCCTGCCCCTGCTGCTTCTCGTTACTCAGAAGGATATCATTTTGACGGTAGCCTAAGGCTCCTTGGAGATGCTTCAGCTGTTTGTCATCTGATGTTCAGGTGGGAGAGGCAGAGGGGTGGGCTTCAAAAGCACCCCCAACACACACATCTGGAACACACTGGCTTTTATCTATTTCACTAAAGTTTTGGATCTTTGCAACTGTGTTTGAAAAAAGAATTTTGCAGATCTCTAGGATAAAGTCTATGGACTGTTCTCTTGACACCCATAGATCCACATTCTTCCTTCTCTGCCCTGCTCTGTAGGACTTCTAAGGACAACACCAATCAGGTTCCCTTGCCTGCTGTGCTCCCTGGGGTTTCAACCAATGGGGAGGCATGGATGGAGATGGGAGGAGGGACAAGAGATGGGTCAGAGTATTTATGCCCCGGCTCCCTCCTTGCCAGACGGTGGTTGGCACAGGCTGTGTCCCTCCATCTAAGGCCATAGCTCTCTTCCAGCTGCAGGTCCCCTTTTTCCAGTTACCGTTCCCCTCTTTTAGCCCTCTGAACCTAGTGACGTAACAACTTTCCCCTCCCACTGATGCAGGGTGCTTCATTCTCAATGGTTGGATTCCCTGAGCCCTGCCCACACCTGTGTGTGCAGCCCTTTTATTAACTCTCCTCAGCCTCCCTTTTGAGTGTGCTGGCTGTGTCCTGGAACCCCGACCCCTTCCAAGCCCTTATCCCTGAGTGTGACTTACAAGCCCTCATTCTGCATCACTGCGCCCTGCCTCCACACAGCTCGTCCTCCATCACCTGGGCGTTCCCTACCACACTCTGAGCCCTTTCCCACCTCCACGCATTGCTTCTGCTGGGCCTTCTCTCCACTGGGCCCCTTGCTCACACCGTCAGCAGGCACTGGGCTTTGCACCCACCAATTTGCGTGTCAGTCCCTCTGCTGGGGTGTGGGGTGCCCCTGGCGGCAGGAGCAAGACACCCCTTGGGGCTGGCACAAAGCCTGGCGCACAGCCAGTTGTTGACTCAAAGTGATGACTGAATGGCAACTTTTCCTTTCAAATGCCATCCCTGTGCAGCAGATCATTAGCATATTATCTCTGCTGGATGGAAAAATCACCAGGCACGGGGACAGTATAACTGAGGCCTCTGTGCCAGTTGGAAGAAATGGCACTCACCCTGATTCTCCCACACAGGCTGGTGGGCTGGGCGCTCAACCAATGCCAGGGATCCTCAGGAAAAGAGTCTTATTTGTTGCATAGACAAAGCAGGTAAGGACACGGTTGCCAAGCCAGAGTTGGCTTGTCACTGGCTTATTTACTCCCAAAACCCATCAAGAAAGTGGAGGCGGCATCATTATTATTGGCCAAATTTATCATCTTGCTTAAGGAAGCAAAGTTTGGAAATATTAGGAACCAAACCACTCTTACAGCCAAGTCTCACTGTCTCAAATTCTTCTATTCAAAACCAAATCATCTTCAGTCTGTCCCATACCTTTTATTCTACAGTTATTCTGATGGACCATGGCAATGCTCTCTGAGACATTCTCCACACACCTCCAGCCCCACAGGACAGGAGCGGGTGGGGCTAGAATCAATCTATCCTGAATTGTGCAGCATCAGGGCAGAAGTGGCTGGTCCTTCCTCCCTGGTTCTGGAGAGCAACCAGGTCAACATCACTAAAGGAAGGAAGAAGGTTGGGAAGGACTCCCTGCCTTTGGACTTAATCACATTGGTGACAAGCACCATTCAATATCTTCTCCTCCTTGAGAATTCTGGGTGGGCTGGGGCAGCTTTCTCTAGTCTATGATATACAGTTGGCCCTTCGTATTCACTACCTCTGCATCCTCCGATTCAACCAACCAGATCGATCTGCGGTTGGTTGAATCCGCAGATGTGGAACCTGTGGATACCGAGGGCCAACCGCACTATGCCATTTTATACTATAAGGAACTTGAGCATCTGAGGATTCTGGTATCCCTGGGGCATCCTGGAACCAATCCCTCATGAATACCGAGGGACGGCTGTACCTTCTAACATCAACCGTGTTTTCACTGAGATGACGTAATTCAGCACCTTATCTAGGGGAGCTCAACCCTGGCTGCACATTGGACTCAGCTGGAGAGCTTTAAAAACTATCAAAGCAGGGACCCCAACCCCCAGAGGTCTTGATTCAGTTGGTCTGGGGAAGGACCTGGCCCCTGGGAGGTTTTACAAAGTTCCTCAAAGGGGTTCTAATGTGCAGCCAGGCTTGCCTAATCATATCATCCAGCTCATTAACAGGAGGACCCAAGAATTCTTGTCTTCGTGCTCAAGTTCACCGTCTAACCACAGGTCATCTTTGGTGTCTGGGCACAGATCCTGGGTGTCTATGAGCTCCTTGGACATCAGTGGCTGAGCATGTGAGATATTTCAAGTCAAGTCCAGAACTCTCAGACTCCCCTCCTGAAGCCTCCCTTGGTTGGGGTATGCGTGTGTGTGCTTGTGCGTGTGTGCGTGCGTGTGTGTGCGTGTGTGTGTGTGTTTACCAGCTGATGTATGTCCTGGTAATAGTCCAGAGAGGCGAATGCAGAAGTCTTGATCCAGACCCAGACAGTTAACGCCCAGACAGTTAACGCCTGATGTGACTTGGGAGGGGGGGACCCAAGGGTGGATCACAAAACAGAGGCCCTTCTCAAGGGGCTGTCACTGCTCAGCCTCTGCCAGCATCGCCGTCAAGGAATGTGTGCTTGGTCTTACCGCACCTCCCTAATTTTCAAGAGGAGTCAGAGGCTTCTGGATTTTCTGTTCAATTACTTGACTTTTCTGAGTTGAGCTCAATTTTATTAAACCACACACACACACACACACACACACACACACACACACACACTCTAAGTAGGACAACAAAACACATCTGCAGTCTGGGGTGGGACCCAGGGCCCCAGAACTAGAGGGAACAGCAGACCAGCTCCTCGTGTTTTGGATTAAAAGTGGAGATTTCCACTCCTTGTCAAGGACCTGAAGAGCAATGCCGCAGAGTCTCCTGTCCGTTTGCCGAGGCACAGATGTGCCTTCTGTTGCAGCCAGGTCCCGGGGAGCGGGCACAGCTGTCCTGGCGCAGATCAATCGCCACGTAACTGTGCTACTTGCCACCTGCTGCCCTTTTGGCTGTAACATCGTGAGGTGATGAAATCTGTTTCTTCGTGAAAGACAGCCCCCTAAAGTAGCCAGCGGCATGGCATGAATGATGATGGGGAGAAAGCCAGGGAAGGAGGGACGGCTTTGATCCAGAAACTGGGAATGTGACATTGGGGTAAAGTGTGAACGGGGGGGACTCAGCAGGGCTCAGATCTGTGGGGGAACCGGGCTCACCATATGCTCTTCTGCAGACCATTAAAAAGCGATTAGCAGGACTGTTTCAGCAGGTGCCGCTGTCAGGAACCTCAGAGAAGATGCCGGGGATGGGAGGGTCTGGGGCTGGGTGATGATGGGCACTGGCCCTGGAGGGTCATGAGGTGTCCAGGATGTCCGCCAGGGAAAGGCCATCAGTGTTTGTGTGTGTGTGTGTGTGTGTGTGTGAGGGTACTGATACACAAGGAACCCTGGACGTACGTTGCACATACATAGGCAAACTGAACAGGAGCCTGGGCAGAGTGCAGCGCAGGGCTTCTGACCTCAGCTCAGCTCATCGGGGCACAGAACTCCCCGCTTTGAGCAGGATGGGACAGCTGGAAGTTCCCCCTACTGAGAGAGCCCTCCACCACTGCCTCTCACGTGTTTCGCTCCCTCTTGTTTTTTCAGAACTCAGCATCTCCCCAGAGGCCTTCCTTGATCACCCTCAGTAATGGGGTCCCTCTGCCCCCTGCTCTTAGCCCCCGGCCTAGCTCATCTCTTCCCTCTGACGTCATCTCACAGTTGTTTTCTTCTGAGTCATCATCTCCCCCTTAGAACGTGAGCTCCAGAAGGGCAGGGCCACATCTCCCTCTTGTCCCCAGGCAGCGCTGGGCGCGTGCAAATGCCCAACGATACCCGTGGAATGGCCAGGGAGTCAGAGGCGTGGTGCCCCGGAGGATCCAGCAGGAATTCCTCTCTGCCCCCAGGATTTTCCTTGCAGGTTTCATGGGCACCCCAGCTATAAAGGGGGTATCTTCTCATTCCCTGCCGCCGCCAGGCCTTCGCTGAGTCCATGTGTCTGGC
This sequence comes from Eschrichtius robustus, assembly GCF_028021215.1. NCBI lineage: Eukaryota > Metazoa > Chordata > Mammalia > Artiodactyla > Eschrichtiidae > Eschrichtius > Eschrichtius robustus. The sequence goes on along the minus strand of NC_090829.1, from coordinate 22,756,511 downwards.
CCCAGGGCTGTGTGGGTAAAATGGGCACATGTCCTACTGCCCCAAGGCTCACAGCCTACTGAGCAGATGAGGCCACAGGGCAGAGAGGGGCTCCATTCCAAGTGTTTGGGTGAGGGTCCTGGGTGCCTGTAGAGGTGTCATTAGCCCAGGAGGCGTGGAGCTGGCTCTCAGAGCAGGCAGAGTTTGGTGGGTGGTGAGGGAGGGCTTCCTGGAGGAGGGTGGAGTGAGGACCGGGAGGGCACTGCTGGGGGGAGGCAATTGCATAAGCAAGGCGGATGCAGCCAAGCTGGAAAGCTGGTGCTGAAACTGGGACGCTATGAGTTGGGAGAGGAAGGGTCCTCATCCACTGGCCACCTGTAGGGTTCAGCCCCTACACTGTGTAGAAGAGGAGGTGACTTATCCAAGGTCACAGCATATATAAAGCTGGGACTCAAACCCAGGCCTCCTGACCCTGAAGCCTGAGCCCGCACCTATGCAGGAAGCTGCCCTTCCACAGCCCAAACCTGCCTGAGGCTGAGCCCAGGTCAGAGTTCAGAGTGGTGGAGGACACAGCCCCTGGGGGCAGATGCAGCATGTCTGGTTCCTTTGGTCTGTTCTCACCAAGGTTGTCTTCCCTTAAAAAGCGGGTGTGTGGGCTTCCCTGGTGGCGCAGTGGTTGAGAATCTGCCTGCCAATGCAGGGGACACGGGTTCGAGCCCTGGTCTGGGAGGATCCCACATGCCGCGGAGCAACTAGGCCCGTGAGCCACAATTACTGAGCCTGCGCGTCTGGAGCTTGTGCTCCGCGACAAGAGAGGCCGCGATAGTGAGAGGCCCGCGCACCGCGATGAAGAGTGGCCCCCGCTTGCTGCAACTGGAGAAAGCCCTCGCACAGAAACGAAGACCCAACACAGCCATAAATAAATAAATAAATAAATTTAAAATAAATGTGATTTGAATAAAAAAAAATATAAAATCTGGTTTAAAAAAAAAAAAAAAAGCGGGTGTGAAAAGTGCTTCTTCCTCCAGGAAGCCCTCCCTTCAGGCCCTATCTTCCCCAACCCCTTCGTGAGCTCCCTCTCACTTTATTAGGCTGTGCCGTAAACGTCTCCGCTGGAGATGGGATAGATCTGCTTGAGCTCTGGGTCCTCAGAGGTTGGCACAGTGTGTGTCGGTGGCCTGTACTACTGAGTGGATACTGCACTAGTCCTGACCTAGACCCCAGCCTGAACTGGCTCCTCACCTCACACACTCACCCTTCAGCAACTTGCACTGCTCCTTGGTGACACCATGCACTTCCAAAGTCGCATCCAGCCCCACCTCTGGGTCACTTTGCTGGCCCTTAGGGTTTACCCTGCTTGATCCTCTGCCCCCTAAAGAGCCACCCTGTGGACATCACGGCCCTGGCATCAATAATTTGGCCTGTTTTTCCACCAAGGAAGCTAGCATTATACGGCCCCAGGCCCCAGGCCCATTCTCTCCGCCGGGGCAGGCCTCTGTAAAATGACTAGAGTCTGGGATTACATGGGGACAACCAGACAGAAGAGACGGGGAGTGCCTGGAGAGAGATGCACAATCCTGCCTTCTGAAGGTCTGGCAGCCAGGTTGATAGAAGACTCCCTCCCGGTCCCTTCCCAAAGAGCACTGAATAAACTGAAGGACTGAATGCCAAACTTTATTAGAAACGCTCTTCATTCATCGAATTCACATTGAAGTGGCAGGGGGCAGTGCCGTCTGGGGCTCTGGTGTCCCGCTGCTGTGACAATTTCCAGTTAAAAATCAGTCTGGGCAGAGAGTGTTGGAAACGCGAGAGATGCCTGGTGGTGGCAGCGGCGGCAGCAGCATTTTTCCCGGGGGACGACAGGCTGGGGCGGGCGGAGAAGATGCGTCACATCCACCCTTCCAGTTACAAAGCTGCCCCCATGGCCCCAAGCTGATAAATAAGCAGCACATCACACACACACACACACACACACACACACACACACACACACACACGTGCAACAGAAACAAACTCGTACAAGTCTCCTCAAGTGAAAAAATAATTCGCTCAAATAAAGCTTTGTGGCAGCCAGGCTGCATCCTGAATGGACGGTTGCCTGGAGACCCTCAGCCCCCCAGGAAGGCTCCCCAGCCCGAGGACATCACCCCCGTGGGTGTCACAAGGCCCCCAATTTCCCCATTAGCACCTTTGGACTAAGTACTGCCCTCACCACACTCTTTTAAAATGCGACGCTACTTAAAACAATAATAATAAAGGATACGCTCATTCCTTGGGGTGAATTTGTCAGACTCAGCTTCCCTGAATAGAGGTGCCCTGGGCATCCAGAGACTGGGGGTCCGGGTGGGGAAGGACGGCGAGAGAGAGGGGAAGTAAACAACGTTCAGAGAGGTAAGCTGGGAGGTGTCTCAACACTGTTTTGTCCACTTGCCAATTCCGCAGCTGGGCATCCCTAGGTAACAGTCTCTCAAAGGGGTGCAAAGTCCTAAAGTGTCATGACAATCCTGCTGCCCTGGGAAAGGTGGGGAACCAGAGGGGCACGGGCATCAAGCTGCTTTCACCATGCATTATTCAGAGGCAATGTTCTCCCGGAGCTGGCCAGTTTTCCCCTGGCCCTGTCTGCAGCGGGGCACACAACAGAAAGTCTCCTGCCCAAATGTTTTATTCATTCTCTTGGATAAGGAAACAGGCTCTCGGATCAATACCGGTGGCCGCTTGGCTGCTGTGTCCTGCTCAGCGGGCAGGATCTCCACCCAGCGCAGGCTTCGGGCTCTTCCCGGCTTCCAAGGAGGTGTCTGACTTGGAAGGGCTGCTTCCAAGGCAGCAAATACTGTTGGCAACAGACATTTCATTTTCAAAGTTGGGAAGATGTCCTGGCCTTTCAAAGAAGTGAATGTCCTGGGAAACCAGGGTGAGGAGGGAGACTCCTTCCTGATGTACAGTGTGACCGTGAAGCGACAGGCCTGGGGCTGTGGGTGCCCTCCGCTGCCCCTCCGTCCCCGGCTCACTGGTACTGCAGATAGTTTTTGAGAGATTGAGGCAGCGGCAGGGAGCCGATGTCCTGTAGGCGCTGGCGGCCCAGGGCCAGGCGGATGCATCTCCGGCACAGGTCCATCAACGGCAGGGGCTCGGCTACAACGAGAGGGAAGAGAGTTAGAGTCTCACCAGAGCGGTCCCTACACCTCTCACCCCTACCCACCGCCTGCTCACCCCCTGAGCACCTGCTCCTGAGCTGCCCTTCAGGGCCCCAGTTTCCTCAGAGATGCTTTCTCTGGTTATAGTAGCTGAAGGCTTAGAGCAGTGTCTTTCAAATTGTGGGATGCAACCAACCCGACTAAGTACACATGGAATCAATTCATTAGGTGGTGACCAGTGATTTAAAAAAAAAAGAAAAAAGAAAAGAAAGGAAAGAAGAAACAGAGAGCAATGCCCCCAGCAAGGGGTGAATACTGCTCCACGAAAGCTCTGTCTCTGATGTAAGTGTTCAGTGTGTCTCAATGTAAAAAATACTTTTCACTGCAGGTCGTGATAAAATGAGAGACGCTGACCTAGGGTGGATCTGCAGGGGGCTTCCTCTTAGAAACAAGTGAGGTGGCGGGGGCTGTTTGAAATGCCCTTGAACCCTCAAACTTCTCCTCTAGCCTCTTTTGATGGTGAGTGGAAGAATGCATTTTCTTCAAATGTCCAGTTCTAGAAAAAATTCGTGAATTAGAGTTCATAAGCCATGGAACCTCTGGACATAGGACTGAGGTTTAGTTAGGTTTACTGCAGACATACTTATGAAGCTCTTATTCTCTTCCGGACCCTCTAATTGGACTCTGGGGATACAGAGATAATTAAGCCAAGGCCAATGGCAGCCCTGGGTGTGAAGGAAGGCTCGAGGTCTGGAAGTTTAAATATGTGAATAATTGTAGTGGAGTGTAACATATGCAATAATTCTTAAATGCACAAGGACAGAAACTGAGAAGTTCCTATATGGAAGAGTTGTTTGAAAGCTTCCAAGAGAGGATACGGGAAAGGGGTTTTGAAGGGTGAATAGGAGTTTTATGTGATGTGAGGTTGGGGAGGGTATTCTAGGCAGAGAGAACAGGTAAAAGCATGGAGGCATAAGACAGGACAGGCTGGGAGGTCTGGAGGGAGAGGAATGGTGCTGATCAGCTGGATCTGGAATGAAGAGGGTGGTGGTCACATGTTGTTTCATGTGACTTCTGCAGCCCTAGTTTCCCCAAACCCACAGGAACATGCTAGAGGCCTGATGCTGCATCTTAGCACTTGTTTTTTTGTCAACAGAACAAGTGATGTTTTAAAAGCATTCTATAACGTGCTAAGATACAATAAAACTGTAAGTGGTAAACACTAACACAAGAGTTGTGAGAGGAATAATTCATCACAAGGGAAGGTTGTTGAGAGTGCATTTTATAGGAATTTTCGTTTACTGGAGCTGCAGAGTTAATGAGGAGAGCCATTAAAATCAAACCTGGACTTGGCTGGTGCGTTGGAAGCCACGCACAAGAGCGTACCCAGCCCTCCTTCACACGGGGCGAGGCTGCATATCCTCGTGGAGTGTTGGTGGTTTTAAACACTCCCACCTCCGTATCCTCTTTTGATCCTCATACAAACCCTTGAAGTTAGCTAGGGAGGCCTGGGCATCCCCTCTTTCCCAGGCCTAGAAAGCAGATTACTCACCCCGAGTCTTGCGGTCACATGGTCACCATGCCTAGGCCAACACCTGACACCCCCCTCGAGGTGTCCCCATCTCTCCCCTAGCAATGCCCCTGCACCCAGCTCTCCTCTCACTGTCTCCCACCTGGTTCTCATACAAGCTTCGCACAGTCCCCCAAATTATGCCTCTGTGAACCCCTTTCCCTGCCTCCCCACCCGAATCTTCCCATCCTTGACATCTTGACCTGCCCACTGCAAGTTCCCATGATTTCCTTTTAGTTCCTATAGCACTAATGCTTGCTGCCTGTGCCACTGGACGCTGGGGAGAAAAAAACCTTAAAAGCCTTATTTAATGATCAATTGCTACTTATTTACCAGGCAACATGAGAGATGAAATATAATTGTAGCTACTGTTTATTGAAGACATATTATGTGGCCAGGTGCTGTGCTAAGCTCTTTATCTGTACCAACTCACGTGAATGTATGTATCAAACTCATATCACAGTTACCTCTTAGGGGTGGATGGAGCTAGAGTCTGTCATACAGTGTGAAGTAAGTCAGAAAGAGAAAAACAAGTACTGTATGCTAATGCATATATATGGAATCTAAAAAAACGGTACTGATGAACCTAGTGGCAGGGCAGGAATAAAGATGCAGACGTAGAGAATGGACTTGAGGACACGGTGGGGGGGAGGGGAAGCTGGGACGAAGTGAGAGAGTAACGTTGACATATATATACTACCAAATGTAAAACAGATAGCTAGTGGGAAGCAGCTGCATAGCACAGGGAGATCAGCTCGATGCCTAGTGACGACCTAGAGGGATGGGATAGGGAGGGTAGGAGGGAGGCTCAAGAGGGAGGGGATAGGGGGATATATATATACATATAGCTGATTCACTTTGTTGTATAGCAGAAACTAACACAACATTGTAAAGCAATTATACTCCAATAAAGATGTAAAAAAAAATAAAAATAAAAAGGTAATACAGTTAAAAAAAAAAATTACCTCTTAGGGTAGGAACTATTATTATCCCCATTTTAAGGAGGAAGAAACAGAAACACAGAGTGGGTAAGTCACTTGCCCAAGGACACACAGCTGGTAAATGGCAAAGCTGGGAGTTGGACCCAGGCAGCCGGAAACTGGAGACTGTCTTATTTTTAGCCATATTTATTGAGCATCTGTTCTGTCTCTTTGCTACGTTAGGTTTACAGTTAAGTCCCCTACATATGAACAAGTTCCGTTCCGAGAGTGCGTTCATAAGTCCAATTTGATCGTTAAGTCCAACAAAGTTAGCCTAGGTACCCAACTAGCACAATCAGCTATATAGTACTGTACTGTAATAGGTTTATAATACTTTTCACACAAATAATACATAAAAAAGAAAAAATAAATAAGCAAACATTTTTCATCTTACAGTACAGTACCTTGAAAAGTACAGTAGTACAGTACAACAGCTGGCATACAGGGGCTGGCATCGAGTGAACAGGCAAGAAGAGTTACTGACTGGAGAAGGGAGAGGAGGTGGGAGATGGTAGAGGTGAAGGGTCATCAGCAATAGGAGACGGAGGGCAAGCTGCAATTTCACTCACGCCTGACGTTGATGGCACAGGTTCTGGTTCCTTGCTGGATTCAATTCTATCTACCATCTTGAAAAAATGGTCCAGTGATATCTGGGTAGTAGCTCTTTTTTTCTCGTCATAGATGACACAGCAGCACTGGATTGCATTCTGCACGGCTGCTGCAACCTCTGTGTAGCTTTTTACATCCGGTTCTGTGCCTCAGAGACTAACAGTGCCTCCTCAAATAAAGAAAATCCCCTTGCCATTTCCTGCATCGTGAATCTCTTCGGTTCTTCAGTTACTTTTTCTTCCTCTTGTCTCTCTTAGTCCTTTCTCTGGGACGAAGAGAATTCAAGAAATTCCTGGGCAGCTACCATATCTGCACTCGCTGCCTTGCCACTTACTTTTACCTTGTGAAGGTTGTCTCTAGCCTTGAACCGATGAAACCAGCCATGGCTGGCATTAAAAGATGCACCCTCTGATTCTTCGCCGTGTTTCTTCTTCAAGTCTTCATAAAGGCTTTTAGCTTTCTCTTGAATCAGCATTAAGCTGAGCAGGACTCAACGCTGACGCTGATACTGCAACCATACGCTGAGAAGTTTCTCATTTCCTCCATCACTTTTCCACACTTCTTCAATATCACTGTCGACATCATCAGCACAGCAGACTTCACATGCTCCATTATCTTGTACTTGTTCTTTAGAATCGTGCCGATGGTTGAACCATTCATGTTATAAGAACGAGTGACGTCTAGCCATCTTTTTGCCTCACTCCACTCTCTCAATTATTTTCACTTTTGTTTCCATCATTATCGCTTGGCACTTCTTAGCAGTACCAGCTACAACACCGCCACTTTTACGCTTGCTTCCGGACATCCTGGGCTTGAAATAAAGATACTGTACTACTGTACTCTAGACAGTACTGTACACAAAAGCACAACCACTTGTAGAGGATGCATGCACGTGACAATGTACGCCAGACACGTGGACTAACTTACGTGATTGGACATGCGAATGAATGTTCGCATCTTTGAAAGTTCGCAACTTGAAGGTTCGTATGTAGGGGACTTACTGTATCTCATTTAGAGATGACTGTGTGTAGGGGACTTATGCATCTCATTTAGAGATGCCTACTTCAGAGAAAAGGAAACAGGCTCAGAGGTGAAGGGGCTTGTCCAGAATCACACAGCCCAAAAGCCTACAGGTGGAGCTTCACGGTGCCTCCCTTAAACACCATGCAATAATGGAAGATCGCCTGAAGGTATGAAGCGAAGGAGAGGGTCACCTGTCTCCCAGGCTCACGCAGTTCCCAGGCTCTTACTCTGGCTCCGACCGCTTTCCAGTTCACCAGTGCCCACCTCTCCTGCTGTGAGGTCTGCACCCACCTAAATGGGCCGCCCTGCCACCAAGATGCCTTTTCTGCTCTCATGCCCACCCATTTCAACGTGGACCCGGTCAGCCACTTTCCCTTTTTTCATGGCCATCAGACCCCTCTCCTCTGGCACATCCCAGGGATCTTCCGAAATTTGGAGTCCCTGATTTCCAGCTCCAGCTCTGCCAGCTGCAAGTTTGTGCCTTTGTGAAGGGTACTCTGAGTGCTTGTTTCTTCATTTGTAAAATGGACCAACAATCCCCAGCCTGGGCCTGTCACAGGGGGATGGCCCAGAAACCATCCGTTAAATGAACGAATTGACTTGCTTCTTTGGGGCGTGTCTTCTACAGTTGTTTCAAGCTATTGAAATAAATTGCTCTTAACTGACAAGGTTGCTGTCTGAGTTCCCACTCTCCTGTAAACCCCTTGAGAACAGGGCAGGTCTCAATTGACAGGAGGCTTGTGGTGAGAGTTAAACGAGTTAGAGAGTAGAAAGCACTTGGCACAGTGACCAGCACATAGTAGGTGTCCGACATTCAGCACTTCTAGCTATCTCGTCCCCATCCAGGCATTTGTTCGGTCACCCTTTGTGAGGATGAGCTTGGGCAGGGCTGTTAATGAGGTCGGGTCTGCTAGGAGGCTAGCAGTTCTTTCTCTAAACGTCGGGAGATGGGCTCGCATTCTGCATCGGGAAAATTTTGAGCTGTTAACGTTTGAGAATCATTGCCAGGGCTTAAGAACTTTTGTAATCACTTTAAAGCTCTAGGCACATACTAGGTCCTCAATGTCCAAAATGCTAAGCCTGGTCAGCAAACTCAATTCCCTGTGTGTTCCCTGCCCAGGTAGGTGCTGAAGAGAAGGAAAAAGCTCTGTTTCCATTCATTCCTCTGCAGTCACTGAAATCACTCCAGAGCCCAAACTCCAAAGGAAGCGAGGGAGGGGGGAGGGGCTGGAGTTCAGAGCACACCTTTAGCTCTAAATGTGAAATATAAACCATCTTTCCCGGGGCTTCCCTGGTGGCACAGTGGTTAAGAATCCGCCTGCCAATGCAGGGGACACGGGTATGATCCCTGGTCCGGGAAGATCCCACATGCCGCGGAGCAACTAAGCCCGTGTGCCACAACTACTGAGCCTGCCCTCTAGAGCCCGCAGACACAACTACTAAGCCCACGTGCCACAACTACTGAAGCCCGCGCGCCTAGAGCCAGTGCAACAAGAGAAGCCGCCGCCATGAGAAGCCCGCGCACCGCAACGAAGACCCAACGCAGCCAAAAATAAACAAATTAATTAATTAATTTTAAAAAAAAGATCTTGCAATTGTTTAAAAAAAAAAAATCTTTCCTAATTTCTGAGGGAACTTTAACTGACGACTTCACAGTAACCCCAAAGCGCACAGAGAAAGTAACTTCCAGAGCTCCAAGGATGTCCCGTGTGGCCTGGGCCACCCCCCAACTCCTCTTTATAACTCCCTTTGGCTTTAGAACTGCCAAGTGTCAAGGTTTAGAAATGATCACCCAGGTGGCAAGAGAAACACAACATCTTTCAGCCTGGAAGCCATTCTTAGAAATATTTTCTGACAGAGATAAACATAAAAAGGAATCATTTTTGCAAAAGTGGATATCCAAATAACCAATAAATATATGAAAAAGTGCTCAACTTCAAGAACCATCAGAAAAATGCAAATTAACAGCATAATGTGACTCTGCTATATGCCAACAAGGATGGCTAAAATGAAAATAAGACAGTAGCAAGTGCTGGTGAGGATGTGGGGCAACTGGAACTCTCATATGGCTTCGGGTGGGCGTGTAAACTGGCACAACCATTTTGGAAAACTGGGAGCATCTACTAAGACTGAACCTAGGGCCCACAGTCTCCCCCTGCTGTACACATGTTCACCAAAATGCACGTACACGGATGCTTAGAGAAGTGCCAAACTAGAAACAAGAATTCTACTCTCCGCCATCAGTGGAATGCACACACAAACTGTGTCTCTTCTTATAGTAGAATACTAATCAGCCGTGAGAATGAAGGAACCACAATTACATGCAAAAAAAAAACATGGATGAATCACTCAAACATAATTTTGAGTGAAAGAAGTACATTTTGTGTAACCTCATCTGTATAGAGTTCAACAGCAGGATGATGAAGTTAAGGTAGTGGTGACATTAGTGGGGAGCAGTGATTGGGGGGTGGGTATTGTTCTGCTCCTTGATTTGAGGTCTGGCAATACAAGTGTGGTCAGTTTGTAAAAATCATCAGGCTTAATCACCTGAGACTTGTACACTTTCAGCATATATGTTATACTTCAAAAACAAGTTTACATTAAAAAAAATCAGTCACTGACTGAGTTAGGAGTGCCCTGGCTCCCTGGTGGGTAGGTGTGGATATGACACAAGCCAGGCACCTTCCCACCTGTCCCAACAGGCAAAGTGGGGGGAAGGGACTAGTTTGGAATCCCAGCTTCTGCTCCCAGGGAATTCCCTGGTGGTCCAGTGGTTAAGACTCCATGCTTCCACTGCAGGGGGCCGGGTTTGATCCCTGGTTGGGGAACTAAGATCCTGCATGCTGTGTGGCAAGGCCAAAGGAAAAAAGAATGCAGTAAACATTTATTAAAAGAAAACTATCCAGCTTCTGCTCCCACCACCAGTGGGCCAGACAGCTGGCTCACCTTCACAGAGCCACATTTTTCTCATCTGTAAAATGGGGGCAGCAACACCTCCATCCATGCCTTGTGACAATGGTATGACACAACATGCTCCTTGTTCCAAAGGCGTTCTCTCTACAGTATGTCTTATTCCAGGCCAACAGCCCAAGAGGTACCTTTAAAAAATAGTAATAATTTACTTATCGTGGTCCTAAAAATGCCCCGGTACATCATCCTAATTGACAACAATGCTCTGCTCTTGATGAAGACTTACTGGAGCCAGGGCTGGATGTCTTGTTCTGTGCTAAAAATATCGCAAGGCAATCATTTCCAAAGTTCTCCAGGGAGCTGTATTTTCCATAATTCTCCACCACTCACCCCCTACATGACCCTCAGTAAGCCACAGGACTGCCCAGGGACTCTGTTTTGCTGTCAATAAAATGGGGGTGTTAGCTCATCTGGTTTTGATGGTCTATGTCTATGATGAAATAGTGGAGAGCTAGGCACTTTGTGCCTTAAACTTCTTCTCTGGGCCCCTTTAAGTCTCCTCTGCTGATGGTGAGAAGATGCCAAGACGTGAGTCATCACCCTACCGCCATTCCTGCATTTATATTTTGAAAAAAAAAGAAGATCAACATTTTTAAGGTCAAGAGGTGAAATTCTTTCGGAACAGTTTAGACAATGGTCAGCAGATGGGGGAAGCTTTCAGTGACAGCCCTGAAACCTGAGCTTAAGTAGACATGGTTTTCGGGGGAAAAAAAGAAGACACGCATGTGGGCAAGCACACACACTCTACGTATCAGACACTGTGCTAATCACTTTCTGCAGACCATGGTTTTGGTGTCCAAAGACTCAGAGGATTGTCTGCATGCCTCTGGGCCTCCCCTCCTGCTACTCCTTCAGCTAGAACACCCTCCCCTGTACTGCCTGCCAGAAACCTGTCTCCCCTTTCAGGACGCAAACCAAGTGTCACCTGCTCCCCAATGACATGGCTCTCCCACCTTCTGGGTCTGCACCTGTCAAGTGTCAACCCACTTAGCTAACTACACAAATGGACAAATGTGCCATTACCTGCTCACTTCTAAAATACGCCATACCTCTACCAATTGGCCCTATCATGGCCAATAGAGACCTCAGCTCACATCTAGAGAGCCCCTGGAATCTGGAGGTTTCTCTTGGCAAGCGTCACTGTTTCCCCAACAAAAAGGGTATGACTACAGCCGGGACAAAAGCAGCAACTTCAGATGAACTTGGTGCCAGCAAGCATCATGGGCACAGACACTTCCACCGGAGGACGTGCCCAAGGGGCTGGCCTGTCCACCAGCTCCCCGACACAGTACTAGACAGCAAAATATTCTCACCTAAAGACTCTGCGGTGCTCCCAGGCAAAGGGGAGCTACATGGCTGTGGAGTGAAGAGCAGCTGCATTTTTAGATGTGTTCAGTGGCTCTAAAAGAAGAGCCTCTACCCACCCAGCCTGAAAGTTACTTAAGGAGTTATTCCAGCAAAAATGAAAAAGGAATCCAAGAAACAGGATGGCACAAGCTTCCAGGAAAGGGGCGGGGGGGGAGTAAATGGAACACAGAAGCAAAGGAAGGTACAATGAGTGATACGAAGGTCCATTAGACTGTGATGCTTGGAAGAGCCTCCTTCCAGGGGCCGTCGTGTCTCTAAAGTGCCACACCCACAAAGCTCCGTGCCTCCTGACCTCTGACCCCAGCCCTTGGCTTCCCCACCCTCAGACCTCGCATTGTGCCCTCTGGAAGTGCCACTCCACACAGAAAACTGCAACCCAACTTCTTTTCTGAGAGCTCCCTCCACCTCCCGCCCTAACTGAACCCAGCTTCCTCTCCCAGGACACCACTGCCCTTCGGCCTTGCCCGGGTGCTGTTGGGGTCTCAGGGCCAGGAGGTGGGCAGGACCCCTCGCTCCTCTGCCACATACAAAGCTCTGCAGCCTCCGTCTGCTAGAAGAAGTCCCAGCTCCTCCATGGCTCACACCACTTGGCCGGGTCCTCTTCTGGTCCCTGTCAGGGCTCTGGCCTGGCCTCCCCGGTCCCTTCTCAACCCATACCTGCCACCTCCCCGATGACAGAATCCTCCACAGGCACGACCCTCTCACCACGCAGCCTCCTGGGTCTGGACTGCCTCCTCCTCAGGGCCACGCTCCCCCACCCGGCTACCCACATCCTGGGCCACACCACGGACTGCAGCATCGCTCCTAAATGCCCCTTTCAGGACCCCAGGGATGCTGAATCAGCCACCCCCACTGTGACCATTACTTCCCGCTCTCTTTTGCTCAGCCCACCAGCATTGCCTTTCTTCACCTCCCTCCTCACCCAGCTGACCAGTTCGCTATTCTCAGGGACAAAGCGTACGGGGGCAAGGCAGGCAGGACGGTGGTGGGGGGGGGGGCGGGCAGTGAGTAGCTGTGGGGTCACCGGGTTGGGGGCTGGACAATGAACTGGGGACAAGAAGCCTCTGGCATTCAGGTCGTCTGTGTTCAGTGCCACTTCAGAGCTCCTTCTCCCCGAGCCGGCCTCACAGCTGCCTGGGAAGAGGCTGAGCAGCTGGCAGTCCTGGGCTCTGGCCGGCCTCGGCCACCGTCTGGCAGAGCGGCCTCCCCATCCTCCTTGGGGCCTCAGCCTCTACCAGTGCGGCAAGTGGCTTGGCAAGAAAGCTGGGGGTCCTTTCTACCAGCTGACACTTGACAGAACAGACGTCACGTTTAATCCTGGCAGTGGAAGGACTCTGACTGCACCCAATCAAATCAGGCTTCAACACACAAGAAAAAGTGAATGGCAAGGCCAGGGATGCCTGTGTAATACGTGTTAGATGAGCCTTGGTAATCCAGGGCTGTGGCTCCCAAGCTGCTGGCACAAGCCAGGCAGGCTTCCTGGGGGAGGTGGTGCTGAGCCAGGTCCAGAGGGCTAGCTGGTTACAATCTGCTATTATATCAAAAGCAAGGCTGGCTGCTCAAAGGCTGTCCTCAGCTTTATCAGGTGAGGCTCATTTTAGCCACAGCATTGGCAGAAGGACGAGGGATCCGGTGACCTGAATCCCCTGTCCGAGGGCCTTCCATCCACCAGTACTCTCTACCCCGCTGGCCAAGATCTCAGCAGGGTTGGAGCTGCCTGTCCGCCCACCTTGCAGCCACGCCTGGCCCTGCTGAAGCCAGGGGGGTGTTAGCTGTTGCCCTCTCCCAGCTCTGAGGCTGAATGAATGGCTCCAGGTGGGCACTGGGGCCTCCCCTCCTGGGGTGGTTTGTGGCCTTGGCCCCTACTGGGCCTTCTCAACCTCCAAGCAGATGCAGCCTGGAGAAACCTCTGTGTGCTTGGGTTGGGAAGGAGTGGACAGAGGGAAGAGGGTCCCATCGCCTGCCCAGCCTCTGAGAGCCTGGCTGGGGTGTAGGGAGCTGTGCTGGATAGGACCCCGAGCTCAGCCTCCACCCTAGTACAAGGCCAAGGCCAGTCTGTTTCAGCAGCAAACTTGAACCATGTAAGATGATTGGTGCGTTCTGCAGATGGAAAAATCAAGGCACAAAGAACATCACTGTTTTGGTTAAAGGCTTCTCAAGAAGGGTTTGGAGGGATATCAGAGTTCTAATGTCATTTTGTGGACTCTGGGGATGAAGTCTTGTCCAACTTGTGACGCTCACCACACATGCATGTATTCATCAGACTTCTACTTACAAACGTGCTTTGCAGGTCCTGAGTAGACAGCCAGACACACAGAGGCTCACGGGGCTACAGACAGGACAGGGAGACGGAAATAAGCACAGAGGGGTCTGTGCTTAAGAGAAGGAATTGGAGGGGGAGCTGAGGGAGCCAGGAAGAGGGGCACCTAACCCAGCCAGGGGGTGTCCAGGACGGCTTCCTGGAGGAGACTGCAGCTAAGAGAAGTTTTAAAGGATGAATAAGAGTTATCTCTGCTGAGGGCTGAGAAGGATGTCTGTTGGCTCTGAAGGCATATCTCTAAGATGCGTTCAAAGAAATCTCTTTTGTGTAACATTGGGAAAAGTTCACAGTTTTCCCAGAAGACACTTTGAGGAAACAATAATCAATTGTTGGAGAAAGTCTAGTCTGTTAAAAAAAAAAAAAGTCAGTGTCCTTACCTCATTGGGAACAGAGGCTGTACCCTAGGTGTCTCAGCCAAGTGCCCGTGTGGGCGACTGGGAGCATTTGGGGGATGGACCCACACCATGTGACACCTTGTGCATCACTTGACGTAGTGGTGATGTCGTCTCCGTCCCTGCAGACTGTGGGCTCCCACAGGCAGGGACTGGCTCTTGTCCTCGCTGCCCAGCCCCGTGGCTCTGCTTTGGACATCGTGGGTGCTGGGCCAGTGGGAGGGTATCTGGGGGAGGGGAGACAGCTGCAATGAGCCTTCATCTCTACAAAGCAAAGTATGGCCCAGCTCTTCTGGTGCAGGGAATGAATTTTAAAAGCAGCCCTTTCCTACTGCCCTAAGGCAGGTAAAGAACCCTCCAGCAAGGTTCCTGCAGGCTGACAGAATTAGCAACACAATGTGCCGGCTCCGCGGGTCTGCTGGAGAGATGCTCCTGACTCAGCTGAAGAATTTCCCAGAAATTCTGACTGTTTTCGATTTGGAGCCCGCCCCAGGGAGCTGCACGATGGCTGGACACCCTGGCCCTGGCCGAGGACAGCCTCTGGTCACGTGGGGAGAGCCTCAGTGGGGGGGGGGGGGCCTGGCTGGCGTGTACCCTGCACCTCGGATCATCCCAACACCCCTAGAAGTTACCTCTGCTGCTGCAGCCATGGGAACAACCTGGCGGCCCCTACAGACACTGAAAGAAGCACGTCCGACATAGGGAGACCAGGGAGGGGAGCAGGGTCCTTCAGAGACAGGTGGTACTCATCCCATCCAGGGAAAGGTTGGGGCCCTCAGGGATGGGACCCCGATTCCTCATGGTGTGTCCCCTGCTAAAGGAGAAAAATGAGCGTGGGGATAGCAGAACTTGCCAGCTGGAGAGCAGGACTTACTTAAAGCCATGGCGATGAACACAGTGTGGTATTGGGAAAGGAAGAGGCAAACTCGAAAGTTCGAGAACTAAACTAAGCAAGGCATTATTTAGACACATACTATAGGTGTCTAAAAAGTCTGCAAGGAACAGGAAACACAGAATTCAGAGCAGTGGTTGCCTTGAGGCAGAGGGGATGGGGGTGGGCAAGGCTAGACCACGGAGGCACAGAAGCGCTGGTTGTCAATTTTCTAGTCCTTGGGTTGGATGACGGATTCGTGGTGGCATTAAATTAGTAAGAAATAAATACAGGAATCAGCAAAGCAGAATAAAAGAGGGCTATGCACGGGACCAATGATGACAGTGTATTACAACCAAAGATTCTGTTTAATCCAATTCTGTGTATCAGTTAAAAACAAAAAAAGAGAAAGGGCAAAAGCGAATGAGAAGAGTCACGAGTTGGCCTTAACCTGGCTCAAATGAGAGCTTGGCTAGAAGATGAATTACAGTTAAATTCTAGTTAATGGGTAGTAATGCTCTTGTCTGTTGAGAACTTAGCATAGCTGCGGGGAAGGTGTCACTGGGAAGGAGAAGCACAGGCCTGGGGTGAGAAGCCATAGAGCCAGGTCTGGTCTCACAGGGCAGTTGCTTCCTCTGTAGCAGGGGAACAAGCCCCGCCTCATGGGGAGCAGTGGCAGGACGAGACGGGGACGGAGGATAGGTACCCGGCATAGGCCCTGGCACATGTGGGCCATCGTCACATGACAGCTATTTTGTTTTCAGAGCAGGTAGTCCTTTAGGACAAAGTGCAAAAGAAAGAGGCAGCTGGTGTGGTGAGTGGAGGACCTGACGCCCTGTGTGGGATGCCTGCATGTCGACAACTACAGATAATTCCGACCAGAGGTCTGAGCAGGCCAGGAGCCGGGGTCCAGCCCCGGCCCTGTGGGACCCTGATCCAGCCCTATCCCTCAGCCTCTTCTACTTTGGGGGATGTTCCTTCCAATCTTTCATCAGAAGCAGAAGCATGAGGGCACTCATGAGTGCTGGTAGATTTTCAAAGCCCATCTTGGTGTTCTGGGCTCTTTGGCTGGATTGCTGGCGATAGTAATGATAATGATGTGAACAGTCACAGCAAGGACTTACCTAGCACTTCCTATGTCGTGAGATGTTCTAAGCAGTTTATGTCTTACTGTACTTATACTTCACTATGACCCAACGAGGCAGTTACTATCATGGAAGCCCATTTATAGACTGAGGAAACCAAGGCACAGGGTAACTCACCGAAAGCCACAGTTAAGTAGTGAAAAGTGGGACTGGAATTCGGGCAGTGTGGTTTGGGGCGCATTCTGTTGCCAAACTCTCCTGGGAAGGCAGGGTGACAGTCACTGAAAAGGAAATGCAGCCCTACTGATTCTGTCCCTCAGTGACAGTGCCCCCATGCCCCGGACCCCAACCCAGCTCCATGTGGTAGCGCTAGATCACTGTCTGTGCACTAGAGGCCCCTGAATGGACTGGAGGTGGGCCCCTGACCCCACAAAGCCCAGCCCTGGCTGGCAGGTAAGCGATGAGGTGGCCTCGATGAAGGACCCTGCCTATGGGGATAGTTCCTAACGGGTTGTTCAATCCACCTGGTTCTGTCTGGGATTTGGCCTGAAGACATTGGAGAGGAGAAGGAAGCAGGTGCAGACCACGTGAGGGGTCTTCTCCTCTCCAGGGCCAACCACCAGAATCACCCATCCCTTCCCGAAGCAGCCCTGGGGCTGTGCTCCTTGCAACCACTAAGGCCAACTGGCACAGTTGACTCTTGTTTTCTAGCAAATTGCCAAGGTCAGGCCAACTTCCACTTGGGAAACGGCATCACTTTAGCCTCTTGCTAAACAGCACCAACCCCAGGGATTTACTATGAAGGCCTTCTAATGGATTTATTGTGTTTATTTGACCTTTCCCAGTGTGAGCCCAGAAACAGGCCCAGAGGAGGATGGCAGAAGCTTGTTTTTCTTAAGCTAAGGAAAACTGATGAGTAAACTGAATTCTTGGATGGAGTCTGCTGAGTTTTCTCACCCTGGCTCCCCGCCTCCCTCAGTTACAAGATCCAATTAGACTCAAGAGGAACCCGTGTTTATGGGATAGCTCTGGAAGAGGAAAACTGTGTCTACTAAGAAGTGCTAAATGATGAGGTCTGCAGATAAATATTTTCAGTGTGTCAAGAGCCCTGATAAAGGATAATCGCTAGTATATTTAGCAATGACTGCTCTATTTTCACTTCTAGTTTCAAGGCAAATGATTTCTTGTTTTAAAATAACTTTTCAAAAAGTTAATGATCAGTGCATGAATGAAACCACTTCTAGTATCACCAGTATGTTTGGGTTTTAGACCAGAGGCTGCAAACTCCAATGCCCAGGGGCCAGGCAGGTACCCTAAGTGACCAGCGCGGAGCAGATGAAAGCAGCGGGCAGGGGGAGAGTGGTGGGGTCCACGGACACCGGAGACACACGCCGGGGGTCATCACTCAGCTCTGGCTTCAGCTCCAAGCAGGAATGTGGGCCCCTGTTACCAGATTCCCTGCCCTTTCCAAAAAAGCCAAGAATCCAGATTTTTTTATGTGACATTTCTGAGTTACTTTAATTTAGTATGGCCAAACAAAATATTGACATTTCTAGGCCCAGACACAGCCCTGGGCTGACAGTGTCATCTCTGTTCAGAGTGAAGCTTATCTACCACCTTGATGGGAAGTCGGAACCTACCCACCCCACCCGGGGGGCAGCCCATCCCCCATGAACTGCCAGAAGGTCTGATCCAACCACAGAGGCACAAACTCCAAGGGATCCACGAGTTTGCTCCCCGTCCTTCCACAGCCATAATATCCACAACTACATGTGAAAACCAGAGCTTCACGAAAACCCATTTTCTCCCTTTGGTCTCCGCGTGGATTCTGAGAGTCCAGACTGAGCAAATGTCACTCGCCCGGTCACCAGACACACCCACTCCTTCTCCCCACCAGTTCTCCGTGAGTGTGCAGGGGTGAGAACACTGGGAGGAGAGGGCACCGCAGAGATCCCCACAGGGGGATGGTAGTGGTACCACCACCACTGCGGCAAATACGGAGTTCGCCCGGGCAGGTGCTGTGTGAGCACTGCCCTTGGGCAGCTGGTCAGTCCTCAGCGCCTCTGCGCAGGCCCCGTGTGCCCTCACTTTAGAGACAAGGGGGCTCAGGCACAGAGAGGGGCTTCCGAGAAATGGCACAGCCGTGGGCTCCAGAGTCTGTGTTCCTCACAAGACACCCCTCAATGCCCAGAACATTTCTGTATTTGGTGTAAGATGCCTATAACATCTGTCTTCCCATAAAATCAGGTATCTTCTTATTTCTTATTTTACCCTGGACAAGGGGTGGCAGATGGTAGAGATTTACGGACAAAAACATATTAGCAGAGAAAAATGACAGACAGAATTAACATTTTTGATCGTGGGAGTTGAGAAAATGCAGAAAAATCCCTTAGTTCTGGATGTGGCAAAACCAGTTTCCTAAAGGAACGTAGCTTGAGAATCCCCTTGACCTTGGATAACAGTAATAATAACCGACTAATACTGTGTTATATACTCGCAAGTTGCTAAGAGAGTAGATCTTAAATGTTCCCACCACAAATAAGAAATGGTAATTATGTGAGATGACAGAGGTGTCGGTTGACACTACGGTGGCAATCATTTTGTGATATATAAGTATATCAGATCAACACGTTTTGTCCCTTAAACTTACACAAGGTTATATGTCAACTGTATCTCAATAAAGCTGCAGAAATAAAAGGCTTATTTCCCAATTGAAATAACAATACTAATAGCCTAAGGAAAGTAGCAGCTGCCCTCTGCTGAGCCCTGCCTCTAGGCCAAGACTGGCCCGGCCAAAGGGGGGCTTTGATGCATCATGTCACCATGGGCCAACACAGTGAGTGTAGACACAGCACCATGTCCCGTGTTATTTCGCAGTGAGGGAATCAAGCATCGAGACTGAGCTACTGGCACAATACTACATAGAGGGTGAGGGGCGGGCAGACCCGACGTGTATTCGCTATGTTTTTACCACCAGGAGTCCCATATTTCTTGAGGATCCGCTGTGTGCCAGGCCAGGCGCTGGGGAATCACAAAAGTCAGACACCCTCAATTTGAGAAGCACACAGCTTCTTGAGGGGCCTGGGAGGTGAAGGGTGCTTCCCCCCGTGCCATGCTCAGAGTGACTAAGTTCACCCCTCGGGTATTTCCTGCATGCACATAGTTGCCCTGTTGATCGAAGTCTGGTGACAACTTCCTTGCACTGAATTTTATTTTTTAATTGAGGTGAAGTTTGCATAACATAAAAGGGACTGTTTTACAATGCGTGATTCAGTGGCATTTGGCACATTCACAATGTTGGGCAACCATCACCTCTGTCAAGTTCCAAACCATTCTCATCACCCACAGAGGAAACCCTGTATCCATTCAGCAGTTCCTCCCCATTCCTTCAGAAACAGCTAACCTGCTTTCTATCTCTATGAACTGATCTATTCTGGATATTCCATATAAATGGGATCATACAATACATGACCTTTGTATCTGGCCTTCTTCACTCAGCACGTCTTCGAGGTTCATCTGTGCTGTAGCATGTATCAGAATTTCGTTTCTTTTAATGGCTAAGTAATACTCCATTGTATTGATATACCACACTTTGTTTATCCTTTCAGCCACCGATGGACATTTTGGGGTGTATTCCCCTTTTGGCTATTGTGATCAGTGCCTCTATGAATATTAGTGTATAAGTATCTGTTTGAGAACGTGTTTTCATTTCTCTCAGGTATACACCTAGGAGTGGAATTGCTGGGTCATGTCGATTCCATGTTTAATTTTTTGAGGAACCTGCCAGACTGCTTTCCACAGCCAGCTGCATTATTGTACATTCCCACCAGCAATTTGTCCATACCCTCACCATTTCTTATTTTCAAACACTTGACTTTAGTTGGATAAGATTCTTGAAGTGAGAGACAGAAGACACAGGTCTGGCTCTGCCACAAATTCATTGTGAGAGTAATAACGTAATAACATATATATATTGATTAATAATAATAATGACAGTTAGTATTTCTAGTGAGTTTACTGCACCAGGCACTGTTTTAAGAACTTCCATAAATTAACTTATTTAATCCCCACAACCATCAACATCTTTCTTTACAGATGAGGAAAGTGAGTCACGGGGGGGGCGGTCATAATTGGCCAAGGTCACACAGCTAGTGATCTGGGATTCCAACCCAGGCAGTCTTAACCCAGGTGTAAGGGGCACACACGGCAACAGTTCTCAGCCTGTGTGACAAGGAAGGGCAGGTCTCTTTGCCAAAGCAGGAGAACCCTTTTGCCAGATGAAATTTTATGTACAACCCCAGTCTATTTAGCAGATAGAAGGGAAGCTGCTGGAAGGATGGGGTCCCAGTTTCCCACCTTGAGGTGGGGCCTTGGGGACTTCAGAGGAAGAGGGTTTTGGAACCCTCTTGCAAATTCCACGATTCTGAGTGAGATACTGAGAAGTGAGTGAGAAGACAAAAATCTCGGACTCTTGCCCAATGGCAGGCAAGGGCACACCCTTCTGCTTTTAAATTTAATGTGTGAGAACAATACCTTAGATTCACAGAGCATGTTGTCTTTTCCAAGGACCTGCACAAACATCCTATTTGCTGTCAGAGTGAACCATTCCAAAACACATTCAAGGATTTATGAGGTCCTCAAGAACCCCTATTGACTAGGATACAGTACTCAGGAACGAGGGAGATGCGCTGATTTCAATCACGTGCCAACTGGAGCAGCCCCATTGTTTTCCTGCTTTCGTTTCAGCTCTTGTGGGACCTCTTTCCTGCCTCGTCTGTCCAACCTAGGGACCCAGAATCACCACCAATGTCTGTGCACTTACTATGTGCTGGGCCTGTGCTCAGAACTTCTTCTTTTTTTTTTTTTTAAATAAATTTATTTATTTAATTGTTTTATTTTATTTATTTATTGTTTCTGGCTGCGTTGGGTCTTTGTTGTTGCTTCGTTGCTTTTCTCTCGTTGCGGCGAGCAGGGGCTACTCTTCATTGCGGTGCACGGGCTTCTCATCGTGGTGGCTTCTCTTGTTGCGGAGCACAGGCTCTAGGCACGCGGGCTTCAGTAGTTGTGGCATGTGGGCTCAGTAGTTGTGGCTCGGGGGCCTAGAGCGCAGGCTCAGTAGTTGTGGCCCACGGGCTTAGTTGCTCCGCGGCATGTGGGATCTTCCCGGGCCAGGGCTCAAACCCGTGTCCCCTGCATTGGCAGGCGGATTCTTAACCACTGCGCCACCAGGGAAGCCCACGTGCTCAGAACATCTGACACATCATCTCCCTTCATCCTCACTACAACCTCTTGAGGGAGGTGAGACAGATCTGTGGTCCCTTATCCAAAACCCTGGGGCAGGCTGTTTGGGAATTCAGAGCTCCAGAGTTTAGTTAATTAGGTTGCATATGCCACGTGTTGCTTAACATCCCAGGGGTCTGGGGCAGCGTCTGCAATCACACATGTTGATATTTCTATAGCGAAACCTATGAATATTCACACTGAGTGAAATAAGTGAACGACTCAAAATAGCCTCACACCAGTTCAGGTTGATCTGGCTGCCAAAGGAGTTTGCCCCAAACTTAGGAATGAAGTTTTGTTTTTCAGAACATAGTCTTGTGCTAACATCTTCATCTGACGGAGAAATAAGGCTCTAAGAGGTGGAGTGGCTTGCCTAATGAGGGTGACGCAACAGGTGGGTACTGGAGGTAGGATTCAAGCCGGAAGTCTGACTTGAGAGCCCATGTCTAAACATGGGAAAAGAGCACAGATATCTGGGAGAAACAACAGAGCGTTCAAATCCCTGCTCTGCCACTTCGGAGCTGTGGGATCTGGCTTCATCCTGGGACCCTCGGCTTCTGTGGAGGTTGTTAGGACTATTCTCAAATATTCCAGCTCTCACCCTCCGGGCACAGAATCACCTTGCCCTTTCCTACTCACCGAAGTTAGGTGCGGCCATAGTCTTGCCTTGGCCAATGGGTGGAAGTGCTGTGTGTCACTTCCAACTGGAAGCTTTAGCAGCTACCTGGTCAGGGCATTGCTGCCTTCTCTTTTCCATTAGTGACCATTAGGGGCTGCTCCTAGTGACCCAGACCTGAAGTGAGGACACAAACCTTGCAGAATAGAGCCTCCAGGGGACTAGTGATGAGCATGCACCAAGGGCAAAGACAAATCTTGGTTGTTTGAAGTCAGTGTGACTTGGGGCTTGTCTACTACTGCAGCAAGACCTGGCCCATCCTGACTGATACAGGCTCCTTCTCTATAAAGTAAGTGGTGTGAAGACTGAATTAAGTGGCACATGTAAAGTTCCAGGAGAGTGCCCGGAACCAATGACATTAGTTGATTCCCTTTCCCATGCTCAGCCTGAATTCCCCAGCTGTAAAGAAGGGTGGGGGAGGGAGAGTGGAGAAAGGCGGTAATAGTTACCTTGCTCCGTTTAAATAACTGAAACTACTGTTAACCCATGAGGTATTCATGGAAAGGATTTTGTGGATGTTTACCAATGTACTGAGTCATATGTGTCCCTCATCCCACCCTAGCATTGACGGACAGGCTGGGTGGAGGTGGAGGGAGGTTGGGGACAGAATGTCAGCCCTGAGACAAACAGCTGCCCAAGGACTTCAGGTTCCTGATGGAAGTGACAGCTGTGGACCAAATATCCCCAAAGGCGGGACTGCAAAGGGCCCGCTTGTGTCAGGAGGAGGTTAGGAGGGCCAGGCAGCCTGCTGACAGCTGCTGAGCACAGGGGAGGCACCACTTCCTCTGAGAGGGGCGCCAGATGCAGGGAGCAAGGCTGCGTGGAGGATATTCTCCGTGATGAGAATGTGCAGTTGCCAGGGGACTTGCATTAAGACCCCATTTAGCAACACCGATTAAGGAGCTATAAATAGCACCTGAGCTCTTTCACAGGCCATAAAACATACTTCCCTGCATCACTCGGAGCCAGCAGGCTGCCCTGCTTAATTGGGGCTCATAATAAAATACCTGGGATGCCACTTTCGGATGGAAGGCCCGTGTTGTCATAGGGACCAGCTGCTGGGCTAGGCATGGGGCAGAGGCTGGACACAGGGCTGCTGCCGCAAAGGTGGGAAGGAGGAGGAGGAGAGAGAAAGGGGAGGGGAGGGCACACGTCTGAAGGTGACTGTGGAAGTCTGGAGCCACACCACAAGAGGTGGTGCTACATCAGCTGACAGCCTGCAATGACCACCCAAAACGGCAGCCTCACCCCTCACCTTTTCCAGCCGCTGGTCTGACAAATGAGGACCACCAAGGCAGGGAAGTGGGCCTGGTTGGCCCTGGGTAGATGTGAGGGCAGAAGACTAGTGTTTCGGTTCTGGCTCAGTCACTGGACAGCTGGGAGACCTGGGTGGGGGGCTCCCCACTTTCCCTGGGTCTCTGGTCTTTTCCACCGCAACACGAGGGCGGCATGAGAGGTCTCTGAACTCTAGATGCTCAGCCTGGGGCGCTACCTCGGAACTCCCACCAACATCAAGAAGAAGGAAGAAGCCCATCGTATGCTGAGTAACCTCCAAGGTCCAGGAAGTGGAGAAAGAAGGGTGTGGGACTTCCTGGTGGCGCAGTGGTTAAGAATCCACCTGCCAATGCAGGGGACACGGGTTCGAGCCCTGGTCCGGGAGGATCCCACATGCCGCAGAGCAACTAAGCCTGTGAGCCACAACTACTGAGCCCATGTGCCACAACTACTGAAGCCCACGCGCCTAGAGCCCATGCTCCGCAACGAGAGAAGCCACCGCAATGAGAAGCCCACGCGCCATAATGAAGAGTAGCCCCCGCTCGCCGCAGCTAGAGAAAGCCCGCGCGCAGCAACGAAGACTCAACAGAGCCAAAAATTAATTAATTAATTTAAAAAAAAAGAAGAAGAAGGGTGCATGTCAGCAGGGAGGGGAATACTGCTGTTTGTGTATTTTCGAAAGGCATCTTAGAAGAAAACGGGAGAATCTGACAGCACTGGTTGCTTCTGGGGCGGGTGGCTGGAAACAGGGGTAGGCAGGGAACGTATAACTGTTATTTTAAATAAACCTTATGAATGTATTTAGTGTAAATAAAATCTAAATTTAAAAAATACGGGACTTCAGAAGGCCCAGGTTTTAACGAATGAATAAATGACTAACTAGACCAGTGGGGTGTCTTTCCATGAACTAGTCTCTTCGCTACTACTCTCTGCCTTATGTGCTCCTCAACTTGGCTGTGTGTTTTAAGCCTCTGTGCCTTTGTACATGCTGTGCCCACCCTTGAAATGCCTTTCTCAGCAGGGCCCAGGTCTGATTCTAGGGTGTATACTGGGACCTGGCACAGAGTGCCACTCAGTACAACACTCTGGGTCTCTGAGGACTCACGCACACACACAGAGCATTCATTACCGATGATCCCCTTGTGGTTTATCTGCAGAAAATCAGGTCTCTGCTCTCACACCACCTCCTCCCTTGGCCTCATCTGAATGTGCTGGGAAAGTTAATCTGTAACATTGGCCTGAGCAAAATACCATTAGGAAGGGAAGCCCTGTAGCAACAAGTACTTGCAATAGAGGTGCCAGCAATGCCACGGTGAGGGGCCTACCTACTGCCTGACTGGGGATAACTGATTTTGTGGATTATTCATGGCAAAGTTGTCGTCTGGGCCTTCACCTCGGCTGCCTTCCTGCCTGCCAGCTCAGGAATCCCATGGTAACGAGGCACCCCTGGAGAAGGGGCTGCCAGGCAGAGTGTCTTGGCTCTGCAATTTAACTGGCTGGAGGAACTCAGCAAGGCCCTGACCCTCACTCGTCCCATCCACTGCCTGGGGGGCTTGGACCAGGGTCCCTCTGACCCTCTCTGGTCCCCATCTATACCTTGGAGGGGGCTTGGACCAGGGGCCTAAAGCCCTCCCTATTTGGAACTCTATCTGGAATTTTAAACATCAGCCAAGCAGGGCAGAACAGTGAGAGAAGCCCACTCTAGATAAATAAGTAAAATCTCCCATTGAACATCAGAGACAAGAGGAGGGGATGTAAGGAAGCCCCAGTAGGTAGTTACAGGAAGATAGTCACATGCAAGGCACACGCCCATGTGTAAACCCCGAACCCTAAGGAAATACCTCTCTTCTTTCAGGTCTCTGAATGGAAGTCACCATTGAAATGTGTCCTCGGCGTGACTGTCTTCTGTGGATGGTAGCATGGGAGGACAGGATACGGTTGCTACCAAATGAAACTTCCCAGGGGCAATGAAGTGATGCTATCAGAAGGATGGCCTTATCACCCTGATTTAACTGAAAGATCAATCATTTATAAACTTCCATTCTACTAACCCTTATGTTAGTTACTAATGGATTCCTAATGGTTTTGCCTCCAGCATCCTCTGCTTCCTTTTTTAGTAAAACATCTTTGGATTCCCTTGTGGAGGGTGTTTGTTTCGAGACTTTGCCCCCTCCCACCTTCAGGGGTGGAGCCTGTGACAGGGGCTGAGCCAGTTAGCACATTCCAATCCAGTGGCCACGGTGATTGGTTGGGGGTGGGGGCGGGGGGCGGGGATTGTGACCCAAATGGGACCAATCAGAATGCATTCCAGGACCTGTGCTAGGCAAAGCTGGCGCAAGCATGCTGGCTCCTGCTGGATAAGGAGGGAAGGGGTGCCCCCAGGGGCTCCTGCAGTCATTTTGGGACCCTAGAAAGAAGAAGACCCCAACCATGGGGCCTCCATCCAGAATGTGTGTGTGTTGGAGGCGCTTAGGGATGGTGCTCTGTGGGATGGGAGATCTAGGGGTCAGAGTGGAATCACTGTCTTTACTTAGATTGTGTCTTTTCATGTAGGTTGAGAGTATGAGGACCTAAAGCCCCATAAAACACCCCTAAGGCACCACTAGGCTTGAAGGAAGAAGGGCTGAGAAACAGAGAGAAACCAGATCTAGATCCTGGCAACTGTGTCTGAACCCTGGATACAGGTGAAGTTGAAGCCAGATTTACCCCAGAACTAAAAAACACATACATTCCCTTTATCAACTTAAGGCACATACATTCCCTTTATCAACGTAAGGCAGTTCGGGTCAGGTTTCCAGTTCCTTACAAGTGAATACAACTAATAACCTCCCCCACTGTGCTAAGTCTTCGCTAGATCCTGAACTTAAGTTCTTGGGCTACGATCAGAGGTCATTCCTGGTGGAAACACCCTAGTGTGTGGAAGAGGATCTCTGGTCCCCTGAAGAAAGGCAGGGGGCGAGAACTGACCTTAAGCACCTGGAGTCTGAGAGTATCCCAGAGAGAGAGTGAGAACCCACAGTGGGCCAAGCCGCCCACTTGCAGGAGAAGGTGCTACCTTCACACAGTGGCCTGAGGGCTCCGGAAAGCCCTACTTGCCCAACCCTACTTCCCCCTGTGGTGCCTCAAAATCTACCTGCACAATTTTCCCAAGTTCAATGCAACATAAGAGAGACAACGAAGAGTCAGGGAATGTCTGTTAGAAGGGATCTCCAGGAAGAATACCAGTCGATGCCGGAGCTGCACAATCAAGGATCTGCTGTCCAGAGAGCTGAAGCGGCTGACTCAGGGCCAGCGGGGTGGGTCTAGGGCAGGGCACAGACTGGAGCCCCTGGGTTCTCACTTCCAGCACAGAGTCCCTCCCACTGGCCACAGCTGCTCTCTGGTTAAGTCTTTTTTTTTTTTTTTTTAACATCTTTATTGGAGTATAATTGCGTTACAGTGGTGTGTTAGTTTCTGCTTTATAACAAAGTGAATCAGTTATACATATACATATGTTCCCATATCTCTTCCCTCTTGCATCTCCCTCCCTCCCACCCTCCCTATCCCACCCCTCTAGGTGGTCACAAAGCACCGAGCTGATCTCCCTGTGCTATGCGGCTGCTTCCCACTAGCTTTCTATTTTACGTTTGGTAGTGTATATATGTCCATGCCACTCTCTCACTTTGTCCCAGCTTACCCTGGTTAAGTCTTTGCTCTTCTCTTTTAAATCTCTCTCCCCTGCTATGTATGCAAAGACTCTGCCACCAGGTGGCAATATGGAGTTACCGCATTCGGTGTGGAAGTCAGTGGGCCTTATAGATTTGCTTTTACATAAAAATGTATCATTATTCATCTCAAAAGATAATTGGCAGATAAAGCTATGATTAATTTGAATTAAACCTCGAGGACAAACCACAAGATTATAATAGGGTTACACACATTGTCTCTTCTTTACTAATTACTTGTCTCTTTCTAACCCTGCTGAGGAGGGAGTGGAGAGAAGCCAGGCTTTGAAGTCAGACTGGCCTGGCTGTGAAAC
Organism: Eschrichtius robustus; assembly: GCF_028021215.1. NCBI lineage: Eukaryota > Metazoa > Chordata > Mammalia > Artiodactyla > Eschrichtiidae > Eschrichtius > Eschrichtius robustus. The sequence continues at coordinate 22,728,961 of NC_090829.1, read as the reverse complement.
CCAGCTCTGCTTAGCTGTGTCTTAGCTGTATGTGTCTTAGCTGTAGGTCTTAGCTGTATGTCTTCGAAAGTCACTCCTCTTTGAGCTCCACACCTCCGTCCATCTGTAACAATGGGTTCACTACTACTCTGGACAGGGCTGCCGTGAAGGAGAACTTCCTTGTTGCATCCCCAGGGCTAGCATACAGCAGGTGCTGATTAGGTCTCAGTTGAAGCAATGAATGCCGCACCTACTGAAGTGTTTGGCATAATACAGCAAGTACTCTATAAATGACACTTCTTATCAGAGGCAGAAGGGAAGCAGGTCTACCAGTGAAATTACAGGTCATGGGCAGTTAAAAAAAAAAAAAGGGAGGGGGGTTTGTAGGGGATGTGAGAACTCACCGGAGGCCAGAAATCACAGTGTGTCCATGGCTGCCCACGAGCTTACTGCATAAGGCTGATGCTTTTCAACCTCAGCGCACATCATCCCCCCTCACCATGCACCTCGGCTCTGAAACCCTTCTGGAATCCTCTCTGCCTCGTGAGGAGGGTCTGCAGGACGATTCCCATTCAAGTCTCTCCGTGAGCTCCCTGGCCTCACCTGTGGGCAGGGGGCTAACGGTCCCCAGAGCATGGTGTTAAAGAAGATTCTCGGGGAACAGGGTCTCCTCATCTAACACCGGCTCGAGGGCTGACTTCCCAGGCTCAGGGCCTCATTCTCTCCCTCTGCAAAACCTGCAGCTGGCTTGGCTGGTGCCCACGTCCCCTCCAGAGGGAACACCCCTCCCCCTCGGGCTGACTGGCCTTCCCAGGGGCACAGAATTCGCTTAACTTCAAACCTTCTCAACTCTAAAGGAGCAAATTATGTGACACCTTATTTTTCCCAGGTTGAACGGGCAGAGCTAGCACCTCATAAAGTGACCAGGAAAATATTTGGGTGGTTTTGTAAGCCGGGGCCACAAAGGCTCACTTGTGAGGGGTGGCCCGGCCCAGGTCTGGGCAGCGAGGTCCGCAGACAACCACTGCCCGCTTGACACCGGCCACCTGCGAGCAGGCCACGAGGCCTGGCAGCCTCTCAGCCCCGCCAGGCCATCTCCTCCCACACCCTTCCAGACCCTGAGCTGCCAAAAACAACACCAGCCACCGGCCCTGCAGGGGGAGGTCCTCGGGGGGCAGGGAGGCCCTCAAAGAAGCTTCTGTGGACTCATCAGTGGCAGCCACCCAGGAGAGGTCCGCAGTGTGTCTGGGTCATGGTCTGGCCCCAGGAGGGCTCCCCTCAAGGAATCCACCCTCGTGCTTCCCAGCCTCCCTGCCTTTGCTCCCGCCATCCCCCCTGCCTGGACCACCTCTCCCTGTCCTCTCCACCCACGCCTTCCCAGCCCTGCCCAGCATCCCCCTCTCAGCCCAGTGCCTCTGTCACTCTGGGCCCACAGGGACTGTTCCTTTGCACAAGCTGACAGCACTCACTGCCTGTGCCTCTCGTGAGGTAATGAATCACACCCTTCTTGGGGTGCCTCTTATTACTTAATGCTGGGATTATTTATTTCACTGACACCTCATTTATTTGAAACTTAGGGAAAGAGCTTTGTCAACATCAGTGAATTTTTCTGATAAATTATCCTTGTAAGCACCAACTTACTTTCAGCTTGATCTCTTTGGGTGGGAATTTTTCTAAAATGCATTATGCCTTCATTTTTTTTAAATTTTATGTTTTCCGTTTTACTGAGATATAATTGATACATGACACTGTATAAGTTTAAGGTGTACCACAATAATTTGATATATGCATATACTGCAAAAGGGTATTATGTCCTCCTCTTAAATGAATTATCACTAGATGGAATGGAATCCATTTTTGAGGATGCAGAATTAGAAAAGAAAATGCCACTTCTGGTACCGTGACCTTGCTCTGTTCGGCTCCCGAGCTGGGGGCTGTGTGCCCCTTTGCTGACTGGCCCCAGATGGCTATGCTTTGGGAGCTCACGCGTGCTGTCGCTGTTCTGTGTCCCTCCACGTGGGTAGGTGGTCCATGCTGCGGGGGATGCAGTTGGTGTGCTTGCCTCTGGCCTTACCTACCCCCTACGCTCCCATCTGCTGTTTCTATTCTGTGAAGGGAGGGGGACGCAGATAACAAAGCGTGTGTCAATGCCAGTAGGATGTAGATGAACAGCAAACAGTATCTGAGAAGGGTTCCTTTCAAGGCCCCAAGTGAGTCTTCCCATTCGCTCTCAGGGTTGGGGTTGTGTAGAGCTGAGGGTGCCACATAAGGGCACTGTTCCTATACTGATGCATCCGTGGGGTGATGAGTGGGGTCCCCTGTGCCCATACAGAGCCTGACCCAGGGTAGCTCAGAGACAGGACCCAGCTGACTTGCTTTGGGATGTGTGACATGGATGTGGCTCATCCCAGAGCTCCATCATCAGCTCTTACTTTAGAATCAATTGCATCCTAAAAGGGCAGCTGGGCCTGCAGGTTGAGCTGGCTCAGCCTCATCACAGGCTCCCAGGGGCCGTGGCTTCAGGTCGCTGGCGGCTGCCGTCTCCAAAGGATATGGCTTTGGGACAGGTAAAGATTTCTAAAGCCTTGTTGCAAACAATCGCTGCATCTGATCTGTGGTTCTTGGGAAAACAGAGATGTCCAACAACTTTATGCAGCACACAAGACAGGCATGGTCACTTAGGAACCATCTGGTTTCTTGTAAGTTACCACAGCTGGTTCGGGCTGCAGTAAATCCTCTTTTAAGCCCGGGGAACGGAGGGGCTGGACAAAGGGCAAGCTGGGTGCAGTGACTACACTGCACTGTCAGGGTCCAGGGACGGGGGAAGAAAGGGCCTAGGAGGGCCCTGGAGACCAGGTCGGGTGTGGAGGCACAGATGTGGCCTCTCTCCTCCAGGTAGGGTGGCCCTGCTGCCCTGAGGTTGATGAGCTCTGCCGGGCAGCGTGTTCCTCCCTGGTGATGTTGCTTTCCTCGAGCGGCTACTTTGACCACGAGGCATCTCGAAGGTACCACTTGGCCACCTGGCCTTGGGCACTGTTAGTGAGCTTGTAATCTCGCCCATACCCCAAATTATCCTCACTCAGAATTCTTATATACACAGAGCTTTACTTCCTGCTTGCTTCCTTTGACCATTTTTTTTTTTTTTTTGGCCGCACTGCCCAGCATGCAGGATCTTAGTTCCCCGACCAGGGATTGAACCCACGCCCCCTGCAGTGGAAGCATGGATTGTTAACCACTGGACCGCCAGGGAGGTCCCAACTTCCTTTAACCTTTGTGAGACCCTGCCTGACCCCCACTGCTAGCTTTGTTTCCTGCCATGCTCCATGTGTGCCACCTGCCGTCTCCATTCCTAAACTGTACCAGACTCCTTCCCACCTCAGGGCCTTTGCACATGCTGCTCCTTCTGCCTGGAACACCATTTTGTTCACTCTCACCCCATAGCAGACACTTTACTAGTTTGTTCATTTTTCCTCTGAGCTTACAGGGTCCCTAGATTGGCCTTCTCTGATGCCCAAGACAGACCAGGCCCCTCACACACTCTCTCAGCACCCTCTGCTTCCCCAGTGTGACGCCTAACACAATAGGAACCACAGGATGATCTCTGTACTTGGCTGTGACATGTCTCCCTGTGGACTTATAAGTTCCATGGGGTGGGGTCCCCGGCTGCCTGTTCATGGCCTTATCTTCAGCACCTAGCACAGGGCCTGGCACATAGTTCACAGTCAGTAAATACTTGCTATTAATCAACGCCCACACCCTTCTCTCCAACTCGAGCCATGCCGAGCTGCCCCCAGACCCCAAGCCCTCTCATAACTCTAATTCCTTGCTCTTTCTGCCTGGATATACCTTTCTTGCCTAAGTAATTCTTGCTCTTTGATGAAGGAAGGAATAAATCAATGAAAGCATGAACCAATAAACAAACTATCAGAATGTCAGAGAATTTATAATTCTCTGAGGCCCTCCACTGCACAACTGAAAAGGCACCAAATGTGTGGCAAGAGAAGCATTCACAGAGGAAAAGGCCCTTGAGTGGGAGTACTGCCCACAACAAAGCTCAAGGAATGCACGAGCATCCTTCTCAAATGCTTTTGGGAAATCCTAAAAAGTCTCTGGTGAGCAAGGGCTGGTGAGTGGAAATGAGCAGTGCGGAACGTACCATGATGAATTTGAGATGGGCATGCGTCATCAGTGCATCTTGAACTTCGTGTGCTGTCTGTTGTTCAGCTTAAGGAAGGGGAAAACATTCATACAGTGGAAAGAACCTAGGTGTCCGTCATCTGGAGAATATTATGCAGGTAGTAATAAGAGCTACCTGGCAGTGATCACGTCAGCATGCCAGCACTGTGCTGGGCAGTTTGTATGCCTTATATTATTGAATCCTCGAGAGAACTTTGAAAGGCGGGAGTTATGTCCATGTTGCAGATGAGAAGATGGAGTTTCGGAGAGGTTGAGTAGCTCGGCCAAGGTCACAGAACTCGCTGCGGCAGAGGTGGGCTTTACCCCAAGCAGCTGGACTCCCAAGTCTCTGCCCCGGCTACAGAGCGAGGTGCTGGTCAGGGGTCTCCGGGCAGGCGTCCCCCAAGCTGAAGGTGAAGTGCTGCCATGGAAACGAGGTTCCCAGCTTCCGGCCATGCCAGGTCTGCTTCCCGAGTCTTTAACCAGGTCTCCTGCAGCCTCCCAGCCTGGGGGTCTGCAGTGGCCAGGCAGGAGGGGAAGGGCAGCCCTCAGACCCTCAGGCCAGGCCACTAGGGCACATGGGGCCAGCCTGTGGTGGGGTGGTGGTGGCCGTTTCCAAGGGGATGGCAGTCGGGCTCTAAGGTCCCCGTCCTTCTCCACAGGGAGCTCCTCCATTGCCGGCCTTGCACAGTCTGGGGGGCACGGTTAAGGGCAGCCCCATTCACCTCCCACCTGTCCTTCCGTAACTGCAGAGCTGCAGGTCCCATAAGGCCCATCCTTGGCCTCCTGGAAGTTACATCCCTGCGTGGTCACCATGTATCTCCACCACCAGAGGAGCAACTAGTTGGCTTGGGCCCTGGAAAGGGGGGGGCCTCTGAGCCGTTCACAGGAACTCCTTGTCAGGTGCATGCAAGAAGCTTTCCCCAGAGAGCTACTGTGTGGTTAACGCTCTGGGCACCGAGGGCACCCTTGCCTTCTCTCTCTAGGCTCCAGGCTCAAGCCCAGGGCAGCCAGGTCCTGGGAGGCAGGGTGTCCCCTATACAGGCTCTAGTCCCCTCCGTCCCTCTCCACCTGTTCAAGCCATCCTGAGGCATCATTCCTGAGCAAACGGAGACCTGTGTTGAGCAGATGAGACTTTACCCTCTGTACTAGTTAGCTAGGACTGCTGCTGTAAAGGGCCACAGAAATGTATTGTCTCACAGTTCCGGAGGCAGGAAGGCCAAGATCCAGGTGTCAGCAGGGTTGGTTCCTTTGGAGGCTGAGAGAGAGAGTCTGTTCCAGGCCTCTCCCCTAGCTTCTGGTGGCGTGCCAGCTATCTCTGGTGGTCCTTGGCTTGTAGACACAGCACACTGATCTCTGCCTTCATGTTCACGTGGCATTCTCCCAGCAGCTGTGTCTCTGTGTCCAAATTTCCCCTTTTTATAAGGACACCGGTCGTATTAGATTAGGGCCCACTCTCATGACCCCATCTTAACTTATTACATCTTATTTCCAAGTGAGGTCACCTTCTGAGGCACTGGGAGTTAGGACTTCAACAAATGAATTTTAGGGGGACACAGTTCAACCCATAACACTCTGTTTACTTTATGCCAGGGGAGACCAGGGTGATAGGGAAGAATGATGCAGCCCGGCAGCTGACTATAGCGTAGCTGGGTTGACAAGAGCCCCCAGAACACCACTGAGAGCCACGAAAGAAAGTGAGACTTTGTGCAGAAGACAGCACAGGGTGGGCAGAGCCATGGCAGCCAGAGCAGGGGGCCACGTGGCCGCCGCGGGCCCATAACAACCACTGCCGCAGACCCGTGGTTGCCCAGTCAGGCCAGGGCAAGACCAGTCAAGACAACGCCGCAGCACACGTCTGAGGGCTGCACAGTCTACGACAGCCCCAAACAGAGGGGATTCTCAGAAGGTAAACATAAGCCATGTTGGACTTTAGGTCAGGGGGCCCCTAGAGGCCGGACAACCTCAGTACCAGCCTATTCTGATGCCCCAATCTCTTGTTCTTAACTAAATCTGAATTCACAATAAAATGCCTTCCCGACAGGACTAACAACCAAGCTCACTTAACATAAATTCCCTCTAAGGAAATGGTGCCCACCCCCCAACCCCTGGCCCTGGTCCTGAGACTGTGCGAGGCACTAACCAAAAGTTTGAAGCTTCAAAATATACATGTTAGTTTAATTAATTAGAGAATCCTTTCCTGGAAAATCAGTTGGCTCTCAGTATCAGCAATCTCAAAAATGAGCCATTATTTTTACTCCTAACAATCTACCATGCTGATCGAAATAAAAAGGACAGCAATTATAAGCAGAAGCATTCACTGAAACATTATGCGCAAAAGGGAAAAATTGGAAACAACCTAAATGTACAGAATATTATTTACTCATTAACAATTAAATTATCCCACCAACACCACCACTACTTAGCACTCTTCTAGAAGTACTGGCCAAATAATTAGTAAGAGAAAGAAAGAAAAATTGTCATTATCTGCAGACAATATGCTTGTATACCTACAATACCCAAGAGAATCAGAAGGGAAACTACTAGAGAAATATGAATTCAGTGAAGCAGAAAATCACTGGTAATCAAAAATCAGCAGCTTCCCACTAGACACAGAACCAGCTAGGAAATATAACGGAAGATAGGATTCCTTCCATAATAACTACAAAAAAAATGAAATACCTAGGGCTAAACATAACAAGATATGCGTAAGACTTGTAAGAATAAAAATTTAAATCAGACTAAAGGACATGACAGAAAACTTGAATAAATGGAAAGGCATTTTATGTTTGCAGAGGAGTACTCAATAACTCAAAAACGCCAATTATCCCCTAAAATAACCTATAAATGCAGTATGATCTCAATTAAAATACCTTCAGGTTTTGGGGGACCTTACCAAAATGATTAACTAAGGTTTGTCTGGAAAAGTAAACACAAAAGAAGAAACAGAAAAACACTAAAATAAAGAATAATGAGGCAGGAGCAGTCCTACGGGCTATTAAAAGATTTTTAATCATAGCGCTACAGTAATTAAAACCATGTGGTCCTGGTGAAGGCCTAGACGGATGGATCAATGGAATGCTGCATTTCTCCAAGAATCGGCAAAAAGCTGCTGCTTGTAAGAAAGTGGTCTGGTGGAGAAGGAAGGGCATGGATTTGAGAGCCAGACAGACCTGGGCTGTCCTCCCAGCCTGTGTGGCCTTGGACGCCTGTGGCTTCTGTTCTGAGCCTGTTTTTGTTTCATGTGAGTATCGTGAGAACTTAAGAAGGTTATGTATGTAAAGTGCTCAGAACAGGGTCTCAAATGTACTCACTGAAAGGTCACTATTACTAACAATAATTTATTATCAATATTATTTTTATTTTAAAATTAATTTAGGACTTCCCTGGTGGCGCAGTGGTTAAGAATCCGCCTGCCAATGCAGGAGACACGGGTTCGAGCCCTGGTCCGGGAAGATCCCACATGCCGTGGAGCAACTAAGCCTGTGAGCCACAACTACTGAGCCTGTGCACCACAACTACTGAAGCCCGTGCACCCTAGAGCCCACGTGCTGCAACTACTGAGCCTGTGTGCTGCAACTACTGAAGCCCACGTGCCTAGAGCCTGTGCTCTACAACAAGAGAAGCCACCGCAATGAGAAGCCCGTGCACCGCAACGAAGAATAGCCCCTGCTCGCCGCAACTAGAGAAAGCCCATGCGCAGCAACGAAGACCCAATGCAGCCAAAAAAAAAGTAAAATTAATTTAACTATTGAATATTACCACTCTGCCACCCAATCAGAGGCCCCCTGGCCTTGTGTTCTGTGGCACTAGCCACACCCCAGCTCCCCATCTGGTCCTCCCACCCTAATAGAGCTGCCTGCAGATCCCCGACCCATCCCTCCTCGCCTAACAGAGAGAGGCCAGTCCATGTCCTTCATGGGAGACAAGCAGAAAGTCCAAGTGAAGAGACCTTAAGAGATGCTCCCAAGAAAGGATCAAGACTTTGGGAAATGTGAGTCTTCCGAGAGATGGTGGTCAGCCTCGGAAACACAGTCTGTCTTGTTTCAAAGCCTTGGTCGTGGGCCCAGGATGGTATCATTGAAGCTCTTCCCCTTCTCAGGGTCGGTGAGAGCAGCAGTGGAGGAGACGGAGGAATCGGCATCGTGGGCCCAGGAGTCAACGAAGGCCCTGGCCTGACTTCAAGGATGGCCTGCGTTAGGGCAGAGGGTCACAGGGTCACACAGGGGCTGGGAGCTAGTGATGGAGAGTTCCCCCTGCAGGCTGAGTGGTCTGGCCTCGTTCTGGCCACTAACACAGACTTTCAAGAAAGAATGGAACAAAAAGAAATGGTATTTCAGGGTGATAAGCTGGAAGCCATGTACCAAAGACAGCAGGTTGAGGACAGGGGACCCAGAGACAGGAAGGTCAGCCAGGACACTGATGCAGCTGACCAGGAAAGAGGGGAGAAGACAATGGGCCTGTTTCAACCATGGGGCACGTCAGGCACAAGGCTCTGGACCACAGTTTTTCAAGGGCCTTAAAAAAATGTTTGAGAACTAGGGTGAATGTATTGATTCAAAAGCTACTGAAAGAAAGTTGCAAAATTAAAATTAATACATGTTAATTAAATATTTACCAAAAAAAGAAGCATTGTGTCAAGAAGTCAAGTGCAACTCAGCTGACAGTTACACCTTCGTTATATTTAATGTAGGATGTTGTGCATTTTTAACATGTTTGTTATGATGATGTTACCACCTGTGTAAGCAGCACAAGCTGGAAATGATAGATAATACCGAGCAGGGAATTAGAAACCCAAATGCCCTCCATAGTCTATGAAACTATCTGGCATAGTGCCATAGGATGGAACCCATCAGGGATTCCTATAAAGTCCTGCTTTCAGGCCTTGGAAGTAAATCTGGCTGGCAGGACATATTATTCTGTGACAATAATATTCTGTGACAATATTATTCTGTGACATAATATTCCACGAAAGAGAGTCACAAGCTCCCTGAGACTGGACAATGAGAGCTGCCTGCTCAGTTAGCTAAGACTAACAGAGGCCACATCAAAAGAAGTATGAGGTCCATATGAAGGGAGGCGAGGTCCCACTATAACTTGGGTTGGAGAGGCCCTGACTATGCACCATACCATCTACCTCCTTTGGTCACTAAACTCACTTGCTGTCTTATTAACCTATTTAGCTGCTTCCACCTCTGGCCCTGGGTGGTCATCATATCCTAGGTTTTCCTCTTCCAGAGGAAAGCATATAAGAAGCTTCTGACTGAGGCAGAAGATGCCTCCAGTTCTTCTGCCTCGGGTGTTATTTCTACCCCGTCGATGCTCTTCTTACAGATTCCTGAATCCAGGCACAGACTCAGCCCACACTTGCTTGCAAGGGTCTCCTGGCTGCCCACCAGTCTGAACTCAAGATCTCTAATAGTGCCACGTCTGCTCCCTGGTCCTTCCCCATCCTGTGAGAGTCTCTCTGTCCACAGTGCCAGCCCTGGGTTATGCACACGGCCCCCCGGCCCCGCCCAGCCTTCTAAGCCGAAAGCACTGGGGCAGATTACCTAAAATGTTCCAGGGGGACAGGGCACCGAGGGTTCCGTGCCATTCCAGCATGCCAGGTCCCAGCTGCTTCCCAGGAAGTCTGGGTAGGCATGGGCCCTCCCCAGTCACTCCCCTCACAGAGAAAAGTGAAAATTCCCTCCTTCCTCCTGATGTCTGGGGCCTTGCAGTCAACAGAGCCAGATGACATTAGGATTTATATGAGTTTTGACAACATCAAGTCCCAGCACAGTCTCAGGGGAGCCGGGGAAGGGAGCAGCTGGGGGAGCGAGGAATGAAAAAGTCTGTTCTGAGCCCCAGGACAGCCCCTTCCATTATGCATTTGTATTCATCCTGTAGCCACGGTGCTCCAGGCAGCGGCCCAAACAATACAGAGGACACAGCTGTTGAGGAGCTTACAGTCTCAAATTTTCCGCCTCGGAGTAGCCCGGAAATCCCTTCCTGAACATGCCCTCTGCAGTCTGCCGTGGAGCAGGTCCCTCCCGGGGCACTGCAGGGGCTGCAGGATCGCCCGCACACCTAGCATCACGCCGGGCAGCGGTCCCCGCCTGCCCGGGCCTCCCGTCCCCCGTGCCACGTCCAGGCAGGCCCAAGACAGGGGCCGGGGGCGCTCTTCAAGTGGGGACAGGCTGGTCACGCCCTGTCGGGCAGCAAGAATATATAGTTAGATAGTCAAGACTTTATCTGACACACTTTCTCGTAAAATGCTTCCCTGGTGCCCTGTGAGGACGCTGCTAGATCCCCCCTGTTCTCTGAGAAGGAAAGTGCAGCTGCAGAGAAAAAGTGTCGGGTCGGGGACAAGAGAGTCACGGGCAGGAGGGTGGAGGTGACACCAGGAGGGGAGTGCCCTTACTGCAGCTACTGCCGTGAGCGCCGGGGGCACAGCCTCACTCAGGGTGACCCCACCTGAGGGGCGAGGGAACTGGGGCGTTCACAATGCCCCTCTAGAGAGTGACTGCAGCTGCTCCAGGGCAGTGGGTGGCCAGCCGGGGCCCACAGCCAGAGGGAGGTTTCAGTGCTGGGGCAGGCGCAGAGGTCAGGCCATGGGGCCCGGAGGGTCGGCCGAGAGTGATGGGGCCTCCTCCAGTCTCAGCCCTACCAGGCGAGTGGTTTCCACTTGTTTGTTGCAGGACTTTTGGGATGGGCTAAACAAAAGGCCAGGAGCAAGCGCAAGATCCAACCCGTGTTCTCCTCAGGCCGACGCAAAAATTGCCTCCTCCGAGAAGCCTGCCCTGCTCTGCTCGCCCTTCCCTGGGCTCAGGGCACAGAGTGTGTGCAGGGAGCAGCTGTGCAGCTCCACCGCCTCCGAGGAGGCTCCCCGAATCCAGGCACAGACTCAGCCCAGACTTGCCTGCAAGGGTCTCCTGGCTGCCCACCTGTTGGAACTCAAGATCTCTAATAATGCCGCATCTGCTCTGGCACTGTGGGCAGAGGGACCCTCACAAGATGAGGCAGGACCAGGGAGCAGCTGGGCTGGGCGGCTGCCCCGTCGGCCACGTTGGCCTGGTGAAGGCCGGCAGAGTCGCTCCTCGGGATGCGCTGTGGGAGCCAGCACAGACCTGCCCGGGGCCAGAGCACAAATTCCGTGATTCACCAAGTTCCCAAGCACCTACTGTGTGCAGCGCCGCGGTGGAGAGAGGGGTGGACAGCGCCCAGTCAGCGTGGGGACGCCCGGGCGGGACAACAGGGGCTGCCGGTGGGACCACAGGAGGAGAAGGAAGATGGGCACGAGCTGTGCCAGCTGCAGAGGGTGCCCACTGGACTCCACCGGGCCCTGGGCAGCCAGGCTGCTGCAGACACTGCTCTAGAAACAACGCGAGCATGCCCAGCTACCAGTAACTAAAGGGAACCAGGCCAGGCCGGGTGGCATTTGTTCAACGTCCACGGCATGCCGGACACTTGGCTGCCTTTTTTATAGACACCACCACACTAAAGCCCCCCGACATCCCAGGGGGGAGATGCCGCTACCCCCCACTTCCCAGAAGAGGAAACTGAGGCCCAGAACATGGCCAAGACTGCCCAAGGTCACACAGGAGGTTTATGTGGTATTAGGGGAAGGGGCTGTTTGGCCCGAGTTCAGCAAGGCGTGGCTCAGGCTCTGGATGGCTGAGGAAGTAGGCACATGGCTCTTCATACCCAGCTGGTAGGAAGGACCCTTGGCTTCCTGTCTGGGCCCTCTTGCAGAGGTTGAGCTGCTTCATGAAAATGTGTATGTGTGTGATCGATGTGCGTGGGAGGAGGGGGGAGGGGAGGGCGCAGCTGGGCCTGGCAGCTGGCACACAGCTCTCCTCCAGCACTGCAGGGCGGCAAGGTGGCTCTGGAGATCCGGAAGCTTCCCCAGCTGTGACTAATCCACTGGGGCCTCGAGCGTGGGTTAACCTCTCTGGGCCTCCTCTTTGTCACCTAAGGCGGAAACTTCTGATGAATTAAATTACACCTCAGTTAGTGTAGCAGAATAAGCATGTTTGGGGAATGAGAGAGACTCTGGTTTGGATCCTGGCTCCGCCACTTATTGGCTGGGTGACCTTGGGCGAGTTAAGTGACCTCTCTGAGCCCAATTACCTCATTTACAAAGTAGAAAAGGAAGTAACATCCGCTCAGCAGATTGCTGGGAAGATTTACACTATGAAAAGTGCTTACCACAATATATGGCATGACTACATATTTTATCATTGTTGTTGTTGTCATTATGTCCAGCTGGCATTTTTAGCTTTAAGTTCCAAGAAGCCTTGATTTCTCCCTACAGACTCTATTACGAAAAGGAACCGCTTCATCTCCCTGCGTGACCTCTGCAAATGTTCCCGCATCCGCGGGGCTGCCCAGACTCCTGACCTCCTCTCCCGCCTCTGAGTGGGGGTCCTGGCACCTTTCATCTCCAGGCAGGTCAGGCTCAGCACCCCACGCCACCCCTCTGCTCAGAGCCACAGTGCGGCCCACAGCCCCTGCTGAGCAGGGCCGAGGGAGGGAGACGGAGGAGGAGCCCAAGCCCGAGCATCAGACTGTCCTGGAAACAGCCCAGGCAAGTTGCTTTACCTCTCTGAGCCTCTTAATAAGGGAGAGCAGCCCCTCCCTGCAGTGGAGCACGGGTGAAGGAGTTGATAAGACAGCCAGTGTATGCTGGCACAGGGAGGGGCTCCCTCCGGGTGGAGGGGGCAATGCCTCCTCTCTCTCCCTGCCTTGGGTCGGTGCCGGGCTGCTCACCCAGCCTGTTTTCCTCCCTGCTCTTCCTGTTCTGGGGAGCTGAGGGCTAGACGATCACCCCAAGCAGTCAGCAAGCTTGGGAAGCCATTGGAGATGCTGCGAACCCCACAGCAGGGGACTGAGCCCTCTTGCCAGCCATTCCTCCAGAGGACCAACTCATGGGCAATGCTTGGCAAAGCCAGCAGCTGCCTGGGCTGCTCCAGCAGAGTCTTGCTGCGTCCCAGCCTCAAGCCTCACTCCTGGTGCACAGGGGCCCGCAGAGGTGCTAACTGTAACGGTGATGAAGGCCTTCAGGGCACTATGTCCTAATCACCCCTCCGTGATGGTCGAGAACGGAAGATGTGGTTAGTGAGGGAGCAGGGCTTGGTTGGGCACAGGTTGACTTCACCCTGGAAGTCTTCCTTTTGTTTGCCCATAATGATATCATCTACTATTTATCCAGTCCTGTTTTGCACCACATTCTTTACTTCCAGTTCATGAATGATGCTAAGAATCAAGCCCCCCGCCCCACCTTGCAGAAGAAGAAGCTGAAGCTCAAAGAGGTGAAATACCCTGCACCAGGGCTCCCAGCTGGGGACAAAGGAAGCTGAGATGTGAACCCCGCTCAGCTTGACTCAAAGCCACCCCAGGCCCCTCGTCCCCATACTGCTAACTCTGGGTTCATGGCTTCTTGCAAAGTTTGCTTCCTGCTGGGTCGGACGACACACTGACCACTGAGACAAGCAGCAGCTGGGTGGGCCGGCTCCAGTGAATGCCAGTTTTGTTGAATTAGCTAGGATGTGAATGAGCCCTACCTCTGCAGCTGCTTTTCAAAAGGAAGTTTTCCAACAAAAGGAGGTTGTCCTGCCCTGTCACTATCGCTGTAGGTTTCAGCCTGTGTCCCCTGGCCTTTCAGCATGAACCTGGGCCCCTGGCACTACCTGCGGTGGGCACTGCCATGGGAGCTTGTCCCAAGCAGAGCTGGCGTCCACATTCTCGAGGGCAAGCAGCACCTGCTCTGCTTAATTAAGTCGTTTGTCAGCATTAACAGGCTGTGGCAGAGAGATCAGAGAAGCAGGAGTCTGGGGTCTGCACTCGAGCCCTGGCTCTGTCACTAACATGCAGGGGAGAGCGGAGCACCTCCCTTAAAACTCTCTGAACCCCAGGCTTCTTGCTTGCCAGATGGGACTAAGTGTGTCCTGTCTTATTGCTCAGGACACTTTGGAGGGTCAAAAACCATAGAAAGTGGATTTAAAAGTTGAAAAGCACCTGTAAGAGGCATTATGCTTGCTGAGACAATAATTTCTATCATTAATAACAACGCTTGTTTATGGTACTTTTACTCTATGCCATTTATTATTAGAGACTTGACATGCACCATCTCACATAATCTCCACAACAGCCCCTAGGAAGTAATTATGGTTTTCATCCCTGTTTTACAGAAGGAGAAATTGAGGCTTGGTTTCCAAGCATTACGGTGCCCCAGGGCTTGGTCCTGATACCTCTTCTCTTTAGTAGCTACATCCATTACCCCAGGGATTTCACACTGTGTCATAGTTACAAAAGCCATCTATACGCCGGACCTCTCCCCTGCACTCCATATCCAACTGCACCTCTTCTTGGATGCCCGATGGGCATCTCAACCCTTACATGTCCCAAGTCCAGCTCCTGATGACCACCCCCAACCTGCAGTCTTGCCCATCTTGGATAAAGGCACCTTCATCCTTCTAGTTGCCTGGGCCCCAAACCTGGGGATCATCCTTGACTCTTTGACTTTTTTCTTTCTCTCGAAAAGAGAAAGTGTTGGTCCCACTTTCAGAATACATCCAGCATCAGCTACCTTTCATCACCACCATTACCATCCTGATCCAAGCCACTAGCGTCTCTCATTTGTATTGAAACAGCCTCCTAACTGGCCTCCCTGCTTTTACCCTCACCTCCCCAAAAAATTTATTCCCAAGACTGCAATTAAAGTGATGGCTGAAACCTAAGGCAAATCAGGTCACTCCTCTTCCCCAAACTCTGTAGTGACTCTCCATCTCGTTCAGAGAGAAAACTGAAGGTCATACTTGGTCTGCCTCTCCCCACCGCCTGGTTCCTCTCTGGCCTCACCCCCTGTGCCTCTTCCCTTCACCTTTCAGTTCCAGCACATGTGACCATGTGACTCAGGGCCTTTGCACCTGCTGTTACTTCTGCCTGGAGAGCTCTTCCCAGATACACCCACATGGCTCATTCCCGCTCCTCTTTCAAGTTCTTTGCTCAAATGTCACTTCCTCAACAAAGCCTTCCTCAGCCACCTTATTTAAAAATCGCAAACTCCAACTTCCCCCAACACACTCTAGCCCCGTCCCTGCTTTATTTTCCTCCATAGCACATATCACCAGCTAACAGTTCACTTATTGGCTGATTGTCTATCTCCACCTACTAAAATATACGCTTCATAAGGGCAGGGATTTTTGTCTGTTTTGTCCCTGCAGTTCTGTATCCCCAGTGCATGGGATAGTAGGAGGTGCTCAATTAATATGTGCAGAATGAATTTTTTAAAAATTACTTGCCCAGGGTCCCATGGTAGTAGAACTGGGGTCTAAATTCTGGGCTGACCCTAAGTATATTCCCAATCTGGGAGGCAGTGGAGGGGGAGGGAGAGAGAGAAAGAGAGAGAGAGAAAGTGTTCTGCTTAGTATTCCCCTCAATTTATGAACAGTCTAGAAGGGCAGCAGGAGCAGAAAAAAGGGGTGGGTGGCCAGCATCACCCAAGACTGGTGTTCATGAATGCCCCCGTCCCTCCCACAGTAGATATACCTACATCTCACTTGCTGCTTTGAAGAAACAAGAAGAGCAGTTCCAAGCAGGCTCTAAAGTGACTTTCCCCAGGTCAGCCAGCTGATTAGTGGCAGAGCTGTCAACATCCACAAATTCTGAAAAGATTTCTGTGAAATCCCTGAAAATTGGTTTTTCAAAGATAACTGGCTTTTGGCAAATTCCCTACGGAATAAGGTAAGGGCTTCTGTCCAAGTGCATTCATCATCTCATCTGGTTCCTGACCCTGAGGCCGCTGGCACACACAGACCTGCTTGTGAAAGTCTGCGTAAAGAAGTCATTGCAGTCGAGGAAAATGACAGGGTCAGTTGTTAGAAACACCCCATGTGCTCACCGTCCTACTCTCCCTCCCTCCCCCCACCCCATCTTTCACACCTCCACACCTTCGCTCTAGCAGCCCCCAGGGCCTGCCTTGCTCCTTCAGGCTCTACCCAACCTGGCAGAAGTCCCTTCCTCTGCAGAGCCCTCCCTGATTGGATATCTGCGTCCCCTGTGTGCCCTCTGTCCCTGTCTGATGACTGTGGGAACCTGGGGCTCCTACTAGACTGTTCTACTCTTGCTGGACATACGGACTGGACCATGTCAGCCCATCTTTGCAGCTGCCCAGGTCTGGCCTGCTGGGGGAGGCAGAGAAGGCTCAGCCAGTGTTTGGACAGTGCATACTGACCGGCTGGACGAAGAGGAGGATTTGTCCCACACTCCCTTTCCTTTGAGGACCAGTAACCTCTAGCTGGGGTTGGTCCCACTATTGGGGGATGTGGGTGCCCCCATAAACAGGATCGAGGTTGCCAGGAAAGGCTCCTAGGTGCACCGACCGGCACCTGAAATCCCCCTGAGTGTCTCATCCAGTCACGAAGGAAGCACGTTGCAGAATGGTCCCATTTGTGGATTTCTTTTTTTTTTTAGTTTATTCAGTAAATTTATTGAGTAGATGGCATAAGCATAAAGAGAACAAGACAGGAATCTGGAAATCAGTATTTGGATACGGATACAGATGCACTTGTGTATGCCTAGAACACATCTGAGATGCTCTACAAGAAAGTGGTCAGAGTGGGCCTGTCTTAGTTGGGGTTCCCCTGAGACGAGGCTTTGGGTGCCGGTAGTTTTGGGGGGAGGCAATCTCAGGAAATAAAAGTGAGGGAGAGGGGAGAGTGAAACAGGAAAGGGAGGAAGACTAGAGAGGGAGTGTTAATGAGTGGACACAGCTGGGGGCTCGTGCTCGGCCCCTCTGAGCAGCTGTGTAGAATGCGCCTCAGAGCTGCCCCACTGGAGGCTGGGGAGCCAGGGACACTTATCCGCTGACCCCTGTGCTCCCAATGGTTGAGGGGAGCCCTCAAGGTTGTACCTGTGCCCAGCTGCGTGGCCACCTGCAGCTCAGGGGAGAGCAGAGCGGATGGTGCTGCCCTGCAGGAAGCACCAGGCCTGGGACTGCCTGCCACTGTGGGGTGGAGGGGATGGGGGGTGGGCACCCCAGGACTCAAATAGGAAATGGGGATGGTTAGAAAGCGTTAGACTTTCCACAGTTCTATCCTTTTGTAAGTGTTGATTTGGAAAGGACATTAAGCACAAAGAAGCAGGAAATTCACCTCTTCTCCCGCCACCTAGATAACCTGCTTGGAGCACAGCCTTCCAGCATCATTTTTTATAGTGTGTGTCAATGCGGTCCCTGTAACTTTGTGCCCTCTTTGTGTGTCCCCATGTAGTACGGGGGACGCCTCCCCTTGGAGCTGGTGCTAGCAGCTCAGCTGTCCAGGGCAGGGGGATGGCCGGCCGCCGGCCCACTTCCAAGCCAGGCTTGGGAAGGAGTTTGAGGTCCAGATGGAACTCAGAGGGGAGGGCGGCCCCCCACCTCACGGCACAGAGCGGATTTATCGCTGACACCGCCGCCTCCGTCCCAGCTATTAAACACGGTGCTGCCCAAGGGGCCAGCAGGGCCTTAAATCTCTGCCCCGGGGTCACTTCCATTTTCCTGCTCACTGAGCACGACCAAACTTTGGCTTCCTAAAGAAAAGTCTATCCTTTAAGGTTGTAAGCGCAGAAGTATCCCAGCACCCGGGTCCCCGCCACAGACAAGGCAGGGACTCCTCAAGGAGGTGGCTGGGGACACTCACCATCCCTCCCCCCCACCCGCCCACCCCCGCCAGCCTCGGCAGGTGGGCTTGGCACTCGGCTCTGGGCCCAGGTCCAGCTCTGCTGCCCCCGGCCAGCCCAGGCAAGCCCCTTCGCCTCTGGAGCCTCTGCTTCCTTACCTGGAAAATGGGTACGTCACACCTGCTCCCCAGGACAATTTGGGGATCAAACAAGGACATGGATGTGAAGCAGCTGCCACGGTGCCTGACATTGTTGGGACCCCAAAACTGGGGGCCCCAAGAGCACACCCGGCACTTTTCGCCTCCTGCTGGGTCCCTCCCCTGGGCCCACCTCCCTCCACCATCTGCTGGCGTCCTGTCTGCCCCCTGTCCACAATCCGCCCCCCCCACCCCGCTAATGCGGAATCCTCTGGACACCTGGCTTTCACATGCTCCTCCAGCCCCTCCCTCGCCTCCCACTGTCTACCTGCGGATCTCAACTCTGAGGGAGCGAGCTGCACGCCTGCTGCCCCACCGCCGTCCACACTGCCTGCCACGGGAGTCCCACGAGGACAGCCCTTCTTCGAGACAGGCCCAGAGAGCTCGTGCTCCGAGCAAGGGTCAGGGTCCTGCAGGCGAATTTGACTACAAGGGCTCAGAAGCCCTGGTCCTCTGTGTCGCATGGCACCTCTGGGGCAGCTGTCCCTGAAGCTCTGGGCAACCTCCACGCCCAGCCCTTCCCCCCCTTAAACCCAAGGCCTGCTCCTCTTCAGGACCAATGTTCCCACGTAAGACAGCACGGGCTGTGGGTCAGCTGACCCGGGAGGTCAAAGCTCGGCTTCATTTTTCACCAGCTGAGTGACCCTGGGCAAGTCCCTAGGCCTCACTTTTCCCAGGAGGAATGTCACTAGCAACCTAGCTGTCTAGTGTTCTTAGGAGGAAAAGATGCTGATAACAGAGCCTGGGACACGGTCTCATTATTATAATTGCCACCATAGTGCTGACTCGTTGAGTGTGTCCTATGTGTCACTTTACAGCTATTCTGTCACTAATCCTCACTCTGCAAGGCAGGTCCTATTAGCCTTGTTTTACAAATGAGGAAGCTAAGACCCAGAGGAGTAATTTACCCAGAATCCTAGCCCACACCTGCCTGGTCACAAAGACTGCTCTTCAGAGCCGTTACCTCTTACACGCACACACCGTGTGCCGGATGTGTAAGCCCTTTATGTGTATATTATGACACGTATGGGCCTTACAACAGCCCTTCAAGGTAGGTACTATTATTATCATCTTCGCCATTTCACAGATAAGGAGACAAAGGAACTGAGAGGTTAAGTTATCACACACAAGGTTACACAAGGTTAAGTAACATATACCAGCAGCAAGGCCAGAATTGGAACCCAGGCAGTTTGAGGCCAGAGCCTGTACTCCTAACTGCTACCCTCTGTGTCTCTTCCCTGCTTTGCCTTCCTTTGTTACATGTGATCCTTCCAGCAACCCCTGAAGACAGGTAGTATTAACCCCATTTCACAGCTAAGGAAACTGGGGCTCTGACACACAGCAGGTGTGAAATTAAACCAGGAGACAATGCATTTCCAGCTGTGAAATAAAATGGCTCAGAACTTTCCTCAAATTTTTTCTCTATTATTATCTTCTGGAAAAGCTCTCACTGGGGGATGAGGCTGCAGTTACCTTAGTGACACTGTATTCCTTTCTTGTCCTCCAAGGCCATGCTCTAACGGCACGGCCCATTCTGCAGACTCTAGGCTTGCAGAAGCGCAATGGCTGCCTTAAGGACGCTGTAGATCAGACACAAAATCAGACTGCAAAGCACCAAGAAACCCTTCACCCAGAATTCTGCTCAGCTCTGGGGCTTTGGAGAGTGGCTGACCATGTGCCTGGCTCTGGTTGCAGGAATTGCACCAAACACCTTGGGAATCCCTGGGGAGAGGAGCTTCTGGCGGCAGACCAGCAAGACAAACACTGGGATGCATCTTGTTGGCTCCATGCCCGCAGTGAAGGCAGACATCATTAATCGAGCAGTGTTCTTTCCCACAGAGGCAAGGCAGGGCCTCTGGATCCTTTGCAGAACAATGTTCTAGTCAGCACCTATTGGTCAGAACTACATTTCTCAGCTTCCTTGCAGCTAAGAGTGGTATGTGATGTTTTAACCACTGAGCTATAAGCAGAAGCATAGTAGGGTATTTCTGAGACATCCTTTTAAAGAGAGACAGTGTGCCCTCCTGCTCTTTTCCCATCCTACTTCCTGGAATGTAGGTGCCAAGGCTGGAGGTCTGGCAGCCATTTGAGACCATGAGGTAACTTAGAGAACGAAAATCACAAGCCGGGAAGCTAGAGCAGCAGGCAGGTGGAGCCTGAGGCGCTGATCACCTCCTGGAGCCCCACAGTATCCTTGGATTGCCTGTTTCCAGACTTGTCTTAAGTGAGAGAGAAATGAACCTCTACTCGTGTTTAAGCCTATTATTAGGGATTTGGGGTTGCACACAATCAAACCTAATTCATACTGATATACCTCTAACCCTCAATCATCCTCCAGGTGTACTTCTGGCATGCTCTCCAATTTGCAGGCCCCTGAATCTATCAAGCTGCTTTGCACCCCGAGCCAGTACCTGCCGCATGCCGTTCTTCTGTCTGAAACACACTCTCCCCCTCCTCTAGTTGGCAAACTCCAACTCATCCTTCAAGACAGCTCAAGTGCTCCTCCTAGAGAAGCTGTCCTGGATTCCCAGGCTATAGTGCATCCACCTTCTGAGTTCTTATGGTGCTCTGGGTGCCCTGCTCACCCTGTCCTGTAATTATCTATAGCTGTCTCGGGGGGCTCCTGGTAGCAAGGCAATGTCCAAGCGTCCCCATGGGCCCAGGCAAGGAAGCACAGTGAAAGGCTGTAGACAGAATGAACAGTGTCTGAATGAGTGTCTGGAGGGTCAGACAGGCTCTGCTACAGAAGCTCCAGCAGTGGCTCTAGCCAGGGAAGACTTCCAGGAGGAGGAGGCAGACAGTGGCACAGAGCATACCAGCTCAGGCTATTGGGCCAGGCTACTGCCTGTGGCACAGAAAGTAGACACCACAAACCCTCAAGAGATCTTTATATATGGCTTAATGGAATGTCTCCAAGACAGTCTCTTAAGCGTCTCTCTGAGGTCATGGCCCCCAGCTGCTGCCAGGCCTGGATCACCAATTGGTAGTGACTGACAGGGCAGCTGCCTAAAGAATCTCCAAGGCCCCAGGTCAGGCAGGGGGCGGGTCAGGCATTGTTGGAAGCTGAGCCTACTCTGTGCTGGCGTTGTACAGCCATCTGGTTTGGGTCAGAGGTCTCCAGGGACAGGTTTGATTTATAGGCCGGTGCAGCCGCCCGAGTGGCATGGAGGGAGGGCACAGGGAGGCCAGGGCAGGGGTGTGGGGGGAGGAGGAGGGAAGGGCCAGGCAGGGGCCCCCTCAGAGGCTGAGCGAGCACCGCGCTTCTGCTCGCAGCCTCGAGCACCTCAGGGTGCTTTTAACAGAGAAACATCACGAAAGAAAGTATTGGAAGAGCCAAGAAGTCTTTATTGTGTGCCCACTGTCTACTCAGGGCTGTATATCTCAGGCTGTTCCTATCTGGGAGAGGAAGGGAATCCACGTGAGCGCCTTCCAGGGCAGCCCCCCTCCAGCGCTGAGCTGGGCTTGCCAAGCTGACAGGTTCCCTGCCCTCTCTCTGCCACCCTCCAGCACGGCCATCGTTAGCCGCCCTTTGCAGGTGATGACACCAAAGGGGAAGCACAGAGAGGCCGCAGCCCGGAATGGCGGAGCTAGGATTCAAACCCGGGCTTTCTGCCTGACTTCAGAGCCTTTCCCTCTACTCTGCAGGGACCCCAGAGGATTCCGGAGTTCAGAGGAGGAGAGGTAAGCTGGGGGGCCAGAGTCTAAGGAAGAGGAGCCACGGAGAGAGGCGTCGGAGGGCTGGTCACTAAGAATGTGGTCGTGCCTTCAAGTTTTCTGAGTTGTAAAGCCCCGCACACCCTCCATCCACCCAAGTGCACTCCAGCAGCACAGAGCAGAGCTGTCAGTATGGACTGAGGTCTTTAGGGACCGCTTTACAAACGAAGTTGGCATCTCTCTGAGCCTTGAGAAAGGAAAGCTCTGGGCAGATGGAGATGGAGAAGATGGCATCCAGGCAGGAGGCACAACACAGGCAAAAGCGGAGGTGAAATCTGCCTGGTGAGATGTGAATGCTGGCCTGAGCACTGGGGGCCCACTCTTGTGACAGAGGTGCTGAGAAGCCGGCTCTGGTGAGGGAGGCCACATACAAGGTCCATCTCCTTGGGTCTGCCCCGAGAAAGGGGTGCAACTAGGAGCCCTCACTTCCCCGGGCAGAGTCAGCTGTGCTCTCAGAAGGCTGAGAACACGGGGCCCACGCGGGGCTGATGCCTTTCCCATGTGCTCTGCTGGACACGTCCTGGGATCCAGGGAGGCACCACCAGGGTCCTACCGGGGGTGGTGAGGGTGGGTGGCATGGGGACAGCAGTGACTGTCTCCTCAGAAACCACGGAGCACAGTTCCCCTGGGCCCCTCCATGTACCTGGCACCCCACCACTCCAGTTTCTTGGATATGTGAGGTGCACCCACTGTCTAGTGAGGGCACCTGGGGCTCAGAGGGGTTCTGCGGCTGGCCCAGGTCACACAGCTCTGCAAAACCTGGCCCTAAGCCCACACCTAGAGAAGTTCAGATCATCACGCTGAGGCTAAACAATGAGAGCAGGGAGCATTTCAGGTGTTGAAAAACCTCAGTGTGATCAGATGGAAGATACCAGAGGCAAGAAGGAGACTTTCAGGACATTTGAACCTGGGAATCAGAGAGACTAGGGTCCACATTCCAGTTCTGACCCGGTGACCATTTGGCCTCTCACAGCCTCAGTTTCCTTATCCATGAAATGGGGATGTTAACATGACTCACCAAAAAGGATTTAATGGAATTGCATATATATAAAGCACTTAGTTTGGGGCAGGGAAGTGTTTAGCAAACGGTTACTTTGACTTATCTTCACAGCCACTTCTGTGGGGAAGCCCACCAACCATATGGTGGGACAGGTGGCTCTGGTGGGGATCAACTCCCCTTTCTATGTTCTGCGTGTCCTGGTAGGGACTTCATGAAAAGCCAGAGCCAGACCTGAGCCATGAACCCATCCAGGGCTGGGGTGCAGCAGGCAATCCATCATCCACAGTCAGCCAGTCAAGTCACCTCCCAGCGAGGAATGCAGATGAAAGCCCATTTCATCATGAAACTAGACACCAGGCTACTTCCTGCCAAGTGCACCCCTTGCGAGATGCCAGCAAAGCCCCGCTCTGGCCTTTGACCTCTGCCCTTGGTTTGTTTATACATGGCGGGGCTGGGGTCAGAAAATGACAACCAGACCCAGGCAGACACACACATGTGTCAGGGACAAGGAAAGTGTTGGACAACTCCCGGGCCATGAGTACGCGCCGGCGAAGGGCCACCAGGTCAGGAGGAAGGAGGAAGAGCCAGCGGCCCCCGCATGGCGGCCACCAGTGCCGTTCTGTTCAGCTGCAGTGGGACAGAACGGACGGAAGCCGCCTGCGTGCCCAGGGCTGCAGGGACATGGGAAGAACACACCCACCGCTTCTCCAAAGAGCCTACTGACCAGATGGAGAGACAGGACAGACACCCCAGAACCTTAAAATCACCACTGAGGGCAGCTACGATCACAAGTCAAAACAAACACTCAACCGTGCCTTGTGAAGCAGTCTCTACCGCGATCCGGGCCACCATTTACGAAGGGATCTCAAGGGTCTGGTTTTATTTCATCTCTGTAACAAGCCTCTTTCTCATTCCTCCCCTTTCACCCACGAGGTGGAGGCTCCGCGGGCTCAGGGATGCTCCCAAGGACACAGACCAGCGAGGGGGTTCTGCTGCTTCCCCACCCTGCGGCTGGGTGTACCTGGGCTCCTGCTTCTCTGGTGCAGCTGCCCCTCCCCCCGACCAGGGCTCCTGACCCCTGCTGTCCCCCAGGCCCTCCTCCTCGCATTCCTGGCATACCTCCTGTGTTGCCCCCCTCCTGGCTCTCCCCACCCAGGACCTTCAACGTTCTCCAAGGATTCCTGGTAGTGTGCTGCCCACCTCCCCTTGCGCAGGCGTCTGTGCTGAATCTTCTTCCTGACCCACCATCCTTGAGCTGGGCCCTAGAATAACTAACTCATGGGAGAGCTGAACCTCCTTGCAGCCCCAGATGGAAAGAGCCCCCATGACGGAAACGGTGGCCAACGCCCTCTCCGTGAGGCTCCCCAGTCCTCCCAGTGGCTCTAAAGCAGCTTGTCCACTAGAGTTTCGGGCGAGGATGGAAATGTTCTACATCTGCCCTGTCCGATATGGTAGCCACCAGCCACACGCGGCTACGGAGTACTCGAATGTGGCTACCGCAACTGGAAAAGCTGGATTTTTAACTTTATTTTCATTAAACTTAAATGTAAATAGCCACACGTGGCTAGTGGCTACTGTATTGCACAGCACAGCTGTATAAAGTTTGTCATCCAAAAAATCAGACGTGCAGACAGCCTCTGGATATTAGATACCAAAGAATAATGGACTCTTCCGGGCCATCTTGTCTAATCCCTTCCTTCCTGTGATGGAGAAACAGAGGCACAGAGAGGCGAGGTGATTCGCCCAAGGTCACACAGCCAGTTGCCCAGCTGGAGGGGCCCAGCCAGGTTTCCTGGCTCCTAGTACAGTGCTCCTTCAAGGACCTATCCCCCCCCACCTTTTCCAAGCACCTCCCAACAACTAGTACCTGTAAACCTGGGACATCTCTGCTTAGCCACCAGCAACCCCTCACTACATGACTCTGCACCCCTACTCACCCCAGCAGCCTCCTTCCAGCCAGGCATCTCAAGGAGCTGACTTCCAGCCAGTGCTGGGTTGATGGCATCATCAACTGGGAAGCTTATAATACACACACACACACACACACACACTCACTCTGAATCCAGGGCCCATGGATTCAGAGACAGCCAGAATCTGTGTTTCTCCCACTCTCCCTGAGGGTCGCTGAGGTCCAGGCAAGTGTGCCAAGTGACCAGCTCCAGGATTCCCCACAACTAAGGGAACCAGCAGGTGGGACCCGACCCAGAGGCACCAATCAGAGGGCAGGTGGGAAACTCTGTCTGCACCTGAGAAGCGCTGACCCATCAGAGACGCTCAGGACTTTAAACCAAGACCTGGGAAAACAACGTGCCAGCTAACAGCGAGGCGGAAGCGGTCAGGGACCAAGGAGGGGTCAGGGCCCTGGTGAGCTAACCCCAAGGGATACCCAAATTATGAGGGAACAGAGATGACATAGGAGAGGTGGGGCACAGGTGGACGGGGTGGGTCTGGGCCAGACGTGCAGCGGAGGCAGCAGTGGGGTGCCTGAGAGCAACTCATTCCTGGACCCACCCACTACACATGCAACCTTACGCTCACCCCTTCCCTCAGGCAACTTGGATCTCCTGGGGTCTGGATTTCCAAGGGAGCCTCAACTAAACGTCCCTCCCCTTTTCTCGATGCTTGGCCCCTGGGTGAGCTTTGTGAGTGGCCCTGGGCTGTGACTCTGGCCCCTCACACCAGAGGTAGCCCCCCTCAGGGAGAAGACCGGGATCCCACTGGCACCCCCAGCAGGGCCCAGACCACAAGCAGCGAGCTGTCCACCTCAGTAAACACTAGGGCAAAACTGCCCTCACCCTGGGACACCATCGTGGATGCATTTTGAGGGAGAAACCTCAACAAATGGGACAAGATCTGGAATGCCGCTGCGGCTCCAAATGGATTGACTCAAATGGATCCAAATGGGTCAACGCTTGTACTTAAGTGACTCCAAAGCCAGACGGACATGTCTCTGCTGGCAGCTCTGGCCCTCAGTGCTCCCTGGTGAGGTCATGGGCCTTGGAGGTGTGAGAGATGGGGACCTCAGGTGCCTCGTCAAGTGGGGCCCCAGGGCCCCAGGATGGGGCAGCCTGTACCCGTTGGGGTTCCCAGCAGGCAGGTCACGAAGCGGGGCTCGCAGCTCTATTTATAGAAAGCAGCTGCTGCGGAGGATGAAGAACTGGGGAGAACCGGCTCGGCAGTGTTTTCCAAGCTCACGCTGTCTCGGCTTAATTTCATCCCAAGCAAATAAATCATTAAGGAGGCACCAAGTCCTGGAAGATCTGATGAAGAAGGGCCATTAAACGGCACAGCCTTAACTTGAATTATGGAAGGCCTCAGACAAGCAGCCTTATTAGTGTCTGGGTTAGGCCATAACTCACGCTAACCGCCCCCTGGCCTTAACCAAGTGAGGAGACGGGGAGAATCAGCCGGCTCCCTGGCCGCAGGCATAGCCCAGCAGGCTGTCTGCTCTCCCAGCGGTTTAGACACCCTCCTGCAAATGTGCTTTGCTCCGTGCATTGCCTTCCCAGCAGCACCCACTCCCACGGGCAGGGGTGAGGACGGATAATCCGGCTGTGCGGTATTTAAGGGTGTTCACAGGCTGTGGCAGTGGGAGCTGCCGGCACCAGTGTCGGGAAGCCCTTCTGCGGAGCACAGGAAAGCCGAGGCCTGGGACCACCCACAGAGCCACGGCAGACTCACGTGACCCCGAGCGGCACGGAGGTGAGAGGCGTGGGTTCAAGGTTGCCGGATGGTTGCCTGCCAAGCTCCTGCCACGAGCGGGCTCTTCGTCCCCCCTCAGCCTCAGTCTCCTCACGAGTGAAGTGGGAGAGCACTGCACTGTCATCCGTGGATGGAACGAGATAACATGCACAGAACGCTCACTGGCGTTTGCATGGGGCTGTGGCAGTTTAAATCAGATGGCGCACGCGCCATGCTGAGCAGCGCCTGGCCTCTTGTTAAGTGCTCACGCGATGACTGTTTAACACAGAGCTGTTTCTATTTGCGGTAATCCCTTCCCAAATGAAGTCGCCCTCGCGGGAAATTCATGGATAACAGTATGGATTCACTTGGGTACCCCTCGCCAGCAACTGTGAGAACTTGGGTCCCATAAACTGAGTCCAGGGGTGGTTGGGAAAGCTGAGAACATGAGGGAAGTGGGGCTGGATGGGAAAGGGAGGGGATGTAGAAGGCACAGCTGGGCAGCTGAGGGACAGGACTTGCCCTCCCATCAGCCAGGTGGGAGGGGCGGAGGGCAGAGCCAGGCTAGGCCACCCTGGGCCTTGCCTGGGGGGTGGGGGGGGGGGCGGGAAGCAGGCCATTTCCAATAATGAGGTCGGCACAGGCCCAGGCAGATCAGCTGGGCTGCAGGATCAGAGTGGGGCGAGGCAGGGGGATGGTGGGGAGTGGGCGACGAGCTGCCGTGGAGGCCTTGCCCTATGCCCCCTCCCAGCGGCACCCCCGCCAGTCCCGCCGACGCCCATCGGCAGGGGTGAGAACGAATGGTCCGGCTGTGCTGTATTTAAGGGTGTTTCCATGCAGTGGCAGTGCCGACACCAGCTTCGGGAAACCCTTCGGCTAAACAGACCGCCTGATGCCTCAACAGGCTGCATCATTAGCATCCTCAGGGGCTGGTCAGAAATGCAGTCTGGGGCCCTCCCCAGACCTGCTAAGTCAGAACCTGCTTTTAACAAGATCCCCAGCTGACGTGAGTGGCACATGAAAGTCTGAGGTGCGCAGCCGACAGCAAGTCTATGGGGAAGTCCCAGCATCACACCCACTGTACAGGACGGAGAAGTTAGGAAACCTATGCCCAGGTCATCCAGGTAGTAAATGGAGAGATCAGTTATGTCTGGTCCTGACGGCGCTGAACCCCCCTAGTTCTGTGGTCTGAGCAGGAGGGGGGTATCTGACACGTGGGAGGCACCGAGAGGCCATGGAAGGTCTTCCTATGTGTGGATGTGGGAGTGGGGAGCACCTATTCTAAATTCCACCCAAGCTCCAAAGGCCCTTCCACCCTCACCCATCATTCTCCTCCTGAACTCCTACGTCCTCCTTCACCTATGTCGGGCTTTTCAATATGGACTCATAAACTGCACTGAATTCTTACTCTCTTGTTTCTGGCAAGGTGCACTGTCAAGGAGGGATTGGAGGCCTGGGTTTTAGTCTGGTTCTGCCGCTAATTAGCGGGTGACCTCGGGCAAGTCCTCCCGGCTCTCTAGTCCATTCAGCGCCCACCTGTAAAATGTGGGTCTTGCACAGGCTGCTGAATGGCACGTTCCAGCCCTAAAGCCTGGGGCCTGCCTTCAACCCCTGCTAGTCCCAGAAAGATGGAGACCGGCCGTCTCTTCCTCACTCCCTTTCCTCCAAGGTCCAGTGGCGGCCAGCCCGCAGCCAGGCCTAGCAACCATCTGTTCAGCGGCAGATGCTGATCCTCAGGCCCACCACTGCACAGCCCATCCCTGCTGAACACACATGTGGGCACAGCTGGCGAGGACACCACTTGCTTGGACATCCGTGCTGAACACACGCTCACCAGGCAAGTCACCACCAGGAGCTACAGAGTGTTTGAGCCAGACATTTAGCTGGAAGCCTTTAAAACTGCTCACAGGGAAGGCTGAGCGCTCCCAGCTCATTTGTGACAAACTCACAGTGGCCTCTGAACCTCAGGTGGCATTTCCTTCACGTATCCTAAAGAGAAAAGAGTCAAAAACCTCCCCAAACCAATGTATTCCCTTGTGTGGAATCCTTCAGAGTTCACAATGTGGACCCAAATTTAATAACAATAATTATTTCCACATCTAATGACACATAACTAAGTAACTTTAACAACCTACAGGAGCTGTAATAGTTACAACCGGCAATTTTTAAACCTACCTTTTTCAGTACCTTCTATGTGCCAGGCACCAGCCTAGTCACTTTCTATATATGACCCACGATCCTGATGGCTCGTGGCAAAGTAAATTTCTATTACTATTACAGATGAGGAAACAGGCTCAGGGGTGAAGTGACTCGCTCAGGGTCACAGCCAACTAGCAGCCAAGTCGGGACTGAGCCCGGGGCTGGGAGACCCCTGAGCCGCAGTTCTTCCCATGACACCAGGCTGTGACCCTCTGAGGAAGATGGCAGCAGCTCTGCGGTGGCCCACGGTGACACCTGTCCCAAACGGGCCTGCGTTTCAAAGCCCCCTTCTGCAGGCAGGACTTCCTGGACTGAACCTACTCGTAACTGTGTTAAATGTGGGAAAAAACCCTCAAAGCAGGGCCACAGCGTCTGAGTGAAACCTTTTTTCAGCTGCAAGTCTGTTCCTTTTTAGTGGGAAACAAAGGGTAGGGGCCAGTTTCTGAATGCTGAGATCCTGAATTGAATTGCTGGGCCATCATGCAGCCTCTGCTTGGCCCGGGTGTGGGGACAGACGTGCTGTGCACGGTGCACAATGAGGGGTGGAAGTGGATCACTCCGGGGTCAGGCTTCCAGGGGGTGACAGCTCAGAGCCAGCCTCACTTCGTTCCAGGCAACTATGACTCCAGTCCCGCTGCGATGGAGAAAACATGCACTTATTGAGCACCTACTATGTACTCTGCTATGAGGGTGGCTGAGGAGGCTAGGATGCAGTCCCGCCTCAAAGAACTGCCACCCTCAGCAGTAGCAGCAGCAGCAATAACAAAACAGCAAAACACACCTCTTATGAACCTGCTCTGTGCAAGTAAGGGGTCCAGGGGTCTCACTGTGCTGACATGCACCCCATGTAAGGACAGACTGAATTATATATCTCAAATGACCATAGTCCAACAATGAGTCTGAAGCCGTCTTAATTGCAAATTAATGTGATTGTGCCGTATTTTAAATCAGAAACCAAATCTTTCACAAGCGTTCTTCGGGTGCCCAAGACGAGCTCAGCAGTGGGCACAGCACAATCAATAATGCAGGTTAAGTGTGTGATATCAACAGCTCCCCTCCACCCGGCACCTAACGTGAGCCACATGCTGGACCACGCTGCGTTTCTGCATCAATCTTAATACTCACCAACTCCGCAAGGTACGTATAATTATTCCCACTGCACAGATGGCAAAACAAAGGCTTGAGGATGTCAATTAGCCAGCAGGGGGCAGAAATAAAATTCCAATCAGGATCAAAAGTTCATTCTCAAAGACTGGAAACTGCCTACATGTCCAAAAATAAGGGTCTGGATAATCCAATTATGATACAACCATACCATGGAAACCCATGCAGCTGTTAATAAGGAATGAGGCAGCTCTACGTTAATCATATGAAACAATCACCAAGATCTATTAAGGGGGAAAACGAGATGCAGAGCAATGTTCACAGTATGATCACATTTGCCTGAAACTTCTCTGTCATAAAATTCTGGAAGGACGTAGGAGAAAGTGATAATGGGGGTTACCAGCAGGAAGAGAGGCTGGGGAGCTTCGGGGTGGAGGTACTTCACCAGGCACGCTTTTGTAGCGCTGCTATTTGTTGCCACATGCATCATTTACCTTTCAAAAGTATTTTAAAGTCCCCAGTCTGCCCGCTTCCCCACACATGCCTCCTGGCTGACCATCTGTGCCCTGGGGAACTGCACACCCACCTGGGGAAAGAAGGCATACACATGTGGAAAAGTGAGTGACTGGGGCAAAGCGGCGATTGGAGGGTGGGGTAGGAGGAGGACTCAGCCTTGAATTGGGGGTGCAGGGGACAGAGCCCTGGGCTGAGGGCTGTGGTGAGCCGGAGTCAGGGCAGAATGATAGGGTGCGGGGCAAAGGGGAGACCAGGCCTGGACCTGGCTCAGGAGGGAGGGGGAGCAGAGTCCAGAGGATGGTGCCACCCAGGAGACACGGGGGAGCTGGGCAGGAAGGTCGTGAGTGCAGTGCAGACAGCTCTGGCAAGGCGACGGTGTGCTTGCAGCCATCCCGGTAGAAAACTCTCTCTGGCCTTCAGCAGTACCAGAAGCCTTGGCTGGTCGCCAGCCTCCTCTGCTGAGCTGATGCGCCAATAAATGCTTGTTGGCAGATCAATTAAACCATCTAGGAATGACGTCTGGAACGACAGTTTCCCTGGCTCGAAGCAGGTGGAGAAGGCTTCCCTGCCCACTGGGCCTGAGATCCTGGGGTCCCGCTCCCTAACCCCCGCTGAGTCAGCCCTGGGCTCGGACACCTGCTCCTTGGAATCGGCGGGCAGAGTGGAGGCAGCAGGGCCGGCCCAGGTAGCAGGAGGCACGGGAGTGGTCACGATGACCTGGGTTTCAGGGCAGCTCTGCCACTGGCTAGCCGTGTGGCCTTGGGCTAACTCTTCACCTCTCCAAGAGTCAGTTTCCTCATCTATAAGATGGGTTTAATAACAATTACATTGCCTCAAGGTTTATTGCGTGGGCTGAAAAAAAAAGAAAATGAGTAAAACACTTGGCCCAGGGCACAGAACTTGGGTGGATTCCCCCAAACGTATAATTATTATGACCCTCAAATCAAAGCTGCTCCGTCCAGGGTCCCCTCTCCTCTTCCTGTGTCACTCACGTACTACTCACTACCACAAGAACTCCCAAGACAGGAGACAAAGCCGCTCTGTCAGCCCTCCTGGCCGCCAGCATGTGGAAGGAGGAGCCAGGGGCTGGGGGGCAATTCCGGAAACCAGCCCGGAGCCGATTCCAAAGGCCTGGCCCACCCCACGGGCCACCCTCACAGCAGTTGGGACATTTTCAGTGACATTCTCCTGTTAGCGGCCAAAGGATGCCTGATTCACAGCCCCCGCTGGGACTGTCTTTACTCAACTAGCTTTTCAGAACGCCCCGCGGAGTGCTGTGCTCAGCCAAGAGCTTTGAGGGCTGGAGGTGAAACCGGGGGGAGGGACAGCATCTCAGGGCTTCCTCCAAACTCACCGCTGAAGGAAAGGGTCCAGTCCTTTGCTAAGTGGCCGCCCAGCCCGGTGAAGCAGCCTCTCCTATTCCTTCTCTTCCTGCCTGGTCTATAAACATCTCCACAAGGGACCCACTAAGCCAGTGTGCCTCAGTTTGATCCAGTTATTAGCTGTGTGACCTTGAGCAAATTATTCAAGCTCTCTGGGCTTCAATTTCTTCAACGGAAAATGAAGATGCTAATAAAGGTATTAGCTCAAAGAGTTGTTACAAGGCTTAAATGAATTAAAATTTGTAAAGTGCTTAGAATCTAGCCCAGCACAGACTAAGTATCAGAGAAGTGTTTGTTAGTGTGGTGCTGTTATTATTTGACCCGGGACCCAGTCATCCGGAGCCAGCTGGCCTGTTTGCCTGGCCTCGGTTCTGCACTTCCCAGCTCACTCAGATGGCAGAGCCCCTGGGCGTCCTGCAGCTCTTTACTGTAAACGCCCCAAGATTCTGAGCTGTTTCGTTCCATGGTGTAGCCAAAGAACACATTCGTAATAGGAAAATGCACTTCCAGGAGCTCTTGTCCTCCACAGACACACACTTTAGAGTTACAGACAGTTAGCTCTTTCTAAGTCTTGCTTTCATAGTCATAAAAATCAAAAATGGAGAAAACCATGCCCATTAACCTCCACAAACACATACTTCAGAGTTACAGGCAGTTAGCTCTTTCTAAGTCTTGCTTTCATAGTCATAAAAATCAAAAATTGAGAAAACCATGCCCATTAACTTCCTTCCTACCCATTAGAAGGGAAGCCTCTTATTGAGGCCACTTTTGTTTTTATCCATAGGTGAAGCCCCGGACCTGGCCCAGCTCACCTAGTTAGTCAAAGCAGCGAGCACCAGTCGCTGTGGGCCTGCTCTGTGCTGGCGAGCTTTATCATGCCTGTTTTACAAAGGAGAACACTAAGGTCCAGAGCGAGGAGGTAATCATCGTCCAGGGCCTCCTGGTGAGTCCTGGGACCACACTCTAACCCCATCTGTTCTACCCCCCATGGCCTTGTGGGGAAGCAACCCCAGAGAGCAGCCCTGCCTTTCTGCTCTAGAACCTGTCTCTAAATGTGGTCCCCTAACCCCCTTGCTGGGTCTGAATTTGGGGACCGACCTTCGTGTCCACAACCAGTGTTGGCTCAGAATTCTTTTCATGCACAGAATTCCACCTTGGGTCACCCTACCTGCCCAGGGACTCCCTAGGGCCAAACCCTTCTCGGTGTCCAGGGATCCACTGGACTTCAGCCCAGGTCACTAGCTACAGGCATCACACAGTCCCTTCCCAACCAGCCCGTCAGACTCCCCTCAGCCTGTTCTTTGGTGGCTCACCCTGCAGTCAGGGCTTGTTCAAAAAAGCTGAGCTCCCCCTTTCTGCAATCACACCCTGCCCAAGATAGAGAACATCACTCCTATCTGGAGAAGGGGCCAGCACCATAGCACTCAAGCCAATCCTGTCACCCAACAGGAGATGCCACAGGCTCGCATCATATGACATCCTGGCCTTGCCTCCCCTTGCCTCCTGGATGGGCTTTCTAGCCTCAGCCAACCTGAAAAAATCACTGCCAACAGGGAGGATAGAATGCTCCAAGTTTCAGTCTCACCAAGCGTCTCCAGCCACCTGAAGGATCCAAGAGCTCAAAATGCTCTGATCACGACTGTCCTCTCCCACCCAGCCTCTATCCTCAGCAGCACACCAAGCAGAACACCATGGCTTGAATGCTCTTGATCCTATCCTTCGTGGGGGAGCCACTGGCTGCAACCTTGTTAGCACCTTAGTTTTGTTCCAGTAAACCAAGCAACAGACAATAATCCAAGTGTGAATCAATACCCAAGAGGAAGCCCACCTTGGGGCCCCAGTGGTTGGCTCAGGTAATTCCTCTGGGTATCAGTGCCAGCCTTTAATCCCAGCTACCATATTATTGGTGCCGTCACACAAGATCTCACAGCAGCTGTGAAAGGGACCTGATACTGTCCCATTTTACAGATGAGTAAAACGAGCCCTAAAGCATTAGAGTGACTCACCAAAGACACAAAACCACTGAGCATTGGGGATGCAGTGGGAAATGAGGCATGTCAGACCCCAGAGCCTTGGTACACCAAGGCCATCCTTGTAGTCCAGTGATCAGTTCTGGCAAGTAGATTTTCCAATTCCATTTAAAAAGAGCGTTTGTTGTTGCCGTTGGTTTTCTAAGCACTGGGGTTTGCCTGGTCGCCATGTCTTTGAGGGTTCTCAACATTCTCCACAAGGCACTGCGGCGACTAAGCTAGCCCGATTCAGGACACACTCACCTCTCTTTATGTAACCAGTTAATCAGAGAAAACAGGCCACTTTGCCATTCAATGGCCACCCGAGTCCAACAACTATGGAAATGAAATATGAGCAAAAGTGTCGCCAATGATACCACAGAGTGGAGCACACCAGCCCCTTTCTGGTGGTCTGTCACCCTTGAAAATGGTCAACCCACGCTAACCTGAGTCAATGTCAATTTTTACTTGAGTAAAATCTTGTTCTTGACCTCTTTTCTGGAGTGTCACTCTCAGCCCCTCAGCTAAAGGCGGGAGCATGGGAAAAGAGTGGGCTTCGGAGGCTGACAGACCTGGGGAGGTCCGGGTTCTGGTTCTCCGTAGCTCTGCTCTCCAGTTTCTCTCCTCTGAAGGGGGGCAACTATATCTCTCATTTAAAATGAATACGCTGGAATTCTGGCTTTAAGCGCCCACCTCTGGGACCTTCGTCAGGGGTGTGGCAGGAAGTCTGTTTGGATGAGGTGTGTGCAAGCTCACAGGTGA
This sequence comes from Eschrichtius robustus, assembly GCF_028021215.1. Classification (NCBI taxonomy): domain Eukaryota; kingdom Metazoa; phylum Chordata; class Mammalia; order Artiodactyla; family Eschrichtiidae; genus Eschrichtius; species Eschrichtius robustus. The sequence continues at coordinate 22,694,601 of NC_090829.1, read as the reverse complement.
CTGACTCCAGGCCCCACTCGGCTGGGATTCAACACAGGACAGGCGGCCACATGCACCTGTGGTCCAGAGGCCACCCTGCCTCCCTAAGTGACTCCCTCCTAAAACCAGTAACTATTTTCGTTACTAGGATTTTTAAGCTGCCTCACAGGATGGTTGTGTATATTAAATGAGAGGAGGCCTTAGAGTTGTCAGCAGTCAAACACAGCAGCCTGTGGGCTTATGTGCAACCTGCGAGGGCGTTTTGTGTGTCCACACGGTGTCTTAAGCAGCTGCCAACGTTAAAAATTGGAATAGGGGCTTCCCTGGTGGCGCAGCGGTTGAGAATCTGCCTGCCAATGCAGGGGACACGGGTTCGAGCCCTGGTCTGGGAAGATCCCACATGCCGCGGAGCAACTAAGCCCGTGAGCCACAATTACTGAGCCTGTGCGTCTGGAGCCTGTGCTCCGCAACAAGAGAGGCCGCGATAATGAGAGGCCCGCGCACCGCGATGAAGAGTGGCCCCCGCTCGCCGCAACTAGAGAAAGCCCTCGCACAGAAACGAAGACCCAACACAGCCATAAATAAATAAATAAATAAATAAATAAATAAATAAATAAATAAATAAATAAATAAATAAAAAAGAACATAGGATTAAGGTATGTTTAAAAAAAAAAAATTGGAATAGTTCACACAAAATCTAGATTTCTGGGTCCTCGTGAAAGAAATCAGAAGATTCCACAACTCGTGGCTCTCATTCCCATGAGGCAATAATCAGCTAGATGCCCCCTTTAACAGAGAGTTCAGCAGGAAGACCTAGATTTGAGTGTTCAGCCCCTGCATACAGTAGGCGTTCAATAAATGATAGTTATCACTACTTATTATTTATCAGTAACTCGAGTGCATGGGATTCAAGTGCAGGGACTGTGTCTTCTACTTGTCACTCTCCTCCCACTGTGAACTTGAAGCCAGGAGCACAGGAGACATCGTTTTGCACAACCCTTACAGAGACTGAAACGTTCGTAATTAGCATCAACACCCAAATCACTTACTAGGCGCCAGTTCTAAGCACTGTCCTAAGCACTTCACATATATTATTATCTTATTTGATTTCTCACAACAACGCGGACCTAGATTACTATCATTGAGCCACTATTGCAGAAAGGGAAACTGAGGCGCACGCCAAGATCACCCAGCGAGCAAAAAAGAGTCAAGGTCCAAACCCAGGAGCCTGGCCTCAGAGTCCACGTCCTCACCACGAGTTCACACCGCAGGATTATCCCAAGTGCTGATGGAGGATGGGGCCTCACCTGATTTCCCCCGCCTCCCCCCTGAGTTCTGCCTGGGACAGGCAGCCTCCGGACCCACCCGTGCCCACCCCTTCCCCCCTCAGCAGGCTGCACTTACGGTCAAGGCCATTGATGTAGCGCATGGTGACTTCACAGTGGCCCCACACGGCACTCACCACCGGGTAAAGCTTCTTGCCCTTGAGGCCACGGAAGGCCACGCCCAGGTACTGGCCGTCCACGACGAAGCTGAGTGTGCCCTCGTCCATGTCCAGCACCACGAGCAGCGAGTCGGGCAGCGCGAAGGCCTCCTCGGGCCCCAGGAAGGCGGGGTAGGCCACGCCGGGTCGGTTCTTGCCGTCGTGGTAGAGGCGGCTGCGGCCCAGATCCCAGCCCCAGGACTCGGCGTCGCTGCCCACCAGCGCCGTGTAGCCCACCGAGTGCAGCGGGGCCCGCGCCGTGGCCACGCCCACCACAGCGTGTGTGCCCCGCTGCCGCGCCGGCCAGCGGATCTGCCAGGCGTGCAGGCCGCGGGCGTGGCCCACCTTGCCGCGGATGCCGTCCGTGCTCTGCGCCACCGGGTGCCGGTGGAAGGTGAGCCGGTCGTCATCCTTGACGAAGACGTTGAGCGAGCGGTCCTCGGGGTTCCACGCGTGGCGCAGCTGCACCGCCAGCCCCGCCGCCGGCATGTCCAGCAGCTGGTCCAGCCGCGCCGGCCGCCCCGGCTCCGCTCCCCGCAGCTCGCGCTTGGCCGGCCGCAGCGCCGGCTCTCGCACCTCCACCGACTTGAGGCTCCCCGAGAGCTTCTGGCCCATGGCTCGCTGCCGGGACGGGGCCGCTGCGGGCCACCGCTACCTCGTGGGTGCTTCCGCTCCCCGCAGCCAGGGATGGGCCACGGGGCTGGAAACCAGGCTTCCGGACCGTACACGTCCACAGCCTCTACGGGGCTGGGGCAGGGGCCCAAGCTCCTGGAAGGAAGCAAAGGACGCGGGTTACTACAGCAACCTCGACAGCCACTTATGCCCATGCCTTGGCTGGGCCCTGGGCATGCATTACTAATAATAACTAATGAATCGAATGATATCTGGCACTTATCTAGAACTTGCCATATGCCAGACACTGTTTTAAGTGATTCATATTTATTAGCTCATTTAATCCTTAAGACCTCCCTATAAGACATTCATTATTATTCCCATTTTATAGATGAGAAAAGTAAAGAGCATAGAGGAGATAAGTAATTAACCAACGTCCCACGGTTAAGAAGGGACTGAGCCCAGATTCACACTGAGGGCATCTGGCTTCAGAGTCCGTGTTCGGATCTTAGAGCAGTCACAGGCAATTTTATTTTAGAAATAAGGACTGAGCCCAGAGAAGTTGTGATTTGCTCAAGATCACGGAACATAGAGAACCCCAATGCATTTGGTCCCAAGAAACAAGCCCTGTGCCAAGGTTGGGGGGACAGAGTGCCCAAGACAGGGGGTCAAAGATGTTTAGGGTGTGGCCCACTGGTTCCCATCCCTGGCTGCCCTGGGGAGCTTAAACAGCATTTAAAGTGCAGCCAGGCTTGAGAAGCCAGACACTGAGCAAGGATCCACCAAGGTCACCCAGGCACGTGGACATGGACATAAGATAACCATCTGAGGATGGGGTGGGGTCTCCATGGGAAGGTGAGTTGGAGGCAGGGGGATGAGAGAGTTGATGTCCAGACTCTGGAGCCAGTGAGAAGTATATGCAAATCCCTCTCTCCATCTCTTAGCTGTGTGTCCACAGGAAGGTCTCTTAGCCTCTCTAAGACTCCAGTTTCCTCATTTGTTAAATGGGGATAAAATGCTCCCTCCAGGTGGTGTGGGAAGCTAAGAGACAATACCAAAAGTCAAGCCTGAGATTCTGTGGGCAGGTTTTCCTCTCTGGCTCTATCTTCTGGGTATCCTGCATATACACCTTCCCTTTGGATGGGCAAGCTCTTTCTTTAGGCATATAAACATAGTTAACAGCATTGACCCTGGGCAGCCTCCTCTGAGACAAGATCCTGGTTTTCAGGACTTGGCCACCATCACTAAGAGACTAGTCAGAATCCAGGGTGCTTGGGCTGTTTGGATGGGCCCCGGGTGTGGGGAGAGATGGAGAGCTGAGCCCTGCAACCTGTCCAGAGCAGAGGTGTGTGTCCTCCCCTCCCTGGTCTGAGAGCTCCTAGGCTTTCCCTGAGATAGACCAGGAGGCAGATGTTTTTCATGCCCTGCTCTGCCTGGCCATGACCTCCCACCCAAATAGTGGCACAATCCCCGCCAAAGTGCCATACAGCACAGGCAGCAATAGTATGCATTGCTTTTTTAACCCTCCAATTTTATTCTCGACTCCTATTTTCTTTCCTTTCTACTGTCAGACCCCAGCTTCAGCTCATGCTGACCCTATCCAGAGAGTTCTGGCTAATGTTTAAGGAAATACCAGAATACATAAAAATTTACAACACTAGACAGTTCTAAGATAGCAGAATAGTTACTCCTTTTCATATCCAAAATCACCCAAAATAAAGGAGAAAGAGAAAGAGGAATGCAAATTTTGTCTTCAGCAAAACTAGAACACATTTGTAATCCAACCACAACTTATAAAGAAAGGCTGCCAAAAAAATGGTCAAGGGCTGCCAAAACCAGTGAAGATCAAACGAGGTGTGAGAAAACACCTACAGAAGACACCTGTGGCTGCAGATCTCAGTTGAAGATGGCAGAGCCAGCCAGTAGCTGGCACTCCCTGAAGGAGAAAACCAATGATTCCTAATCAGGAACAATGGGAACAGGGTATGCGGTCTAGCAGTGGGAGCTGCCTCTGACACTGTGGGGAAAGAGGAGGGCAGGGCTAATAGAGAAAACTTTACAGGTCTGCCATCTTCACAGGAAGCAGTGTGCTGCTGAGGCAGAGTGGGAGAAGCGCCTGGACTGGGGGAAGCCCAGGGCTGCAGATCTCTGCTGACTGGGTAGAAGCTGAAAGAAATCACTGCCACAGTCCTGTGAACAGAGTTACCAGGAACCAGGGAGCAATCCTGCTCTCCTAAAATACCTCCTGGCATCTCCTTTGCATGCATCCCCTGCAAAATGCTGATCCAGGAAGGTCCGCCTCTTCCAACTAGGAACCAGCACATGATGTAGTCAAAGATGCTGGAAAAGAAATAGAGGAGGAACAGAACAGGAAAAAATATGGTAAGCCAAGAAAACTCACCAGAAGAAAAAGCTGTCACAAAGCAGATAAAAATTGTGAGCAAATTTGTAAACTAATTTTGTGATCACTTATTTCAGAAGGGAGACAACTAGTACAGCCTAAAAAAAAAAAAAAAAAGGATTAAATACATTTTTACATAGTTACAAAGGCAACCTCCAGAAGAACTCCAGAAGAATAAAATACAGATCTTCCAAATTGTCAAAAAGAACACAAAATAAAACAGACCATACTGAAAGATTTTGCTTTAAGAAGCAATAGAGACTAGGAACCAAGATGGCGGAGTAGCAGGACGTGCTCTCACATCCTCTTATGAGAACACCAGAATCACAACTAGCTGCTGGACAGTCGTCGACAGGAAGACACTGGAACTCACCAAAAAAGATACCCCACATCCAAAGCCAAAGGAGAAGCCACAATGAGATGGTAGGAGGGGCGCAATCACAGTAAAATCAAATCCCATAACTGCTGGGTGGGTGACTCACAGACTGGAGAACACTTATACCACAGAAGTCCACCCACTGGAGTGAAGGTTCTGAGCCCCACGTCAGGCTTCCCAACCTGCGGGTCCAGCAACGAGAGGATGAATTCCTAGAGAATCAGACTTTGAAGGCTAGCAGGATTTGATTACAGGACATCGACAGGACTGCAGGAAACAGAGACTCCACTCTTGGAGGGCACACACAAAGTAGTGTGCGCATCGGGACCCAGGGGAAGGAGCAGTGACCCCAGGGGAGACTGAACCAGACCTACCTGCTAGTGTTGGAGGGTCTACTGCAGAGGCGGGGGGTGGCTGTGGCTCACCGTGGGGACAAGGACACTGGCAGCAGAAGTTCTGGGGAGTACTCCTTGGCGTAAGCCCTCCCTGAGTCCACCATTAGCCCCACCACAGAGCCCAGGTAGGCTCCAGTGTTGGATTGCCTCAGGCCAAACAGCCAACAGGGAGGAAACCCAGCCCCACCCATCAGCAGTCAAGTGGATTAAAGTTTTACTGAACTCTGCCCACCAGAGCAACAGTCAGCTCTACCCACCACCAGTCCCTCCCATCAGGAAACTTACACAAGCCTCTTAGCCTCTTAGCCCCTTAGCCTCATCCGCCAGAGGGCAGACAGCAGAAGCAAAAAGAAATACAATCCTGCAGCCTGTGGAACAAAAACCACATTCACAGAAAGAGAGACAAGATGAAAAGGCAGAGGGCTATGTACCAGATGAAGCAACAAGATAAAACCCCAGAAAAACAACTAAATGAAGTGGAGATAGGCAACCTTCCAGAAAAAGAATTCAGAATAATGATAGTGAAGATGATCCAGGACCTCGGAATAAGAATGGAGGCAAAGATCAAGAAGATGCAAGAAATGTTTAACAAAGACCTAGAAGAATTAAAGAACAAACAGAGATGAACAATACAATAACTGAAATGAAAACTACACTAGAAGGAATCAATAGCAGAACAACTGAGGCAGAAGAACGGATAAGTGACCTGGAAGACAGAATGGTGGAATTCACGGCTGTGGAACAGACTAAAGAAAAAAGAATGAAAAGAAATGAAGACAGCCTAAGAGACCTCTGGGAAAACATTAAACGCAACAACATTCCCATTATAGGGGTCCCAGAAGGAGAAGAGAGAGAGAACGGACCAGAGAAAATATTTGAAGAGATTATAGTCGAAAACTTCCCTAACATGGGAAAGGAAATATCCACCCAAGTCCAGGAAGCGCAGAGAGTCCCATACAGGATAAACCCAAGGAGAAACATGCCGAGACACATAGTAATCAAACTGGCAAAAATTAAAGACAAAGAAAAATTATTGAAAGGAGCAAGGGAAAAACGACAAATAACATACAAAGGAACACCCATAAGGTTAACAGCTGATTTCTCAGCAGAAACTCTACAAGCCAGAAGGGAGTGGCATGATATACTTAAAGTGATGACAGGGAAGAACCTACAACCAAGATTACTCTACCCAGCAAGGATCTCATTCAGATTCGATGGAGAAATCAAAAGCTTTACAGACAAGCAAAAGCTAAGAGAATTCAGCATCACCAAACCAGCTCTACAACAAATGCTAAAGGAACTTCTCTAAGTGGGAAACACAAGAGAAGAAAAGGACCTACAAAAGCAAACCCAAAACAATTAAGAAAATGGTCATAGGAACATATATATCGATAATTACTTTAAACGTGAATGGATTAAATGCTCCAAACAAAAGACACAGGCTTGCTGAATGGATACAAAAACAAGACCCATATATATGCTGTCTACAAGAGACCGACTTCAGACCTAGGGACACATACAGACTGAAAGTGAGGGGATGGAAAAAGATACTCCATGCAAAAGGAAATCAAAAGAAAGCTGGAGTAGCAATTCTCATATCAGACAAAATAGACTTTAAAATAAAGACTATTACAAGAGACAAAGAAGGACACTACATAATGATCAAGGGATCGATCCAAGAAGAAGATATAACAATTGTAAATATTTATGCACCCAATATAGGAGCACCTCAATACATAAGGCAAATACTAACAGCCATAAGAGGGGAAATCGACAGCAACACAATCATAGTAGGGGACTTTAACACCCCACTTTCACCAATGGACAGATCATTCAAACAGAAAATAAATAAGGAAACACAAGCTTTAAATGATACATTAAACAAGATGGACTTAATTGATATTTATAGGACATTCCATCCTAAAACAACAGACTACACATTTTTCTCAAGTGCTCATGGAACATTCTCCAGGATAGATCATATCTTCGGTCACAAATCAAGCCTTGGTAAATTTAAGAAAATTGAAATCGTATCAAGTATCTTTTCTGACCACAACGCTATGAGACTAGATATCAATTACAGGAAAAGATCTGTAAAAAATATAAACACATGGAGGCTACACAATACACTACTTAATAACGAAGTGATCACTGAAGAAATCAAAGGGGAAATCAAAAAATACCTAAAAACAAATGACAATGGAGACACGACGACCCAAAACCTATAGGATGCAGCAAAAGCAGTTCTAAGAGGGAAGTTTATAGCAATACAAGCCTACCTCAAGAAACAGGAAACATCTCGAATAAACAACCTAACCTTGCACCTAAAGCAATTAGAGAAAGAAGAACAAAAAAACCCCAAAGATAGCAGAAGGAAAGAAATCATAAAGATCAGATCAGAAATAAATGAAAAAGAAATGAAGGAAACAATAGCAAAGATCAATAAAACTAAAAGCTGGTTCTTTGAGAAGATAAACAAAATTGATAAAACAATAGCCAGACTCATCAAGAGAAAAAGGGAGAAGACTCAAATCAATAGAATTAGAAATGAAAAAGGAGAAGTAACAACTGACACTGCAGAAATACAAACGATCATGAGAGATTACTACAAGAAACTCTATGCCAATAAAATGGACAACCTGGAAGAAATGGACAAATTCTTAGAAATGCACAACCTGCCGAGACTGAACCAGGAAGAAATAGAAAATATGAACAGACCAATCACAAGCACTGAAATTGAAACTGTGATTAAAAATCTTCCAACAAACAAAAGCCCAGGACCTGATGGCTTCACAGGTGAATTCTATCAAACATTTAGAGAAGACCTAACACCTATCCTTCTCAAACTCTTCCAAAATATTGCAGCGGGAGGAACACTCCCCAACTCATTCTACGAGGCCACCATCACCCTGATACCAAAACCAGACAAAGATGTCACAAAGAAAGAAAACTACAGGCCAATATCACTGGTGAACATAGGTGCAAAAGTCCTCAACAAAATACTAGCAAACAGAATCCAACAGCACATTAAAAGGATCATACACCATGATCAAGTGGGGTTTATTCCAGGAATGCAAGGATTCTTCAATATATGCAAATCAATCAACGTGATACACCATATTAACAAATTGAAGGAGAAAAACCATATGATCATCTCAATAGATGAGAGAAAGCTTTTGACAAAATTCAACACCGATTTATGATAAAAACCCTGCAGAAAGTAGGCATAGAGGGAACTTTCCTCAACATAATAAAGGCCATATATGACAAACCCACAGCCAACATTGTCCTCAATGGTGAAAAACTGAAACCATTTCCACTAAGATCAGGAACAAGACAAGGTTGCCCACTCTCACCACTATTATTCAACATAGTTTTGGAAGTGTTAGCCACAGCAATCAGAGAAGAAAAAGAAATAAAAGGAATCCAAATTGGAAAAGAAGAAGTAAAGCTGTCACTGTTTGCAGATGACATGATACTATACATAGAGAATCCTAAAGATGCTACCAGAAAACTCCTAGAGCTAATCAATGAATTTGGTAAAGTAGCAGGATACAAAATTAATGCACAGAAATCTCTTGCATTCCTATACACTAATGATGAAAAATCTGAAAGTGAAATTAAGAAAACACTCCCGTTTACCATTGCAACAAAAAGAATAAAATATCTAGGAATAAACGTACCTACGGAGACAAAAGACCTGTATGCAAAAAATTATAAGACACTGATGAAAGAAACTAAAGATGATACAAATAGATGGAGAGATATACCAAGTTCTTGGATTGGAAGAATCAACATCATGAAAATGACTCTACTACCCAAAGCAATCTGCAGATTCAAGCAATCCCTATCAAACTACCACTGGCATTTTTCAGAGAACTTGAACAAAAAATTTCACAATTTGTATGGAAACACAAAAGACCCCGAATAGCCAAAGCAATCTTGAGAACGAAAAATGGAGCTGGAGGAATCAGGCTCCCTGACTTCAGACTATACTACAAATCTACAGTAATCAAGCCAGTTTGGTGCTGGCACAAAAACAGAAATGTAGATCAATGGAACAGGATAGAAAGCCCAGAGATAAACCCACACACATATGGTCACCTTATCTTTGATAAAGGAGGCAAAAATATACAATGGAGAAAAGACAGCCTCTTCAATAAGTGGTGCTGGGAAAACTGGACAGGTACATGTAAAAGTATGAAATTAGAACACTCCCTAACACCATACACAAAAATAAACTCAAAATGGATTAAAGACCTAAATGTAAGGCCAGACACTATCAAACTCTTAGAGGAAAACATAGATAGAACACTCTATGACATAAATCACAGCAAGATCCTTTTTGACCCAGCTCCTAGAGAAATGGAAATAACAACAAAAATAAACAAATGGGACCTAATGAAACTTAAAAGCTTTTGCACAGCAAAGGAAACCATAAACAAGACCAAAAGACAACCCTCAGAATGGGAGAAAATATTTTCCAATGAAGCAACTAACAAAGGATTAATCTCCAAGATTTACAAGCAACTCATGCAGCTCAATAACAAAAAAACAAACAACCCAATCCAAAAATGGGCAGAAGACCTAAATAGACATTTCTCCAAAGAAGATATACAGATTGCCAACAGACACATGAAAGAATGCTCAACATCATTAATCATTAGAGAAATGCAAATTAAAACTACAATAAGATATCATCTCACACCGGTCAGAATGGCCATCATCAAAAAATCTAGAAACAATAAATGCTGGAGAGGGTGTGGAGAAAAGGGAACCCTCTTGCACTGTTGGTGGGAATGTAAATTGAGACAGCCACTATAGAGAACAGTATGGAGGTTCCTTAAAAAACTAAAAACAGAACTACCATACGACCCAGCAATCCCACTACTAGGCATATACCCTGAGAAAACCATAACCATAATTCAAAAAGAGTCATGTACCAAAATGTTCATTGCAGCTCTATTTACAATAGCCAGGACATGGAAGCAACCTAAATGTCCATCATCGGATGAATGGATAAAGAAGATGTGGCACATATATACAATGGAATATTATTCAGCCATAAAAAGAAACGAAATGGAGTTATTTGTAGTGAGGTGGATGGAGTTAGAGTCCGTCATACAGAGTGAAGTAAGTTAGACAGAGAAAAACAAATACAGTATGCTAACATATATATATATGGAATCTAAGGGAGAAAAAAAAAAAGGTCATGAAGAACCTAGTGGCAAGACGGGAATAAAGACACAGAACTACTACAGAATGGACTTGAGGATATGGGGAGGGGGAAGGGTAAGATGTGACAAAGAGAGAGAGTGGCATGGACATATATACACTACCAAACGTAAAATAGATAGCTAGTGGGAAGCAACCACATAGCACACAGAGATCAGCTCTGTGCTTTGTGACCACCCAGAGGTGTGGGATAGGGAGGGCGGGAGGGAGGGAGATGCAAGAGGGAAGAGATATGGGAACATATGTATATGTATAACTGATTCACTTTGTTATAAAGCAGAAACTAACACACCATTGTAAAGCAATTATACTCCAATAACGATGTTTAAAAAAAGAAGAAAGAAAGAAAGCTGTAGTAGCAATACTCATATCAGATAAAATAGACTTTAAAATAAAGAATGTTACAAGAGACAAAGAAGGACACTACATAATGATCAAGGGATCAATTCAAGAAGAGGATATAACAATTATAAATATACATGCACCCAACATAGGAGCACCTCAATACATAAGGCGACTGCTAACAGCTATAAAAGAGGAAATCGACAGTAACACAATAATAGTGGGGGACTTTAACACCTCACTTACACCAATGGACAGATCATCCAAAATGAAAATAAATAAGGAAACAGAAGCTTTAAATGACACAACAGACCAGATAGATTTCATTGATATTTATAGGACAGTCCATCCAAAAACAGCAGACTACACTTTCTTCTCAAGTGCGCATGGAACATTCTCCAGGATAGATCACATCTTCGGTCACACATCAAGCCTCAGTAAATTTAAGAAAATTGAAATGATATCAAGCATCTTTTTGGACCACAATGCTATGAGATTAGAAATGAATTACAGGGAAAAAAACGTAAAAAACACAAACACATGGAGGCTAAACAATACGTTACTAAATAACCAAGAGATCACTGAAGAAATCAAAGAGGAAATCAAAAAATACCTAGAGACAAATGACAATGAAAACACAATGATCCAAAACCTATGGGATGCAGCAAAAGCAGTTCTAAGTGGGAAGTTTATAGCTATACAAGCCTACCTCCAGAAACAAGGAAAACTCAAGTAAACAATCTAACCTTACACCTAAAGGAACTAGAGAAGGAAGAACAAACAAAACCCAAAATTAGCAGAAGGAAAGAAATCATAAAGATCAGAGCAGAAATAAATGAAAAAGAAAGAAAGAAAACAGTAGCAAAGATCAATAAAACTAAAAACTGGTTCTTTGAGAAGATAAACAAAATTGATAAACCATTAGCCATGCTCATCAAGAAAAAGGGCGAGAGGATTCAAATCAATAAAATTAGAAATGAAAAAGGAGAAGTTACAACAGACACCGCAGAAATACAAAGCATCCTAAGAGACTACTACAAGCAACTCTATGCCAATAAAATGGACAACCTGGAAGAAATGGACAAATTCTTAGAAAGGTATAAACTTCCAAGACTGAACCAGGAAGACACAGAAAATATGAACAGACCAATCACAAGTAATGAAATTGAAACTGTGATTAAAAATCTTCCAACAAACAAAAGTCCAGGACCAGATGGCTTCACAGGTGAATTCTATCAAACATTTAGAGAAGAGCTAACACCCATCTTTCTCAAACTCTTCCAAAATATTGCAGAGGAAGGAACACTCCCAAACTCTTTCTATGATGCCACCATCACCCTGATACCAAAACCAGACAAAGATAGTACAAAAAAAGAAAATTACAGACCAATATCACTGATGAATATAGATGCAAAAATCCTCAACAAAACACTAGCAAACAGAGTGCAACAAGACATTAAAAGGATCATACACCATGATCAAGTGGGATTTACCCAGGGATGCAAGGATTCTTCACTATATGCAAATCAATCAATGTGATACATCATATTAACAAATTGAAGAATACAAACCATATGATCATCTCAATAGATGCAGAAAAAGCTTTGGACAAAATTCAACACCATTTATGATAAAAACTCTCCTGAAAGTGGGCATAGAAGGAACCTACCTCAACATAATAAAGGCCATATACGACAAACCCACAGCCAACATCATTCTCAATGGTGAAAAACGGAAAGCATTTCCTCTAAGATCAGGAACAAGACAAGGATGTCCACTCTCACCACTATTATTCAACATAGTTTTGGAAGTCCTAGCCACGGCAATCAGAGAAGAAAAAGAAATAAAAGGAATACAAATTGGAAAAGAAGAAGTAAAACTGTCACTGTTTGCAGATGACATGATACTATACATAGAGAATCCTAAAAATGCCATCAGAAAACTACTAGAGCTAATCAATGAATTTGGTAAAGTCGCAGGATACAAAATTAATGCACAGAAATCTCTTGCATTCCTATACAGTAATGATGAAAAATCTGAAAGAGAAATTAAGGAAACACTCCCATTTACCATTGCAACAAAAAGAATAAAATACCTAGGAATAAACCTACCTAGGGAGACAAAAGACCTGTATGCAGAAAACTATAAGACACTGACGAAAGAAATTAAAGATGATACCAACAGATGGAGAGATATACCATGTTCTTGGATTGGAAGAATCAATATTGTGAAAATGACTATACTACCCAAAGCAATCTACAGATTCAGTGCAATCCCTATCAAATTACCAATGTCATTTTTTATGGAACTAGAACAAAAAATCTTAGAATTTGTATGGAGACACAAAAGATCCCAAATAGCCAAAGCAGTTCTGAGGGAAAAAAACAGAGTGGGAGGAATCAGACTCCCTGACTTCAGACTACACTACAAAGCTACAGTAATCAAGACAATATGGTACTGGCACAAAAACAGAAACATAGATCAATGGAACAAGATAGAAAGCCCAGAGATAAACCCAAGCACCTATGGTCAACTAATCTATGACAAAGGAGGCAAGGATATACAATGGAGAAAAGACAGTCTCTTCAATAAGTGGTGCTGGGAAAACTGGACAGCTATATGTAAAAGAATGAAATTAGAACACAGCCTAACACCATACACAAAAATAAAATCAAAATGGATTCAAGACCTAAATTTAAGACCGGACACTATAAAACTCTTAGAGGAAAACATAGGAAGAACCCTCTTTGACATAAATCACAGCAAGATCTTTTTTGATCCACCTCCTAGAGTAATGGAAATAAAAACAAAAATAAACAAATGGGACCTAATGAAACTTCAAAGCTTTTGCATAACAAAGGAGACCGTAAACAAGATGAAAAGACAACCCTCAGAATGGGAGAAAATATTTGCAAACAAGTCAACGGACAAAGGATTAATCTCCAAAATATATAAACAGCTCATGCAGCTCAATATTAAAGAAACAAACAACCCAATCCAAAAATGGGCAGAAGACCTAAATAGACATTTCTCCAAAGAAGACATACAGATGGCCAAGAAGCACATGAAAAGCTGCTTAACATCACTAATTATTAGAGAAATGCAAATCAAAACTGCAATGAGGTATCACCTCACACTGGTCAGAATGTCCATCATCAGAAAATCTACAAACAACAAATGCTGGAGAGGGTGTGGAGAAAAGGGAACCCTCTTGCACTGTTGGTGGGAATGTAAATGGATACAGCCACTATGGAGAACAGTATGGAGGTTCCTTTAAAAACTAAAAATAGAATTACCATATGATCCAGCAATCCCACTACTGGGCATATACCCAGAGAAAACCATAATTCAAAAAGAAACATGCATCCCAATGTTCATCGCAGCTCTATTTACAATAGCCAGGTCATGGAAGCAACCTAAATGCCCATTGACAGACAAATGGATAAAGAAGATGTGGTACATATATACAATGGAATATTACTCAGCCATAAAAAGGAACGAAATTGGTTCATTTGTTGAGATGTGGATGGATCTAGAGACTGTCATACAGAGTGAAGTAAGTCAGAAAGAGAAAAACAAATATCGTATATTAAAGCATGTATGTGGAACCTAGAAAAATGGTACAGATGAACCGGTTTGCAGGGCAGAAGTTGAGGCACAGATGTAGAGAACAAATGTATGGACACCAAGGGGGGAAAGCTGCGGAGGGGTGGGGATGGTGGTGTGATGAATTGGGCGATTGGGATTGACATGTATACACTGATGTGTATAAAATTGATGACTAATAAGAACCTGTTGTATAAAAAAATAGATAAAATAAAATTCAAAAATTACAAAAAAAAGAAGCAATAGAAACAAAAACACAGAGACATAAAGTATGATAGTAAAACTATGACCAAAATACTAGCTATGTTAATGAATGGCCATAGTGAACTACTAAAAAGAAAAGATTGTAAGGTTGGGGAACAAGACAAAACTCTCACCATATGGCATATTTAAGAGATACCCCAAAGCAAAGTAATTCAACAATGTTGAAAAAATAGGAGAGGTAAATATATATCAAGTAAGGGCTACATCAAACTAAGCAGGTACAGTAACCTTAATATGAGGCAAGTAATGTTGAATTCAGGGCAAACGATATTAAGTGAGACAAAGAACACTTTATAACAATAAAGAATATAATCCACAATTGAAGATCGAACACACCAAGTAACAGCACCAAAATTCAAAGCAAAAGCTACAGGAAATACAAGAAAGGTCAGACAGATACACAGTAGAGGCAGATGATTTTAATTCACCTCTTTCAGCTCATGACAGATCAATGGACCAAATTAAGTAAAGACATAGAAAAACCAAAATTGCATAAGTAATGACATTTAATTGATGTATATGTATTTCTAAAAATTACCCATATATTAGGCCACAAATAAAACCTCACCAAAACAGCAGACATAATACAGAACCTGGTAACACAGAAGAAAAACTAGAAATTAATCACAAAATTATGGATCACAAAATCCTATCACTTGGACGTTTTTGAAAACTCTCTTTTAAAAAACTCGGATCAAAAAAGAGACCTATATAGAAATTGTAGAGTATCTAGAAAACAAGAATATCAAAAAACATTCCATATATTGGAACCTGTGGGATCCTGTTAAAGTAGAGCTCAGAGGAAGTCATGGCTGGTGTACTTATGTTAGTAAATGAAAAAGAGTGAAAATATACAAATTAAGCATAATAAAATAGAAAAATAAAAGATCTAATCAGCACAGCTGCCGGGGAGCCCAACGCTCCACTCCGCGTCCTGCCCCGTCTGTCCCCTGGAGTCGCCACCCGCCGACACCACGCCATGACCACCCAGCAAATAGTCCTCCAGGGCCCGGGACCGTGGGGCTTCTGCCTTGTGGTGGGCAAGGACTTCGAGCAGCCTCTCACCATCTCCCGGGTCACTCCCGGAAGCAAGGCTGCTATAGCTAATTTATGTGTTGGAGATATAATCACAGCCATCGATGGGGAAAATACCAGCAACATGACGCACCTGGAAGCTCAGGACAAAATCAAGGGCTGCACAGACAACATGACTCTCACAGTAACCAGATCTCAACAGAAAATCTGGTCTCCTCTGGTGACAGAGGAAGGGAAACATCATCCATACAAGATGAATTTAGCCTCTGAACTGCAAGAGGTCCTACACATAGGAAGCGCCCACAACCAGAGTGCCCTGCCCCTTACTGCCTCACCTGCCTCCACTTCTGCCCCAGGGTCATCACAAACCAGTACGACAGCCCAGCTGGCCTCTACTCCTCTGAAAACATCCAACTTCAACAGTGCCTTGGAGTCAAAGACGGCAGCCAGTGGGCAGGAGACGAATGGCAGAGCATTAGACCATTCTCAGCTTCCAAGCGGACTCGTCATTGATAAAAATCTGACGTTTACAAGATGCCTCAGGAGAAACAAGAGTTAAATGAGCCTCCGAAACAGTCCACCTCATTCCTGGTTTTGCAGGAAATCCTGGAGTCTGAGGAGAAAGGGGATCCCAACAAGCCCTCAGGATTCAGAAGAGTTAAGGCTCCAGTCACCAAAGTGGCTGCATAGATTGGAAATGCCCAGAAGCTGCCCATGTGTGACAAATGTGGCACCGGCATTGTCGGCATGTTTGTGAAGCGGCGGGACCGTCACCGCCACCCTGAGTGTTACGTGTGCACCGAGTATGGCAACAACCTGAAACAGAAGGGCCATTTCTTTGTGGAGGATCAGATCTACTGTGAAAAGCACGCCCGGGAGCGGGTCACTCCACCCGAGGGCTATGATGTGATCACCGTGTTCCCCAAGTGAGCCGGCAGCTCTGCACCCAACACTGCTCTCCAGCGAGCCCCTGCTGCATCTTGTCCTCTGAAAGCTCTGGCCTCTCTTTCCTTGAAAGTTCTCGCTTACTCTGGTTTTATCCCTGCTCGTTAGCTAACTGACTCACGCTGGCTGTGTGATGCCCGCTTTTATAATTAACAGAAGATGGTTTTGTTTCAGTGTCCCCTTACCAGCATCACTGTGTCTTCTCTTCTCCTCCATTCATCTCTGCTGCAACTGGACATCAGCCAAATTTGAACCAAACTGAATTTAATATGTCTGACAATGATTTTTTTACTCAATAAATTAATAGACTTCAAAACAAAAAACAAGATCTAATCAAAAAACAGAACAGGGCCTCTCACGGTGCCGACTGCAAGCAGTTCTGTGGCCCACATGGGACATTTCTTAGGGACATTGCTTTATCCTTGTGCACACCATGCCAACTTTGGAGCTGTTGAAAGACAACTGTAACATATTTGAAAGCAGCGGCCAAGCAGCAGCCCCAGAGGAGACCACGCTGAGTCGTGGAGGGCATGTTGGTTTCCCTTCTGGCCTCCCGGCCTCTGCCCCATCAGTGGCAGGCAGGGGCCTCAAAAGCTGCCCACCCTGGCGATGGTGGAGTGGACACACAGCAGCCCTTTGCTACTCCCCCCAAGACAGGACCCAGAGTGGAGTGCTCATGTCCACTAATGGCCATCCACTAAGGAAAATTAGTGACAGCACAATATAACGAAGGGCAGGGTTTGAATCCCTTCCTGTCCATTGGGCCCTGGCAAGGGCTTACCCTCTCTGAGACTCATCTGAAAAGTGCTCTAACTATGTGCTAAGCTTGCCTGTCTTTGCAAGGATCAGGGGAGATATCTGTAAAGTCTGAAATGGCACAGGGCACCTGGGAGGCACCGAGTAAATGTTAAGTGCTCCTTTAAACTGTGTATGTCCTCCGACATTGCCATTTCAGCACCTGAATGCATCCTAAAGAAACACCAGGGCGTGCACTAGGATTCAGCTACAGAAGCAAAGGGCAGCGTGGTTCATAGAACCAAACGGTGGAGATCAATGTAAATGCTCACAATAGGGGGCTATAACTTTTTCATGGGGTCCCCAGCTTCCAGCCAGATCTACTCTGCCTGCACCCAGCTGGGACGTTGCCTCTGCAGTCCTCACCCCAGAGAAGTTCCAGCTCCTACGGTCTCCTGCAACTGTGACTGAACTAACAAATGAATAAAAGACAGGCTAAGCAACTTGGTTTTACTCCTCATGGAACCTGTCAAAGGCAGTGGTCAGGATCAGAAGCCAGAGCTGGGAGACAGGGAGTTACTAATGCAGATTCCCAACCCCTAAACCGGAGTCACATGTCAATCTTCATGTCTTTGTCCAGGCAGTTGGGACCCCCAGTCCTTCCTTCCTCACCTCCCCAATTCAGCCTGAGAGCCCCACCTCCTCCAGGAAGCCCGCCCTGATCCCCCAGGGCCTCTAGGTGCCTGCCCCACACTTTTGTCACCCCTGAGCCAGCCACGACTTTCTGGTCCACTGATGTGCATTTTTCTGCCTTGAGGGGCATTCCTCTGGGGACAGGAAGCTCTCCCCTGGGCTTCTTCACCACCCCCCACCCAACCCCACCTAGCACATATAATACAAACAAGCATGGTGCTTTGGAAGACAGGGAAGAATACATGTATGGATGTGAAGAGGAGATTCTGGGCTTCAGTAAGTTCTCACGTTCTGCTCTCTCTAGAGGATTCAGCAGGGAAAGGGCCGGGGCTGGAGTCAGGAGATGAGAGCACGGGTCCCAGTTCTCCACTAACACAGTCACTGCCTCTGAGCCGCTGACCCTGGGCTGTATCCAGTCTGCCCCTTGTTATATACTGCTGTGCACCCTCCCTACTCCCAGCCTCATTTATTCTTTCAACAAACACTTGGTGGATGGCTGTCACGTGCCAGGCTCTGTGAGGCTGAGAGCTAGGGACACGCAGCCGTGGCCAAGTCAGGCTCAGCCCCTGCCCTCTCTCTCCAGACAGAGGGAGCGGGTACTGGTCACCTTTCTCCTCTTGTCTCCACCACAGCTCGTGGCGCTGGGCCAGGCACAGAGGAGATACCACAGAGTCTAACTTCCTGGTAGGAATAACATTGTCTCTCAACCCAGCAAGCAGAGAGCATACTGAACAATGCCTCCATCACATTTCCTCAAACCAAACTTAATTTCTTAGGCCATGCTTGGATGGGGATGCTTAATGACATTATCCAGAAGGATCCGCCCCAGGGCTTCAGTGATGGCTGAGCAAGAAAACAAAAACTCAGATTGCCAGTTGCCCTTCCCAGGACGCTGGTGGGTATTGCAACCTGACAGGGGAAATGAGGAGACACGAAGCGTGGATGTGGCACTTCTTAAGGAGCCTCAACGGTTTGCAAGGTGTGACACTCAGTCTTCAGAGGCCCAGGACCCAAAATCCCATTCTCGAAGTCTTGTCTGCTGGACTCAGCCAGGCACGGGGTCTGCCAGGAGACAGGACTGCCGCAGGATTGATAATGACTCGGTGAAATGCCCTCCGCTCAATGCGGCCTGTGGTTTTGGACTTGCTGGGGTAGGGGTTGGGGGCGGATTTCATTCCTTCATTTAACCAGCAGTAACGGTGCCTCCCTGGGGATCTGAGGCTACAGGAAAGTGTAAGACCCGATCACTTCCCTTCTGGGAGAGCTCACGCCAAAGGGGTCAGACCCAGCGACAGGTCTGAATAATGACAAGGACTGTAAAAAGCAGTGCACTTTGATACCACTTGAATTCCTATAATAGACTGCATATTGGTTTCAACTATATACGACACCACTTGTAAAAACGCAAAGCTGATCTAATCACGCTCCCTGCTTAAAATCCTTCACAGGATCTCCACAGCTTTCAGGATAAAGTACAACCTCCTAGCCCTAACCCTCCCCAAATGCTCCCTGATGCTTCCCTGGCCCATCTCCCTCTGTGAAGCCCTTCACGGCATCCCCACTAACCTGCGTGTCCTGACCCTCTGCTGCCTTCACCCCTTCCCCCTCCCTTGCACACCCCTCCACATACACACACCTGGGGAATTCATTCTACTCGGGTATCAGTGCCCCTGGGGAGCTCCCCATCCCGTGCCCTCAGAGCCCCTGCACCTGTCTCCATCACAGACTTATCACGAGGGGCCTTAACGTCTCCTCAGCTGCCTCCCTCCCACCAGACGGGGGACAATGCAAGAGCAGGGGCTGGGTCTCCTCACCGGAGTCCCCAGGACTCTGCAGGGCCCTGGCTCAGAGAAAGTGGTGGATGCACAAGCACGAGCAAAGAAATAAAAGCAACCTGCCACTTTAGAAAGAACCTCCACCGAGGCATGACTGGGAGAGCAGAGCTCCCTGAGCTCGGGCAACTCATTTACATTTTCAGCCCTCAATTTTCACCTCTGTGCAATGGTGCCAACGGTACCCACTTGGACCTGGTTCGGCTGGGATGTTTCTAAGATTTTCTTAGTGCAAATATTAAGTAGAGAGGCTATTCTACTAAAAGATGCTGATTCAGAATGAACCTGCCAATGGTGAATGAGCTAAAGAACCTCCAAGCTTTTATTCACAGGCATCCATTAACTTTTCTCTCTGTACACATGCATGGAGCTCGTACGACACTAGGCTGGGCAGGACCTTTCTTCCCAGGAGAGCCATCTGTCCAGCTCCAGGTGTAACCATCTCACGCCCATCTTCCTGGAGTGTGAATCAATGAGGCTTCCCCGTGCCTCTCCTTCTTGTGGGGTTTCCATGGGAATCTTCCCACGCGTGACTGAGCCAGGAGCCCCCAGGGTGGAAGCTCAGGCTGTCAGCCAGCAAGGAACGCAGGGGATGGGATGGAGGAGGTGTGCCAGGCGGTGACCAAGCCAGCGTGCTCTGCCAAGTCATTTGAAAGAGACACACCTCCAAGGCAGGAAGGTCAGAGGCCCTATTTCCACGTGCATTCCTGGCGGGTCTGGTCATCGCTCCAGCTGCCCCTGTGCCCTGTGCCTCAAGCACACGTGGGTAGTTCTGCAGGACAGCTGGCCTCTGTGAGACCCAGCATGGCTCAGGCTGGAGCAGAGCTAGGAGAAAGGGGCCAGGGTGGGTGCTGCATGACAGGACCCTCTTGGATCAACTTCTATGAAGAAAACACAATGATCTTCATGTCTGGCCCATCATTTATCTCATGAGCCGAACTTTGCCCACTTAGTATAACTGGTTGTCTGAAAACTCGGGATGCCTGAATGAAAAGGGAAACTCAGGCTTGGTCTAGGAGATCATAGTAGGAACCTGCTAGGATTTCTGAAGGTCCCTCTGTTAAGCTTCAGCTGTCTCTGGGAGCATTTTTGAGATTACCGGGGGGCGGGGCGGGGTGGGCATTGTTGGAGAGGAAGAGGGGATGGAGAGGAAGTGGGGAGACAGGGAGACCCAGAGAGAGAGAGAGGAGAGGGAGGGAGGAGCCCCAGGGAGCAGAGAGCCACTCTGGCCCCGGGAATCTGTGTTACCTGTGGGAATCTGTGTGACTTGCACATCACACAGAATGCGGCTGACAGGTGAGAGGCCTCTGCGGACTCAGCCCCACTAGTTTCTGGAGAAGTCAGAGCTCCAGGCTCACTCATAAGTGACTTTTCACAGCACTGAAAGCCAGGTGGGGTACTTGGGAACTGCTCTGGGCCTCCCCCTCTGCACACACCAGCACATGGAGGTGTAGAGCTCGGGGCAGTCTCCTGCCACCTCTCGGCTCTGAGGTCCACCTGGCTGGCCTCATAAATGGGGCACACCCACTGCCGCACCTTCAGGGCCTGCTGCTCCCTCCCTGCATGCATCTTCTCTTACGACCGGCATTTCCAGCCCTCTGTGGATCCTCGCAAACTGAGTCTCCAGCCCCGCTTTCTCTCCTCAGCACCAGACCCACCTATCCCAAGGCCTCTGGCCACACCAGACGAGGGGCTCCTTCAAACGACCTTGTAAAGCCAGCTGGTCTCTTTCCCCTTGGACACGCCCACCCACTCTAGATATCAGACGTGGGGTTTCGGGGGCCACTGGCACCTCAGAATCTACACGCCCAGGACTGAAAGCAGCCTCTTCCCTCTCCGGCAAACCAGGTTCCCCTCTCGTCCCCATTTCTGCCATGGATCCCCCTGTCTCTCAGTCTCCCTCAATGCTTTCAGCTCTCCCTCAATTCAGATCTTGCCTGGATTACTACAATGGTCTCCCAGTGGGGCTCCCTGACTCCAGTCTGTGGCCCCCAAACCACCCTCCATGCTGCCACAGGGTAAATCTGACCAAGGCACACACACACCTTTTGTTCAACTCTCCGGGTGGCTTCTCCAGGGAGAAGCCGCACCCCTTAGCTTGGCATATAAGAGTCCTTAAGACCTGTTCTTGCTTACTTCTCCCACGCCTAGTCTCCCAGCACGGCCCCCATCAGACCAGTCATAGCAGACTGCCCTGAGAGACCACATCCTGCCCATACCTTGGCCTCCAGGGGCCTTCCCACCTTCCCTAGCCTGGCTGACAGTCATTCATTCTCCTCCCACCCGCACGCGGGGCCGGGCACCCTCTGTGGCGTCCCTCCATCCCCCTTCGGCCTCGTCCTGCATCCATAGCTGTCTTCTGCACCCCGTGCTACATTTCTTGCTGGCAAGGCCAGCACCCAGCCAGCCTCTATCTCCTACCAGCACCGTACCGGCACCTGCTACCTCTGTCTGCATTAGAAAGCACTTCTCAGACTGAAGAAGAAACTTCCACTCCACACCTCTTGTATAGTTTGCATTTTTAACAACAAACATTTTTCTTTCGTAACTTTTCTTTCATTTTTCTTTCATAACATTTTAAATGGGGGTTAACTCAATATGTGTGGCAAAAAATCACATGCAATCAACACTGCCCTGGAAAGTTCTTCTGAAGAAGGTTCATGATACCCAATTTGGGTCTGCCATCCTCTTTCCCAAGGGGTTCAGCACAGACAACTGTTTTCCCTCCAGCTTCAGAACGGATACAGCCAGTGAGACTTATTTAGGGACCACGTTTTATTTAAAATATTTTATTGAAAATGGGGACTTCCCTGATGGTCCAGTGGTTAAGACTCTGCACTTCCACTGCAGGGGGCGTGGGTTCGTCCCCTGGTTGGGGAACTAAGATCCCACATGCCGCGCGGCACGGCCAAAAAAAAATAATAATAACAAAATAAAATGTGTTGCTGTTTTATTTAATTTTTTTGTTGCTGATCTTTCTTGCCAAGTATGTTTGGTTATGTTCACATAAGTTAAGTGCATGTATTTATGTACTTATTTTTTTAAATGACTCAGGCAGAGACCTCTGGTAGCTTTGCTCCAGGTACCTTCACACCCCCTGATCTTCTGCACCGAGTGGCCTGTTCTACCTGCCAGGCTGCCTGAGACCCTTCATTCCTGTCCCAATAGAGAAGGGGCCTTTCAAGAACCTGGCTATGTTACAACAGGTCAGGCAACTCGGGGAGAATCAATTAGCCCCCATATGGTGAATGGTACTAGGTCTTTTCCCAGAGGGATGGGGAACTCTGCACTGGCACAGGTCTTGGCCACTTTCTGGGGTAGAAGCGAAGCCTCCCAAGGACAGGCCTGTCTAAATGAGGAGAAGGAGCCAGTCTTAAAAAAGCCAAGGGAAAAAGTCCTTGGAGTGTTGGAGCAAAACCAAAAAGGCCAGGGTGTGGAGGGTAATGAGAGAGGCAAACAGTGAGAAAGGGGTGAAGGAAGCAGTAACCAGACCCGGAGGGCCCTGGGGGCACCTAGATTTTACACCCTGGCAACCTCAAGGACGTTCTAAGACTGGGAGGGATTTGATCTATTTTATATTTTTAAAAGATGTTTCTGATAAATTATTCTTATTTGCTAATCTGATATGTGAAAAATTGTACCTTAATTGTAGTTTTAACTTACATTTTTCTTACTGAGTGAGGTAGAGCAGCTTGTCTTATGTTTGTTATTTCAATTTTATTTCGTGCATGTGAACTGTTAATGGTCTTTGTCTGTTTTTGCTCTTTTTCTTCTTGACTTGAGAACATTTTTACACATTAAAGAGATGAGCCCTTTGTGACAGGAGTGACGATTCTCTCCCCAGTTTGTCATATGTCTTTTAACTGTTTCTGGTGATGTCCCTGTAGATTTTCTTTTTATATAATTGAGTTTATCAGTCTCTGAAATAAAATAGAAATACAGACTGGAGAGATATTTGAGTGGAATGGCCAGCAAGTTGAATTTTGTTTGCTGTTTGCCAAAAGTGGCTTAAATTCCTTTTATTAGTACTTTTAAAGGAAGTTTAAAAAATGGAATCAATCAGAGGGTATGTATCTCAAGAGGATTATGCCCTTGTGTCAAGCACGTTCATATCATGTTACTGACACCGTCTTTCTACTAACTCCATTTATCAGTAGCCCTTTTTGAAAAATGAAGGTGTGGGAGAAGAGGAGGGATTCCCCCATCAGCCTCAGTGACAGAGGCTGCAGGATTTTGTTGGAGGATAGAGGCACCAAGGTGGGAAAACAGAGGGAGAGACGGGAGAGGGGAGAGACGTAGTGCACTGATGCTTCTTCCCTCGGTGCGATGACCTCCTGGAAGGGGGGAGGGGCAGCTCCTGGATTCTCCTTTTAATAGCGTTTTTCTGAGGCTCAGGCACGCCTTCCTGATTTATGCTCATCGATTGCAGGGGGACAGAAGGTGCATGGAGGAGGGAGGCTCACATTCCTAGAGAGGAGAGAACTCCTACCTTCACCCCCCAAACTCCCCCAGGAGGAGGATGGGGCAGACGAGGAAACTGAGCTGGGAGAGATGAGAGTACTTGCCCAAGGTCACACCGCGGGCTGGTGATGGAGGCGGAATTCGAACTCAAGCCTTACTCCAGAGCCGAGAGCTCCCCACCTCCTAGCGCTGGCGGCCCAGAAGTGCCCTCCTCTCCTTTCCAGTCCGCAACAGCCCACGCTCTGCCATCCGGGAGGCGGGAGCAGCCACTCCCACCCCCCCCCCCCCCCGCTTCTCCTGCCAGGGAGAGGTCCTGGGCTCGCGTCCCCTCCTGGCTCCGAGCCCGTGGCGCGTCTTGCGCTACCCGGGCGGACACATTTACCGCGCTCCAAGCTCTGGCCTCCTCCCTCCTTCCCAGACCCCACCCCCACCCCCTGCCCGTGACTCACGCAGCACGCGACCCCCTCCCTTCCTAAGCATCGCCAAGTTTGTCTCCAAGCGAGGCCTGGAACTGGCCCCAAGCAGCGACCGGACCGGGCGACAAGCCTCACTATCCAGCGTCAAGAGTAAACGATAACAGCCACCACTTCACCAGCGCCCACTGCGTGCCGGGCGCTTGATTTCCACCGCTCCGAACCGCCCCCGCCCCCCACCAACCCAGATGAACAGACCCCTGGAAATTACTGTCCCCAATACATACACGAGAGAGCTGCTGCAGCTCTGGAAAGTTGGATAACACGCTTGGGCTCACACAGCTAATAATAATGCTGGCTAACATTTGATCGAGTATTTCCTATGTGCCAGGCACAGGTCCACGTACATTACGAGGACCACCCCACAGATCTTACCAATAGCCCTATTAAAAGGGTACCATTATCATCCCCATCCTATGGATGAGGAAATCGAGGTTTGGCGCCTTGCCCAAGGTCACCCAGCCAGTGAATGACAGATCATGGACCCAAACCCAGGCAGGGTGACTGGGGGGAGGGGGTAGTTTTTTGTGCTGTCTCCATTACGCAGAAAAGCAGCGGGCTTCGAACCTATGGCACCAGGGGCCAGCCCTCAACTCCCCAAGGCTGCGCGCAAACCAACCAGGTCGGACTGCCACAGCCCGCAGAGAGGAATTCCCGGGGACCTGGACGGGACCCACGCCAGGAGCGCCGGCTGTGGCGAGTGCCGGCCCGCACGAGGTCCGCGCGGCCAGATCTCGGCTCCCGCGCGCCCCTCACCAGAAGATGGAGAATACTCACCATAAAAGAGAGGGCAAGCGCCTGCCCTGGAGGAATCGCCAGCGCTGGCAGGTCCTGGACTGCCGGGGGAGGCGTCTGCAGCCGCTGCCGCCCACTCAGGGGCGCCCGAGCGATCCCGAAGATGCCGGCTGGCTCCCCGGGGCCAGGGGCGCGTCCTCACGGCCCGTGCCCAGGAGCAGCGCCCCCTCTGCCCAGCAGGGTGGCCTGGAGTTGGAGCTTTCTTGGGAAGTTGGCGCTCCGGCGCGGCGGGAGGGCGCAGGAGGCTGGGTGGGAGTGGGGAAGCGCCTTTCTGCGCGGATCCCGGGGGCGCGCCAAGGCCCGCGCTCCAGCGGTTTCTAAGCTCCGCGCCAGACCCGGAGGGCGGCGAGTCCTGAGCTCAGGGCGCACGGGCCGCGCCTCGGCCTCCGGCCCCTGGCGCGCCCTGCGACTTCCCCCGCGCCCTGGGCGCACGCATTGGTGGTTGGAGCTGGGGCCCGGGACCGGGCTACGGTGCGCTCATCGCCCTCCCCAGGGGCTGGGCGCCTTTGTGCGCGGGGCGCGTCGGCCGCCGCGGCCAGCTCTGGATGCTGCAGCCGCCGCCGCCTCCCCCTCTTCCTCCGCCGCCGCCCGCTCCCCGCCTTCCCGGCCAGCCCGGAGGCTGCAGCTGAAAGCCGATCCGGCTGAGCTCATCCCTGAAGGCCACTAATCCAATAGCCGCGGAAGGCGCGGCCGCCGGGAACGCCCCTTCCCCCACCATCCCGCGTCCCGGCCCGTCCCAGCTCGGGCCGCTGCCGGCGCCGCCACCTTCCCGAGGCCACCAGCTGGCGGGAGAGGGAAGTGGAGCCCGCGCCCGCGTCCCCGTGCCGAGTCGGCGCGGTCGCCATTCACCAGCCCGCTAGCCCGCGCACTCCCTCACTCACGCACTCATTCATGCGCGCCCCTCCCTATTCATTCAAGAGCTCCGGAAGCGCCGGGGTGGGTACCCCTGAGCTCGAAGGGACACACACACAGTCACTCGGCAGCTTTGCTGTCTTTACCCAATGCATGTGGGAAATAGCAGCCGGGGAAAGGTCGTGGTTTAATAACCTCTTCCTCAGACACGTGTCCACACTTTATTTTTTAAGATCAGGATCCAACTCATCTTCTAAAGTCCAATTTCATACCGCACCTGCTTCACGGAGCCTTCCCCGCCCACCCGAGGCGCAAGTAGGTGGGTCTCTCTACTCTGCCTGCTACCAGCGCTGAAGGTGGGCAGCCTCTTTGCCAGCAGGCGCAGAGAGATAAGGAAGAGGGCGTGGCCAGAGCGGAGGCCAAGCGAGTGCTTGTAGCATCAGTGCTTCCTTGGGGATATTGAAAGTTACTGGTCTGGGTGCCTTCGTCTCTGTTCCCAGAGTTGACCTCAGTTCATTCCACAGTCATTTGGTCTGACCCCAGCCCTCTCTGTGCCAGGTACCAAAGAGCCTCGATGCAGAGCGCCCATTCATCTGGGACACAGGCAAGTAAAGGCAATCCAACCTAGTGCGAGAAATGTTTTGATGGCGGTTCTGGGGCTCCTTTCCCAGACTGGGAAGGGCAGTCTGGAATTAGCTCCTGGAGGGAGAGGGACGGGATGGTCACCTGGCTAGGTTCCTATCACAGCACAGAGCCTATGGTATGACTGGAATGTAAACAATAAGGTAAGATGTAGCTGGAGGGATGGACAGTGGCTAGGGTCTTGGGAGCCATCCAGAGAGTTTGACTGTTCCCCCAAGATTAATTGAGGCCTTTAACCAGGGTAATATTTTGTCAGATTTGCATTCTATAAAGATCTCTCAGTAGCAGAGTGGGTGGATGGAGGAAATCAGCTTGGAAGCTACTGAAATAGTCCAAGCAAAAGACGATGCCTCATGAACCAGGGTAGCCGTGGTGGGATGGCCAAAGGGTGTACTGATCAAGAATTTGTTGCACTTATCCTATTGTTTTGTCATTGCCTGTTTGTATGTCTGTCTCCCTCCTAAGGCTGTGAACCCCCTCAAAGGGCAAGAATACATTTTATTATTTATTATTTATTATTTATATACATTTATTATCTCTGGATTCCCTGTACCCAGCACAGAACAGACATGGAGTGAATGTGATTTGAACTGACCCGAGTGGCAGTTCTGACGTACATTCACACTTACTGTATTTTGGGTGTCTCCACAGCAGGCCTTTCTAACCCCCATCAGGAAACTCTTGGAGCACCTACTCGGCAAGTTACTGAGGGGGCTATGGACACAGGTTGGGGACAAGAAAAGAAAATCTGGGGAAAAAAGATACAGAAGCAAAGGGGAATTGAAAGAAGACTTTCAGTGGTTTCTCCACCTGAACCTAATCTGGCTGACGGGGTCGGGGAGGGGGATACCCATCACTTGCCCTCTTTGCTGGAAACGTGACAACAGCTTCAAGGACAAGATGCGGAAGGAGAAATAGCCACAATTTGAGAAACTAACTTCCCTCTCCCTTGGGGGCTCCAGATAGGTTCACCGTACTGACCCTTCCAAATATGCCTTAGGCCCAAAGGAGTGGCCACAAGAGCACCCCAAGTGTCCCTGCAGGCCCTAAAATACTCCAGCCCCTGGATACCAGGTGAAGCAATTTGTCATTTTGGGAGAAGCCAGAATAACCTGGTTATTAAAACTCTTCACATTGAGGTAAGCAGCCTCTAAGATGTCTCCAGCAGTCTCTGCCTCTTGGTTTCACACCCTTGTGTGACCCCTCCTCTTAGGTGTGGGCTGGCCTCATGGACTTGCTTCTCACCAAGAGAATAATGTGGAAGTGATGGATGACCCATCCAAGATTAGGTTATAAAAAGACTGTGGCTTCTACTTTGAGCATTCTCTCTCTCTGTCTCTCTCTCTCTCTCTGTCTCTCTCACTTGCTTTTGAATTAGCTCTCTGGGAGAAGCCAGCTGCTATATGCTGAAGCAGCCTTGTGGAGAGGCCCATGTGGTGGGGACGGAGGCCTGCCAACAACTCACTTCAACTTCTAAGTGAGCAAACTTAGGAGCAGATCTCACCCCCCAGTCCCAGCTGAGCCTTCATATGAGACTGCAGCCCTTGTCTGACACCTTGACTGCAAGTTCATGAGAAACCTTGAATCAGAGACATTCATCTACACTGTGCCCAGATTCCTGACCACAGAAACTGTAAAAGAATAAATGTTTATTGTATTAAGCTGCTTATTTGGGGGGTAATTTCTTGTGCAGCAATAGATAACTCATGCAAGATGTTCTTAACTGTCCAAGGTTGATTCAAAAAATAAACCCTCAAAGAACTAGCCAGTGTCACTCCAAAGAAAACACAATATTTCATGGGTATGGCCAGGCAGCCTTTGGGTTTAATTTCAGTTCAGACTCTTTTGGTCTTAGCTTTCTCACTGTAAAATGGGGACAGAAGGATTTCCTGAGTATGATTATGTGTTGTAGCACGTTACGTACATAGTAGCTGCTCAGTAAGTCTTTTTCTCCTACTTCTGAGCAGTAGGCGAAGACCTGCAGCATTCTTGGAGTTCCTGGGCTAAGGCAAAGTCATGCCTAGAGCAGAAGGTCCACTGGGGGGCTGCTACAGTCAGGGGTCCAGAACCTCTGTTTGTAATGCAAAGCTGTGAACCCCACCATTTGCTTGCCTCTTCTCCCAAGCGGCTTAGAATCTACTTACCAGGTTTCAGCAACCTTGGTCTCCTTCTCAGTCTTCCAAAAGTATCAACTGTAGTTTAATAGAAGGTGAGGAAAAACCGTCAGTACTGAGAAATTCTGGCGCTTGAGGCTTGCTCCGAGGAGATGCATGCCAGGGAGGAGAAGGGTGGTGTGTGCCGTCGGCACATCTTCTGCCCTCCCTCAGAGGGAACCCCATTTGAGTCCAGCCTACAGTGTGGGGTTGCCCTTAACGGGCCCTCCTCTCTGGTCCTCTCTACAGCTCACTCACCAGCATCTCTATCCCCAACTGCTGCAGCACCTCCTTACTTCTGCTCCACAGCTAGAGCTGGCTTCTCAAAGTGAAAGTCACCCCTGCCGCCCCCTTCAGAGGATGGCCCACAGGGTGGTTTTCCCACTTCTTAGCTGATTCTGGCTCCTGAGTGCTAGTCTCACTTTCCTGCACCCTTGCTCTGGGCCAGGCCACCTCTGAGCAACTCCAGGGAACCAAGCTTCCTCCTTGACATCAGCCTTCACACACACTGACCTTTCCCCCTGGCACAGACTTTGCCCAGGTAACTCCAATTCTCTGCCTGTATGCATGCCCCCTCCTCCAGGAAGCCTTCCTGAAAGCCTAGTCTCGGTGTACCCCCTCCTGTGTGTGCCCTCTGGCCTGTGTCCTCTCTCAGGGCCCCAATTCCACTGTTGCTGCTGCCTCTTTTCTTGCCATCCTCCCCTCCCACAAGATGTGAGCACTTCCAGGGCTGAGCTGTCTTTTTCTTCTTTACAGCTTTTGCACTCCCACCTCCATTTCCAACTCACTAATTTCTCTAAGCTCTACAGCCCTCCCCAGCAGCCCCAGGTGGGTTAGGGAGCCCAACAGCAGCTTGTTGTCTTACCTCTGTCACAGCACTTCGCAAACCCTTTGGGAACTTTCAGACACCCACAGCAGACAGCGGCTCTCTTAAGGGCACGACTGTGTCTGTTTCACCTCAGCGCTCCTGGCACCCAGCCTAGGGCCAGGTATGCCGTAGACAGCCAATAAAAGGTCATGGAATAAATGACTGAAGGCAGGGCAGAAGGAAGGAAAGACAAAGGTTGGGAGGAAGAAAATCTATCTCCATTACCCCCTCCCTCCCTCCCTCCCTTCCTTCTGACATCAATGCTGAGAATTGGATTAATCATAGTCCTTGGTTCATGACACACTGTCATCATTAACCTATGCATGGCCCTTATATAGTTATGTATTTATTCATAATATAGTAAATACCTATGAGTCGACCATCCAACCCAAGGCACCTGCATCTCCCATGTGCTCCTTTTCTAGCCCATCTTTTTGCCTCCCCATCACATAAAACCACTCTCCTGATTGTTAAGATTTATCATTTCCTTAGATTATTTTTTTCAGATATCTATACAGTTGACCCTTGAACAACCCCAGGAATTAGGGGTGCCAATCCCCACGCAGTTTAAAATCCTTGTATAACTTTAGAGTTGGCCCTCTGACCCTCTGTATCCGAGGTTCTACATCCAAGGATTCAGCCAACCACAGATTGTGTAGAACCGTAGGACATATTTATTGAAAACCATCCGTGTGTAAGTAGACTTGTGTGGTTCAAACCCAAGGGTCAACTGTGTGTGTATGTGTGTGTGTGTGTTTGCATGTGTGTATATATATACACACACACATATATATATAATGTATATGCTTAAACATTATTTTATTTAGTTTTACTTGTTTTTTGAACTTTATTAAAAGATGTTATACTGTATGTAGTTTTCTAGGACTTGCTCTCTGGACTCAACAAGATTCATCCATATTAATGCATGCAACTGTAGCTCATTCATTTTCATGGCTATAATAGCTTATTGGGTGAACAAACACAATGTTAAAAAATTATTCCTGACATTTGTTAAAGATGGTAAGGAAAACTCTTCCATGGGGGCGGGACGGGGAGGTGCAGGGGAGAGAGATCAGGTTCAACTCTGAATACAACAAAGACAAGTGGGGATTTATAGCCAAGGAGCAAGGTTGGGGGTCAAGGGATGGAAAATTACTAAGAGCAAACACAGGGGTAAGAAGGGTTCTTGCTAGACTGACTCATCAGGGTCCTTGCTGAAGGCAGGCCAGCATGAGGGATGAGAGATTTGATCAGATGTTAGAGGGTGGTCAGACACTGAAGGGTGGGAGAGTTTTGCTAAACTGACTTAGCAGGATTCCTGCTCAAATTGGATTCTAGGGGAACAGAGAGGGAAGCCCAAGGTCAGGCCTGGATGAGCAGAGGAAACATTAAAGTTTGGTCAAAAGAAAGAGTCTTTGCCAGCAATTTATTTTTCCATGGTCCTTTCAAGGAGTGTTGGGGTTGATTCTAGTTTGGGGCTATTATGAACAGTGCTGCTATGGATATTCTTGAACAGGTTCCCTACTGCATCTGTGCTAACGTTTTCTTGTGCCTATTCGTAGGAGTGGACTTGTTGATTCACTGTCTAGCATGGGTCAGCCTATCCAAAGATATGCTAAAAACTGTTTCGATCCTCCACATCAAATGTCATCAGGGAAATGCAAATCAAAACAACGACATACCACTACGCACCTGTTAGAATGGGCAAAATCCAGAATACTGACAGCATCAAACACTGACGAAGATGTGGAGCAACAGGAACTCTCATACATTGCTGGTGGGAATGCAAAATTGTGCAGCCACTTTGGAAGACAGTTTGGCAGACTCCTAGAGGAGTTGAAAACCTATGTTTACACAAAAAAACCTGCACATGGATGTTTATAGCAGCTTTATTCATAACTGCCCAAATTTGGAAGCAACCAAGATGTCCTTTGTAGGTGAATGGATAAATAAACTGTGTACATCCATACAATATTATTCAGGACTAAAAAGAAATGAACTCTCAAGCCGTGAAAAGACACGGAGGAAACTTAAATGTATGTTTCTTACTAAGTGAAAGAAGCCAATCTAAAAAGGCTACTTATAGTATGATTCCAACTATATGACACTCTGGAAAAGGCAAAAAAGTATGGAGACAGTAAGAAGATCATTGGTTGCCAAGGGTTAGGGGGGAGGAAGGGATGAATAGGTGGAGCGCAGATTTTTAGAGCAGTGAAACTACTCTGTGTGATGCTATAATGGTGGATACAGGTCATTAGACATTTGTCGAAACCCACAGCATGTACACCAAGAGCGACCCTAAGACAAACTATGGACTTTGAGTGCTAATGATGTGTCAGTGCAGGTGTGTCAATTGTAACAAATGTATCACTCTGGTGGGGGATGCTGATTATGGGGGAGGCTGTGCATGTGTCAGAGCAGTGGGTGTATGGGAACTCTCTGTACCTTCCACTCAGTTTTGCTGTGTCCCTAAAACTACTCTAAAAATGAAGTCTTTTTTTTTTTTTTTTAAAAACTGTTTCAGTCCAGCTACGAAACATGGAGGGTTAAAGGCACCAAAAATAATTTGCATCATTCACAGGACACAAAAATGATTGACCCAGGGATCCCCAACGCTATTTCCTTAGAATCATTTGCATACAAATGATTTGCATACCAACATAGCTGCAGATCCCAGGTTATTCCATTCCCCTTCCTGTTGCCCTTTACTTCCTAGATGAGCAGAGCTACTGGGGCCCTGAGGTCTGAGCACCCCAGGAGGACTCTGGAATACACCCGAGTTAGCCTGTAGTAAGAAAGAAGACAGGTGAGACTCAGTGACAGAGACCCCCAAATTCATCCAGTGAACACTGAACTTGATGCAGGACAAGATATTAAGGATACACACACACACACCTACACCCAGAGTCCTGGGGAGTTCTGTGGTCATAAAACACCTTGGTACAGTGGGATGAGGTGGCGGGATGGAGGGCAGAACACGGCAGGGTCACACCACAGAATTTTTAGCCTTTAATGGATTTCTATAATCCTCATTTTTCTCTTATATAAAATGGGAGAGATACTATCTACCACATAGAGTTGTAGGGATTAGAGGAGGTGATGTCTATAAGGGCTTGGCCAATGTTTGTTCTTCAAATTGTGATCTTGCACAAGTTACCAAATGTCTGGGAAGCTCAGTTTCCAATCTGTGAACTAATAAATGTACCTTTCTCTAGTGGCATTTGTCACATTGGGACACTGAGTGGCTGAACCACCTTTCTAAGCCTGAGGAGCTCCCCTCCGCATGCATCCAGGTAGGAAGCAGAGTCGCTTCCTGCTGATGGACAAAAAGCCCAGCGCCAGTCATGGCTCTCAAATCTCTTGCAAACCCTCTTTGCATTTTATTTTTGGTAAAATCAAACAAATAAACCCCCTTCATGGGCCTTCCCTGGTGGGGCAGTGGTTAGAAATCCTCCTGCCAATGCAGGGGACACGGGTTCGAGCCCTGGTCCGGGAAGATTCCACATGCCGCGAAGCAAGTAAGCCTGTGCACCACAGCTACTGAGCCTGTGCTCTAGAGCCTGCAAGACATAACTAATGAGCCCACGTGCCACAGCTACTGAAGCCTGTGCGCCTAGAGCCCATGCATCGCAACGAAGAGTAGCCCCCGCTCGCCACAACTAGAGAAAGCACGCACACAGCAGCAAAGACCCAACGCAGCCAAAAATAAATAAATAAATTTATAAAAACAAAAACCCCTTCATGTCCTAGCCTCCCTTTCCCTAGATGGGGGTGTGATCTGGATTCTACCAGACAAATACACCAGTCAGATTCAGAAGTTCGCTACTTCAGGAAATTCTCTAGGACTACGGCGTTAGTTCTGGCTGGTACTTCTGGGGAAGTAGAGGCAGCTCTTTTCTGGGATCAGGGTAAGAGTGGCAGCTTCCTCATCTCAGTTGTGGCAGAAGCTCCCTTACCAGGCCTGTTCTGCAGTGTAGACAGAAGTATTTTCCAGAAACTCGGTCCAGAGCCTAATTTTCAGCAATCTGAATGATTCCATAAGCTATTTAATCTGTTTTGCTAAGTCCCACCTGCATGAAGTAGGTGGAGTGGATTCTATTGTTGGCAACTAAGAACCCCTTCTGTTGCCCTCCCTTTTCCTGTCTTCCTGACAGCTTGGCCAATCAGAACCTCCCTCCTGGGTTTTCAAAGCTGGAATCAGCTATTCCAAAAAAGCAAAGATGGTGGAGAATTCATTCTGATGGGGGCATTGGCAGCAGCAACATCCAGATCCCAGGGATGCCATTAGCAGTGGTTCCCACTCCCGTGTCCAGTGATCAGTGCTGAGAATGGCAGCTCGGTAGTCTGGGTTTGGGGTGTGATTCCAGCTGTATTTCTGCTGCCCTGCATTTGTTGTTGATTTTATTGTTGTTGTTGTTTCTCCTGCCTGTTTTTTTTCTGGATCTTGCTCTCCAGCCTTCCCAGGCATTCTGTGATTTCCCAATTTCCTTTCTTTTTAAATCTAGTCATACAGTGAATTACAGTGATTGAGTTTTGAATGTGGAACTAGCTTTGCATTCCTGGAATAAATCCCACTTGGCCACGGTATATTATCCTTTTAATACATTGTTGGATCCCATTAGCATATATGTTCATGAGGAATACAGTCTGTGCACCAAACTAATGCTGGCTTTCAAGAATGAGTTAACAATGTTCCTTTTTCTTCTAAGAAAAAAGAAGAGTTTATATAGAATTTGTATTATTTCCTCCTTAAATGTTTCATAGAATTCACCAGTGAAGTAATCTGGCCCTGGAGTTTTCCTTTTCTTTTTTATTTTATTATTATTATTTTTTTGCCTGCGTTGAGTCTTTGTTGTGGTGCCCGGGCTTCTCTCTAGCTGTGGTGTGCGGGGTTCTCTCTCTAGTTGTGGTGCATGGGCTCCAAGGCGCATGGGCTCAGTAGTTGTGGTGCACAGGCTTAGTTGCCCCGCAGCCTGTGGGATCTTAGTTCCCTGACCAGGGATTGAACCCCTGTCCCTGGCATTGGAAGGCGGATTCTCTACCACTGGACCACCAGGGAAATTCCTGGAGTTTTCTTTATGGGGAGAGTTTTAAATAGAAATTCAATTACTTTAAAATAGATATAGAGCCATTCTGTTTATCTGTTTCTTTTTGAATGAACTATAGTAGTTTATATCTTTCAAGACATTTGTCATTTCATCTAATTATTGTATATATTGACATTAAGTTGTTCATAATTTTTCCTTATCTTCTTTTTATTACATGAAAAATCTGTAGTGATATCACCTCTCTTGTTTCTGATACTGGTAACCTGGGTCTTTTCTCTCCTTTTTTTGCCTGTTCAGTCTGGCTAGCGGTTTATCAATTTTACTGATGGTCTCAAATAATCAGCTTTTGGTTTCATTTATTTTCTCTATTTTTTTGTTTGTTTTTGTTTGTTTGTTTTTTGGCTCTATCTCCTTTCTTCTGCTTACTTTTGGCATCCATTTGCTCTTTCACTAGTTTCTTAAGGTGGAAGCTGAGATCATTGATTTTAGACCATTTTTCTTGGCTAATATAGGCCTTTAGTGCCATAAATTGTTGTCCAAGTACCACATCTCACAAATTTTGCAATGTAGCATTTTCACTTACATTCAGTTCAAAATACTTTGTAACGTAATTTTTTTTTCTTTTTGATGCGTAGCTTACTTAGAATTGTGTTATTTTGTTTCCAAATATTTGAAGATTTTCCAGACATCATTCCAGTATTGATTTCTAATTTATTTCTATTGTGGTCAGAGAACATTCTTTGTATAACTTAAATAGTTTTAAATTTACTGAAACATTTCATGGCTCAGAATATAGTTGAACTTTCTAAACGTTTTGCGTGTACTTGAAAAGAACGTGTATTCTGCTGTTGTTGGGTGGAGTGTTCTGGAAATACAAATGAGGTCAGGTTGGTTGTGTTATTCAAGTCTTCTCTATTCCTACTGATTTTCTATCTATCTGTTCTGTCAGTCGTTAAGAGAAGGATGTATGGTTATACCTGCGGATCTATCTGCTTCTTGCAGTTCTATCACTTTTTGTTTCATGTGTTTTGAAGCTTTGTTTTAGGTGCATATACCTTTGGGTTGTTAGATCCCTTTCTGAAATGACTCTCTTTGTGCCTGCTAATACTGTGCCTGCAATCTGTTTTGTTTGATATTGCTATATCTGCTCTCACTTCTTTTTAAAATTAGTGTTAGCACAATGCATCTTTTCCATCCTTTTACTTTTAAACTATGTGGGTCTTACAGAGCAGGTCTGATGGTAATGAGTTCTTGAAGCTTTTGTATATCTGAAGTAGCCTTGTTGGCCCTCACTTTTGAAAGTTTTTCCTCTTCGTAAAGAATTCTAGGTTGATGGACTGTTTTTCTTTCATTGCTTTAAAGATGTCGCTTCATGGTCTTTTAGCTTAAATTGTTTCTGACAAAAAATTTGCTGTCATCCTCTTTGTTCCTCTGTATGTAATGTGTTTCCTCCTTTCCTCTAGCTACTTTCAACATTTTTTCTTTATGAGTGGTTTTAATCAATTCAATTATGATGTGCCTCAGTGTCATTTTCTTTATGTGTCTTGTGTTTGAGTTTCTTTAAGCTTTTTAGATCTGTGGGTTTAGAGTTTTCTTCATATTGGGAAATTTGGGTGCTATTATTTCTTCAAATATTTTTCTGCTCCTCCATTTCCTTCAAGGACCCATACTCCACATGCCCAGGCTGCCTGAAGTTGTCACACAGCTTGCTGTTATTCTGTTCATGCTTTTCATCTGTTTCTTCTGTGTGTTTCATTTTCAACAGTTTCTATATTTTTATGTCCTCAATTTCACTAACTCTTCCTTCTACCATGTCTAATCTGTGATTAATCCCACCCAGTGGGATTTCATCTCAAACACTGTAGATTTGTTTCTAGAAATTCAACTTGGGCCTTTTTTTTTCTATATCTCCCATGTCTTTATTTAACAGATTTGGTATCTCAAATAGTATCTCAAATGTATGGGATACAGTCATAGTACTTTTTAAAATGTCCTTGGGACTTCCTTGGTGGCGCAGTGGTTGAGAATCTGCCTGCCAATGCCGGGGATATGGGTTCGATTCCCTGGTCTGGGAAGATCCCACATGCCACGGAGCAACTAAGCCCGTGCACCACAACTACTGAGCTTGCGCTCTAGAACCCGTGACCCACAACTACTGAGCCCACGTGCCACAACTACTGAAGCCCGCGTGCCTAGAGCCTGTGCTCCACAACAAGAGAAGTCACCGCGATGAGAAGACCGTGCACCACAATGAAGAGTAGCCCCCGCTCGCCGCAACTAGAGAAAGCCTGTGCGCAGCAGCGAAGACCCAATGCAACCAAAAATAAATAAATAATTTTAAAAAATAAATAAGTAAATAAAATAAAATGTCCTTGTCCACTAATTCTATTATCTGGGTCATTTCTGGGTTAGTTTCAATGGATTGATTTTTCTCCTCACATTGGGTTGCATGTACCTGCTTTTTTGCATGTCTGGTAATTTTTTCCCACTGTGGAGCAAGACCCTTTTCTTATTTTGCCTGATGTCCACTCTGGCTGGTAGGGAGAGATGCTATTTCTAGTCCTAGGTGAGCTCCAGAGATTGTTCCCTCTAGTTTTACTGGTAGTTACTTTCCATGCCTTGGATAGTTTCCTCTTGTGCATGCCCTGATCTGTGCTCAGCTGAATCTTCTAGGGCGACCCTTTGCAAATCTCCATGGTCCTCTCTCTGTGTAGCTTTCTCCTTTCCAGTGTTCTGTCCTGCAAATTTTAGTTGCCTTGGCCTCCTTGCTCTCAGCTCCATATTCCTAAACCAAGGAGAATACCAAGCTCTGCCAGTCTTCCCCTTTTTTTGCAAACTCCCATATCTCAGAGCTTACTGTCCTTCACTGCCCATTATACAACATCTTAAAAACGATTGTTTAAAAAACAAAAACATTGTTTTATATATTTCACTGACTTTTTAGTTCTTTCAGGTGGGAGGGCACATCCAGCCTGTGTTTTTCTATCTTGGCTGGAAGCAGAAGACTTCCTTTTGTACTTCCCTTTGTACACAGGCAGAGTAATTTTCTGATGTTTACCATGGAGAACACTGGATGAAACTCTGCCTTGCAAGATTAGTGTGAAGATTAAATGAGAGAACACATATAATTGCTCAGGACAACGCCAGCACAGAACAAGTGTTCAGTTAATGTTGATGTACTTGTCAGCCTTTGCTGTGGCAACAAACAACCTCCACACCTCAGTGACTTACAATAACAAATACCTCTAGCTCATGGGTGTTCTGGTTTATTGGTCTTTATCTGTCATGACTCAGTTGTGCTTAGCTCACCTTGAGCACCAGGCTTTCTCATTCTGGGACCCAGATTGACAGTAGGATCATCTGAGAAGACAAGAGCATGAGGCCAAATAAATCACTGAAATGCATTTAATGTTTTTGCTTTGATGTGGTGCCTGTTGCGTGCTCTCATATCCCATTGGCCATCCTGAAAATCAATGGGAGACCCCTATACTCCATCCTCAGAGAGTCCTGGCAGAGAAAGGATGTATGATTCTCTTACAGAAGAGGGAGCTGATAATTGGGAACAAAACATAATTTACAACAGCTGGTGATTGTTATTAACATCTTCTGCAAGTAAGTTTCCCTGTATGTTTTTGTTCAAAGCTATACTTTGTAAAGAGTATTGGGGTGAACACATCTCTGTCCATTAGCATTTCCTTTATCTGGGGTATATATCTGTCCTCCACTTGGTTTGTTATTGCCCAGAGGACT
This sequence comes from Eschrichtius robustus, assembly GCF_028021215.1. NCBI lineage: Eukaryota > Metazoa > Chordata > Mammalia > Artiodactyla > Eschrichtiidae > Eschrichtius > Eschrichtius robustus. Next base: position 22,655,626 of record NC_090829.1, on the reverse strand, counting down.
CTGATGACTGCAGGAGTTGGAACGATTCATTCACAGTGGGCCCAAAGGCCACTGAGACGGATGGTGAGAACTGGCAATTCAAGGACAAACGGTATCAGTGGTCTGGGCATTGGGTGGATAACTTAATGACTTTCCTCAGTCTTCAGTGTGCCACTCCTATCTTAGGCATCCAAGTCTTTATTCATTATCGTTGGTGCAGGAAACAAGGCTCCCATGATGCACCTGAGAAAATCAGCCCATCCGTGGAGGATGCCAGTCACTTCCCTTCTTCATGTAAGAATCTACTCCACCCACCTCCGCCTGAATGGTTCTCTCCTCCACCGAACTCCAAGAGCCTTTATTTCAGGGCATCTCACTTGCCAGTTATTACAGGCAATTTTGTAACAGGTCTCCTGTTACATTATTTAACTACCGCATGGTTTGAAGACAAAGGAACTCGGATTTTCTCAGGGCCTACTTTGTGCCAGGTCCCTTACACGTAGCAGCTATTCTAAACCTCGTGATGACCTGACCAGGTAGGTTATTGGTGGCTCTGTTTCACAGGTGAGGAAATAGAGGTACAGAGAGGTTAAGTGACTGTTCAAGGTCACATAGCTAGTAAGTGGCAGAGCTGGGATTTGAACCCAGGTCTTTGTGCTTTGCATTGTAATTATTTTGGGTCCTTAGTGGGATTTTATGTTCCTGGAAAACAAGGACTACTTCTTATACTTCTTCGTGTCATCCGCAAAAATCCAATACAGAGACTGAGCACTGGTTAGGTATTTTAAAACGTTATTAAATGTCTTTATAACGAGAGAAGCAGGTGACTTAATGCTCCTTGAGTCCTGGAAGAAATACCGGGTGTGGTGTAGCAGGAAGTATTGCTCCCGTCTGCTCTCATTCCTTGGTGGTCTAATCCTCAGAGCTGGCTGAGGCCATTGTGTGACTGAGAGGATGTATAGATAAGAGGGCTCTGTCAGGGCACAGAAGTAAATACATGAAGTTGCAGAGGTACAGTAGAAGAGAACTCACACTTACAATATGTCTCTCTACTGGGCTTTCATCATTTATTATCTCAGCAAAGGCACATAATATCTTATAGGGTCATGTTTCTTAACCCCATTTAACACCTCAGTATCAGACAGCAATAAATAACAGAGCTGGAATCTGAATACAGGTCAGGCTGACTCCAGAGCCCCGACTGCTGCCTCTACACCCCACTACTGACACGGATAGCACACCCTCTGTGGAGAGGAAGCCTGGTCAAGCCATCACTGAGGATGGCCGGCCTTGAGCAAATGGGGAATTAATAACTCAGAATACATTCCACCCACACAACTGAAAGTTACCCGCTCCACGCTACCTGATCTATTGTCACTGGAGACTTTTTTTTATCAGCTATTACCTGTGTGGTAGTCAAGCATTTCATTGTTTTCACTGAATTATCTCATTATGTTCTTGACATAGTCTCTCATTCCCTCTGAAAATAAAGTGGTTTAAGATGAAAACTGCAATTACAGCGCCATCTATTAAAAGGACCTGGGATTCCTGCAGCGTTAAAAGGAATATGTAATTGCCGATTAAAGAAAAGTGTGCTATTGGTCCAAACCATTGATTAGAAGTAAATTTGGAAAAATTCTCTGTGCAACATCGTGGACAAGCCCACACCCTTTCTGGTAGAGCCAGCGTGACCTGTGTGAGGCTCAGAGAGGTTAATAACTCGTCCAAGGTCACACAGCTAGTATTCTCCTGACACTGGAGGATGCACATTTGAAATGTATTATCCAGGGAGTTGGTACAGACTAGAGTGTGAAGATTCCAGAAGGGCTCAGCTGATTTCACGGGCAATGTGCCCCTGGTAGACTTCCCTGGTTCAGGCCTTTATCATCTCTCCCCTGGATCTTGGCAGTTTAGACTCTTCTCTCCCATCTCACTTCCTAGTGGTCTCCAAATAACACCCAGAGTGATTGTGGCAATTATTATTGGTTGCCACTGAAAAGGCTCCCCTATACCTTTTACATTACCAGAACAATAGTTTTAATCCAGTAGCAATATATCCAGCCTCAGGGATGAATCTCGATGGGTTTCAGCCATTCCTGGCAACTGCATACATAAATAAATAAGTCTTGTATTTTACTTAATAGATTTGGTTTTCTGTAGTAGTATGAGTACAAGAATTCTGAAACTATTTTCTATATTTTGAGATCTGAACAAATAAATGAATATACTAATTGTCGGGAATCAGAGTTCTCACTGTGGAAGAAAGGTGACACAACCCTGAAACAGGGCAAAGCAAGCAAATCCCTACAGAGTTCGATGGGAATTAGAGATATCAGTATTTCTAGCTTTGTCCAGTGAAAGGGCCTAGAAGCGTTGACATGACTGTCACTGAGCACAGTACAGCACACAGTTTTTGGTTTCTAAAAAGCATTCTTTGTTAAAAGGAACCAGGGATCCCTGAAGAAATGGCTGATTCAAGGACTGGGGCAGGGCAAGTACAAGATGAGTCTGGAACATCAGACTGTGACAGAAAATAAGAAATAATAGGAATAGATCAAAAGTACAAGGAGACACCCAAAGGCAGTAAACATCCGAATATATGACAGTTATGGGTTATAACCAATTGAGTATAATAAGAATCCATAAGTTCATCCAAGTCTGTACACACATACCTAAAGGACAGCTCTTCCTTACTGTAGAATGCCAAATAATAAATGCAGAAGAAATGACAGTATTAGAAAACCACCATTTTGCTACCATCCTAGTAAAAGAGCCAGGCAAAAATCATCAAGGGATGCTAAAACATATGGTTGAAAGTCTACTGAGGAACAAGATATTTACAGTCTCAACGAATCTCTCCACAAAAGTAATTATTAATTAGAAAAGGAAAAATAGGAACTTGAAGGCACCATTTTAACAAAATGATCAAAGTTAATACCACCGGGCTTCCCTGGTGGTGCAATGGTTGAGAGTCCTCCTGCCAATGCAGGGGACACGGGTTTGAGCCCTGGTCCGGGAAGATTCCACATGCCTCAGAGCAACTAAGCCCGTGCACCACAGCTAGTGAGCCTGTGCTCTAGAGCCCTCGAGCCACAACTACTGAGCCCTCGAGCCATAACTACTGAGCCCATGAGCCACAACTACTGAAGCTCGCACACCTAGAGCCCGTGCTCTGCAACACGAGAAGCCACGTTAATGAGAGGCCTGCGCACCACAACGTAGAGCAGCCCCCGCTCTCCACAACCAAAAAACAAAAGAAAGCCCATGCACAGCAACAAAGACCCAACGCAGCCAAAAATAAATAAATAAATAAATTTATAAAATTAAAAAAAAGTTAATACCACCAATAATGGGACAAATCAACATCACTGCCTCCTGATATGTTGCACTGAGAAGAACACTACATCACTTCTGTGGTGTTCTGGCCCAAAGTATAATACATAACCTAAAACTAATAACAAGGAAATATCAGACAAACCTAAATTAAGGGACATTCTACAAAACAATTGGCAAGACTCTTAAAAATGTCAAAGTTGGGCTTCCCTGGTGGCGCAGTGGTTGAGAATCTGCCTGCCAATCCAGGGGACACGGGTTCGAGCCCTGGTCTGGGAAGATCCCACATGCCGCGGAGCAACTAGGCCCGTGAGCCACAATTGCTGAGCCTGCGCGTCTGGAGCCTGTGCTCCGCAGCAAGAGAGGCCGTGATAGTGAGAGCCCCGCGCACCGTGATGAAGAGTGGCCCCCACTTGCCGCAAGTAGAGAAAGCCCTCGCACAGAAACGAAGACCCAACACAGCCAAAAATAAATAAATAACTAAATAAAAACATGTCAATTCATTAAAACAAAAACAAAAACAAAAATGTCAAAGTTATAAAAGAAAAAGAAAGGATGAGGAATCCTTCCAGATTAAAGAAGGCTAAAGAGACCTGATAACTAAATGTAATATACGACCCTGGATTGGATCCTGGGCCAGAAAAAAAAAATTTTCTATAAATTATATTATTTGAACTATTACAATGTGGACTATAGATTAGATAATAGTAGTTTTCAATGTTAAAATCCCTACTGTACTGTGGATATGTCAAAGGATTCTTTGTTTTTAGGAAATATATAAGGAAATATTTAGGGGTCAAGGAGCATGATGTATGCAACTTACTCTCAACTAGTTCAGAGAGAAGAATGACGACACAAATATGGCAAGATAACAATTGGTGAATTGTGGTACAGTAGAGATGGTCACAAACTTATTGTTACTCTTCTGATTGGGAGACAGACTAATTCCTGTCTTTAAATCTGAGCTGGTCTTAGTGACTTGTTAGACCACTAGATTGTGGGGGAAGTGATGCTCTGGGACTTCCTTGATTACGTCATGAGAAGCTTTGACCTTTCGATCTGGGCTACTTCGAAAGCTTTCTCCAGGGGCCTTGAGCTGCTATAAGACATCCAGCTCCCTGAGAGCACCGTACTGAAGAGGCCCTGCATAGGTGCTCCTGTCGACACTCCCAGCTCAGCTCAGCGTTACAGCCATCTTCGCCAAGGTGCCGGACTCGCGAGTGAAGCTCTCCTGGCTTCTCCAGATCATTCTATCCACTAGCTGAAGAGCATTCCATGACCTCTGTCAACACCACATGGAACAGAGATCACTCACCTGAGCTCTGCCCAAATTCTGGACTCAGAAAATCATGATACATCCTATAATGGTTGTTGTTTTAAGCCATTAAGTTTGGGGGCAGTATTTTTTTACACAAAAATAGATAACTAGCACTAGGTAGATTGATTTTTTACAAGGGCATTCTTTGTGCTGTTCTTGCAGCTTTTCTGTATGTTTGATATTAATTTTAAATGTAAAAAAAAAATTAGGGCCATCAATTCACAGTTAAAATGGGTGTGTATTTTTGCTTAAACCAAAAGCTCTTTTTTTTCAGCAGGAAAAACATTTAGCAATTACTATGCCAACCTCTAGACCCAAGTTGAACTTTTTGAGTGAAACCTGGTGAGTCAATACCACAAAGGGGGGACTTCCCTGGTGGCGCAGTGGTTGAGAATCCGCCTGCCAATTCAAGGGACACGGGTTCGAGCCCTGGTCCGGGAGGATCCCACATGCCGCGGAGCAACTAACCCCGTGCGCCACAGCTACTGAGCCTGCGCTCTAGAGCCCGCGAGCCACAACAACTGAGCCCACATGCCACAACTACTGAAGCTTGCGCACCTAGAGCCCGTGCTCCACCACAAGAGAAGCCACTGCAATGAGAAGCCCGCGCACCGCAACGAAGAGTAGCCCCCGCTCGCCGCTACTAGAGAAAGCCCGTGCACAGCAATGAAGACCCAACGCAGCCAAAAGTAAATAAATTTAATTTAATTTAATTAAAAAACCCCACAAAGGTGTTTGTTGAACTTTGATGCTCAATGTGGAAACCAAGACTCATAAATTGGAAACACACCTGCTAAATGTCTCACCTCTACACTCCATCGCCATGGATCCAACTGCTTCTTCTACTTCCCCCCTGGATATCTCAGTGGTACTTCAGCTCAACATGTCCTAATCCTAACTCACGTTCTCACCAACCTGAGCCCCAGCCCCCCACCGAAATAAACAAACAATAAATATATCTATTATCCCCAGCCCTCCTTTAGTGTTTGCTGTATCGGAGAGTGGCTGCCCTGTTGCATTTCAGTATCAGAACGAGAAATCTGGGAAATTCTCCATCATAATCTGCACTGGTTTTGCCTCCTGATCGCTCTCCCATTTGTCCCCTTCAAGCCAAGCCACCATCACCTCTCACCTTCTAACAACTCTCTTTGGATTTCATCTCTCCCTCCTGAGAGTCGGTCTCCAGTTCCTTGGGCAGCAGCCACGTTTAGAACACAAATAAGATCGTATCAACTTTCCCGCTGAAAAACAATTTGAGGCTTCCTTTTGTTCTTGGACTTCCTGCAGGAAGCCATAAAGGAAAACTTTAAATTTAACTAGGAAAAATGTATCAAACTCTCTGAGGCAAAAAAGAATACATATAAATTATCATAAAGCAGGCTAAAAACAAATAACAAATTGGAGGGAAATATTTGCAACAAATATTTGAGTAACAAAGAGCTATATTCCTCCTTTGTATAAAAGACCTCACGAATCAACAAGAAAAGGATCAACCTCTAATAGCAAGATGGATCTAGAACACAACAATTTAGTTCACAATAAAGAGAAAAATGGCATAGAAATACACAAAAAATGTGCCCAACTGCCCTCATAGCTAAATAAATATGAAACTAAGAAACAAACAAAAAAGTTGCCTATCAGCTTGGCATAGATTGAAAGTTTTGAAAATACAAAATGTTGATGAAGGTATAAGGGTTCAGGCAATTCCCTACATGGTTTGTATAATCAAGGCCATTTTAAGACCTTTACAGATTTCAGGCACTCTTACTGTCAGAAGCCATGCCCTACATCATACACTACAATACATGTTCATCCGATATTAAGTACAATTCTTGCTGATATTGAAAGGGTTCTAATAATTTTGCTTTTGAAGTTACTTGGCTGTAAGTAATTCTTATGATGAGCTAATGAATTTATAACAGCCTATTTCTCAACAGTCATTATACGTACTTGTGAATTCTTGCAAAATCAGCAAAATATATAACCTACAGATTGTTTTCAGATATAATGAACTTTGTCTGAATAGCAGCATTACAAGTAATACGTTGTAGAGATATTTAATTAAATATTTATTGATCTCGAATTTGCAGTTTCCCTTTGTGTCAGGAAGCTAATCCATACTGTTCAGTGCCCAGACGGTTTCCTAGGCCCCTGATGCTAAACTATGCCTATAGAACATTTTAATGGTAAAAGGGCCCTGGACAAACATCTTCAGAAGACAATTAGGTAATGCCTCTCAAAATTATAAAGGTGCATACTTTTCACCAGGAAATTCCACTGAAGTGAATTTATCCTACACGTATATTCACACATGTGCCCAAAAATGTCTTTATAAGAGTGTTCCTGGCCACATTGTTTGTAACAATAAAAAATAGTAAGAACTTAAAGTATCCATCAATCAGAGATTGAGTAAATACATAATGGCACATCCGTGCATTGGGGTACCGTGCAGCCCTTGGAAAAAACTGATGTATATCCAACAGCGCTAATGTGGAAAAGTCTCTGCGTGTGTTGTCAAGAGGAACAAATGAAGGTATGAAACACTGCAAGTAGAACTCCATCCCCCTTCCCCTCACACACCAGCTGTTTCTTAGAAAAAGCTATATATTACGTGTGTGTGTGTGTGTGTGTGTGTGTGAAATCACTCTGGAAGCACATATGAGAAACCTTGACAATGGTTGTCTCTATAGCATGGGGCAGGGATTGGGGAGGGCACTGAGTTTTCTTTGACTATAACCCATGAGTCATTTTCATAACAATTTAACAAAGGGATAAGAGCGGAAGGAGGATGGGGAAGGGGAGGAAAAGGAAAAACAAACTCCTAAACTGGACCACAAAGTTCGAGTGATCAGGCACTTTCGTGATGCTGAAAGGCTTCATCTTGTGCTCCGGGCCCTCCTGGTCCTCCACGCTCTGGCTCGCCTGTGTCTCTCCCTTCTGCACATTTCCAATCCCCCCTCCCATCTCTGAGTCTTTTTTTTTTTAAAGGACTATTTTCTTTTCTTTTCTTTAATTTTATTTATTTGTTTATTTATGGCTGTGTTGGGTCTTCATTTCTGTGCGAGGGCTTTCTCTAGTTGTGGCAAGCGGGGGCCACTCTTCATCGCAGTGCACGGGCCTCTCACTATCGCGGCCTCTCTTGTTGCGGAGCACAGGCTCCAGACGCGCAGGCTCAGCAATTGTGGCTCACGGGCCTAGTTGCTCCGCGGCATGTGGGATCTTCCCAGACCAGGGCTCGAACCCGTGTCCCCTGGATTGGCAGGCAGATTCTCAACCACTGCGCCACCAGGGAAGTCCCATCTCTGAGTCTTTACACATGCTTTTCCTTCTGCCTGCAATTACCCCCACTAGCACACACACTTAATTAACTTTTACTCCTCTTTCCCATGATTTCTCACTCCTAAGGAGGCCTTCCCTGACCTCTCAGGCTGGACCAAGCTCCCCATTATTCACTCTTGTAACATCTATGCTTTTAATGCAGGGCATGAGTCACAGTTTCAAATCCTATACCTGTGGGTCGTTTCGTGCCTGGCTCCCTTAGTAAATCGCTGATAATCATATTCCTGTCATCCGGCACCTTACCTGACACATAGTAGGTGCTCTGTAAATATTTAATGAGTAAATGAATCACCTACAGAGCTGGGGGGTATCTCCCCTTGTGGAAGTGCGGCATTGTTTATCCAGCACGGCCCCTCTCCTGCCCTTCCTACCCCCATAATATGAGCTAAGGACTGCCTTCATCACAGAAAAGCGTTCCTCAAAGGGCTTCCCCCAGTGCTGTTAGAACACACAAGAATGAACACTTTCTTGTGGAGAGCTTGAAGGGGTGTCAACAGGCTTCCTTTTAATAATCTTACGTTTTTGTTGATGTCATGGCTGTTAGAATTTGGCAAAATGAAAGTCCATTTTATATTGGACAATATTTTGTCAGACATATGTTTAAAAAGCTTAAAATAAATTTAAAAGGAACATGATATAGACAAAACAAAGGTAAAGGATATTTCCACTGCCAATATGGCCAAAGGACCTGATCCTCCCAGAGAAAACAATGAAAACTTTGGATAAATGTACTAAAAAAAAAAAGAAAAAAATCTGAAGACACTGAAGAATGAACCAAAGCAGGCAGAATCTGGGGACGAGTCTATACTTGGAAAAAAATGAATGGCACAGGGTGAGTTACTCATATTTATGGGTTTTAGACTTAAAGTAAGCCTAAGTTAGCTCCACACAAGGTCGGTAAACCTCTGCTAGAAAACCTGCACTTTTTGGCCTGAAAAAGAAGACAGAGTTCAGGGCAACTGTAGCCACTGAAAAGTGAAGGCGGATCCTGTAAAGGAGAGAGCCAGAGAGAGGAAGTCCCAAATTCAGCGCAAAAGCTCCGCTCACATCTCCGGAACCACTGACCCGTGCATGCCCAGGGCAGACTGTGAACAGCCTCATTAAGAGAAAAGAAATGAAGTGAGATTTGAGCTGCTCCTAAAGAGAATTTGCAGTCGGAATCCAACAAAGGTAATCGCCTGCTAAGAAACAAATGAATAAATATACAAACCAGAATCTTGAGTTTCTACAAAATAAGATGCACAATGTTGGGGATACAATTCAAATTTATTTGAAATACGAAGATCAGGAAAATTTAGCCCATCATGAAGAAAAAAAGAAAATTAAAAAAGACCACCTTGAGATAACTCAGATGTTCAAATGAGCATGTAAGGATTTTAAAGCAGCTATTATAACTCTATACTATAATTCTACATGAACTCTTCCAGGAAATAGAAGAGAACACCTCCCAACTTATTCTATGAGGCCAGCATCACCCTGATACCAAAGCTCAAGACATGGCAAGAAAAGAAAACCACAGACCAATAGGAACATAGATATAAACATTCCTTTAAAATTTTAGCAAATTTAATCCAACAGTCTATTAAAGAAGAGACTACATCATGACCAAATGCGGTTTATCCCAGGAATGCAAGATTGGCTGAACATTCAAAAGTCAATCAATATAATTCATAATGTCAACAGGCTAAAAAGAAAACTATGTGATCATCTTAATAGATGCAAAAAAAGCATTTGAAAATTTTCTTTTCATTTAGGATAAAAACTCTCAGCAAATTAAGAATTAGAAGGGGACAAAGGGAAATTTCTCAACCTGAGAAAGAGTATCTATTAAAAACCTACAGCTAAACTCATACCCCTTGGTAAAGATTGAAGGCTTTCCCCCAAGAATGGGAACAAGAATGTTCACTCTCAATAAAAAAATAAAGAATAAATTTGTTACTTTGGGCTGGAAAAAAAAAAAAAAGAACGTTCACTCTCATCACTCCTACCAACATCATACTGGAAATCCTAGCAAGAGCAATGAGGCAAGAAACAAAAGCGAAAGGCATTTAAATAGGAAAGAAAGAAACAAAACTGTCTTTATTTGCCAACGACATGATCATCGAGGTAAAAAAATTCCAAAGAATCAGCAAAAAATCTATTAAGACTATTAACTGAGATAAGTGAAATCAGAAAACACAGTCATAATATAAAAATCAATTGTATTTTTACATACTATTAATGATTAATTATACATTGAAAATTTTTAAATGGTGCCATTTATAAGAGCATAAAAATCATAAAATACGTAGGGATAAAGTGTTTAAAGTATGTGCAAGCTTTGTATGCGAGAGATTAAAGAGGACTTAAATAAACAGAAAGATATGCCATGTTCATAAATTAGAAGACTCATTACTAAGATTCAATGCCCTCAAATTGATGTATAGACTTAGTACAGTCCCAATCAATAATCCAGGAGGCTTTTTTAAATTGACAAGCTGATTCTAAAATGCATATGGAAAAACAATGAATCTGTCATAGCTAACCCATCTGAAAAGGAAGAATAAGTTAACGGACTCGCATTACCTGGTTTCCTAACTTTCTGTAAAGCTACAATGATCCAGACAGTGTGGAACTGGCGCACATATAGATCACATAGACATATAGATCAATGCAACAAAACAGAGCTGAGAAATACACTGATTCATATACAGTCGATTATTCTTCAACAAAATTGCTAAGGTAATTCAATGGTTTCTACATCATCTTTTCAAAAAAAAAAAAAAAAAAGGACCTTTAGCTTAAACTTGCACCATGTACAAAAATTAATTCAAAATGAATCATAGAGTTAATGTAAAATCTTTCTGACCTAACAGTTAGGCCAAGATTTCTTAAAGGGGACACAAAAATCCTGAACCTTACAAGAAAAATTGGTCAATTTGACTTCCTCAGAATGAAAAGTTTCTGTTCTTTGAAAGACTGTTAAGATTATGAGAAGGCAAGCCACAATGCAGAGAAAATACATGCCAAACAAATATTTGATAAGGGACTTATATCCAGAATTTATGAAGAACTTGCACAGCTCAATAATAAGAAAACAAATAAGTCAGTTTCAAAAATGGGCAGGGACTTCCATGGTGGTGCAGTGGTTAAGAATCCACCTGTCAATGCAGGGGACACGGGTTCGAGCCCTGGTCTGGGAAGATCCCACATGCTGCGGAGCATCTACAACTGTGCGCCACAACTACTGAGCCCGCGTGCTGCAGCTACTGAAGCCCGCTTGCCTAGAGCTCGCACTCCGCAATGAGAAACCCACGCGCCACAACGAAGAGTAGCCCCCGCTCGCTGCAACTAGAGAAAGCCCATGCATAGCAACAAAGACCCAACGCAGCCAAAAATAATAAATAAATAAATTTATTTAAAACATTTAAATGGGCAATAAAATGTGTATCTGTACACAACTACAGAATGTTAATAGAAGTACAAATTACCCTTTTTTATACTTAAGGAAAAATAAAGTGGTATCTTGGAGATCATTATTTAGGGGTGCGGGCTGGGAAAAGCACTAGGCCATAGGGTGAATGGGGTACCCAGTGGGGTGTGTGTGTATGTGTGCGTGTGTGTGTGGGTATGTGTTGTGGGCATCCAAGGTCACTGGCAGGTCAAGATGCTAAGATGGCTTCTTTCCTGTGAATTCCTTTCTTTCATTTGTGTGTGTATTTTCCCCTCCTGCTGTCAGGCCTCCTCCCTGGCTTTGCCTCTAGGATGCTCATCATCCCTCCTGCCCTGGCCGGGGCTGCCCCTGCCTCCTCATCTTCATCGCTTCCTTCTCGAGGCCATCACAATCAGCTGCCTGTTCTCTAGCCGGAGCTGCCGCATTTCTCCCCTTGTCTGTCGGGGGAGGTGCCACTGTGCCACTGTGGAGCATGCCTGGACTGCGAATGCCACAAATTAGAAGAAGTAACAGGGCTCCCGGGATAAAAAGCAGCACCTGTACAGAGAACAACTGCTCTTTATACTTTTAAGAATTCCTCCATATCTATCAGCTCATTTAAGACTTAGGACTGCCCTGAGCAGTGGGATGAGAAATCCTCACTTTAGAGGGAAGGAGACTCTGGCCCAGAGGGCCTTCCTCACTGCCATCAAAATGAGCAAGCACCTTGCTCACAGGATGCCCGACGTCTCATGGGAGACCAGGAGTCCTGAAACCAGTGCAGACTTCGGAACCTGCGAGAAACTCAGGTCTGAGTTGGCTTCCACTTGCCAGCTGTGTGACTTTAGGCAAGTCACTTACCTTCTCTGAGCTTTCATTTCCTGTGCTCTGCTGTAATAATACTACTTGCCTCCCAGGATTATTAATGATGATCATATGCACAACGCAGATAAAATTCTTCTACAAGGAACTCACATACAGATGGCCAAGAAGCACATGAAGAACTGCTCAACATCACTAATTATTAGAGAAATGCAAATCAAAACTACAATGAACTATCACCTCACATCAGTTAGAATGGGCATCATCAGAAATCTACAAATAACAAATGCTGGAGAGGGTGTGGAGAAAAGGGAACCCTCTTGCACTGTTGGTGGGAATGTAAATTGATACAGCCACTATGGAAAACAGTATGGAGGTTCCTTAAAAAACTAAAAATAGAATTACCATATGACCCAGCAATCCCACTACTGGGCATATACCCAGAGAAAACCATAATTCAAAAAGACACATGCACCCCAATGTTCATTGCAGCACTATTTACAATAGCCGGGTCATGCAAGCACCTAAATGCCCATCGACAGACGAATGGATAAAGAAGATGTGGTACATATATACAATGGAATATTACTCAGCCATAAAAAGGAACAAAATTGGGTCATTTGTAGAGACGTGGATGGATCTAGAGACTGTCATACAGAGTGAAGTAAGTCAGAAAGAGAAAAACAAATGTCGTATATTAACGCATATATGTGGAACCTAGAAAAATGTTACAGATGAACCAGTTTGCAGGGCAGAAATAGAGACACAGATGTAGAGAACAAACGTATGGACACCAAGGGGGGGGGGAAGTGGTGGGGAGGGGTGGTGGTGGGATGAATTGGGAGATTGGGATTGACATATATACACTAATATGTATAAAACCTTCTACAAGGAACTCATTTGATTTCTTTCTCTGTGAAGACAAATCTGCTTATTTGTGACTTTTTCCTTTGGGAGTGTCTTTACTCACTCATTTTATTTTGAAATATTAAAACCTAAACATTCTGGACTTCCCTGGTGGTGCAGTGGTTGAGAATCCGCCTGCCAACGCAGGGGACACGGGTTTGATCCCTGGTCCGGGAAGATCCCACAGATCTAGTTGCCGCAGAGCAACTAAGCCTGTGCACCACAACTACTGAGCCTGCGCTCTAGAGCCCACGAGCCACAACTACTGAGCCTGCATGCTACAACTACTGAAGCCCGTGTGCCTAGAGCCCGTGCTCTGCAACAAGAGAAGCCACTGCAGTGAGAAGCCTGTGTGCAGCAATGAAGACCCAATGCAGCCAAAAAAAAAAAAAAAAAAAAACTAAACATTCGAAGCCTCATGTTATGTATATAATTAAAAATGGAACTGTCTCCCCACCCCACTGATTATTTGAGACTATTATTTTCCTTCGCTGTTTTACCTTCCTCTATTCCCTCCTCCTGGTCTTCTGTACATCATCAGACACCCTCAGTCCATGAGTTCTCCCTGTGCTTGAGTCTAACTCAGAAAAAATCCACCAAAGTAAAGGGAACCCTTGTGCACTGTTGGTTGGGAATGTAAACTGGTGCAGCCACTATGGAAAAAAATTTGGATGTTCCTCAAAACATGAAAAATAGAATTACTATATGATCCAGCAGTTCCACTGCTGGGTATACCTCCAAAGGAAAACAGATCACTATCTTGAAGAGATAGCTGCAACCCCGTGTTCACTGCAGCGTTATTAATCATAGCTGAGATATAGGAACAAGATAAGTGTTCATCGACAGGTGAATGGATAAAGAAGATGGAATACTATTCAGCCATAAAAAGATGGAAATCCTGCCATTTGCAACAGCATGGATGGATCTTGAGAGCATTGTGTAAGTGAAATAAGTCAGACAGAGAAAGACAAAACTGTATGTTCTCACTTATATGTAGAATCTAAAAAAGCTGAACTCACAGAAATAAAAAGTAGAATGGTGGTTACCAGGGCCTGGAGGGTGGCGGTAATGGGGAGATGTTGGTCAAAGGCTACAAACTTGCAGCTATAAGATGAATAAGTTCTTGGAATCTAGTGTACAGCATGGTGACTATAGTTACCATTACTGTATTGCATAATTGATAGTTGTTAAGAGAATAGATCTTAAATGTTATACACACACGCAGAAGGAATTATGTGAGAAAATGCAGGTATTAACTAACCTTGTTGTGGTAATCATTTTGGAATATATGCATGGATCAAATCATCACACTGTATATCTTAAACTTACATGTGATATGTCAATATCATAATAAAACTGGAAAAGAAAAAATCCACAGAGTCATTGCAAGAAAATTATAGGAGAGAGAGAATTACCTTAAAGAATGCCACCTGAACACACGGAATGGGTTGGTGCCCAAAAGGGGAGAAAATAGTTCCCAGGAGACAATTAACTTTGCATAAAGCTCTCATAAGTCCAGACACACTTGTGCTTCTAGGCCTGCCTGGTCCCCGCACAATCTCAGAACCATCCCTGCTGAGGAAACCGAGGGCTGGGGTGAACAGCGAGGGTGTCTGGGAGGCTGTGGTGCCCTGGGGCCATCCCTGTCTTCTGTCCCCCACATTCCTATCTACAAAGCCCCTCTTTGACGTCCCCTGCAAGGGCTTTGGCCATGCGCCCATCTGGGCTTGGCTGGGAGGAAGAGAGGTCCCCAGGCGGACACAAAGCAGAGGTCTGACCCAGGCCCCGGAAGGCGTCCTGCATTGTTCTAAGGGAGGCCCCGGGCAGCTCCCGGCTGGGGGAGGGGAGCAGGTGGGACCCTGCCAGCAGGCAGCACCCTGGCCGGACAGATGGCGAACAAAGGGGACAGACAAAGGCGGCGAAGGCCCCGGGGCGGTCCTCACCAAGCCCCCCACCACACACACACACACCTGCTGCCTCAGACCATCCCGACACTGGGGGATGGAAGCTGCCCTGTGTGCTGGCTTGCCTGGGCCGGACCCAAAGAGTTTCTCCGTTTAAGTGTCACAGCCAAATTCTAACTTCCATTTTACAGATGAGGAAATTGGGTCTAAGAAATGCTTGTTCGCAGCTCTACCCACCACCAGAGCCTCCCATCAAGCCTCTTAGATAGCCTCAACCACCAGAGGGCAGACAACAGAAGCAAGAAAAACTACAATCCTGCAGCCTGTGGACCAAAAACCACAGTTACAGAAAGATAGAGAAGATGAAAAGGCAGAGGGCTATGTACCAGATGAAGGAACAAGAAAAAACCCCAGAAAAACAACTAAATGAAGTGGAGATAGGCAACCTTCCAGAAAAAGAATTCAGAATAATGATAGTGAAGATGATCCAGGACCTCGGAATAAGAATGGAGGCAAAGATTGAGAAGATGCAAGAAATGATTAACAAAGACCTAGAAGAATTAAAGAACAAACAAACAGAGATGACCAATACAATAACTGAAATGAAAACTACACTAGAAGGAATCAATAGCAGAATAACTGAGGCAGAAGAACGGATAAGTGACCTGGAAGACAGAATGGTGGAATTCACTGCTGTGGAACAGACTAAAGAAAAAAGAATGAAAAGAAATGAAGACAGCCTAAGAGACCTCTGGGACAACATTAAACGCAACAACATTCACATTATAGGGGTCCCAGAAGGAGAAGAGAGAGAGAAAGGACCAGAGAAAATATTTGAAGAGATTATAGTCGAAAACTTCCCTAACATGGGAAAGGAAATATCCACCCAAGTCCAGGAAGCGCAGAGAGTCCCATACAGGATAAACCCAAGGAGAAACACGCCGAGACACATAGTAATCAAAGTGGCAAAAATTAAAGACAAAGAAAAATTATTGAAAGCAGCAAGGGAAAAACGACAAATAACATACAAGGGAACTCCCATAAGGTTAACAGCTGATTTCTCAGCAGAAACTCTGCAAGCCAGAAGGGAGTGGCATGATATACTTAAAGTGATGAAAGGGAAGAACCTACAACCAAGATTACTCTACCCGGCAAGGATCTCATTCAGATTCGATGGAGAAATCAAAAGCTTTACAGACAAGCAAAAGCTACGAGAATTCAGCACCACCAAACCAGCTCTACAACAAATGCTAAAGGAACTTCTCTAAGTGGGAAACACAAGAGAAGAAAAGGACCTACAAAAACAAACCCAAAACAATTAAGAAAATGGTCATAGGAACATACATATCGATAATTACCTTAAACGTGAATGGATTAAATGCCCCAACCAAAAGACATAGACTGGCTGAATGGATACAAAAACAAGACCCATATATATGCTGTCTACAAGAGACCCACTTTAGACCTAGGGACACATACAGACTGAAAGTGAGGGGATGGAAAAAGATATTCCACGCAAATGGAAATCAAAAGAAAGCTGGAGTAGCTATACTCATATCAGATAAAATAGACTTTAAAATAAAGAATGTTACAAGAGACAAGGAAGGACACTACATAATGATCCAGGGATCAATCCAAGAAGAAGATATAACAATTATAAATATATATGCACCCAACATAGGAGCACCTAAATACATAAGGCAACTGCTAACAGCTATAAAAGAGGAAATCGACAGTAACACAATAATAGTGGGGGACTTTAACACTTCACTTACACCAATGGACAGATCATCCAAAATGAAAATAAATAAGGAAACAGAAGCTTTAAATGACACAATAGACCAGATAGATTTAATTGATATATATAGGACATTCCATCCCAAAACAGCAGATTACACGTTCTTCTCAAGTGTGCACGGAACATTCTCCAGGATAGATCACATCTTCGGTCACAAATCAAGCCTCAGTAAATTTAAGAAAATTGAAATCATATCAGGCATCTTTTCTGACCACAACGCGATGAGATTAGAAATGAATTACAGGGAAAAAAACGTAAAAAGACAAACACATGGAGGCTAAACAATACGTTACTAAATAACCAAGAGATCACTGAAGAAATCAAAGAGGAAATCAAAAAATACCTAGAGACAAATGACAATGAAAACACGACGACCCAAAACCTATGGGATGCAGCAAAAGCGGCTCTAAAAGGGAAGTTTATAGCTATACAAGCCTACCTAAAGAAACAAGAAAAATCTCAAGTAAACAATCTAACCTTACACCTAAAGAAACTAGAGAAAGAAGAACAAACAAAACCCAAAGTTAGCAGAAGGAAAGAAATCATAAAGATCAGAGCAGAAATAAATGAAATAGAAACAAAGAAAACAATAGCAAAGATCAATAAAACTAAAAGTTGGTTCTTTGAGAAGATAAACAAAATTGATAAGCCATTAGCCAGACTCATCAAGAAAAAGAGGGAGAGGACTCAAATCAATAAAATCAGAAATGAAAAAGGAGAAGTTACAACAGACACCGCAGAAATACAAAGCATCCTAAGAGACTACTACAAGCAACTTTATGCCAATAAAATGGACAACGTGGAAGAAATGGACAAATTCTTAGAAAGGTATAACCTTCCAAGACTGAATCAGGAAGAAATAGAAAATATGAACAGACCAATCACAAGTAATGAAATTGAAACTGTGATTAAAAATCTTCCAACAAACAAAAGTCCAGGACCAGATGGCTTCACAGGTGAATTCTATCAAACATTTAGAGAAGAGCTAACACCCATCCTTCTCAAACTCTTCCAAAAAATTGCAGAGGAAGGAACACTCCCAAACTCATTCTATGAGGCCACCATCACCCTGATACCAAAACCAGACAAAGACACTACAAAAAAAGAAAATTACAGACCAATATCACTGATGAATATAGATGCAAAAATCCTCAACAAAATACTAGCAAACAGAATCCAACAACACATTAAAAGGATCATACACCACGATCAAGTGGGATTTATCCCAGGGATGCAAGGATTCTTCAATATATGCAAATCAATCAATGTAATACACCATATTAACAAATTGAAGAATAAAAACCATATGATCATCTCAATAGATGCAGAAAAAGCTTTTGACAAAATTCAACACCCATTTCTGATAAAAACTCTCCAGAAAGTGGGCATAGAGGGAACCTACCTCAACATAATAAAGGCCATATATGACAAACCCACAGCAAACATCATTCTCAATGGTGAAAAACTGAAAGCATTTCCTCTAAGATCAGGAACGAGACAAGGATGTCCACTCTCACCACTATTATTCAACATAGTTCTGGAAGTCCTAGCCACGGCAATCAGAGAAGAAAAAGAAATAAAAGGAATACAAATTGGAAAAGAAGAAGTAAAACTGTCACTGTTTGCGGATGACATGATACTATACATAGAGAATCCTAAAACTGCCACCAGAAAACTGCTAGAGCTAATTAATGAATATGGTAAAGTTGCAGGATACAAAATTAATGCACAGAAATCTCTTGCATTCCTATATGCTAATGATGAAAAATCTGAAAGAGAAATTATGGAAACACTCCCATTTACCACTGCAACAAAAAGAATAAAATACCTAGGAATAAACCTACCTAGGGAGACAAAAGACCTGTATGCAGAAAACTATAAGACACTGATGAAAGAAATTAAAGATGATACCAACAGATGGAGAGATATACCATGTTCTTGGATTGGAAATATCAACATTGTGAAAATGAGTATACTACCCAAAGCAATCTACAGATTCAATGCAATCCCTATCAAATTACCAATGGCATTTTTTACGGAGCTAGAACAAATCATCTTAAAATTTGTATGGAGACACAAAAGACCCCGAATAGCCAAAGCAGTCTTGAGGCAAAAAAATGGAGCTGGAGGAATCAGACTCCCTGACTTCAGACTATACTACAAAGCCACAGTAATCAAGACAATATGGTACTGGCACAAAAACAGAAACATAGATCAATGGAACAAGATAGAAAGCCCAGAGATTAACCCACGCACCTATGGTCAACTAATCTATGACAAAGGAGGCAAAGATATACAATGGAGAAAAGACAGTCTCTTCAATAAGTGGTGCTGGGAAAACTGGACAGCTACATGTAAAAGAATGAAATTAGAATACTCCCTAACACCATACACAAAAATAAACTCAAAATGGATTAGAGACCTAAATATAAGACTGGACACTATAAAACTCTTAGAGGAAAACATAGGAAGAACACTCTTTGACATAAATCACAGCAAGATCTTTTTTGATCCACCTCCTAGAGTAATGGAAATAAAAACAAAAATAAACAAGTGGGACCTAATGAAACTTCAAAGCTTTTGCACAGCAAAGGAAACCATAAACAAGACGAAAAGACAACCCTCAGAATGGGAGAAAATATTTGCAAATGAATCAACGGACAAAGGATTAATCTCCAAAATATATAAACAGCTCATTCAGCTCAATATCAAAGAAACAAACACCCCAATCCAAAAATGGGCAGAAGACCGAAATAGACATTTCTCCAAAGAAGACATACAGACGGCCACGAAGCACATGAAAAGATGCTCAACATCACTAATTATTAGAGAAATGCAAATCAAAACTACAATGAGGTATCACCTCACTCCTGTTAGAATGGGCATCATCAGAAAATCTACAAACAACAAATGCTGGAGAGGGTGTGGAGAAATGGGAACCCTCTTGCACTGTTGGTGGGAATGTAAATTGATACAGCCACTATGGAGAACAATATGGAGGTTCCTTAAAAAACTAAAAATAGAATTACCATATGACCCAGCAATCCCACTACTGGGCATATACCCAGAGAAAACCGTAATTCAAAAAGACACATGCACCCGAATGTTCATTGCAGCACTATTTACAATAGCCAGGTCATGGAAGCAACCTAAATGCCCATCAGCAGACGAATGGATAAAGAAGATGTGGTACATATATACAATGGAATATTACTCAGCCATAAAAAGGAACGAAATTGAGTCATTTGTTGAGACGTGGATGGATCTAGAGACTGTCATACAGAGTGAAGTAAGTCAGAAAGAGAAAAACAAATATCGTATATTAATGCATGTATGTGGAACCTAGAAAAATGGTACAGATGAGCCAGTTTGCAGGGCAGAAGTTGAGACACAGATGTAGAGAATGGACATATGGACACCAAGGGGGGAAATCTGCGGTGAGGTGGGGATGGTGGTGTGCTGAATTGGGCGATTGGGATTGACATGTATACAGCGATGTGTATAAAATTGATGCCTAATAAGAACCTGCAATATAAAAAAACAAACAAAACAACTAATACTAAACTTTCATTGGGTTATTTGTATGGAAATATGTTAATATAAATGTTTCAGACATTACATGAAATTTCTAAAAATCTTATATTTGTATTTGTATGGAAATACGTATGGAAATATGTTAATATAAATGTTTCAGACATTACATGAAATTTCTAAAAATCTTATATGTTCTGGTATAATGTTATAAGTAATAATCCTAGTTATTACTTTAAAATGTATATCTCAGAAATAATTAATTTTCTTGTCAACTGCATTATTATGAACTTTCATCAAATCTTTAACCATGGTCATTTTTAAGTCTTTTGTCATTTACAGACAGTTCTGGGTGTACTCTGATGATTTCGCAAATATGTTCCTATAAAAGGGTTCCATCTTCAAGAAATTCATGGAAAAGACTCTGACAAGTACAGGTTTCTGGTAACTGACTGTACTGCTGAACTGAATGAATAAGCATTTTCAGAACTCTAATGAAAAACTGATGAACTCATAAAAGTGCTAACAAAAGATCAAGATGAAAAAAAAAATTAATTACATGGGACTGAGTGAACTGATGAGGATGAGTATAATTTTTGTGACTTTCTGTCTGAATTTAAAAAAAAAAAAAAATCCCACAAGGACTCAGAGGCAAAGAATATACAAATCAATTTTCACTGCAAAGTAAAGGAGCTGTTACAGTGGAGGATTACTGGACTGAATGTCAATATTATGACATAGTATGACTGTGTTTCATGTTTGGTAATTGCAATCATCGTTGCTTTTGTTGTGGTCATCCATGTACAATGCTTGGTGTCAGTCTATTTATCTCTTGTAAAAATAAAATACAGTGTGTGTGTGTGAAAAAAAAAAAACAAGTGAGAAAAAGGATTATTAAAAAAACAACAATTTAAAAAAAAAAAAAAAAGAAATGCTTGTTCAAGGTCACACGTCAGGATTTAAACCAAGCAGTCTGTTTCCAAGGCCAATATTCTTGATTTGCTTCACTTGATTCTTTCCCTAAGGTAAGTATTGTGCTCTTGGCCTCTTGCACGACTTCTAACCTTGGTCAGAAAGACAAAACACTGGGACTTCCCTGGTGGCGCAGTGGTTAAGAATGTGCTTGCCAACGCAGGGGACATGGGTTCGAGCCCTGGTCTGGGAAGATCCCACATGGCGCGGAGCAGCTAACCCCGTGCTCCACAACTACTGAGCCCACGAGCCACAACTACCAAAGCCCACCGCCTAGAGCCAGTGCTCCGCAGAAAGAGAAGCCACCACAGTGAGAAGCCTGCGCACCGCAATGAAGAGTAGCCCAATGCACGAGTAGCAGCAACAAAGACCCAATGCAGCCAAAAATAAATAAATAAATAGATTTATAAAAAAAAAAAAGAAAGACAAAACACTAAAAATTCCTCAACCTGTGTTATCAGAAGCCAGGAAATATCAGAATTCTCCATGGGGACAAATGAATTAAGCTACCAAATTTCTTGTCTAGAGATATTCATATCACAATAAAATGTGTGTCTTCAGATGTTTAAAATCATTGTTTTCAAAAAGAAAGAGTTTTGACCACACACAGATATGCTGAAGCACAACCAGTCTGAACCACCACTGGCTCCACTGAACACATTTTGCAAATATCTGGAGGTGGCCTGACCAGTTGCTGGGTACCACTACTCCTGGGCGGGGTGGCAAATTGCAGGGCTCTCTGGTACCACCGAGCAGGAAGGGTGGTGACATGAGGTAGCTGTCATGCAGCACACACATGCTGGCTCGAGGGCTGCCTGTAGCACAAGCTCTGTCTCCATGAAAAGGAATAGAAATAGAACCCTTAGAGAGAGTGGAGGTGAGAACAGTTACACTGATCACATTACCATGCGCCAGGATTTTGCAGATCCCATCGACTCCTCACGTAGGCAGGACCATCTCCATTTTACAAATGAGGAACGGGGGCTGAAGACGATGATGTGATGAAGGGGTATCTATGTGTCTCCTCTGCCAATGCTTGCATCCCCCTTCTTCTGGCAATAGCAACCCTTGCCCCCCTCCCAGTCAACTATGACTCAGGTGAGGCTGCCTGGCTCCCGGGATGCACACCTGACCCAGCCGGGCCCCTCACCAATTCAGTCCGTAGGACACAGTGATTGGCTCAGGGGTGTGTACGTGACCCAAGTCAGCCAAGGAGATTCAGTCAGTCCTGGGGCTTCTGCTGGCTTCTTGGGAAAGAGGAGCTCTCTCTCCTCTGGAATGGCAGAAATGACAGGTGGTTTGTTGGCCTTGAGAGACTGGGGGCATTCTGTGGAATACGAACTTTCCTGAGACTGAACCATATAGAGCAGGACCAAGAGACGAGTAAGACCCAGTCTGAGGGTCCTCTGAGTCTGGCATTGCTTGAGCCTTTCATGTATGTGAGCAAAGCAATACCCAATTTTGATTAAGCCCATTGGTTTTCTTTTTCTGCCTATTTCCCTCTGCTTCCCCAGCTCCCCTTCTCTTCTTTTTAACCTCAAGTTCAGATGATGGGGCTAATCCTATTCCTCAGTCATGATCCATTGTCATCAGCCATTGGCAGGTCTCAGGGGGCAGAGGATGGGCACATGGGAAGATGTACCTCCCAGCCTCCCTTGCAGTCAGCAGGAGATGTGACTGAGTTTTAGCCATTCTTCTTTCAGCTATTCTATCCATTATCCACTCATCTTTTTTTTTTTTTTTTAATCATACTAAAGTAAATTCTAGACACCTTACCATTTGACCCTCATATAAGGACTTAAAAAACATTACCGGACTTCCCTGGTGGCGCAGTGGTTGAGAATCTGCCTGCCAATGCAGGGGACACAGGTTCGAGCCCTGGTCTGGGAGCATCCCACATGCCGCGGAGCAACTAAGCCCGTGCGCCACAACTACTGAGCCTGTGCTCTAGAGCCCATGTGCCACAACTACTGAGCCCATGTGCCACAACTACTGAAGCCCTCGCACCTACAGCCCATGATCTGCAACAAGAGAAGCCACTGCAATGAGAAGCCTGCGTACCACAACGAAGACCCAATGCAGCCAAAAATAAATAAATAAATAAATAAATAAATAAATAAATAAATAAATAAATAAATTTATTTATTTAAAAAAACCCATTACCACAATACCATTATCACACCCAACAAAATTATGGTAATTTCTTAAAATCTTCTAATACCCAATCCATATTTGTGTTTCCCCAGCTGTGCTAAAATGTCTTTCTGTAGTTGGTTTGTCCAAATCAGAATCCAGTTATGTTCCTTTTGCATACGGCTTATGTGTTTTAATATCTTTTTAATTTATTTTAATCTATAATAATAGCCTCTTTCATTCTTTACCCTACATCATTTATTTATTGGAGAAACAGAGTCATTTATCCTGTAGAATTTCCCACATTCTGGCCCTGGCCGATCGTATCCTCCCAGTGCTTCTTAATACGTTCCTCCATTCCCTGCGTTTTCTGTAGGAAGATCTAGAAGTGTGGTTCTATTCAGGGTCAGTTTGGGGGGGTAGGGATACTTCATAGTAGTACTGTGTATTTTCCATGGCATTGCACCCAGAGGCATATCACATCTGGGTGCTGCACTTTGGGTGATGTTAAAATGGATCAGGGGGTTCATTAACCATCATAAAGCCCCCTTGCCTTTCACTGTGTGGTTTTAGCAGCAATGATGACTGTGGCTTAGATCCATTATTTCAACAGGGGTTGCAAAAATAGTGGTTTTCTAATCAAATCATGTTTCTTGCTTTTATTCACCATGATTCTTCTCTAAAGATAAACTTTTCCCCATCAACTCTTTGATTACTCTGAAATATAGTCTATCCAGTAAAGACAGGATAAGTGCTTGTTTCTTTTTTTTTTTATTTACCTGTTTTCAGAATAATGACTTACTCCTTACCAAACTTAAACAAAAACCCCACAATACATTCTTAGTAAGTATCATTTAAAGAGGATTTAAAGTATATATGCTATTTCAATAAATTATGAACATTATTCTTTTTGATGCTCAAACTGTCTCATCTTTGGCCATAGAGAGTCCCTTCAAGTAGATTTATCTCCTTTCCATAGGACCCAGGGAGTCCTGAGAGCTTCCTTGTTTTCTGGCACAAGATGTCCCAGGCTTATCTTGTCCACATCCTGCCCCAGTCCTGGGGTTAATCATTTTTCCAAGGAGCCCTGATTCCTTTTTGGTGCTTAAAAGAACACAATCATTTTTTAAAAATTAATTAATAATTTTTTTTTTATTAAACATCTTTATTGGAGTATAACTGCTTTACAATGGCGAAGGACACAATCATCTTAAAAGCTCTCCTCCTGTGGAAGTGAAGCAGACAAGCAGTTCCCACAATCGCTGGTCAGATCTTTTCTGGTGCCGCCAGGAGAGACAGATGCTGCAAAGAAACCTCACTGCTTTCAAGAGTTTGGCCTCTGGCTGGCCCTGCCGGAAAGGACAATGGAGAAAAGCCCAGAAAAACCAAGCCCAGCTGTCTTCGCATCCTTCCCGCAGAGCAACTGGCCAAGAGCTGACAGGTGTGAGGTGGGGGTTTTCCTGGAGACCTGCTTCCTCTGCTCACCAAGCTGATACCTCAAACAAAGAGTGACAAGTTTCCTCATGGAGGACTCAGTGGTGCTACTGCGAAGTGTGTAATTGTGTCTGTGTGGGAGAGGAGAGGTGGATTTCCTAAGGGCTTTTGGTAAGGCCTACACAAACAATTTAAAGCTCACTTCCATCCTAAGAGCTAAGTACCATTTCTATCCCCATTGTACAGACAAGGAAAGTGAGGCTCAAAGAGGTTAAGTCACATGGTTAAGGTCAGCACATAATAAGTAAGTGGATGGGTTACAGTGTGACCCAAGTCTCTTGGACTTCATAAAAACGAAGCTCCCTACACCTGGGGAGAGAGGTGCTTTTACAATATCAAAAACACTAGCAGCAGCAACTGAAATTGCTAAATGTCACTCCAATATCCATTCTCCCTTTCTTTCTTATTATCGGAACTCTGGAAAACAATGTGCACAGCTGAAAGACTACATTTCCCAGCTTCCCTTGCAGTTAGGGAGTAGCCAATGAAATATAAGCAGAAGTTGTTGGCTGGGACTTCTGGGTAAGCTCCTTGTAAGGGAACAGACAGCTGCTGGGTAGCCATTGCCCTCCTTCTTCCTAGCTTCCTGCTTACACTGTGGCCAGGATGACTGGAGCTCCATCGTCATCTTGGATCATAAAACAGCACTGAGAATGGAAACCTGGCATGAGGATAAGGGAACAAAAAGATAAAAGGAGCCTGGGTCCCTGATGATGAGGAATTGCCATGCCAGGTGGGACTGCCTATGACCAAGATTCTCTACTTGATCAAACTCTAGTCAGTCTCCCCTGAGCTCTCTTCTCAATTAGACCCTGACTTTTGAGCTTCCCGTGTTCATCTCTGCATTGTTCAATTTTAGCAAGAATCCTGCTAAAGTAGTTTAGCCAGAACAGTGCCTCCGCCATCAATATCTGATCACCCTTGATATCAGATCAGCTTCCTCATCCTCCACCATCGTCCAGGTGATGTCTGATTGCACTGGCCTGCCTTCAGCAGGAATACTGTTAGGCCATTTTAGCCAGAACCCTCCTTCATCCCTGATGTTTGCTTTTAGTAGTTTTTCATCCATTTACCTCCTACCCTGCTCCTTAGGTATAAGTCCCTACTTGTCTTTGTTGTATTTAGAGTTGAGTCTGATCTCAATCCCCTGCTACAAAACCCCATCGTAGTGGATCCCCTTGAATAGAGTCTTCCTTACAGTCTTGATCAAGTGTCATGTATCATTTGTTCTTTGACACCTATCTTTGGACTTCCTTTATGGGAGAGAGAAACAGAACTCTATCTTGTTTAAGCCATGTACTTGGGTATTTTGTTCAGGGTAGATGAGCCTAATCCAAATAGATATAAACAACAACGTCAGACGCAGAAGCACTGCAGAATTCTGGATCTTCAGTGATGCCCTGCTTCACAGGCTATCAGCTTTCCCGAGAAAACTTTCCTTTTATATGACAAATATCTTGCAAAGTCCCCTTTATTATCTTGAAATAAAAATCAGTCACATGTAATATATCCAAATCAGTATAATGTCCCAATTCTAATGTTATGTTAGGAGAAATGAAAAGAAAGTAATTTGTAAAAATAGGTATTTCAATATATAAATGCTTGGGTGCAATTACACCAGCAGACACAATGAAGTATATAGTTAGATGCTAATACCTACACCTAAAATCGCTGTGTGTGTGGCAGGCTAACCGGAGTGTTTTCTTAGTGACTCAAATACAGGACTGGTTTCAACTTTCTAAAATGTCAAAACCCTCAGTAAAGTTTCAATCAGAATGAAACAAAGCATAATCTTACCTCGATTTACACAGTTAGATGCATTTCTAGAAAACACAATATTAAAACCACACAAGAGGGAAGAGATATGGGAATATATGTATATGTATAACTGATTCACTTTGTTATAAAGCAGAAACTAACACACCATTGTAAAGCAACTATACTCCAATAAAGATGTTAAAAAAAATACTATGTGTTTATATAAAAAAGTTCCAGGATGAGCTAATTAGGAACAGGTTTTTCATCTACATGAGTTTCTGGTAGGACACGGAGAATTCGTGTGGGGTGCAGGACAGCTTTGTGGTTTGGAGCTGTCCCACACATTGCAGGAGACAGTGGACCCCTCCAGCGGACCTGGGCGCTAAGAGCACATTGCAAGCGCTCCCTAGTGTGTGGGACTGTCCTGGCTGAGGACTGCTGGCTGCACAGCTGAAAACATGGCCTCTGCAGCCCCACAACGAGAGCAGAGTCACCACAATGAGAGCTGTGCTTTCTTCGCCAGGTTTCTGCTGGATTCCAAGGGTGACTCTTGGGTCGGGGATCACTGGCCCCATTTGCTGGATGAAAAAGCCGTAGACACTGGGAAATTGCCGATGCTGAAAGAGCCGAGCCTTGAGCCCCTCGATGACTTAAATCCTAAATTTTTGTTAGAAGAGCTAACAAAGAATAAGTGTAACCATCAACACAATTCTGTTTTATACACAAACACCTCGCCAAGCCAACGCTGCACATTTTTCTCGTAAGA
This sequence comes from Eschrichtius robustus, assembly GCF_028021215.1. Taxonomy (NCBI): domain Eukaryota; kingdom Metazoa; phylum Chordata; class Mammalia; order Artiodactyla; family Eschrichtiidae; genus Eschrichtius; species Eschrichtius robustus. The sequence goes on along the minus strand of NC_090829.1, from coordinate 22,628,161 downwards.
CACTTGCCAATTAAATTGGGTTGGCTAATTAATCCTCAGGTGATATGAAATTATAATCCAACCATGCTTTGCTTGCAGCGTAAGAATAGAGAGGAAATGCATCTGTGGCGGATTTCCGCCAACCTCTCAGCCTGAAATGCGACAAGGATGAGGGATGAGCAGGAGCTGTAGCCTCACAGTGCTAAGCTAGCCCTTGCCTGACAGTCACAAGAAGGAACTGATACGAGTTCCCAAGAACTGTGACGTGAGAGGAATCAATACAAAATACACCAAAATTCATATTTCTTCTACCAAAAAACTGACCAACTTTTTTGTCTTCTAACCCCAGATTGGTTTTGCAGAACTCTGGGCATGGCAAATTTATATTATGATTTCTCTCCTTCCCTCTGTAGGCAATGGGTGAACTCAACTTACTGACATAGCCCCTCTCACTGTTTTCATATATGTTTTTCATTTTAAAATAAAGGAAAATGCTTTCTTGTTTTTTTTTTAAATTTATTTTTATTTATATTTATTTTTGGCTGTGCTGGGTCTTCGTTTCTGTGCGAGGGCTTTCTCTAGTTGTGGCAAGTGGGGGTCACTCTTCATCGCAGTGCGCAGACCTCTCACTATCGTGGCCTCTCTTGTTGCGGAGCACAGGCTCCAGACGCGCAGGCTCAGTAATTGTGGCTCACGGGCCTAGTTGCTCCGCGGCATGTGGGATCTTCCCAGACCAGGGCTCGAACCCGTGTCCCCTGCATTGGCAGGCAGATTCTCAACCACTGCGCCACCAGGGAAGCCCAGGAAAATGCTTTCTTTACCCAACTCTTTCCTTTGCACACAAGTTTCTACTTTTTTTCTTGAGACAGCAAAGACTGACACTGGCAGAAATTTCTTGAAGCATAAGTCAGGCAGATAAAGGGTTTTAATAAAGGCGGAGTTGACAGCTTTCCTTTGGGCAAAATGGAATGCCCCGTGGGGTACTGCACGTATTGGCCTTCTACTGGGTAGCAGGCCTACTCACAAGTGTATCTCACATTTAGTGCTCACAGCAGCCCTGTTGGGGCAGGTATCACAATTCTCATTATATAGATGGGAAAAATCGGAGAAGATGACTTGCTTAAGTTCCCAGAGCAGGCGGCAGACTCAGGATTTGAACCCAGATCTGTCTGAGCTAGGAAAGCATGGTGATTCTCTCACCCCCTTTGATAATTCCCCGTTTGAACAGCTTTGCCCTCCTCTACTTCCTCACCTGGGGCAGGGCTTTCACTGCCCATCAGGCACGATTATTTTGTGGGGCACAAAATAATAATAATAATCTGCCCTGGGACTCCGTCTCCGTCTCCAAATCTGAAACTCCAGGGGCGCAATTGTAAATGCAAATTCTACCTACCAAATCCTTTGGAAAGCAGTTCTCTCTCCCAGCTCTGTCTCTCCCACAAATATAACTGAGTGCAATTATATTGGTCTTTCATAAACAATGAAGAACCATTGAAGGAAGTTCTAAATTCAAGCAAGCTCTGCCAGGATTTCTCTGTAACTCAGTAAACACTGCTGAATATTAATACACAAATAAACAAGAAAACTGATGTGTTCTGTGCTTCCCTAGACTGTGAACACACTCTCGGTGATGGGGGCCTAGGGAAAGGCCGGGACAGGCCAACTGCAGTCACTGGCTCTTCTCCTCGTCCCACCTGCTTTAAAGGGAAACCCTCCGGGAACAAAGAGGAAATTGAACCAAAAAACACAATATTACTTTAAATCCTTGATTTCCTGTATGACACAGCAAAGTATTTACTCTGATACCCACTCAAGTCATCATAGAATCCCATGCCCCAAGAGGAGAAGGGCTAGGGGGAGATAAAAAGAGGGCATTTATCACAACTGTAATTAGAATCAGTTTTTAAGATTTGTAAAGATACAATTAAAGAATTGTATCTTTAATCGTTTTAAAGATACAATGTGAATATTTTGCATACGATGTCCCTATGGGGTAGAGATTCTAGGAGTACCCAGCTGCTGCTTTCAAATTCGTAATTGCATTCTGGCTAAATTATACCATTAAATCATAAAATTATTAATATGCAGCCCACTTTTGGACATATATAACCAGTACCAAATTGTGTCTTTCTTAGAGGACAAATACCTGATGGTGAAAATATTTATTCAAATTACATTTAATTTGTTCTCTATCATCACAGAAGACTATAAAATCATTCTGTATTTCTCTCCATGTTTTAATGTTTGTAATCTACCAGGCCCTTAAGCATCGCCCAGATTTTCCTAAAATGTTACTGCAACGAACTTTCGGGGGTACTCCTCTGTGGGTCCATGCTGTTTCCAGGTTCTGTGGGTTCTGAGTGCCAGCTGCTGGGCTCAAAGGGGAAGAACCCCCTGCAGAACCCAGGAGACAGACCGGGCTGCGAGCCCTACAGCAGCTGCTGGGCGCCCCCTAGAGCTTCGGAAGGGGCAAGATGCCTTATTTCTATGTAAGTCTTAAACTCCTTCTATTCCTGAAGGAGAAACACGTTTGCTGGGACGAAGTGAGAGCATGGCATGAACATATATACACTACCAAATGTAAAGTAGATAGCTAGTGGGAAGGAGCTGCATAGCAGAGGGAGATCAGCTCAGTGCTTTGTGACCACCTAGAGGGGTGGGATAGGGAGGGTGGGAGGGAGATGCAAGAGGGAGGGGATATGGGGATATATGTATACATGTAGCTGATTCACTTTGTTATACAGCAGCAACTAACACACCATTGTAAAGCAATTATACTCCAATAAAGATGTTAAAAAAAAAAAAGAGAGAAAGAAAGAAACACGCTTGAATTGAGAGAAATGTTGGGGTAGATTTTTTTCCTAAGCTACTTTTCACGTAAATTAAAAATTGGGTTGCATTGGTAATCATTTTCTAGCGGTTTCAGGAATAGAATTATCAGCTCTTTAAATGCCTTGCAACAGCACAATATTACTTCTGTGGTCTTCCTTCCCAAAGTGCATAACCTCAATCTAATCATAAGGATAAAATAAGACAAACCCAAATTATGGGTCATTTTGCAAAAGAATTTGTCTGTGCTTTGAAAAATATTAGTGTCTGAGAGTGAAAAGCTGAGAATTGCTCCAGAGTGAGGGAGACTAAAGAGACATGAAAACTAAATGCAACATGTGATTCTGAACTGGATCGTTTTGCTCTCAAGGGCATCATTGGGACAAGCAGCCAATTTGAACATGCACTGTACATTAGATGATAGTATTGTATAAATGCTACTCTTCCTGAATTTAATAATTGCACTATTGTTATATAAGAGAATGTCCTCGACCTCTGAAACTCACTCTTAACTGAAAATTAAACTAAAAAAAATAATTGAATGTCAATGTGTACATTATATGCACATTGTATTAGTTTCCTCTTGTGGTTTTAACAGATTACCACAAACTTAGTGGCTTTAAGTAACACAAACTTCTTATCTTACAATTCTGGAAGTCAGAAGTCTGAAATGGGTCTTAGTGGGCTAAAATCAAAGTGTCTGCAGGACTGCATTCCTTTCTGCAGGATCTAGGGAAGAATGTTTTCTTGCCTTTTCCAGCTTCTAGAGGTTGCCCATAATCCTTGGTTCATGACACCCTTCCATCTTCAAAGCTCACTACGGCTGGTGGAGTCTTTGTCTCGATGCCATCTCTTTGGTTCTGACTCTTCTGCTTCCCTTGTCCCCATTCGGAAGGACTCTTTTGATTATATTGGACCCTCCTGGATAATCCAGGATAATCTCTTTATCTTAGTCAGCTGATTTGCAACCTTAATTTTGTCTGCATCCTTAATTCCTCCTTGCCATGCAGCATAATATATTCATAGGCTCCAAGGATTAGGATGTAGACATCTTTGGGGGCCATCATTCACACACACACACACACACACACACACACACTGAAATAAAGAGAGAGAGAGAAAGCAAATGTGTTAAGATGTTAACAAGTTAACCATAAATGAAGAGTATATGGAAGTTAACTGCAATATTTTTGCAACTTTTCGTGGGTTTAAATTTTTTTCCAAAGAAAAAATTCAGTTAAAAAAAAAACTCCTCACGATAACGCTGAATATTTCAAACAACACAAATCCACAATCTCTTATCTGAAATTCAAAAACTCTAAAAACTAACCATTTTTCATAATTCCTTTGACTTCAAAGGCCCACCTGAACCATCACAGGCTTTCACAGCCTCTTCTTACCCCCTTGCTGTGACTGGACGTCCATCGGCGTCCCTTCACTCTCTCTGGGCTGTTTCACCTGGGGTGGCTCACGTGCCAGGCTCTGGGCTAGGTCCTGGGAGGCAATACAGGCAGGACTGCCCTGCCCTCTGAGAGCCCAGAGTCAAATGCAGCCAGTGCCAAAGCCACAGTGAGATCAGCAAAACCCAACCCGGGCCTGAGGGCAGGGAGATTCGGAATGGGAGCAGAGATGGCTTTGGGGAGAGGTGATGCACGTTAGTAAACAAGTGAAGAAGATCAATAAGGAGAAGGCACCCTACGTGGGAGAACAGTGTGGGGAAATGCTTGGAGGCTTGACTGCGCATGCCCTGTTTGAGAAAGTCAAGTCAATTGGTCTGATGGGAGGACAATGGAGGCTGGAGGGCAGACAAGGGCAGGCCATGCAAGAGGGCTTCTTTGCATGGCATTACCATGATGAGGAAACTGTTCTGATCCTGAAGTTCCTGGGGGGCCCACAACAGGGAAAATTTTTTTTTTTTTTTTTTGGTTGCGTGGCACAGCTTGCAGGATCTTAGTTCCCTGACCAGGGATTGAACCTGTGCCCTCGGCAGTGAAAGTACAGAGTCCTAACCACTGGACCACCAGGGAAATCGCCACAATAGGGATTTTTATTGTGGAATATTTACTGAGAGAAAACACACACCCCCAGATGGGTGTGGTAGGCAGCTTTTAAAGTGGCTGTGTGGGTGATACCTGCTTCCTGATGTTCACCGCCTGGTGTAATACCCTCCCCTTGAGGGTGGGCTGGACCTGTGACTTGCTTCTACTTGAACAGAATAAAAATAGTGGGCGATCACTCCCAAGATCTGTTTATAAAGACTTTGGCTTCGGGCTTCCCTGGTGGCGCAGTGGTTGAGAATCTGCCTGCCAATGCAGGGGACACGGGTTCGAGCCCTGGTCTGGGAAGATCCCACATGCCGCGGAGCAACTGGGCCCGTGAGCCACAACTACTGAGCCCGCGCGTCTGGAGCCTGTGCTCCACAACAAGAGAGGCCGCGATAGTGAGAGGCCCGCGCACCGCGATGAAGAGTGGCCCCCGCTTGGCGCAACTAGAGAAAGCCCTCGCACAGAAACGAAGACCCAACACAGCCAAAATAAATAAATAAATAAATAATAATTAAAGGTGCTAATAATTAAAAAAAAAAAAAAAGACTTTGGCTTCCCTCTTGCTCACCTCTTTTGCTTCCACTAACTCACTCACTCTGATGAAACAAGCTGCCCTGTTGTGAACTGCACTATAGCAAGCAACTGAGAGTGGCTTTTGGCCAAGAGTTATCAAGCATCTGAGGCCCTCAGTGCAAGAACTAGTGAGGAACTGAATCCTACGGATGATCACACGAGTGGGTGTGGGCTTGGAGGCAGATCCTTTCCCAGGCGAGCCTTGAGTTGACTGCAGCCTCAGCTGACACTGCAGCCCCCGAGAGTCCCTGGGATGAAGGACTCAGACCCACAGAAACCGTGAGACAGTAGGTATTTGCTGCTTTAAGTTATTAAAGTTTAGGCGTAATTTGTTATGCAGTGATAGATAGGAAGGAAAAAATTTTAAATCATCAGACCGCAGTCTGAAGAAACAGAGCATCAGTTCCTTCAGTGTCTCCTCTGTGCCTATTCTCCATCCCACCCTCTTCCCCTTTCTCCTGCCAGAAGTAACCACCATCCAGAATTTTTGTTTATCATTCCCTTGCTTTTTAAAAAACACACATATATGTTTGCCTAAACACATTTTGTTGAGTTTTGAAGGTTTTTAAACTTTATCTTATATAAATCGAGTTACACGTATGCTTCTGTGATTTGCATTTCTTATTCAAAATTAAGCTCCTGAGACTGATCCATGCTGATCATGTGGTTCATTCATTTTCACTGATGTGAATTTCTCCACTCGTTTGTCCTTGGACACTTGGAATGTTTTCAGTGTTTTTCTATTGCCACCAGCCTGCTGTGAACATTCTTGGGCATGACTCCTGGAACATGTGAGCCAAGATTTCTCTGGTGTAGACACGTAGGAGTGAAAGGGCTGCTTATGTATAAGCATCTTCAACTTTATAATATAATGAAAATGTTTTCCAAAGGGATGATACCACTCTACACTCCCAACTGGTGTGCAGAAGAATTCCTCTGTTCTGCATCCTTTTTGATCATTATGAAATGACTTCTCGTGATTTTAATTTGCAGTTCCCTAATTACTACTAAGATGAACATTTTTTCACATGCTTATTGCAGATCAGGTTTTATTCTCCTGCACAATGCTTACTTATGACTTTTGTCCAGGTTTTTATTGGGTTGTCTTTAACTGATTGATTCACAGGTGTTCTTTATACATTCTGATACTATACCTTGTCAATTACAAGTGTTGCAAATATATTCATTTGGCATTATCTTTGCATTCTTTTTGAAGTATTTTGAGGAAAAGAAGTTATAAAGTTTAATGTAGTCCAATTTATCAGTCATTTCCTGTACGATGTACACTTTTTGTGTCTTGCTTAACTTTCTCTCCCACTAGTTTATAAAGATTTTCTCCTATATTTTCTTCTTAAAACTGTAAAATTTTGGCCTCTCACATTTACGTCTAATCCATTTGAAATGGATTCTTTTAGTATGGCATAAGGTGTCCACCAAGTGGATATGAATATCCAATTTTATAATTTTTCATATGGATAACCTTGAACCAGCACCATGTTGAATGGTCCATCCAGTTCTCAAGGATTTGTGATGCTATCTCAGATACAATCAAGTCTCTGTCTAGGTGTGTGTCTGTTTCTGGGCTCTATCTTCTGCTCCATTGTTTCAGTTGTATATCCTTGTGCCAATACCAGAAGTCCTAATTACTCTAACATTATAATAAAAATGTCACCTTATCTTATCCTTCTTTAGAAGCATCGAGGTTATTCTGGCCCTTTGTTTTACCATGTACACTTTATGATTACTTTAATTAAATTCTAAGAAAAATGCTGTTGATCTTAAATCATATAGAATCCATAGGTCTATTGGAGACCATTGCTATTGCTCTAAGTTTCCCTACCCATAACATGTTGTATTTCTACAATTATTCGGGACTTCTTTAATAGTTTTCCAAAAGAGTGTATCATTTTGTATCATTTTCTCCATATTTTCTGAGCTTTAGGTCCAGCTATGTTATTTTTCACTGTTGCTATTGTAAATGGTATTATTTAAATTTTGTAGTATTTTGTTTGTTGCTTCAATAAAACACAATTATTTCTATATACCTAGCAACATTGTTAAACATATGTTAACTCTAATAATTAATCTATAGATTCTTTTGAGTTTTCCATGTGGATAATCATAATAATTTAGTCTCTTCCTCTCTGTTTCTGGCTAGGATCTTAAGTACAATGTCAAAAAGTGGTAATAGCAGAATTCTTGACTTGTTCTTGATTTCAAAGGAACTATAGTAACATTTCACTTCTAAGTATGATGGCTACTATAGGTTTTTTGGAGATATTTCTTATCAGGTTAAAGAACTCAGCTTCTACTTCGTTTGTGAAGAGTGTTATCATGACTGAATATTAAATTTCACTGGAGGCTTTTTCCATATCTGTGATGATCATATGGTGTTTCTTCACTAATCTGCTGATGTGATGAATTGCATTAATACATTATTTAATGTTAAACTAGCCTTGTGTTGTTGGGATTATCCCAATTTGGTCATAATCTACTATGGACAAAGAATGTCGCCTGCCATTTCAGTAAACGAAGGATGTTTTGGAGGTCTTAAAGCTATCAGCCACTACAGCCTCTGCCCCCTACTCCTTCCCTGGTGTACCCTGAAGGGCTTCAGGATGGAGAAAAACAGGATACTGGCCATGCATGTATAGTCAACTAATATTTGACAAGGGAGACAGGAACACTCAATATGGAAAAGATTGTATCTTCAATAAATTGTGGTGGGAAAACTGGATAGTCACATGCAAAAGAATGACAATGAACTCCGATCTTACACAAAAATTAAGTCAAAATGGATTAAAATTTAAGTCAAAATGGATCAAAGACTTAAATGTAAGACCTGAAAATGTAAAAGTTTTAGAAGGAAATAGGGGAAAATCTCCTTGACATTGGTCTTGGCAACAATTTTTTAGATATGACACCAACAGCAAAAATTAATAAGTGGGACTACATCATACTAAAACATCTTCTGAAGTAAGTTAGACAGAGAAAGGCAAATTCTGTATGATCTCATAGGAATCTAATAGAGCTGAACTCATAGAAATAGAGAATAGAATGGTAGTTGCTAAGGGCTGGGATTGAGGGGATCTGGGGAGATCTTAGTCAAGGGGTACAAACTGCCAGTTATGAGTTCTGGGGATCTAAAGTACAGCATGGTGACAATATTTACAATACTGTATTATATACTTGAAAGTTGCTAAGAGTCCAATTTTAAATGTTTTACCACACACACACACACACACACACACACACACACACACACACACAAATGGTAATTATGAGAGGGGATGGAGGTGTTAACTAACCTTATTGTGGTAATCATTTGGAGAAAGGAAGGGAGCAGGGCACAACCTTTAAAAGAATGACATAGCCCGAGGACATGACATAAACTGATTAGAACCAAATAGGTCCAAGATGGCAGATGACTAGACCTTGAACCTCAGTATATGCTCATTGTAACACCTCAGCAAACTAAGTGATACATCCACAGGCGCCATGACAGTTTCAAGGCTGACCACAAAAGGTCAAAAAGTGGGCAGTGGCCCAATTCCTGGAAATCCCCACTCCTTCCCCAAAATAGCTGGAATACTCCTCTCACTCGTTAGCCTATGAAATTCTCCACCCCTATAAAAACTGACCACCCCATACCCTGGGGCCTCTCTCACCTTCCCAGATGGTCCATATGGATGACATATGGAGTGTGTATCTCCCTGAATAAACCTTCTTTCACTACTGTGGCTCGCTCTTGAATTCTTTCCTGTGTGAAGCCAAGAACCCACACTTGGTGGCCATCCCAGGGACTCAGACGTGACCTGGGATGTGACCATCCTCTCGTGCCCCATTCTCTTTCCTGCAACAATTTTGCACACAAAAGTGTACTTTCAAATCATCATATTGTACACCTTAAACATATACAATGTTATATGTCAACTATATCTCAATAAGGCTGGGGGGAAAATATTTTTGTAAGAGTATGGGGAAAATACATCTAAAAGTTCTATTCTCTGAACTATTTCCCCAAATGATGGAATTTTGCCTACCTATTGATAGCTTCTCTGAGATAGGTAACATTTTGCACTTTAAAGAACAATGACAACACCAGAAAAACAAAACAAAACAAAGCTGTCTGCATGATTTGGATACATGTTGAAGTATGAGAACCACAGCCCCAGTGTACCCTTGGAAGGGGAGTTTTGAGAATCACAAAGCCTCAGTCAGCTGAGTCCCTAAAGGACTGTTAGAGCAGAACCAATCTGTTCTCAGCCCAAGACCCTTAAATGAGCAAGCAATAAATTCCTATTAGGTTGAGCCATTATGTATTTGAGTCTCTAAACTACTGTGCCCTAGCCTACCCTAACTAATATAAATGCTTACCTCATTAATTTTCAGCCTTTTTTCCTTTTATAATATATGGGCTTAAAAGGTAAAATTTTCTCTAAGGACTGCTTAAAAAGTTATCAGTTTTGACATTTAGACTTTTTATTATCATTCAGTTCAAAATATTTTGTCCATTTGATTGAGGGGACTTGTGGATTCTTTAGAAGCATGTGTCTCAATTTCCAAACTTACAAAGTTCTTCAGTTTTCTTGTTGATTTCCAGTTTAATTGCTTTGTGGTCCCAGAAACTCCTCTGTATGACTTTAATACTTTGAAGTTCGATGAGACTGCTTGGGTCCATTTTTATCAACATTCTGTGTATGCTTGAAAAAGCACGCATATTCTGCAGATGTTGAATGCAGTGTTCTATGTGTTTCCATTGGGTCAGAGTTGTTAATCATCTTGTTGAAATCTATATGCTTACTGTTTTTATTTGCTTGTTCTATCAATTTCTGAGTGAACTTCGTCAAAAACTACCTCTATTGCTGTGGGTTTGTCTGTTTCTTCTTGTGGTTCTTTCCATTTTGGCTTTATACAATGAGGAAATGTCATTAGATGCATGAAAATTTTAAATCATTGAATCACTGTGTTTTGGTGAAACAAATCTTTTATTATTATGTGGTGACTAACCTTCTTGAATTCTAGGAATGTTTTCTTGCCTGAAAGCCTTTTTTCTCTGGTAGCAATATAGTTACACTTATTTTCCTTTGGGTAGTATTTTTACACCTTATCCAATTCTTTTACTTTCAACCGTAGCATGTCCTTATGGTTTAGCCATGTCTTTCACAAAGTTGTTGTTCGTTTTTAAATTCAGCCTGAAAATCTTTGAACTGGAACATTTGGTCCTTTTCCACTTAATGTAACTACTGATATATTTGGATTTAAAACTATATTATTTCATGCTTTTTGTCTCTCCTTTCTGGCCTTCTTTTTAACTGAATTTCATGTTTTCCCCTTCTACTAGTATGAGGAAGAGGCCTTTCATTGGTTATCCTATGTCTTACAATGTATATTTAAAATTTTAAATGAATCAAAATCTTTGTCTTCCTTCTGGTTAATACGAGGTTCATAGAATGTTCAAACTCCCACTTACCTCCTTCCTCACTTTCATAAAATTGTAATGTGCTCGGGGCTTTCCTGGTGGCGCAGTGGTTAAAAATCAGCCTGCCAGTGCAGGGGACACGGGTTCGAGTCCTGGTCCGGGAAGATCCCACATGCTGTGAAGCAACTAAGCCCGTGCGCCACAACTACTGAGTTCGCATGCCACAACTACTGAAGCATGCAGACCTAGAGCCTGTGCTCCGCAACAAGGGATGCCACCACAATGAGAAGCCCACGCACCGCAACGAAAGAGTAGCCCCCGCTCGCCGCAACTAGAGAAAGCCTGCGCACAGCGATGAAGATCCAACGCAGCCAAAAATTAAAACATTAAAAAAAAATTGTAATGTGCTGTATTTTTCTGTTATTTAAAAAAATGCCACAATTATCTCTTTTATATGGTTAAACACCTTTTGCATTTGCCTGCCTAACTTACTGCTTTTTTGTTTACCATTTTATCTTGCATTTTAGGCCTTCCATTTGGTCTCAGATTCCTTCTGCCTAAATCTTTTAGGATTTCCTTTGGTGAGCTTCTGTTGATAGCAAACTCCCAGTTTTAATTTTTCTGAAATTTCTTTATTCTATCCTCATTTCTGAAAGATTTTTACTGGGTATAAAATCCTAGTTTGGCAGTACCCTGGAAGGAATTGTTCCATTGTCTTCTGTTATTAATGTGGAGTTAGTTGTCAGCCTACCTGTCATTGCTTTGAAGCTTCTGTCAGAGGAAAAATTCTGGATGCTTTTGTCTCAAATTTTTCTCTTTGCCTTTGGTTATCTAATTTCATGACTTTGTGCCTAGATATGGGCCCATTTTTATCTATTCTCTTTGGGATTACCTGGGATTTTGAATCTGTGGAGTGCTGTTCTTCATAGTTTGAGAAAATTCTCAGCCTTTGTAGCTTCAGATGATCTCTGTGATCCGTTTTCTCTCTGCTTCTCTGGGACACCAATCAAACGCCTATTGGACTTGGTGTGTATCCTGCCTGCATCTTACTCTCTCCTCTGTTAATTTCTTCCTCTTTGCCGCGTTCTGCATTTCTTCTGCTCCATCTTTCAGTTAAACAATTCTCCTTCAACGTTGTCCAACTGCGCTTTAAATTTTATTTTTCATTTCTAGAAGTTATATTTGGTTTTCAAATCTGTTCTACCATTTTTAAGTGGCCCATTCTGTTTTCAAGTAGGCCTTATATTTTTAAAAATGTACTAATTTGCATTTTACAATCTTTATTTGATAACTCCAGAATCTGGTTTTTTGTTTTTTTGTTTTTTTTGGTGGGGGGAGGATAGTCTGGTTTTGCTTCTATTTTGAGGGTTCTCACCACGGGTGCGGTCTCCTTCCTTGCTTATTATTCACTTTGTGCGGCTCATAGTCCTTGAAAAACTATCGACGTGGTTTTACCACGACCTGGGATGAGGGATGAGGATTGCTTTTTCCAGAAATGAATGGGATTTGCTTCTATTGTGCACTTGAGATTTATATTTCTGGAACCACTTTAATTCAGGACCCGAGGGTCCCCCTCCCCACTCTAATAATGCAGATTTGGGCTTTAATTCTGCTCAAGGGTCAGTACTTGATCTACAGTCTCAGGGATAGGCTCTTTTCCTCTTTCAATTTTTCTTCTCAGTTCTGCTCAGCACCAAGGAAACTTTGTCTAGTCTCAAGGGGGCAGAAGAAAGAATCCAAATGTACTTCTGGGGTCCCAACTTAACGGGAAGGGTCTACTAGGCTCCCCAACTTAGGGGAGGTTTACTTGGTCATCTGCTTCTGTCTCCCTTGTTCTGAAAGGCTATCAAGATTATAGTTAGATCAGCAAACACGTCTAAGTGCCTATTAACTCTATAGGTTCTTGCTGTATCTTGGATTTTGGCCTGCTTGTTCCTCATTATTATATTAACTCTAGGATGATAAGATTTTTGAAGTATTTTATCTAGTATTTTAATCACACTCATTAGAAACTTTGGCCCTTAAACGTAGCCCATTATGCAGGTAGCAGAAATCAAGATCTTCACCTTGCTTTGATGTTCTTCAGTTTCGCTATGTGTATAGGCATGATTTAATCCTACTTAGGATACACTGTGATTCGTGGAGCTATGGATTCATGTTTATCAACTTTGGGAATTTTACCTTTTAAAATATTACCACTTCTCTATTCTCTTCATTACTTTAATATAATGTAGTATTAGACATTCTCATTCCATCCTCCATGTCTCCTAACTTCTCATTCATACAGCCCTTTTCTCTCTCTTTGCCGTCTTCTAGGTCAATTATTTAGATATATCTTACAGTTTAAATCACTTCACTTATGTCTAGTCCATTTTTGACTTATCTGTTGAGTTGATGTCAGTTCCTATATTTTAACTTTTGGTCTGTTTATCCCTTATGTTTCTTATTGTATGCTCATCTTAGTAATTACAGCTACTCTGCATTTTCTCTCTTGACAGTTGGAACCTATTAAGTGTTTGATAGTGTTAAATGTGTTGTTTCCGTGTTTCTGTAATCACTCATAGAGGCTGGTCTTACGTGTTTGGTGATCATCAAGTAATGCTGTGAGAATTCTGTAGGCCTAACTTGGAAAGTTTTCCTGTAACAATTTGATTCTACTTCTACTGGTATCCCCATCCTGGAAGCACCTCAGCCCGCTCTGACTCCCCTACTCTTCAGCCCCAGACCCCAAATATAACTAACTAACTGCTCCTGGTCATCTAAGCTGCAGCACCAGTCCCTACCCTGATTAATCCCGATTTACTCTAATTGTTTAGCTTTGGGCTTGGGGTAGAGGAGTAGAGAGGAAAAAGTCCTTGGGGAACCCTTCTGTATTTGTGCCAGCAATGCCTTAAGAAGCATGTTCTAAGATTAGCTGTCACGGAAGAGGTGAGTTGCTCAGAGGTCCGGCTTACTCATGACACCAAAATCAGATATTCACCTGTAAAACCGCCATTTTATATATTTCCTGAAACATATTAAGCATGACTACTTTATGAACTGTACTTTGATACTTCCAGTATCTCAAGTCTTCATGGGTTTCATTCCGTAGCTTTCACTCAAAATTTACTCTTTTCCTTAAGTATCTTTATTTCACGTTATTACTTTTAAAATACATAAAGTGAACAAATATTAAATGTACAGTTAATGATTTTCATATTGTGTGCACACCTATTTAACCACTACCCAAATCAACATGTGAGAGATTGCCATTACTCCAGAGAGTTCCACTAGGCCCCCTTGTCAGCTCCTCCTCCACACCTTCCAGTAAACATTAATTTGGCTTCTATCATGTTGACTAGTTTTGCCTGTTCTTGACCCTCACATAAATGGAATAGAGCATATACTATTCTGTGCCAGGCTTCTTGCATCTAACATGTTTTTGATACTCATCCATGCTATGGCATGTATCAGTAATTCACATCTTGCTTTTTGTTTTGCTATGCAGTATTCCACTGTATGAACATAAAGTGACCTTCTCTTGATGACCACCTTTAGTAATAAAACTGCTATGAACATTTGAGGACAACTTTTCATTTCTCTTGGGAAACTTTTCCTCCCCACCTGGTAATAATTCCGGGTGATAGAGTGGATATAGTTTTAAATTTTCCCAGAAATGGCATCTTTCCAAAGTAGCTGCACCATTTTACACTCTAAACAACAATGTATGAGTCTCAGTTGTTTGAACATCCTAGGTATGATGCCTACTTGTCATTGTACAGGGTGCACTGTGGTGTTTCCTTGGTTCTAATTCATTAATCATGTTAAGTATCTTTTCATATGCCTACTTTTTTGTAAAGTGGCTGTTCAGGTCTTTACCTTAAAAATTTTCCTTATTAAATGTCCTGTCAGACATACTGTGAATATTTTGTCTGTGGCTGCATTTTTACTTTTAATGGTGTCTTTTTAATTTTGATGTTTCTTCTTCTTAATGGTTAGTGCCTTTTTCTGGTAAATTTCAATCCTTGCCTACTCCAAGGTTGCAAAGATATTTTCTTCTAGGTTTACAATTTTAATTTTTACCTTTAGGCCTATCATCCATCTTTTGTGTATGGTGAAGTAATTGTTCATTTTTATTCATATTATTGTCTAGTTGCCCTAGCATACTTGTCAGGGGTGTGGAGACAAAAAGCAAAACAAAAAATCAGTATATAGTTTAGGAAGATATAGATCAAATAACCTGGGCCACTAAAACTCATAGTTCATACAATTTTCATCAATCTTACTGGATAATCTTGAAAGCTAAGTAGCAGAAGTAGCAGTTGAAAATGGGCTATTTGTTCTTGACAATGAGACTCAAGGAGGAATTATGAGGTGCTTTTAAGAGTAGGGAACTGGATAACAGAAAACCAGGGTCTAGCACTAAATTTTGTTGGGCTAGATGTAATGAGCTCCTTTGAATTTGACTAGGTTTAGAATCCTGGATCTACCACTAGTTTCAAAATGTCAAGACAGTTACTTTTGAATCAATTTCCAGGAAAGAATAAAAGAAAATGGGTTATTTTTCCTAATGGGCTATTAGAAAACTTTGATCTTTACTTCAAGGAACACCCCTCCCTGTATCAGCCCGTATTTCCATCCCTGTTTCAAAGTCTGGGTAAAAATACTATGTTTTTCCAGGCAGCCTTTCCAGATTTTTCTAACAGAATTAATCACCATGACACTTCAGAGAAAATACGACATCCCTGAGGTTCACAGGTAGTATAACTGAGGGCTGCCCATCTAAGACAAACTGAACCTATTTGTTAAGTCTGATTTTCTATGATGCTTTGGGGAAAAAAAAAATCCACTGCTGTTCCAGTAGCCTCAGGAGGTAATCTAAGCTCTATATAGATCAGTTTCAAAGACAGACAGGCCATGTTGTTCCAGTTTACTTACTGAGCTCCATTTCTCATCACTCCCCAATGTTTCATTCTAAGCCAATCCCCATCTAGCTTTTAGTTTTTTTTTTTTTTTTAAATCATCTCAGTGTCATCTCAAGTGCTGATGAATAACCTAGTGTAGTGAGTAAACATGAACACCCAAATTGAAAAAGACCAGCTGTAACTAACAACCCTTTAAATATCATGGGTCTATTCACCCAATATATTATAGGCTGTTGGGAAATCACATGAAATCACTGTATAAACATAGCACTCTACAAATTTACTGAGTTGCCTCCATATATAAAGGTAGTCAGTCAGCTGGTCTGTGCAATGCAAAAAATTAACAAAGGAAATCATTTAACTACACTTTGCCTGCTTGCCTGAGTATCAGTTGTACAGATGTCACACTTGAACCTTAAGAAATCATTAACTCACAGATTCCTTCTTCTATCACAGCTCCCGATATTTGGTAATGAACACACATCCACACAATTTAAACCTGGGACACCTGAGCTAAGTCATACCATTATTTTGCCAATATCTTCACTCTACCCACCATTTCAGTCTTCAGTGGAGAGAGTACTGTCAGGAGGCCAAACAATTTCAGCTTTACATTGAGAAATGCAACATGACAAATTTGTCCTGGTTTCCTTACTAACAAAACTAGGTGATGTCTGACGGTTGCTACAATTTGGGAAAACCTAAAAAAACAAAACAGACAAAATATAAAGTGGGTAGGCACTACATAACACTTATATCTGTGTCACTTGTATTTCAATCTATCATATGTGGGTTCATTTGGTTATTATAACAAGTTTCCAGCTCTTTACCTTTAATATTCTTAGCTTTCCCAAAGGCTGAAATTAAAACAAACAAAAGCTCCTACTGTTAAAAAAAAAAAAAATTTACAAGCTAGGGAGGAATCAATCAAATAACCTAATCAGGCTTCAATTTCTCAAATATTCTTTGCAAATTAGATATTTTGATACATGAAAAGTACTGGATTTACAGATCAGCAAACCTGTGGAAAATATGCAAGAACAGAAATTTCTTCCTGAACTATGAGGGAGTGGGATTATTCCACCTTTCGACCCCTAGAGGCATCTATCACTAGGTCTAGCAGGTAGGACCCTAACACTTAACTTGAAAGAAATGGCTATGCACTTTTGTTCTACACATTAATCCTAAGAAAGTATGATTACATTCTCACCATACCAGAGTATTAGGACACATTATAGAAAAACTGAAAAACAAACATCAGATTTTCATACGCATATTTTAATTTTTGGAATTTTAACAATTCAAATAAAATTCAGCCAGTTAACATAAATACAGAGTAAATGCACATAATTTACAGCCACATACAGGAATTCAATAGCAAACCTCACATAAATGGTCAAAGGATATCAACTCTTTGAAGTTGATTATTTAGCTACGACTGACAGGTCATAATTTAATGGTTCACATATGCAGGGGTACACATTCAAAATGTTTATTAACACAAAAACTGAGGAAAACTAGAATCTTCAGTTTCTACAAGGAGTAGCATAAAAAGCAGGGTGTAGATGGAGAAATGTAAGGGCACAATGGAGATCTGTGTGGGCCGAAAGTTAGTACATTAAATACTTTTATATAGTTAAAATCCCCTTCCAATTTAAGTCATTTAGGAACACCTATATTCTTAGGAATGTTAAGTCATGATCAATACCAGAGGAGAAAAAGGCTGAAATATTATCTACCAGCCCCAGAGGGGCCCCTATAGCGCTATAACAGTCCAGGCAGAAGGGCATGTAAACAACCAAAGACAGCACGGACAACGCTGGAAGCGTAAAGGACAAATGGATTCCTAGCACTTCAGTCCTTCAAGATCAAATCAGTATTTTTAGTGATAGAGAACAAAATCTAAAAATGCTGACATATTTATACTCCAGTAAAAGGGTAAACACTCATTATTCTTAACAACCCAAACTCAGCTGGTCCTAACAGAATAATGCTATTCCACAATGGGCATTTGGTTTTAGGAGACAAAAGGCTGGATTAAATAATGTAATGATATTCTCTCTTGGTGTCAGAGTTAAAAAAATCAATTGCTTGCGGGTCCCATCTAGTAAGATTGGTTCCACGAAATTACATACATAAGGAAAACCAAGACAAAAGCTTTGGTGATACAGTTTTTTCCCTGGATTTAAAAGCACTGTGTGGTACCCCACAATCACAGGTTGGTCATTCTCAGATTTTTGACTTTGAAATCTAGTAAACTGTTTCTGTGAGCCACAAGTACCAGAGTTCTGATCTGCTGCTCTATGAGTATGTTCTTTCAGTATGTACCGCTTTAACCTGAAAAGTTCAATTTTCTGAGACGATTCTCCAATAAAAGTACATACCACTTTGAAGAGTGCTGACTACTACCTCTACACTAGAAATAAAAAGCTATCTGAGAGAAAACGGATGAAAATAAAACACAGTTTAAAAAAAAAGCCCAATGCTTTTTAAGTTTTTTTTTTTTTTAAACGTTTGCATCAGTTAAAAAAAAAATCTCCAAAGAAATGTTTCAAAGACAAACTTTATGTACAATTTTTATATAAAGTTTTCTTTTTAAATTATCTTTGTCATACATAAACGACGGCAGAGTGTACTTTGGGGGGAAGAAACAAAATAAACTTCATTGCTCCTTTCCAGCTGTCGCACAAAGAAACGAAGTCTGAGACTCTAAGATCTTTTCCTTCCAGCACATAAATATACTCACTTTTAAAAGCTGAAAAAAATGCACTAAAGGGTCAATACAAATACAAACAGGAATAGAATACGAGTTCATCCTTGAAGGACACTTGTTATGAATTTGCTACAACTAAATAAGATGTTCCTTAGCTGCTGGTTTTTATATCATTCTTAATCATCTGTGGGGTATTCAGATCACTAAGATTAGAGAGTCTCTGTCCGACACTCAATACAACTAATGTTTACAGATCTTCACAAGGCAAATGGCACTGTATTAGGCAGTATAAGTGGCACATGAAAATGAACACACTATATATTGACACTTTTACAGATTTAAGTTCGAAACCCCATTACTGTTTTTTTGGGGGAGGTGGGGGGGCATGTTCCTCACGATAAATGTCAAACCTGAAATTCACCATAAAAGGCAAGAATAATCCCAAAGGTAATGAAACTGAATTTGCCTTTGGTCTCCAAATAGATTGGAATACTTTAAATTCCAATCGAAGCACCTCAAAAACATCCAGTTACTGTTGATTACGAGGAAGTTAAGGTGTAGGAATTTAAGAGGGCACTGTGTCTCACTGGTGACAGTGGAGAAAAGCTTGCAATGACATGCTATGATTTTTTATATGTTAGGGGCACTACAGTGTACATAAGAATACTTAAAACATTTATAGTAAAGATCTCCAAAATATACCTAAATCCCAGAAAAACGTTATGAACACTGTTTCTGCCTAATACATAACCAATACTTAAAAAAAGTAATCTTAACATGGGAATTCTCTCCTACTCTCACCCTCCCCCCGAGAAGGCCACAAAGTGCATTCACAAAAAGTCATTCTTAAGATAAAGCCATTGCACAAAATGTACAGTTCATGTATACTGAAATGACTACCACACTGGAGTTTAATTGTATAAATTTCGTACACCAGTATAGCAACATCCATAAGCGAAAGTCTTTTAATAGAATTACAGCAAATATCTTCATAAGGGCCATACATATAATACATTTTAAAGTATTAAAAGGTGCAGTTGAACTCAACAGCAAAATGTAAAAGCTATATCCTGTTAACACGCTTAATCTGAATTAACTTGACTCTTTCTATGATTTACCATTCAAGAAATTAGGATGGAATAAATTCCTTGTCCAAAGCAGTTTGTTCATTTATAAAACTGTAAGTTAATTAGGATAACTACCTGCCCAATCAGATTGCAGAGGGCCCTTCTTCTATAATGTTTATGCTGCCCCAGGTATTTATAACGTCACCTTAAAAAAAGAAAACACCTTGTAAGGGCAAAGCTGAAAATTACCATTTTCTCTACTAAATAAATGCAATGTATGCAGAGCTTCTGGAAATAATTCAAAGGTTCAAATTCTTAATGTGAAACCAAATTGAGAAAGATTCAGAAGCAGTAAATGTTTTCCACTTTAAGAAAATGACACCTAGGTATGACAGGGGATAATTCCGGTTCATAATTATTAAGTCACTGCAAAGACATTGCATTCATTCATGTATCATTAGGTTAGAAAAGATAAGAGGACATGCTCAAGTCACTGAAATGGCCAAGAATCAACATTTTACTGGTTTACTGTGTCCCAAACTATTACCATTTAAGTTGATACATTAACAATTTAAGTGTTCACATTATGCTAAACATAAAAAGCACCTGTGAGCAGTGGAAACCAAAACATTTTAAAGCTAAAAATAAACACATGTTTAGACACTACTTCATTTGTCATCAAAAACAGTGACTACTAATGCCAAATGATTAACTTTAAAATATAGTGCCAGCTCCTCTCAAGGAAATGTGAAAATACTACTATCATTGTTATTTTTCAATTTTATAGGAGTTATACAGAAGTTAGAAATTTATGACTGTCAATACTATCTTTGGATAGTTATACAGTTACAGATGGCTTTGTCTAGAAGACTGGAAAAGTGCTCATGGAACAAACACTATACTCTGATTGCCATAAATCAACAAAATGCCAGCTGTGTCCTGTGGACATGGTAGAGAAAATGGCAATTTTGAAGAAGGAGCGCTTCTAAAGGCTTTTTCTTGGAGGCAGCCAAGGTTTTTTTTCACATTACTAAAAAGACTAAGTAATGTGGTTATGATTACTTTAATTCCTACAACCAAACTTCCACTTAGGTATAGTTCCATGTTCCCACACTATTTTCCTTCTGTCCACCAAGCTGGCTTCGGTACTCCATGGTCCACTGTATCTTTTGGTCTTCCCTCTTTATGGTACAGCAGCCTGGTGGTGCTATCCGTTGAGCAGGTAGACCACTAATTCATAGGTGGCCATCATAATGGCTGTGTTTGGAATCTGTCTCACCAGATGAGTTGTCAGACCACGGTAAAGAGACCCATAGCCTTCTTCTTGAACAAGCAAAGATAGTGTCTGAAAAAAGGATCTATATTTTGTTCCCTCCTCACGCAGTCTTGTTCTTACAACTTCTGTATGGGAAAAAAATAGTCATTTTATTTAAACACCAGTGTGGTATCTTTATACCCTCCTAATACTGGACACACCCCATTTATCAGACTGTAAGTGTAAATAAGTTCAGGATAAATGAGGAGTAATTTATAATGTGCAACTTATTGAAACTAGTTACCACAGCCATGTCTTTCACCAAACTCCTAAAAGCTAGCTGGCTAAAATCACATAGACTAATTATAAAATTTCATAGGTTCCTGAATGGTAAAAGACAGAATAAACAGAAGTATCAGTTGTATACTGGATATAGATAAAAGGGAGAATAGATGTGATAAATAAAGGTAAAGCTGGAAAGAGAATAGAGATGGTATCAAAGATGAATACAGAAAGATACAGGGAGAAACAAACAGGGAAGATTTTTAAGAAGTGGACATAACAATGAAAAAATAGAATTATTAATTTATTCACAATGGTCCACATACACCAACATGAAATTTTACGTGGATAAGGCTGAAAATGTTTAAAATACTAGTGTCAGCTAAAAGGCCGCATCTGGGAAGCAACGAGGCAAAAATCATAAACCTTTAGATCTGAAAAGGATCTTAAAGGTTAGTCTAATTTTTCTTCATTTTAAAAGGTAAAGAAAGAAATGGGGACTACTAAGAAGTTTTAGTCAGCTGAAGGCAGAGGCTGGGACAAGAATTAAGAGTTTCAACTGAAGAATCTGTTCTTTCCACCCCATTATTTTTCAAACTTTTTCAACACAACGCTCCTGATGGGCCTGAGGGAAATGGCCGAAAGTTAACTTTCACTGCAAATGTTAACATTTGAAATCTCCTATGTCCTGTCTTAAATACCCATGTCATTTATATATTTCAATCCAAAATACTGTTTATAAACTGTACCTCTTCTTATAATGACATCATCTCACTTGAAGAGACAGGGTGCTTGCAACTCCAAAACCCTCTCTCTCTCTCTCACCTGAGCAGGTCACCATCTTAGACCTCCCATAGAAGGCCAGAACCTACCCAATGCTGCTGGTACTGTCCTCTTTTGATTTCTCTTAAAGAAGTTAGGAATGGCCCTCAGGGAACTGGAGGTAAGCTGACAGTCCAATTTTGCTAAAGAGTTGGTTTTATTCATAAATTACGTTTTAGAGCAAATACTCATTTTCTAGCTGTATTTCATTTTTCCTGACAGAGCTTTAATCACATAGCCTTAGCTTTACAAAGGTGACTGTAAACATTAATCAGCATAACAAAAGGGAAGCACTTAGATGAAAAACCCTAACCAAACTAAACCTCAAACGTACCAAAATCAAAGTTTACACTTTAACAAAACAACAAAAACGTTACAAAAAAACCCTCGGCGTGTTACAGAGAAATTCTTAAGTGGTTTTCTTAGTTATTAATGAAAAAGGCTAATATTTTAAAACTTAAAAAACAGAAGTTTTAAAAATCATTAATATATACTTATTTGCCAACATGAAACAATGTAAAATAACTTGGTCTTTGGGATTATAGACTTCAATTCAAATTTGAGCTCCTCCACTGAGTAAGCTATGTGACCTTGAGCAAGTTACTTAATCTTAACATTTCTGGTTTCCCATCTGAAAATGAAGACAATTCTGGTTATGTTCTGGTATACCTCTAGACTTATAAGTACTTTGCACGATTTTTGTGCAGATTAGCAATAATGTATACTGTATATATGTACGTAATAATAAAGTATCTAGTATGGCACCTACATCCATACTTTTTTAAAAAACAGAAACTTGCCCAAGTCACCTGGCTGGAATCTGACTCTGGGCTGAAATCTGACTGTCCAGAGCCCATGCTAAATCACCACCATGCTACTATAGCATACCTATACTGACCTATTAAAACAGCCTTATGTTACTCATACAGATTTAATCCCATTACGATGAACTGTATTTAGTTATACTGTAATTCAGTAAAATTATAAACACTCTAATAAGGTGGCCCTTGGCTGGGGTGGGAAAATATTTCTGATTTAACAGAAGATTACTCACACACATTCAAGTCCTCTTACCATGTGGATATGCTATAGTTGTGGCACACGTTTTTGAGGTGGCAGCAGCTAGCATCATTCCCACAAAATCTGATGCTTCTTTTACAGACTCTTCTTCATTTTCCATCGTAGAAGCAATCTTATATTCCAGTAGTTTTTGCTTAATACTTTCATAAATAACAAAATGGATAACAGTCTCTGATATGCCAGCATATGAAGCAGACATGCCCCTATAAAATCCTCTAAGTCCATCTGTCTGATACACTTTACGGACACACTCAAAAGCACCCATTCGCTTTTCCCCACGGTTCCTGAAAAGCAAAAGGGAAAAACCTTATTAACAAAAATAAAGTAGTATAGGTTTTTAAATAAAGTAAATAAAATATATAGAAATATGCCACTCTACTAAAGAATAACCCTCTTTAATTCATGAGGAAGTAAAATCAGAATTTTAAAACATTCATTTTAGATTTCCTATTCTTCTGTCCCAAATTTGTCATATTAGATAGGTAACACATAAGTAGTTTTACTGAATGCAAAATAACTACTTTGAATCTTCAGTTTCATTGACGTCTGACTGTATGAATAAGCAACAAAATCCACTGTGACTGTGTTCAAACACACTGTGACTGCAGCTCAAGATAAAAACAGAATAAACAAAAACCCCTCACATTATATTAAAAGCAATTCTAAGTAAGCTGAGTCTTTCGCATTTAATAATATATAAAAAGAATGACTGGGACTTCCCTGGTGGCACAGTGGTTAAGAATCCACCTGCCAATGCAGGGCACACGGGTTTGATCCCTGGTCCGGGAAGATCCCACATGCCGAGGAGCAACTAAGCCCGTGCACCACAACTACTGAGCCTGTGCTCTAGAGCCCGCGAGCCACAACTACTGAGCCCGTGTGCCGCAACCACTGAAGCCCTCGCGCCTAGAGCCTGTGCTCCACAACAAGAGAAGCCACCGCAATGAGAAGCCCGCATACCGCAACAAAGAGTAGCCCCTGCTCACCGCAACTAGAGAAAGCCCGCACACTGCAACAAAGACCCAATACAGGCAAAAAAAAAAAAAAAAAAAAAAAAAAAAAATATATATATATATATATATATATATATATATGACTGAAACACCAATGATAATAGAATATCACAAAGCAAGGAGTATAATTAAGCTAATTTCTGTGTACCTGGGGGATTCTTCCAAGCCCACCCAGTTCTTCCCCAAAAGTGACTGGGTGACTCTAAATCAAATTTCCTATGATCCTTTGAAGGTAATGGCCATATCTTTCACCTCAGTAAATAGTGAATGAGGACTTCTACAGTTATCAAGTATTTATGAAGCACTGTGCCCAAGAAAACTTTCTTAGTGTTACTTAAGGGTACAGCATCTACTCTTTTACAAGTCTATAATTTTGAGTTTGTAAAAATATTTATTACCTTCATTATGATTCCCCCAATAGAACTTTATCTGTAAGAAATGGGTTTAAATGCCACCCACGGGAAAAGAAATAGAAAACTTAACTATTTATAAATTATATACAACTGGATAACATAACAAAATAAAACCACAACTAAGACACCTACCTGATAACCTATAGATTCTTCCAATCTTATAAACTAATTGTCTTGAATCAATGATTATCCTCAACTAATGGTACTGAATAAATATTTCTTAGTTGAATGATCCATGCAACCAACTGTAATTAGTTTCTGCTATAAATCCTTTCTTACAAGGGAGTCAAGGGCTGTGAGTCCTCAAGGTTAATATGCAAACACATCAGCCCTGTTCTTGATCTGTGCTGTAAGGGAGCGTCCTCTAATCAACCTTTCACTACTACCCCAGCCCCATCCCCTTTCCCCACCCCTAAGCCTAGGAAATTGTGCTGGCTTGATTACTACTTTTTTCACTTACAACATTAAAGAGGTTTTTTTAATTAATTAATTAATTAATTAATTAATTAATTAATTAATTTATGGCTGTGTTGGGTCTTCGTTTCTGTGCGAGGGCTTTCTCCTAGTTGTGGCAAGCGGGGGCCACTCTTCATCGCGGTGCGCGGGCCTCTCACTATCGCGGCCTCTCTTGTTGCGGAGCACAGGCTCCAGACGCGCAGGCTCAGTGATTGTGGCTCACGGGCCCAGCCGCTCCGCGGCATGTGGGATCTTCCCAGACCAGGGCTCGAACCCGTGTCCCCTGCATTGGCGGGCAGACTCTCAACCACTGCGCCACCAGGGAAGCCCCATTAAAGAGTTTTAATCCATGCTTTTCCGGGATCCCCTACAATCCACCCTATAGCATACTGAAGCATGCCCCTGGTAGTTTTATCACAGTACAGTAGGGACTGGCATCTCACACTTTTTAACCTCTGGGTTGGCTTACCTACCATTACCTTTCAGATCTCTGACTTCAGGAGATAAACTCTGAGTCTTGCTGCAACACTCAATTTAAGATTTCATTAAAAATTATTCTAGATGAAACAAGAATTAGACATTGCTTTTCAAGTCTCCAAATAGCATACAATTCTACATGACAGGACGTGGAAAACAGAGCTTTAAGCAGGCATAATTGTTAATGATTTCTTAGATCAGTTTTATTTATAATCTATGATATCTACACTAGACTTCCCAAACCCTAAAACATAAAGAACAGTGAAAATTGTTATACAGAGTCTACTCCAGACTGAAAGGCTAAACAGTTTCAAAACTATCAACGTGATTATTATTATTATAATACATCAGATAAGGTCATCTCTCTACTTAAAAGTGTTACTTTTCCCCTGTCCTCCATTCTGAAGGCCAACAGGTGTTGAGATGGCAGGACTCTAAGCCACACTGCTTCTAGCCTTCTCTCAGCTCCCAGAACACGTCAAAGGCCCTGAACTTAGGATATGTGAGATTTGCACTACTGCCTCTGGTTAAAAATGGGCTCAAAAAACCATCCCTTGACTATTCCATTTAAAGTTGGTCCCAACTGTTTCCTGGGATATCTCTAGAACCTACCAGTACCTGCTCATTATAGATGTATTGAATGATCTTGCTGCTATAAAGTGGCTGGCAGTAACAGATGGAAGTCCGTGAATACACGAGAGCTAAATTCCACGCCAGAACGCTCTGGGTACAAGGTGCGTGAGTTTGAGCAATGATCCTTAAAGACTCAGTCTAGACTCATTGATCATGTTGTTTATTTAGGTGTTAGGAGGCCGATTATAATAATCACACATGGAGTGAATGAAAGTATCACAGCTCGGGCTAGATCAATATGTCCTTTTCCTTTCTTCTTCCTTTACTGAAAAACACAATGCATAGTATACTTTCTTTCCTAGAAACTGTCATACTGTCAACTATTACTGTCACTTTTGCCTCTGATGGTACATCCAAGTTTCAAAACCAAACCAAAAAAACCAACCAAACAAACAAAATCAGCAGCAAATGAGGGGAAAAAATGTTTAGATACCTGGCACTGAGATCTCACTGATACAAATTTATAGAAGAAACTTAGTTGAAGCCAACTTTAACAAATTTTGTTTTAATGAATTAACGTACCTTGCATCAAGCTGTAACCGAGTCTTTATAAGCCAAATGGGGTTGGTCGCTGTGATTGCGGTAAAACCTAAACAAACGTGTTTAAAATGAACTCTGGTAAAAATGAAGAACACACTATTAACTTCAAGATTTTTAAAACTATATAAATCTATATTAAAGAAAGTATATAAATATTTAAACTATCAACTGATGTATGCTTTACACTTTTATTTTACAAATCCATTCAACCATGAACATCTGTACTTTTTACTTCCAAATCAGTCTCAAATTCTGACCATAACTAAAAGATTCTTTTAAGAGCAAAATCTGATTATATATAAACTTCTCTTCCAACATATTCAGAATATGCTATGGGCGGCACTCTCTACTCTCTACGCTAAATTCCGAAACCCATTTCTACGAAGAAACATAGAAATTTTGTGTATTCTAGGGCTTTTTAGCATGCAAACTCTACAATAGCTACTTGGGGTCCAACTAAATCACAAATCACTAATGTTCAAAATGGAGTCTACATAAACGTCAGCATTTACCAATATCTGATCTTAAGTTGACTGTACAACAGAAAGAATTGTTGTTTGGCCTTGTGAATACTTTTTGTAAGCACACAATTACTAATACTGTAAAAATAATGGTATCACAGAGATAAGGTTTCTGTTAGGGTTAATAGGACAGATCTAGCTTTCATCCACTTAAAAACATACAAAAACTTAAAAGTTCAAAAAGTTACAAATCAGAACTTCCCTCTTACTTTTATAGACACGGAAGAGAGAAACTTAAGGTAGAAGGTAGTTCTATTTTACTTTAAAACTAAAGTACTATGTATTAACTATCAATGCAGAAGGGTGGTCCCCTAAGATGGCTCATTCCAGGTAGTAAAGTAAGATCTCTGGAACAGTATGTTTCTAGGCTAGTGCATATCTTTTACTTGCTATCTTCCTAGTGTTACGGGAAAATAGCAGCACATGAAATGCAATCTTGATGATGGAAATTTATGAAGATTGCTTCATCTATACAAAACAGGATTTTCATATAATACTTGTGAACACTTAAGATCACTACACAAACTTGATAGAACTTACATCAACCTACATTTATTCATTTGGCCTTTAAATTCAGTGAAAACTTACATGCAGAAATGTCTAAGGATCTTAATTTTTAATACTTGCTATCAAATACTAGCAGGTCAAGCACATTATTTTTAGGAAGGTTTTGAAATATAACCAGCACATTTAATGTTAGTAAAGTACTTTCAGGAACAAAAATGCTGTGGTACACCTAGGGGTAATTTGTCTTTTTAGTTAACATATAGTGGAGAACTAATCATAAACCTTTTTTCGCTTTCAGAGTTAGTATGGGTATATCTACAAAGGCAAAATAATTTTACTAAATTGTTTACAAGGTAGAATTTAGTCTCACAGGTCCTTTTCCCTTCTATAATGTCAGATAGTTAGCTAACTCAAATTTTACTCCCTTAATCCACTATATTAATACTGCGGAAACAGCCAGATGTTTCACAAAGAGATGCTCAAACTGACTCTATTATCAAGCAAAATAACTGAAGTAAGTTTGATTTAATAACTCCTTCAATAATTTTGTAATGATTATATAGTCTCCATTTCTCAAGTGCTTTTAATACTACATACCTACATAATATAAAACTAGAAAGGGACCGACAATTTTGTAAGCATCAGGCAGTACTAAAATAATAAAAATTTAATGTGTTGGACAGGGTGTCAGGAAGATGTTTCAAATAAAAAGTTCTTTTCATGCATATATTCTTGATAAAAGGAAAGAGAAGAAAAATATGAAACCAGATCAGTTTAAATATTTTGTTTGGACAAGATTTTTCTTGCATGTTGGCTTAACTGAGAATAAAGTTACGGAGTTCAATTTTTTTTTCTCTTGAACCCCATTCTTCTCAGTGAAAACGTCAAACTAAAGATATTCAAATTATATTCCAAAGCAAATGTGCACCTGACATCAGAATTCTGGTCATAAGCCTAATTCGATGATTCTTTATTTTAAACTTAAATATGTGTATTAGCTAAATGTCTAGACGGTAATAGTAGGAGTTTATTAGTAAAAAGCTGCTTAGCAGCACAAACCAACAAAACACTGCATTACTCGCAATGGTTTTTATTAATTATTATGTGGAAATTTTAGGAAAAAAAACATTTGCTTTTTATTAAATTTTGAAATTCAAGCATAAAACTGGGAATGCTTATATCCAACTTTAAAAAAAAGCAGTCTGCCTAGGTAAAAATCTCATTCGATTTATTATACTTTACTTGAAAAGAAGATAAGCATCAAAGCTTTTTTTTTTTTTTAAAAAGAATAAAAGTTCTATGTCTAAGAATATAAGCTTAGGACCCAAGCTTATTAACACTCTTCCAAGTCTCAAATTCCTCAATTAGAGGCTGAAAAAAACCCCATATGTGTAAACTTTAAAGTATTATAATACATATTTATAAATATTACTAGGAATAAAATTTTAAATACCCATAATGCTCTGTACACGTTAATAAACTAAACAGGAAGCAAACAACAGGTATTTCTCACTTAACTAAAATTCATTTCCAGACACAGATTGACCTACGGAACATGACACATTAAAATTTAGGTAAGTGAGAGAATGTCGTCATCTTATATCTATACAGCTTGTGCTTACTACAGTTGGGGCTCAACTCTTCCAGTAACAAGCTAGTTAATAAAGACACTGGCCTAACTGCTAGCAAACCATTAAGGCAGACAGACGAATCAAGGCGTAATCCACAGGTTTTTAGCTATTGGTCATTTACCAGTCCTGGTCCTTGGGTTTTATGCTATTGCATCCTCTTGACCGAAGACACTCTAATTATCAACTTATGGAGACAGTATTCGGCTAATCAAATCTAGAAAAATATGACCTATTAATTCCAAACATGAAACAAGCAGGAAGAAATAAAAATGTACTACTAGCTTAGAAGTATATATGTATGGTTAAGGCAGTTCGAAGTTGAGAAACAGTCAAAGTTTAACATATCTTCCTACTCCTTTGAAGACAAAGATACTTGGGGATGGTGGCCCTGAAATTTAGACATTCCCCATTACTTTTTATTTTGACATTTAAATTTTGTGACATTTTGATAATAAGCTATTTCATATTAATACTCCGAGCACCCCATTAAACATTAAAACTGACTTAGACGTATGGGAAGAATCTATTTGCAGGTTAAGAAGAATTACTGGTGCTGCTCCACAGTCGGTTCAAGCAAAATGGCTGTACGCTGGCCATACTATCAGTAGTACAGTGAACAGTTTATCAGGAAGTTTAAAACAAACTTCTAAAATGCAACGTTTGAAGTTCTGTTTCATCCGATTGCCCATTTGATAACGTACACCAATTAAAAACCAGATTAACAGAAATCCTGGTTATAGTAAACGTGCCGAAAATGTCTATTTCATTAAGTGAGTGATACCTGCAGTACTGCATTTTCGGTACTTCTTATTTCAACTAACTTCGGTAAGAACAAAGCTCACCTAACCTTCTGAGAAAAATATATTAAAACTACCAAAGGAAAAAACCCCAAAAACCTAATTAAAACTAAAACAAACAAGATCCCATATATTCTTGTCCCATATTTGGAAAGTAATGGTAGGTATTAAGATCAATGTTTTTGCAAGAAGGTAGAAAGCCAAGTATCAACAGATAAGAGAGTATAGAAAGCACTGTGTTAGACTTTTAAAATACGTTATGCTAAGCGAAGAGAACTACTGTTGTTTTCTAAAAGCTGTCGGACGGCATGATACCATTTATAGCTATGTAAATCTTAAATACTGTTAAGGAATTCTTTGGCGGTCAAGGCTACTACGGCCAAGCTAACGATGACTGAAAAGTCACCCAATTCTTCCTTCTAGAAGGAATATTATAAAGGAATCAGAATGAAAGTTTTATAAAATACTCAGATAACGCACACACAAATTCAGGAAATAAAAATTCACTTCCCGCCTTCTATTAATTCCACAGCTATTATAATAAATTCCCAGGGTGTGTTTCTTATAACTAGAGGCTGCAAGAGATGCTCAGATCAGTACTCACGAGGTTTAAGTTAGTCCATATTTCTACAGGAAGTGACCTGCGGATGGGGAGCATGAGATGACACGATCTCACTCTTTTCTCGGGAGAAATGTACAGTAAATGCCTAAAATAGACACAGGCTTTTCTGTATCATAACAACAAGCAGTGACCTCATCAGAAACATGTGTACAAAATGAATCCCACTGGAAGGATTTGAGAAATATTTACTGTGAGATCTAACTTTTTGAAAATTTTAAGTTAAAAAAGAAAAAGACAGGAATATAAGAATGGGCCATAATTTTTTTTTAAAAAGTACCGAGTACTGAAAATTCTGCCATCTGTAGCAGTTTCAGAGTCCAAATACTTACCTAAAAGAAGATCAATTTTGCCTTAAAGAAAAAATGCTAACCTTGTCAAAGGGGAATCTAAGAAAATATTTAGAGGGGATTATCATATCCCATTTTCCTACCATTATCTACCATGCTCAGAGCTGAAATCACAATTTTCTATTCCTTAACAATCAGCCTACTTAGTAAATCTAAAAAAACAAAAACAGGGGAGTTCCCTGGTGGTCCAGTGGTTAGGACTCGACATATTCACTGCTGTGGGCCCGGGTTAAATCCTTGGTGGGGGAACTAAGATCCTGCAAGCTGCGCAGCACGGCCAGAAGAATTAGAATTTAAATAAATAAATAAACAAACAAATAAATAAATAAAACAAAAATAGAAAATTCAAGTAACTTCATTTTGTAACTATAATTTTTAAAAAAAAAATAAAGTATAGGTGGCTACACAATAGTACCTTTCACCTTTTGCACTATGATCAGTAATATTGCACATCCATTTTTATGAAATATTTTGGATTATTTTGTATTCAGTTTCTTGTGCTCTACAAAATAAAAAACAGGAAGAATGTTTACATACAAACACACAAAACGTCTAGCCATCCATTTGGCTAAATAAACTGCCATGGACAAATTATTTAAAAGAATATTTTATAATGCAAGACAAAATTTCTACTTAATGAGTAAAAATTTAACCTTTAATAAGTCAAATAGAAAATGTATCCTGAAAAATAACAGTGAATGCTATAAGCAAATAAAACCCACTAGGTATGTAGTAAATGTTAAACAATTACATTGTTGGTATTGAAAAAATTAAGCAATCACTGTGTGAATATATAATCCAATAAAAATCAGAATTCATTTCTTTTAAATCTGTACTGTTGTATAGAAAAGTATATACAACCCAGATAAAAACTTTTGAAAATTGGGAGTTACTATAAAGAAGAAATGTAATACTATTTTTTTTTTGTATACACGCCTGTGTCCAGGTGTATACAGAGGGATATGCAAATTCATTTTAACAAAAACACACAGAAACTCTCAAGAAAATAAATACCCTCAATAGCTAAGATACACTTAGTCTGGCAAAGGTCATATGGGGAGGGGGTGGGGGGAAGGCAGGTAAAACAGAGTCACCATTACTTAATTTGATTAAATAGCCTCACAACTGGAAAAAAATTTTTCAATGTATGAAAACTCATAGCTCAAATTGAGAGGTTTACAAATTCTTATACTATTCCCTTGAAATACTAAAACAAAAGAAAATAAGATGGCCTTTAAACAAACTGTCCTTTTAATTAAAAAGGTTTAGTATCTAAAACACTCAAGTTCATATTAATAAAATACAAAATGCAACTGAATTGAGAGGTTACTTGGAATAAAAACTATATACAAGGTATGTTACTGAAGCTTAATGCATGTGCTATTTGATGTAGCAAAATCTTGCAGACACTATCATTAATGGTGTATTTTAGTGCATTTTTGATATTAAAGTGACAAGGTTAGCATTTTTTTTTGAATAGCCAGTTAAAAAACAAGTTTCCACATGACTGCCTCTAAGCACTTTGCACCCCCAATTCATATTTTGAAGACCTCTAAAAATTATCCTGAAGAAAAACCAATGCAGTCTGGTCTAGATTTTTACAAGAACGAAGGGAGCAAAAGGCTACCGTAACAAGTCTGCATGGTACCATTCAGTTTCACCAACCATGTAGCTATGTATAAAAACTGCAAAGCTAAATGTTATTGCTCATGAATAGTGCAAGGAAGCTCTGAAGGCATAGTTCTCAGAAAAATCTAACTGCAAACAAATGGAAGAAGTATTTTCAAATTACACAATAAGTGAATAGTGCAAGACTCTCTGAACAAGTATAAGACTATCAATTTACCAAAATTCAAGAAATTCAAGTTGGGAAATAGTATCAATGTATAAATAAAAACTGAAAACTATGAGTTAACATTTGTACACATTTGAGAAAAAAAGTACAAAATGACAATTCCACTGAAATTCTCTGCAATGTGGTACAAATATAGTAATAAATTCTGATTAGATATTCCAATGAAAAAAGATGTTCCAGTGGGAATTAAGATATACTGAAACTCTAAATTTGTAATACTGGATATATAACTATCCTCAACTTAAAATAATTGCTTACCTACTTTCTTGGCATCAATTCTTTTAAAAAAGAAAGATTAACATTTCTTTACAATTTTCTGGGGTTAAGAAACAAAAACATGAACACTGGTAATCCAGAAATATATTCTTAAAAACCCTAATACAGTGGTTATGTAGTTTGAAATTAGCCACTAACTTTACACTCAAATTTGTAGAAGGAAAAATCATATCTAGTTGTATTCAACATCTGTAAAAGTATATTAAAAAAATTCTAGTTGTAACTAGATGATCTCTGTGGTATTAAAGAACTAATTCTCAAAACATAAACCTATGTAGAGCAACCCACTCATTACAAGAATAAGGTAATGGAGATTCACATAAATTACCTAACTTGCCCAAGATCTCTCTTCATTGGTAAAGAGTATTTCACCACTTTGATCTTTAAAGCTTTACCTTCCAGCTTTAAAACTTCAATGAGTCAGTCAACAATTACTAAATATAAAAAGCCATGAAAATAATTTCTAAGGTACATGCTAGATTTATTATATGGCTATTGACCTTTCAGAAATTAGTATTTCAAACTTACTCTTAGTTCATTAAATATGTGGTTGAAATTGATCCAATTTATTTCTAAACAGAAAATGGTTAACAGTTTAAGGCACTCATTATTAAGCATCTAATTGAAACTCAATATACTGATCAACAGTTGACAAAAGTATAGTTATAATTTGCTTTATAAAGTCACAGCATATTTTGGAAATGTGAGACATGGTTAAATATACAACAAATCTCAGAAAACTATAGAGAATTTTTCTAATGAGAACCAAAGGTCATGGCTTTGTCTAACATGCAGGGCAGCAAATGATTCCAGAACCACACTAGTCAAACCAATCTCCCAGTTTATCTTTAAGGCAGTGCAGAGGCCCAGGACTAGTTGTTTTAATTCAGAATCATATAGTCTCATCAATGATGATAGAAGAGTTCCTGGAAACATTTCTAGAGCAAGCATGTACACATATCTGGTACCTACATTTTGAGTGTTATCTTAGTGCGATTTATGTGGAATGATAAACATATTTTTCAATACATACGTTACAAAAACTCTGAATTATCAATAATATATCACTCACAAAAATTTCAGCATTTGAGCACAGGACAAAATGAATACTTTACCAAGAACTGCCGGCACATTTCAGACAGAAGCCAAAACATGCAGCAAAAAGGGAAAAGGCACTAACAGAAATTGAGGAGAAAAGAGTAAATTACAGCTCTGTAACTTGTAAGTGTAATTATGGTTGGATTGTTAAAACTGTTAAAAGTGATCACTAAATATTCAGTGGACTACACAAGACAATGTAAATATTATATTACCTGCATGCTATCACAAACTCCTAAATACAAAAATGCCAATTGACAACAGATTTTACATATACCACCTAATCAAATTTATTGTATACTAATAAATGTAAAAATCATGTTTACAGATGCTAATCAATGAAAAGCACATTAACTGCCTTAACTTTACAAGGTTAAATTCATCAAAATTCAATATTAAGTCTCTAGGTGTCAGAAAATTTTTTGTTTTTTAGTATCATATATTCATACCTGCCATTGCAGCTGAAATCATGTGTACCTGGGTAGAATCAGGATCAAATAAACCATTCAACTTTTCCTTGCAGTTTGAATAAGCAGCAAAGTATATTGCTCTAAAATAAAGATTTAAATTTTGTCAATAAGCATGTTGCTTAATTCATAAGATTTAAAAGACATATAAATTGATCTTTATTATTCCAGAGTCCAGAAATCTAAAAACATAATATCTTAGTTTTTATTTACATTCTCATGCAACATCACATACGTTATCTTTTCATGAAGACCATGAAGTACTTTTTTATATCAACTCATTAAAGATAAAGTATCC
The DNA here is from genome assembly GCF_028021215.1 of Eschrichtius robustus. NCBI lineage: Eukaryota > Metazoa > Chordata > Mammalia > Artiodactyla > Eschrichtiidae > Eschrichtius > Eschrichtius robustus. The sequence goes on along the minus strand of NC_090829.1, from coordinate 22,593,239 downwards.
TCAGATAGTCCTACCCCAATAATTTGACAGCAACGAACTGAAAAAGTATAAGACTTTGGCAGGCCTATATAATGCTAATAAGGCTAAGTTAAATACACTTAAGTAAACGTGATATGAGTACTTCATGTTTTTTTGAAGAGAGGAAGGTAGAACTGACTCAAGTGATCAAAGTATATGTTAAACAATTTTGAGATACTGTGCTATATACCAATCTATACTACACAAAGAGTAGTTCACAGCACCCTTTAAAAGAACAATTGCAAAAGAAATCAGTCCCATCAGGTCAGATCTTGTTTTCTAACATTTGTAAACATTGCATTAAATTTGTAAATATTTTCCCTGTTAACTTATTGACTGTGACTTCATGCATCTCGACTACCTCCTCACTGTTTAGCTTTCCAGGCATTGAGTTACTTGCTTGCTGTATCAAATATCCTACTATTGCCCAACAATCCTGATTATCTGTCCAATAAGGGAAAGAGTAAACAAGTAAAAATGGGGAGAGTATCACTGCTGTGCTTTTTTAATGTGCTTAAGAAAAAAAGGAAGTTAATATGACTGAAAATGAAACATTCTACTTCATGAAAAAGAAAAAAAAAGGATACATTGAATGATACCAAATTAGCAAGGGGAATAAATAATGCATTACTAGAAATGAATAAGAAAAAAAAGCATCCTAATGAGAAAACGGGCAAGGAATATACATAGGTAATTCACAGAAGAGAGATACAAATGACAAATAATTACAAGAAGGAGGACATGAAAGCACCAAAATAAAACAAATGTATATTTAAAAGCAAAAAAACAGCGAAAAATCATGGTTAGTCTATTTGGCAAGTATTAAAAGACATGGACAGTAGCCAACATTGGTAATATGTGGATAAAGAGCAATTAATTCACTATCTGAGAATAAAAAGATGGCATGCCTTTTCAGAAGGCAATTGAGCAATGTTCACTAAGTTTAAATGTTCATACATCCTTTTATCCAGAAATTGTACTTTTCGGTAACTATCCTAAAGAAAAATATTTGCTTAAATACTCAAGAATAAAGGTACAGCTATGTTCACAAAACCATTGTTTTTAACAGCAAAAATCTGGAAATAAATCTAAAGGTTTATCAATAAGGGATCAGTCATACTATACAATTTTTAAAAGCTTCACTTATTTTCATGGAAAAAGCTTCAAAACAAATTTGGTGAAATGTTTTTAATATGATTCAATTTATGTAAATAATAATAAGTCTACATATTATGCTTTTTATGTACATAAGCCAGAAAAATTAATGGAAGACTATAAACCAACTGCTTATCAATGGTGGTTATGTATGGGGAGGGAAGAGGAGTAACTGTGTGGAAAGGTGCACACGGTGAGAGGTGATGGGTTTAAGGTAATATGTCAAGCTTTACACTACACTTTTTTTAGTCTTTACAATAAGAATGAAATTTTGGATCATTTTAAAAAAAGAAAGAGCCCATAAAAAGTTGAAACCCAATAAATAAGATATGGATCTACTACACTGTTTGAATACAGAGAGCTGGATACACATTTTCACTCTGAATGTGAACTCTGCAGTGTTCTGTCATGGAAGAAGTCAATCTAAGATAAAAAGAAATCATAAAAAAATGACAAAATTAATGTCTTAAGGCCTTCTTGGTTTCTTGAACTTGGTGCAAAAACTGCTTCACAATGATCTCACTAAGAGGTCCTCTGCACCTGCACACGGTGAAATCTGCCTATCCTTTTAGATGGCTACTGATACCCATTTGTTACACCACAGTGCTTTATCTTGATTTCTCTTCAGGATCCCCCCTCATGAAGCTTGAAACAAGAAAGACTGCCACAATTTGATTAACTTAAATGTATTTTTTTTACCTGGAAGGGGCCACCCCCACTAAATTGGGGCCTAATCCTCTAAACAGGGAACGAGGCCCTTCTTTTTCCAAGATCACCCTGAAAGAGAAAAATATTATTTAGAAAGAAATGTCCTTCAAAGTGTGGTACTTTATACAGCAAATGTAGAGTCTAAGTTCCCCATGTTTGCACTATAATATGTTATAAATACTCTTTTGTCAGTGTTGCTCACTTATGAAAATCTGTTTTTCTTGACAAAGTATAAAATAATAAAGATTGTTAACAGATTTAGCAGCAATAATAAAAAGCACTCCTTTCAGATTCTTTCCTGAAAGTTTTCAAGACATTAATTATCAATATAGATTTCTACATTTATTTTCATATGATCATGCTACTCTTATCTTCAATCTCCTCTATTTTACTACCTTTACCAGCAAATTCATTTCCCAATTAGAAATGTAGTTCCCTCCTAGTATTTGAGGTCTCTTCCTTGATATTGGACAACTCCCTCATACTGCAGCATTATCTTATCCAACCATTCCAGGGAAATGCCATGGCAAAATTTATCACCCTAACATCCTTTAGGGTACTAAAATGGTTAGTCTGCTACTATTTCTTCCTCTACTTAGTTAACATTTACTATATTGAATAGGTACTGCATAAAGACTAAGCAGAATAAGGAAACAGAAAAGAGGGTAAGGCCCCTGCCACTGAGAACTTTGCTATCCAGTCGTGGAAAAAAGAATTATATTGAAATAAATAATTTAACAGACCATATCAATAAGCAAATACTATACAAGCTAGATATATATGCCCAGTAGGAAAAGGAACAGAGACATGTCCAAGTCATGGAAGGCTTTCTGAAGGTGAGTTATTAAATGAAGTTTTGGAGTAAGAAACAAAGATTGAGGAAGAGTAGGTATTTTAATTCAGACTTAACAGACTGGGCCAGTGGTTCTGAAGCACCTATATACTTAAGAATGATCTCTTGAAAGGCAGCTGAGCAGAATGGTTAATTAAGGGCCTGAACTGTGGGGCCTGACTTCCCAATATAAAGAGCTCAATTTTGGTAAGTAATGACTTTTCTCTTATCCTTATTTTCATCAGCAGTAAATAGAGAAAAACAGTACTTTTGGGGGAAGGGGGCAGGTAGGGTTGTGCTTACTGTAAGGAATAAATAAGTTAATTTAAAAAAACAGCTTAAGACTTCCCTGGTGGCGCAGTGGTTAAGACTCCGCCTGCCAATGCAGGCGACGTGGGTTTGAGCCCTGGTCTGGGAAGATCCCACATGCCGCGGAGCAACTTAGCCTGTGGGCCACAACTACTGAGCCTGCGCTCTAGAGCCCACAAGCCACAACTACTGAGCCCAAGTGCTGCAACTACTGAAGCCCATGTGCCTAGAGCCCATGCTCCACAACAAGCCATCGCAATGAGAAGCCTGCACACCGCAACGAAGAGTAGCCCCCGCTCGTCCCAACTAGAGAAAGCCCACGCACAGTAACGAAGACCCAACGCAGCCAAAACTAAATAAATTAAAAAAAAAAAAAAGAGCTTAGAAGAGTACCTGGCTCACAGTAAGCACTTGGTAACTCTTATAATTATTACTGGAGCATTTGTTCAAAATGCAAATTTCTTAGATCCCACCCTCAAAGTATTCTTGATTCAATAGGTACAGGACAGTGCCCAGCAATCTACATTTTTACCACACCACCAGATGACTGACACAGGTGATACAGAAGCACTTAGAAAAAAAAAAAAGAAAGAAATTTTATTTATTTATTTGGCTGTGCCAGGTGTTAGTTGTGGCACACAGGATCTTCACTGTGGCATGCATGTGGGATCTAGTTCCCTGACCAGGGATCGAACCCAGGCCCCCTGCATTGGGAGCGCAGAGGACCACCAGGGAAGTCCCCAGAAGCACTTTTGATAAAACTAGATTAGACAGAAGCAGAATTAAGAATGACAAATTGTAGAGCACAGTTTGAAAATTTCCATGTTTGCTAGCCCTTTCTGTGTTAATAATCCCTTTGAGAAGTAAAGGAAGGTAAGTGTCCTTTAAAAAAAACACACACGTTTGCAAACACTCACAATTTTGCATACAATTTCACCTAATTTACAGACCTCCTGAAGCTCATCCAAGAGCCCCTAAGAAATTGACAGAGCCTGGGGGGGATTCCCAAAGTTCCTGGTTAAGAAGCCATGAAACACTTCATAGCCACTAGGATGGCTATAATCAGAAAGAAAGATGGAGTAAAACAAAGGTTGGTGAGGAATTTTATTTTATACTTTATTTTTTGGCAAGGAACTGGAAATCTCATTCATTGGTGGTGGGAATGTAAAATGATGTATCCGCTTTGGAAAACAGTTTGGCAGTTCCCTAAGTGTTAAATATAAAGTTACCATACAACCCAGCAATTCCACTCCTAGTATATCCCCCAGAAAAATAAAACATGTGTTCCTATAACGGCATTACTCATAACACCCCAAAAGGGGAGACAATGCAAATGTTCATCAACCAATGGGTGGATAAATAAAATGTGGTATGCACCTATACAATGGAATATTTGGCAATAAAAAGATATTTGTTACAACATAGATGAACCTTGAAAACATACTAAATTGAAAGAAACCAGTAAAAGACCACATACTATATAATTTCATTTATGTAAAATGTCCTGAATATGCAAATCTATAATGAAAGAAAATAGATTAGTAGTTGTTGCCTAGGGCTAGGGGGAGAGGAAGAGGAGAAAACAGGAGTGACTGCTAACAGGAAAGGGCTTCTTTTTGTGGTGGTGATGAATAGGTTCTAAATTTAGAGTGTGGCGATGGTTTGAACAACTCTGTGAATATACTAAAAACAACTGAATTGTACACTTTAAATGGGTGAATTTTATGGTATGTAAATTATCTCTCAATAGAGATGTTGGGAAATTAAAAACCAAAGGAAGAAACCATGAAACAGACTGATTAGGACAGAGCCCCCAGGTAGGGAAAAAATGGGAATAAGAGTCAAGAGACTTTAAGGCAAGAGAATGCAGAGTCGGAAGCCATCTGGATACCGATGACAGGTGAAACATTAAACTGACTCTTAAATGAGAAATCAAAACAGAGCCCAGAGGGATTCCTACAGTTCCTCTGAGGAAAGTCAGAGAAGGCAAAACCACTGAAAAATAGAATAAAAAAATATAGTATTGTCACAAAGGTCAAAGGAAGAATTTTAAGAAGAGGAGCGTTACATTCGGTAATAACTGTCAAAATCATGATATTAAAATACTCTATTATTAAGCAGATAGAAGTATATATCTACAACAATGGCATTTTAACCCCAAATTGTTAACAATTTTATTCTACCTACTCATGTACTTAAGTAAATTTGAAAAAAGAGTGATGAAATCTTTTGGTAGTGAAAAACACACAGTATGAGTTTACTTGCTACTACAAAATAAACACTGCTGAACTAAGCTCAAATAGATTATGTCCCAACTGAGCTGATAAGACAGACACACAAGGCATTCACAGTTACATATCTAAGTTTAAACATATAAAACTCAATTTCAATAGTTTTGAAATTTCAAATCTAATTTGTAACATAATGAAGTATGGTAAAATGTAAAAACACATCTTTTTCAAACCATTAAGAAATGCCGAACACTGAAGTACATTTTAAAATCAGTAGAACTCTGCTTTAAATCTTAGTTATATTTAGGTTATATAAAAATCAGACTGACATTAATTGGATGTACTTACTTGTGTGAGCACTTGGAAAATTAAAAATACACATAAAGAGTTAGCATTTAACATGATCACATTTCAAAAATAAATGAATTTATTTAAACAAAACAAAATACCTATAATGTCTTGAGAAAATAAATCCACTGGATAAATGTAGAAAAATACTCCAAATACACATGATTTGGAAATAATATTACATTTTATATTATCCAACTTACTGTTCCTCTCCATTAGGGATTATTGTTTCTACTGAATTTATGGGAGTAATTCTGTCATTAAGGTTGTAAAAACCTTTTTAAATATGGCAGAATATAAATAAACAAACATGGGCATCATTAAGGTAAAGCCGACCAAAAAATTCATGAATACTGTGCTCTCACTTTAGACAATGGAGAGGTCCAGGAGACACTACTCGATTGACACTGGCTCCAGCCATGGTGTTCAGCTGAACTTCAGAGATATAAAGTGTCACAGAAGATGACTGCAGCCGTGTTTTTACAACTTCCAGTGGACATGTCAGAATAGCTCCCACCGTACCACCACATCTACAAAAAAATGCAAAGAACAAAACTTATCTACTTAATTCACAAATTAGTACACATGCGCAGAGCTGTGAAACAAATGAACAACTGGGGCTTTGTGAAGGTACTAAAATTTACCATTTTTGGTTTTAGAAGACTAAATAATTTTTTAAATGTTTCACTTATTTGACTGTATACAAACACCTTTAGTAGTTAAAAGTAACTGAGCTTAGGGCTTCCCTGGTGGCGCAGTGGTTGAGAGTCTGCCTGCTAATGCAGGGGACACGGGTTCGAGCCCTGGTCTGGGAAGATCCCACGTGCCGCGGAGCAACTAGGCCCGTGAGCCACAACTACTGAGCCTGCGCGTCTGGAGCCTGTGCTCCGCAACAAAAGAGGCCACGATAGTGAGAGGCCCGCGCACCGCGATGAAGAGTGGCCCCCGCTTGCCGCAACTAGAGAAAGCCCTAGCACAGAAACAAAGACCCAACATAGCAATCAATCAATCAATCAATAAATCTTTAAAAAAAAAAGTAACTGAGCTTAATATCTACCTAGCAAGAATAATTAGCTGAAGATTCCAAACGGTGGGTGTTACTACTGAAATTTACTGTTACGTCACATCATAGCTTTCAACACTGTTCTAGGGTTTTATTTGGTACTCCTTGCCCAGATATTACTTGTGTTGAAACCTAGACCATTATTTGAAGTATATCCTATTTCTCAAACTCCTATCTTATCTTTCAAAATTCAAGAAATGTTCTTGAGAGCAATATGAAATAAACCACTGATGGATAATCATACATGTCCCCTTATTTTAAATATCCAAATACTCAGAGACATTTCACCTACAAATAAATACAGAATTTGAGTCTCAAAATCTGTATGTTAGGCCCACCATGTGGGAATCGGTGCAAAGTAGGTAGGCTTAGCTAGAAGAATCCAATTTAAATATAAGGACTGATCACCAAAACAACAACAAAATAAAAGCTCTTAAATGATATTATTTAAACTTTTTAAAGGTATATAAGAGACAGGCTGAGTAATTATTCTTTTTAAATGCAAGACTGGAAAATAATTTTCTCTTAAAGCATTAATAGCTACTTAATGGAGCTCTGAGAACTGTTTTCTAACCAGAGGAAAATCACTCAAGAGACCTCTTACTGCACTGAAAGAGAAAAGCAGACTGAGTCAGAAGTAACCTGGACCTCCAAAACAGGCATTAGAGCAAGAAGAAAAACAGCCCACCACAGAAAGATACTAAACAATTCTACGTCTAGAATTTTAAAAATGTGTATATACAAAAGATATAATAAAAGGAAAGCAGGCATGAAAACAGTACCATTCCAAAAAAAGTTAAGACAAGAAATCATTAACAAGAGTATTTCATATTAATTTAACAGTACATGCCATCAAGAAAATAAAATTGAAAAACTTTATGCAATAAAAGTGAAAAATTAACACAACAAATGAAAAACAGAGAACATCCACATGTAAAATAAAACTTGATTCTTACCTCATATCATATTTTAAAAAGTAACTCAAAATGGACTATACAAAACTTCTAGAAGGAAACATTTGGAGAAAAATCTTTTTGACTTTGGGTTAGGCACACATTTCTTAGATTGAACAACAAGAAGCAAACGCATGAATCATAAAAGAAAAAAACTGATAAACTGGACTTCACCAAAGTTTAAAAATTCCACACTCTGGAAGAAACTGTTAAGAAAATGAAAAAACAAACCACAGTCTGAGAGAACTATTTGCAAAACACTTATCTTGTAAATGCTTATATTCAGAAACAAAACTCAAAAATAAAAAGAACTAAAAAAAGATGAACAGATACTTCACCAAAGATTTATGGATACAAATAAACACAGAAAGATTTTTCAGAATCATTTTTCATCAGGAAAATGCAAATTAAAACCTCAATGAGGTACACTGCACATCTACTAATGGATAAAATTAAAAAGATTGACAGTAAGAAGTGTTGATACAGAGCAACTAGAAACCTCAAACACTGCTGGTGGGAATGCAAAATGGTAGATTTTTTTTTGGCGGGGGGAGGGGGGGCCCACACTGTGTGGCTTGCAGGATCTTAGTTCCCCAACCAGGGACTGAACCCCGGCCCAGCAGTGAAAGTGCTGAGTCCTAACCACTGGAACACCAGGGAATTCCCGCAAAATGGTAGATTTTGGAGAAAAAAAAAAGGTACAGTTTGAAACAAAGACTGGTGGTTTCTTACAAAGTTAAACATATTACTGCCGTACAACCCTGCAATCCCACTCCTAAGGTGTTGACCTGGGAAAAACCAACACATACAGGCATACTTTAGAGATATTGTAGGTTCAGTTCCAGACCATCCCAATACAGTGACTACCACAATAAACTGAGTCACATGAATTTTTTGTTTTTTTAGTGCATATGGAAGTTATGTTTACACTATACTGTGGTATATTAAGTGTGCAATAATAGCATTATGTCTAAAAAAAGTACGTCTTAATTTTTTAAAATGCTGATCAAACTTATAAGTTTTTGCTTTGAAAAAGCAGATGAGTTTCTTTTTTCAATTTTTATTGACATATAGTTGATTTACAATGTTAATTTTTACTGTGCAGCAAAGTGATTCAGTCATACATATATATTTACATTCTTTTTCATATTCTTTTCCATTATGGTTTATCACAGGATATTGAATACAGTTCCCTGTACTGTAAGAGTAGGACCTGGTTGTTTATCCGTTCTATATATAATAGCAAATTTATAAGCTTTTGAACAGCGAAGGAAACCATAAACAAAACGAAAAGACAACCTACAGATGTGGGAGAAAATATTTGCACATGATGCAACTGACAAGGTATTAATATCCAAAATGTACAAATAGCTCATACAACTCAATATCAAAAAAAACAACCTAATCAAAAAATGGGCAGAAGACCTAAACAGACATTTCTCCAAAGAAGACATACAGAGGGCCAACAGGCACATGAAAAGAAGCTCAACATCACTACTTATTAGAGAAATGCAAATCAAAATTACCATGAGGTATCACCTTACACCAGTCAGAATGTCTATCATCAAAAAGTCTACAAATAATACATGCTGAAGAGGATGTGGAGAAAAGGGAACCCTCCTACATTGTTGGTGGGAATGTAAATTGGTGCAGCCACTATGGAGAACAGTATGGAGATTCCTCGAAAAACTAAAAATAGAGTTACCGTATGATCTAGCAATCCCACACTTGGGCATGTATCTGGAGAAAACTCTAATTCAAAAAGATACATGCACCCAATGTTCATAGCAGCACTATTTACAATAGCTAAGACATGGAAGCAACCTAAACGTCCATAAACAGATGAAAGGATAAAGAAGATGTGGTATTATATACACAATGCAATGTTACTCAGCCATGAAAAGAAATGAAATAATGCCATTTGCAGCAACACTGGATGGACCTAGAGATTATCACACTAAGTGAAGGAAGAGAGAGAGAAAGACAAATATATGATATCACTTCTATGTGGAATCTAAAAAAAATGCTACAAATGAACTTACAAACAAACTTATGGTTACCAAAGGGGAAAGGGAGAGTGAGGGATAAATTAGAGTTTGGGATTAGCAGATACAAACCAGTATATGTAAAATAAACAACAAGGTCCTACTGTACAGCACAGGGAACTATATTCAATATCTTGTAATAAACTATAATGGGAAAGAATCTGAAAAGGATATATATAAAAATAACTGAATCACTTTGCCGAACACCAGAAACTAACACAACAATGTAAATCAACTATACTTCAATTTAAAAAACAAGAGAGAAAAGCATACAATTTATTTAATCTAAGTTTTATGTGGAAAACTTTATAAGAAAACGAAGACCCTAAGAAGCGGCTAAAACTGAGCATTTTTATGCTAGGTTTGATGAAGAATGGAAAATCGTGGGAAAATGTGATAGGACAGAAAAAGGGTATGAGCAAAGAAATAAAAATGCTGTTGGGAAAATGGCTCTGATAGACTTGCTCAACACAGGGTTGCCACAAACCTTTAATTTGTTAAAAAAAAAAAAAAGGCATTATCTTCAAAATACAATAAAGCAAAGTGCAATAAAACGTGCTATGCCTGTATATGTCCACACAAAGACCTGTCCATGAACATTTACAGCAGCTTTACTCCTAATAGCCAAAAACTGGAAACAACCAAAATGTCCATCAACTGATGAAGGATAAACAGACTGTGGTCTATTCATACAATGGATTACTGCTCTGTAACAAAAAAGCAGCAACCTGGATGAATCTCAAAAACATTATGCTAACTGAAAAAAAACGGCACAAAAGGCTTTCATTTTACAACATTTTCATTTTTATGACATTCTGTAAAAGGCAAAACTAGAACAGAAGTAAGATCAGTGGTCACCAAGAGGCAGCTGAGGTGGGAATAACTGACTGCAAAGGGCATGGAGAAATTCCTGGGATAACAGAAATGTCCTATGTTTTGATTATAGTATAGGCATACATCATTTTATTGTGCCTCACAAGTAATGCGTTTTTTAATAAATTGAAGGTCTGTGGCAATGCTGTGTTGTTAGATGATGGTTAGCATTTTTTAGCAACCAAGTATCAATACATTTGGGTTTTTTTTGTTTTTTTGTTTTTGGCAGCGCCTCGCGGCTTGCGGGATCTTAGTTCCCCAACCAGGGATCAAACCCATGCCCCCTGCAGTGGAAGCACAGAGTTCTAACCACTGGACAGCCAGGGAATTCCCAGCAATCAAGTACATTTGATCCTTGAATAACTTGGGGGTTAGGGGTGCCGATCCTCTGCACAGTCAAAAATCCACGTATAACTATATAGTCAGCGCTCCTGTATCCGTGGTTCCACATTTGTGGATTCAACCAACCATGGGTTGTGTAGTCCTACAGTGTGCATTTACTGAAAAAAATCTGCCTATAAGTGAACCTGTGCAGTTCAAACCTGTGTTGTTCAAGGGTCATCTGTATTTTTATATAAATTTATTTATTTACTTATTTATTTTATTTTTGGCTGCATCGCATCTTTGTTGCTGCGCGTGGGCTTTCTCTAGTTGCGGCGAGCGGGGGCTACTCTTCGTTGTGGTGTGCGGGCTTCTCATTGTGGTGGCTTCTCTTATTGCAGTGGCTTCTCTTATTGTGGAGCACGGGCTCTAGGCACGTGGGCTTCAGAAGTTGTGGTGCTCGGGCTCAGTAGTTGTGGCTCGCGGGCTCTAAAGCGCAGGCTCAGTAGTTGTGGTGCATGGGCTTAGTTGCTTCGCGGCACATGGGATCTTCCCGGACCAGGAATCGAAACTGTCTCCCCTGCATTGGCAGGCGGATTCTTAACCACTGCACCACCAGGGAAGTCCCCGGGTCATCTGTATTTTTAAATTAAGGTATATACGTTTTTTTTAGACATAATGCTATTGAACACTTAAGAGACTACAGTATAGTATAAGCAAAGCTTTATATGTACTGGGAAACCAAAAAATTAGTATTTCTCAAAAATTCCACTTATGACTTTAAATAGGAAATTAAAAAATTTAATCCCCCAAAAGAAAAGATCAAAACCATGATTATATTTTCAGAAATCAAGCATCAATTAGACAAACACTAGGGCCATAAAAGATTTGAAACAAAATTAAGTAAGCCAAGGGAGACTTCTACACTCAATGAATAAGAAACTGATATTTTTAAACAGCTATGAAATAGGCTTAAAAACCTAATTATACATAAGGCCCAAGGAGAATCTTAAAAACAGAAGCCATAGTTTATTTATGTTAATTGTTCAGGCTAAGTAGTAAGAGATAAGAATCATCACAGTATACATTTCAATATATACTGCAGAACTCAAGAGAGCCTACATGGTAGACCACACTGTATTCACACTATAGTAGTGATTTATTTATAGTAACTCATATTTGTTTTTAATTCAAATTTGCCTAGCTTTTTTTTTTTTTTAAATTATTTAATTAATTATTTATTTATTTTATTTTTGGCTGTGTTGGGTCTTCGTTTCTGTGCGAGGGTTTTCTCTAGTTGCGGCCAGCGGGGGCCACTCTTCATCGCGGTGCGCGGGCCTCTCACTATCGCGGCCTCTCTTGCTGCGGAGCACAGGCTCCAGACGCGCAGGCTCAGTAGTTGTGGCTCACGGGCCTAGTTGCTCCGCGGCATGTGGGATCTTCCCAGACCAGGGCTCGAACTCGTGTCCCCTGCATTGGCAGGCAGATTCTCAACCACTGCGCCACCAGGGAAGCCCTTGCCTAGCTTTTTGAAAGCTGTTTAATATATTTACTGTGTAAGTTTGTTGAACATAAAACCCAATAAGACCCCAAATTTGTAATAAACATGCAAAATTTATATTCTGTAAAACCTAAAGAATATGTCCTTGGTTTTCACAGTGAACATGAATTACTTCCATAATTAAAATAAATAAAAACAAGCAAAAAGCAAAGTTAGCACATTCACAGGAATGACTACCTATATCATACTCAGTCATTCCTGGTTCCGAGAGAATAAACACATTACACAAAGAAAACAACCAACCAACCTACCAGGGAAGAACAGTATCTATGCCTCACAGGCTTGTTGTAAGGATAATATACGATACATGATATAACCCATGATGTGACACATAGAAAGTACTCAATAAGCATTAGCTACTGAAGTTGTCAGCATCTATTACTGATTATAGCAACCACATTTTTTAACAGAACTATTACAAATACTTTATGGCAGACCACAGACGTATATACTATGATTCCTAAAAAAAACACTTCAATAAATAAAATACATGACGATCTAAACTGTACAGAGCTGCGGGGGGAGGGCGATGTAAATGGGTGTACACACAAGCACTTACACTGTCCTGAAGCAGTTTTACATTATAAAATGCAATAGGTATGTAGTACAGGAGTGACACTCCAGTGTTTCTCATGCTGCTTTTATCTTAGTCATTTTAAAGTAATTATTTTGTACACTGAAATCATCATAATTGATGTAGAGAACAAAACTACTGCTGTCAATAAACATTTAAAAATCTCTATGTACGAAAGCAGGATTAACTACATTTATCTCTTCACCATGTCAAAAATCTCACTGTCTAAAGGAAAATGCCACAAGGACAAAGAGAGGAGAAATTAACACGATTTCAAGCAATGAAGCAAATGGGAAGGATTAACTGCCTTGGCAAAGAGGAAGAAAGGCTTGAAGAAGGAAACACCAAAGAGAAGCAAACAGTTTTGCCCTGCTGAACCCCTTACAACAGGCCTAATGACTAAGGGCACCAAGTACTCAAGATGGAGATAAGTCTAAGAATATAAAACAGAAGGACTGGCTGACAGGTAATGTAGCAAAGCTAGGATACCCAGGTGGTATTCTCTTCCTCCCCGCCATGGGTAAAACTGTATTCCAAGGCAGAAGCCTAATTTTCTGAAGAACATGAACTCAAACTGTGAGGTCAGGTTTAACGGGTACAATGGATGCAAAAAACCCACATCAAGTTACAACACTGCAATCTTTCATAATACTGGAGACAAAGATCTCGTGAATTTCTAGAAAGAACAAAAGGTCGCATACACAGGAAAAGTCATAATAGCATCACATTACTCAACAACTGCAGAAGATTACTTATTCTAGAATTCTATGCCAAACCTAACTATTAAGCAGATAAAATAAGACGTTCCCGCTGGTAAGGAGACACGGGGGAAGGGAGCCGGGAAACGTTGGTTTTTATTGTCTTTCAGCAGCTTTTTTTTAAAACTATACGTATACATTTATTTTTAAATAAATGTTTAATCATAATTCTAGCAGTAAGTATCCTTTAAAAACAGCATGGGTTTTTAACTGGAGAATGTGGTTGATGTTTCTGGGACCCAATGGACTCCATGAAAAAATGATGTATTTGTGCCAGTGTCTTTGACTCAGAACTCCAAAATAAATCCAGAATCTTGACCACCTCTCACCATTTCCACCCTGGTCTAAGCCACGATATTTTGTCGAGGTTACTGGAGTAACCTCCTAATTAGTGTCTCTCTTTTTCTACCCTTACCCCACTCCCTCCGATGTATCTTCAACACATAAGAGTGACTGTACTAAAATCCTGTCAGATCAAGTCACTCCTCTGCTCAAAACTTTCCAAAGACTTCCTATGTCATTCAGAATAAAAGCCAAAGTCCTCACACTGGCCTACAAGATCTAACACAATCTGATCTTCCCTGATTCCTCCTGATCTCATCTACTATACACCTTCTCACTCACTCTGTTCCAACCATACTGGCCTCTGCTCTAATTCTAATTATTAGAGTTTAACACACCAAGCATGCTCCTGTGGTATTGGAGGCTAACAATCATCAGTTCGAAGGGAGATCAAAGGATAAAGAGGCTTTCTGATATCCGACTATGCTCAAGTCTCACTGGTTCTACATTCTAAACTTCCTCTTATATTTCCCCTCACCATCCTCACTGCAAGTGCCTTAAAGCAGGGCCTCATTTTATTTCTAGCCTTCTAGCTGGTCCTGAGTCCCTTCTGATCCAGTGATGTGGCCAATGTGTCAAGATCAATTGCAAGGTGTCACCAATGTAATTTGCTACTAACGAAAGTACTACTTTGGATGCTTTACTGTTAAAAGAAAAAGTTACAACTCAAAGTCTCTCACTCATTTGCTTTAAATGCTTTGATTAGCAAAGAATTCCAAGGAGAGAACAGCCAAGTTTGATAGCAGAAGAGCATATAAATGTGTTATTCTGTAACATCAAAAATCTAGAAAGGGAACTTCTCTGGTGGTGCAGTGGTTAAGAATCCGCCTGCCAATGCAGGGGACATGGGTTCGAGCCCTGGTCCCGGAAGATCCCACATGCTGTGGAGCAACTAAGCCGTGCGCCACAACTACTAAGCCGTGCGCCACAACTACTGAGCCCGCGCTCTAGAGCCCGTGAGCCACAACTACTGAACCCACGTGCCACAACTACTGAAGCCCATGCGCCTAGAGCCCGTGCTCCACAACAAAAGAAGCCATCGCAATGAGAAGCCCGTGCACTGCAACTAAGAGTAGCCCCCGCTCGCCACAACTAGAGAAAGCCCGTGCGCAGCAATGAAGACCCAGTGCAGCCAAAAATAAATAAATAAATAATTTAAAAAAAAATCTAGAAAGGGGGTTTCTAAGGTTATGAATCAAATAAAACTGTTACACGCCCCTATACCCTTGGTATATCCACGTTAGAAAACCTCAACTATGTATTCTTCGTAAAACTATTTGGATCAATGCTAATTTTAAAGTTTCAAAGGCAAATGTCATACCTTTTAAAGATATAAGGACAAGGTTGCTTGGTGAGAGGTTATCATATAACTATGCATTGATTTTAGAGAATATTTAAGAATTGTTTAACATGGTTATCACGAAACACCTTTACAAGACATTTAAAACTATTCTATTTTCATGATGTTTGAGAAATTATACAATAAGTAAATCAAGTCACCCCAGGAATTTACTGGAATGTAGACACATTTTTAGCCTATGGTAATTTGGGAGTGTAAATGTCTCAGAACTTTCAAGTGTTGCTTCTACTTGTTTACTGTATATAATGAAGATAAAATTTTTTGACATGCCAGGGGTTCTAACTACTCAAGGGCTATGGATTCCTTGAGTAAAACAACGGCTAAAAGCTGCTTAGAATGGAAATTTTTTTTTTTTTTTTGAAGCTAGGCACAATGTAACCAAGAAACTGGTTAAAAAAACAAAACAAAAAAATTTGGGAAAATAGATCTTTAAGAAAGAGAAAGGACTCTGAGGGCCCTAAAATACTCTCCCTCACCCAAGTTACAGCAACACAAAAATCAGAAATGTGGGAGGTTGGGGGAAGATAGGGAAGGGGAAAAAGAAATTGTTCACTAAGTAAATATGAGTAACAAGCAGATCAGTTCAGCCATGATGCCAAGAGTCATAAATCCCTAGGTCAGTGCAGATGCAAAACCTGATCAGCAGGATAGCCCCAAGGGCCTGAACCACTAGATTCAGTTCCCCTGGCTTTAGAGAACTTTACTAGCCACACCTATGGAGGAATTTAAAGTGCCCCAGGTTTCTGCTAAGGAAAGGATGGGTCAAGGAAAAGAAACGGGATTCCAAGACTGTGGCTGTTACACATATATCTTTGATTCTGACCTTTTGAGCATGTATGGATCAGGACACTTGTTTTGAATAGGCAAGATTAATTTATAAATGGACAAAATCTATTCTGATTGGGTCCACAATATTTGTGTGTATGTGTGTGTACGTATATACACACACGTATATGTATATGTAGGTACTTTAGAAATATATTTCTGTTAACATTAAACAAAACTATTTTGTCAGACAACTGCAGTGTCTAGCTTTGTAAAGCAAACTGAATAGGTTAAAATATTTTGTCATTTTTCTGCTGCAGGTAACACTCCCCTGTAATTTCCTAATTAGGGCATTAGTCAAATTAAGAAATACCACTAAGAAAGAGATTCATTAAAATGTTAACTATAGGGACTTCCCTGGTGGTCCAGTGGTTAAGAATCCGCCTTCCAATGCAGGGGACAAGGGTTCAATCCCTGGTCAGGGAACTAAGATCCCACATGCCACGGGGCAACTAAGCCCCGTGCTGCAACTACTGAGCCCACATGCTCTGGAGACCGGGCGCCACAATTAGAGAGAAGCCCATGTGCAGCAACGAAGAGCCCTCCTGCTGCAACTAAGACCCGACACAGCCAAAATTAGATAAATAAATACTTTAAAAAATTTAAAAAAAAAAATGTTAGCTATAGAGTTTTGCAATCTCAAAACATGTAGCCTGTCTCTGAAATTCCATAAAAATCATTTAGGAAGTCTTACTAAAGATTGTTTCTCTGATAGTATATTTGTAGAGGTTATTTCTTCTGAAGCTTTAATGTTCGGGCAAGAAACAAGTTCTTGAAGAATGAAGGACATATTCTACATACTCGACAGACTAACTTATGAAAAGTCGGATATAAGAGTGGTTGAAAATAATAGTATTTGGCTGGGGAGGTACATGTAGTGTTTCTTATGCAGGAAAAAAATTAACAAGCTAGGCTTATTCGAAATGCTAAAGCAAAATCAAAACACTGATAAACTGAAAAAAAAAGAAAATGTTAACCAACAACTTTCATAAACATGGAAACACAGAGGAAAGCCATTATCATACAACGCAAGATGTAGATGTATAGTCAGGACTAAAATTCATTATAGAAGCAAAATATGCTGAGGGTATGTGGTAGTTTTAGTAAAAGTAACCCCCCTCCGACCCAAATTACTGCGTTGTTTCTTTGATCCCCCTTTGCAACAAATCTCAAAATCCTATTTACTGTCTCTAATTTCTCTCCCATTCCCATCAGATTTCCCTCCCCCTGCTCTGCCTTGGAAACTGCTGATCAAGGTAACCAAAGGTCTCCACAACTGTTAAATTCAATAATTAATAGACCTCTCAGACCTCATCTTAATGGACAATAACATATGTCCTTCCTAAATACTGTATATTTGTTTCTTCATTTGACTTTCAGAACACATTTTCTTGGTCACTTTTTAAGTCTACTTTGCTGGTTCCTGCTCTTCTGATCTCTTTTGCTGAAATTTCCTCTCTTCTGCTCTATATTCACTCCCTTAGTGACCTCGTCTAGGCTCATGTCATCATCTATGTTCCACTAACTATTAAATGTGTTCTCTCTAGTCCAGAGCTCCTTCCTGGAGTTACCTAATATATCCATCCACCTAAACAACTGGCTTTTTGACTTCTCTACTTCTCAAATTTTCGTCTTAAATGGAACTACATACTGATCTTCCCCCACCCCAACCTTATTCCATCCACAACCTTCCCATCTCAGTTAACAGCAATTCCCTCCCTCTAGGTGCCTAAATTAAAAACCTTGGAGTTACTCTTGACTTTTCTTCACACACCACATACAGTACATTACAGCCTTCTCTGAAGAACCGTTACCTCTCATTTTGATTACTCCAGTAGCCAAATCATTTCCCTACTTCTGGCCCTGCCCTACGTACAGTCTATTCTAAGCATGGTGCGACCAGAATTTGGCTTTAAAACTCCTGCAATGACTCTTCCCATTTCAGAAAAAAAGCCAAAGATCTTCAATGGCCTAACAATGGCCTACTAGTCTGGCTATACTTGCCTCATTTCAGTGCTCCTACCCTACTCAGGGTCTTTTCACTGCCTGTTCCCTCTGAATAGTTAACTCTCTCCTCTCCAGGTCTTTGTTCAAAAGTCACCTTCTCAAAGAGACTCCACTATCCTCCTACTTGAAACTACAGTGCACCCCCATTATTCCCCTTTATCGTACTCCACCTTTTCCCCAACCATGGCACTGAAACCTTTTAATTAATGATATAATTTACTTAGTGTAACAATTCAACACCTCCTTTCAGATAACTGTGGATATTTTTCAATATTACATTAAAACTGGGCATGTGGTAGCCTCTTGAAATTAGCTGCAATATGGAATCTGAACTATACCAATAAACTTTTCATATTGTTACATTAAAATCCATTGCTTTATTTTACATTCTGAATCTTTATCTATGCACTACTCTATAACATCATGCATTGGTTATTTGAAAAATATTGGTTCACTGGATTATACAGGTCTTCCAAGTGTAGATATGTTTTGTGATACAGTATTTTAAAAATTACATTTTCTATCTATTCAAGATTTCAAGGGACTTCCCTGGTGGCGCAGTGGTTAAGAATCCGCCTGCCAATGCAGGGGACATGGGTTCGAGCCCTGGTCCCGGAAGATCCCACATGCTGCGGAGCAACTAAGCCGTGCGGCACAACTACTGAGCCTGCGCTCTAGAGCCCGTGAGCCACAACTACTGAAGCCCATGTGCCTAGAGCCCATGCTCAGCAACGGCAGAAGCCACAGCAATGAGAAGCCCGCGCACCAAAACGAAGAGTAGCCCTCGCTCACTGAAATTAGAGAAAGCCCGCGCCCAGCAACGAAGACCCAACGCAGCCATAAATAAATAAATGATTAAAAAAAAAAAAGACTTCAAAAATTCTAATTTTTGCTTGAAAACTCAAATTTTATCATATGGCAACAAATGTTATCATTTGTTGTGGTTTTCCTTGAACCAACAGGCCCACTTCCTTCATTTTTTGAGAAAATGTCTGCCAAATATTCAAGCCTGAATTGTCATAGTCTATCAATTGTTCTTTCAAGAGTGGTTCTCATGAAAAAAGACGCTAGTTCAGCTTGAGGCAGAAACAATTGTAGAAATGCTTTACTCGTGTTTCCCATTTGCCAAACAGAATATGAAATGAAGATGTATACTCAAGAGTCAAGATTTTTTTTTTTTTGGGCCGTGCCACGTGGCATGTGGGGTCTTAGTTCCTTGACCAGGGATTGAACTCACGCTCCCTGCAGTGGAAGCGTGGAGTCTTAACCACGGGACCACCAGGGAAATCCCAAGAGTCAAGATTTAAAACATTAATTTTTACTGCTTCAAGACATTCTTAAGAGACCCTGTGTTTTTAAATTGCAAGTGCTAGTGACTACTAGCACAGTCTGGTGATGCTGCCTTGACGTATGCTAAGGTAACAGCGCTTCACCAGTCATTGCTTTGGCACCATCAGTCCAATGTCAACAAAGTGAAAAGGCAAATAATGTGTTAGTATTTTTATGAGAAGAGCTTTAACGTCTCAGACCACCAAAAAGGTCTTGGAAACTCCCAGGGGTCCCTGACCCACAATGCTATATACTACACTAATCCTCTTACAGGAAAATAAGTTTGAGAATACATCAGGATAAGCAAATTACCTTAGTCTTGCAATCTATTAGTAAGAATTAAAATGTATTTTTAAAAAGAAAAAAAAGAAGAAAAAGGTTATAAAAATTATGGAAATAAGGCTAATAAAAAAATGTAGCCAAAGTGTAAATAAACCACATTATACTTTTAAGTAGTCTACTTCTGCACTGATTTTACAAGGAAACAGGTGAAGTAATTTAACAAATATTATGACAAAATTTCTACAGAATCGACGTTATCTGACACCCAAATGGAGTTTCTTACTGAATGAAAAATAAATGGTTTGATAAATGGATTGATTAATTCCAGGATATAAAAATAAACCATTTCTTAGATAATCTGAAATTACTAACTATATGTATTAAGCTCTCACTGTCACAGGAGCTACAAAGGAAGGAAATTCATCCACTTAAATGTTGAAGGTTTATTCCTCCCATTTGAGGCAATCTCTCTCTCAAATGGAAAAAAACCCAAACTGCCTCTTGGTGGACATATGCAGCTGACACACAACTAAACAATGTAGATCTATCAAAGAATTTAAAAACACACTGCTTATGTCTTCATACACAAACATATAGTGTTATTAAAAGCATAGCTAAAATTAAATCATATTTACACCCTTTTCGGGCAGTTGTGAGTAGCCTCCGTAACTCAATCAACCTAACCGATGACCTTACAAACTCTGAATATTAACCCTGACAAAAACATAATGGGACCAAAGGGTGTGTTAAAGAAAGCACGAGTTATGCATGTGAGTCGGTCACCCAGACCCAAGGTCCAGTGCTAGTCTGTTTCAAGTTTTCCTGATTTAATAATACATCTATAAGGCTACTAGAAATCTGAGATCCTGATAAACACATATTTGAATAAATACAATTATAACCATCAGGAAAACAATCCAAAGGCTCCATCTTAAGACAATTTTTGTCTAAAGATTAAATGCCACTGTGAAAGGTTACTGGTTCTTGCACAACGGCTAATACAAAGATCTCTCTCCCTTTCTCTGTCTTGTTATTATTAAAGTAAAAAATAAGTTTCCTAACTCCTAATTTACATAATTCTATCATGATAAAAAAATGAAATCTAGTTTTCTAAGAACATCCAAAAATTAATTGCCTAAATATGCAACTTTGAGATATACTAGACATCTTCAATTAAGAACAATGTTACCCACAACTCAGTTTGCATTTCCATAATGCTTAGCATACAGACTTCCAGAATATTCTATAGAAATTTCATACAGAAATAGAAATTTCATACAGAAATCTATTCTAAATGATTTTATTTAATATAGAGCTGGGAGGTTCTTCAGAGATTAACTCTCATTTTACATGTATGAAAAGCTGTTTAATGTTGGGTAAGTAAATTTTTTATACCTTGGTATTTTCCCATATTTTGTTTTTAATTATTTATTTATTTATTTTTGGCTGTGTTGGGTCTTCGTTTCTGTGCGAGGGCTTTCTCTAGTTGCGGCAAGCGGGGGCCACTCTTCATTGCGGTGCGCGGGCCTCTCACTCTCGCGGCCTCTCTTGTTGCGGAGAACAAGCTCCAGACGCACAGGCTCAGTAATTGTGGTGCACGGGCCTAGTTGCTCCGCGGCATGTGGGATCTTCCCGGACCAGGGCTCAAACCCGTGTCCCCTGCATTGGCAGGCAGACTCTCAACCACTGCGCCACCACGGAAGCCCGGTACTTTCCCATATTTTGGAGGGGCTAAACCAGATGATCTTTACCATCCTTCCTAGTTCTACTGTTTCTCTAAAAAAGGTAAGCCAAGTTTTACTGAAATGACTTATGAGACCACATATAAACATAAAATCGAGATGGGATGCAAAAGAAGAAAATTTATAAGGCTGAGTACGTATCTTGTGTCAGGCCCTATAAACAAGTACTTCATTTAATACTCTAAAAAACCTGCATATGCTAGGTTCTTTTTTGGGGGGTAGAGGGGCTCCTAAATCTATCTGGGTTTAGATGCTGCAAAAATGCCCCATTTCTGTTTTTAAAGAAAACGCTAACCATAAGGGCCTTTACATGCATTAATAACAACAACGTGGCTGATGATCTTAATCCAAACTGAGACGTTAGTGCAATCAAGCTAACATTTCAAATAAATGTGCCCTATTTTTAACAAAACTTGACACCTGAATCTTGAATGCAGAGCAGTAAAAATGTTAGGACCTAGAATAGGGCCTTAGAAATCATTTAGTACAACTTCCTCATTTTACAGATGAAGATGAATTAAAATCAAAGAGCGTGTCCACTTTTCGCTCAAAATAGTGGCCAAAAGTAGATGTGTGGTCTCCTAACATTCAAAAATTACCTTATGATCTAGTTACAGGAGGGAACCCAAATATTTGCACAAGACATCTTTACAAGAACATCTACATGGCTAATGGTTTTTAAAAAATGATTTAATTTGCCAAGATTATTCTTACGTATCAGAATTATAGAAAGCAAACCCTGCCTAAACCCTGTCTCACGAATTAAATGAACAGTATTAAATGAAAAGTATTTTAATGCCAGAACAGTGCCTGGCCCATAATCGGTGTACAATAAATGTTTCTTCAATGAACGTGCCAACTCAAGGAAAGTATTGTCATCACCGGCAATAGAGTCCACACGTTTAACTCCAATCAAGCCACTGTGAATAGAACCGCCGTGTATTACTTTAATATTATTAAAGTAGTCGATTTAAAAAAAAACTGTATGCTTTAAAGGGATGCGACTTTATATGGCCATAATGGCAGAGAAGAGCCTCAGCATAATTCACCGTAGCCATTTTTGATAAGACTATGATCCTACAGATAAGAAGTAACTCCTAAATTTAAAATTGCTACGACTCTCCAAATAATTTGGAAAGAACAACCTAAAAAGGAGACTAAACTGGCTGAACAAAAAGATCTGTAGCACTCAAGCTGGCAATCAGGGAACTGAGACTTTAAGTTTAGTCTTAATGTTGTACACATAGTAACTACTGCCAAAGCTTCTGACCTCTCCCCTACCCCTCACTTTCTCCTTTTAAGCAGACGAAAAGCAGCGGGTGTGCAAGACGCCTGGTTTTCAGGAATAGAATCCGACCCCAGAAGCACTGCCGCTTTGTAGCGCATCTCGCAACCTGGAGAAAGGAAATTTTCCAAGATCTAGAAACCTACAGCTAATACGGGCGACAGAACCCCAAAGCCTTCCCGTTGGCGCCGGAAGCCCCCAGACGACCCACGGGGGCCAAGGAGGGCCCGGAAATCAGCTGCCGGAGATCCGAGGCGGGGCGTGAGCGACGTGAGGCAGCCCCCCAGCCCGCGCGCCAGGGACGGAAGGAGGAGGAGGCCCGGCGCCCATTTTGTCCTCGGCCTCCGCACTTCCCGCTCCACCCCCCCACGCCGTCCCGACCGAGCAACCTACGTGAGGCCTGCAGTTACTGACCTTTCGCGGCCCCGCATCCCCGACGTCCGCTAGGCCGCGGCGCGTGGACTGGGCCTGCGTGGACGCCAGCCCCGCCGGCCACTCCCTAGGCCTCGCTCCGGTTCCGCGGGCCCAAAGCCTGACATCCTGCCGACTTCGCCCTCCCACCCCTCCCCGCCTCAGCCTCAGTCCCGTGGGCTCCCTCAGCTCCCCCGGCTCCAGTCCCCTCACCCCTCCCCGCCCGGGCCTCACTCTCCCGGTCCCCGGCGCTGAAGCCCCTTCTCCCTTCTCGCCCGCGTCTCAGGCCACGGCCCTCGGCCTCAGCCCAGCGCACTCAGCCCCAGTCTGCAAGCCCCTCCTGGGACGTACCCTCCGGCAAACAGATGCACCAGCGTGTCCCTCTGGCTCATTCTCTCTCCCGCATGTCCTCCGGGCGTTGAGGCGGGACGCGGATCCGGCCGCCGCGACGGCCGCAGCTTCCGCCCCGGACTGGAGCCGCACGGCGCCCCAGTGACGGCGACGGGAACTGACGGAGACGCGGCTGCAGAAGGCGACCGGCGGGGCCCTCCCCGCCGCGCTGCAGCCACGCCGCCTCCCACCCTGGCGAGGTTTTCACCACCCGCGCTGGAGGGCGACGCGGCGGCAGCGGGGGCGTGAATATTCTGACCCTCCCCCCCCCCCGCGATATAAACAGAAGCTACCATTGGTCCGCACTGCGTGACGTCAAGCAGCCGGCATGCCTCTTTCACGTGATCGCTAAGGGGTTTCTCAATGGAAGGGGCCGGGAGGCGGGGCTAGAGAGCGTGCCCGGAGGGTAGTGGGTCACCAGGTCCTCGCACCTAGTCCGCCCGCCCGGAGGGCTGCGCCGGGTGCCGCCTGGACCCGCGCAGACAAGCGGATTCGAACTTCACGCTCCCGGCCCCGACCACGTGAGAAACGACCTGGATGCCCGGTACGCAAGCGGAGTTGGGACGCGAGCCTGCCCAGTCTCTGATTTACTTTTTTTAGACTATTTTTTTTTAGAGCTGTTTGACGTTCACAACAAAATTGAAAGGGAGGTACAGAAATTTCCCATTGGCCCCTGCTTGATTCACGTTTTAATAATTGGATCTATAACCCAACATTTATGCTTCCTGGTGTCTACCTCAGAGTAGCACTCAGTGCATGGAAAGGCTTGTACAGACACTCGTACAGGATCACAAACGGTGTTTACAGACAATGCTTAGTGTAGTATTCTATTAGTGTAGAATAAATATTCTTTATTTTAGAAAGAATAAAGAAAACTGGCATTTACTCATTTTTCTAACCAGCTAGTTTTTTCTTGTATGTATATACAAGAAGGTCAAAGACTGAGGGAAAGAAAATGTTTTATCCCTCTACAACATGATTAAATATTTAAATTTTTTGTTAATTAGTGATTATTTCTAAGGTGCAGAAGTGCAGGAAATAATATAACACATAATCTGTATTCATCACCCACAATGAACAAGTGTTGATATTTCCCGCCTTTTTGTTTGGTAACTTCCATTTCACCTGCAAGGTCCTCACCACACTTTCCCACCCATGTGGGATTATCCAGGGCTCACCTTCCTTTCCTTCCAGGGCCATTTCCTTCACGAAGTCCTCCCTGATTGCCTTAGCTCTCTATGCTCATTACCTGTTCCTAAATTCCCACAGAATGTACAGACTGCATGTCACTGGCAAGTGTGCATCTACTCCACAGTAAATGCTCATCTGTAAAATGGGCATAAGAATACCTACCTCACAAGGCAGTTGTGGGGACTAAACACCTTAAAATTATGTAAAGCACCACAGCAGTGCTATGTAAGTGCTACCTATGATAATTAGTAATATTATTTTACTGCATTGTATTCTTAATAGCAAAACTGGCAGCAGCTAATATTGCTTGAGCACTTACTAATATGCCAGGCTCTGATCTACAGCATTCTCTTATTAAACTCTCACAACTGCCCTATGAGGCCATTGATATTATTCCCCCAATTTTTCATGAGGAGACTGAGATTTAGAATAATTGACTTGCCCAAGATTATCCAGTTCATCCAGAAAGAGATTGGATTTGAATCCAGCAGAATCTCTCTGATCCCAGAGCTTCAGTTAGTGAAGTAATAGCTGCACATTAGAGAGGGAAATTTTGAAAAAAACAAACAAATGAAACTCCAAAAAGTAGAAATAAAAATTGACACCCTGGCCATACTTCCCCCAAACCCTTGTATTAACTTTTGGTGGGGGGGTTAGTTCTATCTTTGTTTACCGCAGTTTTATTGAGGGATCTTTCACATGCCATAAAATTCACTTATGTATAGTGTACAGTTTAGTGGTTTTTAGTATATTCTGATGGTCGTAGAGCCATCACCACTACCTAATTCCAGAACACTTTCCTCACCCAAAAAGAAACCCCACACTTGTTATCAGTCATTCCCATTCTCCTCTCTCCCTATCCTCTGCCAACCACTAGTCTACTTTCTATGGATTTGCCTAATCTGGACTTTTCATATAAATAGAATTATATAATATGTGGTCTTTTGTGTCTGGTTTCTTTCACTAAGCATAATGTTTTCAAGGTTCATTCATGTTGCAGCACACATCAGTACTTCATTCCCTTTTATGACTGAATAATAGTCCGTCATATGACTATATCACATTTTGTTTATCCATTCTCAATTGATGGCCATTTGGATTGTTTCCACTTTTTGGCTGTCATAGATAATCTTGCCATGAATATTTGTGTGCAAGTTTTAGCATGCAGGTACGTTTTCACTTCTCTTGGGAATATACTTGGGAGTGTCATTGCTGGGTTATATGATAATTCAATGTTTAACCTTTGGAGTAACTGCCAGACTGTTTTCCAAAGTGCCTGCACCATTTTTAGATGTATTTCTTTTAAGACAATGGCTGTAGCTCCATGTTTTTGGCATAGTGAATGCTGTGGTAATTACATTCAATGAAGCTTCTGAAACTGGTAAGGAGGGAGCCCAGGTTCTTATGTGGAGTAAATTATTCCCGTAAGAGCAATAGCAATTCATAATGTGACCGTTTACTTTGGAACCTCATTCAGATGGCATCGTGGAAGGAGACTCTGCCCCCTGCACATTCCGTCTGGTAGCCCCTGGGGCCCCCCACTGGGGTGTGGTTGCTGAGGCCTTCATTCTTGTGCGGATTCCAGGGTTAGTTGGCTGTCATGTTTGTTGAGGTTCCACTGTACTGTGTCATCTGCCAGCTTTTTTATAATTTTCCTTCCTCATTCCTGTTGGCTAATGTCTTTAAGTGATTTCTTCAAGACCAGCACAAAGACGAGGTTTCTTGAGCCCTTGCCCCTTAAACAAGCAAGCTTCTAGGTGCTTTTCCAGAATGATATTAAGGCAGGGTGGGTGGGGCTAACTGACCTTGCTTTAGTGTCAGGCACACCTGTACCTCTTCCAGACCCCCATTCCTACCGAGGGGTCTTCTGGGAGCTGTAGTTTTTAACTGAAAATAGAAAGAGAAGCTGATGGGGAAACTGGGGGTGGCCACAACTGGTTGCTTGGCTCAAAACAAACAAATAAGCTCATTGTGAAGTAGAGGGGACTGCTACTCTATTTCCTGATTGGTACTAACCTCAAATTTTAATTGCTGCTGAACTGCAGGAAACAATCGTTCTAGACATGGCAGTTGAGGAGGAGGGAGCGATTGGAGGGGGGGTTGGTTTGGCATGCACGCCACACCTCAGGAACGTTATTGCATGTGGATTGGCTGCTTTTGGAAGACTATTGCCCAGAAGAAGTGTTTGGTTTTCACAAGCCAAAGATATACCAAAATATAGAGGGCTACTGTATTTGCAGAGCTAAATCCTCCAGTTCTCGATTCACTGACAGTAAACTCTATGAAAAGGACTTCCAGAGCTGCTTTCGGTTACATGAGACTTGATCAGGAGACATCTGTAATGCCTGTGTCCTGCTGTGAAAAGATGGAAGAAATTACCAGCAGGATCAAAAAAAAACAAAAAAAACAAAACCGGAATCACGTGGTAGATGCAAGGGCAGGACCCAGTCTAAAGACTACACTGAAACCAAAGAAAGTGAAAACTCCATCTGGAAACAGGATAAAAAGCAACCAGATCAGTAAACTGCCGAAGGAATTTAAACGTCGTAATTCTGATGCTCACAGTACCACCTCAAGTGCCTTTCCAGCTCAATCTCCTCGTTATAGTAACAGTCAGATGATGGCTCAGATACAGAGATGGCTTCTGGCTCTAACAGAATGCCAGTGTTTTCCATTTTGGATCTCACATACTGGATAAGACAGAAAATATGCTGTGGCATTATCTATAAAGGCTGTCTTGGGGAAGTCCTCATCTGACACACATCTATTCAAGTCTTGCTGCAGCAATAGGAAAGCAGCTGCTGAGAAGCTGGAGGAGCAGGGGCTAGAGCCTCTGCCCATCTCCACTCAGGAGTGGTGACTGAGGTTTATGTAGAAAGGAAACAAAAAAATTTAAATTTTGGAAAACAAAGCAACAAAATGACCCTCCTATTTTTAACTTGGATCCCTGCTGTTCTGCCAAAAGACGATTTCTAGAATAGTTGTGGTTTTTTTAATAGAGTTTTTTTTTAATTTATTTATTTTATTTATCTATTTTTGGCTGCGTTGGGTATTCGTTGCTGTGCGTGGGCTTTCTCTAGTTGTGGCGAGTGGGGTCTACTCTTCATTGCGGTGTGCAGGCTTCTCATTGCAGTGGCTTCTCTTCTTGCGGAGCACAGGCTTGCACGGACTTAGTTGCTCCAGGGCATGGGGAATCTTCCTGGACCAGGGCTCGAACCTGTGTCCCCTGCATTGGCAGGTGGATTCTTATTAACCACTGCGCCACCAGGGAAGCCCTTAGGATAGTTTTGAGTAGGTTATTTTTCCTTCAGTTCTACAAACTCTGAAGCCAGTGTCTAGCTTACTAAAAGGAAAAAAAAAGAAGTCTACATAATATCAGGTTGGCCAAAACGTTCGTTCGGTTTTTTTCTGTACGATGTAATGGAAAAACCCAAACGAACCTTTTGGCCAACCCAATATTTAAGATGCTGAGTATTTCATAGGAAAGCTGAATGTGACTGAAAAGTGCTTTTAAGTCTTGTTAAAAAATCCCCTTGGGCTTTCCTAGTATCCATTTATTAAAAAAAAATCCCCTTCTAATGAATTAAATTAGGGGAATTTCAGGTGACAGAAATGGGATTTGTTGTATGATAAATGTATGTAGTTTTAGTCTTTCTATATTCAGAAGCAGTGGTTAGAGCATTTTTTTAAGATGGCTGGCTATACTTGTTTTCCTTCGTTATAATAAATTTGTCATAACTCAGTAAACATGGACTTGCCCCTAGAGGTAGTTGTTAATAACTTTGAAATATTAAGGTCTTGCCAAGGTTCTGATGATTCAAACCTGTACTACCGAATATTAAGCAGGACAGACTAAGCTCTCTGGTGCAAGTATCTTGAAAGAGTAATTTCTAAATATACAGAGGTAACTTGACTATATATGTTGCATCCTGTGTCAACTCCCTCCATATTGATGTTTGATAAAGATTTTAATTTATACGAAACTTCTTTTTTTGTTTTTAAAGATTTATTTATTGATTGATTGATTGTTATGTTGGGTCTTCATTTCTGTGCTAGGGCTTTCTCTGGTTGCGGCAAGCGGGGGCCACTCTTCATCACGGTGCGCAGGCCTCTCACTATCGTGGCCTCTCTTGTTGCAGAGCACAGGCTCCAGACGCGCAGGCTCAGTAGTTGTGGCTCACGGGCCTAGTTGCTCCGTGGCATGTGGGATCTTCCCAGACCAGGGCTCAAACCCGTGTCCCCTGCATTAACAGGCAGATTCGCAATCGCTGCGCCACCAGGGAAGCCCTGTATGAAACTTCTAAAGCAGAAGCTCCTCTTGGGGAAATGTCAAGTCTTTAGGATAAACAGTCCTATATGAATAGTACCAAAGCATTACCACTTGGTAGACAACACACTCTATTAAAAATGTTAAATTATCTGAAAAATAAAATGTGCAAGTCTTCAGGATGGCACATGAAAAAACAAAGTTAATGCTTCTTGGGGCACATTTCTTAGAGGGCTTGCAAGTGTGTAAATAATTTGTTTGTGTTACATGACTGGTGACTTCCTTGAAAATACGCACAATTCACTTTTAGCTCTGGATTACTTCAGCTGACTTTTGTGAAGGTTTTATCTGTGTGGAATGGTTGTTTGACTTGTTTTAACCTATTAGGGCTTTGGGTTTTTGTGGGTTTTTTTCATTTTATATTAAAGTAAAATTCTACTAAAAAAAATTTTTTTTTAATTGCTATGGGCTGAAGAAAAGTTCTTAATAGCTACTCGTTGGGAAGTGGAGCACAGATGGACCACCGATGCCATTTTCCCCCCACTTAGCCTTTGTTGGTCTTGTAGGTACAGAAAATTCATATGGGTTCTAGATTGGCAACATTAGTTTTAAATATTTGGGTAGGATTTAAAAAAAAATCTTTGTGTCTTTTTAGCTTTTAGTGGGAGGTTTGGAGAGATTGTTTTATATTCTCAGCCAGATGCCATTAAATTTTTTCCCTTATTTTGCTTTTAATAAAAAGTAATAAATTCAAACAATACAGAAGTGCATGAGTTAGAAATTAAAATCCTCACTTCAACCTCCCTTCCTAAATCCTACTCCTCAGAGGACATCATTGGTAAGAGTTGGGTAAGCGTCCTCCTGGGTACTTGATGCCTTGATGGTAATCATCTCAAAGAGCTTCAGACATGTACAGTACTCACCATGTGCCAGGCCTTGTTGGAAGCACTTTTCATGTACTTTAACTGTAGAATCCAATGAAGGATATTTTATAGACGAGGAGACTGAGATACAGAGGGGTTAGAGGATTTGTCAAGGTGACTCAACTAGCACGTAGCTGAGTTGGGATGGAAACCTAGGGAGTCGGGCTCCAGAATCTGTACTCTCATCCTTTGTTCTACACTATCTCAATTGTTCATTGGTTGAATGAGAATATTAGCTATAGTTTCAAAACAAAAAGGGGGTGGGGGTGGGGTGGGGGAGTGGGGGCTTTTGAGAGAACTTAAGGAGCTGTGGTGCCCAGAGGACGAAATGTATACTTATATCTGAGCCCCAGATGGAGTCATGAGGGCAGTGGCTCCCAAATGCAGGTTTCATGTCCCATTGAGCCACCTCTCCCGTCAGCAGCATCAATTACTCTGTGTCACATTTCAACTCAATCGTGGTTAAAGGCTCTCCTTAGACACACAGGTGATAAGCAGAGCTCGCACTGGAAATATATAAGGAGCTGGTAGAAAATGGATTTCCCCCAGAAGGATTCAGTTAGCTTGTTGGAAACACTGTCCCCCAGGGAGCAATTTAGGAATGTGTCCCAGGTGGCTTGGAGAAAAACCCCAAAAAACAAAATACGACTTTTCCTACCCTCCAGGACAGGAATATTAGAAGGGTAGTGAGACCTTGCAAAGAAATGCATAGATTTTGTTGAGATAGGGTGTAACACACTTTTGTGTGGACAATGCCTGGGACCTCAACCGTGTGTGGTAATGCAGAAGTTGTGCCCTGCCTCCTGTTTAAGAAACCATCTAAGGGCCTTACCAAGGGTCCCTGCTTTTTTTTTTTTTCTCTGTTTTTTTAATTGAAGTATAGTTGATTTACAATGTTGTGCTAATTTCTGCTGTACAGCAAAGTGATTTAGTTATACACATATATACATTATTATTTTTTAAATAAATTTATTTATTTTAGGCTGCATTGGGTTTTCGTTGCTGCGCGCAGGCTTTCTCTAGTTGGGACGAGCGGGGGCTGCTCTTCGTTGTGGTGTGTGGGCTTCTCATTGCAGTGGCTTCTCATTGTGGTGGCTTCTCTTGTTGCAGAGCGCGGGCTCTAGGCACGCAGGCCTCAGTAGTTTTGGCTTGCGGGCTCTAGAGCGCAGGCTCAGTAGTTGTGGCACATGGGCTTAGTTGCTCCATGGCATGTGAGATCCTCCCAGACCAGGGCTTGAACCCGTGTCCCCTGCATTGGCAGGCGGACTCTCAACCACTGTGCCACCAGGGAAGCCCCACGGTCCCTGCTTTGAAACCCAACTTGACTGTTGACATTTGAATCTTGCTTTTAACATTAATGCTTTGTTTTTATCTCAAAGTAATAAAGGCAAACAAACAACCCAATTCAAAAAAATGGGCAAAGAACTTGAATAGACATTTCTTCAGAGGGAATGAAAAGATGCCCAACATCACTAATCATTAGGGAAATGCAAATCAGAATCACAGTGAGATCCTACTTCACACCGATTAGGATGGCTACTATAAAAACAAAACAAAACAGACAAACAAGATCAGAAAATACCAAGTGTTGGCCAGGAAGTGGAGAAATTGGAAACCTTGTGCATTGCTGGTAGGAATGTAAAATGGTGCAGCTCATGTGAAAAACTCTATGGCAGTTTCTTAAAAACTTAAACATAGAATTATCATAAGATTTAGTGATTCCACCTCTAAATATGTACCCAGAAAAACTGAAAGCAGAGACTCAAACAGATACACTCACATTAATATTCATAGCAGCACTATTCGAAATAGCCAAAAGGTGGAAACAACCCAAGTGTCCATCATCAGATGAATGGATAAACAAAATATGGTATGTACAATGGAATATTTAATCAGCCTTAAAAAAGGAGGGAAATTCTGACACATGCTGCAACATGGATGAATCTTGAAGACATTATGCTAAAGTGAAATAAGCTGATAAACAACAAATTGTATTGATAGGATTTCATGTATGTGAGATATCTAGAATAGTCAAATTCATAGAGAAGGAAAGTAAACTGGTGGTTCCCAGGGGTTGGGGGAAGGGAGGAGTGGGGAGTTAGTGTTTAGTGGGTATGAAGTTTCAGTCTGTGATGGTGGAAAAGTTCTGGAGTGGGATAGTATGATGGTTGAACAATAATGTGAATGTACTTAATGCCACGGAATTATACACTCTGAAATGGTTAAAATGGTAAATTTTATGTTATGGAAATTTTACCAGAATAAAAAAAATACTTCAAGCAATGCATATGGTTGTAAAAAAGGAAATATATATAGTATTAGAAAAGTTATAATAACTTCAGACTTCCTACCGATTCCTCAGTCTCCTCATTTTTGCTCCTAGAGGTAGCCACTTTCAACTTTTTACTTTTTCTTTAGTTCCAGATTTCTCAATTATAGCAATTCATGCTGTTTTTCTTGATTTATTAATTTCAGATGTTATCCATTACACTTCAGGTTATCAGAGATGCAGATTTATCTTTCTTACTCCACTCCTAAACTCCCCATTTTTCCTGCTTCATCTTCCTAATAGTTGTATCATGATTTTTTGTTAAATTGACAATTATTTATCATCTTATGGCTATGTAAATTTTGTCCACTGCAAAGCCAAATGGTGTACATGCTGTTCTTGCACAACTTCTTACTTTTCTTAGTTAACAATTGTCCTTTTTTTTCCGTTTGCTTAATTTTCTCTACCTGTACTAATTTTTTCCACATACTACATCATATCTGTCCATCAATGGCTAGAAGTATTATTTTCTAAATGTTTTAAGATCAGTTAGTCAATCCCATTTTCTTCCCCCTCCCTCTGGAGACCTCCCTCCTGGATTCTTCCATCTTCCTGCTCCAACCTGAACTAGTTATAGTTACTCTCTTGGCTGCACAATTGTCGTCCTGGGATTTACATCCCCTTACCTGTTTTCTGGATCTCATGCTTTTTGGTTTTTGGTTTTTGTTCTTCTTCTTTACTTG
Organism: Eschrichtius robustus; assembly: GCF_028021215.1. NCBI lineage: Eukaryota > Metazoa > Chordata > Mammalia > Artiodactyla > Eschrichtiidae > Eschrichtius > Eschrichtius robustus. Next base: position 22,560,124 of record NC_090829.1, on the reverse strand, counting down.
CTGCTTCATTCTGCTGAAGTACATTCTTCAGCATCTGCCAAAGAAGAGTTGCATAGGAGGTATTATTATTAGATTTTGCATGCTTTTATTTTATCTTCATATTTGATAATTTGGCTAAGTATGGGATTCCAGATTGAAAATCATTTTCCCTTTGACTTTTTTTTTAATCGACTTTTAAAAAATTAATTAATTAATTAATTTTTGGCTGTGTTGGGTCCTCGTTGCCGCGTGTGGGCTTTCTCTAGTTGCGGCGAGTGGGGGCTGCTCTTCGTTGCGGTGCGCGGGCTTCTCATTTGCGGTGGCTTCCCTTGTTGCGGAGCACGGGCTCTAGGCACGCGAGATTCAGTAGTTGTGGCATGCGGGCTCAGTAGTTGTGGCTCGTGGGCTCTAGAGCGCAGGCTCAGTAGTTGTGGCACACGGGCTTAGGTGCTCTGCGGCATGTGGGATCTTCCCGGACCAGGGCTCGAACCAGTGTCCCCTGCATTGGCAGGCAGATTCTTAACCACTGTGCCACCAGGGAAGTTCCCCCACCCTGACTTTTGAAGTCACTGCCCCACTGGTTTCTAGCATCCAGAGCTAATATTGAGAAGTTTGACTCCATTTGTAGCTCTGGTCTTTATATAGAACATGTTTTTTTGCTATTTTAACCTTTTAGGATCTTTCTTTTATCCCTGGTTTTGGGAAATTTCACCACAAAGTACCATGATGGTGGTGGAGTCTCTTCATTCATTGTGCTGGGTACCCTATGGGCCTTTTAAGTCTGGAAATGAAAAACTAGAATTCACCCTTGGAGTGTTCTTTAACGGTTTCACATGTGCTAGTTTGGGTCTTTGAGCCCCCAAAGCCAAAAAGTATAGTTGATTTTTTCTCCCCTGAACAGTACCTGGCAAGAAGTTGGCACTGGTCAATACCCAGAGTCAATGGCCGAAAGTTGAAAGGATAGACTTCTGGTTTGGCAGCAATGCTGTGCAAAGCAGCACTTGGCAAATGTTTGGTGGCGAAGAGAGTGATAACAGTTTTATTTCATAGGTGGCCGATTCCCTTGAGTCTGGGTCCCCCCTCACGCCCCACCCCAGAACTGCTTCAGCAGCTTTCCACCTTCTCCATCCTTGACCTCAGGCCATGCCCTCTTACCCTGCTTAGTAGTTGGGTGAACAGAAGAGAAACAGAAAACAGGACTGGGAAGTCTCACTGACCTTGGAGTTAAGGTCAAAGATCAGTGTCGGGGAAAGCCCCACAGCCTGTAGTCAGAATTACCTTGGAAAAGCCTTTAAATCTCCCAGAAGTATGAGGTACTAAGAACTTATTTTACTTTATGTTTCTCTCTGCTCCTCAATTAATCCCTTAATGTCTTCTTTGAGGATGTCCGTGAAACCATCGCCATCCAGTGTCTTGGCCACAGCGAAACTGTTTTTCCTCTTTTCATTGATTGGGAAATACTTAAAGTTGTTTTCCCAGCTTTTCCATAATTTTGGCTCTGTAAGACTTTCACTTTCAAACAAAATGGAGTAACAGGGATCAGAAATATGAAAATCCAGGCAAAATATATAAAACTGTAAACAAAAAGAACAAAGAGCATTGCTCATCATCCCCTTATACAGAGAATTAAGTCACAACCCACAGTGCCAGTGTGCCCTGAGGGGAATTCAGGATGGAAAAAGCTGGAAGCATTCTGCGCTTTTGGATGTACGGGCCCTAGATAGTTATTACAGTTTATGCAGTTATTTATTACAGTTATGCAACTAACTTTTATTCAACAAATTTTTATCAGTTAGGGATCTGACACGTTGGTGGAGGCTTTCACATGTATTATATCATTCTGTTCTCACAGCACACCTATAAGGTTGGATTTCTTTATTTTTTTCTACTTATAAGAAATGGGGGGACTTCCCTGGTGGTGCAGTGGTTAAGAATCCGCCTGCCAATGCAGGGGACACGGGTTTGATCCCTGGTCCGGGAAGATCCCACATGCCGCAGAGCAACTAAGCCTGTGCACCACAACTACTGAGCCTGAGCTCTAGAGCCTGTGAGCCACAACTATTGAGCCTGAATGCCACAACTACTGAAGCCCGCGCGCCTAGAGCCCGTGCTCCGCAACAAGAGAAGCCACTGCAATGAGAAGCCCGCGCGCAGCAATGAAGGCCCGATGCAGCCAAAAATAAATAAATAAAAATAAATAAATTTATTTTAAAAAAAGAAAAAAGAAAAGGGGGACGGAGGGGGGAGAGAGAGGGGGAGAGAGAGGAGATGAAGATGAAGAGGAAGAGGCAGAAAAACGAGAGAGACAGAGACAGAGAGAGGCAAAGAGAGAGAGACAGAGAGATAGAGAGACAGAGAAGGAGGAAGAGAGAGGGACAGAGGCGAAAGGAGAGAGAAGAAAGTTCAGCTCCCCTAGCTTGGCACTTAATGGTGAAGTCCCTGTCAACCGCCCCCCTACTCTCCTACCCCTTCCTATAGGCGCAGGTCCCTCTAAGCCAACTGAACTGCTGGCGTTGCCCACATTCACACAGTTGCTTCACTCCTCTGGGCTTTCAGAAATGTCCCAACACCTCCCTCCCCTGCTGTGTGCTTGCACAGCTCTGTGCTGGCCTCTCCAGACCATGCTCTGTCTACCCCGCAGGCTCGTGCACGCCCTGAGAGCCAGGACTCCTGGCCAACCACGGGCCCCACGCTTCCCCAGGTTGGGAACCATTTCATATTTGTCTATGTAGCCTCTTGGGCACTTGGCATCGTGGACATTAAATAAATATTTTCCACGTGCCTACCCTGTGCCAGGTACTGTCCTAGCAGAGCAACGAGACAGAAAAGGTGGCAGCTCTCACAGAGTTTATATTCTACTTTACAACAGACAATACGCTGGTCAACAAATCAAATAATTTCATGCTGTGGAACTATTTTACCATGAAGAAAATTAAGTGATGGGAAGATGTAGTTTTTTTTTAAACATCTTTATTGAAGTATAATTGCTTTACAATGGTGTGTTAGTTTCTGCTTTATAACAAAGTGAATCAGTTATACATACACATATGTTCCCATATCTCTTCCCTCTTGCAAGATGTAGTTTAGACTGAGTGGTGATGGACATACTCTCTGGGGACATGGCATTTATGCTGACTGCTGAGAAGGATAAAAAAGAACCAGCTGTGTGAAGATGGGGGTTGTATTACTTCCCTAGGGCTGCCATAAGGAAATACCACAGACTGGGTGGCTTAAACAACAGAGATTTATTTTCTCACAGTTCTGGAGGCTTGAAGTCCACGATCAAGGTGTTGGCAGGTTTGGTTTCTTCTGAGGCATCTCCTTGGCTTGCAGATGGCCACCTTCTCACCGTGTCCTTGTATGAATGTCTCTCAGTCCGTGTGTGTCCCTGTTCTAATCTCCTCTTATAAGGATACCAGTCCTATTGGATTAGGGGCCACCCACATGACCTCATTTTACCCTAATTTCCTCTTCAAAGGCCCTATCTCCAAATCCAGTCACATTCCGAGGTACTGGAGGTTCGGACTTCAACATAAGCATTTGGGGAGGACACAATTCAGCCTGTAACAGGGGTGAAGTGCATTTCTTTTTTTTTTTTTAAAGATTTATTTATTGATTTATTGATTGACTGATTGCTATGTTGGGTCTTCTTTTCTGTGCTAGGGCTTTCTCTAGTTGCGGCAAGCAGGGGCCACTCTTCATCGCGGTGCGCAGGCCTCTCACCATCGTGGCCTCTCTTGTTGCGGAGCACAGGCTCCAGACGCGCAGGCTCAGTAGTTGTGGCTCACGGGCCTAGTTGCTCTGCAGCATGTGGGATCTTCCCAGACCAGGGCTCGAACCCGTGTCCCCTGCATTGGCAGGCAGACTCTCAACCACTGCGCCACCAGGGAAGCCCTGAAGTGCATTTCTAGGCATAGCAAGTGAAAAGGCTCTGAGTGAGTTTAAGGAGAAAGGAAGGCAGTGGGGCACAGCAGAGTGAGCAAGAGAAGACAGCTTGGAGATGGAGTTGGATAGGCAGACAGGAGCCAGCTCATGTAGGCACTTGTAGGTCTGTCGACCGGAAAAAAAAAAAAAAAAAAACAGCACAGCCTAAAAGTTGAGAATTATGTTTTATTCAGCAGCCTTACTAAGGACTTAAGCCTGGGGATTCAGCCTCTCAGATAGTTCTGAGGAACTGCTCCGAAAAGGTAAGGGAAGGGCCAGGATATGCAGGAGTTCAAACAAACAAACAAAAAACAGGTAGTCGAACATCAAAAGATTACTGCTCATTAAAGAAAACCAGACATCTTAATGAATTTAGCACTTTTCTGTGTATGGGAAGATGCAAGAGCCTGGGCTCATTGAAATCGTTCCTTTGATAGGCACCTTAACTATCTAGGGCCAGTATCCTGTTTTCTTCCATCCTGAATCCCCTCAGGGTACACAATTGGGGGTAGTGGCTGCTGGCTTGATGGCTGCAACATCCTTTGTTTACTGATATGGCAGGTGACATTTTTTGTCTGCATATTCTAAGTGAGAGGAAAACCCACTGGAGGCTTTTAAGCGCCGGTAGTGCAAGGACCCAGTTTTCTTTTCCTTCCTTTCTTTTGGCTCAGAATCAAATACTGCATTTTATTTGAATAGTCAGTTTCCTATCTTTCATGTAACTTTCCCCTGCCCCATTGCCCCACCCTGCAAACTTACAAATAGAGCCACTTGGTTAGGGAAATAATAAAGATACAGACTTTGGAATTAGAAAGATCTGGGTTTGAATTATACTTCTGCCACTTTGTGATATCAAGCAAGTTAATTAACAGTCTGTGACATTCAGCTATTTCAAATGTAGAACTGAAGTATCAGTACTCACCTTACATCATGACAATTTCAATTATGCCTCCTAAAGTAATTGCCATAAAGTAAGCACACAATCAATATACATTGAATAATTTTCTTACTGAAAGCTATATAGATTATTTTAAAACATCGATTGTATTTTATTTCTTTTTCCTCTTAACCATTTTTTAATTGAAGTATAGTTAATGTACAATGTTGTGTTCGTTTCAGGTGTACAGCAAAGTGATTCAGTTACATATATATATTTATTTATTTATGTATTCTTTATCAGATTCTTTTCCATTATAGGTTATTACAAGATATTGAATATAGTTCCCTGTGCTATACAGTAGGTCCTTGTTGTTTATCTATTTTATACATAGTAGTATCTGTTAAGGGACCCAGTTTTCAATTTCAAAAGATCACTCTGGTAATGTGTGGAGGCTGGGTGGAAGGAGGGCAAGAAAGGAAACAGGAAATGCCTTAGGGGGCTGTTGCAGTTGGTGGCTTGGACTGAGCGCTCTCAGAGGAATAATGAGTAGGTTGGGGTGCGGGGGAGAGTAGGTGAATGGGGAGGATGAAGAAGGTCCATGATACCTTTCATTAAAATGTAGTTTTCAACCAAGATTCATCATCATGGTGAGTAGAAGGTGCTAATTTAAGAACACTTTCCACGAATAGAGCAAAGTCATTCCAATGAGTCTTGGATAATTTGATTGGTGCCATTCATTGAGCCTTGACTATGTGATAGATACTTGCTTTACGTGTAGTTTCATCTCATCTTCGTGACAACCCCTTGAGGGAATTACCACCATCCTTGTAGAGATGAGGAAACACAAGCTCTAGTGAAACCACGGGTGAGCATCAGAGCTGGAAATGCACCCTCGAACCCCCAGTATCCTGTTTTTCCCCCTGCTCTGGGCCCTCCCAAGATGCTTTGCTCACTGCTCACTGTGGGGCTCAGAGGAGGGCTGCTGGCTCCTTTACCTTCTCTGAGCCGCTGAGCCCGTCTCAGATCTGCCAGCAGAGGGAGCCTCACAGACCTGCAGCGCAGGCCTTTAATGAGATAGAGCTGCTAAAAAGGAACATTTAGCGGCATGTTTTATTCATTTGTTTTCTGTGAAATATTAATCATGAGCTCCTGCTAACACAAAGTTTGGGAAGCAGTGAGTAACTTTGACTTAAGGCAATCTTCAAAGTGCTGAACCTGGGACTTCTCTGGCAGTCCAGTATTTAAGACTGTGCTTCCACTGCAGGGGGCGCAGGTTCAGTCCCTGGTCGGGGGAACTATCCCGCACCAAAAAAAAAAAAAAAAAAAGAAGTCCTGAACCCTCCCCTCATCCCCACCCTCCGAGTTCTGTTTTCCGAGCTGAGCTCGGAGAAGCCCAGGGCTGGAAGGGCGGCAGCTGGCAATGCTGGGAGAGCAGCAGTCCAGGAGGAGGTGGGGTATGGGACATTACAGGGTCAAGCTGAAGACCTCCTCTTCCAGCGTGGACCACTGAGAGGGGGACGTGGACCTGAGCTTAGGCCACCCTCCACCCCGCAAGTGGTTTTCTGCTTGCTGGGAGGAATGTCAGCAATGAACACCCAACAGAGGTGGTCTTTATTTTTACTCAGCCCACAGCACACACTGCCACCTTCTCTTTGGGGGCCCCCAGGGCTAGGAACAGGTCTAATAAACAGTCAACAAGAAGAAGGGAGTGGCCAGTATGTGAGGTGGGTATCCAGTGATTTTCAGAGATGGTACAGCCTCTGCCCTGGGGCATCCTCATCGTAATAGTAGTAGCAAAAGGGTCTTTTCCCCCAAGTAGGAGGAAACACGTTACTGTGTTTGACCTGCTGATAAAGGAGGTAACTGGATTGCTGCCCTTAGGGAGTGACCAGTCTGAGAAAGCAGACAGGTCAGGGAGCTCCCAGGCTCATGGTCTCTGTTCTCAGGGAGCCCCTGATTTGTCCTTGGGCAAATTCCAGCCCAATGTAGTTTACACAACCACCGTTTCCAATAAAGAACAGGAAATGGTGAACACATGCATGAAAATGACTTGGGTACTTTGTCACATTTGAAGAAGTTTTAGGTAATATATAGGCTACTTGTTTTAAGTAGCCATTAGACACAGACTTTAAAAACCATTCTGTTTTCTAGATCCAAGTACATATGAGAATTTGGTGTAAAAGTGGCATTGCAGATTAGTGGGGAAAAATGAATTATTTGATAAAACATGTTGGGATTACTAGATTATCCCATTTGCAACAAACAAACAAAACTTGGGCTTCCAATCTCACTCCTTAGATAAAAATAAATTCCAGATAGACCAAAGATTTATATACAAAAAGGTAAGCCAAGTCAAGAGAGTGAGAAGACAAACCACAGTTCGGGAGAAAATATTTGCAAAACACATATCTTATAAAGGACTGTTATCCAAAATATACAAAGAACTCTTAAAACTCAAAAATAAGAAAATGAACAATCCAGTTAAAACATGGGCAAGAGAACTGAACAGACACTTCACCAAAGAAGATATACAGATAGCAAATAAGCATGTTCAACAACATATGTCATCAGGGCAATGCAAATTAAACAATGAGATACCACTACACACCTATTAGAATGGTCAAAATCCAAAACACTGGCAATACCAAATGTTGATGAGGATGTGGATCAACAGGAACTCTCATTCATTCCTGATGAAAATGCAAAACGGTACAGCTGAAATAGGAGGGAAGTGGGCAGGGCACAACCTTTGAAAGAATGACTAGACCGAGAACATGACATAAACTGATTAGAACCAAATGGGTCCAAGATGGCGGACAAGTCGACTTCCACTAGAACTTAGCCTCAGTATACGCTCACTGTAACACATCAGCAAGCTAAATGACACACCCACAAGCGCCATGACAGTTCCAAGACGGACCATAAGGATCAAAAAGTGGGCGGTGGCCCAATTCCTGGAAATCCCCACCCCTTCCTGAAATAGCTGGAATACTCCTTCCACTCATTAGCCTATGAAATTACCCACCTGTATAAAAACTGACAACCCCATACCCTGGTGCCTTCCTCACCTTCTGAGATGGCCCGTACTCTGTCTGTGGAGTGTGTTTCTCTCTAAATAAATCCACTTCCTACCTATCACTTTGTCTCTCACTGAATTCTTTCTGTGATCAGACATCAAGAACCTAAGCTTTGGGACTTTCCTGGTGGCGCAGTGATTAAGAATCTGCCTGTCAAGGCAGGGGACATGGGTTCGATCCCTGGTCCGGGAAGATCCCACATGCCGAGGAGCAGCTAAGCCAGTGTGCCACAACTACTGAGCCTGCACTCTAGAGCCTGCGAGCCACAACTACTGAGCCCGTGTGCCACAACTACTGAAGCCTGTGCGCCTAGAGCCCATGCTCTGCAACAAGAGAAGCCACTGCAATGAGGAGCACGCACACTGCAACAAAGAGTAGTCCCTGCTCGCCGCAACTAGAGAAAACCCGTGTGCAGCAATGAAGACCAAAAGCAGCCAAAAATAACTAAATAAAATAAACAAATTAAAAAAAAAATAAAGAACCTGAGCTTCATTAAATCCTGAAACCAGGTGTGTGATCTATTTGGAAGACTGTGGGTTTTGTCCATGTTCGACTCCTGGCCACATGGGTTCAAGTCCCAGTCAGGGTTTTGGACAGGTTTGAGTCCTGACACATGGGTTCAAGTCCCAATCTGAGGTGGACGATTTCACAGCCACTTTGGCTTCTACTTTTGGAAGACAGTTTGGCAGTTTCTTACAAAACTAAACATATTCTTTCCCTACAATCCAGCAATTGTGTTCCTTGGTATTTACCCATAAGAGCTGAGAAGTTATGTCCCCACAGAAAAATCAGCAGACAGATGTTTATAGAAGCTTTATTCATAATTGCCAACATTTGGAAGCAACCAAGAAGTTCTTTGTAGGTGAATGGATAAATAGACTGTGGTACATCCATACAATGGAATATTATTCAGCACTAAAAAGAAATGAGCCATCAAGCCATGAAAAGACATGGAGGAAGAACCTTAAATGCATATTCCTAAGGGAAAAAAGCCAATCTAAAAAGAGTATATACTGTATGATTCCAACTACATGACATTCTGGAATAGGCAAAACTATGGAGACAGTAAAAAGATCAGGGGTTGCCAGGGGCTGAAGGAAGGAGAGATGAATAGGCAAAGCAGAGAGGATTTTTAGGGCAGTGGAACTATTTTCTATGATACTATAATGGTAGATACAGGTCATTTGTCAAAATTAACACATTTGCCAAAACCCATAGAACGTACAACCTATGGTAAAACCTAAGGTAAACTATGGACTGTGAGTGACAAAGGTGTGTCAGTGTATGTTCATCAGTAATAACAAATGTATCACTCTGGTTGGGGATGTTGACAATGGGCAGGTTGTACGTGTGTGGAGTCAGGGAGTGTATGGAAATTCTCTACTTTCCACTCAATTTTGCTGTGAACCTAAAACCGCTCTACAAAATAAAGGGTATTAAAAAAAATTTAAACCATCAGAAACAAAACAAAAAAGCAGAGCCAAGCAGTATTATTCATAATAACCCAAAACTGGAACAGATGCAGCAGATGAAAGGATAAATGAATTATGGTTTATCCATATAATGAAACACTACTCAACAATACAAAATAAAGAAAATATGCACAGTAACATGGGTAAATCTCACAGATGTTAGTGAAAGAAGCCAGATACAATTCCAATATGACATTCTAGAATAGGCAAGACTAATCTAGAGGGAGAGAAAGCAGACACATTATTGCCTGGGGTGGGGCTGGAGGTGGGGATTGACTAAAGGGGATGGAGACACAATGGAGGGAATTCAGTGGCTGGAACTCAATCAGTGAGGTGATGGAAATGCTCTTAACTGTACTGCTGATTACTTGGCTGCATATATTTGTCAGAACTCATTGAACTGCATACTTGAAATGGGTGCATTTATTGTGCGTAAATTATACCTCAATAAAAGTGATTTGAAAACGAAACCATAAAAATGTTAGAAGAAAATATGAGAGACTTCCAGAAAGTGAAAGACAAGTACCATATGATTTCAGTTATATGTGGAATCTAAAATATGGCACAAATGAACCTATCTGTGGCACAAATGAACAGACTCACAGACATAGAAAACAGATGAAAAGGGGGCAGGGGGAAGGAGAGGGATGGACTGGGAGTTTGGGGTTGGTAGATGCAAACGATTACATTTAGATGGATAAACAACAATGTCCTGCTGTGTAGCACAGGGAACTGTATCCAATCTCCTGGGATAAACCATAATGGAAAAGAATATAAAAAAAGAATGTATATATGTGTATAACTGAGTCACTTTACTGTACAGCAGAAATTAGCACAGTGTTGTAAATCAACTCTACTTCAATTAAAAAAATTTTAAAAAAGAAAAGAAAATATGAGAGGCTTCAAAAAGTATATAATTTTGTCTTGTCTAAATAAGGCATAAAACCTAGATGGCATAAAAGAAAAGACAGACAAATTTGATTATAGAGATGAAAATTTTCTGTAGAGCAATAAAATACCATGTACAAAAGAAAACAAGTGACAAATTGGGGGAAATATTTACAACTTGGTTTCTCTTGTTCTTAAAGAACTTGAACTGAAACAGTGTGTATATATAAACCTGTGTTGTCTCAAAACTGAGCCTGGGTGAGGGATATAAGGGCATGTATGTTTTGAGGACTGGGGGTGGTGATTGGAGTTGTGCTGGGTTAATCGTGGAGGACTTGGCTTGCTAGAGGAAATGATTTTTATATATATACGTATTTTTATTTTTATTGGAATAGAGTTGATTTACAATGTTGTGTTAGTTTCAGGTGTACAGCAAAGGGAATCAGTTATACATATACCTATATACACTCTTTTTTTTTGGATTCTTTTCCCATATAGGCCATTACAGAGTATTGAGTAGAGTTCCCTGTGGGAAATGATTTGTATTAACAGGGCTTATCCCATCCCCACCTGAAACTGAGAGATACAACCATAAACTTACCATCCAACTTTGGTCTCAGACTACTAGTGGGCCACTGATGTTGCCATTGCTGCTGCTGGTGATAATGACCTCTTGTGCTTCAGTTTAGTGTATCTGTGCACATCAGGGTTGGATAAGGGGGCACTGGGATCTAGGAAGATTTTTATTCCCAGGATAGCCTCATTCCCTACCCCTGTGTCTTTTTTTTTTTTTAATTATTTATTTATTTATTTTTGGCTGTGCTGGGTCTTCGTTTCCGTGCGAGGGCTTTCTCTAGTTGCGGCGAGCAGGGGCCACTCTTCATCGCGGTGCGCGGGCCTCTCACTGTCGTGGCCTCTCTTGTTGCGGAGCACAGGCTCCAGACGCGCAGGCTCAGTAGTTGTGGCTCACGGGCCTAGTTGCTCCGCGCCATGTGGGATCCTCCCAGACCAGGGCTCGAACCCGTATCCCCTGCATTGGCAAGCAGATTCTCAACCACTGTGCCACCAGGGAAGCCCACCTACCCCTGTGTCTTGATCACGATGTAGGAAATATCCCTTTCTTATGAGCTTGAACTGTTTTCCCAAATGAAATCTTAAAAAGGAAACAAATGGAAAACTTCTCCTGGGCACTGCTCCCCTCCTCCACTGCCTCGCATCTAAGCATTGTCTAGGAACCTGGTTTCTGATTAACCGAAGTCTAGTTCCAGATTAGACTGGCTGACCCTGCTGATCTCACACTTGGCCCCAGGCTCCTTTTCCCTGTGGCAGCTCTGTCTGAATCCTAAATAAAGACAACCTGGCTTCTAGGCCAACGTCAACTGGTTGGCATGAAGTCCAGGCCTGGTTAGATGCTGCGTCCTGCCCAGAGCTGGCTTCCTGGTCTCAGGCCTTGGGCCCCAAGTCACCCCCCTCAGCCCACTCTGAATGGTATTTCCACTCTAAGCCATGCTGCCGGGTTGCCTTGATCCCAGCACTGGTCCCTGGCTCCTTGAAGAGGAAGTCCCTTTCTTGTGTGTCCCTTAGATCCCCTCCTTGCTCTTCAAGCCACTCCCCATTTGCTTTGAAGTTGCTTGTTTTTCTTCTTCAGGAGCTTTCTATGGATCTGAGCTCCCAGATATCCTTCTAAACCTTCCTGGTTACCTGCTATGTGCCAAGTACTTAGCTGGATGCCGGGATCAGCCCTGCCTTCAAGTTGCTAAACCTCACAGTTTAGTGGAGGTGGTCAGACAAGTAAACAGGCCGTAACAAATCATGGCTGTGATAAAGGGAAGCACGGGGTGGGGAGGAACAGTGGGAACCTAGAAGGCAGAGAGAGTCACCCAGCTAGGGAGATCAGAGGAGATTCCTGCAGGAGGTGATGCTTGAACCCAGATCTGAAAGGCAGACAGGGAGACATGTCAGGGAGATGCCCCAGGCAGAAAGAATAGCCTTTCTGCTATTCTGCTATTTCATGCTTCTGTAGAAGCATGAAACAGGAGAGTGAGCTTTGGAACATGGAGGTGATGCCGAAAACTCAGCCTCTGTGCACCGGAGCTGAATCAAATCTTGGAGACAGAGTTTTGGGTGAAGCAGAAAAGAATAGCTTTATTGTTTTGCCAGGCAAAGCGGGACACAGCAGGCTCCTGCCCTTGAAAACTGTGTGTCCACACCCAGCAGGATTTGGTGAGGAGTTTTATACCAATAGTTCAAGGGTGGGGTTGCTGATAAGATTAGGGTGTGTGCAGGGTCTGCACTCCTTTAATCTGGTCTCAGGTAATCTTTTTTCTTTTTTTTTTTCTTTTTTGACCATGCCACATGGCTTGCGGGATCCCAGTTCCCCAACCAGGGACTGAACCCAGGCCCTTGGCAGTGAGTCCTAACCACTGAACCACCAGGGAATTCCCCTTGGGGAATATCTTGATGAGCTTCTCTGGTTACTTTAATCTGGCCAAAGGTGGTCTTCTCTGGAATGAAGAATGCTGACATCTTCCACTTGGGAGTTTTAATTCTATAAAGAGCTTAAAGATACTGTTACGTGTATCCCGTGAGGCAGAACCAGGACCCTGCCCCAAGGCTGCACTATTGTTTCTTGGCTGCTCTTCCCTTGTCTCTGCATTCCCTCCCTTCCCTGATTAGCAACTGTTTGAATCTGCCCTTTGGGACTCAGGGAAGGTCCTGGAGGCTGGAGGCTGTTCCCTACAAACAAGGAACAGGGAACCCAGAAAGGCTTCCGTGCCCAGGAGCCCCACAGGGTCCTGCTCGGTTTCAGAGGAAGGAGCTCATTTTCCTCTGTTGGGCTATATTTGTCAGGAGCTTCTGTTCCTTTTGTAAGGCCCATCTTACCCTGGATTAGCTATCTAAGATCTAATATAAAATTTAGCAACTTAAAACAGCAAATGTTTATTATCGCATACAGTTTCTGCGGTCAGAAATTGGTAGCAGCTTAGCTGGGTGGTTCTGACTCAGGATCTCTCACGCAGTCCCAGTGATGCTGTCTCCCAGGCCAGAGTCATCTGAAGGTTTGACTCAGGTTGGAGAATCTGCTTCCAAGCTCACTCACAAGGCTGTTGTAAGCTTTGGTTTCTCACCATGTGGTCTCTCCATAGGGATGCTTATAACAAGGTATAACACGGTAGTGGACTTCAGTGAGAGAGTGGTAGAGAAAGAAGCCACAGTCTTTTGTAATCTAATCTCAGAAGTCACATCCTATCACTTTTTTTTTTAAATGAATATATCTCCCCATTTGTATTTGCCTTTGAAATGGAAGTCTCTTATTCTTTAGGACATTTTTTTTTAAATTTATTTTTGGCTGCGTTGGATCTTCATTGCTGCACATGGGCTTTCTCTAGTTGCGGCGAGCAGGGGTTACTCTTTGTTTTGGTGCACGGGCTTCTCATTGCGGTGGCTTCTCTTGTTGCAGAGCCCAGGCTCTAGGTGCACGGGCTTCAGTAGTTGTGGGATGCGGGCTTCAGTAGTTGTGGCTTGCAGGCTTCAGTAGTTGTGGCTCGTAGACTTCAGTAGTTGTGGCTTGTGGGCTCTAGAGCGCAGGCTCAGTAGTTGTGGTGCACGGGCTCAGTTGCTCCGTGGCATGTGGGATCTTCCCAGACCAGGGCTCGAACCCGTGTCCCCTGCATTGGCAGGCGGATTCTTAACCACTGTGCCACCAGGGAAGCCCCATCCCATCACTTTTACCACACTCTTCTGATCACACAGGACAACCTTGGTGCAATATGGGAGGGGACTACACAGGAGTGTGAATCCAGGAGATGGGATCAATGGGGCCATCTTGGAGGCTGGGTACCACATATCCTATGGCTAAACTGGATTGCATCACCTGTGATCTTAGGCATAGTAACATGTAAACTTAGTTTCCCAGTCATCCATGTGGCTTCATTGGGGCCCCTCATCTTTACTTGGAATCTCTTAGAAAGTTAGACATTTCCTTGCCTCTTCCTGCTTGGGGGGTGAGGGCTTTCCTTTTGGCCTCCCATCTTTTGTTTCTAGTTTGTGGAAGTCGCTCCTTCTCACTCCACTCCTTGGGGGATTAATCAATAGGACACACTCTGAGCCAGATGAATAACCAGATCTTCTCTGACTCAACTAACAAACCATGTCTACCTTTTGAGAGTCTAGGTACAGCCAGGGGGTAGCTTTTCTTGAATCATGTTACTTTGGTTTTACAATTCCAAAATATTAAAAGGCACGTTCTTCAAGAGAAGAGGAAGGGTGCTGTTGCCTACAGCTTGGAGAGGTGGTATATGTGGTGTGGTGGAAAGAACAGGGGCTTAGGTTGCAGACAAACCTGATTCTGTCATTGGCCAAAGTCCTTAACCTCTCTGGGCCTGTTTTCTCATCTGTGAAATGGGTTGCTCTGAAGATCAAATGAGATAATTCATGCATAGCATTTGCTGGCAGTAGCTTGTAAAAATTGGTATTTTATTTATTTACTTTATTTTCTCTATTAATGATACTGGTTTTAGTTTTATCACTACCATCTTCTCTCAAGATCCAACTCAATTTTTACAGCTACTTCAAATCTACCACAGTAATCAAATCAACATTGCCATCTCCGTGTTCTAAACTCAAATAGCATCTGAGTCAGCACTTCATAATTTAATGCTTAATTACCTATCATCTTACATTACTTTCTATTTATTTTGTGTCAGTCCTGTCTTCACAGTTAGATTCTGTCTTTTTCTAATTGCTTGACATTTGTTCAAGATACTGGGTGTTCTTGGGAAGTTGGCTACAGAGTGAATTCCCTGCTTTGAGCTCAGAAGACTTTCAGGTGGGGAAGAAAAGGGAAGGAGGAAGGAGCAAAGTAGCTAAGTACAGATATTATCAGGAATCTCTGCATGTAAAGTGTTGTATTTTATTTCACCTGCTATGATTTTGTTGGGTTTCCAAATTAACTGCTAAAACCCTCAGTACAGCTAGCAACCAGCAGGGAAGCTATCAAACCAGATTGGATTCATTTCTTTAAAACAGTGTGAATTAATCTGACTTCTGCAGAGGAAAACAGGCTCTCACCCTTTAAAACTCTGCTTAAAATAAACCAATCTAATATTAATCTGAAAATATGTAAACAGTTCTCCCTGCAACACAGAAGTGCTACTATTTAAAAAAAAAACCCCAAACCTACATTTCTTTGCCACAGTTAGCAACATATTTATCAATGTGGAGACTGTTTTGCCATAAGGGAAGAATGGTTCCATTAAGGCATCAGCTTTATGGAATCTAGTAGCTGGCTTCAAGTGCTATTTTAGGGCCTTCGTGACATGTATAAATGTCTGTGTTGACAGCTCTAGCTTCCTGTTACCAAATGTGAATCAAATTAGTCCTCATTTAAAGAAGGAACTTATTATACAGAGAAAGTCGAATTACAGGGTTTGTTCATTAGTGCACACATTCCTTTTATAGAACCTGCTGTTGCAAATGGGAAGGATCTCCAGCACACTGTACATTGTTGGAAGTTTCCGCAGAAGAATAATATTGCAGCACTGCTCCGGTAACGACCTAAGCAGCAGGTCATTCTGTGGGTATCTGATGAAGCCAGGGAAGGGACTGTTCCCCAGAAAAATTCATAGTCATAAATAAAAAAATTTGCAAGGGTTCCATTGATTGCTTCTAAGAGTCAATGGATCCTAGGTTAAGAAACTCTGGGTCAAGTTGACCAGGGAGTTTGGGGTTTTAGGAGGAGGCTGGGAAGTCAGCGATGGCCCGGAGAGTATGGCCGTGTCTCACTGGCTCCCTAGAAGCCAGCATGGAGTGCTCAGGGTGTTTGAACGAGTGAATGAATGAATGAATGGATGGCTGACTGGAAACATGGTGAGTGCTGATGTCTATTTAAGATCACGACAGAGTCAGGTCAGTGACTTTAGGGAAGAATAGCAGTGTCGGTGATGACCTCATATATAATCTCTTTTGTCCTTTCTCATGTTTGCTTGGGATTGCAGGTTGGTAAACAGTCAGAGGGGTCATGTTTGCATCTGATCTCTGACCCTGTTTGGAGAGGAGAGAATCCAGGCTCAGCCAGAAGGCACACACACTGTCCCTTTGTGGGTCCTGGTTCTCCTCTAGGAACCCCCGTGCCCTAAGGAGCTCAGTCTCCCAGGAGGGCCCACCTTGCAAGTCTCCCCTTTCCATATAGCACTTGGGGCCTGTCTGCACCTTCCTTTTCTTCCTGGCAAGATGCCTACGTCCTTGGTGCCGTGATCTCAGAAGGCAACCGGGTAAATGAATTCACACCAGCCAATGTGTAACACCTCAGCTCTGTTGCTCAAAGGGGATTACTCTGTAGGGGTGCTAATTTGATTACCGGGACAGGCTGGTGGGAGAGGCATTTGTGAGTGGAGTAGCCCTACCCAGGGTGCTGACAGCCTTCTCTGGCAATGAGCATCCCTTGAGACCTTGGAGCACAGGTCCAGGTTTGGGTCCTGGCTCCTCCAGTTACCAGCTCTGGGATCTCAGCCAAGTCATGTTAATTTCCTTGAGCTTTAATTCCCTCTTCTCTGAAGTGAGGAAATAACTCTTCCAGGCTCACAGGGTGGAAGGGAAAAATAGACGAGTGTGTAAATATAA
This sequence comes from Eschrichtius robustus, assembly GCF_028021215.1. Taxonomy (NCBI): domain Eukaryota; kingdom Metazoa; phylum Chordata; class Mammalia; order Artiodactyla; family Eschrichtiidae; genus Eschrichtius; species Eschrichtius robustus. Next base: position 22,543,283 of record NC_090829.1, on the reverse strand, counting down.
AAGAAACTATTGGGCATTTGGCAAATATTTTAATGAATATCATGCATGGACTAGCCTTGTTGGGGGGCGGGTAAAGTTTGGGATGTTGTAGAAATGAGTCCAAATAATCCCATTGAAATTCTGGTATCTAGGGGTCAGGTTTGGAGATAAATTTCAGAAGTGATTGAATTCTGTGGGGCTCCCCTACCCCCGCTGCCCCCAGTGGGTCCCAGCCAACACTGGAGGCCCCTCCGAGAACCTCTTCAGGCCTCCTTGATGAGTCCCCCAGGCCTGGGCGCCACACAAGCAAGAGTCCCCGTGAGAACAAAGGGTAAGAAGTAGAACGTGACTTGAGCTTTGCTCCCTTTCCTGTCTGGGAAGTTGCTGGGGAAAGCAGAGGCTCTATGTGTCTTAGATGTTTGTGAAGGAGATTTGTGAATAAACAACTTGTGTCAATGTCAGGCCACATTAGGTCAGCCCTTTCAGATGTCCAGCACAGAGCCTTGTCGCTGAGAGGCCCCCCAAGAAGGGGCAGTGTGAGGGGGGCCATTGCTGACTCACCTGCCAGATTAGGAATGCATCTCATGCATTCCTGATAGCTCTCTTAAGCACTTGTCATAGAGATGCATTTTCTGAGATCAGAAGCACAGGGGGAGAAGCAAGGTGGAGTTCAGTATCAGACAGAGTGGGACGTTGAGGTGGAAATGCTCTGCGGGCAGCTCTTGATGCCGCTGGGGGAGAGAGAGATCTGGAAGCCACCAGTCAGGAGGTGGCAGGTGAAGCTGTGGGAGCCGATAAGCTCTTTGGGCAGGTGTGCTGAGTGGTAGGAGGGATGCCTACATCTAGTGGGCTGGTGGGAGCCTTTGGCCTGGGTACAGAATTAAGGGGAGCACTGTCTGTAGATAATTTAAAAACAGTAATAAAAACTGATTAATAGTCAGCTTTTTATTGTCATGAGTGCAAGTGATTCTAAACAACATCAATGATAAAATTCTTCTTTCTGCTGGGGCAGATGGCTCCCACACCCCATCCTCGGTATGTCACCACCTGTGTCCCCTTGCATTTGTTCATTCATTGATTGGAGAATGACTTCCCAAATGGCACACCACTCTCCAGGTATGCTCTGACCAAGAACTCGGCTGGTATTTGCCTGAGATGCTTGAACAGAATTACAACATGGGGATATCTGGAAAAAGGAAGACAAGAGCTTCTAGAGATGAAAGAGATTCCTGCATCTGGAACTTGTTGGAATCCAACAAATTTCCTATGTGCCTAGTTTGATTTGGGTTTTTGTCACCTGCAATAGAAGGAATTCCAGTTATATAAATATCATATTAGTAACTATAGACACGGGAAACTCCAAAAGCATTTGGTTGTACACAAGGTGTTCTGATTGTCACCTAGTAACTGAGGTAGAGGCTATGGTTTCTAGGTTTTTCCTGGCTTTGGTGACCTCTGTCATCACCAAGCAAACAAACACAGTTGGCAGGTCACAGAGACACCTTTATATACACACCAGAACTCAGTAGAAAGCTGCTTGGATGCCATCCAAGGCAATTATTTACAGAAGTTCCCAAAGCATATAATTGTAGGGCCACATTGCAGGGCCCTGCACCATGAGGGCAGCTCCTGTGTGTAACCAAGGGTGTTAGACAAGAAAATTCACTGAACTGGCTGAAACTGCATTTAGGATTAAAAAAAAAAAAAATCAATCAATAAAATAAAATAAAAATAAAATAAATAAATATTCCACTGCATAAGCTTAAAGCGAGGAGACCTGAATCAAGAGCATTTCACATGAGAAAGCTTTGAATATTTCAAAGAGGCAGAAGAAGCTGTCTTTGGGTTTTGAATTTATGCCACTCCGAACACAAACAAGTAGTTGACACAGTGGCTAAAAAAAAAAAAAAAAAAAAGCTGACGTTATATTCCCAAGCAGGCCTTCTCTCATTAGTAGGAAGATGGGTTCAGCACTTCAGGCTTATAGGGTCCTTGTAGCTAATGATCTCTTAAAGTGAGAGATCCTTTTTTTGCCTAGCAATTCCCTAAAATGGCTGTGAATATGCCTGCTTGGATGATGTACCTATCCCTGAACTAATCACTGCCCAAGGGGATAGGAGGGAGAGACTGACTTGTTTGGGTCCCTTGCTCACCCCTGTGGAGTGGGAGGGAATATCCTCCCTGACTGACAGCCCCACGTAATCCCACGGGTTAGTAAAGGGTAGTTCCACAAAATGGGGAGACAGGGGTGATAGCAGGTAACAACTGTCCCCAGGAATCCTGTGAATTTCAAAACCTCATTTTCTTTCCCATTGCTGCTCCCTTCTTTCCGATCACTTTGTTTAAAAACTTATGAGTTGGATAGAGTCTGTCATCAATCAGCTTCCCCCTGTAAACTCCCCTCGGCTGGAAGCCTGCAAATTACATTCCCCAGAATCTCTTTCAGCTTGCTTCTGGTAGGATCTTCCAATAGGAGACATTGGCCAGAGACTGGAAGGTGAGAGAAAGACCCCCCAGTTTCTGGTAGGGCCTCTGGGCACAGTGGGGACCGGAGCTGTGGCCAGCAAGCGCAGGCTCCTGGGTATGGCAGCCTCAGAAGTATGCTGTGGGTGACAACAGGGCTCTGGGTGACAACACCATTTTCTCCTTTACGTCTTCAGCTCCAGGGTTAGTATGTAGTGGCCCTGCAGTTACTAATCCTTTGGTGATTTTCCCTCTTTTGCTCCTTTCAATATCTTGTAACCAATTCCTGGTACAGTATTAACGCCTTTTTGTTTAAAATATGTGGAGTGGTTTCTGTTTTTCTAATTGTACTAATATAGTCTTCATTTAATTTTGTTATTAGAAATTCTTATTTTTTTCATTTAAAAAATTTAAAAATTGTGGCAAAATACACAACAGAAAATCTTATCATTTTTTTTTTTTTTTTTTGGCCTCGCCAAGTGGCTTGCCTGGGATCTAAATTCCCTGACTAGGGATTGAAACCCGGCCTCGACAGTGAAAGCACCAAATCCTAACCACTGGGCCACCAAGGAACTCCTATATCATTACATTTTTTTAAAGTGTACGGTTTAGTGACATTAAGTACATTGATATTGTTGTGCAGCCATTACCACCATCCATCTCCGCAGCTTTTCCATCATCCCAAACTGAACCTCCCCATTTCCCCCTTCACCCAGCCTCTAGCGCCACCATTTCACTTCCTGTCTCTGTGAGTTTGACTCCTCTAGGTACTTCGTATAAGTGGGATCATACAATATTTTGGGACTGTCTTAGCATAATGTCTTCAAGGTCATCTATGTTGTAGCCTATGTCAGAATATCCTTCCTTTTTAAGGCTCAGTAATATTGCGTTATATGTACATAACCCATTTTGATTATCCATTCATCTGTTGATGGATACTTGGTTGTATGGCAGCTTGCTAAGGCTGCCATAACTAAGTACCACAGACTGGATGGTTTAAACAAGAGAAACTTATTTTCTCACAGTTCTGGAGGCTAGAAGTCCAAGATCAAGGTCTCAACAGGGCTGATTTCTTCTGAGGCCTCTCTCCTTGGCTTGTAGATGGCTGTCTTCTTTTTGTGTCTTCACATGGTCTTTCCCCTGTGTGTGTATGTTTAATTTCCTTTTTGTATAAGGACACCAGTCATATTGGATTAGGGTCCACACTAATGACCTCGTTTAACCTTAATTACCTTTTTAAAGGCCCTATCTCCAAATATAATCACATTCTGAGGTCCTGGGGGTTAGGACTTCCATAAATGAGTTTGGGGGGCAGAATTAACCCCATAACAGGTTGCTTCCACCCTTTGACTATTCTGAATAATGCCGCTCTGAACATGTACAGATATTTATTTGAGTCTCTGCTTTCAGTTCTTTTGAGTATATACCCAGAAATGGAATTGCTAGAGCATATCGTAACTCTATGTTTAGTTTTTTGAGGAACTGCCAAATCATTTTTTCCCAGCATCTGTACCATTATACATTCCCACCAGCAACGCACAGGATTCCAACTTTTCTACATCCTTGCCAACACTTGTTATTTTCTGTTATTAGTTTATTTTTATAATAGCCATTCTTATGGATGTGAAGTAGTAGCTCATTGTGGTTTTGATTTGCATTTCCCTAACGATTACTGATGTTGAACATCTTTTCATGTGCTTACTGGCCATTTGTAAGTTTTCTTTGGAGAATGTCAAGTCCTTGGCCCACTTTTAGACATTTTTATTTTTTAAAAAAACCATATACACACTATAGCAATAGTAAGTGAATGAAATGGGGAAAATATTCACCAGTAATCCCCAGATGTGAGATGACCACACTGTGGGGCAAACAACTGGTACAATCTTACAGAGTCAGCTATAGCAAGGTGGCACAACAGGTGGACTCGAGAGCCGCCATTGCCTGCGGTTTGATCTCTGGTTCCTCCACTTATTAGCTATGTGACCTCAGGCAAGTTTCTTAACCTCTTGTGTCTTGGTTTTCCTACTTAAGAAATGGGAGTAATAATACTGCCTACTTCATAGGGTTGTTACAAGGTTTAAGTGAGTTAACAATTAGCACAGTGCCAGGTACAAATTCATATAAATTAACTATCAGCATTATTATTCTCTGGATCCCAACCTTCTGGGCTGCCTCCACAGCTGGGCTCCATCTTGTGTCCTCTCCCCCCACTGCTGGTGTTTTTCATTACCCAGTGATCCACCAGGCAAATAGATCTGTGTAGTAGATACTATACGCTAAAAGCTTTTTACATACTAACTTTAATTTTTACCATTACCTTCAACTATAGTCTAGTGATCCTGAGCTCTGGCTCAGTGATCAGCTGGGAAGGAATCTGGGTTCAGATCCCAAATCTTCTCTTCCTGTGTGACCTGGGGCAAGTCACTTCACATCTCTGGGCTTCAGTTTCTTTTTTTTTTTTTTTTTTGGCTGCGTTGGGTCTTCGTTGCTGTGTGCGGGCTTTTTTCTAGTTGTGGCGAGCAGGGGCTACTCTTCATTGCGGTGCACGGGCTTCTCATTGTGGTGGCTTCTCTTGCTGCAGAGCATGGGCTCTAGGTGCGCGGGCTTCAGTAGTTGTAGCACGCGGGCTTAGCAGTTGTGGTTCACGGGCTCTAGAGCGCAGGCTCAGCAGTTGTGGCACACGGGCTTAGTTGCTCTGCGGCATGTGGGATCTTCCCGGACCAGGGTTTGAACCCGTGTCCCCTGCATTGGCAGGCAGATTCTTAACCGCTGTGCCAGCAGGGAAGTCCCTGGGCTTCAGTTCCTATATTTGGAAAATGATGAGATTCATTCCGATTTCACAGGGTCACTGAGGGGTAAGGCCTGTAAAGCACTTAGCACACACAGTGCTTGGCACATAGTAAATGCTTAAAAGATATATATTACTATTATATCCATTTTACAGATGGGGAAACTGAGTCTTAGAGAGCTAAAGTTATTGCCCAAGGTCATAAACCTGATGTTGAGAGAAGATGGACCAAAATCACGTTCCTTATTATTTTCTTCAGGTCTGCATACATGATTTTTGTGCAGTTCCTGTTGTATGATAAGAGTGCAGACATAATTTTGTATTTTTTAAAAATTGCATTAAAGCATGAGTAATTTTCATATTGCTATGGAGATATGAAGACCTGACTATGTAATATTCCACTGAATAATCCAGCATCTTCAGGCCCACTATTTCCTTCTCTTGGATTATTTCCTCGGGATAAATTCCCAGAAAGGAATTTGATATGTCAAAGGGTGTTAACATTATTTTGATTCTGGATACAGAACATCATGTTGTTTTTCTAAAGAGTTCTGCGATAGTAATTATGTTGGTATGGCTGTAATTTATTTTCTGGTCTCCTTGAAATAATCGAACGTTGATAAATAATGATGTAGGTAAGTAATCTCCAGGCTGAAAAGGAGTGAATAGGTTGGGATTAGATGATAATCCTGTTTGGAAACGTGTGACTAAGTAACCCCAGTTACTGGATGTGGGTATGTATTAGTTCTTGTCTACTAGATGGGATGGATGCTCACATCATCCGGTTAAGGAGTGTGTACGTTATCCATAACCGACCAGCTCAGTCTCTGGGCACGTGAGGGTATCACCAGAAGGGTATGGCTCGTTTACTGGGTCCTGCTGAGCGCTTGGCTCACCTCCAGAAGACGCCTCTTGTTCCGAAAGGAACCTGGATCTGAGGTGCAGGTGCCTGAGTGGGAGCCATTCTTCAAATTCTTAACTCAGGGCGTGGAGTCCAGGAGAACAGGGCTGACATCCTTTCTCCTTCACTATTAGTCTTGGGATCTACAGAAAGCTCTGAGAGCCTCTTGTTTCTTTATCTGCACAGGGGAAGGGTGATAAGGTAGATAGTAAATATTTAACAAGCCTTCAAATGGCTTCACATATATTAAATCATACCATTCTCAAACAACCCTGTGAAGGAGGTATTATCACTATTCTCATTTTACAGATGAGGAAACTGAGGTACAGACTGGTTAAATAACGTACAGTCAGTAAGTGGAGGAGCCAGGGTTTGAACCCAGGCTCTTGGGCTGCAGAGCTTCAGACTTCAACACCACGCTCAATGTTGAGTAATATGGAAGGTTAACAAACCTTAGCTTTAAGGGCTATTGTGAGGATTGGGGATGGCGACACGTTGGTATGTGGCTTCTGATCTTGTTATTCTACAGAAATGGTCACTCTTGCTAAATTTATCAGTGACCTCCATATGGCCAAACCTAATAAAAACTTTTCTGTTTTCATTTTCCCTGACCTCTCAATAGCATTAAACCCAGTTGACCATTTCCTCATTCCTTTTTTTTTTAAACTCACAGGCCATGAGGTTGGTTTTTTCATTTTTCCTTTTTTTTTTTTGTTTAAACAAATACGCATCACAATGGTTCAGCAAGTAAGGCAAATTCCACAAATATAAAAGCTGCAGTTTGCAATATACCATATCTAGAACCCAGGGGAGGTGAATTAGACAGAAGTGGTAGTCGTTCTAATTAAACAATCAGGTGACATCATGACAAGTTGGTTTTTAGCATCAAAACTGTCCACTGAAGTTTCTTTTTTCTTAATGATCAGAGGTCCCATGTTGGCTCCAGCCTCTTCGTTGCGTTTCGTGTGTGATTCATCACAGAATGGGAACTTTTTGGCCTCTAACGATAGCAGTACACAACTTTATCTCCCAAATCCTCCATGTCAAACGCATGCACGATCTTGGAGTGTTCTTTCTGGCTGTGAAGATTTACCATAGATTTGCTGCAATGATCTCTAACATAAAGTCTTTTGTAAGCTAGATAACCAACTGCAGCTGTCCCAGCAGTAATGATAACGGCTACAATCCATTCAGCTCTAAGTTGGAGGTTGCATTCATGGCGCTGTCACTTCCAAAGTGTGTACACAGGACACCCAGCACAGACAGCTCGAGTAGCCAGCCCGAGTCAAGGTGCGAGAGGCGTCCCCAGGGCGCCGATGCCAGGCTGCTCCCTCCTTCTTGAAACACTTTTTTTCTTTTGGCTTTAGTGACAACCCACTCACAAGGGTTTACTCCTACTCCTCTTGTTGTTCCTTCTCGGTCTCTTTTTCTCTCTTTTCCTCTTTTAACTGACCTCTAAGTGTTGGTGTGCCCTGGGCTGGTGTCTCCTTAGCCCTCCTCTCTTTTCTTTCCGTGGGAGATCTCACACAGTCCTGTGGTGTAAGATATCATCTATATTATATATTTGTGGATGACACCTGTATTAGCCAGGGTTCAACCAGAGAACCAGAACCAGTAGGAATATACAATGTATCAAGAGATTTATTGCAAGGAATTTCTTATGTGATTTTAAAGGCTTGCTAGGTAAGCCTCAAATCTGTAGGTCAGGCTGTCAGGAAGAGCAGGCTGGAACTCTTCCCCTGTCCCCACCCTGGCTAGCCTCCATCTCCAGCCTGGACGACAGCCAGTGCCATTTAACCTGTCTCTCTGCTTACATTCCTGCCTCACTCTCATTGTTTACATTCTTGCCTTACGCCACCCATTTACCAGAGTGATTCTTTAAGGTGCACAGCATAGTGATTTGACTTACGTACATCATGAAAGGATTGTCATAATAAGTTTAGTGACCATCTGTCATCTCATCCAGATACAAAATTAAAGAAAGAGAAAAGAATATTCTTCCCTGTGATGAGAACTTTTCGGATTTCCTCTCTTAACAACTTTCATCTGTAACATACAGCAGTGTTCATTATATTTATCATGTTGTACATTACATCCCTAGTACTGATTTATCATATAACTGGAACTTTGTACCTTTTGACTGCCTTCATCCAATTCCCCCTCCCCGCTCCCCAACCTCTGGTAACCACAAATCTGATCTCTTTTTCTATGAGTTTGTTTGTTTGTCAGAGTGACCCTTTTAAAGCATAAACCAGATTTACCTGATTTCCATATTTGAAACTCATCAGTGACTTCCCAGTTGCTCTTAGATTAAAATGTAAACCTCTTACCTTGGTGGAGTATATTGCAGAGGTGGTCACAAATTTTTCCCATCCCTCTCCACATGCCCCTTTGCTATGTGACTTTGCCACTCCTCCCATAAAGAGGAGTAGTCCATTTTCCTACCCCTTGGATCTAGCCTGGCTTTGTGACTTGTGTTGACCAGTAGAACGCAGTACAAGTGACATTATTTGACTTTTAAGCCTAAGCCTCAAAAGGCCTTGCAGCTTCTACTTTTATCCTCTTGGAATGTTCCCCTGAGACCGACATGTGAAGAAGGCTAGTCTAGCCTCCTGGAGGATGAGCAATCATGTTGACAGAGAAGAGCTCTTCCATCTGAGGCCCTCTAGACTGACCAGCCAATAGCCAGCGCTGACCACCAGACGTGTGTGGGAAACCATCATAGATCATCTAGTCCCAGACGAGCCACCAAATGATGGCAGCCACCTAAGTGACACCAGGTGAGACTGGTGGTTCTTCTGCTAATCCCAGCCCAAAAGGCTGCCTTCCAGAATTGTGAGCAAATAAATGGCTGTTGCTTTAAGCCACTAAGTTTGGGGTTGGTTTGTTACTCAGCTCTGGATACCTGTTACACTTCATCTACAAGGCTCCATATGCCTTTGGCCAGCTTCTCTAAACTTACCTCATACTGTTCCCTCCCTTGATTGTTCTACTCTAGCTCCACTGGCCCGTCCTGTTCCTGGAATATTCCAAACTCTTTTCTTCCTCCAGGCCTTTGCTTCCTTTGGCAATTGTATGCCAGGTTCATTTTCATCTTTCAGTGTGTATTAAGATACCATTCTTCAGATTAAATTCAAATACCGTAGAGCAGTCTCCCATGACCACCCCTCTATTTAAAGTTGCCTCTGCCAGACACTCCCATGTTAGGATTTCTTTCCTTACCACGATTTAAAATTGTCTCGTTCCTTTATTTGTTGACTCGTTTTACTGGAAGGTAAGCACCACGATTCTTCTCCACACAGCACTACAGGCTGCCACTATCAATGGATGAGAGTTGGTGCAAAAGGTAAACCCTAGCCCCTTTGTAGGCAAACAGCATGGTTACTCAGTGAGGAAGGCAGAGCAGCCGGGAACTCTGACAGGTGGCTGAGGGGCACCGTGAGGGCATTCAATGGGGGAGAACTTCTTCAGTGACTCAGAAGCTGCCTTTAAGTCACACTTCAGCAAGGTTCATCCCCCGCAGGCTCCTGGCCCAGAGCACCTTGATTTCTCTTCTTATCAATCCTGCCTCAGTTCTGGGAGTTGCTGTCTATAAATTATCTCAGTCTCGAGGATCGCTCTGGAGACCTGGGATTTTTGAAGAACTACTAACACTGGTTAATGTTTTCATTCACAAATATAAAGTGGAATTTAATTAAACAGATTTTCTTCCTCCTGAACCCTTCATACAAATCTTCAGAGATTTAGGCTCACTGCTAAGAAAAAAATGTTTTTACTCCTCAAAGTTGGGAGCAAGGGATATGAGAAGAGACATTGTGAGAAAGTTCAAGAAATACTGTTTTATTATCATTTCCTTAGGTTTAAAAAAACCCTTACATTCTAAGAAAAAAAAATTAATCAGAAAACTGACCTCCTGGAAACAGCTGTGGGAAAGCTGAATTAAAAGGGGTGAAGAATGACAGCTTTATTCCGGATATGAATCTCAATACTTCTCAACACAGGAAATGCATACAATTACTGCAGGGAAATAAGACATGATAGCTTATTTATTTAACTGAGTTGAGAGAATCATAATTTCCTTTATGCCTCTGAGCAAAATATAATGTATTCTAGCTCTCAAGAATAATGTTCAGGGAAGCCATAGGACAGAAGACTATTTGAATGAGAATGGGGTGGTGGAAGTGGAGGGGAGGGGGAGGGGAGGAGGGTTGCGGATTATTCCTTGTTCTGTGCCTCTCAGATCCATTTCCTTCCCTGCTCTGTGTCCCAGCAGTAGGTTCTCTCCAGCCTCTACCCTCTAGCAATCAGGTCGGGTCCAGCCAATGGAAAACGCTAGCAGAGGCTTGGAAGATGGAAGGAGAGAGAGGTCATGGTATTTACACCTCTTCACTGTGGTTCTGCTTCTCCGAGGCACTGGGTTTCAAAAAGTGATCAGCATCTTCATCACCTAGGAGCTTCATAGAAATGCAAGTTCTTGGCCCAACGCCAAACCTTCTGGGGGGCCCAGCAATCTGTACTTTTTTTTAGCGTTTAAGAATATTTATAATAGCAAAACAGCAATCTGTATTTGAACAAGCCCTCCAAGGTGATTTTGATGCTCTGTAAAATTTGAGAACCAATGAGGTACAGCCACAGCTTCTGGTGGGCAGACCTTTCTCTGCAGTCCCAGCTTTTACTAGACTCCAGTAATTCTGTCCCCTTCTTTTGTCCTTCAGGTCTGGGGGTAGAAAGGGTTTCTCGGCACGGCTGGTACTTCAGTAGCTCATAACCTCTTGATGGTTTGCCTTATCCCTGCCTATTGTGCCTTTGCAAAGTCTCTTTAGTTAAAAGGTTTGAGTGCACTGCCTGTCTCCTGCTATTTGCCTGATTGATTTGCAGAGGCACCAACTGTGGGCAAAGGCTGGAAAGCTAACTGTCCATGGATAACAGAGCACAGGCATATCAGGATAGCAGGGCAGGGAACGCATGGGAGTGAGCCTCTACTATGTACCAGGCATTCACTCATTTAAGGCTCACAAACCTCCTAGAAGAAGGTATCTTCTGTGTTTCACTGATGATCACCTGAGCCAGACCCCAGACTGCACCTCTGTCATAGACTGGCTGATTCTTCTTCCTGGCCAAGGAGACTCTTCCTGAGAATCCTGCCCCTGGAGTCCTCACACAGGTCACACCTTCACCCCTCAAGCCATCATGAAGTTGTTGTTAGGGGCTGGGGGGAGACTGGTGGGCCCCTTAAGAGCTGTGTGATATTGGGCACGTTGCATGGCCTCTCTGAGCCTCAGGTTCCTCAACTGTAAACAGGGATTTTAATGCCTGCTCTGTGGTGTGTTGGAAGGATTGCACCAGGTGACATATGTAGAGCACCTGGAACCACATCTGGAACAGAGTAGGAGCTCTGTAAACCTGAGTGCCTCTGCCTTCCCCACAAAGATGTGCTAGGGAGTGAACCTGACTGGCTAAGTGAATCAGGTCTCACTTTAAAAAAAATTTTTTTTTGGAGTATAGTTGATTTACAATGTTGTGTTAGTTTCAGGTGTATAGCATAGTGATTCAGTTATACACATACATATATTCATTCTTTTTGAGATTCTTTTCCCATATAGGTTATTATAGAATATTGAATAGAGAACCCTGTGCTATACAGTAGGTCCTCGTTGATTATCTATTTTATATATAGTAGTGTGTGTATGTTAATCCCAAGCACCTAATTTATCCCTCTCCACCATGTTTACCCTTTGGTAACCATAAGTTTGTTTTCGAAGTCTGTGAGTCTGTTTCTGTTTTGTAAATAAGTTCATTTATATTATTTAAAAAAAAATTAGATTCCATATGTGAGTGATAGCATCTGATATTTGTCTTTCTCTGTCTGACTTACTTCACTTAGTGTGATCATTTCTAGGTCCATCCATGTTGCTGCAAATGGCATTATTTTGTTCTTTTCTATGGCTGAGTAATATTCTGTTATATATATGTACCACATTTTCTTTATCCATTCCTCTGTTGATGGACAATTAGGTTGCTTCCATGTCTTGGCTATGGTAAATAGTGCTGCTATGAACATTGGGTGCATGTATCTTTTTGAATTAGAGTTTTCTCCAGATACATGCCCAAGAGTGGGATTGCTAGATCATATGGCAACTCTATTTTTAGTTTTTCAGGAACCTCCATACTGTTCTCCATAGTGCTTGTGCCAGTTTATATTCCCACCAACAGTGTAGGAAGGTCAGGTCACACTTTTTAAATAGATGTTGGTCTGGAAACATCATATCCCCAAGGAAAGGCACTTCCGACAGGTGGAATCCTCAGGAAGCCAAGAGGACTTGTCTAAGCTCTGAAGAACTTGGTCAGTAATTGAGGCTTGGTGAGAGAGAGGTGGGGCTGACCATTGGATATGCAGTTTGTTTGTCTTTTAAAGTAAGTTATGGTCTGGAACTTGCCCCCAGTCTGTCTCCTGTGCTCTTCCTGTCTCCTTGACATGGTGGTGACCAGAGGAGGGCAGTGCCTAAGGGGTATCTGGAGGAAGAGTTCCCTTAATGTGACTTTGCAAGCTTGGCTCCCTCTGCTTGGAACTATCTCTATCCTCACCCAGGCCAACTCCTGCTAACTCCTACTCTCTGCTCAGACACCATCCTTCGGACCTGTTCCCTGGCTCCAGCCATTCTAGGCAGAGTTAGCTGCCCGTGTTCCACAACACCCAGTCCCATGCATTCCTCAATGGCCACAGTTGCCAAGGGTGTGGGGTCTGTTTCTTCTCCAGGCACAGGCGTTTGTCTTGCTCACTTGCATCCCGGGTCTAGCCCAGGACCTGGTCCATGGTGGGGCTCAGGGCTCCCAGATGACCAGCGGTGCATTTAGGAGCAGGCTGGGAGAGGGCTTGCCTCGGGCCTGCTCCGTCTCCCATTCTTCCCTGGTTAAAGCACATACACATTTATTTCTTCCACGAACGTTGGTGGAGTATATGCTGGGTTCCATTCTGGATGCTGGAGATGCAGGAGTGGATTGGATGCAGCTCTCCTGGAGCCTGCAGGCTAATAGGAAGGACGACTGTACCCTAGGTAATACTGATACACAGCAGAAGCCCTCAGTGGCCCAAGAGAGGTGCCAAGCTATGGGGGTTAGAGGAAGAAGGGGTGACTCCTTGTTGGGCTGAGGGAAGACCTCACGCACAGGTGCTCTGTTACCTTCCCGATAACAGAATATCTTCCCAGCAGTTAGAGCCCGTTTCTAATATCGCGATAGCTGCTGTGGTGAGGTGGGGTGATCACAGACTCACCTATCCCGTGGTCTCTTTGCTTACCTAATCTATGGGTCTCAGTCTTGTGTCATGACTTCTTTAAAAACAATGGCCCTAGCCAGCCCAGGAGATGTTCTAGAAATCTAAAACAGATGGGTTTTAGAAATCAAAATGTTTTAGAAATCTCAGTCAAATGGGGACCCATTTGAGTGGCACAGTGATTGGGGGACCTGCTGGCAAGGTCAGGGTGAGGTCAGGGATACTAAACATCCTGCCAAGCCCAGGACAGTCTGGCTCAGTGAAAAACGGTTGCAGATTGTACATGACGCTCAAGTGCCCTGCCTGACACTCAAGTAGGTGGAAAACTTGTTTATAATGCTCTGAGCCTAAAACCTAATCCCGTTTTACATGTAAACACAAAAGTATTTTCTGCTCAATTTTAATAAACACTGAATTTTCCAGGGGTGCAACTACTGTGTAAATCAAAGAACAATGTACTTTATTTTGTTTGGAATTTTGCCAAGGGTTGTTCAAGGAGTTGGAAATCATGTCACCAATGGCAACACTGTCAAATTTGATGCCCAATTCAACTTTCCTTTATCAGTCTGCATTTATAGCTGTTGCATTTGTATTGATTTAAACCTTATTTTTAAATGCCAAAAATAAAGAAAAAAGGGTTGACAATATATATGCTTTAAAGCGGCCATAACAGAGATTATACCCAGTGCTGAGGTGAGGTGGGCGGGTGGTGAGATGATAAGTAACTTGAGGATGGGAGTTCTTTTAGGTACAGAGGTCGAGGAATCCTTTCTGCGGAGGGGATATGAGGTGAAAAGTGAAGCATGACAGAGCCAGCCGTGCAAAGGCCCTGAGGTCGAAATAGCTGGGCATGTCTTAGGAACTGTCAGAACCCCTATGTAACTGGAGTACAGGTGAGCAAGGGCGGAGAGCATCAGGGATTGAGGTTTGAAAAGTGAAAAAGGGCCTTGAAACTGCAGTAAGGATTTTATTCGCTGAAAGTCACTGAGGGGTGTGAAGCAGGGGATGACCTGGCCGAAATTATCTGTTAAAAAGATGAAGCTTCTGGGAAGGTTCGAGGTGAGCCTGGAATATTTTGCAGTGCCAGAAAGCAAAGAAGGCAGTCAACATGGAGACATTACCCATGTCATTTTCCTGTTGTCTGGAAAGCTTAAAGGGAGAGATTAAGTGCTCTGTAAATATTTAATGATGCCCTGTGTTGATAGAAGCTAATCACAGAGAACAATGCATGGCAGTTTTGTATTGTGGATTTGTGTAGAGCTGCACTGTTCAATACCGTGTCACTAGCTATATGTGACTATTAAGCACTTAAAATGTGACTAGTGCAACTGAGGAACTGAATTTTAATTTTATTTAATTTCAATTTACATTTAAAACCTGAAACTTGACTCAGTTATTAGAAAATATTTAGGTGTGTTGAGAATAATTTGATAGCTCACTAATAATTTTATATTGATTACATGTTGAATTGATAATACTGTAGATATATTGGATCAAGTAAGAGACTATTAATATTACCTGTTCTTTTTACCTTTTAAAATGAGGCTACTAGAAAATTAAAAATTATATTCTGGCTTACTTTATTATTTTTTATTTTTATTTTATTTTTTTCTTGGTTGCACCGCAAGGCTTGCAGGATCTCAATTCCTTGACCAGGGATTGAACCTGGGCCCTGGCAGTGAAAGCGTGCCGAGTCCTAACCACTGGACCACCAGGGAATTCCCTCTTTGTTTTTTTAAAGTTTGTCTACCCTTAGTTGTTTTTTTTTTTTTAATTGAAATATAGTAGATTTACAGTTTTGTGTTAGTTTCAGGTGTACAGCAAAATGATTCAGTTATACATACATATATATCTATTTTTTTTCAGATTCTTTTCCCTTATAGGTTATTACCTGGCTTACATTGTATTTCTAGGAGACAGAGCTGCTCTAGATGTTTTAACAATGAGCCCTCAATGCTGTTTCCAACCATAAAAATCATTACACGGACAAGGAACTGTAGTGACTTCCACTGTTGAGATTTAATGTTCCAGTTAAGTGGAGGCTATAAATGAGATTAATGGGGAAAATAAAGGCAAACCCTGGCCTGGGTGTTGATGAAGTTAGAGGGTAACATGCCAACTTCTCCTTCCTCTTTGTCCTTAAATGCCCTCCCTGCAGGCCCTCGCTGCCTTTGTGTAGCGTTTCTTTTCTAAGGAAAGGGGGCAAGGTTCTGCAGTTCGCCCAGTCAGAACTTCCGGTCTCCCTTTTCCTGGTCCCCTTTCTGCCCTTCCTTCTCAGGGATTCACATCCCTTTACCCTCCATATCACCCATCTTCTCTGGAGAAACACAGGATAGAAATTTAACTCTAAAGCAGGCAACCTTTCTTTGTAAAGGGTCAGAGTCAATAATTTAGGCCTTGTGGCCATGGTCTCTGAGGCAGCCCTTCAATTCTTCAGTCGTAGAGTGAAAATAGCCACAGACAATGTGTAAACAAATGCGCTGGGCTGTGTTCCAATAAAATTCGATTTATGGATACTGAAATTAGAATTTCATATAATTTTCCCATGTCATGAAATAGTCTTCTCTTGATTTTTTCCTCACTCTTTCAAAATGTAAAATCCATTCTAGACTCAAGGGCCATACGAAAACAGCCTGGCAGGATTGGCCCTTGGGTCCTGGTTTGCTGACCCCGCCCTAAAGTATAAGTGAAGACTCAGTGTAATGAACTATCCTTTTGGGAATATTGGACCAGAAGGATCTTTTCATTCCTTCACCATACAGCTCAGTCCCAGCCAATTTTAAGTACTCAGTACTCTACCTGAGTGATTGAAATTTCAGGAGCCCTATCAAGGTAGGGGGATTAAACACTGTAGATCATCAGAGGACCTGGATGACTGGAGGACTTCTGTGCAATAATCACTCTCAGTGACAGTTCCCTGCTCTGAGTCCTGGTCAGTCTAAAGGGCCTGCTTTGGCCCTGGTCCGGCTTTACCCTCCCCATGGGATGAAGAATCTACAGGGCAATGGAGACATGCCCGCTTGGAGACTCACCCCTTCCTCCATGCTTCAGGTACTTGGGACCCCATAACTCCCTGCCCAGATGACCTCAAGTCCACTTTTATGCTGGTGTGGCCTCTAGCCTGGGCCCATTCTCCTGTGCAGAGACCACACTGCCAATGTGCTCACACTTGGGCCAAGGGGTGGCCAAGCGGCTGCTGTTTGCACAGGGTGCAGTGGAGCTTGGAAGCACGGACTAGGGCTGTGTGTGCTGCGGTGAGCAGGGGCAGGGGCTGGGCCTGGGATAGAGGGCCAGGGATGGCTTCTTCTGTCTGGCTGTGTTAGGCATAGAATTCTAAATGTAAACCTGACTAGGTAATTATGATGGTATATTTGTCATGGCAGCAGGATAAACAATATTTTAATGAACAGTTTGTTAGTTTGACTTATAACTTAAATATTTAGACGTAGAGTCTTTGGACCTCCATTTATATCCTCACCCTAAACTCTGCAAATGTTAGGGTAGGCCTGCTTCCACAGTTGAGTTAACTTTGAAATGGAGGTGGAGGGTGGGTGGGAGTCAGTGGTGTGGTAAAGCTGACTTGTTCTGGCTGCTGAGAGCCCATTGTGTGCATCTTTTCCCAACTCCATGTTCAGTGACGCCATGTTGGTAGCTTGCAGTTGGTCAAGGTAGGAAGGAGTATTTACGCCATGGAAATGGCAATGCCATGAATCAGAGTTTTTGGCTTTTTTGTTTGTTTTGAGAACTGGTTGCTAAGCATTTACCAGCACACCACACGCAGTGTAACTGGCCATTGTTTGTGACAGAGGCTAGCTTGTCCCCTCCTTGCCCCGTAGAGAGTCCTTATTTACTATATGAAGAGAGAAGACCCGGAGAGATTTTCAAGAGACACGTTCAGCAGAAAAGTGTGATTGAAGCTTACTGAATCATTCACTCATTTATAAGAATTTCTGAAATAAACCAAGTTTCCGGTTGTCCCGAGCCACATGCTTGCATAATGCCAAGCTCTGATCCTTAGAGCAGCATTTGTATAGAGAGGCCCCACTTTAGACTGTGGCTGCTGATTTTGATCAGCTCTAGCAAGACATGAACATTCCCAGCCTCATACCTTATGTTTGCAGAATACCTCTCAATTCAGATAAACATGTAACGTTTTCATGGTGAAAATTCAGATGCACATGGGTAATCCCTAGATTCCTTTCCCTCAAAGTACTAGTAGTAGCAAAAGCTATGGGTTTCTCCTCTTGTTTTCCACGCCTGCCCTCTGATGGTGAATTGAGAGAAATACAGGTAATTCCCATGAACGCCATAGATTCTGGAAGACAGGTTTGCAAACTCAGCTACCTGCTGGGCCAGTGTAGAAGAACGATGGCAGGGTGTGAGAAGAATGGGGAGTTGTGGGGTGTACTGGAGAACTCAGGGCCCGTCTAAAAGGGAATGACCCTACTCACTCAGGGTGGAAGGCTACTCCTAAGATTATGAGTCTAGACAGAGGTCATAGCCTAGGAGCCTGCAGATAGATGTCTTCTGTTTGGCCTTCACCGTGTCGATCCATGCAGTGTTTCAAAATAGTTGCGTACATTAAAATTTTTTTATTTCCAGAACTTTGGTAAATATCTGAATATTTGGGGTTAAAATCAAAAGCAAATGGGGACCAGTCTTGAAGTTTCCCTGAGCAGACGAAACCAGCTTAGTCATTAATTTAGCTTAATTACCAGTTACTACGAAGACACTGCCTTCTCACTATATGAGCTGTTTTGTAACGTTGTACCCCCGAGCCTCATTCCAGGTTTGGCTTGAGGGCTCCCAGTTTGCAAACTGTCTTTTTGATGTTGTGCACAATAATTTTTTTTTTTTTTTTTTTTGCTAATTACTACTTCTGTGATTCATAGGTTTTGTTTTGGCTATTTCTGAACCTTTAGCATGGGCAACCCCAAGTTCACACTGCCACATGGCAATAATTGGGTGATATAAAGACTATTAGAGAAATTTTGAAAATGGCAACTGACATTCAAGAGCAAGTTACTGTAATTTTCCCAAAGCAAGAATTCTCTCTACAACATCCCTGACAGACGTGGCCCTATGTTTTATGCTTTAGGAATTCCAGAAATAGGGAATCCATTATTTTTCATTTGCTTTTAATTTTTTATTATAAGACATTTCATACAAACAAAACCATGTGCATGCACACACACACACACACACACACACTATAAGGTATGTAGTATAATAAAATAAACAGCCTCCTCTCCACCATCTATCTTAAGAAATAGAACAGGGCTTCCCTGGTGGCTCAGTGGTTAAGAATCCACCTGCCAATGCAGGGGACACGGGTTTGAGCCCTGGTCCGGGAAGATCCCACATGCCGCAGAGCAACTAAGCCTGTGCGCCACAACTACTGAGCCTGCGCGCTGGAGCCCGTGTGCCACAACTACTGAGCCCGCGTGCCACAACTACTGAAGCCTGCGCGCCTAGAACCCGTGCTCCGCAACAAGAGAAGCCACAACAATGAGAAGCCCGTGCACCGCAACAAAGAGTAGCTCCGCTCGCTGCAACTAGAGAAAGCCTGCGTGCAGCAACGAAGACCCAACACAGCCAAAAATAAATAAATAAAATAAATAATTAAAAATAAAAAAAAAAGAAATAGAACATTACCAATGCTTTTGAAAGCTACCTGTGTTCTATCCCTGTTGAATCCTCTCTCTCCCCACTGAGGGTAAATACCATTTGTTTTCTTTACCATTCCCTTGCTAAAACTTAGTTATTCTGAGAATTATTCTAATAATTTGTTTATTGTCACTTTGGGTTTTTCTAGGTAGAGAATCATTTCATTTGAGAAAATTAACTGTTATTTGTTCTTTTCCAATCCTTGTATCTCATTTCTTTTTCTTGAATTTTTGCACTGATTAGGTTCTCTGATTCAGCACTGCTGAGAAGTGGTAATAGTAGGGGCATCCTTGTTTTATTCCTGATTTTTTTAAATGTTTGTTTCATTGTTAACTATAATGTTTGCTGTAGGTTTTGATAGGCACACTTCATTAAGTAAATTCCCTTCTATTCCTAATTTGCTAAGAATAGCAGTTATGAATGGGTGTTGACCGTGATCAAATGAACTTTTTCTGCAACTATTAAGGTGATAATATGTTTATCTTTAGCTTTTTATTATGTAACGTACACAAAATTAGAGAGAATGTTATAATGAATCCTCATGACCCATCATCCAAATTCAACAGTGATCAATTTCCTGCCATTCTTGTACCATCTTCTCCCCCACTTTTTAAATTTTTTTTGAGTATTTGAAAGTAATTCCCAGACATCATGTAATTTAATCTGTAAGTACAGTAATGTGTACCTCTAACAGATAAGGACTTTTAAGAAGCATAGCCACAACACCCGTGATTACTCCCCCACCCCCATAATAATAATTCTTTAATATCATCTAATATCCAGTGTGAGTTCAGTTTTTCCTGATTTTCCAAATTATTGTATTTTTTTGTTGGTTTATTTGAACCAGGATGCAAAAAGGTGCACACATTTCATTTCGTTAGTGTGTTTCTTAAATCGCTTTTAGGCTGTAAATTTTTTCTCTTCTTTTTAAAAATGCTGTTTATTTTGTGAAGAAACTAAATCATTTGTACTAGAGGGTGTCTTGCCTTCTGTATTTATCTGATTTAATTTTGAACTGTTATTTACATGTTATTCCATCCCTTGTGTTTCTGAAAACTAATAATTAGAAGCAGAGACCTGATTAGAGTTAGGCTCTTCCTTTTCTTTTTAAAAAATGTTTAAAATTTTAAAATATTTATTTAACAAAATTTCTCTGTAGGTGGTGCTGTGTACTTCCTATTTCCTCACATCAGGAGATACATAATATCTGACTGTCTCGCTTTTAGTGATCTTAATACTTATCAGCTGGTTCAGATGGCATCAGCCTAACCCATCTATTACAGTCTCCCATTCACCTTTCACGCCATGCTTTTGGCAGCCATTGTTGATCGTTATCGCTATGATTTCACTAGAGATTGCAAAATAGTCATTTTCTAAGTCATTAACTCTTCCTACATTTATCATTTGTGATTTTTCTGCAAAGAAGAAGTTAATCAACTATTTGTTTACCATGAAAGAGTCTGAATGGGAAAGGCAAGATAAATGCTGGATTCCTTTTAAGTGTCAATTTCAGAATGAGTTGACATCCTAGCAACCTCCAAAGGCATCCAATGATGGCTTTATAAAATTATCATTACAAATCAATGTATTTCTATATATTTGTTGTGTTTTTTAAAGTACACGTTTACATATTTGGTGTTTCAATCTATTGAAATAATAATTATTTTTTAATTGAAGTATAGTTGAATTACAATATTGTGTTAGTTTTAGGTACACAGCAAAGTGATTCAGTTATACATATGCATATGCATTTTTTTTTCAGATTATTTTCCATTGTAGGTAATATTATAAGATATTGAATATATTCCCTGTGCTATACATACAGTAAATCCTTGTTGCTTATCTGTTTTATGTATAGTGGTGTGTATATGTTAATCCCAAACTCCTGATTTATCCCTCCCCTCATCACTTTCCCCCTTGGTAAACATAAGTTTGTTTTCTGTGTCTGTGAGTCTGTTTCTGTTTTGTATGTATTGATAGATTCATTTGTATTAGTTTTTAGATTCCACGTATTAGTGATATCATATTTGTCTTTCTCTGTCTGACTTACTTCGCTAAGTATACTGTTCTCTAGGTCCATCCATGTTGCTGCAAGTGGCAATATTTCATTCTTCATTATTATTTTTGATGCTTAAATTTTCCCATCTTTGGCCAGCAGGAGCTTCTTCAAGCTGTTCCAGTGTACTACTGAGATGCCCCCAGTAGCCTTTGACATGTTCCTTGATTTCTGTTACGACAAGATGTACCAGGATCTTTTTTATATTTCCTTCCCCAGATATGGCAAAATTTGTCCAAAGAGCCCTGGTTCCTTTTAAAGGGAAATAATATTTATACACCATAATCTTGGGGTTAGGGGTGTATTTATTGATTCTACTCTTTTCAGAATAACCATACCAATATTACAAGACAATAAGATCCCTGAATGCAGCTTTGATTCCTTTGGTTTTTTTTTTAAACCCTGTGATCTATCCTACTAGGGTGTACAGTCAAAATACTGTATTTAAAGTCACTTGAGGGAGTGGCATGGACATATATACACTACCAAACGTAAAATAGATGGCTAGTGGGAAGCAACCGCATAGCACAGGGAGATCAGCTCAGTGCTTTGTGACCACCTAGAGGGGTGGGATAGGGAGGGTGGGAGGGAGGGAGATGCAAGAAGGAAGAGATATGGGAACATATGTATATGTATAACTGATTCACTTTGTTATAAAGCAGAAACTAACACACCATTGTAAAGCAATTATACTCCAATAAAGAGGTTAAAAAATAAATAAATAAATAAAGTCACTTGAGGGACTTCCCTGGTGGTCCAGTTGTTAAGACTCTGCACTCCCAAGGCAGGGGGCCCAGGTTCCATCGCTGGTCTGGGAACTAGATCCCACATGCACGTCACAACTAAGAGCCCGCCTGCCGCAACGAAGATCCCAAGTGCAGCAACTAAGACCCGGTGCAGACAAACAAATAAATATTAAAAAAAAAGAAAGAAAAGAAAGGATCACACCTGAAACTTACACGATATTGTAAATCAACTATACTTCAATAAAAATAAATAAATAAATAAAATAAAGTCACTTGAAATAATTCTGTGTAGTTATGCTACCAGACTGACAAAGAGTTAGATTCTTTTGTTTTAGTTTTAATTTTTAGAGGTTGCTTTTTATTTTTTGATTCAATTTTGTGTTTTTTTTATGCAAAATATTTATATGATTCCAAAGTCAAACCGTTGTTAAAAAAGAAAATCCAACTGAGTAAATTTTGAAGATCTTATAGGCTTTATTCAATGATTCATGAATCATGCAGCATCCCATCTAGCAGATAGAAAGGAGCTCCAAGAAGCTGTACAAAATAAAAGACTTTTATAGGCAGAGGGGAGCGGGAACAAGGAAGTTATACTAGTCAAAAAAGCGGGTTGGTTATTGCAAGGTTACTTTCCTTTAGGGGATGACAGGGGTCTGTCAGGCAGATTACCTAACTAGTGCTGAATAGGCAATTTCTGATTGACTAGTTTAAGATGCTATTTCTGGTAGAATCAAACTCGTAATTAAGTCTTGGTTTGGTGACATGGAGATTAGCATAAGCAACCCTATTTTAGTCCTGTTTTCTTCCTTTTAATACCATAATACAAAGTACATTCAGAGAACTCTAGCTTCTACCTTATCCCAGCCCATCTGTTCTCTTCCTCCCCTTTTATATGACCATTTATTATTAGGTTTTGGTTTATCTGTTCTTTGCCGCAATGACTTCTGACACTAACCACCAAGAGTTAGGCCAGACTTCATGGGCTAAGAGCACAGTGGTCCACAGACTAGCCTCACTTCAGACACCAGCCAAAGCTAGGGGTTTCCAGGGATCCCTCACTTTTGAGTAACTGGCTATAGATTTGGGGGTTCTCACGACCCAAACAGGTTTGATAATTTGCTAGTGACTCACAAAGCTCAGGAAAGTTCTATAGTTACGATTACAGTTTTATTATCACAAAAGGGATACAAGTCAGAACCAGTCAAAAGAAGAGATGCATAGGGTGAGGTCTGGGAGGGTCCCCAGTGGGAAGCTTGCTGTGTCCTCTCCCTGTGGCATCAGGACAAGTCACCCTCCCAGCACACTGATGTGTACTGATGTGCATAGAGTGTTGTCAACCAGGGAAGCTCACTCGAGGTATCAATACATTTTATTGGTTTTTTTATTGGGATTTCATTATGTAGGCATGATTAATTGACTCATTAGCCATATGATTGAATTCAGTCTCTAGTCACCCCTCCCTGGAGATCTGGTTGCTATCACCTGGTACAAAACCTCAACCCTCTAATCACATGGTTGTTCTTTCTGGGTAGCCAGCCCCCCTACTGAGTCATTTCCTTAGATAAACTACCTAGTGGCCCACTGTCAGGGAGGAAAACATTTTCCTCTACCCTTCTAGGTTCTTCTGACTTGTGTAAGAATTAAATTGACAATGAGGTGGATTAACAGGAGAAAATCAAACAAAAGTTTAATAACAGGTATACGTGAGAGAGACCCAAGAAAACAGAGTAACTCACCAAAGCCCTCACCTTAAATACCATCTTCAGCTAAAGACAAAAGAGGATGTTAGGGGTGGTAGTTTGGGACCTCAAAGGGGAGAAAGGGAATTCACATGGATATGGAAAAGCAAATGTTTGGTAAACAAATGTTTGCTGGGCCATGCAGAGACAATGGGACACAGAGTGAACTCTGATCTCTGGGTCTTGCTGGGTCTCCCCCATCACAGCTAGCCCACATTCTTTGTAAATATTTCTGGCGATAGCTCTGTTCCGGGAACAGGCCCTTTACCTAAATTCCTTTAGTCAGTTAAAAGGGTGGTAAGGAGACAAACTTCCTGAGTCTTCTGTTTTTTTAAAAACAATCAGCCAAATTAATCCTCATGCCCAAGAGACACATTTTGGGGCAACAAAGTTTGCTCTCCTACGCCACCATGAGTCATGTTAGCATAAGCTCTGGGGTGGTCTGAAGAGCCATCATGAATAACAAAGACATTCCTAGCACTCAGGAAATTCTCAGGGTTTAGAGGCTGACTCCCAGGAATGGGAGACAATGGCCAGCCAGATCCTTGATTATATAGGAATTGCTTATTCAGTTTTGAATATGTAAATTGTATTTTTTCTTTAATGTGTTAATTTAATGGAGTACATTAATGCCTTTTCTAACATTAAGCATACTTTGAATTCCTAGGATAAACTCAACTTGGTAATGAATATATTTTTCATGGGTTGCTGGATTCAGTTCACCCATATTTTGTTTATGATTTTTTATCTATGTTAACCTTGATTATTTTATCAATGTATGCTTTTTAAAAATAAATTTGTATTGGGGTATAATTGATTTACAATGTTGGTTAGTTTCAGGTATACAGCAAAGTGAATCTGCTATACAAATACATATATCCACTCTTTTTTAGATTCTTTTCCCTTATAGGCCATTACAGAGTATTGAGTAGAGTTCCCTGTGCTATACAGTAGGTCCTTATTAGTTATCTATTTTATATATAGTAGTGTGTATATGTCAATCCCAATCTTCCAATTTATCCCTACATCCCCCTTACTCCCTAGTAACCATAAGTTTATTTTCTACATCTGTAGCTCTATTTTGGTTCTGTAGATAAGTTCATTTGTAACCTTTTTTTAGAATCCACATATAAGCGATATCATATGATATTTGTCTTTGTCTGACTTACTTCATTTATATGAGAATCTCTAGGTCCATCCATGTTGCTGCAAATGGCATTATTTTGTTCTTTTTAATGGCTGAGTAATATTCCATTGTATGTATGTACCACATCTTCTTTATCCATTCCTCTGTTGATGGACATTTAGGTTGCTTCCATGTCCTGGCTATTGTGAATAGTGCTTCAATGAACATTGGGGTGCATGTATCTTTTCCACTTATGGTTTCCTCCAGATATATGCCCAGGAGTGGGATTGCTGGATCATATGGTAGCTCTATTTTTAGTTTTTTAAGGAACCTCCATACTGTTCTCCATAGCGGCTGTATCAATTTACATTCCCACCAATAGTGTAGGAGGGTTCCCTTTCCTCCACACCCTCTCCAGCATTTATTGTTTGTAGACTTTTTGATGATGGCCATTCTGACCAGTGTGAGGTGATACCTCATTGTAGTTTTTTTTTTTTTAAATTAATTAATTAATTAATTTTTGGCTGCATTGGGTCTTCGTTGTTGGGTCTTCATTGCTGCATGCAGGCTTTCTCTAGTTGTGGTGAGTGGCGTCTACTCTTCATTGTGATGCGTGGGCTTCTCATTGCAGTGGCTTCTCTTGTTGCAGAGCTCGGGCTCTAGGCGCACGGGCTTCAGTAGTTGTGGCACTCAGGCTCAGTAGTTGTGGCTCGCAGGCTCTAGAGCACAGGCTCAGTAGTTGTGGCACATGGGCTTAGTTGCTCCACGGCATGTGGGACCTTCCCAGACCAGGGCTCAAACCCGTGTCCCCTGCATTGGCAGGCGGATTCTCAACCACTGCACCACCAGGGAAGTCCCTCATTATAGTTTTAATAATTAGGGATGTTGAGCATCTTTTCATGTGCTTTTTAACCATCTGTATGTCTTCTTTGGAGAAATGTCTATTTAGATCTTCTGCCCATTTTTTTTTTTTGGTGGCTTATTTTTAATTATGCAGATATTTTTATCCAATGCCAAAGAGGCTTGGAGACAACTTTAACAGCCAAGTGTCCAAAATGTGGTGATATATGCACAGAGAAACTAGGTAGGGGGAGGTTTTTAGGAAAACCCAGACACTGGGCTGTGAGCACAGTGAAAGCAGAGGCCTGAGTCTCTGTGTGGTTTCCTAGTAGTAAATGTTGTTTGTCGGATCAGTTTTTCTTTCCAACACTGTGACAGGAGCTTAAGGATGGAGGACACCACTGACCTCAGGGGAAACAAAAACAGGCCTCATTTTCCAGGACCAGAAGACCCACCGTGTCTCTCCCGGGGGCCTCTCCCAGGGCCTCACGTCAGCCTGGTCCTCAAGGTGGGTAGAGAGACTGCAGGCGTGATGGGGGATCACCTGAAAGGCAGCTTCTTGGGGAAATCCTTTTAAAGAAGCGTGTGTCATAGCCCAGGGGTTCCAGTAACATCCGCCCAGTTCAGAACATCTCCACTGGCTGGGCCCCTTAGGAGGAAAAGGATGGAGGAAGGCATAAAAATGCCTCAGCAGACATTCCCTCGGGACGTGGACCCTCCAGGGCGGCTGCACCTGCACGAGCTCTGAGACCCCGTTCCTGGGGGACAGCCCTCCTGGGGGAAAACTTGAGAAATGTGGTCCTCACGCCCAGCTCACCCTGTAGTGGAGCTGGGTGCATGGGGCTCAGAGAGGAGCAGAGGCTGTTCCGGCGTCGCTCAGACGGTGGATGGGACGCCGAGGGCTCCTGTGCAGCCTCTGTCTCTGGGGCCCTTGTTGCCTCGTACAGGAAGATGGTTTGACTTCTGCAGAACCTGTCATTAGGTCATCTGGTCCAGGACTTTCCAAAACGGAGGACAGCGAGCTCCTGGTGCCCTGGGTCCTGGTGGCCTCGGCCAGTGAGCAGGGCAGCTGTGTCAGCTCACAGCCTGGAGCCAGGCCTGGGGCCGAAGCCTCATTTCTGCGCCCCACACGCCAGGCCTCCGCCACTGGCATCCCCAGGCCTCCCGGGGCCTCAGTCGGCGGCCCCGCCCCTTCCGGCTCTTCTACCCATTTTTTGATTGGGCTGTTTGTTATTTTCATATTGAGCTGCATGAGCTATTTGTGTATTTTGGAGATTAATCCCTTGTCAGTTGCTTCATTTGCAAATATTTTCTCCCATTCTGAGGGTTTTCTTTTCATTTTGTTTATGGTTTCCTTTGCTCTGCAAAAGCTTTTAAGTTTAATTAGGTCCTATTTTTTTATTTTTGCTTTTATTTTCATTATTCTAGGAGGTGGATAGAAAAAGATCTTGCTGCGATTTATGTCAGAGAGTGTTCTTCCTATGTTTTCCTCTAAAAGTTTTATAGTATCCAGCCTTACATTTAGGTCTTTAATCTATTTTGAGTTAATTTTTGTGTGTGGTGTTCGGGTGTGTTCTAATTTCATTCTTTTACATGTAGCTGTCCAGTTTTCCCAGCACCACTTATTGAAGAGGCTGTCTTTTCTCCATTGTATATTCTTGCCTCCTTTGTCATAGATTAGGTGACCATAAGTGCATGGGTTTATCTCTGGACTTTTTATCCTGTTCCATTGATCTAGATTTCTGTTTTTGTGCTGGTACCATATTGTTTTGATGACTGTAGCTTTCTAGTATAGTCTGAAGCCAGGGAGTCTGATTTCTCCAGCTCCGTTTTTCTTTCTCAGGATTGCTTTGGTTATTCATGGTCTTCTGTGTTCCATCAGTGTGTGCTTTTCATGTCAAGGTTATAACATCTTCAAAGAATAAAAATGGGAGTTTGAAATATTTGTTCCTTGAAAGTTTGGTGGAACTCACCTGTAAATCCATCTAGTCTGTCTGGTGTTTAACTGTGGAGAAAATGTTAAACTACTGTCTGAGTTTCTTTAATGATTATAAATCTATTTAAATTTTCAGCTGAGTCAGTTTTATCAGGTTAGATTTTTCTGGAAATTTATTCATTTATTTATATTTAAAATTTTACTGGTATAATATTGTTCGCAATACTTTCTTATTCCTTTATTCTTAAAGTTTAAATTTTTATTTTGAAATAAGTTCAAACTTACAGAAACATGTAAAGAAATATACTAAAGAACTATATTCTTTACTTAGATTTTCCCACTGTTAATATTTTGCCATATTTGCTATATCATTCCCCCCACCCCTGTGTTAAAAAACAAAATTCAACTGAGTAATTTTGAAGATCTAATTGACTTTATTCAATGGTTCGTGAATTGGGCAGCATCCCGTCTAGTAAATAGAAGGGCACTCTGAGGGGCCGTACAAAATAGAAGGTTTTTACAAGTAGAAGGAAGGAGGGGCAACGCGGCTATTAACAAAAGAAAACAGAGTATTGTTTCAGGCCAGGTCACCTTCTTTGTGGGGAGGGGCAAGGGTCTATCATACAATTTACCTCTACTTCCTTTGGAGGGCTAGAGGGGTAACACTGGACAGATTACCTCATTGGTGCAGACCAAAAAAAATCCCAGACTGGCGGATTAAGACAACATCCTTGGGGAAGGTCAAAACCACAGTTAGGTCAGGTATTAAATCTAGATTTGGTATCATGAGCTTTAGCACAAGTGATGCCATTTTAGTCCTGTGGTTTTCTCTTTAACACACTCTCTCTCTATTTTTTCTTTTTTTCTCCTGAATCATTTGAGACTAAGTTGCAGATAATCATGCCTCTTCGTACCTTAGTACTTCAGTATTTATTTTCTAAGAATAAGTGTACTCTCTTACATAACTACAGGGAACTTAATGAATTCAGGAAATTTAATATTTAGCGAACTGTTAGACAATCTGGCATTATCTAATATACAGTTCATATTCCACTGTTGCTAGTTGTGCTAATAATGTCTTCTATAGTGAAAGGGTACAGAGTCTGTCACCCCCAAATACACCTTTTTGGCATAAAGATCATTTTAAGCTGATTGTTTTTAAGAAACAGCAGACATAGGAAAGCTCTGAAAACTGAGTAGAAGTTACCTTTTTGTAAGAGACATTTACAGTGATAAGGGAAATCTCCATTTGTAAGGGTATCTCCCTGTCTTTACCAGGAAGAGAAGGGTGACTCTAAATCTCAGGAAACTTATCAATGGAGAAAGCAATGATGTAAATCTGTATAACAACTTTATTCTTGTCTACTGTGCTTTTCCTGGTCACCCCCCATATCTAGCCTCTCCCCTCCCCTGCCCCAATATCTTCTTTTGTCTGTAGCCAGAGATTTAAGGTGGTGGCTTGGACCATTTCTCTGGGGAGTTACACAGTTTCCCTGGATGTCTCCCATGTATACAGGAGGTACAC
This sequence comes from Eschrichtius robustus, assembly GCF_028021215.1. Lineage (NCBI taxonomy): Eukaryota > Metazoa > Chordata > Mammalia > Artiodactyla > Eschrichtiidae > Eschrichtius > Eschrichtius robustus. The sequence continues at coordinate 22,514,244 of NC_090829.1, read as the reverse complement.
ATGTTATTAAACTTCTGTTTTTGCCTGTTAATCTGTCTCTTACTACAGAGGGTCTTAGCCAAGAACCTAGGAGGGTAGAGAGGAAAATATTTTTTCCTCCTTAGCGTTATTTTTTTCTGTTTCATGACCCATTTCAAGGTTACATGTATTTGTCATTGCTCTTAGATTTCCTTCAATCTCGAATAGTTCCTCAGACATTCCTTGGTCCTTTTTTTTTTTTTTTTTTTAATTTTAAATATTTATTTATTTACTTGGCTGCGTCAGTTCTTAGTTGCGGCGGGCAGGCTTTTAGTTGCGTACGCGGGATCTAGTTCCCTTACCCGGAATGGAACCCGGGCCCACTGCATTTGGAGAATGGAGCCTTAACCACTGGACCACCAAGGAAGTCCCTCCTTGGTCCTTTGTGACATTTACATTTTGGAGAGGGCAGAATGGTTGTTCTGTAGAAGTCTCTCATGCTGAACTTGTCTCATGTTCCTCATGGTTAGATTTGAGTTATGCATGTCTTTGTAGCAGCACTACAAAATATTGTTTGCTTCTCAGTGCATAAGTCATCATCACAAGTCAGTTGATGACAATTTGTTATGTCAACTTTGATCACTTGGTTAAGGTGATATCCAACAGTTTTCTCCACTGTAAAGTTACTATGTTACTTTCTGTATTAAATAAGTAATTTGTGGGAGGTACTTTGAAATGATGGAACTATCCTATTCCTCATCAAACTTTCACACATGAGTTTTAGCATCCATTATTGATTCTTGCCTGCCTCAGTCATTATGATGATGGTTGCAAAACAGTAATTTTTCTAGCACCTTCATTCTTTCTTTATTTATTGGTTGGCATTCTCTTTAAGGAAGAGTTCTTTCTTCTCCTCCAGTTATTTATCTTAGTCCTTTCAAATCTCATCAGCATCCATAGTTTTGTCTTCTTTTTAATTTGCAATATTGTTTATTTGTTCTTTCTCCTTTACTGGTCCAATATTGCCAGAATTTTGTATATTTTATTAGACTTTTCAAGGAACAAACTTTTTGATTTGTTGACTGCCTTAGGTTTGGTCGCCCCAGAAGCAGACAATCTGTGGCTTTCAGATAATGGTGCTGGCCAACTTAAGGCCAACCCATAATTGGAATATGTATCTTTTCTAGTAAAGATGAATTGTTGCCTCCTCCAGGGTAGAAGAGATCTAAGATAATGAACTTGACACCAAATGGCTGCTGATGTCCTTGAGAGAGTGTACCATATTGGGGGTGCAGCATTGCTCTGTACTGCTGATGGTCAGGCATTCAGCAGCAGTGGTAGCTAGATCAGCCTTGGTGAGAGGCAGCCCATCATGTCAGGCTACCATGACATCCATTCATTCATGAAACTTTTTGCAAGATTGAGGTGGCTCAGGCTCACTCGCATTCACTGGATGAGTCATCCTATCCATCTGCTTATTCAGTGCTTCTTCTGCTGCCACTCACACTTTCTGGAGGGCATTGATGTGGGGTAGAAAGATCCACACACTGTGTGCCCATTCCATACTCCATCCACATGCCTCGTCCATCCTCAGACATCCTTGTTTCCAGTCTTCCAATCTTGATCCTTCCAAGCCCTTGACCAAGCAGACGAACCATTTGCCATTACCTGGAAGTCTGTGTGTATCATTACTTCAGGCCATCACTTCCCCCACACAAAGTGGATGACTGATTTACTTTAAACGCTGCCCACTGGGAGGCTTTTTCCTCACCACTCCTTTTCAGGGCCATTCTCTGTAGCAGCAGCCCATTTTTAGTTTACACCAACATATTTTGCTGACCTAACTACTATCAGACCTTTTATTTATTTTTTCCTCTGTCAGCTGGTTGTAGAGAGATCTCCAGGGGCCACTGATGTGGGTTGATGGTAAGGCATCAGGGCAAGAGAGGCAGGGTATGTTGGACCTGGACCACCTATTCATACAGTTTTCTTATTTCCTCCATACCTGCTTGAGCCTCATCCCAAATGTATTATTTTCATTGTGTGACAGATTGCAATTTTGCCTGTTTCAGCTTAAGATTTGGTGGGTCTGACAACTGCCCCAGTTTATGATGTTCTATGGTCAGAACTTCAGTTTCCCCCAGGGTCCAGTACTGAGCCAGAAGCTGTCTTTTGAATGGCCCTGCTCCAGAACCTTAGGGGTCTGGGCTGCAACTCTCATCCAGGGTCTTGCCAGAGACTCCATAAAGTGTCCTTAACTACCACAGATGCTTCTAGCATCACTGGACCTGCCAGACCATATGCCCGAGCATTAGGGCTGCTTGTACTACAGTCTGAATCCACCGCAAATCTCCCTCTTGCTCTGGCCCCACTCAGAACTGTCAGCCTTCCATGTTACCTGCAAGGTGTTCAGGCAGTATTCCCAAGTGCACTCTATATGCTATTTCCAAAACCCAAAACAAGTGTTGTGTTTCTTTCTTAGAGGCAGGTGGCACCAAGTGCAGTAACTTGTCCTTTATTTTGGAGAGCATGTTTGGCATATTCTAGACCAGGGACTCCAAAAAACTTCACTAGGTAGTTAGGCCTCCCAACCTTTGTTAGGGTTTATCTGCCACTCCCTGGCATAAATGCTTATTTCCAGGATGTTCAGAGTACTTGTCACTTCCTAGTCTCCATGTCCAAATAATGTGGAATCATCAATATAGTGGACCAATCTTGGAATGTCAGGATGATCAAGATTCCTTCAAGTTGTATTGTGACAGAGCAGGAGAGTTAATACAGCCCAAGAACAAGACTGTAAATGTGAACTGCTGTCCATTCCAGGTGAATGGGAAGTGATTTGATCATCCTTCCTGATGGGGCCAGATCAGTAGACACATTCCAAGTACCAGAGGCTGTGTTCATCTGTTCTGTCAATAATAAATATACTGTATCTGGCATAGAAGCTGCAAATGTGGCTACCTGGAGTTCAGTTTATAGTAGTCTACCCTCACCTTCTATTATCCATCTGGTTTTGCAGGGATTACAGTTAATTAAAAGGGGTGTATGTATCTTTAAGTCTTTGAGAATGGCACTAATCTCTGTCATTCTGCCTGGCATTTTGGGGCCCTGGTCTCAGTGTCACCTCACAACTTGTATATAATAACGCTGTAAAGGTCTGGGTATTTTGCTCACTCCGGTGTACAGCTACTCTGATAAACGGCTGGAGGTCCCTTTGGGGGAAGAATTGGGAAAAATGCTACTATAGTTTGTGAAAATTAATAAAAGGAAACCTCAACTAAACGTGGAGTTGGGAAGGCCTGGAGAGGGAGCTCTCATGCCCTATCATGCCCATCGTCAGTTACCCCAAACAGGAAGACTTCAGTTACTGACCCCAACAGGAAGAGTGGTACCTTGCACTACCAAGCAGGTAGTGCAACTACTTTACTCCCACAGTAAGAGAAAGGAAGACTTCTTTCTTGCCCAGCAACAAGCCCCAATGGAAAACGCTGCAGTTCAGCCAATGAGAAGCCGTACTCACCTGAACTTTTACTTTCCTCCAATGAACTTTCATTTTTCTCCCCCTTACTGATGACTTCTTTTCCTTGTCCCGAAAGCCTGTTATGTGTAACTCCTTGGAGCACCTCTGTTTGCCAGATGAGACATTGCCTGATTCATGAGTCATTTAATAAAGCCAATTAGATCTTCAAATTTACTCACTTAAATTTTGTTTTTGTTTTTTTTTTTTTAAATTTTGTTTTTTAACAACCTGTTGTGCAGACTTGTATGGGATCTGGTCTCCCCTTTTATAGACAGGCTCTGGGTTTGAGCAGCATCTGCCTTCTGCTAACTGGCTCTTGCTCAGTTTTGGTTATACAGTCATCTGTAGGTACCTGCAAAAGATTGGTTCCAGGACCCATGTGGATAACAAAATCCATGGATACCCAAGTCCCTTACAGTCAGCCTTTCATATCTGTAGATTTTGCATCCATGGAAAGGGAGGGTTGACTGTGTGAGTGAGTCACAGATCCTTGTTATTAGTGGTTTTCTTACTTTGTTACTTACTATAACAAAGCCAAAAATTAATTACTTATCATCTCTCCTCCTAAACTTACTTTAACATTAATCAGTTTCATTCCACTTCCATCTAATTTTGTTTGGTATTTGAAATCTATTTTGTATTATTATGTTAACCCCACAAATTATACATTATTTATTATTCTTTTATATAATTGATACTTGTTTAGATTTACTCATATAATTTTAAATTTCTTTGCTCACCATTTCTTCCAGCATATCAGACCTTCCTTCTGGGATCACTTTCCTTTTCTTTTGATATTTATTTATTTATTATTTATTTAACTTTCCTTCTTCCTAAAGTGCGTTGTTTGGAAATATTTTTGTGAAGATCTATTGGGAATGAATTATCACCGTTTTTATTTGTCTGACAACACCTTCACTGCCTTTTTTTCTTTTCATGAGCTTTTATATTGAATGATAACATACAGACAGTGAAGTGCACAATATTAAGTATGCAGCTCGATGAATTGTTTCCAAGGGAAGACCCCCATCCAGCTCCCCAGAAGCCTCTCTCCCGTACTCTTCCTCTGTTACCCACCCCAAAGGTAACCACCTTTCTCACTTCTATCACCATCTGTTCTTAAATTTTATATAAATGGGATCATACATTAGGGAATGTTTTGTTTCTGGTCTCCTTCTTTAAACATTATGTCTGAGAATCACCCATGTCGTGTGTAGCAGTGGTTCATTCTCTCTTTCTATTCTTTTATTCTTTGTCCCCTGAACATTCAGCTGTTTCTCTTGAGTTGCTATTTTACTCAAGTTGGTCAATGCCCGTCTTTGGTTTTTTTTTTTTGGCCTTGCTGCACGGCTTTCGGGATCTTAGTTCCCCAGACCAGGGATCGAACCCGGGCCCACAGCAGTGAAAGCGTGGAGTCCTAACCACTGGACCACCAGGGAAGTCCTGGTCAACGCCTATCTTAAGACATGGCTGCAGGCTCCAAATGTGGTCTGACTAACCCAGAGAAGAGGGAGGTATTTTGTTTTTTTGGGAGGAGGAGTCAGGAGGCAGTGGAATCCCGCAGCCTAGGCTCCAATTTCAGCGATGCGACAGAGAGTGAGTTACTTAACTTTACTGAGCCTCAGCCCCGTGGTTTATAAAATCGAAACTACAAGGGATCTGTCTTATTAATCCCAATGTCCTCAGTCCCTGGCATTGTGTCCGACACATAGTAGGTGCTCAGTAAGTGCTAGTTGACTATATGAATGAATAAGGTAATAGTACCTACTTTGCAGGGGTTGTGAGGTTTAGAAAAAATACATGTCAAGTGCCTAACACAGGAGCTAGGGCACCGGAGGTACTCAACCAAAGGCAGATATTCTTGTCAAAAAATGACTGCCTAGGCCAAGGTGTTCGTGGCTTTCTACATTTTCCAGGATGAGAAAGAGCATAAACCATCATTTTGGGTTCTGATGGATTACCAGGCTTAAACTGTCACACAGTACACATTTACTATGGAGTCCCACTCTACATAGGGTGCATCTGGATTGCCAAGCACTGCACTATCCCTACTTAAATTTAAATCAATTAAAATAAAAATTCAGTTACTCAGTCACAATTGCCATACTTCAAATGCTCAGTAGCCACAGGTAGCCGGTGGCTGGCATTTCAAACAGTGCTCATCTAGAACATTCCATCATTGCATGAAGTTCTGTTACATCATTGCATGAAGTTCTGTTGGATAGAACTGGCCTAGAGTCCATGGTGGCAAAAGCAATGTGATAGAGTGTGGGCAGAACCATAAATTAGGAGGCTGAAATACAAATGTGACATGACAAGCTCCTGAACTTCAGAAAATGGAGAGGAAGGACAAGTCCTTGGGACATTTTGGACGAAGAATGGACAGGGCTTTGTGGCAGGGTGAGGAAGGCAGATAGCACACAGGCTCTGGAGCTTGGCAGGGTTGAAATCCTGGCTCTTAACATCTCCAAGCCCAGTTTCTCATCTGTAAAATGGGAGTAATAGTATCTACCTCACAAGGTGGTTGAGAGCATTAAATTAGGGTGAATGGATTAAGTAGAAAGGCTTAGCACAGGGAGAGTCATAAGTAGGGCACAATAGATGGTAGTTGTACTGATATTAAGGTTCTAGTTTCGGGGCTGGGGGAAGTGGTGTTGATTGACAGAAACATCTCTCACTACACATTTCCTTTCAGGACTCTCTCCCCTTCTCCCAGAAACTCTGGTGCCCTCTTTCTCCAGAGGCCCCAGTGCTATAGATCTCTGTATGGTCTCCCTGGCAAGGTCCCAATCATTGGACTCTTGTCCTGTCAGTATCAAACTTCCCTGTCTTGGGTTACACTCCCACATCTGCAAGATGCCTTAAGATAATGGAGTCAAGTTTTAGGTTGGAAAAGACCAAAATGGTCATGTATCTTCCCCTCTCCCCTAAATCTGATGTTTGAAGCCATTTTACTCTAAGATTATCCACCATAATTCTAATAGTAACATCCATACTGGAAGGTTTTCTGTTTGCTAGGACTGTGCCAACCACTTTATGTGAGTTGTCTGTCACATGGCCACATATTGTCCCATTTTCCCAGAGGACGACACTGGAGTTCAGTGAGATGCAGAGACTCTCTTGTTACCCCCTCAGAGGGTAAGACATTGAAGATTTCTTCAGTTTGGTCGTTCCTCTGTTGGTTGTTTTGCTGTTTTCCTGGGGTTAGTCAGATGTCAGCATGGTTCACAGGAAGCATGGCAAGAGGGAGATCCTTTTCCAGGAGGTAGCAAGGCTGAGGATGGAGGCCACAGGGCAGAGGGGGCAGCCGACCTCCTGGAGTCTGTAGGAAAGAGGAAAAGAGAGCAGGGAGTGGTCCTGCGTGGGGTGCGGTTGTGGGACTGTGGGTGTTCCCTCGTGTCTTGGACCTAAAGGAGGAAGCCAGTCTTTCCAGCAGAGGCAGTGGAGGTGGTAGCTATAGGTTACATGATGGTTTTCCTCGACCCTAACTCAAACTGCCGTTATATTTCTCTTTACACAATTCATATCTTTTATTCCCCTCACAACTGCGAGTAAGATATTATTTCCACTTTATGGATATTAAAAACAAAGCTCAGAGAAGTGAAGTGATTTTTGCACATCATAAATGGGGGGACCTGGGATTTGAACTCATGACTCTCATATGATGCTCTCCTCTCTGGTTTTTGAATGAAATTCTAACAATATTCTTTCTATAATAAGTGCTACTTTAATTTGATCTTTCCTAACTTCAAGGAATTTCCCTGTGCCTGTTAATACGTTTTTAAAAGATCTGTTGGAAAATTTAGGTGAATCAGCTGCATTGAAGAAATCTTGCCAGCAGGTGGCGACACAAAACTAATAACTCGGGATCCAAATCAGTGCTTTCCAGAGGACGGAATGGTACTCGCTGCTGTGTCCTTTGCAGGATGGGTGTCTGGCTTCATCTTGTGACTTCTGGGCTACTGGATTCTCCAACTCTGCTACCTTGGAGCTCACCTTGGTTTCCTAAGGCCCTCAGGACAAAGTCCCCACGCCTTAGCGCTGCTCAGACCCTTCTGGTCTGGTGAGTTCCTCCTCCTTTTGCCCTCCTCTGATCTCTGCCTTCTGGCTTGATGCTCCTCACGCACCTTGCTTTCCACATTCCAGGCCTTTGTTTCTGCTGGTCACTCTGCCTGGAAGACCCCTTCTGTCCTCCCCCATCTGGTAATTCCTTCTCATCCTTGGGGACTCAGCACAAGGCTCTCCCACAGGAGACCCACACTGCCCGCCCCTCCCCAACCCACCCAGGACGGGTGGGGCTCCTTCACCGTACATCTGCCTGTTACAGCACTGGTGGCCCCAGGTCCTACTCTTTTCTGCTTGGCTCCTTCCTCCTAGACAGTGCCCTTCAGGGTAGGCACTGTGTCCTATCCATCTCAGGTTATTCCTAGTGCCAGGCATGGAGGAGGTGCAGAAAAAAATTATTGCTGAATGAATGAACAAATGGATGTTTATGGAGAGGGCCAGTGACCTGTCCGGGGACATTCTGTCCGAGGGCTTTGTGGAGCCCCAAAGGGCCGAGTCTCTTGTAGTCACGGACAGCCATCACCGGGAGGGCGGCTCTCCCTGGCCTGCAAGGTAGGGTATTTGTATTTTCCGTGTGGGGCATTTCTTGCTTCATCTCTACAGCCTCTTTGATTCTCCTTAAATACCTCCAAGGAAGGATGCATCTTCTCAAGACGCAAAGAAGAGTAATTTAAATAAGTGGAAGGAAAATACATTTTAATTGTATTATTATACTAATTTATGTCTCCTGCCTCCCTCGAAAAAGTGCTTTTTCACAGTGTGGAAGCCCATTAGGGCCGAGAGTTGAAACATTGTTTCAGATGGTTGCTGAGAGACGATGGGCTTTGTTTTCATAGCTCTCGAAGCAGATGGGTAAACAGGCCTGTTTCATTCCCTCTACAAGGCCAGATCGCGACTCAGGACTCAGGGATCCCTGCTGCAGTGTCTGCACTCCCAGCACCGTGTCTGGCACACAGTAGGTGCTCAGGAAGAATCGGCTTAGTGGGTTCACGAATGAACAATGGAGGTGGGGCTGGACGCAAGAGTCAGGGGGACTCAGGGTGGTTGGGTCTCTTCCTGATGAAGTCCCGCGAGATCTGGTTGTACGGCGCGGAGGCAATATCGCACGTCTGCTGGACTCCTGCGTGCCGCTCGGCGCGGAGCGCCACTGCGCACGCTTCCTGGGGTGAGCCTAGTTTCCAGATCAGCGAGTTGAGGCGCAGATAGGTTAAGTACCTTGCCCAGATATCAGTGTCAGAGAGGGGCAGAGTCAGGATGAGGAGCCGGCCTGTGTGATGCCAGCGTCCAGGCTCTTCCCTCCCCCAAGTCAGGCTCTTTTAAAGGATAGCTACCTCATGTGTAGCGCCTGCAATGTGCAGGCACTAAATGAGGCCTCTCTCTCTATTAATTATCCTAGTATCTGGTACATAGACAGTGTCAGGTAATGGCTGCAATCACTGTTAATAAGGATCCTCACAAAATCCTTCTGAAGGAGGCATTGTGATTTCCACGGTGTAATAAAATGCAGATCCTGGGTCGGTAGTTTTGGGGCGCCCCCTGAGATTCTGCATGTTTAACAAGCTGGATCGTGAGGGTCTGCGGTGCACCCTGAGTGGAGAGATGTAGAGAACAGAGCTGAGGTAAGGACACCCCACTGTCTAGAGCTCAGCAGCCTCCTCTCACATTCTCCAGCCTCTTGGTCCCCAAGTCAGGTCCCCTAACCCTGTGGGCAGACCTCTGGGACTGTGCTCTCACGGTGGTCAGGACACTCTGCATGGGGGCCAGCTGGGGCCAGCTCAGGGTGCCCAGGTCAGGCCTACCCTCCCTGGAGTGGACTCCAGGGCCCTCTCAGCGTGAGCACCGCTGCTCCAGGCCAGGTCCGTCCATCTGCCCAACCTCCTTCTCTGTTTTTGTCTGGTGCTTGTCTTCCATTATGTCACCATTTTTTGTTTGTTTTTTGGTAACCGCTTTATTGAGATGTAATTTACGTACCATATAATTTACTCATTTGAAGAGTACAGGTCAATGGTTTTTATTTTATTTTTTAAAATATTTATTTATTTATTTGGTTGCACTGGCTCTTAGTTGCAGCTCACAGGCTCCTTAGTTGCGGCTCGCCAGCTCCTTAGTTGTGGCATGTGAACTCTTAGTTGTGAAATGCATGTGGGATCTAGTTTCCTGACCAGGGATCGAACCCAGGCCTCCTGCATTGGGAGCATGGAGTCTTATCCACTGTGCCACCAGGGAAGTAGTATATTCACAGAGTTGTGCAACCATTACCACAATTGATTGTAGAACATTTTCATCACCCTGTAAAGAAGCCGTACACCTTATAATTATTACCTTCCAACCCTCCCAGCCCTAAGGAACTACTATTCTGCTTTCTATCTCTATGGATTTACCTATTCTGGACATTTCATATAAGTGGAATTGTATGTGGTTTTTTGTGACTGGCTTCTTTCACCTAGCATAATGTTTTCAAGATTCACCCACGTTGTAGCATCCGTATTTCACTCCTTTTTATGGCTGAATAATATTCCATTGTATGGATGTATCACAAATATCAGTTAAATATCAGTTGGGGTTTTTCCCCTTTTTAGTTATGAATAATGCTGCTATAAACATTTGCATTCAAGTTTTTATGTGGACATGTTTTCATTCTCTTGGGTATAATATACCTAGGAGTGGAATTTCCAGGTCAAGTGATAACGCTATGTTTAGTTTTTTGACAAACTGCCACACTGCTTTCCAAAACGGCTCCACAATTTTACATTCCCCCCAGAAATGAACGAAGGTTCTGATTTTTCTAAATTCTTGCCAACACTTGCTATGATCTGACTTTCGGATTCTAATCATCCTAGTGGTGTGAAGTGGATGTCACAGCATCTCAACTATTGGGGTGTCAAAATAACTTTTTCTAGTACCTGCCCTTCAGCTGTGCTGTTGACCTCCCCTACTTTCCAGATGGCAGTAGCTGTCACCTCATCAACCTCTGGACGAGAGATACAGCTCTTCAGCTACTTCTAGTTATTAGAAGAGTCTCATTCCAGTATTAAAGACTCAATCCTATTTGCTCAAAAAATGCAACCTCATGTCTGATTTAAAACTCTCTTTCCCTCCCAGAGCTGTGTCTCTAAATGTTATTTTGGGGGTGTGACATGGCTGTGTCTTCAGTCGTCATACTCTTTTCTTCCTTTCTGTTCTATGTTCTGGCTTCTCTGGTGGGAAAATGAGAGGGTACCTGTCTCCTCATCTGGCATGGAGACTGCAGGTCTCTGGTGGTCAGTGCTGCTACTTCGGTCAATGCACCTGGTTCTTTTCTTTTTCTTTTTTAACATCTTTATTGGAGTATAATTGCTTTACAATGGTGTGTTAGTTTCTGCTGTATAACAAAGTGAATCAGCTATACATATACATACCCCATATGTCCTCCCTCTTGTGTCTCCCTCCCACCCTCCCTATCCCACCCCTCTAGGTGGACAGAAAAGACTGAGATAATCTCCCTGTGCTATGCTGCTGCTTCCCACTAGCTAGCTATTTTACATTTGGAAGTGTGTATATGTCCATGCCACTCTCTCACTTCGTCCCAGCTTACCCTTCCCCCTCCCCGTGTCCTCAAGTCCATTCTCTACATCTGCATCTTTATTCCTGTCCTGCCCCTAGGTTCTTCAGAACTATTTTTTTTTTAAGATTCCGTATAGATGTGTTAGCATATGGTATTTGTTTTTCTCTTTCTGACTTACTTCACTCTCTATGACAGACTCTAGGTCCATCCACCTCACTACAAATAACTAAATTTTGTTCCTTTTTATGGCTGAGTAATATTCCATTGTACGTATGTACCACATCTACTTTATCCATTCATCTGTCGATGGACACTTAGGTTGCTTCCATGTCCTGGCTATTGTAAATAGAGCTGCAGTGAACATTGTGGTACATGACTCTTTTTGAATTATGGTTTTCTCAGGGTATATGCCCAGTAGTGGGATGACTGGGTCATATGGTAGTTCTATTTTTAGTTTTTTAAGGAACCTCCATACTGTTCTCCATAGTGGCTGTATCAATTTACATTCCCACCAACAGTGCAAGAGGGTTCCCTTTTCTCCACACCCTCTCCAGCATTTATTGTTTGTAGATTTTTTGATGATGGCCATTCTGACTGGTGTGAGGTGATACCTCATTGTAGTTTTGATTTGCATTTCTCTAATGATTAGTGATGTTGAGCATCCTTTCATGTGTTTGCTGGCAATCTGTATATCTTCTTTGGAAAACTGTCTATTTAGGTCTTCTCCCCATTTTTGGATTGGGTTGTTAGTTTTTTTGATATTAAGCTGCATCTGCTGCTTGTATATTTTGGAGATTAATCCTTTGTCAGTTGCTTCATTTGCAAATATTTTCTCCCATTCTGAGGGTTGTCTTTTCGTCTTGTTTATGGTTTCCTTTGCTGTGCAAAAGCTTTTAAGTTTCATTAGGTCCCATTTTGTTTATTTTTGTTTTTATTTCCATTTCTCTAGGAGGTAGGTCAAAAAGGATCTTGCTGTGATTTATGTCATAGTGTGTTCTACCTATGTTTTCCTCTAAGAGTTTTAAAGTGTCTGGCCTTACATTTAGGTCTTTAATCCATTCTGAGTTAATTTTTTTGTATGGTGGTAGGGAGTGTTCTAATTTCATTCTTTTACATGTAGCTGTCCAGTTTTCCCAGCACCACTTATTGAAGAGGCTGTCTTTTCTCCATTGTATATTCTTGCCTCCTTTATCAAAGCTAAGGTGACCATATTGTGTGGGCTTATCTCTGAGCTTTCTATCCTGTTCCATTGATCTGTATTTCTGTTTTTGTGCCAGTACCATACTGTCTTGATTACTGTAGCTTTGTAGTATAGTCTGAAGTCAGGGAACCTGATTCCTCCAGCTCCGTTTTTCTTTCTCAAGATTGCTTTGGCTCTTTGGGGTCTTTTGTGTTACCATACAAATTGCGAAATTTTTTGTTCTAGTTCTGTGAAACATGCCGTTGGTAGTTTGATAGGGATTGTATTGACTCTGTAGATTGCTTTGGGTAGTATAGTCATTTTCACAGTTCAGATTCTTCCAATCTAAGAACATGGTATATCTTTCCAACTGTTTGTATCATCTTTCATTTCTTTCATCAATGTCTTATAGTTTTCTGCATACAGGACTTTTGTCTCCTTAGGTAGGTTTGTTCCTATGTATTTTATTCTTTCTGTTGCAGTGGTAAATGGGAGTGTTTCCTTAATTTCTCTTTCAGATTTTTCATCATTAGTGTATAGGAATGCACGAGATTTCTGTGCATTAATTTTGTATCCTGCTACTTTACCATATTCATAGATTAGCTCTAGTAGTTTTCTGGTAGCATCTTTAGGATTCTCTATGTATAGCATCATGTCATCTGCAAACAGTGACAGCTTTACTTCTTCTTTTCCGATTTGGATTCCTTTTATTTCTTTTTCTTTTCTGATTGCTGTGACTAAAACTTCCAAAACTATGTTGAATAATAGTGGTGAGAGTGGGCAACCTTGTCTTTTTCCTGATGGTAGTGGAAATGGTTTCAGTTTTTCACCATTGAGAATGATGTTGGCTGTGGGTTTGTTATATATGGCCTTTATTATGTTGAGGTAAGTTCCCTCTATACTGACTTTCTGGAGGGTTTTTATCATAAATGGGTGTTTAATCTTGTTGAAAGCTTTCTCTGCATCTATTGAGATGATCATCTTGTTTTTCTCCTTTAATTTGTTAATATGGTGTATCACATTGATTGATTTGCATATATTGAAGAATCCTTGCATTCCCGGGATAAACCCCACTTGATCATGGTGTATGACCCTTTTAATATGCTGTTGGATTCTGTTTCCTAGTATTTCGTTGAGGATTTTTGCATCTATGTTCATCAGTGATATTGGCCTGTAGTTTTCTTTCTTTGTGACATCTTTGTCTGGTTTTGGTATCAGGGTGATGGTGGCCTCGTAGAATGAGTTTGGGAGTGTTCCTCCCTCTGCTATATTTTGGAAGAGTTTGAGGAGGGTAGGTGTTAGCTCTTCTCTAAATGTTTGATAGAATTCACCCATGAAGCCATCTGGTCCTGGGCTTTTGTTTGTTGGAAGATTTTTAATCACAGTTTCAATTTCAGTGCTTGTGATTTGTCTGTTTACATTTTCTGTTTCTTCCTGGTTCAGTCTCAGAAGGTTGTGCTTTTCTAAGAATTTGTCCATTTCTTCCAGGTTGTCCATTTTATTGGCATATAGTTGCTTGTAGTAATCTCTCATGATCCTTTGTAGTTCTGCAGTGTCAGTTGTTACTTCTCCTTTTTCATTTCTTATCCTATTGATTTGAGTCTTCTCCCTTTTTTTTTTTTTGATGAGTCTGGCTAATGGTTTATCAATTTTGTTTATCTTCTCAAAGAACCAGCTTTTAGTTTTATTGATCTTTGCTATTGTTTCCTTCATTTCTTTTTCATTTATTTCTGATCTGATATTTATGATTTCTTTCCTTCTGCTCACCTTGGGGGTTTTGTTCTTCTTTCTCTCATTGCTTTAGATGTAAGGTTAGGTTGTCTACTTGAGATGTTTCTTGTTTCTTGAGGTAGGATTGTATTGCTATAAACTTCCCTCTTAGAGCTGTTTTTGGTACATCCCATAGGTTTTGGGTCGTCGTGTTTTCATTGTCATTTGTTTCTAGGTATTTTGTGATTTCCTCTTTGACTTCTTCAGTGATCTCTTGGTTATTAATTAGTGTATTGTTTAGCCTCCATGTGTTTGTATTTTTTACAGATTTTTTCCTGTAATTGATATCTAGTCTCATAGCATTGTGGTCAGAAAAGATACTTGATACGATTTCAGTTTTCTTAAATTTTCTGAGGCTTGATTTGTGACCCAAGATATGATCTATCCTGGAGAATGTTCCATGAGCGCTTGAGAAGAAAGTGTATTCTGTTGTTTTTGGATGGAATGTCCTATAAATATCAATTAAGTCCATCTTGTTTATTGTATCATTTAAAGCTTGTGTTTCCTTATTTATTTTCATTTTGGATGATCCGTCCACTGGTGAAAGTGGAGTGTTAAAGTCCCTTACTATAATTGTGTTACTGTCGATTCCCCCTTTTTATGGCTGTTAGCATTTGCCTTATGTATTGAGGTGTTCCTATGTTGCATGCATAAATATTTACAATTGTTATATTTTCTTCTTGAATTGATCCCTTGATCATTATGTAGTGTCCTTCTTTGTCTCTTGTAATTGTCTTTTTTTAAAGTCTATTTTGTCTGATATGAGAATTGCTACTCCAGCTTTCTTTTGATTTCCATTTGCATGGAATATCTTTTTCCATCCCCTCACTTTCAGTCTGAATGTGTCCCTAGGTCTGAAGTGGGTCTCTTGTAGATAGCATATATTCAGGTCTTGTTTTTGTATCCATTCAGCCAGTCTGTGTCTTTTGGTTGGAGCATTTAATCCATTTACATTTAAGGTAGTTATTGATATGTATGTTCCTGTTACCATTTTCTTAATTGTTTTGGGTTTGTTATTGTAGGTCTTTCCCTTCTCTTGTGTTTCCTGCCTAGAGAAGTTCCTTTAGCATTTGTTGTAAAGCTGGTTTGGTGGTGCTGAATTCTCTTAGCTTTTGCTTGTCTGTAAAGGTTTTAATTTCTCTGTCGAATCTGAATCAGATCCTTGCTAGGTAGAGTAATCTTGGTTGTAGGTTTTTCCCTTTCATCACTTTAAATATGGCCTACCACTCCCTTCTGGCTTGCAGAGTTTCTGCTGAAAGATCAGCTGTTAACGTTATGGGGATTCCCTTGTATTTTGTTTGTTGCTTTTCCCTTGCTGCTTTTAATATTTTTTCTTTGTATTTAATTTTTGATAGCTTGATTAATATATGCCTTGGCGTGTGTCTCCTTGAATATATTCTGTATGGGACTCTCTGTGCTTCCTGGACTTGATTGAGTATTTCCTTTCCCATATTTTGGAAGTTTTCGCCTATAACCTCTTCAGCTATTTTCTCAGTCACTTTTTTTTTTTCTCTTCTTCTTCTGGGACTCCTAGAATTCGTATGTTGGTGCATTTAATGTTGTCCCAGAGGTTTCTGAGACTGTCCTCAATTCTTTTCATTCTTTTTTCTTTATTCTGCTCTGCAGTAGTTATTTTCACTATTTTATCTTACAGGTCACTTATCCGTTCTTCTGCCTCAGTTATTCTGCTATTGATTCCTTTTAGAGAATTTTAAATTTCATTTATTCTGTTGTTCTTCATTGTTTGTTTGCTCTTTAGTTCTTCTAGGTCCTTGTTAAACATTTCTTGTGTTTTCTCCATTCTATTTCCAGGATTTTGGATCATCTTTACTATCATTACTCTGAATTATTTTTCAGGTGACTGCCTATTTCCTCTTCATTTTTTTGGTCTGGTGGGTTTTTACCTTGCTCCTTCATCTGCTCTGTATTTCTTTGTCTTCTCATTTTGCTTAACTTACTGTGTTTGGGGTCTCCTTTCTGCAGGCTGCAGGTTCATAGTTCCTGTTGTCTGCCCCCAGTGGGTAAGGTTGGTTCAGTGGGTTGTGTAGGCTTCCTGGTGGAGGGGACTGATGCCGGTGTTCTGGTGGATGAGGCTGGGTCTTGTCTTTCTGGTGGGCAGGGCCACGTCTGGTGGTGTGTTTTGGGGTGTCTATGAACTTATTACGATTTTAGGCAGCCTCTCTGCTAATGGGTGGTGTTGTGTTCCTGTCTTGCTAGTTGTTTGGCCTAAGTTGTCCAGCACTGTAGTTTGCTGGTCGTTGAGAGGAGCTGGGTCTTAGCGTTGAGATGGAGATCTCTGTGAGAGCTTTTGCCATTTGATATTATGTGGGGCCAGGAGGTCTCTGGTGGACCAATGTCCTGAACTCGACTCTCCCACCTCAGAGGCTGAGGCCTGACACCCGGCCGGAGCACCAAGACTCTGTCAGCCACATGGCTCAGAAAAGGGAGGAACAAAAAAAAGAAAGAAAAAAAAGTAAAGTTATTAAAATAAAAAAAATTAAAAATTAAAAAATAAAAAATTAATGAAAAAGAAAAGAAAGAAAGAAAGAAGAGAGGAACCAAACAAAAAAACAAATCCACCAAGGATAAGAAGTGCCAAAAACTATACAAAGCAAAAACAAAAACAAAAACAAAAACAAAACAACGGGCAGACAGAACCTTAGGACAAATGGTAAAAGCAAAGCTATACAGACAAAATCACTCAAAGAAGCATACACATACACACAAAAAGAGAAAAAGGAGAAAAATATGTATATATATAAAAAAAGGGAAGAGAGCAACCAAATCAATAAAGAAATCTACCAATGATAATAAGCTCTAAATACTAAGGTAAGATAAACATAAAACCAGAACCAAATTTGGTACAGAAAGCAAACCCCAAGTCTACAGTTGCTCCCAAAGTCCACCGCCTCAATTTTGGGATGATTTGTTGTCTATTCAGGTATTCCACAGAGGCAGGGTACATCAAGTTGATTGTGGAGATTTAATCCACTGCTCCTGAGGCTGCTGGGAGAGATTTCCCTTTCTCTTCTTTGTTCGCACAGCTCCTGGGGTTCAACTTTGGATGTGGCCCCACCTCTGCGTGTAGGCTGCATTAGGGAGCTCTAGCTCAGGCCGGGGGTAGGGAGGGGAACGGAATGTGGGGCAAGCCTGTGGCGGCAGAGGCCGACATGACGTTGCACCAGCCTGAGGCGTGCTGTGTGTTCTCCCTGGGAAGTTGTCCCTGGATCCTGGGACCCTGACAGTGGCAGGCTGCACAGGCTCCCAGGAGGGGAGATGTGGATAGTGATCTGTGCTTGCATACAGCTTCTTGGTGGCTGCAGCAGCAGCCTTAGTGTTTCATGCCCATCTCTGGTGTCCACGCCGATAGCTGCAGCCCACGCCCGTCTCTGGAGCTCATTTAGGTGGTAGTCTGAATCCCCTCTCCTTGCACACCCAGAAACAATGGTCTCTTACCTCTTAGGCAGGTCCAGACTTTTTCCCGGACTCCCTCCCGGCTAGCTGTGGCGCACTGGCCCCCTTCAGGCTGTGTCCACGCAGCCAACCCCAGTCCTCTCCCTGGGATCTGACCTCTGAAGCCCGAGCCTCAGCTCCCAGCCCCCGCCCTCCCCGGCGGGTGAGCAGACAAGCCTCTTGGGCTGGTGAGTGCTGGTCGGCACTGATCCTCTATGCGGGAATCTCTCCGCATTGCCCTCTGCACCCCTGTTGCTGTGCTGTCCTCCGTGGCTCCGAAGCTTCCCCCCCCATCACCCTGTCTCCACCAGTGAAGGGGCTTCCTAGTGTGTGGAAACTTTTCCTCCTTCACAGCTCCCTCCCAGAGGTGCAGGTCCCGTCCCTATTCTTTGTCTCTGTTTTTTTTTTTTTTCTTTTGTCCTACCCAGGTACGTGGGGAGTTTCTTGCCTTTTGGGAAGTCTGAGGTCTTCTGCCAACGTTCAGTAGGTGTTCTGTAGGAGTTGTTCAACATGTAGATGTATTTGTGGGGAGGAAGGTGATCTCCACATCTTACTCCTCTGCCATCTTGAAGGTCCCCCCTCATGCACCTGGTTCTTAATGCCCTCTGTGTAGAGAACACCCAGGTGCAGGCTGTCTTGGGGGTTGCATCACTGAGTTCTTTTCGGGGGGGGCGCTGTGGGCCCTCCTCAATGCACAGCTCTCTGATATTGGAGACCTGGCTGTGTCTGATGTCTTCCCCCATCAACCCTGAGACCCTGCCCAGGCCGCCCACCTCACAGCCCCTCTTGTTCAGGTCTCCATTGTGGATCTCCACTCCTAATGTAGTCTCCTCCTTGGTCTCACAGGGGAGGCAAGGGCTGGCGCAGGAATAGCCTCTCTCTGTGGTCACTCTATGCCCTCCAAAGGCTGAGGACCCCACACTTCTCATTCATTTCTCCTCCACCACAGGGGACTTTCTGAACTGAGAACCTGGGGGAATTGATCACCTTTTCCCCGCAGCTTTGGATTTCAACAGTGATACCAAGAAAAAGGGTAGAGTCCCACGGTACCTCTTACTTCCTGTTCTGTGGGGCAGGGATGAGGAGGACTTCTAATGCACCTGGCTGGGGTGAGGAAGAGCTGCTTCTCAGGAAACTCAGGCAAGGCACACAGTCCATGACCTCCATGGTTGTAAATTCGAATGACATTCAAATGAAAATGCATGGACAGTATTTCTGAGTTGCAGGTCAGGAGTGTGGAAGCAGACCCAAAACGTGGGCACAGGGGATTGAGAAAGCCCTCCAGATCAGCCCCAGCACACTTATCCTGCACTTTCTCAACACTTGCACACCCAGCCTGGATGGGATCAGTTTACATTTGCTGTTTCCTATGCCATTTCTCAGGGACCCAACACAGTGGCTGAGAGCCCTGCGACTCGATTCACACTGCCTGGCTTCAGATCGCTACTCTTACTTTACTAGCTGTGGACCTGGAGAGAGTCGCTGAACATTTCTAAGCTTTGGGGTCCTCATGTGTACAATGGGAATATTAATGCTGTCTGCCTCATAGGCTTGGGGGGACTGAAAAAAGACAATGCGTGTGTGTCTTAGTCTGTTAGGCTGTTATAATAGAATACCGTAGACCGGGTGGCTTATAAACAACAGAAATGTATTTCTCACAGTCCTGGAGTCTTGAAGTCCAAGATCAAAGTGTTGGCAGATTAGGTGTTTGCTGAGGGCTCTCTTACTGGTTCACAGGTGGCCATTTCTTGCTGTCCTCACATGGTGGGAGGGGTGAGGGAGTTCTCTGGGGTCTCTTTTAAGGACACTAATCCCATTCATGAGCGCTCCACCATCATGACCTAATCACCTCCCAAAGGCCCACCTCCTAATACTGTCACACTGGGGGTTGGGATTTAACATTTGAATTTGGGAGGAAGCAAATATTCAGTAGCAATGTGTCTTATGTGGAGTCTGTACAAATTAAGAACTCCATTCCTCCTCCCCCAACTGAAAAACAGTTTTCTCTCAATGAATAATTTAACATGTGAATTTAAATCACTGCCTTCTCTAATTGCAGAATGAAAACTTATTTATTGGTGTAGAGGAAACTGGTCACCAGTGGAGGAAAGTGTCCACTTGGAGAGGTGTGTCAGTTACCCTCAGAAGCTCCTCACCCTGGCAACCTGTCTACCTCTCCCTTCAATGGACAAAGTGGGCCCTCCACCCATGACCTCTGCCCGATCACATGGACACAAGATGGAAGAGGAATGCAAAAGGAGATCTGGTGCTTGAAGATGCCTGGTCTAGAGCTATATTACAAAATTCAAATCTGGCCTGATTCCGGTGATTTAATAGTAACAAGAAGGAAATATTTTAAAAAGCTCTGCGTTGTGTTAGACCTAGATAATAGTGGAAGCACTTTTAATTTTGTTTAAATGTACTATAAACTTCCTCAGAAGGGAAGTCAAATTATAATTGCCCATTGCAAAAATGAAGACTGCTGGGATTTTATGTTTTGAAAAACCCAAAGAGGCAGGAAAAGAATTTTAAAATGTTCATTTTGAGTTACATCTCAAATTTATGTCATAAATATAATTAATCAACTGAGTACCTCCTACTCGTACCGCTTTATGACATTCCACAATTTTCTTAAACAAGTTTCACACTTAGACATCTATACAAATAGCGGGCTATCATTTAGATGAGTGAAGATTAGCTCTGTAACATGAAAATAACACACGAAAGGGAATCTGGCACCTAAATACAGAGCAGAGGTGGTTATGGCTTGTCTTACTTGGCACTTTCACCTCTGTTAATCAACCAACTAACGAAAAGCTCTTTACTTAGTTCAGACCTTGAATATTCAGTTTTCTTATCATTTTACAGACAGCATCTTAATTTTAAAAGTACTTCTGGGTCCTAGGTAATGGTTCCATCGTTTTCTTTTAGTAAGAACTGATTTTCTTATTTGCAAATGAAGCAACTGACAAAGGATCAATCTCCAGAATTTACAAGCATCTCATGCATCTCAATACCAAAAAAACAACCTAATCCAAAAATGGGCAGAAGACCTAAATAGACATTTCTCCAAAGAAGATATACAGATTGCCAACAAACACATGAAAGGATGCTCAACTAATCACTAATCATTAGAGAAATGCAAATCAAAACTACAAGGTATCATCTCACACCAGTCAGAATGGCCACCATCAAAAAATCTATAAACAATAAATGCTGGAGAGGGTGTGGAGAAAAGGGAACCCTCCTGCACTGTTGGTGGGAATGTAAACTGATACAGCCACTATGGAGAACAGTATGGAGGTTCCTTAAAAAACTAAAAATAGAACTACCATATGACCCAGCAATCCCACTGGGCATATACCCTGAGAAAACCATAATTCAAAAGAGTCATGTACCAAAATGTTCATTGCAGCTCTATTTACAATAGCCAGGACATGGAAGCAACCTAAGTGTCCATCGACAGATGAATGGATAAAGAAGATGTGGCACATATATACAATGGGATATTAACCATAAAAAGGAATGAAATTGGGTTATTGGTAGTGAGGTGGTTGGACCTAGAGACTGTCATACAGAGTGAAGTAAGAAAGAGAAAAACAAATACCGTATGCTAACATATATATGGCGTCTAAAAAAAAAAAAAAGGTTCTGAAGAACCTACGGGCAGGACAGGAATAAAGACGCAAACGTAGAGAATGGACTTGAGGACACGGGGAGGGGGAAGGGTAAGCTGGGACGAAGTGAGAGAGTGGCATGGACATATATACACTACCAAATGTAAAATAGATAGCTAGTGGGAAGCAGCCACATAGCACAGGAAGATCAGCTCGGTGCTTTGTGACCACTTAGAGGGGTCGGATAGGGAGGGTGGAAGGGAAATGCAAGAGGGAGGAGATATGGGGATATGTGTATACATATAGCTGATTCACTTTGTTATGCAGCAGAAACTAACACACCATTGTAAAGCAATTATACTCCAATAAAGATGTTAAAAAAAAAAAACTGGTTTTCTTACTAAAAAATCAGGGAGAGAGAAGTTCTCATTTATTGCATCTGCCTTGGCCTAGTTTCATCTCAGCAGGCCATAGCAAGCTCTCAACAACCAGCAGGCGGCCTGATCTGTTCCAGAATCTGGGAGAGGTCATCAGGTCAGGCTGTCAAGGATTTTGGTTGCTTTTCAACTAAGCGCTAGAGTCTCAGATGCCTCAGTGATAAGACGAACAGTGCCTCCTGAATCCCCAGTCCTCTGTGGTATATCCAGATGCCCACCTGCCTGCATTGCTTGGGGTAGCAGGCTTCTTTGTCATCTTCGTTCTACCAGAGGGCAGGGAATTAGGAATCATGCCCCAGTCTGTTGCCTGGGGTCTGTCTCCCCCCACTCCCCCATACCTCATCTTACCAGCTCCTTCTTAGCAATGCCTGACTCTTTTTTTTTTTTTTTAATTAGTAGCTACTCTATTTATTTATTTATTTTTAGCTGTGTTGGGTCTTCGTTTTGTGCGAGGGCTTTCTCTAGTTGCGGCAAGCGGGGGCCACTGTTCATCGCGGTGCGCGGGCCTCTCACTATCGCGGCCCCTCCCGTTGCGGGGCACAGGCTCCAGACGCGCAGGCTCAGCAGTTGTGGCTCACGGGCCCAGTTGCTCTGCGGCATGTGGGATCTTCCCAGACCAGGGCTCGAACCCGTGTCCCCTGCATTAGCAGGCAGATTCTCAACCACTGCGCCACCAGGGAAGCCCCTGACTCTTTTTTATTTTTTATTTTTTTAACTTTATTTTTGGCTGCTTTGGGTCTTCCTTGCTGTGTACGGGCTTTCTCTAGTTGTGGCGAGTAGGAGCTACTCTTCGTTGCAGTGCATGGGCTTCTCATTGCGGTGGCTTCTCTTGTTGCGGAGCACGGCCTCTAGGCGCGCGGGCTTCAGTAGTTGTGGCATGCAGGCTCAGTAGTTGTGGCGCACGGGCTTAGTTGCTCCGCGGCATGTGGGATCTTCCCGGACCAGGGCTCGAACCTGTGTCCCCTGCATTGGTAGGCGGATTCTTAACCATTGTGCCACCAGGGAAGTCCCCCTGGCTCTTACTTGCCTATTCTTACTTGCTTTTGTTTCTCTTCTCCTTGAAATGACTTGGCTTGATCCTGAGTTGCCCCTACCGCACTCACGTGTCTGCTTATTGTCTCTGAAGCCACACCCCTTTACCGTGATATGGTTAATTATCAGTGTCTGGCCTGGAAGGCGACAGGTTCGCCAAATGGACAATGTTAATAATCATCACATATTTCATGTATGGAGCATTCTTGTGCTCCCACTTTGTACACACACACACACACACATTTAATTTTAAATATAATACATTATAAATAGATGAAAAATAATAAGCATAATTGCTTTTTGAATCTTTTGTATCTGTTTAATTTCCTTCACCTTTAGTAGTTTTTTCAGTTTTTTTTCAATTTGGGTCTGAAGTGGTAAACTCAGTCCTTATTTGTTTGAAATAACTTCACTGGGATATACTAGCCTAGCTGAAATTAGTATTAGTATAGGTTGATGAGTGTATTCTCTCAGTACATAAAAGATATTTTCCTATGGTCTTCTGCCCTTCACTGATGCTATTGTTGAGGTGTACCAGTTTACTTAATATTATTTTGTAGGAAATCTGTTATTGTGAAGTCTATACCAGTCTAATTGTTATTATTTTGTTGAAAGTTTGCCCTTTATCTCTAGCTGCTTGTAAGATTTTCTTGGGTGTTCTATAGTTTTGCTATGATGTGTCTAGGTTTAGATTTACTTATTTTCCTCATACTCATTATGGTTCCTAAATCTGAGAAGCTATGCCTTCATCAATTTTGGAATTCTCAGCCATTATTTCTTATAATTTTTTCAAATATTACCTTTCTCATTTACTCTATCTTCTTCTGGAAATTTTATTAGATGTAGGTGAACATTATTGTTCTATCCTCAGCTCTTTTAAGTGCTCTTTCATATTTTTACACCTTTTATTCTATTTGTGCCTTGTCTGTGGAATTTCTTCAAGTTCATCTTCTAGTTCATTATTTCTCTGTACAGCTTTGTCTAGCACTATTTTACTAAACCTTAAGTCTTAAGTTTTTTAAACATTATTTCAATGGTTGAACTTTAAAAAAATCTTCATTGAGATATATTTCACATACCATACAATTCACCCAATTAAATGATACAATTCAGTGGTTTTTGTTATAAATGGCTGAATTTTTAATGTCCAAGAATTCCATTTGTTTATTTAAAAAATTTGCCTGCTTTAAAAAAATATAGTGCCTTGTTTCTTATGATTATACTTCATTTATTTTGGGTTATTATTTTAAACACATTTATTTATGGTCTCTATTATATTGTCCTATTATCTGAAGCTTTTATGAGTATTCTATATGCTGACTCTCTCAAGGTAGGTTTGTTCCTCATTTGCTTTTTAATTTTAAACTTATGTTCAGTGGACATTTATCTATTGGAATCATCCACAGTGTGGGATAAAATTGTGTCCTTCTGCAATGATTTTTCATTCACTTCTGTCAGGGGCTCTAGGGATATTACCAGCTTGTAATAGATTTATATGCTAATTCATCAGCTTGGGGTTTTCTAGGGTATGCTGATAGTGTAAATTTTAACTTTAAAGCTATGTGAGGTATGGGGCTGTGATCATAGGTTCCCAGGCGAGGATTTCTTTTTTTTCCCCCACACAGCTTGCAGACTGGTGTCCTTTTTTTCTCCCTGTATTTGTGGGTAGATTTTTTCCTAGTCTACACTGTCACCAAGAGTATAGTCCTTTGATGGTCCTGGCTTCATGTGGGCTTCTAAGCATCATTTCCTTATTTTGATTAGGTTGATGGTCTCATCTCACAGTGTCCCCAAATGAGCATTAAAACCCAAGCCCTGCATAGTTCCACCAGGAGACATATACAGGAGTGTTCATAGCAGCTTCATTCATCAAGTTCCAAACTGGGAACAACCCAAATGCCCATCAACAGTAGAATTGATAAATAAATAGTGGATTTTTTTTTACCATGGAATACTACACAGTAATGAAAAGAGTAAATTGCTGATACATGTGATAACATGGATGAATGAAATAGACATACTATTGAATTTAAAAAACTAGACAAAAAACGAATAGCCAATGTACAATTCCATTCTTACAAAAATCCAGAACAGGCAAAGCTAATCTTTGGTGATGAGTCAGAATAGTGGTTACACTTGAAGGGAGATATTGTTGAGGGGGTATGAGGGAGCCTTTTGTGGAAATATTCTAGATTCTGATCTGGGTGGTGGTTACATGGTGGTACACATATGTAAAACTTCATTAAGCTCTGCACTTAAGAATTACACATTTTACTATATGCTGATTATACCTCAATAAAAAAATAAACAAACAAAAGCTAAGATCCAACAGAGCAGTCATAAGGTAGCTAACATGTTTGCCTCTCTGCTTGCCTCTGGAGTTCCTTTGTATTTCTGGGCTGGGGAGATTAACCTTTCTTTTTTTTGTGAGTTCAGCTGAGAAGGTAAAAGAATATTTGTGATACGTTTCCCAGAATCCCTGCTGTTTCTTTGAGGATGGCTCACAAGAGTCCATCATATTGCAGATCGAGAAGTCTTAGGCCTCCTTCTGTCTTAAATCAGTTTTGCATGCATGTAGCAGGTGCATCCAGCGTAATATGACATATTTTTAGCATAGTTGTTTCTCTACCTAGGTGTTCATGACAAATCACTTTGAGGCAGATTTGTGTTCAGGAAGAGCCCCTGGTGTGGGCCCTTTTAATTATGTAAGTGTAAGGCCCCCAGAACTTGGTAAAAGGACAGAAGAGGGCCTGATGTGGCCTAATGGAGATGAACCCTATCAATGATTCTTGTATTCAGAGCTGATTTGGGGAGAAAGGTGTGCAAATTTGCAGAGGGGTCAAGGAGTCTCCTGTGGGGAAGGCATGGAGATTCTGATTGCCTCCATTGAAATGTTCAGCTGTACCAGACCTTCTCTGATAGATTGGGGATGATCTAGTCTGAGGTCTTCCAGTTAGAAAATGACATCCTCTGGAGAGTCTGGACAGGTGACCCAGGCTGAAAACTGGGGTCTCAAGAATCATGGAGAGGCCATATCTGACACAGGTTGCAGCTGAGGCAAGAAGCCTTTGATGACCCAGCCCCCTTTCCACTAGACTTATAACTGAGGCATACTGGCTGTGCATGTGAGTGTAACCTGAATGACTGCAACATGAGAACCAAGCATGAGACCCCCATGGCCTGTCCAATGAACTGGAACAATGACAGCATCACCTCTGCAGTGGACCAGTTGTTAACAGCAATACTGCAAGGCAGAAACACACTCAGTGACTGATGACAACTTGGGCTTCCTTGTGGACAGGTCAGACTTTCCAGTTCTCACTCCACCTGGCCTTCAGAAGTGGAACTGAACCCCTTAGGTTGAATAAACTATAGAGCATGAAAAGTGAACTTACTCAACTTCCCTTGCAGCTAGGGGTGGTCATGTGATCTAGTTCTAGCCAATAGGATGTAGGCAGAATTCCCATTTCAAGTGAAAAGAAAAACATCTCTTTTCCCTTTGCTCTTCCTCCTTCTTTCCTGGAGGCACAGCAGCTTTCCTGTGACCACAAGAATGAGTCATAAACTAAGGATGCTGAACCAGGAGCCTGGATCCTTGAGGACATCCTTGAGCAGTGGTCCAGCCCTGGGCTGCCTAACTCTGCATTTCTTATTATGGGAGGGAAATACACCCCATTTGTGTATGCCACAGTTAGTTGAATTTCCAGTGTTTACAGTGGAACCCATGTTTAAGTGTTACTAGGGAGAGACCCAAGAGGGCAGACACTGTATTGCTTAGGGCTTGCAACTGCTCGAGTGATGAATTGGAAAAATGAAAGAAATGCGCTCATGTTTGTAGCCTCAGCTGGTGATGTGGATTGTGTGGATTTAGGCATTATCTCATCATTCCCCAAATAGGACTATGACAGAAGCAAGGCAGGTGCGATCCACACTTGATACCCTTGGCGACTGAAGCCCAGAGATAGTCAGTGAGGGATTTTCTAATTACGAACATAATCCAGGTTCATTGTACAAACAGTGGAAAATATAGAAAAGTGTAAGGAAGAAATTACTTGAAATACAGCCCCCTCCAACATTTTGATGCATTTCATCCTGGTCCTTTTCCTTTGTGCAAGCACACACCCATACTCACACTTTTTGATTTTTCATTGTTTTCTTAAGTGACTTTCCAAAGGTTGCATGGATCGCCAGTGTGGAAACCAGGATGCACGCTGGGGTTATGGTGTGCAGGACTAAGAACAATCATTTTGTTTAGTAGATAGTAGCCTGTAGTGTAACTTATTAGCTTTTTCTCTTCAAAGAATAAGAAGAGAGAGGATGCAGAGAAGGCCAGGAAAGGCCAGAGTCTTTTCTCCCACTTTAAGGAGGAACTGACTGAGGTGTACTTAGCGTAGAGCCTGGCGCACGTCAGATGCTTAATGTTTGTTGAGTAAATGTTGAATGAGTTCTGCATGTGTAGGCATTCTGACGACTTATAAAATCCATCCATTTGTTTATTCATTCAGCAAATATTTATTGAGCACCTGCTATGTGCCTATCTGTGAACAACGACAAAAATCCTTTCCCTCATGGTGCTCACCATACAGGGAAATGAATGAATAAATTAAGGACCCAGTGAATTGAGATGAGGAGGAGTTGTTGCTTGGATACCAGTTGCTATAGACTGAATGTGTGTGTCCCCTCAAAATTCATATGTTGCAACCTAATCCCCAATGTGATGGCTTAGGAGATGCAGTTTTTGGGAGGTAATTAGGTCAGGAGGATGGAGCCTTCATGAATGGGATTAGTGCCCTTATAAGAGAAACCCCAGAGATCTCCCCTGATCTTTCTACCCTGTGAGGACACAGCGAGAAAAGGCTGTCTCTGAACCAGGAAGAGGGCCTTCACCAGATGGCAAATCTGCTTGCATCTTGATTTGGGAC
The DNA here is from genome assembly GCF_028021215.1 of Eschrichtius robustus. NCBI lineage: Eukaryota > Metazoa > Chordata > Mammalia > Artiodactyla > Eschrichtiidae > Eschrichtius > Eschrichtius robustus. The sequence goes on along the minus strand of NC_090829.1, from coordinate 22,486,746 downwards.
TTCCCAGCCTCCAAAACTGTGAGAAATAGATGTTTTTAGTTTAAGCCACTTAGTCTATGGTAGTTTGTTGTAGCAGCCCAAATGGACTAAGACACCAAGATACCAAGAATGTTTTCTTTATGACCTTTGAAAAAGGAATAGTTGTAGGACTTTAGAATGACAGATATAGAACAGACCTTGGGGAACATCTAGTCCCATGGAATATACTTCTTAAAGCCTGAGAATGCAGTGTTCAAGTAAGAACTTACTACAGACAGCCAATTTATAAAGCAGATAAAAGAAGCACTTCTTTGTATCTCTCTCCAATTCCTTAAAGATGTTCTTTGCTTTTGAATCTCTGTCCAGTTGCCATTTCACTTCTCCACTTCCCTCACAAAACTTGAAAGGATGTGTACACATGCTCTCTCCATGCTCTACGCTCCCATTCGCTCTCCAACCACCCCTGTCCAGGTGTCACCCTTATCCTCCATCAAAACTGCTCTTGGCAAAGTTCTCCAGTGCCTCTGTCTCGCCAGATTCAATGGCACTCTTCTGTTCACCTTGTACTTGACCTCTCAGCAGCTCTGACATGCTGCTTCCTCTTCCTTGAAACATTCTCCCCTTTGGTGTCTATGGAATCATTCTCTCCTGGTTTCCCTCCTATTTGTCTGATCATCTTCTTCCATCTCTTTTGTTAGCTCTCCTCTTCCACCTCTACATTTTGTTTGTTTGTTTGTTTGTTTTTGGCTGCATTGGGTCTTCCTTGCTGTCCATGGGCTTTCTTTAGTTGTGGTGAGCGGGGGCTACTCTTCATTGCGGTGTGCGGGCTTCTCATTGTAGTGGCTTCTCTTGTTGCAGAGCATGGGCTCTAGGCGTGGGCTTCAGTAGTTGTGGCTCGTGGGCCCTGGAGTGCAAGCTCAGTAGTTGTGGCACACGGGCTTAGCTGCTCCTAGGAATGTGGGATTTTCCCGGACCACGGATTGAACCCGTGACCCTGCATTGGCAGGTGGATTCTTATCCACTGCACCACCAGGGAAGTCCCCACCTCTATGTTTTGAATTTCCTATGAGTCAGTCTTAGACCTTCTTCTCACTTATCCCTATAGCCATTCCCTAAGTAATCTCATTGATGCCCTCACTTTTAAATATCTTCTATATTTTGATGTATTCTAGATTTCCATCGCCAGCCCAAATTCCTAATGAATCCCAGACTTAAATATTCAAATGCCTGCTTAACATTTTGATACCTCATAGTCAACTCAAAATTAGTTACTCAAAGCCGAGTTCTCCATCTCCACCATAATCAAATGTCTTAACTCCAATTTGACCTCTCTGCATAAATGACCCCACCATTCAGCCACATGTGCAGTCCAGGGAATCCCCTGTGACTCTTCTCTCTCCTTCAAACCACACAGCCAACCCTACAATCCCTGCCTCTTTCCTCCTCCCAAATGTATTTCTCATCTTTCCAGTTTTTTCCACTGCCACTACTGTAGTTTCAGCCACATCAACTTTTGCTGGATTATTGCAATCACAGCCTCTTATCCAATCTCTCTATTTCAACTCTTTTAAAATACAAATCATTTCATAGTACTCTGAGGCTTAAAGATCCTTTCATGGCCTTGCAGTGCCTCAGAGTAAAATCTGAACTCCTTTCCAGGGCCTAGCAGGCCCTGTGTGCTTGGACTCTGCCAACTCTCCAGGGGCAGACCTTTCCAATCTCACCTTGCCCACTGGGCTGCAGCCACATGGGACCTCTTTTAATCTCCCATGTGGGGCAGGGTCTTTCCCGTTTCCGGACCTCTGCACGCAGAGCTCCTCCCTGAGCCTGGAACCGTCTTCCCTTCACTCTCCCTGTAGCTCTTTTTTAGTCTTGATCACAGCTTAATGGCCTCTCCTCTGAGTTCTCTCTAAACATTCTACCCAAATAGCTGCCTAATTTTCTTTATCACTTCACCCTGTTGGTTTCCTTCATGGCACTTGTCACAATTAGCAGCTATTTGTCTGTTTACCTGTTTATTGTCTGCTTCTCTCGCTAGGTTGTATGCCCACGAGGTCTGTTTTGGTTACTGTAGTGTATCTGATGCAATATATACTCATTGAATCAGTAATAATGAATGAGGTCCAAGCCAGATGGTTGGCCTTCTGGCCTCCTCAGTTTGTTGTAGCCTTCCTATCGGTGACTGGAGAGGCTACTGTTTTGGTTGCCCAGCACCCGATCCTCTTATTTCGACTAGAAACACACCCAGGTGGGAGTGGGTGCAGCATGTTGACCCAGCTGGGCCACCAATGGTTCTCTATGACATGGCCACAGTTGCAGCCTAGGAATGGGCATGCAACCCAAGCCTGGTCAACCAGAGTGCTTCTGCAAGGTTCTGCTGAGGCTGGCAGGAAAGACTCTTTCCTCATTAGCTGTGAGGCTATAAGGATGTTTGCTTGGAGCTGCTGAGGCAGCGGGCCGGAGAGAACAAAGCCAGAGAGGGGGAGACAAGAGGCAGAGAGTGGGGGTGTCCTGATGGTGTCCCCATCACGGGCAGCTCACTGAGCATGCTCCAGTCCTGGAATGACCATGTCTGTTAGCTCATTTCCCGTCCGTGACACACGGGCTCACAGGAATCATGAATATTGAGAAGCAAGCTTCTTCTGGATGAGTGTTAATACCTTCTATTTCCATTATTATCATTTTTTTTTTTTTCCTTTGAGCTGCTGGGAGGCTTCCTTCTTCATTACCCGTGTCACACAGAGAGCTTGTGTGCTGCAGGCTTTGATCTAAAACTGTTTAAAGTGAAACAGCTGCTTTTGTTGAGCAATCTCACCCCAGGTCCCTGGAGAACGTGATTGGATAATGAAATGCAAATGGTTGGACCAGAGCTCTGGGGTGGAGGAGGCCCTGCCTGCCTCAGCAAACATTGGCTGTCTAAATCCTGCTCAAGACTTCTCCGAACCGTCTTTCCTGTCCCCAGCTGTTCCAAGCATCTGAGAATGTCCACATGAACTTGAATTTTTCCCCTGGTCGCTACATGTGTTTAATCCTTCACTGGCATCTCACTTCACTGTGTCCATCCCCTGGCGCTGGCTCAGGAGTGTCAGTGCCTCCCAGCCCCCTGGTGATGGCCACTCCCGTGACTTACATCTTCCAAGCTCCAGTTCCTCATCCAGCCTCTTCATTTCTTGCAGCACCCCATCCTTCTGCCCTGATCCCGGGCTCTGACCTTCAGACTCATCTTGACCCTTCTCTTTAACTTGCTCTGCAGATCCAGGCAGCCACCGGTCCTGGTGATTTGTTGATTGATGGTTTCATCCAACCCAATTACCCAGGACTCTCTGTCAGGTCTTGTGTAGGTGCCGGGGAGATAGAAAATAGAGCTGCCATCTCTCGGTCTATTGCTTAGACCACTGAAGCAGAACAGCTGTGCCCCTAGCCCAAGGACAGATTAAAGCTCCCTAAACTGCATTTTTGTGCGTTTCGCTCCTCTGGCGAAAATCCATCATGGCTCTCCGTTGTGCCGAGAATGAAGTCCAACTTTAAAGCTGGCAGTATGGCACCCACATGTAGCTTGTGCACCTGAAATGTGTCCACTCTGAATTGAGATGTGCAGTAAGTGTACAATCTGTACAGAATTTCAAAGGCTTAGTGCAGAAGAAAAAAATAAGACTATGACATGCCTCATTAGGTTTTTAATTAATTACATGTTGAAATTATAATATTTTGGATACATAGAGTTTTTAAATTAATAAATTTTACTTAAAAATTTTAATGGGGCTATTAGAAAATCTAAAATAATTATGTGGCTTGCATTGTATTTCTATTGTCAGCCCAGGTCTAGAATATGAAGTTTCCCATAATCTGACTCCTAATGACTTAACATATCATCTCCTGTTATCCTCACAATAGGCAGAGGTGGTTTGTGTTTTCACACCGGTTTACTGATGAAGGGACTGAGGTTCAGAAAGGAATGGGGGACTAGATAGATGGATGTGAAGGTCAGCATCAGGCACACACACCTGACATCCCACAAGCCTCAGGAGAGCCCCGTGTAGCATCACATCCACGAAGCCTGCATGCCATTGTCCTGTTGTTTCCTGTCTGCCATTCCCCAGTGGACAAGATAGGGAAGAGGGACAATAAAATCATGAAAGCCCTGACTGGACAGACCTGGTGCTGGAGGACTGACTGCAATTATTTACACAGAATCACATGTTAGCTGAGCTCAAGAAGAGCTCTAGTTGAGGTTCATCATTGTGGGTACCTCTTGGTTAGCCCCCCACCATGAGTGGCCACCATGGTGAACAGAAAAAGTAAGCTTTGGTCTTAACGCAAGTTGGAGGTCTCTGGTGGCTGATTTCTTGAGTTTTGGAGGCTGCTCCTTGTTTCAGAAGTTGGTGGGTAAGAAGCTGAGCTGGTCAAGAGTGGCTGCAGGAGTCAAGGGGAAGCAGGACCATGCAGCTTGGGAGAACCTCCTGACATGCAAAGGACTTGCTGGGGCCAACCAGCTGTTAGGAGGTGCAGCTGGTATTACAACCTCAGTGCCTAGGCTGGTTCTAACCACCACACTGCACTGCCTCCCAGAGGACACTTCCCACTTTCTGTGAACCTCTAGTGTCAAGGATACTTCCGTGTACTTCGTGGGGCTCCGTGTACCCACATCAGGGAGTTGGAATTTAACCGGAAGACACAAGGAGAAGTTGGAGAGGTCTGAGCAGGGAGTCAGATAGGGAGATTGATAGCCAGGGTCTAAACAAGAAATTAAACATGACTGCAACATGGATCGAATAGGCCTGCCAAAGGCCCATTTGCATGATGCCTTTGGAGATTGTTGAACAGATTCATCTAAGGGAAGAAGGAGCCAGGCATGATGAGCTGGACCCTCAGTCTCTGGAAGAGTAATTTCTGTGCATCGAGGTCTTTCTCACTCATACCAGGGGAGATGACATGCCTGGCAAGCCTGCTTGTTTAGAGTTGGTTGGCAGATTTCCAACAAAGGATGGCTGGCAGGTGCCTGGGGGATGTGTGTGGGGCAGCAGTGGTTTCTGCCAGCAGTCAGCTGGCATTGGGGAGCATACATGGTATAGCCCCTGGAAGGACCAGCCCTGGTCAAGGGTAACTGCAGGGAACTGGAGTTCCCGTGTGAGCAGGCTGTGGGTGACAGCAGCCAGTGATGTTTGAGGCATTTCTGTTCATGTGGCTCCATCTGTCCCCATAGGCCTGCGGAATTTGGGGATTTTGAGCTTCCTGTGCTTGGAGCACCCTTTATTGATCCCTTGGGACTGGTGGGAAGGGAGCATGGCTCAGTGTCTGGTGGCTAATTTCCTCTAGAAACCCCTGGAGGGATTCCTGATTCTGGTGGACCACGGTAGCCCAAGGAGTTGCTCAGGGAGCCTTTCAGGGCCTTTTCCCCGTTCTCTGATCACAGGGCAGCTTCTCAGCTTTGACAGATATGTGTATTCAAGGAACCACCTCTTCGGAACTAATCTTCGCATTTGTATCGTGTCAGAGGCCCTGGTTCCATCTGTAGATGTGAGCTCCTTTGTGGCACACCTCCCAGGAATAGATAAATGGTAGTCTGGGGCAAACAGCTTCATAGTTAACTGAGTGTAACTTTTTTTTCATTTTTGATTTTTTGCATCTGAGACAAAAATGGAGTGGCATGGGGCAGTGCAACCTCAGTGATGTGCTTCTCTGTTCTTTTCGTTAAGGAGGCTCCTATGCAATCTCTCATCCACCCAACCACTCACTCCAAACACTTTGGCTTATCTAAGGGGCGAGTGGAGAGCTGGTAAAGCTGATTACTCTTCTTTGGTCAGCCTTTGAATTGGAAACATTGAGAGCAGACAGAGATCTCTGAGATCCTCTGGTTCTGTATCCATGTTGCATAGATGGGGAAACAGAGGTTCCGGGAGGGGATGGGACTTATATAACGGAGAGCTGCTAGCAGAGGGGCTGGGGCCGGGGCCCAGGTGGGTGCTCACTGGCTCCCTACATAGGCATTTGGCTCATGGAAGGATATCTGGGCCCCATCTGCCCTGCCGTAGTGAGTCCTGTTCCTGCATTTCATTTGACTCTTGTCACTAGGGCGAGCATCACGGTGACATGGGAAAGGCTCCAGACATCAAGAGAACTGGGCTCCAGACCTGTCTCCATCTCACCAGGCTGGGTGGCCTGGGGCACACTGTCTGATACCAGCCCTGTAGTTTTGCTACCACTTCACTGAGTTTGGATAAGATGCCTCTTGAGCATGAAACACAAAAACTCCCAAATTATCCAAAGTCTGCGTGCATTAATTAATACGTGCTGTCTTAGTCAGTTTGGTCTGCTGTAACAAAGTACCATAGACTGTGTGGCTTAAACAACAGACACTTATTTCTCACAGCTCTGGGATCTAAGACATCCAAGATCAAGGTGCCGGCAGATTTGGTTCCTGGCTTGCAGGCAGCCGTGTCCTCACATGGTGGAGAGTTCTGGTCTCTCTTCTTCTTATAAAGACACTAATCCCATCATGGGGGCTCCACCCTTATGACCTCATTTAAACTTAATTACCTTCCAAAGACCACACCTCCAAATACCATCACACTGGGGATTAGATTTCAACATATGAATTTTGAGGAACACAAACACTTAGTCCATAACACATGCATTTATAAGGTGATTATTAAGACCCACTGTGTGCTCAGCACTAGAAATATGGAGATGAAAGACATACTCCCTCTCCGCAGGGAGCTTCCAGGTGAACAGGTGAGAGCCATGGAAATAGCATCATCTAACTTGGGCAATTTGTGGGTTTCCCGAGCCCAGCTGGGGGACAAGGAAGAAGGCATGATGCCTGCGAATGAGATCTGAGGGGCAAGAAAACTAGACTCAGAAACCCTCTCCTCCTCTGTGCTGGCCAAGGGCTCTGAGATGCACACTGGGAATTAATTTCTCTCTCTTTCAAAGATAACAGGGAAAATGCGAATACTGTGGGGAGGGGGCATTTTAGTTTTTTCCCAGCCATCAATGTTATGACCAGTAGGTGAGTACCCGGAAGCAGTAGGTGGAAGGGAGCATTGAAGAGGGGCTGGGGCTGGGGGTAGGGCAGAGAGGGGAGGCTGGAGACAGGAAGACACCACTGGCTGCCTGCCTTGCTGGGAGAGCAGGTGCTTCTTCACCCACATTTATGGGTCAGATGGTTTCCTCCACATGTTCCCCCCTTCTCTCCTCTCTCATTTACAGACCTTTTCTATGGAAGGAAGTCATTTGTTGAGAAGAATCTATGGTGTGGGTTCACCCATTCCTCATGCCTTGTCATTAAACTCCACCATTTTTACCCTCAAATGATTTTAGCTTTGTTCTGTGAACTCTCAATCCCATTTTCTCTTCCCCTTGAGGATTATCTCTAGCCAGTGTTAAATAAAGCTCACTCATTGGGCCACCTGCTGTGACATGGTAGCAAAATTATTCTCAGTATTAGTCTGAGTCATGTAATTGAGAACATAAGATTGTTTAAAAAAAAATCATTATTTTTATGATTTGAATTATGGTTGGATTTCATGTGCATTCCAAGGGCATTTCAGGGTATAGTACTAAATATATATGAATCAGGTCTACTGCACATTTATGTTTTTTAGGTCAGTTATATACTGATTTAATATTTTTATCTACCTGATCTGTTGTAGACTGAGAGAGGAACTAAAATTTCCTTACCATTTTTTTAACCTGTTTCTCCTTGCAGGTGCTATAATTACTGTTTTTTTGACAGCTGCTTCTATGTGTCTTGTTGCACTGATATTCATAACTGCTATATATTCACTGTGAATTGCGTGCTTTAGCCTTATAAACAGTGCCTTTCTTTGTGTTGTTTAATGCCTCATGCTCTGAACTTAACCTTGTCCAAAATTTAGTTTACGCCCTCTGCTTTTTTTCTTGTTGTTTGCTTTTACCTGTTATACCTTGGCCCATTCTTTTATTTTCAACTTTTCTGAATCATTTTGTTTTTTGTGTATCCCTTGTATATAACTTAGGGTTTAGCTTTGCTTTGTGATCTTATCTGAAATATATTTATAAACAGATAAGTCCATTTACATTTGTTAATGTGACAAATATTAATATTTGACCTTGGTGTGGCATATTATTTTATGTTTCTCTTATGTGGTTTATCAGCAAGTTGTTACAAAATGAATTTTCTTTGTTTGAAAAGATCATTTGCAGTTCTGATATTCAGCAGGGTTTGTATTTTTGTTCTCATGGTTACCTTTATAATTGTAGCTTTGTATAATATTGTGAGTGCTCTATTTCTCTAGACAGAATTGATTAGTTCTTTTGTATGAATAATTATAAAATTAATATGTTTCATGCTCTGTACCCTCTCTTCCATCACCCACATTTAGTTAGCTTAGTGTTTACCATTGTCTTGTAAAGTTGTTTACACATACTCCTTATTTGCTTTGTCAGCTTTGTATCATATTCTTTGGCTCCCCTATTACAAATGCAACAAGTTGCAAACTTACCCTACTTTTCATCTTCCCTACCCCTTCCCCTTTCTATTTTTTATTACTTGTATCATTTATACATTGTTAAGGCATATAACATTTAAATTCTGTCACCTCAACCTCCAGCTTTGTTTAATTAATTAATTAATTTTTAATTTTTATTGAGGTATAAGTGACATATAGCATTGTATTAGTTTCAGGTGTACAACATAATGATTCATTATTTGTATATATTGCAAAATGATCACCACACTCAGTCTAGTTAACATTCGATGTTTAATCTTAATTTTGTGATTGTGGTACAGAGTACCCTTCACTTGCCTTTTTGCTGTAGTTTGTTTCCTCCATTATCTCCTGGCTGGCTGATGGTTGATCTCTTGTAGATTCCTCAAGAAAGATTCATGGGACAATATTACATAAGTTTGAAAATTTCAAAACTGTTAGTTTTGTTTGCTTTTGGAAGGACATTCTTTGCTGGGTGTAAAATCCTTGGCACACAAGTCTCTTTCTCTTTCTTGTAGGTGTGTTAACTACATTATCTTCTTGTTTTGAATGTTGCTTTGGATAAATCTGAGACATGCCTGAATTTCCCCCTATTTAATGGCTGATCTCTTTGCCTGGACGCCCAGAAGGTTCCTTCCCTCTTTCCCTTCCTTCATCTCCTGCTCCCTCACTTTCCCCTTCTGCCCTCCTGTCTCTCCCGCTCCCTCTTTCTCTTTCACCCTCCAACCCTGTGGGGTATGTCTCATGGCTGATTGTTCTCATTCAATTTTCCCTGGTCCATGGTGTACCCTTCTAATATGCAGAGTCGAGTCTTCTTTTATTTATTCGGTTTCATCGTTTCTGTTTTCTTCCTTATGGACTCTGATTTTGTGTATGTTGGATCTCCTTTGCCTGTTGTAGGTATCATTTTCTTTCTAATCCCCTTTAATTCCATCTTTATCTCATGTAATCTTGGTTACATTTCTTGTATCTGTCCTTTATATCCTTTAATGTCTTTTCTACAATGTATAGTCTCCCTTGTAAACTTTCCAATTTTGTTTTAATTTTTCTGATGGCTTTATAAAAAAAAGTTTTTTTAAAGAACTTTCGGCTGCGTTGGGTCTTCGTTGCTGTGTGCGGGCTTTCTCTAGTTGCGGTGCGCGGGGGCTACCCTTTGTTGCGGTGCATGGGCTTCTCATTGCGGTGGCTTCTCTTGTTGCAGAGCATGGGCTCTAGGCATGCGGGCTTCAGTAGTTATGGCGCGTGGGCTCAGTAGTTGTGTCTCGCAGGCTCTAGAGCACAGGCTCAGTAGTTGTGGCGCACGGGCTTAGTTGCTCCGTGGCATGTGGGATCTTCCCGGACCAGGGCTCGAATCTGTGTCCCCTGCATTAGCAGGCGGGTTCTTAACCACTGTCCCACCAGGGAAGCCCGGTAGGCGGATTCTTAAACACTGCGCCACTAGGGAAGTCCCACTGATGGCTTTTTAAACTTTCTGTCAATCCCTTTACAGAGTTCTGCTTGCTCACAGTTCATTTCCTCCTGTTTTCTTGCTACAACTTCCCTGAATTCTGGCATTTCTATTTTGTGATATTCTTTTAGAGGGATGGTTGCTTTATTAATTTTTAAGTATCATGGTGAAATATTTATGTACTTTTTTTGCTTTATAGCAACATTTTTTTGAATGGATGTTGTTCACCTGTTGGTAAATTTTGCTGCTCTTCAAGTTTTTACCTTACAGTAACTTTGTATAGATGTGATGATGCCTGTTCACCTTAAAAAATCACTTATTAAATGTGCTGAATTTTTTAGTTCCAGCTCTTTACATACTGTGTCTGATGTAATGCTTCATAAATCAAAGCTTTCTTTGCTTTTCCCAAAAAGGACTGATTGCTGGAAATATGGTTTAACTGTGTCATCCTCTGTGTGGCCTTACTTCCTCTGTTTCTCCGAACCCCAGGGGGACTCCTCCTGTGCTTTCTGCTTCCCTCGGTCCCTGCACCTTACTGCAAATAGGGTGGTAGCTTACACACTTCATGGTGAGTTGCCTGCCTTCAGGAGTTTTATTTCTACTGGCACTTTTAAGATCTGCCGTCATTAAGTTCTCTCACAACTCCATTTTTCTTTTTTTCCCTTTCTTCCCATGTAGTTTCTGTCTGATTCAGTTGCTTTTGCCAACCCTTAAGCATATTTTGGAGTCTGCAGATTATATTTGGTTTCTAGTTTCACTGCAAATGGAGTCTGTGGACATATTTTCTTCAATGCTCCTTGCTCCTTTCCTGTGATTTTATGGAGAGGATGGACAATAATCTGAAATGGGCAGCCGTGTTCATACCAGAAACCGCTACAATGACTTTATTTATTTATTTATTTATTATTGAAGTATAGGTGATGTACAATGTTGTGTTAGTTTCAGGTATACAGCAAAGTGATTCAGTTATATATAGTGATTCAGTTATATATATATATGTATATATATTTATATATATAAAGACTATATAAATATATTCTTTTTCATATTCTTTTCCCACATAGGTTATTATAAAACATTGAGTATAGTTCCTTGTGCTATGCAGTAGGTCCTTGTTGTTTATCTGTTTACAATGACTTTATGGTTATCTTCCATCATGGGTTTTTCTTGTTTTGAAACACTGGAGAACTGAGGTCTCTGAGTCCTTGGAAGAGTCCCTGCCTCTGCCCCTGACTTAATAATAAAGGAGATTACAGATTTTTTTTAAAAACCTCATATCCTTGGCTATCCAGAAATTTAAGGAATATGTCTTTTAGCTAAATCTGAGTTAAAACTTGAAGCACTAGAATTTTCCACTTGAACCATTTTGGAAGGAAAGCGTTCTAAATACTAACATATTTCTTGCTTTCTTGGAGCTTGAAGAATCTACTCTACATAGGTGATTGGATACTAGGGGTTATTATGACTATATTGTACTAAAACACAGTTATTTCATTGAAGGAATAGAGGGTGTTGGCTTCTGTAAGAAGAGGCTCCAAAATGTATGTTTGAAGTTTCTTGTCATACATAGCTTTTCCCCCTTTTTTTCTGGTGAGTATATTTTCTATAGGTGCCTTTCTTGTAGCGTGTTTGCCTGTTATGATCCTCCTTTGAATTTGATGAAGGCTCAGCATTCAGACAACAAGGATTGATGGAATTAAATATATAGTAAAAGTAAATACACTTTGGGTGTGACATGAGGGACTCTCCCATGAGGAAAGTGCACAGACCTGGTAATATCTGCTTTAGTTGCTTGGGAATCTGCTGTTTCTTGGATCTCAGCTGCCCCTAACCCTGTCTAAAAGAAGAGAGTTCCCATGGCAGTAACTCATCAAAATGGCAGGTAGGAAAGTGAAGAATGCACTTCAGTGAGATAGGCAGGCGCTGTAGGCTGCATGGAGAAGGTCATTTGACTAGATTATACTAGGTAGGTTGCGTGTGTAGCCACTGCTAGAACCAAAGTTAGTTTGCTGACGTTTGGCAGAGAATAAAACAAAAGGGAAAGTAAGCTGAATAGTTACATTTCTGACACATCACATGTTTCTGTGGTTTTGATTTTATGCATGCTTCATGAGATTATTGTAACCGAACATTGTAACTCTAATTTAAAATGCCACCGCTCTATAGTCTCTTTTCTCTGGAAATATCATGGAAAGTCTAAGGAAAACATTTGCCACTGCATTCCATTGCCTTGCAGAGAAGGGTGTCTGTGTTCTTAGTGCCCTGTTGTCCCAGCATTCGGGGAGGGGCAGATGTTTGTTATGCAGGCCAAGTGCACAGGGAAGGTTCTAAGGTTGTTAAGTGTAAGCTGCAAGATTCTAAGATTAATTGTGCTTCACTCTCCAGTGAGATTAGTGTATTATAAATCATAGAGGCATATTCCATCAATCTGGCACCTGGATGCGGGAATGTGATAACCCCTAACTCAGCAGAAACGTACCTTTCATCCATTACGGCATCTCTCCTGGAATGAACCATATGCTCCTCAGATAGGGCCAGGGCAACAGACAGCATTTTAAAGACATCTTTGAGATCACTTCCTTCTTTTACAACAGGGAAGCCATTTCTATGGCTCCTTGGTTTTATTCTACAATAACTTTAAAGGAGACAGATTTAAAGAAGTATTTTCTGGGTACTTAGTTTTGTTCAGCCCTTGGGTAAGTTCTCTGGGGTTTCAAAATAAAGATATAATATGATCTCTACCCTAGATGAGCCTATCATTTAATTGGGGAGAAAAGCCATATTAATTATGATTATGTGATATTAATGCTAATTGCTACTGTTTATTTAGCACTTACTATATGCATACCAATCAAATATACTAAGAAATGATTCATAGAATGTATTTCAAAATAAATGCTGACAAGGTCAGAAAAAGGAGAGATACGTATTGGCTGGATTAATTTTGAAGGTCCCTAGAGGAGGCAGGCCTGTGCTGGGTCTTGTCCACAGGAAGGCTTTAGTGAGAGGAGACAGGCTACATTTCTCAGTGTGAGGGTACAGATTGCAAGAGATAAGTAAGGTTAGGTAGGCAGTGAGGAGTACAGGAGGAGGCTTGCAGGTGGCCAGCAGGACCACAGAATGTGCAAGAGTCTCTTGCTCTGCACCTCTTCAAAATGGCAGATGGAGAAGTGAACGCACTACAGCTAGATAGGCAGGTAGGCTACACAAAGATCATTTGACCAGATTATGCCAGCTAGGTTGTGTGTGTAGACACTGGTGGGACCAAAGTTAGTTTGCTGACATTCGGCAGGGATATTAAATATGTTTTCCTCCCTTCCTCCCTCTCCTCTCCCTCCTTTCCATCCTCCTTTCTTATTATGAACATTTCAAGCTTATGGCTCTGTCCCTGCTCCTTTAATCATCCTCTTTGATTCCCAGCTCAGTTCCCTTAGCTACTATGTCATGGCCACACACTGTTCATTCTACTTCATTCATTTTTTCCCTCAACAAGCCCTTATTGAGAATTCCGTGTGCATCTTCAGGAAATGGACAATCTTACAAGGAAGACAATTAAGACACAATTACAGTATGTTGTGACGAATACCTTGAAATGAGAAACACAGGATGCTATGGGAGCAGATAGCAAGAGAACTCGATTTTATTAAGGGGAGGAGGGTGTCGGAATGGAAGTGACATAGAAATTGAGAACTAAAAGTGTGAGTGGAGATGTTCGAAACTCTCCCTAAAGCTGTTGCGGATACCCCTGTCTGATCTGGGGAGCTGCCAGGCACTTAAGGTTCTTGGTTGCCTTTGGCTGCTGCCACCATCACACACAGGAAATGAATTTATTTATTCAATCAGTACCTAGCTCTTGAACAGTTCTGTGGTCTAAACAGTGTCCTGGACTCTGTAAACCAAACAGCTGTAAACAAAACGAGCAAAGCACCTGATCTCATAGAGCTTATACTCTAGTAAGGATGAGCAGACAATGAATGAATAAATAAATATATATAATATTTTGGGTGTTATGGAAAAAAATGAAACAGAGTAAGGTGATAGAGTGTATATCCTTGTATGCGTGTTGTAGTATGTACTATTTTAAATAGGGTGGTCTGGGCTTCTCTGTGAAGGGATATTGGAGCAAAAACAGATGAATTGAAGGAGTGAGTCACATAGCTATCTGGGTAGTGGAGTGCAGCGGGAGGGGACAGCATTCTAGGCCGAGGGAGCCACTAGGGCAAAGGCTCTCTGGAAGATGTGTGCTAGGATTGTCCAGGAAACTGTAGAAAGGCCAGGTGGCTAGAGCTCTAGGAAGAGAGTGGAGATGGATGAGGTTGTGGAGGTCCCTGTGAGCCTGATAAAGTAGGGTCTTGCCCCATATAAGATTTACATTTAAGAGGATCACTTTGGCTTCGGTATGGAGATCTGACAGTAGAGGGCAAGAGTGGAAACGAGGAGATCAATTAGGAGCCTATTGTAATGGTCCAGGCAGGAGATGCTGGTAGCTTGCTGGGGTGGAAGAGGGAGAGGTGGCTGGATTCTGAGTATACCTAAAAGGTAGAACGGACAGGTTTGCTGATGATTTGTTTGGGGGAATGAGAGAAGAAAGGGATCAGTGATGACTCAAAGGATTTTGGTAGACCGGATTTGCCGTTGACTGAGATGGGAAAGACCATGGGAAGAGCAGGTTTTGGGAAGCAAAGATATATTAAGTTTGTTATGCCTGGCAATCATCCAAGTGGAGATTTTATGTAGGCAGATCGTTTCACAGTTTCAAGGGAGAGTTTGGTACATTGTCATTGAGAACAATTGTTTGATCCCAACCCATAAGATAGGTTGAGATCATCAAGTGGTTGAGCCTAGAGAGAGAAGAAATGAGGTCTGAGAGCTGAGCCTTGGTGGGAGGTGCGGGCTGTATTGTTTAGAGGTTGGGAAGATAAGAAAGATCCCACAAGAGATGGAGAGGAAGCAGCTGATGAGTTAGAAAAGTCAAGGAGTGTGCGCTGCCCTTGAAGCCAAGTAAAGAAAAAGTGTTTCAAAGAGGATGGAATGACCACCTCTGTCTGACACTGCTGAGAGGTCAATGGAGATGAGGTCTAGAGGTCATTGGGGACCACAGCAGGTGTGATGGAGTGATGGGGGCAAGGCCTGATAGGGTGGGCTCAAAAGAGGACGAGAGGAAGAAAGGGAAGGCAGCTCCTAGAGTCACCTCTTCTATGGAATTTGGCTACAGAGGAGGGGGCAGAGAAATGAGGCTGTAGCTGATGTGGGAAGTGGGGTCAAGAGAGGATATTTCCAAGTGGGAGAAAAGCAGCAAGTTTGTGTGTCTGTGGGAATGATCCAGTAGAGAGGAAACATGGTGATGCAGGAGAGAGTGGCAACCACAGGAGCAATGTCCAGCAGGTGAGAGGGTGTGGGATCCAGCAACCAGTGGACAGAAGCAGCGGCAGCTCATGCCTGCAACAGGAGGGCAGGTGGGTGGGGGCCTGGGAGTGAGTGGCGTATGAGTTCTCTCCTGATGGCTTCTGTTTTCTCGGTGAAATGAGAAGCTGGGTTCTCTGCTGTGTGTGAGGATGGGGAGGAGATGTCAGAGATGTGAGCGGGGACAGGAGAAGGGGAGGCAGCTGTCTAGGAGGGTGGGAGAGCATGGACTGGGGCCCGAGACGTGCCCAGAGGGCAGCCGCAAGGGCCCCCTTTAGGCAAGTGCTCATGAATTAAAAAATGGCCGAGGCGGAATGGGTCAGGACAGCGTTTAACTGGGTAAATCAGATCTTGGGCTTGTTAAACCCTTGCAGCGGACGTTTTTGAAGAAGGATTCTCAAGATAGTATTGAACATTGCTATCAGCCTCATGTCGGGAGTGCAGGGCTATATACTCAACAGGTGACCTCTGGCCACAGCTCTGCAAACCAGGCACAGGATCACGGGACTTCCCACGGGCAGGCAGGACCCCAGAGGCTGGCCACATGTGGTCACTGCGTGATTCACTTCTACTTCCTTTAACTGTTGCTGGAGGCATGCTGGAAGATTATAGGAAAGTCATGCAAGCTTTGGGAGGCTTGTAAAGATTGATACACAAGGATTTGGGGCAGAGGTGTGTCAGTTGATACAAGACAGCTGTTTAGTGCACAAGGAGTTCCAGGCAGAGGGACTGCGCGGTGAAAGCCTTGGTGGGTGGGGAGCATGGACGGAAAGGGGCATTGAGGACCTGAAAGTCGTTTGGAAATGTGGATTGTAGGTGCTGCAGGCAGCTGTCCTCCTCACTGTCCTCCACCCTGACATGCTCACTTGAGCCTTTATTAATTTATTCATTCGTTCATTCATTCATTTATTGGCTGCGCTGCGCGGCTTGCGGGATCTTACTTCCCCGGACCAGGGATTGAACCTGGGCCATGGCAGTGAAAGCCTGGAATCCCAACCACTAGGGCACCAGGGAACTCCCCTCACTTTAGCCTTTAATCATGCTGGTTTCCCTGCCGGGAACGCCCCTCCATTTCTCAGGATCATGGGGTTGTACAACTCCAGGGGGTGCCATTAACACTGTCCTTTATGTTTCTCTCCTGAGTCAGCTCAATCTCCATCTCTTCCAGGACAGTCCCTTCTCTGGCTCCAAGCCACACTCACTTTCCTTTCTGTGAATTCCTAATCTAGAGGGTAGGGTTGCCAGATTTAGCTTACAAAAACACAGGATGTCAGTTAAATATTACATGGGACATACTTATACTAAAAAGCTATCGTTTATCTGAAATTCAAGTTTAACTAGACATCTTGCATTTTATCTGGCAACCCAACAAGATTGGGAAACACACAGTTAAGCATTCATTCAACAAACCTTTGTAGAGATAGGACATGCCCTGTACTGGGCACTGCCCTCTGGGCTGGGAGGCACCAAACATGTATTTAGGTCACCAGCCAAGTAGGGTCTCAGAAAAAACACTGCAAAATGTTCAGCTTGAATAACTCCTCCAGCATTTTGCAATCAATATCTAAAGAAAAGCTATTTTAATTTCAGTATATATGAAAATTTTGTGACTTATTTTCAGAGTATTACATATTTTTTTTGTTTTCTTGGCCACGTGGCTTGTGGGATCTTAGTTCCTTAACTAGGGACTGAACCCTGGCCCTTGTCAGTGAGAGCGTGGACTCCCTAACCACTGGATCTCCAGAGAATTCCCCAGAGTACTATAATTTTTAATTTTAATGACATATGGGGATGGAGGCATCCGTATCTTTTCAATGCTTTGGACATTGAAAAGTCTCCATTAAGACTTGTCTGTCTACAAGGAGTTTGTCATTTGTTATCATCATCTTCAACATCACCGCCTTTGGCATTGATCAGAAGTGGCGGTTACTAGGCAGAGGCAGGGTGACCCAGGGCTGCACCATTTCTGTGCCATTTACTAACTGTCAGATCTTGGCAGGTGACTTGATCTCTCTGTGCCACTGTTTCCCCATCTGTACAATGAAATATAATCCTAATATCGACCTCAGAGGGTTGGTGAGAAGATTAAAGGGTTAAAACTTGTGAAGTGCTCGGAACAGTGCTTAGTGCGTGGTAAAAGTACTAGATAAATGTGGATTAATAGAATTTAAAAATTATTTTAAAACCTGCGCTGTATTTGATGTATGTCCAAACACTATGGGAGCCCAAAGGGGGAAGTGGCAGAGTATTCCTGAATTGTGAAATGAATCTTTTGGTGTCGGTCTTTTATTTTCCCTTAAACCTCCTTGCAGGTGCGATTCACTGCCTGCAGCTTTGTATCCATCCCTCCCCTCCTCTCAGCGCCCCCTACATTGGTATGGTAGGGGCTCTGAAAATATTTGTTGGTGGGTATATTAACGCTATTGGCAGCCTAAAGAAATGTTAATGACATTCGTGGGTGATGTTTCTCCGAGGTCACTGAGTTCCAGAATACTCTAAGTCTCTATAATTTCACTATTCCTGATTTATTTGTAAAGACTAAGGCAAATGTATTTAATTTAGGAGACCCAAGGTGAACTTTATAGATACCCTAGGAATGAGAGCAAATTGAGAACTCACTTACCATTCATATCTAAGTATACATTAGTATACCAGCTAAGAATAAGTTCCAACTGATGAAGCATTTAATAAATGACATTATCTAACTGAATTCCCCAAACCTCTCTGAGAATTAGGTATTATTAACCCCACATTACATACAAGGAAGTGGAGGTGTGGAGCAGATAAGAAATTGCCTGAAGTCACCTAAGTAGTAATTAGTTGACCCTGGGTTCAAGTTTGGGATTGTCAGATTTCAAAGCCCATGTTCAAAATGAATAAGCATATTTCTCAACCTAAAAAGCTCGTGGACAGAAGAGAAGAGGCTTGAGACCATTAATTCATTCATTCACTCACTCCATTCATTCAGACATTCAGTGACGTGTGGAGCCTGCAGAGGTGGGAAGGACAAGACCCTGCCCTCAAGAAGGTCACAGTCATACAGAGCTGGTTATAGCGAATATGGTAAGTGTTCTAGCAGATGCAGGGTAACATAAAGTGCCAGAGTAACACAGAAGAGGCAGAGCTAATGGTACCTAGGAATGGGGCGCTGGCTGGGGAAGGCATCAGAGACGAGGTGCCATTTTGCTGGACCGTGCAGACCAAGTAAGAGAAAAGTGCTTATTTAGGCATTTAACGGGCGCTGTATCGGATTTGCAATGAATGCCACTTCACCAACATTACATAATAAGGAAACAGATATTTTTGAAATCCTGCTTGGTACAGAGTCCTGTGCTAGGCACCTTTTATGGACAGAGGTTAGCTTCCTGACAACCATCTCAGGTAGATACTCTAATCTCCCTTATACAGATAAAGAAACTGAGGCTCAGAGTGGTTGAGATGTGCCCAAAGTGGGAAGTTATTACTTATTTAACAAATTCAGTTATCTATTTATTCATTCAGTAAGCATTGGTGATGTGGTTGGTTCTGAAAATCAGTGGTGAACCAAGGAGAGCTAGACCCAACCCCCACAGAGACTACTGTCCAGTGGGGAAGACAAATATTAACTCTCTCTCTCTCTCTCTCTCTCTCTATGTATATATGGAAAACAATACATCCTTTGAGAAGAAGTTTCAAGTGAGAGTGATTGGAGAGCCTCTAGGATCTATAGTTGGGATTGTCCTCTGGCCCCATGCAGGCTTGTGCCCAGGTTTTAGGGGGAAGTTACCCTCAGTCAAAACTTCCAATGCAGCACGCAGGACTGCTGTGCCCCGAGTCTGCAGGGAGCACGGCAGGGAACCGGAGGAGAGAGGAGCAACACGGTGGACCCTAAAGGGTGATGGGAGAGACCCTTCACGCGCACGTGTGAGACACCCTTGGGGGTGCTGGGAAGGGAGGTTGGAGTGGCTACCGTTCTGTCGGGGAGAAAAATCTGAGCTGAGAAATGCAATTTTGTGCTCTAATTCTGATACTAATTTTACTTCTGGTTTTTTACAAAGTTCAGTGTTAGGGAGAGCAGGCTTCCAGGAGGGTGAAGAGCAGGGCTGCCATGTTGATTCAGACCATGGTACCCAGAGTGTGCAGAATCTGTCCTTGTGGCCATGTGCTTTCCCTGGGTGGGTGTGGTGCAGAATGGGCTCTGTGCTGGTGAGAGATTGGGTGAAAGCACTGGACATCAGAGAGGCTCAAAGACAGGTTCAGTATTCCCTAAGACCAACTATTCCCCCTTATTGCTTTGATAAGGGCTGATCCTAGGAGGCATGTTATTCATAGTGATGATTTCTTTGTTAGTTTAAGGTTTTGGTCGCAAGCAACAGAAGCAGATCCTGTCTAATGTAACCAGTTGATTGAGAAATCTCAATTCACTGAGATATAAACATCAAATGTTTTATTTCATCCAACTACACCAGTGATTCTCAAACCTTAATGTGCTTATGAATCACCTGGGGATCATGGTTAAATGCAGATTCTGGTTCAGCTGGTTTGGGCTAAGGGCAGACGTTCTGCTTTTCTAACAAGCCAATGCTGCCAGTCTGTGGACTGCACTTGGAGTAACAAGGAAATCTACCTTATGCAATGCCCCTTGCCCCTTTGTGATTCTGTAAACATGATCCTTGTTTTATTTTCACACTTTCCAACAGTTGCAGGTTCTACTCATTCTGGAAGTCAAAGCTTATTCCTCCTATTCATTATTTTAAAAACTTAAAATAAAGGTTTTAAGAATTTATTAGTCTCAAACATTTTGGACAAATTCTTCTCTTTCTCTAGTGCAGGCTAGAGTTGCGGTCCTGCCTTCTTAGATTGGGAAGGGGGTGTGAGGTCTGGTCCTGAGGTTCCCCCCTCTCCCCACAAGTGCATCTCATCAGGGGTCTCCCTGGAGACAGACAGGGAAGGGAGGCGGGGAGGGGAAGGCTCTCTCCTTAGCCTCCTCCACGCTGGCCGTGGGAAGTGTTGCAGACACTACTCCGCTTCAGGCAGCTCCAGCCATCGCTGGAGCCCTTTGCTGGTTTCTCCATGACCGTGCTGTGAGGGGTTTGGGGGCAGTGCTCACCATGGCCCCTCCATCTCTTGGGAACCTACCAGAGGGGTAGGTTTACCTCCCTTTGGCTCCTGGAGGTATATCCCAGTGGCCCTTTCACCAGGCTGGGCATCCTCTCACATGGCCCTGGGGCCAATTATTCCTGTGGAACCAGCCTCTGTGTCTGGTGCTGGGTCCTGGCTGTAGGGCTGGCTGAGGGGAGTGGCCATTCCTGCTTCTCCCTCTCACGCAGAAACCCCTTCGGGGGGATACAATACTTGGGTCCAGTGTCGGGCCGTTGGGCATCCCACAGCAGCCTTCCAGGACTAGGTGGGAAGTGGGCCGAGTCTCCTCATCAAACCGTCTCCGCCTATCCCACTCCATGCCCGGAAGCCACTCTCTCCCCTCCTGCTTCCAGGAACCGCCACCCTCAGAATTCAATCAACACACCTGACTTGAGGCTCGTGCTTCTCTTTGCAATCTTTTCCTCCCAGGTGAAGTGATCTCAGGGAAAAGAGGGGAAGGCAGAGGTGAGTCTCACAACACAATCCTTGCCATGGCAGTGCTGATGGCTTCCTCTTGCAGGTGTCCTACCTCTTTTTGGCCCTCCGTGGGCTGGATATTTGGACATAAATCTCTCCTTAGTCTAAGCCATCGCATAGCACCAAGTAGCAATGTTTCCCCCTGTTCCCTGTGGACAGAACCCTGGCTGCTGGAAGAGCAGCTCACCGATGAAGGCATTTTTGACAGCTCCGGGCGTCTGAGGCTGTCAGCTGTGCGCCTGCTACAGGATCTGGACTCGTGCTTGTCACCATCATCTCTCAACAGGAAACTCTCACACATTCATCCAGAGAGACCGCAAACCTGAGCCGTTACGAAGCAGACAGATCTTTGTATTTGTGAAAGCTCCCCATTAATACTTCATGGAGAAAAGATTAATAAAACATCATGCAATTAGCTGCTTCCCTTCAGCCGTCACATCTCATTAAGGGCGGCACAAGGCAGCCCCCAGCACTAACGAGCAAGCGGCTGGCCTGGGCCCTGGCTGGTGGGGCAGCCCTGCTGGTTCAGGGGAGCCACAGCCCCAGTTCTGCATTGTCTGGAGAAGAATTTTCTCCGCTAAGTGATGCGATAAATGGGGTTGGCTCTCAGCAGGGCAGCTTTCAGCAGTCACACCTTTATCTGTATCCCAGATTTTTCCCTTCATTTACTCATTTATTCATTTATAGTCTTCTGTGTGCTTGGTGCTGCGCTAGGTGCCGGGTAAGGAGCAGTGGTCTGTAGCTCCGCTTCCGAAGCCCCTGCCGGATGGATCCCATCACAGGCTTGTGCTTTTCCCTCTGAGCCGCTTCCTGTCTGGTGCCCCCTCCCCCCATTCCTCCTGCCTGCTCAGCTCTCATCTTCCACCCTGTGAAGACCCTGAAGGGGTCATCCCGCGTTTTGTGCCTTTGCTCTCGTTCTGTACGAGGCCCCCACCCAGGCTTCCTTCCCTGGACCCCAAAGCTGTACAAAGAGACCCTGTCTCCTCTCCGCTTTATGAAGAACGACATGGAAAAGGCAGTGATGGGGGCCATGAAAACCCCGTTTCAACGCCTCCTTCTTACCTGGGCTAAGAAGAATCACGTGCAGCTAGCCTTTCTCGTCTGAGACTTTGTTTCCTGTTTGGTCGTGTTTTCTTTTCTCTGGAGTAGAATGGTTAGGAGAGGAAAATAGGTTTGAACGTGAATCTCAGGTCCTGGGAGGGTAGCAGGTAGCCTTGGGCAGGTGGCCGCATCTCCGGAAGCCTCAGGGCCCCGGCCTGTGGAAAGAGGAGGACGGTGCCGGCCGCACAGTGTGGCGGAAGGATTCACAACCTACACTTTCTGGAAGGGAAGCTGCGACGGTTACGGTTTGGGTAGTGCTGGGTGGGCATCAGACCCAGAGGTGCTGGGCTGAGTGGCCAGGTCTGCCAGCCCCTAGGGGACAGGTCCATCCCCCCGATGCAGGGCACTGGCACTTTTCTGCATTTTGTTGCCATCTTTAAATGGTGACGCTGTCCCTGCTTCCAGCCTGGCGTCCCTGTGTGGGGCTGTGGCCTTGGTCTGGGATCAGCATGTTGACATGGTGCCCCGGCCCCAGAGACAGGAGCTGACAGCGCCTCCTGACTCCCATCAGACTGAATCAGCTCATGTCCTCCTGCGAAGGCTGTGATCCCTATGAAGCCCAATTAGACCTGTGGGATCGAGAGCATCGGGCTGGAATGTCACGCCTGGCAGCCTGACGGTCCATTCATGTGTCAGGCTGCCTTCTCTGAGCCCTTCTAAGCTGGAGGCAAGAAAACCGGGCCTCAGGGAAACATCCTGAGAGCCAAAGTGACAGAGGAGGGGATGCACTCATAGCTTTGCTTGATCAACCCATACAAGCAGTTTGGATCGCTGTAAAGCGAACGGATTAGGAAATGCAATTATCTGGATAATTGCTTCAGCTCACTAGCCAACTTCACCTCCGTGGATGAGAGAGAGAGGAGGGGGAGGGGGAGATGAAGAGGGAGGGGGAGGGGGAGAGAGAGAGAGAGCGGGAGAGAGGACAAAGTAGGAAGGTTGGTTTGATTTGGACTAGGTCGTGGTGGTCTTCCATGAAGACGGAGAGTTTGGGCTATGTGCACCCACCCCAACCCAGTGCAGTTGGAATCATCTGACAGTCTGAATCACAGACATGATGAAAGCAGATGAGTTTGTTGGGAAGGTCATCGAAGGTCATTGTAGTGAATGCTGTTGCTACCCAGCCTAAATCTCTTTTTTATGTTGGTGCCATCTCCCAGCTTCTGAGTGTTTGCTGCTAATAGCTCACAGCTGTCCCCTTTTTCTAAAGCGTTGTCCTTGGCCAAATTGAGCCACTCTGCCTGAAAAATAGCATGCCCTGCCCGCCGCCTCCCAAGTCAATGGCTGACACTCAGAGGAGGCAATCAATCCACTTTGCCTCAGGGTGGCACCAGCTCTGGTACAACTAGTGCCTCTGAACTTACCTGAGGGCTCAAGCTTAGAGCACATCCTTGCTTGGTTCCTCCCTCTGCCTCATCCTGCTTTGCTCAGCTCCGTTCTTTGCGAGCATGCCCCCAATATATCACTTGAACAAGAATCCCCATCTTAGGCTTTGCCTCTGGGAAACCTGACCTGTGCAGTCATTGTGCACAGGAGAGTGGAAACCTAGTGCTGGGGAGATGAGGCAGGAGGCTCTGCAGTGGTTCAGGCAGAAGCTGATAAGGTCATGACCAGGGAAAGTGGCAATGAACAGAGAGAGGAAGAGAGAGATGCCAGAGACATCAGGATGGATGATCTATCAGGACCCCTGGGTAAGGGGGTGAAGGAGGGGGCAAACATGACTGATACTTCAAGTGGAGGCGAGTGAGGGCACATGTGGTGATGCCACTGGTTAATGAAAGAAGCAATGTATACTGTGTCCTTTCCTATCTCTGGCTCACTTCTCCCATCTTCTCTGGGCCTGTCCCTGTGGCTGCTGCCCCTCTTCCTGGACTTGTTTAGGGTCACAGTTGTACCCTGCATGGCCATCTCCATTCCTCATGTGTGCCATGTCTCTCCAGCCAGATGGTCGTCTCCGTGGGTTCCAGGACTATGCTATGTTCTTTTCTGTGCAGAACTCCACATGTGTTTTTCATATGTTAAGAGACTAAAGAGGTGTTTGTTGATTAATTGCTAGGTTAGCTCTTAAGACTTCCTCCAAACCTTGGTGAGTCCTCCCTGGCCAGGCTGAGGTTTTCAAAGCTATAATGTCATGACCTGTAGACCTTGGTTTCTGGACCATTAACTTATTTCTGTTTCTTCTCAACTTTATTGAGAAATAATTTATTTCGGATAAACCACATCTTTAAAGTGTGTGATTCAATGAGTTTTATCCGTTATTTACATTCATAAAACCATTATCACAATTAAGACAAAAAGCATTTTCATCACCTGCATTCCATCCCCCTTTGCCCCTGGCTCCATGTAACCACTGATCTATTTTTGTCACTTATAGAATAGTTTGTATTTTACAAAAATGGAATCATGTAGTATATGTTCTTTTGCGTTTGGATTCTTTCACTCAGCACAATGTTTTGAGATTCATTCATGTTGTTGAGTGTATTAGCAGTCCATTCCTTTTTTTAAAAAAAATTACACTTTAAATTTTGGGATAATTGTAGATTCACATGCAGTTGTAAGAAATAGTACAGAGAGGTGCTGTGTACCCTTTACCCAGTTTCCTCCAATGGTAACACCTTGCAAAAATATAGTACACCATCACCAACAGGATACTGACATTGATAGCCAGTCCGTCACAGGTTGGAAATCCCTCAGGTTGCCCTTGCTAACCACACCCCCTTTCTTCACTCCCCCCTCCCCCAATTTTAACCCCTAGCAACCACTAATCTGTTCTCCGTATCTATAACATTGTCCTTTTCAGAATGTTATATTAATGGAATTGTTTGTATCACAGTATGTAACCTTTTGGGAGTGCTTTAAAAAAAAAAAGGATTTATTTTTTAGAGTTTAGTTTTAGGTTCACAGCAAAATCGAGTGGAAAGTCAGAGATTTCCCACATGCCCCCTGCCCTCACACAAGGATAGTCCCCCCATTATCAACGTCCCCCACAAAGTGATACATTTGTTACAATTGATGAACTTGTGTTGACACATCATAATCAGCCAAGGTCCATAGTTTACAGGGGGTTTCCCTCTTGGTGTTGTATATTCCCTGGGTTTGGGCAAATGTATAATGACATCTGTCCACCATTATCGTATCACACAGGGCAGTGTCACTCTCCTAAAAACCCTTTGTCCTCTGCCTATTCTCCTTTCCCTCCCTACCCCCACCCCCCCAACCCTTGGCAACCATGGATCTTTCTATTGTCTCCATAGATTTTCCTTTTCCAGAATGTCATGTAATTGGAATCATACAGTATGTAGCCTTTCCAGATTGGCTTTTTTTTTTTTTTTCACTAATAATATGCATTTAATATGCATCTAATAATATGCATTTAAGTTTCCTCCATGTCTTTTCATGACTTGATAGCTCATTTCTTTTAGACAATATTCCATTGTCTTTATGTACCACAGTTGATTTATCCATTCACCAACTGAAGGACATCTTGGTTGCTTCCAAGTTTTGACAATTATGAATAAAGCTGTCATAAACATCCATGTGCAGGTTTTTGTGTGGACATAAGTTTTCAGCTTCTCTGGGTAAATACCAGGGAGTGGAATTGCTGAACCATATGGTAAGAGTGTGTTTCATTTTTTAGGAAACTGCTAAACTGGCAGAAGCATGACAGTTAGAGAAGACAAATTCATATCCAAAATATATACCTAGTCTAGGGAGAATATGTTGCCACCCACCCCACGATGAAATGGGTGCAGTATAATCAACTTGCCACTAGGTGGCTGTCTAATTCCCTTAGGGAATTGTGCCACACTAGGAGCTTGGGGCTGGGCTCTTCTTTTGGTAAGTTAGACCCTTGGTAACAGCAGTAACTAAGTCAGCCTTAGTGAGGGGAAGTTCATGTTGTTGAGCTTGTGTATAGCTGCCATCCCTGCCAACATGCCCACTTCATACATCATCTATAGAGCAAACACTGGGGTGATTGATATCCACAGAACATTCCATCTTGTCCGTGTTATGAAGAGTCTCCTCTGCAGTGGATGTCCTTTGGTGAGCATTCACATGGAACATAAATATCTTTCCATTCTGTGCCCATTCATAGAGAAAGACTCATTCCCATAGCTTTCACAGAATTTAGTAAGTTTTTGGTCACTATTTCTTTAAATATTTGTTTTCTGTGCCAATCTCTTTCTAATTCCGGCACTCCAATGTCACAAATGTTAGACCTTCTGATATTTTCCCATAGGTTCTTGATGCTGTATTCATTTTTAAAATGTTTTATTTTCTTTGTTGTTTAGATCAAATAATTTCTACTGATCTGTTTTTAAGTTTGCTGACTCTTTCCTCTGTCCTCTCCATTCAGTTTTTGAGCTCATTCAGTGACTTTTCAATTTCATAGATTCATAGTCTCCTTTTTAGTTCTCAAGTTTTCATTTTAAAAATAGTTTTTATTTTTCTGCTGATAATGTCTACCTTTCCATTCATTTTGAGAGTATTACCTTTACCTCATGGAACATGTTTATAATAGTTCTTTTAAAGTATTTGTCTGACGATTCCAACATCTGGATCATCTGAGAACTGACATCTGTTGATTGTATTTTCTTTTGAGAGTTGGTAACATTGCCCTGATTCTTTGTGTGCTGAGTACTTTGGAACACTATGTGGTGAATCTTTGGGTCCTGTTAAATTCTCTGCAGAATGTTGATTTTATTGTTTTAGCAGGCAATCAATCTGATTGGGTTCAAACTGCAAGTTCTTTCTTGCCATCTGTGGCAGTGGTTCCAATGTTTATCTGGGTTTCAAAGACTTTGTTATGCTGCTTTGGGTCTATTCCATGCATGTCCCTATCTAGGGCATGGGCAGTGGATGATATTGTAGTTCAGATTTCAAAGTCTTGGCTATGGTGCTTTGGGTTGATGCTGTGCATGTACAGCTTAGAGGTGATCCTGGTGCTTGTGACAGAATAAAGGGATCTCCCTCTCCAGCCCTCTTCTCTCTGAGATTTCCTCCACACTCTTAGCTCTCCAGAGCCCTTTTTCCAGGTCCTCTGCTCTGTTTTTCTCTGGTGTTTTAGAGCCCCTGTCTGCTGTATAGTTCTGCAGTGGCACCACCCTTTGGTCAAAGTCAGAAGATAAAAGAGGGAAAAACTGGGAAACTCATCCCTTGATACAGATCACTGTTTACATGTTGGTTCCCTTCCTTAATCTACCTAATTTGTTAACTTTTCGGAGTCTGCGAGTAGTTGTTTTTTGTACTTTGAATTTTTAGTTGTAACCAGTGGGAGAGAAGGTTGGGGTGGACTTAATTCATTTTGGCTGGCTCTGGAATTTCCAGACAACTGTGTTTTTAGAGCTATTGCTAGGACATTGGAGTATGCTGCCTGAGAGTCGAGTGGCATTATTCCTGCTTCGGAGCTAGTGAACAGAACATGCTGGTGATTGGGACCTCGAGTAGAGGGTGCCACAGAGAAACAGAGGGGCCTGATTGCCACAAAAAGGCTAGAAGTGACTTCCCTTTTTTTTTTCTACTCAGGTAGGTATTTTATTTTATTTTATTTATTTTTATTGAAGTATAGTTGATATATGTTACTTTCAGGTGTACAATATAGTGATCTGACAATCAAATATACTATGAAATGATGACTATGACAAGTGCAGTAACCATCTGTCCCCATGCAAAATTATTACAGTATTATTGACTATATTCCTTATGCTGTATATTACATCCTCATGACATTTATTTTATAACTGGAGGCTTGTACCTCTTCTTTTTTTAAAAAAAATTAATTAATTAATTAATTTTTGGCTGCGTTGGGTCTTCGTTGTGGTGTGCGGGCTTCTCATTGTGGTGGCTTCTCTTGTTGCAGAGCAGGGGCTCTAGGCACACGGGCTTCAGTAGTTGTGGCACGTGGGCTCAGTAGTTGTGGCTCGCGGGCTCTAGAGCGTAGGCTCTGTAGTTGTGGTGCACAGGCTTAGTTGCTCCGTGGCATGTGGGATCTTCCCAGACCAGGGCTCGAACCCATGTCCCCTGCATTGGCAGGTGGATTCTTAACCACTGCGCCACCAGGGAGGTCCCCCTGATCACTTTTTAATTGGATTTTTTTAATATTCAGTTGTGTGATTTCTTTATATAATTTGCATATTAACCCTTATCAAATTTATCATTTGCAAATATTTTCTCCCATTCAGTAGGTTGCCTTTTGTTTTGTTCATGCTTTCCTTTGCTACGCAAAAGGCTTTTTAGTTTGATATAGTTCCATTTATTTATTTTTGCTTTTGTTGCCCTCACCTGAGGAGACAGATCCCCCAAAATATTGCTAAGACTGATGTCAAAGAGTGTGCTGTCTCTGTTTTCTTCTAGGAGTTTTATGGTTTCAAGTCTTACATGTAAGTCTTTAATCCATTTTGAGTTTATTTTTGTATATGGTGTAAGAAAATGGTCCAGTTTGATTCTTTCACATGTAGCTGTCCAGTTTTCCCAACACCATTCATTAAGGAGACTGTCTTTTCTCCATTGTATATTCTTGCCTCCTTTGTTGAAGATTCATTGATCATATAAGCGTGGTTTTATTTCTGGGCTTTCTAGTCCATTGATCTACGTGTCTCTTTTTGTGCCAGTACCAACAGCTTTGTGGTATAGTTGGAAATCAGGGAGTGTGATACTTCCAGCTTTGTTCTTCTTTCTCAAGGTTGCTTTGGCTGTTCAGGGTCTTTTGTGGTTCCATACAAATTTTAGGATTATTTGCTCTACTTCTGTGAAATATACCTTTGGTATTTTGATAGGGGTTACATTGAATCTGTAAATTGCTTTGGGTAGTATGGATATTTTAGGAATATTAATTCTTCTTATCCATGAGCACGGTATATCTTTTCATTTATTTGTGTTGTTTTCAGTTTCTTTTATCATTGTCTTATTGTTTTCACAGTACAGGTCTTTTACCTCCTTGGTCAAATTTATTCCTAGGTATTTTATTCTTTTTGATGAAATTGTAAATGGGATTGTTTTCTTAATTTCTAATTCTGATAGATTGTTATTAGTGTATAGAAATGTTACAGATTTCTGTATATTAGTTTTGTGTCCTGCAACTTTACTGATTTCACTTATTGATATTAGTTCTAACAGTTTTTGGGGGAGTCAATAGGATTTTCCATATATAGTATCATGTCATCTGCAAACAGTGATAGTTTTATAGAAGTGACTTCCTTGATCATTTGTAAGCAGATTTCTATTTGTTTTTGGAACATGCTATGCATGTTATTTGCTACCAGATTCTTTGGAAATATGAGATTTTTGCTTAAACCATGATGTCTGCTGAGGTGTAAATGGCAATTGGTGCCTGCAGTAACCAAAGGATGTCATTAGTATTACACGGGCTCTTTAGCTGAGTCCCTGAATGGGTCCTGAAACTCCTGGTATGGCCATATATGATTTTTTTCATCTTCTTCTTCTTTTTTAAAATATTTATTGATTTATTGATTTGGCTGCACCTGGTCTTAGTTTCGGCATGTGGGATCTAGTTCCCTGACCAGGGATCGAACCCGGGCCCCCTGCATTGGGAGCAAGAAGTCTTAACCACTGGACCACTAGGAAGTCCTGATTTTTTTCTTCTTGTAAGAACGAATAGCAGTAATAATTTTAGAGTCTTTCCTTAAGTAAGGGAGACCAAAACCTTTGCACCCCAGCTTGGAAGGTTTGCTGCATATCCATACCGGGGAGAGAGAACATTATTCTCGTTCTACTGTTTAAACCTCCTTTGTTTAGCAATAATATTTATTAAATCTTTTGATATATATGTAGTTTTTTTTTTTTTTTTTTAAGATGTGAGGTTCAGATTGAACTTCATTTTTTTTTTTCATGGTAGAGTTGAAGGAAGAAGCCTCTACTCATTTTTTTTAAAATTAATTAATTAATTAAAAAAAATTTTTGGCTGTGTTGGGTCTTCGTTTCTGTGCGAGGGCTTTCTCCAGTTGCGGCAAGCGGGGGCCACTCTTCATCGTGGTGCGCGGGCCTCTCACCATCGCGGCCTCTCCCGTTGCGGAGCACAGGCTCCAGACGCGCAGGCTCAGCAGTTGTGGCTCACGGGCCTCGTTGCTCCGCGGCATGTGGGATCCTCCCAGACCAGGGCTCGAACCCGTGTTCCCTGCATTGGCAGGCAGATTCTCAACCACTGCGCCACCAGGGAAGCCCTATATGTAGTTTTAATCAAAAGGAATTTGTATTTAGCTTTTACTGCTCAGCAGAAGTAAATAAAAATACTAAAGATAAATGTGTTCCTTTGATTCCCAAATAAAGCAAAAGGAAGTTGCAGTTGGAGTTTGCCTTGAACCCACAATTTTTGCCCAGCAAAATTAATACAAAGGGTCATAACATTCAAGTCTGCCTTTTCCTGGGACAGTTTGCTTGGGCCTGTGGGGGTTCAGCTGTAAGTTGCAGGCAACCCCTTTGTAACTGGCTTCAGTCAATGAGGGAGAAGTGTCAGAGCTGGGGTCAAGGACTTTTAGATAAGGGGGATATTCTGCTAGTTGGGGAAATGGTTGGGTAGAATGCAGGATGGACAAGATATTTCTTGGATTTTGTGTTTGACAGATTTAAAAGGCATGTGAGACCTTTGGCCAGTCTCTGTCACCTAGGGTTTTGAAAACTTTAATTTTATCCTAATTAAAAATAATTGAAGTGCCATTTACTCCAGGGAGAGGGGCAGCCCCAGGGTTGGTGGGCCCTAAAGCATTAGACATGTCTAAGCCTCACAAACTTTTCATCCTTTCCCCGGGGTCCCTCCTGAGGCAACACTTTCTTATGGTAATCCTCACTGAGGGCTCAAGTTTAAAGAAGCGCCATAATGAGTGTTTGAAGGAGGAAGTTAAGAAAAGCTGCCTTCATTCCTTTTTTCTGACTAAGAAGCTTACTAATTAGGGTCCCCAGACAGCATGGTTCAAGCCATTTGGCACAATCTTACTATAGATTAAAATGCCCTCACCCCCCAGGCCCCCAAACAAAAGCCAGAGTGCCAACCAGGGGGACAGTACTGGGAGGGGGCTTCTTGTAGTAGTCTGGGGTAGAAAGAACCAAAGACCAGTACCGTGAGTCAAAGCCAAAATCAACACCACGACCATGGCATGGCGGGGAGGGACGTGAAAGGGGGCCTGAATGGACAATCAGGAGTCAAGCTGGACATGGAAGGAATGGAAGTGGTTCTGGAACAAAGTGGGGTGGTCCTGTGGTGGTTGCTGGCTGGCACTGGTGCAGGCGAAGTTTACCTTTGTTGGTTGGGAGGAGTGGGGGACTGGTGTAGATGGGCTTGTTAGGTGGCCCTGAAGGTGTAGGATCCAGTCAGACAATACTGAAGGGGACTCTCAGTGTTTATTTCCCTTCCTCTCTGTCATGGTTGTGGCTATAGAATCAGTTGTAAATAAATGACATTTTCAACTTGTACATTTTCCCATTTTACGGTTATAAGTATTGCTTTAAAATATTTTATTATTAAAAAAATGTGCTGAATGGTTAAAAAAAAGCACAACTTGGAAAGCACAAAAGAGAATTAAGAAGAGAATAAAAATGCACCAGGAATTAGACCATCCGGAGATAACTATCATTGGTATGTTGGTGAATTTCCTTCCTGGTATTTTGGATGTTAAAAGAAACTTGTTGAGCTTGTGTGTTTTCAACCAGATGAGCTGACCAGGTGAGGCATGCTGTCTAGGTGTGAACCACATCAGCCAGAGCAGAGACCTCCAGCTTGAGTGTTGACTGGAGAAATCTCCAGACACATTTGCCCTGAGTAGGTGGACCCTGTTAGTGGTCCGACATTATTTTGTCAATATCATTGGTGTGTTTCATTACGTGGAGCATCTGATCCCATTTGGACACAAGACCTGGGAAACTAAAGCCCAGAATTATGATCCGGTTAAGGGAATAGTTCTGCTTCTTATGCAAGTCTAAGGAGGCCCATTTTCAAGTCAGTGTCATTACAGTCACTCAGTGGGGGAGCATAGTTCTCCAAGCATCTTCTGTAGTAAGACCTTATTACGATGATGGGTGTAAAGAAATATCCATGAGACGTGCACATCAGATGATAACGAGAACCCCAAACTGTGACATGTCCAATGAACTGTTTAATTGGAAAGGATTTTATCGGAGATGGCGGCCACCCTCCTGACTCTCCAACTATGATGGGAAGTTATGGAGTGTCGATCATCATCAACGCTGCCCACAAAATGACTGGATGAAATCATATAAATGCAAATTATGCTGTAATTAAAGAGGAAAGAGGCAAGAAGCAAAAACATTTAGATGAGCATGGCCTTCAGGGTCCTCTGTTGCCTTTGAGAGTCCCGGAAGGCTCTGAGGGTTTGCTTTGAAATCATCCCCTTACGCTGTTGACAGGGGCAGGAGGTTAATGAAGAGAGCTGCGGCAGTGGTTTTGAGAGAGCTGGCATGCCATTTCGGAGTGACAATCACTAGGGGGTGTCAGATTGATGGTTCTCTGACCCCTCCCGGCAGGAGGAAGAGCAGGCTCCCTGTTATTTACTTTGTCTCCCCACCACCGGTTATCTTCCAGGGACCCAGCATTGGGGCTGATGGAAAAGGAAGAAAGAAAAAGTGTTCTTCATATGGGGAGGCAGTGCTAAGACCGTTTTCATGGGCTGTAATGACATCTCTTTTTAATTTAATTTTTTCACCAGTTCTAACATTCAATTTCAGAATAAAGTAAAAT
This sequence comes from Eschrichtius robustus, assembly GCF_028021215.1. Taxonomy (NCBI): domain Eukaryota; kingdom Metazoa; phylum Chordata; class Mammalia; order Artiodactyla; family Eschrichtiidae; genus Eschrichtius; species Eschrichtius robustus. Next base: position 22,454,045 of record NC_090829.1, on the reverse strand, counting down.
AAAATAAAATAAAATAAAATAAAATAAAATAAAATAAAATAAAATGAAATAAAAACAAGTGAAACTCTCTTTTTCCACTTTCAGCCCCTGCCCAGCACCCCGACCCTCCAACCTCAACCACAGGAACTGCTGTTATTAGATTTCTGGGTGTCCTTCCACAGTGTCTTTGTGCTTATATATGCAAACATTAATATATACTCTAATTTCCCTCCATTTTTATGTGGAAGGTAACATACTGTATTTTATACCTGGTTCTTTTCATTTAATATATCATGAAGCCTTTTCCATACCAGTCCATGGAAAGCATCCTTATCCTTTTCTACAGCTGTGTATTACTCTATGGATGTACCATACTTACTAATCCCCATTCATGGACATTTAGTTTATTTCCAATTTTGCTACTGCAAACAAGTGTCACTGTTTTGTATGTCTGCTTTCCCCTGGGTTCTGCGCTCCATAGAGACTATGTCCCGGGCGTTATTCATAACACATAATACAGTTTCTGATACATAGTGGATGCTCAGTAAATGTGAGTGGTGGAATCCAGTTAAATAGAACACCAAATAATCCATATAGACAGCCATGGTGAACACAGCTGTCAGCCTGCCCGCTGGGGTGATTTCAATAGGCCTGGTAAGACCTTCCTTCCCTCCCCAACTCAACTCCAAATCTTCTGGATCATAGCTGGAATCCCTCTATTCCTTTCATCCCTTTAGCTTCCTGCTCTCACTTGTTAAAGAGCAAAAGCTCCACCCTGGTGTTTGCCAATCATGCACCTCTCAGTGGGGGTCTTCATGCTCTCAGAGGAGGTCTCCCCTCTCCTGGCCACATCACACATTCTGACCATTTGGGAGGCAGAGGGACAGACACGTACAAGTGAGTCAAGTCATAACTGGCTCTCATTCATGCTGTCAGGTGGGCACTTACTTGGTCCAGGGCCTCAGAACAGAGACTCTGTGCTCAAATCTCAGCTCTGCCACTTCCTAGTGGGTGGCATTAGGCAAGTTGCTTAATCTCTGTGTCTCCATTTTGGGTTTTTCTTGAATTTTTGAATTTTATTTTATTTATTTTTTTTTACAGCAGGTTCTTATTAGTTATCCATTTTATACATATTAGTGTATATATGTCAATCCCAATCTCCCAAATATCGTATATTAATGCATATATGTGGAACCTAGAAAAATGGTACAGATGAACCAGTTTGCAGGGCAGAAATAGAGACACAGATGTAGAGAATAAACATTTTTTTAAAAAATTTATTTATTTATTTATTTATTTATTTATTTATTTTTGGCTGTGTCAGGTCTTCGTTTCTGTGCGAGGGCTTTCTCCAGTTGCGGCAAGCGGGGGCCACTCTTCATCGCGGTGCGTGGGCCTCTCACTCTCGCGGCCTCTCTTGTTGCGGAGCACAAGCTCCAGACGCGCAGGCTCAGTAGTCGTGGCTCACGGGCCCAGCCGCTCCGCGGCATGTGGGATCCTCCCAGACCAGGGCTCGAATCCGTGTGCCCTGCATTGGCAGGCAGACTCCCAACCACTGTGCCACCAGGGAAGCCCAGAGAATAAACATTTTTTTAATCTGTAAAATAGAGATACTTACATTTATACCAACCTCATAGGGTTGTGGATGGGATCAATGAGCTAAAGTATTTATGACAGTGCCTGGCATGCAGTAAGTGCTGGTAAGGGTTTGCTATCATTGTAATTGGCCCTCAGGGTGGGGAGGGGAGTGGGTGCCTGCTATCCACTCTGAGTCTCTGCCAGCACTCCTGGGCAACCTCTCAAAGCTGGGAGGGGTTGGCACTCTCCTTACTGCTTTCCTGGGTCACTTCCTTTGACACCAGTCAAAGCAGGATGGCTTGCATGAACTTCACTAACATTACATGCTCCTTTCTTGTGTTGCATTTGCCTTGTTAGTCTCCTGGGAATGAGCACACAGATCTTTGATGAGTTTTGCTTAAGAGTAATAAAAAGTAGCCAGCTTATTAATTCCATCAATTTCCAAGTTAGAAGGAAAAATCATGTCATGATGATAGCTCAGGGCAAGATTTGACTGTGGGTTTCCTGTATCAGTGGTTTTATCAGATAGGAAAGGGAATGAGAGGCAGGGCCTACCCTGTATTGTTGCAAGGTTTCTACATTTTTACGTGAAATAGTACAATTCTAACTTTAAGTAGATTGAAAAATTAAGGATGTATATCATAATCCCTACAACAACCCCTAAAAAATATAATTGAAAGAGACATAGTTGAAAAGCCAAAGAAGCATTCTAAAAATTATTAAATTAATCCAAAAGAAAGCAGGAAAGGAGGAGGAGAGGAACAAAATCAGAGAACACAAATAGAAATCACATAAAAATGCTTAATCACTATTCAAAAATAAAATAAATATATCATTGATACATGGAACAATATGGATGAATCCTTAAATTCATCCAGAATAAGCATCAAAAAAGAATGCATACTGTGAATCTTTATTTTCTATATCTATATCTATTTATCCATCTAGCTAGCTAACTAGGTATCAAATTCACTTGTATGAAGTACTAAAGTACTGAACTGAATCTATGGTGGAAAAAATCAGCAACCATTGCCTTAGTGGGAAGGGGGCAGGGATTTAACTGGAAGGGGCATGAGGGGATTTTCTTGGGTGATAGTTATATTATGTATCTTCAAAGAGATTTGGGTTGAATGTGTGTATGCATGTCAGATTCATCAAATGGTACACTTAAGATTTGTGAGTTTCATTGTATGTAAGTTTACCTAAAAAGAAAAAAGTAAATTAATATTCACTTTAATTATGGTACACATGCTAAAATATTTAGGGTGAAGTTTACTGATTTCTGCAACTTACTTTCATAAAAAATAAGGTAAATGATGGATAGAGAGATGGATAGATGGTAGATATATAATAAAACAATTATAATCAAATGTCAATTGTAGAATCTAGTTAGTGAATACATGGTATACATTTTTTCAACTTTCCTGTATGTTTGAAAGCCTTTATAATGAAAAATTGGTAAAAAAAAAACCAAAAAAACAGGTGAAACAAACCATTTTCAGATAAAACCTGAGGAAATTTGTTGCCAGCAGACCTGAACTACAATAAATGCTAAGAAAGTTTCATGTGGAAGGGAAATGATACCAGGTGAAAATGTGAATCTGTAAGGAGGAAAGAAGAACCCTGGAAATCAGAAATAGCACATATTGTTTTTCCTCTATTTTCTATGTTACTTAAAGCCAACTGACTGTTTAAAGCAAAAATGATGACAAATGTATTGTGGCATTTAAAATATATGTAGAAGTGAAATATACAACAACAAGAGTACAAAGGCAGGAGGGGGTGTAAAGAGAATTATGCATTGTAAGTTTCTTCATTGTAAAGGAAGTAATATTAATTTCAGACAGAATGTGATAAGGATATATCTTTTAATTATGAGAGAAACCACAAAACATAAACAAAAAGAGTTATAACTAAATAGCCAATGAATAGAATGTAGAATTGAAAAATGCTTGATTAACCCCAAATGAAAGAAGGATAAGAGGAAGAGAAAACAGAGTAGATAAGTAAAAAATAAGAATTACATTAAATGTAAATGGACTAAACATGCTGCTTAAAAGGCAAGAGATTCTCAGACCAGATAAGAAAGCAAGACCTAAATCTATGCTGTTTAAAAGATATACACTTGAAATACAAAGACACAAGGAGGTTAAAGTAAAAGGAAGGAAAATATATGCCGTGCAAATACTAAGCACAAGAAAAGCTGGTGTGGCTATATTACTATCCCAGAAGGAGCATTACCAGAAATAAAGTGGGTCATTTCATAGTGAGGGGCTGCGTTTTGGTTTAAACATCTCTAATAAGGATTCTGAATTTCAATCAGAATATTTGCCAAAACAGCTGTTTTGTGTTTGAGTTCTGCATTTTTTATTTCTCTTCCTCTCACGTCTCATCTAACTCCTTTCTCTCTAATATTATTAATTTGTAATTAAGTGCTTTTCCCATTTTTATTTCTTTAAAAACTAATTAGCAAAAATAAAATTTAAATAATTGCCCATAGTTTCCCCTTCATAACAATACATCTGCCTTCCTTTTGTCTTGTCCCTCTGTAGTCCTGGTGCATATGCATTTACAGTTTTTATAGCTGAAATTATAACATGGGTACAATTTTGTGTTCTGGTCATTCTCTTATATCAGTAAAACACCCTGTTTATGTTGCATGTATTATGGCAAGTTTTCTCAGCCTTGGCACTATTGAAATTTTGCACCAGATTTGTTTGTGGGGAGCTGTCCTGTGCATTGTGGGTGGCTTAGCAGCACCCCTGAACTCCACAATTACTAGATTCCAGTAGACCCCAACCCTCTAGTTGTGAAAATCAAAAATGTCTCCTGACTTTGCCAAAAGTTCTCTGGGAGGTAAAATCACCCATCGTTGGGGACCACTGAATCTGGGAATCATTTTTGTTCACAGCCTAACATTATATACATTTAGTTGAAGACTCATACTTTGCCAAAATAATTCCTATTACTGGACATATTATTTCCAACACTCTCCATTTTAAATTTCACTATAAGAGGCAAGCTCATAGCCATTCCTTTCTTCTAGGCTACTTATTTTCCTTAGAGTAAATTCCTGGGTATGGGGTATGTGGGTTCAAGGACATTTGACCATCTTCTTTTGAGGACTTTGAGGAGAAGAGTGATCCTCAGAGTGATCGAAAGCTGGGGCTTTCCATGCCCTGAATTAGTCCCCTGCCAATATAAATCACACAAATCATTTAGGACCCATCTGTGTCATGGAGAAAAGTGCTAGGTGACTTACACATTTTGGTGCTGGGTCAACAAATTAGTTATCTGAGCTATAAATTACTGCAGTGATCCATAAATCAAATCTGTATTATATAAATCAAAAGATACAGATGTATGATGGGAATTTAAGAATACTAATTTATAAAATGCATTATGATAAATTGAACCACGCAATAAAGGAAAACTGTGGCACATCCATCAGTGCCTTCTCACCCAAGGAGATATTAGACGCCCAGACTGGCAGCAAAGGAGCTGGCAAGTAAAGTCAATAGACTCTGCATGGAAGGGGAATGTGGAAAACTCTTAGTGATTCCTGCAAAATAGATTGCTGATGTATATTTTAACTTTCAAGAAACATCTAAAGTGCGGTTTTCCTTTTCTGTATTTTTTTTTGTCCAGAGTGTCTGGTGCCACTGGATTTAAGGATGGTTTAGACAGTAGCCAAGCTTTTTCTTGCTTCTGTGCACGCTGCTGTTCCAGCCTGGAATTCCCTCCAGTTCTCTCTCTTCTTCACTTATATTCATCCTCCGGTTCTCAGTTTGAATGTCCTTTCTTCAGGGATACCTTCCCCCACGCCCCTGACTGGATCAGGTCATCCTGTCAAGGGCTGCTATAGCTTCCCGCTTCCTCATTGCTTATGTATACATTCCCACCCATTGTTCATGCCCATGATCGCTCTCCCGCATGAGAGCATAAGCTCCAGAAGGAAAATAGTAGCGTCTGCCTTATCCTCTGCTATATATCCAGTACCTACTACATTGCCACAGACTACACACGCTAGTGTTTCTGGAATAAATGAATGACAGGAGAAAGGAGGGTCTCATAGGTAGGGGCTGGGGGCTTGGAGATGCCATCTCTGGCAGATGCTGGGTCAGTGATGCGTAGTATTTATTCTAAACTTCCTCAGCTGTTTTATGAGAACTTATTAAAGGCATGTTGTGGGTCGATAAGTTTGAAAAAGTTGCATATTTCATTCCCCACTGGGAGAGTTGGGATGCACATCACCATAGGAAAGGCTCTTCTAGTTAAAAATGTTAAATATTGTTTCACTGAGGTCAGGGTATCCAAACAGGGGGAGGTTATCTGGGCTGGGAGTTTTGCCGGATCCAATCACCAGCCCCTGATGAACACAGTTTTCTTAGGCGTTTCATGGTCTCCCCATCCTGGACAAGGGGATGCCAGAGACACAGGCTACAAATCCTTTCCTACCAAGAGATCGTGTCTTGTTGGGGATACACATACGTACCTGTAACTGAAATCTCAGCCAAACTCTCTGGGGTACGAAACAAAAATTTATTTTTTTCTAACCACAGCCTTTAAACCTGCTCTGTTATATTTCCCTTCCCCACCTCTTGACAAGAGTTCCTGCAGACCCCGCGATTTTATGGTTCCTTTAACTATAGAAATAGTCATCCTGAAAATCAAGACTCACATTCACGCAGCAGCAAGTCCTTCTGGTTAAATCCCCACTTCAGCTTCTCTCCCATCCAAAGCCTCTCCTCCCCCAGCTCAGCTGTGGCCTGTGACTGAGCTCTTCTTTTATTCTCTCTTCATCTTCAGCTCTTCTGGGGTGGGCAGGAGGAGGGGGACTTAAAGACAAGGGGCAAAGCCTTTGTGCTTAACGGGCCCTGCAGTTGTGGTCCCCTCTCCACACGCGGGAGCTGGCCGTGGATGGTCTCCGGGTCATGCTGGCTGTCTTGCAGGTAAATATGTGGACTTTTCTGCAGCCCCTCAGGAAGGGGCTCCTCACTGTCCAGGTCCCTGACCTCTTGGGACACTCCTGTCCGCCCCCCAACCCAGGCTTTTCCTGGGGGAGCCCCTTGCCCTGGCAGCCCGTCCCTGGGGTGGCGCCAGCCCACTTCCTCCCATGGCACTGGCTAGGACCATGGGAGGGGCACCCTTGTCCCTCCAAGCTCTGTGGCTCTGTCACCTCACGGGGCTGTCATGGGCTGCTCTCCAGCCTCCCACCTTCAGAGTTCTCCAGGTGGCTCTCAGGAGACTGGGGCCCCTCCCTCCCAAAGTCCAGGCAACGCACAGCCAAGCCTCCCGAGAGCAGGCTCCCCACAGTCTGCGCCGGGGCAGCCTTGGGGCCGGCTTCTGGCTGGAGAGGGGCAGCCAGCTCCCTTTCAAAAGCACCCTCCACCTTTCCGAGTGGTGCCCCAAGAGCCCTCTTCACCTGGCTCGGCTGGCCGGGAGCACTCCCATCCCTCTTCAAGGCCATTGCCTCCAAGGACTCCCTCCCCCATCAATGACCTCCTCTGACTTTCCAGGCTGTGTATACAGGAGGGTGCAGTGGTGGGGTCAGGCTTACAGGACCTCTAGCTTGTTTCTTAGTAAGCACCTTGGGGCTTTCTCCATAATTAGGGGCACTTAACACTAAAGACCCTCAGCTGTGGGGCTGTGATTCTGAGCTAAGCAGGAAAATCTTTCATCCTTCTGTTCGTGCGCAGGTGAATGGGCAGCATCAGACCACACATGACAATGGACTTGGCTGGAGGTCTTTGCAATGCTCAAGGCATGTTTGGAATAGGACAAGACCACAGATCTGAGAGTCCGGGGAGGTTTCCAGTGGGAGTTGGGGCCTGATCTGAGCCTTGAAGGATTTTTTTTTTATTTAAAAAATTGCATTATAAAAGTTATATAGGTTTCTTCTAATAAACAACCACAAGATAAAATAAAACTCCCTTCCTTCTGGTCTCACTTTCCCAGGATAACCTCTCATAGTAGCTCTGTATTGCCCTAGACCTTTTAAAATGTATACATAGGAACTTCCCTGGTGGCGCAGTGGTTAAGAATCCACCTGCCAATGCAGGGGACACGGGTTCGGTCCCTGGCCCGGGAAGATCCCACATACCACGGAGCAACTAAGCCCGTGCACCACAACTACCGAGCCTGCGCTCTAGAGCCCGTGAGCCACAACTACTGAGCCCACGTGCCACAACTACTGAAGCCCGCACACCTAGAGCCCGTGCTCTGCAACAAGAGAAGCCACTGCAATGAGAAGCCTGCGCACTGCAATGAAGAGTAGCCCCCACTCGCTGCAACTAGAGAAAGCCCACGTGCAGCAACGAAGACCCAACACAGCAAAAATAAATAAATAAAATGGTTAACTTAAAAAAGAAAAAAGAAATAAAATATTTTAAAAAAAGTATACGTAAACACACACATCCGAACCACAAATAAAGCACAAGATTTTTTTTTTTTTTTAAGACCATGTGTACCGGCTTGAAGGATTTTGAACAGTCTTTCACCAAATATTTGTGTGTGGCTGTGGCTTGGGATGACACCGTGCTAGTTACTGAGGGCAGGGAGACAAGGCACGCTGGCCAGGCTTGGAGGAACAGGGCTGCTGGATGTGGCTGTGCCTGGGTCCTGTCGTCCAAGCACATGCCCTGGCTGTGTGCATCCCGGGAAGGTGCCCTGGAGGGAGGGATGCCTTTTCATAATTACAACAAAGGCATTGGCTCCCTGAGAAAGGTCCAGCTTACTGGTGGAGCCAGAGAAGGGAACAGACCACTCTAATGCTGGAACAAGGCTCGAGGGTGACCCAAGGCCTTGTGCGCAAGGAGATAGGAGATCTCCACACCAAGGGAGCATGAGCTGTGAGGCCGGGGCTTCTGCCTCTGGGGTCTGACAGTTTACCTGGGGTGAAACACACACCTGAGATACATGTCAACAAATTGACCAAATGGACCGTGGTGACGTGCTGAAGTGTGAGATACAGATGGTATTCTAGACATCTGGCTTCTGTGTGGGGACAAGCCAGCCAGGCTTTCTAATGGTCAGTGTAACTCCTCTGCTCAAAACCCTTCACTGGTCTGTCTCCTGTCACCTTCAGGAGAAAGAAAACCCAAACTTCTTTGCAGGGCACATAAGGAGGGCCCTCTGAGATCTGAGTGCTCCCCACCACTCCAGCTTCATTTCCTGGCCCTTGGGTGTTCCGGGACCCTCCACGCACACGGAGACTCTCGGAGTCCCCAAAGCACCCTGTCCTCAGGGCTCTGCAGTTTCTCAGCCTCGGCACATGCTGCTCTCAGTCTGGATGACCTTATGTGCCCCCTGCTGCCCCTCCCTCTGTCTGGCTAACTCTCCCTTGGTTCCTAACCATGGCAATGCCCGTGGGGTTTGGGAACTTCCTCCTAGAAACCACTTCTTCTTCTTTTTTTTTTTTTTTTAAATGTTATTATTGTCTTTTTAGTTCTTTTTTTGAAAGAAACCACTTCTGATCTTTCTTTTAGTTTAAGTGGAGTTGGGAGCAGCCTAGCTGGTGATATACTTTCTCCTATTCTGTCGTTCATTCCTAAAACTTCACGGCAGACAGAGGGCGAAAGGAGGTCCAGATAACCCAGTGTGGGTCTCAGAGAGGGAGTCCTGCTGGAAGAGACACTGAGCCTTTGTCCAAATTAAACTTTACTTGCAGCGGCAAACCATTACATGCTCTGCTGAGGTAGAAAATGGCATTTTTCTTTAAGCTCTGTTATGTTTGAAAGTTATTTGAATAATAGTATACTCGTATATCCAAATCAATTCCTTGTTGGAATCACTCTATGCTTTTGAAACATCGTCTTTGAGGACACACGTATTTCATCTTGGTGGAATATCATTCCGTTTGTTGACACCATTCAGCCTCAGTGTCCATTTGCAGCCAGAATTAACATGAAGGAGCTCCTAATTGTGTTCTGTGAATCAAAGCCCAGAAAAAAACGTAAAAATTTGTCTCAAAAAAGAAAACAGACTTCTTATATATGAAGTCTTCTGGGTACTCTGGAAAGCCTGAGATTGTTTCAACCAGCAGAACAGGTTAGGCTATTTGTGCCAGTATTGGCTATGAGTGATGGATGGATTTTCCTTCCTGGGCACCGAGGAAGGTGGATGATGAAAAATGGTGACCCTGCCGCTTGCACAGACCCTTCCATCTGCCCTGTTGCTCCCATCTCCTGCTTTGTGAAATTCATCAGGTGAGCACTGTTCTAATGGCTGCTCCAACCAAAACAGTAAAAACCTATCAGGGGAGCTACCTATTTGTATCCAATTGTGTTAACTTCCCACTAACATGCTTTTCTCTGCCCTGCCCTTAACTTCCTTTGATGGATGTTGTAAGAAACTGATGGGTGAAGCCCTCTATGGTATTTATTGTAGCTGGTTGGTGAGGATATTGTGTACTAAATCAGTCGACCTTGTTTGAAGAGCCATCTGAAAAATTTAAAGCTTGAGTCCAAGAAAGGCATTGTTTCATCTGCAAAACTACGATGCTTTATTTTTCGTGGATGGATTCAATTTCGTAAATGATTGTCTTGCTGTGGCTGCCAGGAAACTCAGAGCCATATTTGCAGTCCAATTTTTACCAGTGTATGACCCTGTGAACCTATATTTATGTATGCTGTCCCTTGATTCACCTTTCTATTTTATTTACACTTCTTTTCTGATTTTATTTGATGTATATTTATATTCATATCTCCAGCTCTAGCCCCTTCTATCAAACACACAGAATGAGTAGAGCCCAACAGGGTGCTAGCAGAAGATAAGTATTTATATTTTCCACTACAGTCCCATCAGACCTGCTCTGTGGCTCATACTTTCTTGCACCTTGGATAAAATCCCTGTGAAGTTCCCTAACTTTTCTTGACACTCTTGGGGAAAAACATATTTTGTTCACTTTCAAACACCAGAAGTCTCATCTTAACTAGTTACAATGTTCACTCCAGAGCAGTAACCAAAATTCAGAACTTTCTTCCAGGTTAAACTTCTCCAGCTTTGAGCTCACTTCTGGATGGGAACCTTGTTGGGGAGTTGTGGACTGGGGGGGTGCAGTCAGCATCTCTTTTGCCCCAAATTGCTGTTCTAACTGCCTGCACCCTCTTCCCCAGATTGCCTGTTGCTCCTCCTGAGTTGGATGGAAGATAAGGGGTAAGAAAGCTCTTACCTGGCTGAGGTTGCCTTGTCCTAAGGTAGAAACAGTCTTGGTCTTTGCAATATGACCCACTCAGCTTCCATAATGAAGCCTGGGGGCTAAAATACAACACATGTCTCTGCCCTGCTGTCGGTGGAAGGCAATTTGCTCCTGGGACACCTCAAGCCAAATCTCATACACTTCTCTAGACCAAGGTGTTGCATTTGTCTCTGTACCTGTTACACTCTAAAAGCACAGGGCAAACTCCCCAGATAGTTCTTGAGATGCCCTTTCTGGATCTTCTTAACTTCACAGTTTGGCTGTGGGCTTTCAGAGAGCAACCTAGGAGGGTTTAGTGAAGGGACTATGGACAGGGGTGTGCCAAAGTAACAACAAAAGAAGGTGAGGCTCCCAGATACCAGCATTGTGCCCTGAAGAGGGTAGGGGAGCGAATGGTGCACTTGGGGAAGATAGGCTGCCGGACAGATGCAGTGGCTACAAGGAACCAGCCATAGCCAGGTAGGGGTGTGTTATGGGTTGAATTGTGTCCCCTCAAAAACATATATTGAGGTACTAACCCCCAGTATTCTATGAATGTGACCCTAATTGGAAATAGGGTGTTTACGGATGGAATCAAGTTAAGATGAGGTCATTAGGGTGGGCCCTAATCCAATATGACTGGTGTCCTTATAAGAAGAGAAGACAGAGACAGAGACACAGACCAAGAGAAGATAATGCCAGGTGAAGACGGAGGAAGAGATTGGAGTGATGCGTCTACAAACCAAGGGACACCAAGGATTGCTGACAACCACCAGAATCTAGGAGAGAAACAGGGAACACGTTCTCCCTTGAGCCTCCAGTGGGAGCCAACCCTGCCGACATCTAGATTTTAGACTTCCATTCTCCAGAACTGTGACAGATACATTTCATTGTTTTAAGCCATCCAAGTCTCTGGTAATTTGTTGTGGCAGCTCTAGGGAATCAACACAGGGTGGGGTGGAAAAATTCCTTCAGCTCTGTTCTCCTGCCTTCTTCTCTCATGGTGGTGCCTCTCACTGGACAGGCCCCCACTCTCTGGAAGCCAGAAAGCAAAGGAGCAGCTGTGCAGTCTCTAGAGGTCAGCCTCTGGGCACAGGGCGGGGCGGAGGGTGGAGGGAGGGTGGTTGTAGGTGGAGAATAAGCCCAGCCAGCCCTGCCTCCGGCTTCTGTCTTCTTCACTGTCAGAGCCAGTGGTGGCAGGGGATCCATCCGAAGGGCACTGGAGAAACTGCTGCCTCGACCCCTCTTTTCTGCCCTTTGAATCTGGTTCTTTCGTGAGCACCAGGGGCTTGGAACACAGCTGGCTCCTCAAAACTGCATCTTGGATCGGAAGTCGGCTTTCCCAAGAGAACGACGTTATAACCAGGCGAGGAATGGTATTTCCGTGCTGAGAAAGGCAGTGATGTACAGGCTAAAAGGCTGGGGAACCATAAATGTGAAAGGCTGTGCAAACTCATTTGTAAGCAGGCAAAGTCAAGTCAAAACTGCATGGAGATGAATCAATTGTCACCCTCTGGTTTGGCTGGCTCCCAGGGCTGGCTACTTCTCCTTGCAGGGCTGGCTGTGGATGGCGCCAGGTGTAGAGACCCAGCACAGCGCTGGCACATATTAGGTGCTCAGCAAATATGACTTCCTCTCTCCTCCTGCTCAGCCCCTTTCCTCACCTCCCCTAACTGGCACTGTAAAGAACATGACATTGAACGCGCAAGGCACAGCATCAGTGTATCAGTGCTACACGGAGTCCACCTGTACTGATGGAAACCCTTGCTGCTTTCACAATGAGCGCTCTCCTGGGGGAGAGCAAGTGCTCTCGTGAGAAAAGTGATGAATTCAATCACATGGGTCTCAAGGGAAGTGGAAGGGCAGGGTGAGGGCTGAGAGTTAAGAACAACACTTGCACCTTATGACAATCGCATCAGAATTGTAATCCCATTGAGGGATCCCATAAAACTTGGATGAGGGTAGCTGCAGTGGGTGTTCTGCTCATATCTCCTCAGAAGTTTTCAACATTTCCACCTGTGCCAGCCCGACACCCAGGAGCCAGCACCTGCATCTTTGTTAGGGTTGCCCTTGGGCTACTGGAAGCCCCTTTGTCCCTGTGCATTGCTGGCTGGAAGTGCCTATGAGTTAACGTCCCCCTGGGGTCTGTCCTTAACCACTGGCTGATGGATGTCCAGGCAAGAGTCTCCTGGCTCCCTGGGGCCAGGATAACTGTGAGCCATATTTTTGTGTCACTTTTCAGAGTTCTTCCATGAGATTAAATGTCAGTCTTCCATTATGGTAGTTGGCTTAATAACATGCTTTTACTCATTGCCTTCACCTCCGATGACTACCAGCCCCCTCTGCTACCACTGTTCCTGTACTTCCTATAGATGGTTTGTCCTCCAATGCTTGGTACAGGCTCTGCTTCTGGGGCAACCCAAACTAAGACAGGTGGCAAGCTTGGCCTACTGAGCCCATGGTCTCCAGATATTGCCCCTTCTGGGAGTCAGGGATTGGACTAGCCTTGGCCACTTGCTTCTTGCTTTTTGTGTTGATTCATCACCAAGAGCTGCATAGCTCACTCACAACCTCAACATAATGAAAACATGTATCTAGCACTTGTCACATGCCAGGCACTGTTCTAAGCACTTTGCATGAACTAACTCATTAAATCCTCATAGAAACCCTACGGACTAAGTATTATTATTCTCATATCACAGATGAGACAGTAGGCTCAAATGAGGAGACTTACCCAAAACACAGGGCAGGCTAGTAGGGCTTCAAGCCAGTCTTGTGACTTTAGATCATGCTTTTCCCACTGTACATTTACACTCTATGAAATGCGCTTTTTATTTCTGTGTATTTTTGTTAGCTTTCTTGAGAATCTAGGGTATAGTAACTGAGTCCTTTTGTGGAGGTTATTAGCCCTCCATGGAGGGATTGGGGGGAAAAAAGATAAAAGAAAGGTATTAAGACTGAGTGCTTTTTTTTTTTTTTTAAATTTAAGAATCTTGTTTTCTATAGCTTAGAGAGACCTATTTTTTTTTTAATAGCTACTTTATTTATTTATTTATAGCTGTGTTGGGTCTTCGTTTCATGCGAGGGCTTTCTCTAGTTGCGGCAAGCGGGGGCCACTCTTCATCGTGGTGCGGGGGCCACTCTTCATCGCGGTGCGCAGGCCTCTCACTATCGCGGCCCCTCCCGTTGCAGGGCACAGGCTCCAGACACGCAGGCTCAGCAGTTGTGGCTCACGGGCCCAGTTGCTCCGCGGCATGTGGGATCTTCCCAGACCAGGGCTCGAACCCGTGTTCCCTGCATTAGCAGGCAGATTCTCAACCACTGCGCCACCAGGGAAGCCCAAGACTGAGTGTTTTGTAATTCCCCAAACTTGTATGTTGAAGCCCTAACCCTCAATTGGAGGTAATTGGAGGTGAGGCCTTTGGGAGATAACTGTGTTTAGATGAGGTCATGAGGATGGGGCCCCAATGACGGGATTAGTGTCCTTATAAGAAGAGGAAGAGAAACCAGAGCTCTCTTCTCTCTCCACCATGTGAAGACACAGCAAGAAGGTGGTAGGAAGAGGACTCTCACCAAGAACCAAATCTTCCAGCATCTTGATCTTGGACTTGCCAGCCTCCAGAACTGTGAGAAATAAATGTCTATTGTTTAAGCCACCCAATGCATGGTATTTTGTTAGAGCAGCCTGGATGAAGACAGAAGGAAAGAGCCAGCCATGAGACTATAAGAAAGGTTAAGGATGCTGAGAGGGAGTAAATTCCGGTCCTTGAATGGTAGTGGGTCTCTTAGCTTCCAGGATGGGTCATGGGGTGAGGTGGTCATGGTTTGACAACCCTGGGCTTTGGAGAAGAGGGTCATAGGAAAACCACTCAAAAGGGTCAACGAAAGGTTTCTCCAAGACTTCCTCCATCTTATGCATTCATGGTGGTTCTGGGTGCCTGGGAATTCTGAAGAATCCAGAGGGGTCGGGTTAACCCCTGAGCCACCATTGGGCACTGGAAGGAGGACCACCAAACCAGGTCCCTCTTCCAGGCATATTCCATTCTGCAGAGTTAGCAAAGTTACCAATATCTTCTTGATATTGCTGAGAAGGAAGTCCTGAGAATTTTCTAGCAAGGTTGGGTAGGGTTAACTTACAAACAATTAAAGACTGGTATTATTCTCATCTAAAACTATAGTGTAAAAGGGGGATCTAAGAGATAAAGTAACTTGGGAGGATCACACAGTAAGTGAAGGAGCCAGATTTCAAACCCAACGCCTATATCTGGAACCTCCATTTGTAACTACCACACCATATGGTACCCTTAATAGGATAGTACCTGCTCTACTATTTTGTGTCAAATGTATTTGCCATCATTCTTATTTTTATGTAAGTGAATATAAAAATAAGCATAAAAGCTCACGGGGATGCAGATGGTCAAGTGCAGGGGAAGCTAAATGGGCAGAGATCTCTGAAGTCCCCATTCCTTTTCAACCAAGAAATTCCATATTTATATGTGAGGTATGTAAGTTCTCCATAGGATACCACTGGGGTGGGGACAGTTTGGGAACCACCAACGTGGTAGGAGATAACTAGATTTGCATTTTAAGATCAAGCGGACTGAAGTGCAGAAATGGATTTTTGGGGGGTGGGAGTGTTGGGAGTGGAGGGGTAAGTAAGAGGCCATTGGAAGAGCAGGAGATGGTGGTAGCTTGGAGTAGGGACCAGGAGACATGCAGAATGAGAGAGGCTGGTGGATTTAAGATCTATTTTGGAATTAACATCAATGGGAAGTCCTGCTGTCATTCTTGGGGACATTGAAATCCTCATGGATGGTCCATTCCATGCTCTGCCCCTCCAAGTCTTGCTCTCCAGACCTCAAGAAGCCTTCATCTCCTCTCCACTTTAGCCATCGATTCCAATGGCCATCCCACAGCCCATACCGTCCTTATCACTCAGATCTCCTCCACTCTGACATCCCAAACTGTGGTTTTACTCTGACCATCCCTCCCAATCTTTCTATCGCTCTCACTGTGTTCCTCCCACAGCATCTTCTCTGTGTTCACATTGAGATTTCTACCCCCTTGATCATCCTAATTTCTTTCTATTTTCACCCTTCATTTAGTCACTTCCTTCCCAATCTACCTTGGGCTCATCACTTCGATCTTTCTCTTGCCAAGATCTTCCCTCCCCTTTATACTTGTCCTTCACTACCACCCACACAAGCAAACAGCCTCTACACCAGACGGATCAGTCTGGCTGTCTACCTTCTCCAAATGCTGTTAGGCACAATTACAGAATTTTGCTGGTCGGGCCACCAGAAACTCATGGTTCTTGACCTGAGTTAGGTGCTCAGCTCTGCATGGAAAGATCGTGTTTCCCTCACAGTGCTCCCCTCTGTTCCTCTCAGAAGCTCATTCACACTTTCTTCTCTCTCTTCAAACCCTATATGCAAATATGTTTCTCTTCACCATTGGGGGTTGACTTGACCTCCACTGAACTGAGAAAGTAGATGCTCAGAAGGGCACCCTCCCAAAACTTGCTCTACTTCCTCAAACTACCTCCACCTCCACCCACTTTGTCTCCTTCCTTCTGGTCTCACAGAAGAAAGCTCTCTTCTCTGGGGTAGGGCCACTTGCTCCAGCTGGGTCCCAATTTTCCTCTCCTTCTCTTTGTACATTCTGTTCAAACTCTGACCATCACATTCTTCTCATCTTGGAAGGGTTCTTTGATCACCCTCGGCCCCCTGCTCTCCTCATTAGCTGGACAAGATTCCTTCTTGTTTGTCCCATTTTTAAGGTCCCCAACCCATATGTTACATGACTTCAGAGCTCAAGCCATGAGGTCGGTGGGGGTCAGGGCTGGGTGAGAATTGAGTCCTTCCAACCTTCCATTTCACTCATGGACCAGGTTGGCTCTGGCTATATTTCTACCAGGTGTGTCTTAGAAACCTGGGCATCTGAGGAGAAATTGAGTTTTCTGAATTGCCATCAACATTGACCTTAAAAAAAAAAGCCCAATAAGAAGCAAAGAGGATATATTTCTCGATTTCAACCCTGTGAACTTCAACTGGAGAATTGTGTTTAGGGAGCTTGTTCTTCGTAAGCTTATTACAAAAATAATACAGCTACATAATTGCAGGGGGGAAATGAAATTTTATTCTCTTTCTGTGATGGCCTCGAGGGAAAATAGAAGCGCACAGAAAATTTTCTACCTAGGAAAAGTAACCAGAACCCACCCCCCCAAATGCTATGTAATTTAGTCATGAGGTGCTTTGGAAAAAAAAGTCTGTTTATCTTAAGCCCCTAAAGAAATATCTTCATGGAGAGATTATTTCATTGAAATTTATTTTAAGGAATTATTTAAAGAACATTGGTCTTTACCACCCATTAATCAGATTTCATTTGATCTTACTTTGGTTTCTCTTTAGTTATGGGTAATTATTTTAAGACTGCTGATTGCCTGCTATAAAGGATCGGATTTTTATGTTATAAAAACATTTCGAATGATCTATGGGCCTGAACACTGTGGGGGAGACTGGGAAAGTTCTGGGACGCAAATTGCTTTAAAGTCGATTGGGCTTTGTCTGGGCTGTGACAGAGAAGAATGAAAATGGAGCAGCTCTGGTGCTTTGCTTCAGAGGCCGAAGGTTCCTCAAACATGGTGGAGGTTTTAAAGCCGGCAGCAGATTGGACGGAATCTCTGGAGATGGGGTGTGAGCCACGCCCACTTTGGGAGAGTACTGAAGCTTCTGCCGGCTGGAAAGGACACTGCACCTCCTACAACATGGGCTTCCTGGGACCCCAGAAAGAGCTCAGGTGGAAGGACCAATGCTTCTGCACCCCCAGTACGCGTCCCTCCGGTGGGAATCATGCCTCTCATTTCCCAAAGTCCAACAGACCTCAAGTGCAAGCAGACAGGAGGGCAGAGACACACAGGGGGAGAACCCACGTGGTGTAGACGGTCATATGCCTGTAGTCAGCGTGAACTGACAGGGTGGTGGGACCTTGAACAAGTCATTCAAATGCTCCAAGTCTCAGTTTTCCCACCTGAGCAATGGGAGAAATAAGGCTGTCGTAGGGAATCAATAAGATGATGCACATAAAGCATTCAGCCCAGTGCATGGCCCATAATAGACACTCAATATATGTCATTCTTGGGAGTACCTGGTAAATGGGTTCATATGCGCCATCTTGGGAGCTCTTATGATGATTAAATACTGTAACTTAGGTGAAGGACTTAATGCAGTGTTGAGCCCACAACAAACACTCGACACAGGGTAGTCATTAGTGTAAGTATCAGTAACATGTCCGAGTAGGTATTTGATCAAGTGCCTGCCCACCTTCCGGAGCTCTCCTCTACCCCTTCTCCTCTTCCCTCACGGCCCTCCAGGCGCGCTGGCCTCCTTCTGTTCCCCCACTGCCCAAGCCCATTCCCTTCTCACCTGCCCCCTCTATCTGCACTCAGGGCTCCTCGTCATCACTCGGCTCTCAAGTCTAAAGTGATGTCTGCAGAGAGACCCCGGGGCTCAAGAGCCTCTCCAAGCCCCCTGCACCGACCGCCATCTATCCCGCGTGATGCAGCACAGGCCAACATCTACTCAGTTATTGTCTCTCCCCTCTGTCTGGACTGGAAATTCCATGAGAACAGGGATCTCTCTGTCCACTGCTGTCCCCGGGGCATAGGACAAGGTCCGGCACAGATTAGGTGCTCAGAAAACACCTTCCCCAGCTTCAGCCTATTGGGTGCCCATTAGGGAAGCCCATGGGGGGATTCATTTTAGAGTCAACATCCCAGAGCCTTGAAAATGCTCAGTGTTCTGTGGAATAGGCCACTTAAGGAACCTAACAGCACTGGACACTAAGAATGTCAGGGAAGCATATCCCCCCAAAGAAAAAAGAAGCTGAATCTACAGACTGGTCTGAATACAAGAGGGGGCTCTGTCTTCTAGGAGGGAGGTGGTGACAGCAAGATCCTCCTGGTGTGTCCTGCTGCTCAGGGAGATGGGAGAGGAAGACCCACCTACTTCCTAGGGATAAGTGCTGGGGTCAGAGCTGCACAGACACACCATGGGATGACCTCCACCCAGGGGCCTGGGCCCCACGTCGGGCTCCCTCAGCAGGGTGGGGTGGTGGAAAAGGGGTAGAGACTCAGGCCACATCTGTAGAAGGGTAGTGCATGGTTCCCTGCAGTGATTCAGCCTAGAACATGTGGTTGGCCTCAGGAATAACACAGAAAGTGTGGGAGAAACAGGAGAAAGGGGGCAGTGGTGAGGTGGCCAGAAATGGTCAAAACAGAAGGAGTAGGGAGGAGCAGGCTGAATCTCAGTGTCTAATGGGTATAGGAAATCCATCCATCCATCCATCCATCCATCCACCCACCCACCCACTCAACCATCCACCCACCCACCCACCCATCCATCCACCCACCCATCCATCCACTCATCCATCCATCCATCCATCCACCCACCCATCCATCCAACCATCCATCCACCCATCCATCCACCCATCCATCCATCCATCCACCCATCCACCCATCCATCCATCCATCCATCCATCCATCCATCCATCCATCCATCCATCCACCCACCCATCCATCCACTCATCCATCCATCCATCCATCCACCCACCCATCCATCCAACCATCCATCCACCCATCCATCCATCCATCCATCCATCCATCCATCCATCCATCCATCCACCCACCCATCCATCCACCCATCCACCCACCCACCCATCCACCCATCCATCCATCCATCCACATATTTCTCTCTCCCTCTTCCCTCTCTCCCTCCCTCCCTTTTTTCCATTTTTCCTTTTCCCCTCTTTCTGTGCCCCCTGACTGGTTGGGGACACAAAGTAGTGCCTAATCCAAACTCTCAGTGAACTCACAAATTAGGGAGGGGGAGACAAGCTAGAGCATAAGATACATTTCTAAAAAAATTTATTTTATTTTATTAAAAAAATTTTATATTAGAGTATAGTTGCTTTACAATGTTGTGTTAGTCTCCACTGTACAGCAATAAAAAATTTTAAAAGGTGCTTTTTTTTTTTGAAAGAAAGCATGCTTTTTTATTGAAGTTAAAAAAAATCAATAAATTTATAAATTGTTTCCTGAACAATAGTGCCCATCAGTCATGCCTCTGCCTAGGGGAGCTTTCTAGAGCCCCAGCAGCTGTCCTGGGGCTGCAGGCACACACGCCCACCTACCACCCCTGCATGCGGAGGTGCACGTGCTGAGAGCCCACCAGTCTCCCATCCTCCAGCAGGTGGCTGAGTCAGGATCAGACTCAGACTGCATCCCTGAGAGCAATGGGCAGGCAAGCGAAATGATGTCAGGAGCGGCCCGAAGCGCAGCTGGAACAGGGCACAGCTGCACACATGAGGGTGAGCCAGGGAGTGTGGGCAAGCCTGGCTGTGCCCATGTGGGCTCATGTTGGAGCCAACCCATGGCCGCTGTCCCAGTACCCACATGGCAGGGAGGTCTGTGTGCTCACAGGCAAGTGAGTGTATGTGTAGACTGCGATGGCATTCCTTGTGTGTGGAGCCCTTGTCCAGTGCACAGCTGGACATCAGTAAATAGCAGCCCTGTGGACAGGTAAAGACATATCAACGTCAACAACACCAAGTGCTAAGACAGAGGTGAGCACAGTCCCGAAAGGGAGCATAGGGGGCGGCACTGACATTGCTCCAGGGGGTCCCTTTCAACGCTTTTGGACTGCCTGAGCCCGGGGCGTCTGGATTCTGTAAAGAGCTTCTCAGATGGCCAGGGATGACTCCAGCTCTTCTCTCCTTCATCTCCCAGGCCCCGACTTGGCCCCATCTGCCTTTGTGTCTTGGTCCTGCATTTTGCCTGGCTTGCTGGGGTGGGGTCCTGGCTCTGGCCTCGCCTGCTCTGGACTCTGGAACGGCCCCTCAGCACCTTGGGCCACCTCCATGGACGGGAAGCGCCACGCACCTGCTCCTGCCCAGGCCGGGACACCCCAATGCCAAGTGGGCCCCAGGAGCCCGGCAAGGAGGGAGCAGTAGGGCCTGTGCTCCTGGTGGATTCCGCTGTGCTCTCCCGGGGTGCTGCCCTAGGAGACCATCCATCACAGCCTCCTGGAGGGACTGATGGTCTTTTAATTAATTTACTTAGTTTTAAAATTTTTTGGCTGCACTGCACGCGGCTTGTGGGATCTGAGATCACTGACCAGGGACCGAACCTGTGTGCCCTGCTGTGGAAGTACGGAGCCTTAACCACTGGATTGCCAGGGGAGTCCCAGGGACTGATGGTCCTGGGGCTTCAGGTGGGACAAGCCGGAATCGATGTGGTGAGCAAAACGCTGTGATTGAACAACCCTCACGCAGTGGATTGTACCAGGACCCACATCAACCAGCACATCGTAGGACAAGCTCTTGAGGGATTCTGCAGTCATCCGTGTATGATTTGTAAAACTTCCCCGCGAAGGATCACTTTGGCCTGGCAGTGGATTGCTGCTACTGGATTATCTTAATGTCTTCTTGGAGAAACTTTGTGCAGGTTATTCTTCTTGCTAATAAGTATCATATCTATTTAACTATCTGCTCAGGAATAACAATTCAACACTGCCAAGGCTGTCCTTGCTGGAGAAAACCCTATCTTTCCTGAGACGTATGCGTGTGCAGTCCTGGTGACTTATCACAGGTCTTCCTGGGCCCAGGCTGCTGGTGTATTCCTGACGCTCTCTCTGGATTAGAGCGTGAACGGGGCAGCTCCTGTCTGTTTGCTGTGACTGTCTGCACTCAGAGGTCTCCACGGCTGAGGGTGATGCAATTGCATGAGTCCTCTTGCCACCCACACATCTCGACTAGCTATTTCCTGATGCTTTCAAACAAAGTAGTTCTACCAGCATATGCGCATATGTTAGAAGGTAGAGTGGAGTAGTGGGAAAAATGAAACAAAGCAATAAACATGGATTCTGAGGCCGAGACTAAGGTTTGAATCCTGGAAATATTTGCCCTAGTAGCTGTGTGATCTTGGCCACTGTGGTAGACAGAATAATCCCTGGAACCTTTGAATGTGTTACCTCACAAAGCAGAAGACACTTTGCAGATGTGATTAAGGTGAGAATCTTGAGATGGGGAGGTTATCTTGGATTCTCCGGGTGGGCTCAATGTAATCACAGGCATCCTTGTAAGAGGGATGTAGAGTCAGAGGAGATGTGATGATGGAGGGAGGGGTGAGTGAGAGAGAGAGAGAGGGAGGGAGGGATGGAGAGATTGAGACAGAGACAGAGACAGAGAGAGAGACAGACAGAAAGAGACAGAGAGAGAGAAAGAGAAGACATTGGAAGATGTTATGCTGGCTCTTAAAATGGATGAAGGGGCTGTGAGCCAAGGAATGCAGATGGCTGTTAGAAGCTGGAAAAGGCAAGGAAAAGGATTCCCCCTAGAGCCTCTGAGGGAGTTGTGGCCTTGCTGACACCTTGACTTTAGCCCAGTGAAACCCACTTAGACTGTCTCATCTCCAAACCATACAATAATAAATGTGTGTAGTTTTTTTTTTTTAAGTTTTTTTTGATCTGGACCATTTAAAAAGTTTTTATTGAATTTGTTACAATATCGTTTCTGTGTTATACTTTGGTTTTTTGGCCCCAAGGCCTGGGGGATCTTAACTCCCCGACCAGGGATTGAACCCGCAGCCCCTGTATTGGAAGGTGAAGTCTTAACCACTGGACCGCCAGGGAAGTCCTCAAATGTATGTAGTTTTAAGCCACTGTTTGTGGTACTTTGTTACAGCAGCCATAGGAAACCGATAGCGGCCTGCTACTTTCCCTCTCTTAGCTTCCGTTAGCTCATTTCTAATAAGAGAAGAGAAGGCAGGCTAGAAATTGCTTTCCCATAAGGTTGTTCTGGGGGTGAATGAAGTAGTGAATTTTCTACTTCAGAAGGAAGAGGGGAAGGCCTTTGGCATCAGGCCCTTGGGCCAGTGCTTCTCACACTGTCAGTGATGAAGACCCCTCCCCCCTTTTAATAAATTTCAATCCATTGTGGATCAATGCTTTTATAAAATACAACACAAATGAATCATTAGAAACAAATGAAATAAAGGACATACAAAATCCAAGCCTCACTCTTTTTTTATTAGATTCAGCAGCCATAACATTGTGCTGGGTAATTGCTCTGAAAATTTCTCTACATTTACTCTCGTCTTCTGTCCTCGTGTCACTTTCTGTGGGCGGGGAACAGACAATTTGGTGCCTGGTCCCGGCCCACACCCTGAGCTGATTGTTACCTGGAGGTGAGTATAAGTTGCAGTCGAGGCCTGGGGCAGTCAGATTGCCTTACAGATGAGGTGATGTCCAGGCTGAATTCTGAGGTAGGAATAGAGGTTTATGAGGAAGAAAAGAGCAAAAACAGAACAGGGGAAACAGCATGTTGAAAGGACGGAGGCAGAGAGAGAAAGACAAATATCATATGATATCGCTTATATGTGGAATCTTAAAAAAAAAAAAAAAAGATACAAATGAGCTTATTTACAAAACAAAAATAGACCCGCAGACATAGAAAACAAAACTGTGGTTACTGAAGGGGAAAGGGGGGATAAATTAGGAGGCTGGGAACTAATATATACACACTACTATATATAAAAGAGATAACCAACAAGGACATACTGCTTAGCATAGGGGACTATACTCAATATTTTGTAATAACTTATAAGCAAAAAGGATCTGAAAAAGAAGATATATATATATACACACACACATATATATAATTAAATCACTTTGCTGTACACCTGAAACTACCACGAAATTGCAAATCAACTATACTTCAATTAAAAAAATCTTAAAAAAGAAAGGCACGCAGGTGAGGAATGCTTCGTATCTCAAATATGAATTTACCTGCCAGTGTCTTTGAAGGACAGCAGTATGAAACTTGAGTTGTTCTTGAATCTTGATAAAGAGGAGACTACAAGTTGGTATAGTGTTAATGATTAGGACATGACCTCTCAGCTTAAAAATCTTTCAGGAGCTTCCCCCTGCCTTTGGGGTCAATTGACAGCTCTCAGTGGAGCCCTGCTACTTCCCCTTGATCCAGCCTCACCTGCACCAGCCCCTGTGCTCCAGGTCCATGGGACTCCCCGCCTATTCTTCCAGACACGTCCTTCCCCAGGACCCATCATGCTGTTCCTCTGACGGGCATGTTCTTCTGCTTTCTCCTTGCCTGGCAAACTCTACCTGTCCTTCAGGTCTCAGCTTGAACAGCATTTCCTCAGGAGACCTTCTCTTCCTTTCCAGCTTTTGTCTTGTTACAAGTTCCAGTGAGCGCCTAAGGCAGGGTTTTGCCTGTCTCAGTGCTCCGTGTATATCTAGTGGTTGAATGAATAAACACGCTGTATTTCTCTCTCCCCAGCAGGTACCACAGTTCCAAAGAAAACTTTTATGTACTTATCTGTTTAATGTTAATATTCCCACTAAACTATAACTATATGGGGTCAAGGATCATGTCTGTTTTGCCCTCCACAGTGCCTCAAACACAGTAGATGCTAAAATACACATTGAATGAACATGTGAATGATAGATTGAAAGGATGAGTGATGGGAGTTGGGTGGGATTGATGGGGAAAACCCTATGGG
Organism: Eschrichtius robustus; assembly: GCF_028021215.1. Classification (NCBI taxonomy): domain Eukaryota; kingdom Metazoa; phylum Chordata; class Mammalia; order Artiodactyla; family Eschrichtiidae; genus Eschrichtius; species Eschrichtius robustus. The sequence goes on along the minus strand of NC_090829.1, from coordinate 22,429,734 downwards.
AAGAGTTTGATTATCTTCCTTGGAGTCACCTAAGACTGGGGGCAACAGTAGCTGACATTCAGAGGGCTCCCTCACCCATGAAGTCTTCTGCTGCAGACAATCCTGAGACCCAATGATCACAAGAAACAAAGGAACTTTTCAGATCATAAGAGGAATTGGTGAGGTGAAGGTTACATTTTCTAGAGAAACAAAGTCATGTCTTTCCAATGCAAGCAACTTCTTCATGCTCAAAGATTTTATTGTAGGAATGTCTTGGACATTTTCTTCAGATAACCATAGAACAACCACATTTATAAGGCTGTGTTCCATAATAGTAAGACAACAACCAGCAAGCTAACAAAACCCACAATAGAAAACAACAAAACAACCAAACGACCCAACTGTGCGAAGCAATTAATCAACCAGAAAACATCAGCAACTCCTGGGACACATGTAACACGGAAGAGCTGGTTCTTGCGTATATTAAGTGCTCTATATATGTTAGTGGATGTGACTTTTGTTTTCTTGGATGCAGATGGCATTCCATGATCCTCCTGACTTGGCAGGATCTGTGGCTTCTTGGAGCAGACGTAACAGCTGTTGGGTCCTTGGGGAGATGGGGCTGAGTTGGAATTGCAGTTGGTTGATGTGCCTGGCTTGATGCGATGCGCCATGATGGCTGTGAGGACTGAGGAGGACCACTTGGCCACCTCCCAGGTGCCCCTCTGAAGCTGTCAGCTCTGCTTTCCAGATGGGAGTAGGTTACCAGCCAAGGGTGCACAGTCAGAGCCTCTTCCTCTGTTGGCAACAAGCATGGCTTCACTGGAGCATGAATTCCTCAGGTTCAGTGGCCAGGCTTCTCTTTTGAGCCTCCATGGTCTCTAAGGCAAGGTCAGCACTCAGTTGAGCCTGTTAAAGGCTCACTTACAGGCTCTTCCCTACAGACACCAGTTCATAATCCTGGAGAGGGAAAATGATCTTGTGGAAAGAAACCAATAGGAGGGGAGTTGGGAGAGCTGGGACCTAGTCCTAGGTCTGTGATCTCTCAGTTGAAGGTCTGAATGGAAGAAAAAGGGTGAGGAAGAGGGAATTCTTCCTGCCTGACTTTGAGTGAGACATTGTTGTTTTCCTTCCTTTGGACTTGAACTGAGACATCAGCTCTTCCTAGATATTGAACCTGATGGCTTTTTTTAAAATGGTGGATTAATAGTCTATTTTGAAAAATTTTATGGGAGTATTGTTGATTTACAATGTTGTTTTAGTTTCAGGTGTACAGCAAAGTGAATCAGTTATACATATACATATATCCACTCTTTTTCAGATTATTTTCCCATATAGGTTATTACAGAGTATTGAGTAGAATTCCCTGTGCTATACAGTAGGTCCTTGCTGGTTATCTATTTTATATATAGTAGTCTGTGTATGTTAATCCCAAGTTCCTGATTTATCCCTGCCCCCAAACCTGATGGACTTGGACTTTGGACTGGAACTTCCACCATCAGCTCCCCTGGTTCTCAGCCCTTCAGACTCAGCTACACCACTGGCTCTCCCAGGTCTCAGCTTGCCGATTGTAGATCTCGGGACTTGTCAGCCTCCAAATCATGTAAACCAGTCTAACAATAAATCTCTCTCTTTCTCTCTCTCCCTCCATCCACAACACACACACACACACACACACACACACACACACACACACACAGAGTTGATTCTGTTTCTCTGGTGAACCTAATACAGCACAGTTATAAAGTAGAGTGATCAGCATGGTGATGGAGGTCTGAGTGCTCTGTCACAAAGATTCCACCAAGACAAGAAAGTGGGCCTTTGTTCCCATTGCTTAGGAGTCCTTGGGACACATGAACCCTCCCTAGCATCAGAGCAGGCCCCAGAATGGCAGCCTGCCCTGCCCTGCCCTGCCCTGCCCTGCCCTGGCAAATTCCAGGTACCAGGCTTCCTTAGGGCCCAAAGCTGTGAGGGGTATTGGCAGATGCACAGAATTGTTTATTCAGCAAATGAACATCAGGCATCCTTTATGGGATGGACCTTGTTCCAGGAATACAGTCATGAATGCAGAGGTACAAGTCTCCCTTCTTATGGGGCCTTTGGTACAGCAGGGATGGGAGAGCAGGCAGTAAAGAAACAGTGATGTGTGAAGTCATTAGGCATCATGTTGGCTTCTTGAGGCAGTAACATTAGGTAAGAAGCACATTACAAGCAGAGGGCAGAGCTAGGGCAAAGGTGGGTGCAGAAAGGGGGCAATGGGGCTTGGCCTTGTAAGCGTGACAGGGTGGTCTTTGGTGAGACTAGAGGTTCTGGGATGGAGTCCCAACAGTTAGGTTCACAGGCCATGGAAAAGAGCTCAGACTTACTCCAAGTGGGAAGAAAATTCTTTGGAGGGTCTTGAGTAGGGGACGTTGTGATCTGATTCATAATGGAATACGGCGTCCCTCTGCCACAGTTGTCCAGGTGAGAGCTGATGGTGGCCTGGACTGGGGTGTGGGCAGTGAGGAGGGACAGGCATGGGAGGTGGGGTATATTTTGGAGGTAGAGGAGTTGCTGCTGAGGAGGGGCACAAAATTCTGGGGAGGGGTACAAAAGAAGAAATGGATTCAAGGAAGAAACACTGGCCATTTAGAGATGACCAGTGGTGATCTGGCCATCTCTAAGTTCAGCAGAGGCCCAGACTGGGGTCAGGGATGGCATCTGCCACAGAGAGGTCAAAGCCAGCAGGTTTTGGGCTGAGGCCTTTCCTGGTCAGTCCCTTCATCCCACCTGAGCACTGGGTTAGTGCCCGCTAACCTCTTCCTTAGTTGCCCTCTCAGCTGGCCAGAGCTGCCTCTGGAAGCACCTCAGGTCACTAAGGAAACTTGGTGCTACTGTGTACTTCTCTTGTCTTCAGGCCTGCCTGCCATTCCGGGCACCCCTGCCTCCCAGGACTGGAATACTCCTCCATTCCTGGACCTCTCGGGTGCTGGGTGGAGGTCACCGCATGCCTCTGGGTGAGCGGGGGTGGGTGGAGAGCTGCCCACAGGACACGGTCTTCCCGCAGGGTGCCAGGCTCACACCTGTGCACTGTTCATGCCTGCAAGGCCTTCCCCATCTTCTGGGGTCTGACCCTGCTCATCCTCGGAGCCTTTTCTTCTAGCCCCTCCCACTTCTAGCCCCTCCCACTCCAGCCCCTCACACTCCTTTTCTTCCAGCCCGTCCCACTCCAGCCCTCTCCTCTAAGTGCCCACAGCCTCTTGGTTAAAGTGAATTGTCTCTTTACTTGAGGGTCATCCTTCCTGAGCTGGAGAATTCCCTGAGGGCAGGGACCATGTCTCACTTCTATTCCCAGCCCCCAGTCCAGGGGACTCTGTCCCTGTTTGGAGTGAAGCAACCAATGCATCCATCATGGGCCACAGCAGCAGTGGGCTGGGGAGAGAAAGTTGCCTTTCCCAGAGGTGTCCAGCTTCCCTTCCATGTACGGTACTTAACACACCAGCAGGACAATGACAGCAGACTCCAGCTCTATCTTTGTTTCCCTGATTAGGCAGACCTAGTTCTGAGTTCAGGTTGTACATGAGATGCCGTGATTGCTTCTTGAATAGAAGACCCAAATTTGCTTGAACTTAGGCAATAAGTATTCTATTTTTCTAACCTCTTTGGCATCAGGTTCAAAGCAGGACGCATCAGATGTTCTATAATACAGGCTCAGAGTTGGGCTAAAATTCAAGCATACTCATACTAATGGGAAAAAATCTGGAGGCTTTAATCACAGCTTGTGATTCAGCCTGATTGACAGTGTTTCCATTTTGTGAAGTCCCTGTTTTCATGTGGAATGAATGACTCCTTTTTCATTTTGCTCCTGAAATAGGGAAATGTTCTCATTGTGGAGGGAAATCTCTACAAGCAGCCCATTAAATAGTAAAATGTTACTGCTGTGCCTGCGTGGAATTATCACCCACGGAAAGCATCAGTCCCCGAAGGGGGACCATCCTGGAGGAAGTTTGCCCAAATTGCCGAGCTTGGGGGCTCTTTGTTCATCATTTGGGGAGACATGCATTCAACATCAATGTCTTTCTTCTCCCCCAAATGAAACCTTGGTCTGGATGTCAGCTCGGGAAACTCAGCTCCATCTACTTCAAGAGAAAAAGGATGTGGTTGGAAGCATCTTAGGTGTGTTGCTGAATCCAACCTCAGAGATAAAGCCAGGAAGCAGGACCAGAGCTGGCCCAACCTGGTTCCAACCTGGGAGTCTTTACTCTTTGTCCTTTCTTCAGTTTCCTGTCTTTGTCCTTCTGTCCTGTTGTTGTCCAGACTTTCTCTGTTCCCCAGTTCTCATGGTGGGACCTGGTCACCACTACCAGCTCCCAAATTTACGAGCTATACACAGCCATCCAGAGAGAGCCTGATCTCTTTCCCAAATGCAGTGCCCTTCTCTTGACCATCCACAGTAAGCAGGGGGTAGGTCCTATTATCACGTGGAGCTTCTCCTACAACCCTATGGATGGGGTGGGGAAGGGTCAATTCCTAGAAAAGTCATAGTAGGAAGATAATCCAAGAGGTGTCTGTTACATTGACAGCAAGAGCCTAGAGTCACCCCACAAATGGATAAGAAGTTCAGGGCCTCCTGCCATGTTGGAATTCAAGTTCTGATAATGAAACCCATAAATATCTACTTATGAAAAAGGGGTTGTGATTCCATGTGAAGCTGTGGCTAGACCTAAGTTGCAGACACTTAACACCTCATTCCAAGAGCGTGTGCTGCTGACTTGGGGGGGCCACCCCTCCCCGCAAATGTGCTTCCTTTTCCTTCCCCAGACTGGCTCTTCCTTATGTAACATCCACAACAAACCAGGGGCTCCCGGCCGCATGATGAAGCTGCTGTCCCTCAAAAACACTTTTTCTGTACATGATCTCTCAGCCTGCCAACAGCCCCGTTTTTCAGATGTGGACTTGAGGATCACAGAGGTTGGGGAACTTGTGAAGGTCGCATCTATAGGAAGAAGGAGGACTGGGACGGGCATTCACATGTTTCTGGTTCTAAAGCCTTTATTTCTTTTTTCTTAAATTTAATTTTTATTTTATATTGGATATGGTTGATTTACAATGTTGTGTCAGTTTCAGGTGTACAGCAAAATGATTCAGTTAGACATATACATGTGTCTTTTCTTTTCCATATTCTTTTCCCGTATAGGTTATTACAGAATATTGAGTAGAGTTCCCTGTGCTATACAGTAGGTCCCAGTCGATTATCTATTCTATTAAAGCCTTTATTTCATTACACACACTGACAGCATCATCTACACAGCATCACATCTCGAGACCAGGTTGTCAGCAAGGAGAAAACAGAGAAACGATGGATAAGAAAATGGACTCATAATGAGACAGGATGTAGAAACGTTTGGGTGGACCAGATAGGTTTCCTGGCCACTAGGACCTCAGATGGGCTTACGACCTATTCCATGTCTTGTGGGAGCTCGTGGCCCTCCTCTGGACGTTGTGAATTTCCAGGTCCCCTTGGCACCCAGCCTCTTCGGCCTGTGGGTGCTTTCTCCATGTGACCTAGCCTCAACCCAGACGTGGAAACACACTTCTTTTCTTAGGTAATGCCCTGAGCCTAAGTAAAACCTATTCACACAAAGTATTCATTAATGTAAACGTAGGAATGTTAATCCTTCCTTGAGGATTGGGAGGTGGGTAGAAGATGGTTTCTAGCTGGCCATCCAGATAGGCTAAGGTTTGACATGAGTCACTCCCACTCTTACATTATGTATGGTGACCACACCCAGGGACATTTCCATGCCCTCCTCACCCCATAGAGTCCCCTCGCCTCTCAGTATCTGCAGACCTCCCCTCTCCCCTTTCCTACCGTCCCTTGTGTTTCAGAGAAAAACACAGCGTTCTCCATTTTCTTATGCCCAGTAGCTGCCGGATGGAAATCCTCTTGCTCTTCCCCGCTCCCTTCATAGTCCTTGGGTGGAACTAGCACTTCTGTCCAAGGAAAGCCCCGCTCCCCTGTCTGCCCCTGGGGCTGCTGTTTGCGTTCTCCCAGATCCAGCCTTGTCCGTCCACCTGGAACTGCAGCCACCCTTTGCAGCCGCTTCCATAATTTCTGCTGTTGGAAGTCATTTTTCTCTGACAGCACAGCACTAGCTCAGCAATTCCTGCCCAGAGCCTCCAGAAGCAGCCATCATTGAGGAGAGAGGGAAGGCATTTCCTGCAGGTGGAGCAGCCAGGAAAGAATGTGGTGGCAGGTGGCAGCACGGTGTCCAAGGAGCACTGGGGAGTGGGGCCTAGGGGGCGTTGGGTTGGGGGAGTGAGAGAGAAGGTGATGCAGGGCTCTGCCAGCCTGGGAGAGGGCTTCACGCTCTGCATAGCAGGAAACGATGGCAACAACAAACTTGTCTTTGTCTCTTTGGCCATGCATGGAAGGTAGGGGCTGGTCCTTAAATATTTCTATGTCTCAGCCCTAAGCATAGTTCATAGAGGCAAATGGTAAATAGATGCTGATGAATGAGTAAGTGCAGGAACAGGTTTTGTCAACTGTGAAAGGGATTTAAGGCATTAGGGAGAGTAGGCATGTCCAAAAGGCCATTTTATAGCCCCTGAAGTCCCACTCGGCACACACCCACTTCAAGGTCAGCTCCGGGCTTCAGAAAGGCAGTCCCTGGGGTCTGTAGTTGATGGACTAATGAGGCCCACCAGCAAGCCCCTTGGGGAGGAGTTAGCCTGCCTTACTTATTCTTTGTATTTCTGCCCCCAGCACATGCAAAACGTGCCCCAAAGGAAACTCTTCCAAATAGAGATCCTTGTGGCCACAAGGTGGCACCATTGTTCCGGCCAAAGACCACAGAACCTGTGGGCAGGACCACATGGCTTGGAACTTTGAGTTGAATCCAAACTCCTCCAATCTCTCTGTCAGGCTCTAATCTCAACGCAGTGATATATTCTAATCCCATAACAAGGGGATTAACAACACCACTGTAGCTAATTTGAATTGAGAAGATCTGTTTCAGTGAATTCCAAGACGCTTCCTTCCCTCGGGGGCAGAGAAGGTAGGAGCGGTGCCTGTACAGACTCTTGGATTGCTTGCAGGCTGAGCTGCTCTCACAGGTGCAGACCCACAGACCACAGCGCTCACTGCCTCCGGCCCCTGGGCACCATTTTGGTGGCTGTCACACAGACAGCTGGGGGCAAATGGGGGAAGGGTCCCCACCTAAATTCCCATCACTCCTTCCCTTTGCACCAAGCTCTTGGCGTTGACGCCCCTCTACTCTTCTCCACGTGTTCACATCCTACCCTTTCCTCAAGGTCCAGTTCCCAAAGAGGCTCTTTGTGCACCTCCCGCCCCAAGGACCAAGACCTTCTCTGAATTCTGGAAGTTCTTCTGACTTAATGAGCACTGAGAAATATGACCGGTATCTACCTTTTCATTTACCGGTTGTTTCTTTCTCTTTTTTTAAACATCTTTATTGGAGTATAATTGCTTTACAATGGTGTGTTAGTTTCTGCTGCATAGCAAAGTGAATCAGCTATATGTATACATATATCCCCATATCTCCTCTCTCTTGCGTCTCCCTCCCACCCTCCCTATCCCACCCCTCTAGGTGGTCACAAAGCACCGAGCTGATCTCCCTGTGCTATGCGGCTGCTTCCCACTAGCTATCTATTTTACGTTTGGTAGTGTATATATGTCCATGCCACTCTCTCACTTTGTCCCAGCTTACCCTTCCCCCTCCCTGTGTCCTCAAGTCCATTCTCTACATCTGCGTCTCTATTCCTGTCCTGCCCCTAAGTCCTTCAAAACCATTTTTTTTTTTTTAGATTCCATATATATGTGTTAGCATACGGTATTTGTTTTCCTCTTTTTGACTTACTTCACTCTGTATGACAGACTCTAGGTCCATCCACCTCACTACAAATAACTCAGTTTCCTTTCTTTTTATGGCTGAGTAATATTCCATTGTATACATGTACCACACCTTCTTTATCCAATCATCTGTCTATGGTCACTTAGGTTGCTTCCATGTCCTGGCTATTGTAAATAGAGCTGCAGTGAACACTGTGATACTTGACTCTTTTTGAATTATGGTTTTCTCAGGGTATATGCCTAGTAGTGGGATTTCTGTGTTGTATGGTAGTTCTAACTTTAGTTTTTTAAGGAACCTCCATACTGTTCTCCATAGTGGCTGTATCAATTTACATTCCCACCAACAGTGCAAGAGGGCTCCCTTTTCTCCACACCCTCTCCAGCATTTATTGTTTGTAGATTTTTTGATGATGGCCATTCTGACTGGTGTGAGGTGATATCTCATTGTAGTTTTGATTTGCATTTCTCAAATAATTAGTGATGTTGAGTATCCTTTCATGTGTTTGTTGGCCATCTGTATGTCTTCTTTGGACAAATGTCTATTCAGATCTTCTGCTCATTTTCGGATTTGGTTTTTTGATATTGAGCTGCATGAGCTGCTTATATATTTTGGAGATTATCCTTTGTCAGTTGCTTCGTTTGCAAATATTTTCTCCCATTCTGAGGGCTGTCTTTCATCTTGTTTATGGTTTCCTTTGCCGTGCAAAAGCTTTTAAGGTTCATTAGGTCCCATTTGTTTATTTTTGTTTTTATTTCCATTTCTGTAGGAGGTGGGTCAAAAAGGATCTTGCTGTGATTTATGTCATAGAGTGTTCTGCCTATGTTTTCCTCTAAGAGTTTTAAAGTGGCCTTACATTTAGGTCTTTAATCCATTTTGAGTTTATTTTTGTGTATGGTGTTAGGGAGTGTTCTAATTTCATTCTTTTACATGTAGCTGTCCAGTTTTCCCAGCACCACTTATTGAAGAGGCTGTCTTTTCTCTACTGTATATTCTTGCCTCCTTTATCAAAAATAAGGTGACCATATGTGCATGGGTTTATCTCTGGGCTCTCTATCCTGTTCCATTGATCTATATTTCTGTTTTTGTGCCAGTACCATACTGTCTTTTTTTAATTTTTTTTTTAATTTTTGGCTGCCTTGGGTCTTCATTGCTGCACACAAGCTTTCTCTAGTTGCGGCGAGTCGGGGCTACTCTTCGTTGTGGTGCAAGGGCTTCTCATTGCTGTGGCTTCTCTTGTTGTGGAGCACCGGCTCAAGGTGTACGGGCTTCAGTAGTTGTGGCTCGTGGACTCTAGAGTGCAGGCTCAGTAGTTTTGGCACACAGGCTTAGTTGCTCCACGGCATGTGGGATCTTCCCGGACCAGGGCTCGAACCAGTGTCCCCTTCGTTGGCAAGCAGATTCTTAACCACTGCACCACCAGGGAAGTCCCATACTGTCTTGATTACTGTAGCTTTGTAGTATAGTCTGAAGTCAGGGAGCCTGATTCCTCCAGCTCCATTTTTCTTTCTCAAGATTGCTTCAGCTATTCGGGGCCTTTTGTGTTTCCATACAAATTGTGAAATTTTTTGTTCTAGTTCTGTGAAAAATGCCATTGGTAGTTTGTTAGGAATTGCATTGAATCTGTAGATTGCTTTGTGTTGTATAGTCATTTTCACAGTGTTGATTCTTCCAATCCAAGAACATGGTATATCTCTCCATCTGTTTGTATCATCTTTAATTTCTTTCATCAGTGTCTTATAGTTTTCTGCATACAGTTCTTTTGTCTCCTTAGGTAGGTTTATTCCTAGGTATTTTATTCTTTTTGTTGCAATGGTAAATGGGAGTGTCTCCTTAATTTCTCTTTCAGATTTTTCATCATTAGTGTATCAGAATGCAAGAGATTTCTGTGCATTAATTTTGTATCCTGCTACTTTACCAAATTCATTGATTAGCTCTAGTAGTTTTCTGGTAGCATCTTTAGGATTCTCTATGTTTAATATCGTGTCATCTGCAAACAGTGACAGCTTTACTTCTTCTTTTCCGATTTGGATTCCTTTTATTTCTTTTTCTTCTCTGATTGCTGTGGCTAAAACTTCCAAAACTATGTTGAATAATAGTGGTGAGGGTGGACAACCTTGTCTTGTTCCTGATCTTAGAGGAAATGGTTTCAATTTTTCACCATTGAGAACGATGTTGGCTGTGGTTTTGTCATATATGGCCTTTATTATGTTGAGGTACCGGTTGTTTCTTGACTCCACATTGAGGTGGTGATTCCCTTGAGACCACACTCCATACCTGGAGCTTGTTTCCTGCACAGAGCAAGCACCTAGTCCATATTTATGGATGTAGAAGAGTGAAGTAAAACATTGCTCCATATTCAAGGAGCTGGGAGATGTTTAACAGCAAAACATAAAGAGAGAGAGAGTTCTGTGGGTCATTACTCTTGTTCTCAGATAGCTAGCTATAGATTATGATCTTAAATTATAATCTATAAGCTAGCAGTGTGATGTTGTATTAATACTATTATAAATAACGTTAAGAATAGGTGCATTTATTGAGTTCCTGATATGTAGCAGTCACTGTGCTATGCCTTTTATGTATGTACTTCACTGAGATTCCCCAACAATCTAGGAGGCATTATTTCCAATTTCCACATGACAAACAGTAAGGTTCAGGAAGATTAAGTTACCCACTCAAGTTTCTAAGTTAATACTGGCCAAGCTCTGTGGGCTTGACTGTGGGGTTGGAAAACGCAAGCCACTTTCATAGGGACTCATATGCTGGGGCCGTGCATGGCTACACTTAATCAAATCTGACTCTTGAAGGGCCCCAGGGGCACGGAGAGCATAACAGCTGGAGGAGTGGTCTGGTGGAGGCCAGAGCGGTGCATCTTGGGGACCTTGATTGAAGTGAATCCCTCAAATTGTCCTTCAGTAAGAACCAGACAAGGCCCAAAGTATAATGTATTTGCCCAGTAGAATGTGTGCAAAGAAGGTGTATCATTGCCCACTGGTATGATTTAAGGGTCACCTGACACTTCTCTGCCCCCAAATATCTCCCTCTCTAGCCTGTTATGGTGCCCCAAATGATGTCACCATTAGTTCTTATTTCCTTTGTGTTTGAAATGTTTTTCAGTCTCTCAACATCCTCAGTGATCTATCACACCTGGCAAGGGATGAGTTGAGAGCCACTTGGGAAGAGGGTGGGTGCCTGGAAGTGACAGGAGGCCGGGGATAGCTTTGGTTCCCTTGTGTTTTCATGGCCAGGGATGAGGCCAACAGGCAGGCAGAAGGTTACTGACATGGCCTCTGTAAGGCAGGGGAGAATCCCGCTTTTGGATCTGGACCAAAGCGTCTTCAGGACACTGCTTTTCACCCGTTCTTGGTACCCTGGTTCCCCAAGGCTGCCACTGCTGCAGCGGGAGTTCTAGATACAATGGTTTGTTAAGCAAGAAGAACAGGTGTTGCTAGCGATGCGAGATGGAGGAGGGAAGACAAGTCTTCAGTAGAATCTTCACTCTGCTGAAGATGCCTGCAATGCAAACGCATTTTCTGGGGGAAAGAAGTCTCTGGCTTAACACTGAGTATTTCCTTGTTGGGAAAAAAAATGCTGAAAGGGCCTCAGTGCTGCCTGCATGAGCAGAAGGACCCCCCCAGTTGGTCTCTGATGCTGGAAATTCTTTCCGCAGAGGATAAGGCCTTTCATCCTACCATTAAAAACTAGGCAGAGGCTGCAAGTCATGGCAGAGTAAATTTCTGATACCCTTTTCCCTGGAGAGTCCATTGCTATGGAGGAAAGGAGGAGAGGACTGAGCACCTGGGGAGAACGGGCAGGTGGGTCAAGGCAGGCTGGGGTATCAGGGATGTCTTTGCACTTGCTGATTTCATGGTGCACTGTGGGTTTGCCTCCTTATGCAGGTCAAAACTGTGTGCATGTGGCTGGCTTGGCTGGACTATTTAGTAGTTTTCTGGGTTACTTTTCTAGAGTGGCTCCTACCTTGGTTGGCTTTGTTTGACTTCAGAAAGTTCCCAAAGATATCCAGCCCTAATCCCTGGAATCTGTGTAGGTCACCTTATACGGAAAAAGGGGTTTTGCAGATATGATTAAGTTTAGGATCTTAAGATGGGGAGATAATCCTGGATTATCTGGGTGGCCCCTATATGTAATCACAAGTTTCCTTAGAAGAGGAAGGGAGGGGAGACTTGGCTATAGTCAAAGCAGAGAAGGCCACATGATAGAAGCAGAGGGAGGCAGGTCAGAGTCAGAGAGAGAAGATACTGGCTTTGAAGATGGAGGAAGAGGCCACGAGCCAAGGAATGCAGCTGTAGAGGTTGGAAAAGACAAGAGCAGGGGTCCTCCTTAGAGTCTCTGGGGGTTACATGGCCCTGCAACACCTGAGTTTTGGTAGTGAAATTGTTTTGGATTTCTGACCTCCAGAATTGTAAGAGAATACACGTGTGTGGCTTTAAGCCACCAAGTTTGTGCCATCTGGTTACAACACCCCGGGAAATTAATACATGGGCTAAGGTGGGAATTTTCATCCTTGGCATCCTGGCCCTTAAGGGGCTTCCACTTTGGGAGGTGAGATAAGACCCATGGGAATCTTTGGACACTACCTGTGCACCATATTGTTTCCCAGCACCCTTAGCAGTGAAGTGGAGTGGGGCTGGGGCTGGGGGCCACAGGGGTTTAGGCTCAGAGACACCAGTTCAAGGCTGGTGCCACCATCTCTTATCTGATTGACTTTGAGAGCATTACCTGAACTCTTGAATTCCAGTGGCAGAAAATGGGGCTAAGTGTGCAGCCTGCTGTGAACATGAAATGAACTAAGGGCTGCAGTGGAGTCATGGTGAGGTCAGTGACTGGTCCATTCATCTTAAATGCCTCATCCTTCTCCTCACAGATACATGAGGTATCAACGTTCTGAGTAACTGGGGAAGTGATTGTGAATTAGTAAAAAAAATTTGAATTCTAGGCTTTTGGTAAAAAAAAGAAAAACCCATCATTTTATAGATGGGGAAACTGAGGCTCAGAGAAATTCCTGACTATATCTCTGGCCCTGCCCGTTGAGTGCTCCTTCCTGCTAGTAAGATATGTTCCTTCCTACTTTGTCAGTTACCAAACCCATGACTAGTTCTTTGGCCTTTAGCTCTCCTCCCTCCCATGGGCACAGATCAAGAAAGAAAAAAAGGATTGTTCTTAAATGAGCGTTGCATGGGCTCTGCTGACATTGAAGTAGACTCGGATGTTTAGTGATGTAATCTACTGTAGCATAAGAAATAATGGCATCTAAAATCAGGCTCTGATGAGGCTGAAAAGGACAAATGCTTCATTTTCCTTGACTACAGTTGAGTTCCTTTATGCAGATATAAAACCGTGAAGGATCCAAACTGGTGTGTGTAGTGTACACGTGCACACGTGACCAATGGGGTGTGAGTGAGTGGGGGTGTGAGTGAGTGAGTGTGTGTGTGCGGCACCCATGTGAGCTAGCGTGGGTATAACGTCCTCTGTTAACTTGAACTAGGAGCCTCAGAAAGCAGAGCCCAAGATAAGGGTTTGTGTGCAGGTAGCTTATTTTGGCAGGTGATTCCAGGGAACAGGAGTGGGGAACTCAGAGAAGTGAAACAGAGAAGGTGGGAAAGCCAGTCCAAGGGCGAGTCATCCAGCTGGTTACTGCTGTGGACAGTGGGCTCAAGACTTCTGGGGCCCTGGGTGGAGGGTCCAGGATGCGCCTGGGGCTGATCCCCATGCGGGGTGGGAGAGGGGGTCATTGTTGGCCGTGTCAACAGCCTTCGCCCATCTCACCTGGTTCTCGTTGCCGAGGGCCTGACCACGTGGCCACGTGTGGTTCACAGGCAGAGGTGGGCATCTGGCAGGAGAGGGAAACACACAGCTGGGGAGGCAGGTGTTTGCAGCTGGTGGCTGCCGTAATGGGGGCAGTAAAAGGGCAGGCAAAGAGGGTGTGAAATGAGGCTCAAGACATGTGACATTTCCTCCTACTAGAATGTCCTTTTGTGTTGGTGTTGAAACCTCACTTCTATCTTGTTATTAAAAGCATCTTCCGTGCATTGGAGACTGCAAGTAGAGACCGGATGGGATCTGTCCAAGCTCAACAAACTATTTAGAACCTTTCTGAGCTAACTGACATATCAAGGGAGTGACATTGGGCAAGGATCTGGGATGCGTCATACCCTGTGCTAGAAGAAAGGATGAGGAGATGAATACAACATGAGTTCCTGTCCTTAAGGCTGTACCATAGCTGAGGGGGTGGTGCTGGCTTGTGACAATTGATGGGGGTTAAAATCTCAGCTCCTCAACCGTTAGCTGTGGACTTGGGAGCCCCACACCACTTGTCTGAGCCTCAGTTCCCACACTGGCATGATGGAAATAATAATAACGTCTCCAGAGGTAGGATATCAAAATTAAATGATGCAGTGAAGGTACACTGCTTAGCCCAGCCGCTGGCACATTGTACATACTTGAAATGGTGCTGATAAGAAGCTTGCTTGCAAGTGGGAAGATGCTGGTACATGGGTAAATTCCTGTCCAGGTGCTAAGTATTGTGTATGTTTGGGGGAAGCAGAGTGAGGGGTTAGTGAAGGCTGTGTAAAGATAAATTGTTGATACAATCATACAAGAAAAGATGACGTCACATGGTAGTTTTTTTTTTTAATTTTCAAAGTTATTTCTGTTAATACTACTCACTTCATTTTTTTTTAACATCTTTATTGGAGTGTAATTGCTTTACAATGGTGTGTTAGTTTCTGCTTTATAACAAAGTGAATCAGTTATACATATACATATGTTCCCATATCTCTTCCCTCTTGCGTCTCCCTCCCTCCCACCCTCCCTATCCCACCCCTCTAGGTGGTCACAAACCACACATGGTAGTTTTAATATAAAACTCAAGTCAAGGCAATTGAGAAACCATCGGAATGTCTAGCAGGTTCAGAAGTGTGAATGCTTAGATTATACAGCAAGAGGTTATGGGGGAGAAGATTCGAGAAAACAGACAGACATACTATGTTACTAGATTGGAGGAGATGATATTTTAAAGATGGCATTTCTCCTCAAATTATTGTATAAACTCAATACTTCACGTTCATTGTTAGTATGAGACTTGTTGCTACTTCATGACTGGAAAGAAATTTGTCCATATCTACCCTGTCACAGCTTTGACCTAACAATTCTATTTTTAGGAGTCTATCCTCCAACAATACTTAAATGAGAACGAACACATCCAAGTTTCATTGCAATAGTTTGTGCTCACAGAAAATTAGAAACCGTCTAACATTCTTCAATAGGGAATGATTATATGATATTATGAAATGCAGTGTAATGGCAAATACAGTCTGTGTATATAGACAGGGAGGTTTTCTAAGATGGTGAGTCACAGGGTACTATGTAGAGTATGGTACCAGTTGTGTGTAAGTGAGAAAATGGGCCTGGGACATCACCAATTTCCCTGGGAACTTGGGCAAGATTAAAGAGGGACTTAATTCTTTTCAAATGAAAGAATATTGTGTTTGTTAGTGTAAAAAAAAATGGTGAAAAGGAGTCACAGATATATTTTCTTTATAGAATAGTCCCAGTACAGTTTTGATATATAATTGTTCCAAAATTTGACTCTTAAGTGACACTCCTAATTTCATGAAAATAGCGTAGTCATCAAGTAAAAGCCTAAATGAGGGTATTCATTTCTATTTTTATTGACTTATGGCTCAGTATTTAAAATATAGCTTTTCGTCATGATCATTGAATATTGACTTTTCCATTTTCTTATACTTTTAGATTAATTTCCCTCTTCATGTAAAAATCGATGGGTGACATTAAAGTTTTACGTTCTTTTTTATTCCTTGGTTCTCCATAATTTTTTTCCTTTTTACATAAATCACACACGAATATACTCCTGATTTTCACACTTCACTTTACAGCCCACTGTGCTGGTTGAATTTGTTACCTCTTAACCATGATGTCTAGGAGTCTTTGTCTTTGCTGATGAAGCCTGCACTCAGATTTTGGGGCACGGATGCAAACTGTTCTCATGGGGTCACCGATGGTCTCACAGGTGCCTCGTGGTGGATGCTCAGGGGCTCCCTGCCCTCAGTCTTCCCTTTCTTTTTGCTGTCTCCTTTAGGGTCACACTCTCCTGGAGGTCCTGTCTGAGAACTTTGAGTCTTGTGCAACTGGGCGGGGAACTTAGAGCTTCCAGACTCTTCCAGGGAGCCCCACAAGACAAACAAGTCTCTTTTCCTAGGATCAATGGCATTTCCTAGCTGCCATGATATTAATGTCTTCTCCAGGAGGGGGGTAGCTGGAAAGAAAAGAAGGCCAAATAGGGAAAAGCAAACCTCCTTATGCCACAGCGGGTGAGAATGTAAAGTGAAGAGGAGCAGGGCTGTCAGATGGAAGAGGGGGATGGGTGGTCGAGGCAGAGAAGATGGTCAGAGAGAAGGAACAATTGGGGAGGCTGTGAACTCGCCAGGGCCCCCTTCTCACCCCACCTCCACGTGCTTCGGCAAACTCCTGTCAGGGACCTTGTCAAAGGTTGTAGATCCTGACATCACACAGTTTTTCTCTTTGCCTCAGTCCCTTCCTCTATAAAATGAGGCTAATGCTAGTGTATAGCTCATAGGATTATCATGAGGACTTAATGAGTTAACATTTGTAAAGTGTTTAAAACAGGGCCTGGTGAGCCGTGAGGGCCGTACAAGTGTAGGTATTATTATGATGAACAATCTGTGGCCCTTCATTTTTTTTTTTTCTTTTCCTTACAGATTAGCTATCTGTTTTAAAATTTTCTTTAGAAAATTTTCTTTTCTGTTCAGGGAGAGAAAAGAATCTGTCAGCTTTTTTTTTTTTTTTAAATAAATTTATTTATTTTTATTTTTATTTTTGGTTGCGTTGGATCTTTGTTGCAGTGCGCGGGCTTCTCATTGCAGTGGCTTCTCTTGTTGCGGAGCCCGGGCTCTAGGCGTACGGGCCTCAGTAGTTGTGGCACACGGACTCAGTAGTAGTGGCGCACGGGCTTAGTTGCTCGGCGGCATGTGGGATCCTCCTGGAGCAGGGCTCCAACCCGTGTCCCCTGCATTGGCAGGCGGATTCTTAACCACTGTGCCACCAGGGAAGCCCCGAATCTGTCAGCTTTACACATTTAAACAACGAAGTGGTTTTATTTCAGAAACAGTCCCTGTCATCCTGTCCTGGCCAAAAGTTTTTTGGCATTTGCTTTTCTTTTTCTTTTTCTTTTTTTTGGCCGCACCATGCGGCTTGCTGGATCTTAATTCCCCGACCAGGGATTGAACTTGGGCCATGGCAATGAAAGCGCCGAGTCCTAACCACTGGACTACCAGGGAATTCCCAGCATTTGCTTTTCAGTTGGGTTCATCTGATTTGATAAAAGTTTGGCCGGCCTCTGGGTACATGTTCTTTTTGCTGGCTTTTCCTCTTGTTGGAGAATCAGTGATGGCCCCATGGCCCCTGTTGAGAAAACTCTGTGTAGTATGGAGGGAAGCTATGCCATAGGTCCAAAGTTCCCCACAATGTCCAGCCCCCTGCCCGTGGGCCCTGGGTGGGCCTGGGTAAGTAGGATGATGGACAAGTGTAGCCTGCCTGCAGGGTGAGCAGATAAACAGGCTCCAGGATGGGAGCTTTGATGTGTAACTATGACGATTGCTATAGTGTAAACACTCCTACTGTGGCTGATTTCAGACAGCCAATATGAGGTCCCTGTACATGGAGCTGGGAGGAGATGGTGTTGGTGGTGTGAACCCGCTTGCAAACTGGTATGAGCCAGCTGGGGCTACCACCACCTGCTTGGGAAGGACATGGACGAACAGAAGAACCTTTACTTCCATAGCAAAGGGGCTGGGGCTGGTAAGGACGGGATGTTCCTGTGGGGATTTCTTTCCGAGCAGGGAATATTGGAGGAGCCAGAAATGGATTAACATTGGCTGAGCATCTCCTGAGTACTTTCTGCACTCTATGCTTTGCAGACATGATCTCATTTGATCTTTGTGATGACATTGTGAGTCAGCTAATGTCAACCCCACTTTCACAGGAGGAGACAGAGCCTCAGAGCTTTAAGTAACTTGCCCAAGGTGACACAGTGGTAGAACAGGGATTGCAACAGTGCCAGTGAAAGCATAATTACTCCTGGGATCGAAAGCAGCAGAGAATAACACTAATGAAGAAATTATAGGTAATTCTCTATGGGTGAATCCATTCTCACTTCACTCCAATCACTCTGACATAAAAATCATGGATTTAAGACTTGGGAGGAGGCTTTATTGAGCTTAACCCCTCATCAAACAGATAAGGAAATTGAGCTAGAACAGCTGAAATAGGGATAATATGAGCACATGTGCAGCCATAGTTAGGAAGGTGATCTGTGCTCTTGGGAGAAAGAGGGAAGAGGCGATTTTACTTCCCCAGGCCCCTTCCACCCCTAGGGCAAGAGGCAAGGGCATCAGTGCCCTAATTTGGGCAGAGTGATACAGAGTGATTCCTGGAACCAGGATTGTAAATAAGCCCACAGGAGGATGTGCATCCTTTCCTCTCCATGGGGCCTTCCCATGGGCGCTGGAGACATGGGTTCAAACCCAAGGAGAGGGACACTGCTTGAGGATGCTGATGACATCACACCTGCAGGTGGCCATCCAGCCAGGCACTTGCCCCGTGGTCTCCATCTGAGGAGGGCTGTCTTTGTGAACAGTCCCTGGCATTGTGGTACTTCCTGGTTTGGCTGTCACTTCCGTGCAGAAGGGGTGGGGGGAAAGTTCTGGCCTTAATCTCACATTTCAGCCTTCTTTTTTTTTATTAGGGAGGAGCTGAGCAGGGACATTTCAAACCTGCTGTCCATCCTGCTTTGATTTCCTCTATGAATGTGATGACTTAGCACCTGGGTCAGATGCGGCCAAGTTACTAGGGGCAGGGTCACCATGCCTTAGGCCTGCAGGCATGCTTCCCCTGTCACATCCTGTGTCCAAGGACAGTGGGCTCCCTCTCTCTCTCTCTCTCTCTCTATGGTCCCTGGGCAGAGCCTGGTCAGCTTAAGGCCACACCGTCTTTTCTCCACTCCAGATGGTTAAGTGGGTAAGATCTTTCTGGTGGCAGAAGCATAAAATAGGTGCTCAGTCGAGATGAATAGATTAGTTTTTTCCTACTATACTGTCTTTTGGGGGTGCATATACGCCTATAAAATCTGCTGTCGTGCTACCTACAGTTTATTCACCCGTTCATTCTTTTTTTAAAAAAATTTTTATTAGAGTATCGTTGATTTAAAATGTTGTGTTAGTTTCTGCTGTACAGCAAAGTGAATCAGTTATATATATACATATATCCACTCTTTTTCAGATTCTTTTCCCATATAGGTCATTACAGAGTATTGAGAAGAGTTCCCTGTGCTGTACAGTAGGTCCTTATTAGTTATTCATTCATTCTTTTGTGTGTCGATCAACAGGTATTTATGTGCCAGGAGGGCTAAACTCTTAAAGATCTTGGAAGCAGGGCTCTTCGCTTTTCATCTTGCATCCCTGCGGGCTCTGACTCGCACCCGGTTACACGGGAGGACTTGCCCAAGACTTATGGCATGTCCTGGCCTTCAGCTTCTGGAGCCCCTTGGAGTTAGCCCTGTCCTCCCGGGCTGGCCTCAAACTGCTAGTTATAGGCCCCGAATCTGTGGTGCCAGATCACATGTACCTTACCCCTCACCCACTGCAGGCGTTAGATTGGACCATGAATCTCTGGGATTTCAAAAGATTCAGGCTTAATGACCCAGCTCTAGCTCATGTCTATAAAAGTCAGGGAACCTTAGCAAAGCCAGTCGGCACAGCAGGCTGGGAGGCCCACGGAGAAACGGGGGCTCAGAGCGGCAGGGGGAGGAGGGAAGCTGGGGAGGAAAGAAGGACCCAGAGCAAGGCTGCCTCTGCTCCTGGCAAACCCCAGGGTCTGAGCTAACGCAGCAGTAAAGGGACAGGCGGGCCGGGCCTCAGGCATGGATGGACCTCACTATCTCCGTGGTCAGAGCAAGGAGTCGGGGGCTTCCTGGATGGAGCTGGAGGTCATTTCCCTTTCCAGTGAAAGGGCGGCTTGTCCAAGTGGAAAGGAGAAGGGAATTAACAGCATGTGACATCCTCAGCGGCCGGGAAATGGTTGCCTGGGGAAGCCCCGCAGCCCAGGCTGATCTGAAGAGGGCCACAGGCTCGGAAGCACACAGTCCCTATTTCAAGCTCTGGCCTGGCCACTCTGTGGTTTTATGACCTTGGGTAAACACATAATCTCTCTGAACCTCAGCTGCCTTTTCTTAAAAATGGGAGCAAGAACACCTACCTGGCATTATTGTAAGGACTCCATAGGGGGATAGTTTTGAAAGTCCTGGCACAGAGCAGGCACTTGATAAACACTGACCTTCCTCTTCCCATCCTTAATTAGCATTTATTTCTGTGGTTACTGGTCTCCAAAGATGGCACCCAGTAAGCTGGGCTTCCTGATGCCTCTGGGCTGGCTTGGGACTAGCTCTTGGCCTGCAGAAGGCAGTGGGAGTGATACTGTGTGATTTCCCAGGCTAGATTCCTAGCAGCTTTGCTGCTTCCCCTGGGTCTCCTAGAAGCCTTGCTCTTGGGGTGTGGCTTCTCAGAACCCAGCTGGCGTGATTATACGAAGCGGGCATGGGTAGTTGCTCTGGTCGACAGCCCCGGCTGAACTCCTAGGTGATCACCAACATGAAATGCCAGCTGTGTGAGTGAGCCAACTTGGACCATCTTGGTCAAGGCTTCAGGTGGCTCCAACCACAGTCACTGCATGGAGACCCCAAGGGAGGGCCAGTTAGTCAACTCGTCGAACCAAAAGAATGAATGAATGAATGAATGAACAAATAAATAAGTAAATAAACTTGGTTTTGTTTTGTTTGAATTGCTATGTTTTGCACTGGTTTGTTAAGCAGTAATAGACAAGGGGAACCATCCTGATTTATTATTGTGTGCAAATTCCATCATGGCTGATTTATGTCTTGCAGTTAGCTATGAAGCTATCTGGAATTCCCTTTCTAGAATGCAAGGTCCCTCTTACCCGAGTTTTACTGGGCTTAGGGTCCAGCATAGCCTGAAGCCTTGCCCACCTGGGTGAAGGAAGGGGATGGGCAGAGAGGACAGCCTGGGGATTCAGCTTGGGGTCCAGTATGTGGTCTGAGCGCCCTGGCTCAGTTCTCATGCTCAGAGAGGCCACTGTTTCTGCATCATGAGTGCCTGTAGTGAGCCCAGCACTTTACAGCTGTGGTGTTAGCTCATCTTCCCCAGAGTCCTGTGAAGCAGAGGTGATCACACCTGTTTTACAGATGGATAAAGAGAGGCTCAGAGATGTGGAGATATGATTTCACCCAAGGTCTTGGAGCCAATGAGAGTGGTGTCAGGCTTTGTGTCCATTTCTGCCTGATTCTGAAGTCGTGTCTCTTTAAGCTGAGACCCGGAGCATTCTTAAGGGGGTACTTCTTCCCCCATTCCAAGAGCTGCCCTTTGGCACCAGAGACATACCACACACGTTTGGGTGGTGGAGGAGGGGCAATTTCCCCTAAAGGGTCATAACCAAGGCCTGCTGTCCATCCCCTCAGAAGCCTGTGGTTCCAGAGCCAGGTCAAGGGTCTTCCCTCTGCTAAACTTCCAACCTGAATGTGAGCGGTCATTCTCCCCGGAGCCCTGAATTTCCCAGAAGGGCGGACCGGGGGCCCGTGCACAGGCAGGTGCCGAGTGGGGGAAGTACTGCCGCCTGGCCATGCCGAGGCTCTGTCCACTGCCTTCCCACGCCACCTGCTGCTGTCCCCAGGATCCCGAGCCCATCCTGGGCCTCTTCATCAACAGAGGCAATGAACTTGGAGAGGTTTAAAGTGGGAAATGTCTGGGCACCTCTTCTCCTCAACATAGGAACTTACATTTCCCTGCTGGTGGGCTCTCAGCATGCCTGCTTTATCTTCAGGAAACTAATAAGATGTGCTTCAGCCCAAACAGCTAACTACCTAAGCCTATTATCAGATGGCCTGCCAGTCAATCCCTGTCTACCTGCCTAGATTTCTGCAGAGACGGCGCCTCCTTTCAATTCCGGACAAACTCATTCTCCACAGTCAGACCTATGGGCTGGGTCAGACTCAGGAAAGCTGTCGGTCACTGTGGGCAGAAGGAAGGGCCTGGCTCATCCAGGGGCAAAGGTGGCACTGCCCATGCAGGGGGCTTTCACGTGGGGAGGGGAGATGAGAGTTGCTACAGAACAACACCAGATGGGGGCAGCATGGTCCAGGCACCACTTCCTTTAATTGTCATAACAACCCTGTAAGGGGAGTATTATTATCTCTGTTTATGGTCAGGAAATTGAGGCTCAGAGATGTTAAGTCTTAAGATTCCCTTCATTCATTCATTCATTCATTCATTCAGTCAGCAACTCTTTACCACCTCAGTGTGGGTTCCCCTGAAGCAGAGCCTGATGCAGGGGTTTGGGCCTGTGTGATGTCGTGAGGGATGCTCTCAGGAGAATCACAGCAGGAAGTGGGGGAAGCAGGTAGCCTGGGGAAAGGGCTGAACAAGGATGTGGTCTCAGGTGTAGTCTTGCCTTGGCCTGAACCACTGAGGGGGCTCTGGAGCATAAGTAGCGCCACAGAGTTGCCCCACCTGAGACAAGGGGGCTGAGATCTTGAACCCTTGTGTCAGCTGGTCACTGCCCCCTGGGGGTGGTGGTGCCACCTCCCAGTGTCCCTGGGTGAGACAGCTCCTGTCATCCTAAGGCCATTCTCTGGGGACGGTCACATGTGCCAGCTCTTGTAGCAGGAGCTGGTATAACTGATGCTGTAGGTTGACCTACAGTGACTCATTTCACCCAAGAGGACCAGGGTCCGTGTAGGGTAACCTCGTTTTGCCCAGGAGTGAAAGGTTCCCAGG
Source organism: Eschrichtius robustus (assembly GCF_028021215.1). Lineage (NCBI taxonomy): Eukaryota > Metazoa > Chordata > Mammalia > Artiodactyla > Eschrichtiidae > Eschrichtius > Eschrichtius robustus. The sequence goes on along the minus strand of NC_090829.1, from coordinate 22,407,002 downwards.
TTTCAGGATCTTCAGTGCTAAGACCTGGGCAGTCCTGATGTTTTGCTGAAGGACCTGCTTTCAGCTTCAGGTTCAGAGGATTCACTGGCAAAATAACACTCCACACTTCAATAAGCAAGAAATAAGGAAATTTATTATATTATTAGTAGGTTACAGTATAAGGACAAGCTATCTATCTATCTATCTATCTATCTATCTATCTATCTATCTATCTATCTATATAGATATACATACACATACATCATCAGTTTGGGAGCACTTACATCTCTATGCATGTTACTAGTTTGAGAGAACGTTCATCACCAAATTGAAAGAACAAGCAATATCATCAACCTGGGAGAATTTGCATCACCAGGTTGGGAGAACAAGCAATATATAAAGAGATAGAAGTGCATACCTCACCAATTTGGGAGAACTTCATCCAGATCCAAGCAATGCTGGGAAGTCCCTGGAACAGCAATCTGGAGTCCCAGTTGGGAAGGTCCCGGGCAATGCATCCACCCCACGGGTGAGACTTCAGAGTGTCATCCCAAGGAGTCCTGCTTTTATCACCAAGCCGCAAGCTGATGATCATCAGCTTACGTGCAAATGTGCAGCTCTGGCTATTATGTTAAGTGCTTGTATTTCTAATCGTAAGTCTCAGAATGTTCGCTGATCCCCGGGAACTGGCCAGATTCCCAGGGCCCAGGAAGCTTTGCAACTTACTCCCTTTGCTGATTCTCAAGACCGACTTTCGTGGCTTCTGCTGGTCGGCAGTTTGGCATGAAACTCTTCAGGGTCTCTGTTCAGTCAAAGGCTTATTATTGCCTCTGAAGCCTGAACAAGACTATTTTATTCACTTCCCTAACACCTGGGCAGCCTGGCACTAGTAGTGCCCCCTACCCGGCGGCAAAGGACGCTGAGTGGGGCGCCGACCACGTCTCCTTGATTGCCTGAGGGTCGTGAAGTGTAAAAACTCTTCTTGGTAATGGGGAGGTAGCGGTCAGTGGTAAAAAGACATGGTCCCTGCCCTCAGGAGCCCAGAGTCTGCTTGGGGAGACCCACAAAAAAGGACAATGGCTGCACTGAGTGGAAAGAAGCACGGGAGACTCAGGGAAGGAGGGGTGGGGCCTTTGGAGGGGGACAGATAAGGTTTCCCAGAGGTGATAGCCAGTATGAAGCTGAAAGACGGCTTAGCTGGGTGAAGAAGTTGGGCGAGCAAAGGAAAGGGGATATTCTAACAACGAAAATTTCAGATGTAAAGATAGAAACCCAGGGCTTCCCTGGTGGCGCAGTGGTTGGGAGTCTGTCTGCCAATGCAGGGGACACGGGTTCGAGCCCTGGTCTGGGAGGATCCCACATGCCGCGGAGCAACTGGGCCCGTGAGCCACAACTACTGAGCCTGCGCGTCTAGAGCCTGTGCTCCACAGCGAGAGAGGCCACGACAATGAGAGGCCCGCGCACCGCGATGAAGAGTGGCTCCCGCTCGCCTCAAATAGAGAAAGCCCTCGCACAGAAACGAAGACCCAACACAGCCAAAAAAAAAAAAAAAAGATAGAAACCCAGCTCAACTACAGAAAAAATATGGGATATCCAAGCATGGACTTAGAGATGCTTCATGTATTAGTTACCTAATGCTGAGAAACACATTTGCAACGCTTAGTGACTTAAAGCAACAAACATTTATTATCTTGCAGTTTGAGGGTCTGGATTTTGGTAGTGGCTTAGGTGGGCGGTCCTGGTTCCAGGTCTCCTATGGGATTGCAGACAAGATATTGGCTGGGGCATCCAAAGGCTCGACCAGGGCTGAAAGGTCCACTCACATGGCTGTGGGCAATAGCTCTCTGGCTGTTGGCAGGAGACCTGGGCTCCTCACCTGGGTCTTTCTTTAGGGCTGCTTGAACATCCTCTGACATGGCAGCTGGCTTCTCCCAGATCAAGAGATTCAAAAGAAAAGAAGATAGAAGCCACAATGCCTTTAAGACCTACCTTCAAAAGTCTCACCCTGTAATTTCTACCACATTATATATATTAGAAGCCACTCACCAAATCCAGCCCACCCACAATTCCCCAATTAAGCTCCACCTGTTGAAGGGAGGAGTGCCAAATAATTTGTAGACATATTTTAAATTCATCGCACCAGGTTTGACTGGATTCAGGGATGAAAATGAGGTCTCTCTCTCTCTCTCTCATTCTTTCTCTCCTGCTTCCTTTTCACCAAAACACATGTTAGAAATGCCTTGGCTACTCCTGTTAAACCATTTCCCTCTGTTCCTCATTTACTCAATCAGTGTTTATAAGGCACTTACACAAAGCAATGATTAAGCCAAAGGAATGTATTTCTAACAATAAAATATCAGGCATTGTGGAAGGTTGGTAGGGGAGACATTTTGGGGTAAGAAGCGTAACTATCTCCTTATTCCAGGTAGAAAACTATTTCATCCCATAATAATTAAATGTAAGGGACCACCGCTTTTCATATCTTTTTTTTTCATTTCATCCTTACAGCACTTACTGGCTATGCCATCCTACATGAACACCAAGGTCCTGGCTATATGAGTGTGACCATCAATGCACAGGGTTCAACACCAGTTACAGGCTTGCAGAGCTGGGCCAAATAACCACCACTAACAGCAAGAATAGCAGTTTAAAAATTCCAGGCACTGGTCTAAGTGTTCTATCCATATTATCTTGTGTGATTCTCACAACAGCTCCAAAAGGTAAGTACTGGTATTACTGTCATTTTGTAGCTGAGAAAACTGAGGCTCAAAGAATTTAAGTCAGTTGTTCACAGTTACATCCTAAAATGTGGTGGTTTTGAACCCAGGTAACGTGATTCCAATTGCTCTGCTCTCTGCATTCTGCTGAACTGCCTTTGGTTAACACACCACATTCTAGGTCAACGACATGACCCTCTGGGTGGAGACTCGCTTATGTGGGTTGCATGTGGCATCTCCATGTGTTCTATGGAACTGGCAGATGGATACTATTGTGAACTCCCCACGACCCCTGCGCCCTGCCCGGGAACACTTTGTTCTCCGTGAATCTCCAGGCAAGGTCAGGATTTCAACCACTGTCGCTCCCCTGGGAAATATCTTACAAGAAATAGCAAAGTAAAGCTTAGCAAAAAAAAATGCAGCATATCAGAACAGGAGAATATAGCATAACCGCGTGCATTTTCTCTCTGCATCTTCATACACGTGCACTGAGAAGGGGCTCTGAAAGCATGCTTGAGCAGCATCCTGGGAAAGGCCAACCCAAATGTGGTCATTAGGAATGCGGTCTGATTTTCCTCTTTCTGGGGCATGGCAAGGTCAAAGCTGCACACACCTGCCACTTTGAGGTCAGGTGTGGCCATGTGGCTTGCATTGGCCGGTAGAATGTGAGTGGAGGTGACATGTCTCACTTCTGGGTGGAAGCCATGCTCCCTCCCTCTGCTGCAGGGCTGGTCAAGCTGCAGATGACGCATGTTCTGTCAGCCTGGGTCTCAGAGCGGCACAGCCCAGCGGGCAAGTGATAGGCATGCAGTGAGAGAGAGAGTTACACTTTTCTTAAGCCATTGATTTTGGAGTTGTTGGCTACTAGATCATGATCTGGTATGTCATGACTGATGCATCAAGTCTGTCTGTCCCCCTGCTGAAGGAATTACCCTAGGTCTCTAATTGATCTAAGGGACAGATCATGCTTTGGAGACTGCTGTAGCTGGATTTGGGATGGACCCATTGCTTACCTCAAAGTCACAGTAACCAAAGTAGATTAAAAATGGAAAATTGAAATGAGGATCATAATGGCCCTTGATAGATGCATGGACATTTAATTTTTCAAAGACTTTCTGCATTGATCATAATTTTTGCCCAGAATAACAACAAAAACTATAAGTGACAGATTCTATTTTTCAATATCTACCATCCCATTTGCTCTTCTGCAATGTGACCTTGCCCTTCCTCCGTCAAGAGATGAGGTTGATTTCCCAATCCTTGATTCTAGGCTGGACTTTGAGGACTCTGAGTACTTTGACCGATAGAATCAATCCAGTGGACTTTGTGCTTTGCCTGTTCTGCGAGTAGCTCTTAATTGACTGCATCTTGTCTGCTGTGTTTAAGCTCTGAGATGAGATACCATGTGGAGAGAGAAAGAGAGAGAGAGCGAGAGAGGGAAAAGATATATTAAGAGGTACTATAGTGCCAGATATGTGAGTGAAGAAGCATCGTGGAACTGGATTCTCCAGCCCCAGAGGCCCCAGCTGATGCCACGTAGGGCTAAGATGAACCACCCAGCTGGATCCTTCCCCAGATGCGTGACCCATATAATCATGAGCAAAACAGATGGTTGTTTTTAGCCGCTATGTTTTGTGGTAGTATGTTATGCAGAACTAGACGACCACAACATGAAAAACACAGTAAAACCTGGAGATAGCTAAGGCATGACTTATTTTCTTCTTTTAAAGGTAAGGAAACTGATGCTAAATGACGCCAACTCCTTTGCTCGGGTAACAGCTCCTTGGTGCAGTAAAAAGGGCTAGAACACACATCTTCTGATTATCAGCCTTGTCCAGGGTTTTTCCACAACAAAAGACATCCTGGCACATAGGATGCTTGGAGCATATTTTGCAGAGGATCTACATGAGAGGAAAATGAAGCTCAGAGAGACTGAGGGCCTAGCTCAAGGTCACCTGGGGAGTCTGGGCCACTGACCAGACATAATCCCCCACCTTTTGACTCCAGGGTCCAGTTCTCTGCCCTACAGTCTTCTGATTTCTCTATTATCCGAAAGACGAAGAACGAATTGCTTGAACAATTAAAATGTGTTTTGTTGCCTTTGTTTCTTGGTAACACCCTGTAAAAGCAAGATCATTCTTGGGGGGGATAGTAAATAAAAAGCTATGAAAGTATCTCATTGCCACAGGCTGAACATTTGAAGGAAAATTTGCTGAGCTTGAGCCGTACTTGAAGCCAAGGGAAACGAGGAGAGAAGGCAGCAGTCTGTTCCCACAGCCGGAGACTGCAGCCTCGCTCAGACCCACCCTTGCCCATTTGTTTTCTCAAGATAGAAATAAAAATATAAATATCTTGACATGCTTCATATATAATATTTAATAATTATATATATATTATAATTTATAAATTATATAGTTTATATAATGGTGTAACCATTTTATCGAGTGGTTTAAAGCCCCATTACTGTCTCCAATATGTTCTCTCACATCTTTCTCTCTCCATAATGTTACCTCTAGAAGATTTTATAGCTTTCTGGTCACTTCTTGGTCACAAGAATCCTGTTTTCAGGTGTTAAAAGGTCTAGTCAGATCTAAATAAAAACCCTAATCTCACATCTTACTTCTCTTCTTCCAGGTTAGAATGAGCCAAACTGAGGGATCTACAGAGGGAAAGGAGGGTACAGTGACCTTGTCATGCTTCCTTGATGTCCTTCCATGGCCCTGCTGCTGGCTCCTGCTCCCACTACTTTTTCCCCCAAAGGTACACCCACAGCATCTTACTCCACCTGGCGGTCACTGCTTTTGAATAAGATTCCATCAGACTGCCTCAAGCCCACTAACTCCTGTGTCCACTGGACACATGGGAATCTCATACATCCTTGCCTTACCAAATGGTGGCAGTGCAGCCACAAACTCTGTCCCATCTCTCCTTGTTCTGACATTATGGGCAGCTATTGTCAGGCTCTGCCCTCATATTTCCAGGCATGAGTCTCTAGGCTCATGTATCACAAATCCCAGAGTAAATTATCAAGGTGTATCAGTTAGCTAGTGGTGCAATAATGCTATGTAACAAACCACCACCAAACTCAGCAACATGTAGCAATAAGCACTTATTCTCACAATCGTGGGACTTCAGTTCAACTGATACAAGTTTGCCTTGTCTGGCAGCTCAGCTTCAAGTGATGGTTCTAGGTGGTCTTGGCTCCTTGCTGCTGGTTGGGCTCAGGTTTGGTTCATGTGTGTTCCTTCAGGGCCAAAACTAAAGGGGGAGCAGCTTCCCTGGGGAAGCTAAACCCGGGAGATGACAGAAGTACAAGAGAACAAACCATGCATACTTCAAATCTCTGCTAATTACCATGTCTGCTAATATCTCATTGGTCAGAACAAGTCCCATGACTGAGTGCAAATCCAGAGGTGAGGAGGTAGGTGTACTCTGCTTACCATGGGGTCAAAACAAGTCACATGACCAAGTCCAAAGTCAGTGGGGTAGGAAAGAACACCCCCATGGAGACGGTTGATTGGAAGGAATATTTGCTCAATAGAAATCTAGTTTACCACAGTCACTAAGATGGGATTTCGTTTCTGCAACTCAGCTTCTAGCTGGAGAGCAAACTGCCAGCCCTCCTTCTTGCAAACACCTTCAGTCTCTCCAAAGAGTTCTCTTCTTCCTGTCTTGAGCGGGGGCACACCTTCTCCAACACAGCAGAGGAAGGGAGGAGACCAGTTCTCGAATCCTACTTTATGTTCAATGAGCTCTCTTTGAATGACTCATCTTCTCAGTTATAAGCGGACGAAGTATTGGTTACTGGACTGGTTTTGCTGTCTTTTGACTAGTCCTGCATGGATGTGTCTAGGGATTCTCTTTAGAATGGGTGTATATGTACCACCTTTTGTTATCAGCTTTGGAGCTTCAGCCAACCAGAAGAAAAGTCCAATTAGCTGGTCTCTTTCCACAGGATTATCTGTTTCTCCCCCTACTCCCCTGCAACACCAATCAGTGGACACCTTTCCATGCCAACATATAAACTCTCATTCCTTTTAATGACCTTAGAATATTTCAGAGTATGGAGATATCATTATTTAAATACCCAAGCTCTTAAGTGGTAGGAATTTAATTTGTTTTTATTGTTTTGTTATTTTGAACAGCTTTGCAATAAGTATTCCTGACATGCATCTTTATAGCTTGTTTATTTCCATAGAATATATTTCTAATAGTGGGATTGCTGAATTAACAATAAACTCCAAAAAATAATTTGTGTTTTTTCATGGGGAAATTAAAAGCTAACATAATATTTCCATACAACATTTCTTTACAACCACTACTGCTGGAGGCATTACTCTTTTACATTTGTGTATACTGGCAATTCTGATGTGAAAGTGGAAAGTCCCAATGGTAAATCTGATTTAGAGTTGAGAAGATACAGGCAAGAAAAACACCTCAGTTGCTCCCTTTTCCTTTCTCTAAATTTTGTTGTATACATGCTTGAAAGAATGTATTGCCAGGTTGTAGTGCCAGGTTGAAAGAATATCTTAAGACCAAAGGAGAGACCAGTCACTGGAGTTTCTGGTTCTTTGCAGGGTCTCCAGATTCTTTGCAGCAGCAGCATTTGGTGTCTTCTGAGCCAGACTAACATGCCAAATGCAGGAGTGACAAGGAGGACTGTTCAGATAATACATAGCCACTTAATGGGATGGACAAGCTATAGATCATGGTTGCATCCAGATTCCCTGAATTCATCATGTACACCATGGAACATAAACTCTTATATTGAATGGTAATAAAAGGTAATATCCCAGCATCTATTCTTCTGTCTTTGTTATTTGAGTAATACTATTACATTGTAATAAATTTAAAATATTTTAAACTTATTTCTTTTCTGATTATTAAAGAAATATAGTCTCTTTTGAAAGTAGAAGAAATGTATAAAGATGCAGAGAAAGATTTACCCCATAATCTCACCACTTAGAGGCCTATAGAATAAATTTGGTGTTTTGGCCCTGATTCATACAAATATTATTGCTGAGTCTGCAAAAATGGAGTATCGCCCCCTGATGGGAGCTTCCTGAATTGCAGGTAATGCAGGTGATCGATCATTTACTAAGAAAGAAACAACGGAGAAAAGGAAGTGATAGATTTGTTCACCTTTATTTCAAGACAAACAGCCTTGGAAGATTCAGCAAGAGCTGGGGAGAGGGGATGGAAGAAGCACAGGCTTGGAATCAGAGGAGGAACACAGAGGTGATGGATAGGGTTTCCAAAAACGATTCATTTATTCAACTCTCTTGTCCTAAGGCATCTCTGCTTGTTACTATTATTAAATTTCTTCATATTTCATTGGCTACAGTATAGTAAGTTGAAGACAGTGTAAACCTGCTGTTTTGATTGAGTAGCTCTTTTGGAGCAAATTGAAACATAGGCTTCCCACATTTGAAAATCAGGCAAAACTATTTACTCTTTCTAACGTTAGTTTCTATAACTTTAAGAGAGTAAGATGAAAGAAAAAAGTAACAAAGACAAACCAACCAACCTAACCACAACCTTTCTCTTTGGGTATTAGAGAACTGGCAAAGTGGCTGTGAGGAGAATCTGTGACCCGGGGACCCTGGAAATGGGATTTATTTGCAGGAGCTAAATAAAAGGGGCATGATTCTCTTCCATTTACACCATGCTCTAAAAGGTTTCCACTTTAATTATATTAGTCACCACAGGAGGCCCAATGTTCGGGCATTGCCTAGACAACCCTCTGTCACAGATGCTGATGCTGTGCTGGGGGCTGGGGAAGGGCAGCTGGACCATAGCAGGGATTTCTGACCTTGTCAAGTTTGAGGGTCTCCCTAAATGTCGAGCTATTTCTGGTACCTCCACAGGCTAGTGCTTGTGCTTTCAGAAGCTCTTTGTATATTGGCTTTGTTCATTGCCACAGCAGCATCAAGTTTGAAAAATGCAAGCTCGCGTGTAGAACAGGTGCTGCTACTCTCTTAGGCTGCGCTCACTGCTTGGTGAGCATGCCAATTCCAGGGGCTCTTTGGTTGCTCTGTGGCCCAATAGTGGGCCTTTCTAGGCCAGGAGACCTCTGTAAGCCTTTCATGGCAGCGATGGTGACGGGCCTCCCAAGACTGCCCTGGGAAAAACTGCAAAGAGGACTTCTTACCCTTATCTCAGTGTAAAATTAAAGAGCTCATAGATGGGCAAATTCTCCTGAATGCAGGGCCTTTGATCTTGGAGTCCCTGGACTCCGGCAGGGCAGGGCATGGAGGTTCGATGAGGGGCTTCTGGTCTGCATTGAAATCCTGTACCAGATCTTGTGTATGTGTGCTTTTCGCTAGGGTCTGTCATTTATCCAGATTCTCAAAGAGAGTCTAGGAATTTGGGAAAAATTCAGAACTGCTCTGCCCTAAAAGATGCAGGTCTCATCAAGACACGGCTGAATGGAATGATGGCAATCGCATGGATTATCATTGCAATTGTAGCAACAAATCCCAATTACTGGGCATCTGCGTCAGGCCGGCACTGTGCTTGAGGCTGTGGGGATGTATTCTTCTTCTGTAACCCGTGGTCCTCATGAGTGTCCTTCCCGGTGGGCATTACTCTCCCCTTTCACAGAGTGAACTCCTGAGGCTCAGAGTGTCAACACCTCGCCAGGGTCCTGCAGAGACAGAGTGGCAGAGACTGGACAGGGGCCCAGGTCTGGTGCCTTGATGCTGGTGCCTTTCTGGGAAATCACCCCAGGAAGGTGACAATGGTTCAAGTGAGGTGTCCTCTTGGGAATCCCTGCAAATGTGTGAGAGACTTTGCCTTCCCACCTGTCTCTTCCTGGAGAGCTGGGAGGGAGACCTTGCTTTTAGAGGTGGTGTCAATCTCCTGAGAAAATCCACACGTCACAGGCAAAGTCTCAGGTGAGGTCCCTCCAATCAGCAGGTGGGGACTTCCCTGGTGGCGCAGTGGTTAAGAATCCGCCTGCCAATGCAGGGGACACTGGTTCGAGCCCTGGTCTGGGAAGATCCCACATGCCATGGAGCAACTAAGCCTGTGTGCCACAACTACTGAGCCTGAGCTCTAGAGCCCGTGAGCCACAACTACTGAGCCCATGTGCCACGACTTCTGAAGCCCACACGCCTAGAGCCCGTGCTCCACAACAAGAGAAGCCACCGCAATGAGAAGCCTGTGCACTGCAGCAAAGAGTAGCCCCAGCTCACCACAACTAGAGAAAGCCCACGCGCAGCAACAAAGACCCAACACAGCCAAAAATAAATAAAAAATTTAAAAAAAAATTAAAAAGAAATCAGCAGGTGGCTTCTCACCCACAAACCCACAGAGTGCTGGGCTGGTCCCAAGAGAAGGTGCCTCATTCATTTCTCTAAAGCTTAGCCATTCAATTTTGCCCACACAAGACCTCAGCTGCTTTTAAAGTGGGAAACAAACACTTGAGTTCAGGGTGCTAATGTCCGACACTGGACATTAGTGGCCCTCTGTCACTGGGGGACAGGTGCCCAAAGCCTCTGCTGAGACGAGACAACAGCACAGGGGAAGAGCCTGTCTGGACCTTGTTACAGGGTCTTGGTGGGTGTCTCTGGGTCCAGGTGAGGACCTGGGCACCTCTTTCAATGTCTTTGTCCTGCAGGCCACCTGGCAGACCCCACTCACCCTCCATGCCATCCCTTGGGTGTCACCTGCCTCCTCTGGGACCCTTTCCCGACTCCCGGGGAGTCTCAGCCCTCCTCCCAACACGACCCAGCCTGCCCTGCACGCGCTGTGCCCTTTTCACTAGGTTTCTCTCCTGAGGGCGGGACAGTGCCCCCCTCATCTCTGTATCCCCAGCACCCTCACCGTCCCCCCTCCCCCTGCCAACCTCTCACCTTTCAGCTTCATTCTCAGACTAGCTGTTCGTGAGAAAAGGGTGTGGTGTGAAGTCAGAGCCCTCACCTATCACAGCCTCCAGGGCAAGGCTGCGTTCTGTCTCAACCTCTCTGTGCCACTTACAAGCTGTGTGACCTCGGGAAAGTTACTTAACCTCTCTGGCTCAGTTTCCTCACCAGTAAAATGGAGATAATAATAGTGCCTATGTCATAGGGTTTTGTGAAAAGTAAATGAGCCCATACATGTAAAATGCTTGGTACAGTGCCTGGAATAGAGTCATAAATGTTAGCTCTTTTGGTCATAATTACTATTATTATTCATTTTCAGCTCAACAACCTATATATGCTCCTCATTAGCCACAGGATAAACTTAAAATTTGTTTTTCATTGACCCCTCTAATCTGGCTGCAAATCCCCATTTAGGCTTATCACTCATTGGAGATGAAAACACATTCCCGTGTATTTTTCCTTCTGACACTTCTGGTCACCAAATGTGTGAGGGTTTTCCCACACCAGGCAATTGTGCATGACACCAGCTGGGTGTCCTTTAATTCACTTCAAATCTGACATTGTCTACCTGGAGTCAGCTTCAGATCCTACCAGGGAAGGGCTTGGTTGCACAAGACTGTCCCCACTTCAGACCTGTCACAATACCCAGATCTTTACCTGCATTTCTGAGCCACTGGCTACACATCAGGGTTCCCAAAACCCCTCCTTGGATTTGATCATTTGCTAAAACAGCTCACAGAACTCAGGGAAACAATCACCTATGTTTACTAGTTTATTATATAATAAAGGATACAGATGAACAGCCAGATGAAGAGATATAACAGGTGAGGTCTGGGAGGGTCCCCAGTTCAGGAGCTTCTGTCTCCATGGAGATGGGGTGCATCACCCTCCAAGCACACGGATGTATTCACTAGCCCGGAAGCTCCTAGAACCTGTACTATTGGGATTTTTATGGGGTGTCATCATGAAGGCATGATTGATTGTTAACTCCATTTCCAGACGCTCTCCCTTCTCTGGAGGATGGAAGGTGTGGTGCTGAAAAATTGCAAGCTTCCAGTCATGGTTTGGCCTTTCTGGTGACCAACCCCCATCCGAGAGCTACGTAGGAGCCCACCCAGAGTCACCTCAATAGAACAAAAGATGCTCTCATCCCTTAGGAAATTACAAGGGTTTTAGGAGCTCTGCATCAGAAACTGGGGTCAAAGGCTAAATGTTAGAACAAAAGATTCTCCTAGAGCCCCTATTTACAAGGGTTTTAGAAGTTCTGTGTCGGGAACCGAGGGCAGAGACTAATGTATATATTTCTTTTTGTTTTACACTAGTGCATTTGACACACTAGTCCAGCTTCTACCTCCTTCTTTGTGCTGTTCCCCTGCCTACTTCTCGTTTCTCTGCTCCTTTAATTCCCTTCAACTTTTGTGACCCCAGGGATGTTGCATGTCTTCCATGAAAACTGGTCTGGACACAGAGCCCAGTAGGGGTGGCCTTGACTTTCTCCCACTGCTTCAGGTGTGGAAGCCCATGGAGGGCAGAGCCTCCTCTGTCTGCTCCTCTATTTGGCTGGTGCAGTACTTGGTCAATTTTTATGGAGTCAATTTGTGGTCTACTTTGGTGTTCGGAAAGAAACTTCCTATGCCTGGCTTTATTAAGATGAAAGACCCCCTTTATCTTGATTTTCTTGGAAGGCCAAAAAAAAAAAAAAATCAAAGAAATAAATCCTGAAACGTCTACAGTTTTATATAGAAGGCATTATTTCTGAGCTAAATGATTTTTTTCCTAAAGGAAAATTTAGAAATTGTAGCTCTTGGTGGAATTAAAGGAATGAAAATGAAGTCATGCATAGATTCACAGCAGCTGAAGAACTCTGTTTGGGACTCTATTTTGCTACCTTCTACACTTTGGTAAAAAATTCAAGCTTCTGGGCTTGGTTCAGCTTTGCAGTAACCCGTGTCCCCTGGGCTTCTCCCCAAATTGCATCTTTTCCTAGTTTCAGTCAATTATTTTCCTTGGAGTGCATTAGTTTTTCTGAGAACTTCTACACAACCTGACTCTTCCGGTTGTTCACTGGCAAAGAAATTCTTTGATTTCAAACCAGAATGTCCTCACAGATCATTTGGAACCCAGGGTGACAGGGAAATGTCTCACTTTACCCCTTCCATCACGTCAGCCCTTCCTTTCCTCCCTGTTCCTTTTCTGTCACAGAGCTGTGCCTCTTTACTTATTTATTTATTTTTATTTATTTTTTTTAAGGAATTCCTTTTTATTTTTATTTAATTAATTAATTTATTTATTTCTGGCTGTGTTGGGTCTTCGTTTCTGTGCAAGGGCTTTCTCTAGTTGCAGCAAGCGGGGGCCACTGTTCATCGCGGTGCGTGGGCCTCTCACTATCGCGGCCTCTCTTGTTGCGGAGCACAGGCTCCAGATGCGCAGGCTCAGTAGTTGTGGCTCACGGGCCTAGCTGCTCTGCGGCATGTGGGATCTTCCCAGACCAGGGCTCGAACCCGCTTCCCCTGCATCAGCAGGCAGATTCTCAACCACTGTGCCACCAGGGAAGCCCAACCTCTTTATTTTTTATTGGAGTAGAGTTGATTTACAAGGTTGTGTTGGTTTCAGGTATACAGCAAAATGATTCAGTTCTATATGTATATATTCTTTTTTCAGATTCTTTTCATTATAGGTTATCACAAGATATTGAATACTGTTCCCCGTGCTATACAGTAGGTCCTTGTTGTTTATCTATTTTATATACAGTAGTGTGTATCTGCTAATCCCAAACTCCTAATTTATCCCCACACCCCGCCAGCTTTCCCCTTTGGTCACCATAAATTTGTTTTCTATGTCTGTGAGTCTGTTTGTTTTGTAAATAAGTTAACTTGTATCATTTTTTAAAGAAGTTTTTGAATTTTATTTTATTTATTTTTTTATACAGCAGGTCCTTATTAGTCATCAATTTTATACACATCAGTGTATACATGTCAATCCCAATTGCCCAATTCAGCACACCACCACACCCCCCTGCCCCCGCCGCTTTCCCCCCTTGGTGTCCATACGTTTGTTCTCTACATCTGTGTCTCAATTTCTGCCCTTCAAACCAGTTCATCTATACCATTTTTCTAGGTTCCACATATATGCGTTAATATACGACATTTGTTTTTCTCTTTCTGACTTACTTCACTCTGTATGACAGTCTCTAGATCCATCCACGTCTCTACAAATGACCCAATTTCGTTCCTTTTTATGGCTGAGTAATATTCCATTGTATATATGTACCACATCTTCTTTATCCATTCGTCTGTCGATGGACATGTAGGTGGCTTCCATGACCTGGCTATTGTAAACAGTGCTGCAATGAACATTGGGGTGCATGTGTCTTTTTGAATTATGGTTTTCTCTGGGTATATGCCCAGTAGTGGGATTGCTGGGTCATATGGTAATTCAATTTTTAGTTTTTTAAGGAACCTCCATACTGTTCTCCATAGTGGCTGTACCCATTTACATTCCTACCAACAGTGCAAGAGGGTTCCCTTTTCTCCACACCCTCTCTAGCATTTGTTGTTTGTAGATTTTCTGATGATGCCCATTCTAACTGGTGTGAGGTGATACCTCATTGTAGTTTTGATTTGCATTTCTCTAATAATTAGTGATGTTGAGAAGCTTTTCATGTGCTTCTTGGCCATCTGTATGTCTTCTTTGGAGAAATGTCTATTTAGGTCTTCTGCCCATTTTTGGATTGGGTTGTTTGCTTTTTTAATGTGGAGCTGCATGAGCTGTTTACATATTTTGGAGATTAATCCTTTGTCCGTTGATTCATTTGCAAATATTTTCTCCCATTCTGAGGGTTGTCTTTTCGTCCTGTTTATGGTTTCCTTTGCTGTGCAAAAGCTTTGAAGTTTCATGTGTTTATTTTTGTTTTTATTTCCGTTACTGTAGGAGGTGGATCAAAAAATATCTTGCTGTGATTTATGTCAAAGCATGTTCTTCTTATGTTTTCCTCTAAGAGTTTTAAAGTGTCTGGCCTTACATTTAGGTCTTTAATCCATTTTGAGTTTATTTTTGTGTATGGTGTTAGGGAGTGTTCTAATTTCATTCTTTTATATGCAGCTGTCCAGTTTTCCCAGCACCACTTATTGAAGAGACTGCCTTTTCTCCATTGTATATCCTTGCCTCCTTTGTCATAGATTAGTTGACCATAGGTGTGTGGGTTTATCTCTGGGCTTTCTATCTTGTTCCATTGATCCATGTTTCTGTTTTTGTGCCAGTACAATATTGTCTTGATTACTGTAGCTTTGTAGTGTAGTCTGAAGTCAGGGAGTCTGGTTCCTCCAGCTCTTTTTTTTCCCCTCAAGACTTCTTTGGCTATTCAGGGTCTTTTGTGTCTCCAAACAAATTTTAAGATTTTTTGTTCTAGTTCCGTAAAAAATGCCATTGATAATTTGATAGGGATTGCATTGAATCTGTAGATTGCTTTGGGTAGTATAGTCATTTTCACAATATTGATTCTTCCAATCCAAGAACATGGTATATCTCTCCATCTGTTGGTATCATCTTT
Source organism: Eschrichtius robustus (assembly GCF_028021215.1). NCBI lineage: Eukaryota > Metazoa > Chordata > Mammalia > Artiodactyla > Eschrichtiidae > Eschrichtius > Eschrichtius robustus. The sequence continues at coordinate 22,391,892 of NC_090829.1, read as the reverse complement.
AATTTCTTTCATCAGTGTCTTATAGTTTTCTGCATACAGGTCTTTTGTCTCCCTAGGTAGGTTTATTCCTAGGTATTTTATTCTTTTTGTTGCAATGGTAAATGGGAGTGTTTCCTTAATATCTCTTTCAGATTTTTCATCATTAGTGTATAGGAATGCAAGAGATTTCTGTGCATTAATTTTCTATCCTGCAACTTTACCAAATTCATTGATTAGCTTTAGTAGTTTTCTGATGGCATCTTTAGGATTCTCTATGTATAGTATCATGTCATCTGCAAACAGTGACAGTTTTACTTCTTCTTTTCCAATTTATATTCCTTTTATTTCTTTTTCTTCTCTGATTGGCGTGGCTAGGACGTCCAATACTATGTTGAATAATAGTGGTGAGAGTGGACATCATTGTCTTGTTCCTGATCTTAGAGGAAATGCTTTCCGTTTTTCACCATTGAGAATGATGTTTGCTGTGGGTATATGGCCTTTATTATGCTGAGGTAGGTTCCCTCTATGTCCACTTTCTGGAGAGTTTTTATCATAAATCGGTGTTGAATTTTGTCAAAAGCTTTTTCTGCATCTATTGAGATGATCATATGGTTTTTCTTCTTTAATTTGTTAATATGGTTTATCACATTGATTGATCAACGTATATTGAAGAATCCTTGCATCACTGGGATAAATCCCACTTGATCATGGTGTATGATCCTTTTAATGTGTTGTTGGATTCTGTTTGCTAGTATTTTGTTGAGAATTTTTGCGTCTAAATTAATCAGTGATATTGGTCTGTAATTTTCTTTTTTTGTAGTATCTTTGTTGGGTTTTGGTATCAGGGTGACGGTGGCCTCATAGAATGAGTTTAGGAGTGTTCCTTCCTCTGCAATTTTTTGGAAGAGTTTGAGAAGGATGGGTGTTAGCTCTTCTCTAAATGTTTGGTAGAATTCACCTGTGAAGCCATCAGGTCCTGGACTTTTGTTTGTTGGGAGATTTTTAATCACAGTTTCAATTTCATTACTTGTGATTGGCCTGTTCATATTTTCTATTTCTTCCTGGTTCAGTCTTGGAAGGTTATACCTTTCTAAGAATTTGTCCATTTCTTCCACGTTGTCCATTTTATTGGCATAGAGTTGCTTGTAGTAGTCTCTTAGGATGCTTTGTATTTCTGCGGTGTCTGTTGTAACTTCTCCTTTTTCATTTCTAATTTTATTGACTTGAGTCCTCTCCCTCTTTTTTCTTGATGAGTCTGGCTAATGGTTTATCAATTTAGTTTATCTTCTCAAAGAACCAGCTTTTAGTATTATTGATCTTTGCTGTTGTTTTCTTTGTTTCTATTTCATTTATTTCTGCTCTGATCTTTATGATTTCTTTCCTTCTGCTAACTTTGGGTTTTGTTTGTTCTTCTTTCTCTAGTTCCTTTAGGTGTAAGGTTAGATTGTTTATTTGAGATTTTTCTTGTTTCTTGAGGTAGGCTTGTATAGCTATAAGCTTCCCTCTTAGAACTGCTTTTGCTGCATCCCACAGGTTTTGGATTGTCGTGTTTTCATTGTCATTTGTCTCTAGGCATTTTTTGATTTCCTATTTGATTTCTTCAGTGATCTCTTGGTTATTTAGTAACGTATTGTTTAGCCTCCATGTGTTTGTGTTTTTTACGTTTTTTTCCCTGTAATTCATGTCTAATCTCATAGCATTGTGGTCAGAAAAGCTGCTTGATATGATTTCAATTTTCTTAATTTTACTGTGGCTTGATTTGTGACCCAAGATGTGATCTACCCTGGAGAATGTTCCATGTGCACTTGAGAAGAAAGTGTAATCTGCTCTTTTGGATGGAACGTCCTATAAATATCAATTAAATCTATCTGGTCTATTGTGTCATTTAAAGCTTCTGTTTCCTTATTTATTTTCATTTTGGATGATCTGTCCATTGGTGTACGTGAGGTGTTAAAGTCCCCCAGTATTATTGTGTTACTGTCGATTTCCTCTTTTATAGCTGTTAGCAGTTGCCTTGTGTATTGAGGTGCTCCTATGTTGGGTGCATATATAATTATAATTGTCATATCTTCTTCTTGGGTTGATTCCTTGATCATTATGTAGTGTCCTTCCTTGTCTCTTGTAACATTCTTTATTTTAAAGTCTATTTTATCTGATATGAGTATTGCTATTCCAGCTTTCTTTTGATTTCCATTTGCAAGGAATATCTTTTTCTATCCCCTCACTTTCAGTCTGTATGTGTCCCTAAGTCTAAAGTGGGTCTCTTGTAGACAGCATACATATGGGTCTTGTTTTTGTATCCATTCAGCAAGCCTGCGTCTTTTGGTTGGAGCATTTAATCCATTCACGTTTAAGGTAATTATCGATTTGTATGTTCCTATGACCATTTTCTTAATTGTTTTGGATTTGTTTTTGTAGGTCCTTTTCTTCTCCTGTGTTTCCCACTTAGAGAAGTTCCTTTAGCATTTGTTGTAGAGCTGGTTTGGTGGTGATGAATTCTCTTAGCTTTTGCTTGACTGTAAAGCTTTTGATTTCTCCATCGAATCTGAATGAGATCCTTGCTGGGTAGAGTAATCTTGGTTGTAGGTTCTTCCCTTTCATCACTTTAAGTATACCATGCCTTTCCCTTCTGGCTTGTAGAGTTTCTGCTGAGAAATCAGCTGTTAACCTTATGGGAGTTCCCTTGTATGTTATTTGTCATTTTTCCCTTGTTGCTTTCAATAATTTTTCTTTGTCTTTAATTTTTGCCAGCTTGATTACTATGTGTCTTGGCGTGTTTCTCCTTGAGTTTATCCTGTATGGGACTCTCTGCGCTTCCTGGACTTGGGTGGCTATTTCTTTTCCCATGTTAGGGAAGTGTTTGACTATAATCTCTTCAAATATTTTCTCGGGTCCTTTCTCTCTCTCTTCTCCTTCTGGGACCCCTGTAATGCAAATGTTGTTGCGTTTAATCTTGTCCCAGAGGTCTCTTAGGCTGTCTTCATTTCTTTTCATTCTTTTTTCTTTATTCTGTTCCACAGCAGTGAATTCCACCATTCTGTCTTCCAGGTCACTTATCTGTTCTTCTGCCTCAGTTATTCTGCTATTGATTCCTTCTAGTGTAGTTTTCATTTCAGTTATTGTATTGTTCATCTCTGTTTGTTTGTTCTTTAATTCTTCTAGGTCTTTGTTAAACATTTCTTGCATCTTCTCCATCTTTGCCTCCATTGTTTTTCCGAGGTCCTGGATCATCTTCACTATCATTATTCTGAATTCTTTTTCTGGAAGGTTGCCTATGTCCACTTCATTTAGTTGTTTTTCTGGGGTTTTATCTTGTTCCGTCATCTGGTACATAGCCCCCTGCCTTTTCATCTTGTCTATCTTTCTGTGAATGTGGTTTTTGTTCTACAGGCTGCAGGATTGTAGTTCTTCTTGCTTTTGCTGTCTGCCCTCTGGGGGATGAGGCTATCTATGAGGCTTGTGCAAGTTCCCTGATGGGAGGGACTGGTGGTGGGTAGAGCTGACTGTTGCTCTGGTGAGCAGAGCTCAGTAAAACTTTAATCTTCTTGACTGCTGATGGGTGGGGCTGGGTTCCCTCCCTGTTGGTTGTTTGGCCTGAGGCAGCCCAACACTGGAGCCTACCTGGGCTCTTTGGTGGGGCTATTGGCGGACTCTGGGAGGGCTCACGTCAAGGGGTACTTCCCAGAACTTCTGCTGCCAGTGTCCTTGTCCCCACAGTGAGCCACAGCCACCCCCCACCTCTGCAGGAGACCCTCCAACACTCACAGGTAAGTCTGGTTCAGTCTCCCCTGGGGTCACTGCTCCTTCCCTTGGTTCCCGATGCGCACACTATTTTGTGTGCGCCCTCCAAGAATGGAGTCTCTGTTTCCCGCAGTCCTGTTGAAGTCCTGCAATCAAATCCCACTAGCCTTCAAAGTCTGATTCTCTAGGAATTCCTCCTCCCGTTGCCAGACCCCCAGGTTGTGAACCTGACATGGGGCTCAGAACCTTCCCTGCAGTGGGTGGACTTCTGTGGTATAAGTGTTCTCCCATCTGCGAGTCACCCACCTAGCACTTACGGCATTTGATTTTACTCTGATGGTGCCCCTCCTACTGTCTCATTGTGGCTTTTCCTTTGTCTTTGGATGTGGAGTATGTTTTTTAGTGAGTTCCAGTGTCTTCCTGTTGATGATTGTCCAGCAGCTAGTTGTGATTCTGGTGTTCTCACAAGAGGGAGTGAGAGCACGTCCTTCTACTCTGCCATCTTTGTTCCTAATCTCTCATTGATTCTTATTGAGGCCTTTCTTATATATTTTGCCACCAGGTGACTCCTAAACTGCTTGATCCAAATGGAAGGTAGTGTGGGACTGTCAAATGGAGATCACGTGCATGATGCCCTGCTTTTCCAGCTTCTAAGGGATGCTCGCATTCTGTGTTCTGTGGCCCCCTTCCAGGCAACGGTTGTATCACTCCAACCTCTATCTTCACATCCCCTGCCTCTCCATTTGTATCATTTTTAAAGATTTCACATATAAGTGATATCATGATATTTGTCTTTGTCTGTCTTACTTCACTTAGTACAGTATGATAGTCTCTAGGTCCACCCATGTTGATGCAAATGGAATTATTTCATTCTTTTATATGGCTGAATAATGTTTTATTCCATTAATATTCGATTACATATGCACATATATAGTACATTGTGTGTGTGTGTGTGTGTGTATAAAATTTCACTGACCTTGGAATGGATGATGTGGTTCAGATGCGGTGAATGTGGAGCACTTGTGTGCGTGTGTGCGTGTATGTGTGTACCCATATGTGTGTGCATGAGTGTGAGTGTGTGTATATTAGTGTATGTGTGTGTGTGCATGTGACACAGTTGAGTGTGTGGGTCTGGGTGCTGCTGAGATTTTGTACCAGGAAGACATGGCAGTGGGCAGAAACAGGGGTACCTGTGGGTAGCAGTGCTCCTGCCATTTTGGGGTTCATATTATCTCTCTGTTCCCTGCATATACCACTTTATTTATCTCGGAGCAGAGCAACTGTTAAAATGATATCGATAATTTAAACGATATCAACATTTCCCCACATACCCTGTTTTTCATTATCTCTCAAAGCAAAAAGAGAGATATATAGCACAGGGTAAACTCAGAGTTTAACAACTCAAATCAATGAGCATTTTCTGAGGATCTGTGGTGCCCAGCTCCCTGTTCATTCCTGTCTCCCTGCCCTTTTGCAAGCTGTCCTTGTGGTGCCCTTCCTTCTGGCCTGTGCCTTGTCCAATTCCTGCCCATTCCTCAAAGGCTAACTCTGGTCCTACTGCAGCCAGGAACCATCTTCCAACAACTCAGGCCACCATCTAGAGGGTCCCAAATGTTTGCTGGTCTGGGAGAGGGCTGCTCCTCACGGTCACCCAGAGGCTTTTAGAAAACACCAATGCCCAGGCCCCTGTGCTATATAGTCTGATCAGTGGCTCTGGGGTGGGCCCTGGGCATCTGTATTTTTAAAAAGCTCCATAGGTGATTCCAATGCTCACTTGGGGTGGGGGTAGCTCCAGAGGCCAAGCAATATGTCCAGTTGCTTTCCAGTTGGCCTTGTGGTTAGGAAGCAACCTGAAGATGGGAACTAGCTTTATGTCTCTTTGGTCTCTCCTGAAGAACCTAGCTGAGCTGGGGACAATTGGTGTCATTAGCATTCTAGCAAATCACAGAGTCACATTCACTGTTGACTCCAGTTTGTGTCCCTAGCCCAGGCCTATCCTTTGGGTCCTAGTCTTACAAAACTGTGCCAATTATTAAACTGGTGTCTCTCAGCCCTTACCTCGACTGTCTGGACTCGGTCTCTGATGCTGAGGCTGGGGCTCTGCAGATAGCATTTTTTTTTTTTTTGCCAGCTGGCTCCATGTGGTTCTGCTACTAGGGGACACCAGAGGAAGACTGGATGCCTTGAAGGGAGTGAAGGAAAGAGCTCCTTTCTGTCTTGTTCCCTCTTCTGGGTGGTATCACTGTCCTTCCCAGTGATGGTCCTTCCCAGGCTGTGGCAGTTTAGCTGTTACTGTCAGTTTCCAGCTCTTTTCCCCACACTCCTAGAACTGGCCTCCTGGAACTCCCCCAGAGACACCAGCACAATCTGGCAGCGACCCTCGCTCAGAGATCTGGGCCCCAGCTCTGCAGGGCTCCTCCTCTGAGCCTCTGGTTCTGATAACCCCATCCTCTTCCCTTCATTCCCCCAGTCCTAGGGGTGACAGTGGCTCCTAGGGGTGATAGTTGCCACCTCTGTGTTATCCCAGTGTCCCTTTTCTGTCTTGAGTCCTCCAACCTCTATTGAACCAATTCCCATATTCAGTTCTCCCTGTTAAAAGGACTGGTGTGGTTTCTGTTTTCCAGATTGAATCAGACTGATACAATAACCAGCTGCTGCTACTTGATTCTGCTCACTAGTCCCTCAAGTATCTCCATTCATCTAAGGCAGAACTCTAATGTTTCCCAAAACTGAAACTTGTCCATTCTTTCCTGTTTGGATCCGTCACCCACCCAGTGCTTAATCCAGAATCTTCGACACCATCCTTGATTACTCTCTCCTGCTCACTCATACTCACCCCACTGGTCCGAAAGGGCTCTTGATTCCACCTCGAATCTGTCCCCCCAGCCCAAGTAACCACGCTTGTGCTAACAGTCTTCCTGCCTTTTCTCTTGGCTCCCTGCAACTCTCTGCCCATACAGAACCGAAAGTAACACTACTGAAATATAAATAGGGTTGTGACATTGCTTGGCTTACAGCTTCCTGAGACGCATGACCTCTGTGATGGCCCACAAGTTCTGCCAAGACCATTTACCCGTCCTTCTTTCCTCCTCGTTTCTTGCAATCCAGCCTCCGGGGCTGTGTTCCTGTTTTTTTTCCTGCCACAAGACCTTGGCACCTGTTGCAGCTCTATCAAGAATGTTTTTCTCCTCTGCTTGTCACATGACTGGTTCCTCTCCATTCTTAAGGAGACAGGTTTAAATTCACCTCTTGGGAGCCCTTCACTGACAGCCTCTGTCTTAGTCCGTTTGGGTGTCTATAACAAAGTATCATAGACTGGGTGTCTTATAAAAACAGAAATTTATTTCTCACAGTTTTAGGGGCTGGAAGTCCAAGATAGGGTGCCAGCATAATCAGGTTCTGTTGAGGATCCTCTTCTGGGGTGTGGATGGCTGTCTTCTCATTGTGGTGGAAAGAGAGTGAGCTAGCTCTCTAGCTTCATCTTATAAAGGCACTAATCGCATTCTTGAGGGCCCCACTCTCATGACCTAATTACCTCCTAAGGTAATTAGGAAACACCACCACATTGGGGTTAGGGTTTCAACACATGAATTTTGGAGGACACAACATTCAGGCCATTGCACCCTCTTTAGAATCGATACCTCCCAGCTCCATGCTCCTTTCCTCCCTAGCACTTTTCATCATTTCTAGTCATCTATATACTTATATCTTTATCTGTCTTCCTCATTAGACTATAAAATATGTGGGGCAGGGACCATGCCTGTTGAATTTCCCACTGTGTTCCTTGCACCCAAGTCTCATTACAGATGTGTTAAATGAATGAATGAATCTAGAGTGAATATAAAAAGAAAAAGAAAAAGAAAACGAAAAAAAGTAAGAAGAGGAGAGGTGCCAGAAAACTACCATTTTCTTAGCTATCAACTGTACGAATATACTGTAAGCTCTTTTCAAGTAGACACTGCCACTATTTATCTGTTCCTATAGCCATACACTGTTCTCTAAAGAAAGACTGATAGGGATGCTGAAATACGTAGATATACAGAGAGATTATAGCTGGACACAGTGGTGTATATAGATGAATCTTTGTTATATTTGGCACATAAATATATATATATACACACACACAAACATATATGTACTACTGTGCACATGCAGAATTACAAATCACTATATTGTATGCCTGTAACTTATATAATATTGTACATTAACTATACTTCAATTAAAAAACTTTCCTCTTTAACAGTATTTTCCACTTTGTAACATGCTTTCATGTATATTACTCATTTGAATTTGACAACAATCCGAAGAAGCAGGGAAAGAAACATTATTCTTATTTAATTAAAGATCAGCTCTAAAATACCTAATCAAACCACATCATCATATAGACAAAGAAACTGACATCCAGCGTGAGAGAGGGACTCGCTCAAGACCATGCAACTGGTTAATAAAGTGCTGGTATTACACCAGATTCTTGCCTCCCTTTTTATACCACAGGAAGTGTCCTGGGAGGGTGCACTCTGTGTGAATCATAACCTCAGGGAACAAATGATGTGCAAGGGTTTCTGCATCATTAAGAAATTTCATCTTGTGTTTGGAAGAACAGCTCAGCTACCACTTAAATGGGCCTCTCAGAGAATCCCACTAACTTCCTGGTTGCTGAATGCAAGTTTACACGTTCTCTAAAGAGGCAAGATCAGGGTGCTGGTGCTTATCTGATTCTGGCCATCCTACTTGGCTCTGTGAATAGGTGTGATCATTGTAATGCAAAATTCGTATCATTCTTTTTTTTTTTTTTTTTTTTTTTAGTTTAATTTCATTTTAGTTTATCAGTAGTAAAATCCCTGCTGGCATGTCATTTAATTTGCTCCCCGTGCTAATGATGATTTTGAAGGCTTTTACAGAAATGATTATATGGTAATACCAAATCTGATGGTGGATTCAAGCCATCATTTATAGTAATAGGATCATAACGAAGCTCCCTCGGGTATTCCTTCTTGTAATGCTGTTGGGAGGCGGGGCAGGAATCTGCTTGGTTTCATCTCACATTATTAGAAGATCATCGCTAGGGATCTTTCACAGGGAAAGGGGCTTTTCTGGCTCTGATGCTGAGTCTCTGGGCAAAATAATGGGTTGCAAAGCCATGGTCCTCCGGGTGAAGCCAGATGAGCTGGCCACACCTGCCATGGGACAGCTCATGAAAAGGATGGGATTAGAGGAGGTGGAGGCCACTGACCACTGGTCCCTTTCCATGCCCACTCCCACTTCTGTGTGTAGACCCTCATGGTGCAAACTGACGTATTGGGGGTGGGTTCACAGGAGGGTGACTCTGTGTGCCTGCCTTCCAGCAGTAGTTCCTCTGTCCCTGGTATTAATGTGCAATGTGAGTTTCACTGAGCCAGCCACTGGGACAGAATGAATGAGATGCCATCTCTGTCCTAAAGACTGGGGACCAATGAGAGCTCCTGAGCATCACGGGCTGGAAGAGATGTCTCTGTGGGGGATGGGGTGGGGGAGGAGGGCTTGGGGTTTAGTGAGAACCCAGGAGGGGAAGGAGGTATCATCCCCACTTAGACCACCTGGAGAATCAGCAAAGGCTTCACAGAAGTGGTTGAGCTGGGTCTTGAAAGACTGGTGGTATTTTCTAGGCAGCAGTGGGGTGGGGTTCAGGAGTGGGTCGTTCCAGGCAGATGGGTCCTTGTGAAGCTTGGGTACTTCACATGGTCTGAAGGGCCTGGCCAAGTTCAGTGAGGCGGGAGCTGACACACGACTCTGCCATTCTTTCCTGCCTTGCTTCAAAGAACCATAGGGGGGTGCCCCCCACCAGGCATTCTATTGCTCTTCCTTTGCCTGGGGATCAGAAGGAGTGAGAAGAGGGAGTATTCTCATTCTTACGGCTCTGGGGCAGACCTCAGACCATGGGGTTAAAGTTATGGGAAAACAAGTTCAGGCTCAATAACTAGGAAGCGCATTCTAACAATGTTAGCCTTTTCATATTAAAATAGACCGCATAGTGAGGGAATGAGCTCCCCATCAATCAGTGGCTTGCCCAAACACTGAGAGCTAGTTAGACCAGGGTCAACATGCATACCCAGGGAGCCTGACTTCAAAGAGAGTGCCTTTTTAATTTTTTTAAACCAACGCTGCCTCATACAAAACACCACAGAATTCTGAGCCTAGGATTAGGTCTGAGCTCATGGAAACGTAGCCACTTGCTGACTTTTGTGTCTTAGTTTCTATTTAATGAACAAACAGCAAGCCATGACATCAGGCATTTCCTTTTATTAGCTCTTAGTAGACTCCTGCTGAAATGGCTTAGACGTCCCAGGAACATCGTCTACAACCTCATTGAAGAATGTGGTGAGAAAAATACATATACATATGTGTGTGTGTCTATATATGTCTATTTTGTGGTATGTCTCTGAGGTTGCTGCCTGCTCTGCGGGGGCACTCAGAAGCGTTTCTGGAGGGCAGTCTGGATATTCTTCAGCAGGCCCCACTTAGCTCGGTTCTTCCCACGCCCATCTGGTGTTACCACCTGCAATCAGAAGCAGAGAGCTATGGCACCAGCCACAAGGGAAACAGCAGCTCCCAGGAGCCTGACCCCGGCTGCGGGCCAGGCGTTACACACATCACAGCATTAACTCCTCATGTCAACAACCACATGAGGCCGGTGCCACTGACCCCATTTTACAAATGAAAAAACTAAGGCTCAGAAGAACCAGGTAGCTTTCCTGAAGTCCCACAGCTAATACGTGGTGGGGTAGGGATTTCACAGACAAGGTCCCACTTCTTTAAGACAGCTCAAGGACTGACTGCTGATTACTGTGTTGTGGTTGTGACCCCAGGTGGGCTTCACCAGAGATTAGCCCCCGGGGTCCTCCCCCAGTCACTGGAAATTGCTTCTGTCACAGCTCTTATCATTTGTAAATTTGAGTGAGTGTGTTTAATTAATTTTCTTACCAGACTGTGAGCACCTTAAATGGGGTGTGGAGGCAATGACAGTCTTTCATCTCTGTAACCCCAACAGTGGTTATGGTACAGAGAAGTTTCTTAGAAAAGTGAATGAAAGGTGAATAGAACAATTATTTGTACATCTGCCAACTGTTTCTCTTTGAAGCATCATACTATCTCTGATCACAGTGAATAGTCAATGCTCCCTAGAAAAGGCAGCTTACATTGGGTAGCAGAACCCTCCTAGAAGTCTCACCAACTCAGCTTAGATGTGGAGCTCTGTGCCTTACCTTGAAAGTGGTGAACTTCTCCACAACTCTGGTCTGGCAGCATTCCTATTCCTTCCTAATACACATTTACTGAGAAGGCGTTTAGGGAGTGAGGTCAAGATCCAGGTATGAGAGACAGCCCACAGGATCAATCAGGATTCATGGGGCAGATGGGGCTAGGCGTGCAGTTTGGATGAGGAAGAGCAATGTTCGCACACAGTACAAAGTATATACAAAGGCTTTTATGTTTGTATTCAAAGGGAAAGGGCAAAAAATAGACACTATTATTATTATGCTCTCTAGTTTTACAAAATTTACTTTTAGTTTTAGAGCAAACAGGGCTTCATGCAAGATAAAGATTATGTTATACCTATGATGTTAGATTATTCATTGCTGGATAAAAATGGAAATAACACATAGAGATAATCCTGATAAGGGTGGTATAAATGTGTAAGATATACACACAGAACTATCAGGGGGCAATGAGGAAGGAATAACAGTGTTATGGTGGGTTGGGAATTGACTCATAAAAATAGGGTATTTATGTTCTGCCTTAAAGTATAGTCAGGATCTCCAGAGATAAAGACTTGAGTGTGACATGTGAATGGGGCAGTGGGGAATGAGGTGTGCCTGCGAATCAGAGGATCAGATGAAACAGGACAGAAGAAACAGAGAACAGAACTTGAGATACTAAAGAAATTGAAATGATAGTTGACATTCCCTCCCCTGCCCAAAAGGCTCAGATGGTTTTCCAAATGAATTCTACCAAACTTTTAAGAAAGAGTTGTTCTAGAAAATAGAAAAAGAGCAATAGTTTCCTAGTTCATTTTTCAAGCTCGTAAAATATTGATTCCAGAACCAGACAAAAGAAATATAAGCAAAATATTATAGATCTGGTTCACGAATGATGAGAGATGCAGTACTCCAAAACAAAATATGAGCTAACTAAAACCAAGTATATTAAAAAAATAATACATCATGATCACATAGGGTTTAGTCCATGAATGCAAGTAGAGTTTAACATCAGAAAAATCAATGTAATTAATTTCATTAATGCCTAAAGGAGAAAAATCATATGATTGTCTCAAATAATACAAAAAATTCACAAAGTTGCACAAGCTCTCAGAAATTTAGAAGTAGAAAGAATTTTCCTTAACTTAATAAGGTTTATATGTAAAAAATTACCACTGAATTATACACTTCAAAAGAGTGAATTATTTAGTATGTGAACTATATTTTAATAAAGCTTTTATAAAAAATAAAAAGTCAGAATACTGTTAAAAAAAACTATATCAAAAATCATCATAGCTCAATGGAGAAACATTAAGATCAGGAATAAGACAAGGATATTAACTCTCACAGCCACCATTTTCTGTAGGACCAATAGCCCTGGCCAAAGCTATAAGGAAAGAAAAAGAAATAGAGGTTCAAGAATTGTAAGGAAAGAGATAAAACTATCATTATTTATAGACGATAGGATCATACGCCTGGAAAAACAAGCAGAATCAACAGAGAGACTCAGAATAATGAGATATTATTGATATTGCTGGAATCAAGATTATCCTATAAACACAGTAGTTTTTATTCTAAACCAGCAGTACATTAGAAAGTATAATCAGATATAAAAATAACATTAATAATATCAACTAAATCTGTAAAATATCTGGTTTAACCAGGAATATATAGTACCTCTATGGGAAGAATTTAAAAGCCCTAGTAGAGCATGTAGAAGATGATCTGAATAAAAATCAAACATATTACAAAAACATTGTCTCCAAATTAGAGACCCAGTGCCTTCCCAATCAAATTCTATCTGGTTATTTTAAAGGAATTCAATTTACTTGAAAATTTTTACAAAATTCATATGAAGGAATGCACTTCTATAATTAGCCGTATAAACCTTGAAAAAGAAGGAAGGGTAACAGGCAGGTTTACCTTAGCAGTTCATTTAGACGTAGCATAAAGCTGAGGTTAAACAACAATAAAACTAGTGTGGTATTAATATAAGAACAGACAAGTTGACCAATGGAATACAATAGAGAGCTCGGAGACACAACCCTAAATATATGGCAATTTAATGCAAAATTAAAGTGGCACCTTTATTGTATTCTAATGGAGAGGACATTGCTAGGTAGATGGTATTGGGAAAACTGGCCCACTAGATGGCCAAAAAAGTACATCTCTACCTAGTACTACATGCAAAGGTGAAATATGGATGGATTAAAGTCCTAAATTTGAAAGGCGAAACTAAAGTTAATAAAAGAATATGTGGAAGATTACTTTTGTGATCTAAGCCATTTTAAGTATATGTTTTCTTATTTATTTATTTTTTTAACATCTCTATTGGAGTATAATTGCTTTACAATGCTGTGTTAGTTTCTGCTTTATAACAAAGTGAATCAGTTATACATATACATATATCCCCATATCTCTTCTCTCCTGTCTCCCTCCCTCCCACCCTCCTTATTCCACCCATCTAGGTGGTCACAAAGCACCGAGCTGATCTCCCTGTGCTAGGCAGCTGCTTCCCACTAGCTATCTATTTTACATGTGGTAGTGTATATATGTCCATGCCACTCTCTCACTTTGTCCCAGCTTACCCTTCCCTCTCCCCATGTCCTCAAGTCCATTCTCTAATAGGTCTGTGTCTTTATTCCAGTCTTGCCCCTAGGTTCTTCATGACAATTTTCTTTTTATTTTATTTTTTTAGATTCCATATATATGTATTAGCATATGGTATTTGTTTTTCTCTTTCTGACTTACTTCACTCTGTATGTCAGACTCTAGGCCCATCCACCTCACTACAAATAACTCAATTTCGTTTCCTTTTATGGTTGAGTAATATTCCATTGTATATATGTGCCACATCTTTATCCATTCATCTGTTGATGGACACTTAGGTTGCTTCCATGTCCTGGCTATTGTAAATAGAGCTGCAATGAACATTGTGGTACATGACTCTTTTTGAATTATGGTTTTCTCAGGGTATATGCCCAGTAGTGGGATTGCTGGGTCGTATGGTAATTCTATTTCTAGTTTTTTAAGGAATCTCCATACTGTTCTCCATAGTGGCTATCTCAATTTACATTCCCACCAACAGTGCAAGAGGGTTCCCTTTTCTCCACACCCTCTCCAGCATTTATTGTTTGTAGATGTTTTGATGATGGCCATTCTGACTGGTGTGAGATGATATCTCATTGTAGTTTTGATTTGCATTTCTCTAATGATTAATGTTGTTGAGCATTCTTTCATGTGTTTGTTGGCAATCTGTATATTTTCTTTGGAGAAATGTCTATTTAGGTCTTCTGCCCATTTTTGGATTGGGCTGTTTGTTCTTTTGATATTGAGCTGCTTGTAAATTTTGGAGTTTAATCCTTTGTCAGTTGCTTCATTTGCAAATATTTTCTTCCATTCTGAGGGTTGTCTTTTCATCTTGTTTATGGTTTCCTTTGCTGTGCAAAAGTTTTAAGTTTCATTAGGTCCCATTTGTTTATTTTTGTTTTTATTTCCCTTTCTCTAAGAGGTGGGTCAAAAAAGACCTTGCTGTAATTTGTGTCATAGCGTGTTCTGCCTATGTTTTCCTCTAAAAGTTTTATAGTGTTTGGCCTTACATTTAGGTCTTTAATCCATTTTGACTTTATTTTTGTGTATGGTGTTAGGCAGTGTTCTAATTTCATTCTTTTACATGTAGCTGTCCAGTTTTCCCAGTACCACTTATTGAAGAGGCTGTCTTTTCTCCATTGTATATTCTTGCCTCCTTTATCAAAGATAAGGTGACCATATGTGTGTGGGTTTATCTCTGGGCTTTCTATCCTGTGCCATTGATCTATATTTCTGTTTTTGTGCCAGTACCATACTGTGTTGATTACTCTAGCTTTGTAGTATAGTCTGAAGTCAGGGAGCCTGATTCCTCCAGCTCCATTTTTCTTTCTCAAGATTGATTTGGCTATTCAGGGTCTTTTGTGTTTCCATACAAATTGTGAGACTTTTTGTTCTAGTTCTGTGAAAAATGCCAGTGGTAGTTTGATAGGGATTGCACTGAATCTGCAGATTGCTTTGGGTAGTATAGTCATTTTCACAATGTTGATTCTTCCAATCCAAGAACATGGTATATCTCTCCATCTATTTGTATCATCTTAAATTTCTTTCATCAGTGTTTTATAATTTTCTGCATACAGTTCTTTTGTCTCCTTAGGTAGGTTTATTCCTAGATATTTTATTCTTTTTGTTGCAATGGTAAATGGGAGTGTTTTCTTAATTTCACTTTTAGATTTTTCATCATTAGTGTATAGGAATGCATGAGATTTCTGTGCATTAATTTTGTATCCTGCTACTTTACCAAATTCATTGATTAGCTCTAGTAGTTTTCTGGTAGCATCTTTCGGATTCTCCATGTAGAGTATCATGTCATCTACAAACAGTGACAGCTTTACATCTCTTTTCCGATTTGGATTCCCTTTATTTCTTTTTCTTCTCTGATTCCTGTGGCTAACACTTCCAAAACTATGTTGAATAATAGTGGTGAGAGTGGGCAACCTTGTCTTGTTCCTGATCTTAGTGGAAATGGTTTCAGTTTTTCACCATTGAGGACGATGTTGGCTGTGGGTTTGTAATATATGGTCTTTATTGTGTTGAGGTAAGTTCCCTCTATGCCTACTTTCTGGGGGATTTTTATCATAAATGGGTTTTGAATTTTGTCAGAAGCTTTCTCTGCATCTATTGAGATAATCATATGGTTTTTCTCCTTCAATTTGTTAATATGGTGTATCACATTGATTGATTTGAGTATACTGAAGAATCCTTGCATTCCTGGGATAAACCCCACTTGATCATGGTGTATGATCCTTTTAATGTGCTGTTGGATTCTGTTTGCTAGTATTTTGTTGAGGATTTTTGGATCTATGTTCATCAGTGATATTGGCCTGTAATTTTCTTTCTTTGTGACATCTTTGTCTGGTTTTGGTATCAGGGTGATGGTGGCCTTGTAGAATGAGTTTGGGAGTGTTCCTCCCTCTGCAATATTTTGGAAGAGTTTGAGAAGGGTAGGTGTTAGCTCTTCTCTAAATGTTTGATAGAATTCGCTGTGAAGCCATCTGGTCCTGGGCCTTTGTTTCTTGGAAGATTTTTAATCATGGTTTCAATTTTAGTGCTTGTGATTGGTCTGTTCATATTTTCTATTTCTTCCTGGTTCAGTCTCAGAGAGTTGTGCATTCCTAAGAATTTGTCTATTTCATCCAGGTTGTCCATTTTATTGGCATATAGTTGCTTGTAGTAATCTCTCATGATCCTTTGTATTTCTGCAGTGTCAGTTGTTCCTTCTCCTTTTTCACTTCTAATTCTATTGATTTGAGTCTTCTTCCTTTTTTTCTTGATGAGTCTGACTAATGGTTTATCAATTTTGTTTATCTTCTCAAAGAACCAGCTTTTGGTTTTATTGATCTTTGTTCTCATTTCCTTCATTTCTTTTTCATTTATTTCTGATCTGATCTTTATGATTTCTTTCCTTCTGCTAACTTTGGGGTTTTTTTTTTTTGTTGTTGTTCTTCTTTCTCTAATTGCTTTAGCTGTAAGGTTAGGTTGTTTTTTTGAGATGCTTCTTGTTTCTTAAGGTAGGCTTGTATTGCTATAAACTTCCCTCTTAGAACTGCTTTTGCTGCATCCCATAGGTTTTGGGTCATTGTGTTTTCATTGTCATTTGTTTGTAGGTATTTTTTGATTTCCTCTTTGATTTCTTCAGTGATCTCTTGGTTATTAAGTAGTGAATTGTTTAGCTTCTATGTGTTTGTATTTTTTACAGATTTTTTCCTGTAATTGATATCTAGTCTCATAGCTAGATAAGAAAAGATACTTGATATGATTTCAATTTTCATAAATTTACCAGGGCTTGATTTGTGACCCAAGATATGATCTATCTTGGAGAATGTTCCATGAGCACTGGAGAAGAAAGTGTATTCTGTTGTTTTTGGATGGAATGTCCTAGAAATGTCAATTAAGTCCATCTTGTTTATTGTATCATTTAAGCTTGTGTTTCCTTATTTATTTTCATTTTGGGTGATTTGTCCATTGGTGGAGTGTTAAAGTGGAGTGTTAAAGTCCCTTACTATGATTGTGTTACTGTCGATTTCCCCTTTTATGGCTGTTAATATTTGCCTTATGTATTGAGGTGCTCCTATGTTGGGTGCATAAATATTTACAATTGTTATATCTTCTTCTTGGATTGATCCCTTGATCATTATGTAGTGTCCTTCTTTGTCTCTTGTAATAGTGTTTTTTTAAAGTCTATTTTGTCTGATATGAGAATTGCTATTCCAGCTTTCTTTTGATTTCCGTTTGCATGGAATATCTTTTTCCATCCCCTCACCTTCAGTCTGTATGTGCCCCTAGGTCTGAAGTGGGTCTCTTGTAGACAGTGTATATACAGGTCTTGTTTTTGTATCCATTCAGGCAGTCTATGTCTTTTGGTTGGAGCATTTAATCCATTTATATTTAAGGTAATTATCAATATGTATGCTCCTATTACCATTTTCTTAATTGTTTTGGATTTGTTATTGTAGGTCTTTCCCTTCTCTTGTGTTTCCTGCCTAGAGAAGTTCCTTTAGCATTTGCTGTAAAGCTGATTTGGTGGTGCTGAATTCGCTTAGCTTTTGCTTGCCTGTAAAGGTTTTAATTTCTCTGTCAAATCTGAATGAGATCCTTGCTGGGTAGAGTAATCTTGGTTGTAGGTTTTTCTCCTTCATCACTTTAAATATGTCCTGTCACTCCCTTCTGGCTTGCAGAGTTTCTGCTGAAAGATCAGCTGTTAACCTTATGGAGATTCCCTTGTATGTTATTTGTTGTTTTTCCCTTGTTGCTTTTAAAACTTTTTCTTTGTATTAGATTTTTGATAGTTTGATTAATATGTGTCTTGGCATGTTTCTCCTTGGATTTATCCTGTATGGGACTCTCTGTGCTTCCTGGACTTGATTAACTATTTCCTTTCCCATATTAGGGAATTTTTCAACTATAATCTCTTCAAATATTTTCTCAGTCCCTTTCTTTTTCTCTTCTTCTTCTGGAACGCCTATTATTCAAATGTTGGTGCATTTAATGTTGTCCCAGAAGTCTCAGAGACTGTCCTCAATTCTTTTCATTTTTTTTTTTTTTTTTGTTTATACTGCTCTGCAGTTGTTATTTCCAATATTTTATCTTCCAGGTCACTTATCCATTCTTCTGCCTCAGTTATTCTGCTATTGATCCCTTCCAGAGAATTTTTAATTTCATTTATTGTGTTGTTCATCACTGTTTGTTTGCTCTTTAGTTCGTCTAGGTCCTTGTTGAACGTTTCTTGTATTTTCTCCATTCTATTTTCAAGATTTTAGATCATCTTTACTATCATTATTCTGAATTCTTTTTCAGGTAGACTGCCTATTTACTCTTCATTTGTTAGGTCTGGTGGGTTTTTGCCTTTCTCCTTCATCTGCTGTTTCTCTGTCTTCTCATTTTGCTTAACTTACTGTGTTGGGGGTCTCCTTTTCACAGGCTGCTGGTTTGTAGTTCCCGTTGTTTTTGGTGTCTGTTCCCAGTGGCTAAGTGTTGTTCAGTGGGTTGTGTAGGCTTCCTGGTGGAGGGGACTACTGCCTGTTTTCTGGTGGGTGAGGCTGGATCTTGTCTTTCTGGTGGGCAGGTCCACGTCTGGTGGTGTGTTTTGGGGTGTCTGTGTCCTTATTATGATTTTAGGCAGCATCTCTGCTAATGGATGGGTTGTGTTCCTGTCTTGCTAGTTGTTTGGCATAGGGTGTCCCGCACTGGAGCTTGCTGGTCATTGAGTGGAGCTGGGTCTTGGCGTTGAGATGGAGATCTCTGGGAGATTATCACCATTCGATATTAAGTGGAGCTGGGAG
This sequence comes from Eschrichtius robustus, assembly GCF_028021215.1. Taxonomy (NCBI): domain Eukaryota; kingdom Metazoa; phylum Chordata; class Mammalia; order Artiodactyla; family Eschrichtiidae; genus Eschrichtius; species Eschrichtius robustus. The sequence goes on along the minus strand of NC_090829.1, from coordinate 22,373,072 downwards.
GTCTCTGGTGCACCAGTGTTCTGAACTTGGCTCTCCCACCTCAGAGGCACAGCCCTGATGCCTGGCTGGAGCACCGAGAGCCTGTCATCCACACAGCTCAGAATAAAAGGGAGAAAAAGAAAGAAAGAAAGAAAGAAAGAAAGAAAGAAAGAAAGAAAGAGGAATATAAAATAAAATAGAATAAAAAAGTTATTAAATTAAAAATAATTATTAAAAAAAATTTTTTTAAGTAATAAAAAAAAAAAGAAAGAAAAACGAAAGAAGAGAGCAACCAAACCAAAACACAAATCCACCAATGAGAACAAGCGTTAAAAACTATACTAAAAAAACCCAAAAAACAAACAAACAAACAAAAAAACGGACCGACAGAACCCTAGGACAAATGGTAAAAGCAAAGCTACACACACAAAATCACACACAGAAGCATACACATACACACTCAGAAAAAGAGAAAAAGGGGAAAAAAATATATATCGTTGCTCTCAAAGTCCACCTCCTCAATTTGGGATGATTCGTTGTCTGTTCAGGTATTCCACAGATGCAGGTACATCAAATTGACTGTGGAGTTTTAATCCGCTGCTCCTTAGGCCGCTGGGAGAGATTTCCTTCTTTTTGTTCGCACAGCTCCCGGGGTTCAGCTTTGGATTTGGACCCGCCTCTGCATGTAGGTCGCCTGAGGGCGTCTATTCTTCACTCACACAGGACGGGGTTAAAGGAGCAGCTGCTTCGGGGGCTCTGGCTCACTCAGGCCGGGGGGAGGGAGGGGTACGGATGCGGGGCAAGCTTGCGGCAGCAGAGGCCAGCGTGACGTTGCACCAGCCTGCTGTGCGCTGTGCGTTCTCCCGGGGAAGTTGTCCCTGGATCACGGGACCCTGGCAGTGGCGGGCTGCACAGGCTCCCAGGAGGGGTGGTGTGGAGGGTGACCTGTGCTTGCACACAGGTTTCTCGGTGGCGGCAGCAGCAGCCTTAGCATCTCACGCCCGCCTCTGGGGTCCGCGCTGATAGCCGCGGCTCGTGCCTGTCTCTGGAGCTCCTTTAAGCGGCGCTCTGAATCCCCTCTCCTCGATCACCAGGAAACAAAGAGGCAAGAAAAAGTCTCTTGCCTCCTCGGCAGCTCCAGACTTTCTCCCGGACTCCCTCCCGGCTAGCTGTGGTGCGCTAACCCCTTCAGGCTGTGTTCACGTCGCCAACCCCAGTCTTCTCCCTGCGATCCGATGTCTGAAGCCAGAGCCTCAGCTCCCAGCCCCCGCCCGCCCTGGCGGGTGAGCGGACAAGCCTCTCGGGCTGGTGAGTGCTGGTCGGCACCGATCCTCTGTGCGGGAATCTCTCCGCTTTGCCCTCCGCACCCCTGTGGCTACGGTCTCCTCCGTGGCTCCGAAGCTTCCCCCTCTGCCACCCGCAGTCTCTGCCCACGAAGGGGCTTCCTAGTGTGTGGAAACCTTTCCTCCTTCACAGCGCCCTCCCACTGGTGCAGGTCCCGTCCCTATTCTTTGTCTCTGTTTTTTCTTTTTTCTTTTGCCCTACCCAGGTACGTGGGGAGTTTCTTGCCTTTTGGGAGGTCTGAGGTCTTCTGCCAGCGTTCAGTAGGTGTTCTGTAGGAGTTGTTCTGCATGTAGATGTATTTCTGATGTATTTGTGGGAAGGTGATCTCCACATCTTACTCTTCCGCCATCTTCAGAAATTCTCCATTTTAAGGATTTTTAAAACAAAACTTCAAAAGGTCAAACCATGAAAAAAAATCGATGAATTTGATCACATCAAAATTGAAGATTTCTGCTGTTTCATGACATACACAATGAACAAAGGTATAGACAAATGTCAGAATGGAGAAGATATTAGCAATGTCTACAACCATTATCTAGACTATATAAGGTCATACTGCAAATCACCTAGGAAAAGAAAAATGCAATAGGAAAATGGGCAAAGGATATTTAGCAGGCTATTTACAGAAGAGGAAATCCTGAAAACAACCATATGAAATGAAATTTTAAACAATAAGGAGATAGCACTTTATACCTATTGGGCTAGCAAAATAGTAAAAGCTGGATCATGTCAAATGTAGGTGGGGCTTAAGATATGGGGTCCTCATTCATTCCTTATGGAAGTGTACATGCATGCAGTCCAATCAAGTACGCACACACTCTACAACCCAGCAATTTCACTCATGGTGTATGTCTGATAAGAGCTGAATTGTGTCCTCCCAAAATTCATGTGTTGAAGTCCTATTCCCAGTACTTCAGAATGTGACTTATTTAGAGATAGGGCCTTTAAACAGGTAATTAAGTTAAAATGAGGTCATTATGGAGGGTCCTAACCCAATCTGACTGTTGTCCTTATAAGAAGAGGAAGTTTGGACACAAAGAGACACACCAGAGGTGCACTCACACGAGAAAGGGCCCTGTGAGTGTACAGGGAGAAGGCAGATGTCTGCAAGCCAAGGGGAGAAGCCTCAGAAGAAAGCAGACCCACTAAAACCTTGGCTTTAGACTCCTGGCCTCCAGAACTGTGAGAATATACATTTCTGTTGTTTAAGCCACTGAGTCTGTAGCATTTTGATGTGGCAGCCCTAGCAAACTAATACAATGTCTCAGAGAAAGTCCCACGTCCCCATCCCACCCACAAAATGTCATGAATGAGGCTGTTTACTGCAGCATTATTGGAGGTCACCTGGGTGTCCATCCTGGCTGAATAGACAGGTAAAACGTGGTGAACAAACACACACTGTAAAGGATGAGGCAGCTTTAGGAGTTAGGGACTAAATGTGCCCAGCGACATGGATGGATCATTAAAAACACAGTGTTCAGGGGAAAACGGTAAGACACAGTAAGTTATGTAACAATACTAGTATTTGTGCAAATTAATAACACATTCAAAACAATACACGCCATGTAAGAACACATAAAAGCAACAAGATGCACATCAAACATATTAGAATGGATATCTAGAGAGGATCACAAAAGGAAACAAACACATAAACAAGAAAAGGGCCTTGCATGCACCAGTACTGGTAAAGGACCATGAATTGAGGTGTCTGACTAATTCAACCTTCTGTGTATGAGGTTAAAAATGATAGGTCCAGCTTGAGCCTAAATTATAGTCATTCCAGGGTTCTAACCTATTGGCAGGGCAAGTAGGGAGGGACCAATAGGGTTCTATTTACGTGAAGGATCAAGAGGCCCTTTGGAAAAGAATGAATTCTAAGGAGATGAATGCAAACCACTTTGATTTCATTTCAGGGCATGGAGTCACTGTGAGTATGTGGGTGGGTGAGCAGGTAGTTTTGGGGTAGTTATTCCAAATGTGGACTAGTGTTGGTCACTCACATTCCTCTAACCCCAACCCCTGAAGATGTGTGTCTCAGCCTAAGGCAGAGTGTCTGCAGTAGGGACAGAAGAAAAACCAGAGCGAGATTTCATGAAACCGCGGCAAGATGCCCAGGAAGGCCAAGCAGCCCTGCTCTGTGGCTGGAGTTCCAGCCTGAGTGCAGCCTGAGCAGGTAGGAAGCAGTACTGCAGATGCTCAGTTTATCTGGCAGGACCACTTTCTGAGCACACGTGAGGCACTGTTGGGGGGTGGGACCCAGTATAGACTGAGAAGGAATTTGAGAGGATGGGTGGGGGGAAGGGTGGGTGCCTTTCCTGAAGAGCTATAGGGAAAGACCCAGAACAGTACCAGTTTGTGACTATTCTGGGGCCTGAATATTTACCTCCAAGTCTGATGTAACCTGGGACATCTGGTTTACATCAGATTGTGGTAGGCAGAATAATGGCCCCCCAAGTCCATGTCCTAATCCCAGGAACCGGTGAACATTTTATGTTACATGGCAAAGGGGGATTAAGGTTGCTAGTCAGCTGGCTTGAAGATAGGGAGATTATCCTGAATCATCAGGTGGATCCAATATGATCCCAAGAGTCCTTAGTCGAAGAGGAGGCAGAATCGAACCAGAGAGATGATGGTGTGAGAAGGACTCAGCCTAACGTTATTGGCTTTGGATATGGAAGCAGAGGCCATGAGCCAAGGAATGTGGGCAGCTGCATGAAGCCGGAAAAGGCAAGGAAATGAACTTTCCCCTAGAGCCTCCGGAAAGCACACAGCCCAGCTCACACCTTAGATTTCTGATCTCCGGAATTGTAAGTTAATAGGTAAAATTGTATTGTGCAAGCTACTAATTTGTTACAGCAGCAACAGGAAACCAGTGAACATGTGGAAAGTTAGATATTTCATAGGAAGACTTCCTGGAAGTTAGCGGAGATTTGCAGTCAGAGGGAGACATCCAGGTGAGGAGGCTATTTTCAAAAATGGGGGCCGTGGGCTTCCCTGGTGGTGCAGTGGTTGAGAGTCTGCCTGCCAATGCAGGGGACACGGGTTCGAGCCCTGGTCTGGGAAGATCCCACATGCCGCGGAGCAACTAGGCCCATGAGCCACAACTACTAAGCCTGCGCGTCTGGAGCCCGTGCTCCGCAACAAGAGAGGCCGTGATAGTGACAGGCCCGTGCACCGCGATGAAGAGTGGCCTCCGCTCGCCGCAACTAGAGAAAGCCCTCGCACAGAAACGAAGACCCAACACAACCAAAAATAAATAAATAAATAAATTTTAAAAAAAATGGGGTCCGTCGTCATCAGGTACGCTGAGGTTTAGATGAAAAGCAGGAGGAGGAACTGAGGTCACAGGGTATGTGATTTGCCTAAAAACACGTCTCCATTCCTTCAAAAAATATCAACAAGGTGCTGGGGCGTTAGAAGCTCTCAGCTGGGGACTGGGAGCCAAGAGATGTGAGTAAGGCCAGCACGATGCCCGTCCTCGCTGAGCTTGCCGCCTAGCAGACTTGGGGCTTGGACCCAGTACACCCGCCCAAGTCCAACGATCCTCCCAATGCATGATCTTGCCTCGCAAGAAAAATAAAAGTGCCACTTTCACGGCTGTTGCTCTGACAACATTCTCCCAGAGTGTGGTGCCAGGTCCCTAAGGCTGAGCCCACTCTGCCTAGACTTTGCTGCATCTGATTATCTGATTATGGTACAGGGGACGAAGAGCTCCTGCCTTGGATGAGGCCTAGGTTCCCACTCAACTCCTTCGAGTTACACGAGGCCAGACTCTTTTCCTCTCTGAGCCTCAGTTTCCTCATCTGTAAAATGGAGGCAATAACTCCCTGCCTTCTGAGCAGTCTGGATGATCAGTGATAATGAATATACAGTGTCTGACACAGAGTCAGCCTTCAATAAATGAGACCTTTAAAAAGCATTAAAGTTAATTTTCATGCTTTGTCTATTAGACTTCATATAAAATCCCTTAAAAAAAATCAAGCCACAGACTATGAAAATCAAATATAAAAGGTGTCATTTCACTTCCTTTACAAAAGGATGTATGGTGGAAATACTGCATTTTGGATAAGAAATGATTCTGCTGCCTTGTTACAGCATTTTAAATGAAACTTTTCAGGAATACCTGCATAGAACTGATGCTGAAGGAAAAATATTTCGATTTTATAGGAAGGAGCTAAAGTCATTACTTTTATGAAGCTTTATAAATGTCATTCAAACACACCATCTTCTTTTCATTTGCTATTGAAGCCTTTACTTATGCAAATCATGACAAATGTGAAGGAAAGCCAAGTTTCCCCTGGAATGCTAATATAATCACAAAGAGGGAGGAAGAATTACTTCTGAAGGAAAAACCTATATTGCAGCTCTGTGAGTCAGATAAAAATGAAGCTTCCAGAAAACCTCATTAGTTAGTGCTCTGCTCATTAAGAAATTGTGTTAAAAAGCAAAGAAACTGGAATGAGTTTCCTTCCCTTATAGGGAGCGCAAATTCATCACACAAACACAATTTCAGGGGGATTGTTATTTCTTGATTGATGGTAAAAAACACTTAACAGCTCTCAGGCATCTTATGGTACTTTGTAATTATTAATTTTATTTATTTAGATGTTCGTTCATAGATTCATTTGTTTGGTCACATTTTCACTCATGTATTCATTCAATAACCATTAAGAACCATTAAGCTATGTGCACAGTGCTGGTAAAGCATTGTGGCAGAAGGAAAGATGAATTAGACTTGAATTTTGTTTTCAAGGGGTTCAAAGTTTAAGAGGGATGACAAAATATCTACCTGAGAAAGGCTGACACACTTCCATCTCTCCACCCCCGTCCTTGTCCCTAGCATCTAAAAATGACTTAAGATACATGTAAAAAAAAATTAGTAACAGCATTGAGTGTGCCCTTCATGAGGAATTTTTTAAAAATGAGAAGGCAGATGGAATTAGATTGAAGGAAAAATCCATAGTCAAAAGGACCTGCTGTGAAACATGGTAGCAACTGTGGGTGTTCTGTGCTCTGGAGAGAAGAGTATCAACAAGAATTGGGCTATGGGGCACCTGACGGACAGGGCACCTGGCTGGGATCTAACAGGAGGAGCAGCCAGGCGACTTTCTCATCCCATGTCCTTCCCGTGTGAGTGTCTGACCTCCGTGGAGGGGGAGGGGATGCACATGGGTGCCGGGCTCCAGAAGCAGAACATGGGGATGGGGTAGAGAGCCCCCTCCGCCCCCCTCCAGGAGACTTGCTTCTGGTATAATGACCAAGAGCATAATCCTGCCCCACCCTACCTCCTGCTTCCCTTTATCACCAGAGGTAGCAACCAATCAGATTCTCTTCTGCCAACATGTGACCAGAGCCCGAGGGCGTGAAGCTAGTCAGATTGTGTTGGTCTCACAGAGCATGGGCCAGGAACCTCCAAAACCACATGCAAGCTGAATTTAGGGGAGGAGAAACGATGGGCTAGCTGAAAATGGTGCAGATTTAGAGAGAAGCAGAGATGGAAGGAGGGGGTGTAGGAGAGACAGAGGGAGGGAGTAGAGAGAGAGATACTGATTGAGAGATTGAGAGAAACTGATGACTTTCCAGTTTTTTTGGGTATCAGATGTATGTCCTGGCTGGAAGTGGTCTCATGAGACTCTCCTCTCTCTCGGCTTTTCAATAGCCGAAATGAATGGATTTATTCTCTTTCCTTCTAAAGAATCTCTCATTAAGACTTAGTCTACTCTGATTCCTAAGAACACCATCATGGCTGTACAGTAAGATAGCTCTAGGCAGTCTTGATATTTTTCTTCCCTTTCTCCTTTGAATATCAATAAAATTATACCCATGAATGTATTTCCCCTGGGGATGTAAAGAAGAATCAACCTTGCATCACAAAAAAGATAGGAATAATCTTGTCCCTTCCTTTATTTGGAGTCCATCCTGGCTTACTCACTGGCTATTCCTTAACTTTCAGATAAACAACAAATACATTTTTTTAGTATTATAAGTATATCCTAAATACTGCATGAGACATACTAACAATAAAAATTTATTCATTGCATGTGATATACTAACACTAAAAATTTATTCACTGCATGTGTATAATTATAAATTATAAATTTAAATTTATAATTAAATTTATATTAGTTATAAGTTTAATTTATATTGCTTAAATCTGATACCCTATCCTTGCTTTGATTCACCACTGAGGCTAATACTTAACTCTTTTTTTGTCCTTCTCACACCACAATTATTTGTTTACTAGACCCTGAGCTCCTTGAAGGCAAGAATTAACGTCTTATTTTCCTCGGAACCTCTACATCCTAACACAATACCTGGCACAAATGTTTTCTGAATCAAAGCGAACTGATGATTCTCATTTGCAAAGTTGGTTGAGGCCAGGGGCCCTCTCTGTGCCCTTGAGTTAATGAGTTTTCTGGGAGTAGAGGGAGAGGTCATATGGTGGGTTCCATGACCTCACAATCAATCCTAACAGAGCTTCATCCAGAGTGGATGAAGAACACCCGTCTGAGAAATAAAGTGCACGGTACCTTGCAGATGTCACTCCACTGCCCAGGACCGTTATCGTTGATGGCTCTCACTTTAAACAGATACTCAGTGTTGGGGGTCAGGTTGTGCAGCTCCAGGTTCTGCTGCATTATGTCCCGAATTTGTCCACAGAGCTCTGTCCGCACATTGTTAGGAGGGGAATTAATGAGTTCGTAGAATTCCATCTCAAAAGAGTCCACGTCTTCTGTTGGGCACGTCCAGTAAACCTAGGAAGAAATGAACATGTCAGTGGGGTACTAGCACACGCCATTCAGCTTTCTTTTCCATGAAGATCTGTGTCGTGGACTCTCTGGGGTGAGTTTAAGCTGACTCATCCCCTCTAGCTGCTGAAGACTTTGAATGAGACCTTGTGCAACAGTCCTGAAAGGCTTCGTGATGAATCCTGACGTGAGGCTTGCAATGTGTTTCAAGAACAGAAGAATGCTCCTCTGGCTTCTGTTCCTGTCAATGTGGAGGTGACCTCGTCCTCCTGACACCACTAACCAAAGTGGCTACCATTTATTGAACACATATTATGCATCAGATTCTGTGTCAGACATTGCCTGCCTCATTTAGTCCTCACAGTTCCCTAGGAGGGAGATTTCATTATCCCATTTTACAGTGGAGGCTCAGAAGGCTTACGTTCAGCAATTCCAATGGAACCACAGACTACTAAAGTTGAACAGTGTATCTATTTCAACTCTCTATTTCATACACAAGGAAGTAGAGTCCCAAAGAGGTGAAGTGACTTATCCAAGTCATGGAGAATATATGTTCACCCTCAAAGCATAAAATGTCAACTCTTGGGAAGAGGTATATTAACAAGTGTCAATTAGCAGATTGTGCCTGGCATATAAATATTTTATAATAATTGCATTTTTAAACAGATATTGCATGCTTTATTTAAATTTTAATAAATTTAAATGTTATTGTGTATAAAGTTAATTTATAATTACTCATAACTACATAAATTTTAAAATCTGTATGAATTTGTATAATTAATTTATAATTTTTAAATGAATTTACACTTTTAAAACTGTACATTTACATGACTTATTAATAAAAATTAACTTATCTTTTCTGATTATCAAAACATACTCATTTAAAATACACACCTGGAAAATACAGAAAAATTATAAGGAAAGAAAGAAAATAAACATCTCTTTTAATCCCACAATTCAGTTAATAATTCATTATATTTCTTTCCAATTTTGGAATATACACAAGCACACAAATATATATAATTTGGATTATATTGCTCTGATTCCTGCTTTCTTTAACTTATTACATTTTATGTATGTCCCTATAGCATTAAAAATTCAGCAAAGCACCATTTTAATAACTGCCCTATAAGTGATTTACTCCTTCTATAGCTGAACATTTAGGTTGTTTCTAATCTTACACTCTAATAAATAATGATGCATTGAACACTTTGGGACATGAATCTTCATTGAATTTTTAATCACTTCCTTGGGAACAAGTTCTAGAAATAAAGTTGAGTTTTTATGAAAAAACTCTTTAGGATTTTTAAGGTACAGAGTGACAAGTATAAGGCTAACTTAAAGAATATTTCCCATGCCAAAAGAGCACTGTTAGTCAACCATCACTTGAGAGAGATGCCAAAACAGATTTCATCTCCTGCATTACTGAGCACTATGATTCCTGTGTGAATTACATCCCATGATCCTGAAATAAGGATCAATGATATTTTTACATCAAATACCACTGTTTGGCAGTAGGTTTAGGTGTCCTATCTTGAGAGTCAATAACTTGACTGGATTTTTTCTGTGTAGGGCCCTTTCTTGAGCTCATCAAGGGACCATTTATAGGTGGCATAGGGTGACTGTTCTCCGAGCCCAAGTATAGAGCAGGTATCACCAGTCCTTCCCCTCCAGAGCAAGATCCTGCCCACCTCCCAAGGGATCTGAGTTGCGTGAGATGAGACCTAATGCCATCCCTGATATAATATCACATACACTGCAGGTTTTGCTGATCTAAGATCATTTGGAAATGTAGGTTCAGCTGCTCCATTGCGGGCATCTGCTATGTGAAGGGCAGAGATACTTTTGCTGTGTCTGACAGCCCATGGGAGGATATGTTCTATATGTTCTACCTTGCAACATAAGGTCATTCTTAGGGTCAATTATAAATGACAAAACATAGATTATAATGTCTCAGGAAAATAGAAAAGTAAGGCTTGGTCAGTGTCTGGCTTTCATTTTCTTGTTTTTAGACCCTTGATACTAAATTGTGGTCTGCAGACCAGCAGCAATGCCAACATCTGGAAGTTTGTTAGAAGCGTAGAATCTCAGGCCCCACTGAGACCCACTGAAGCAGAATCTGCATTTTAACAAGATCCCCAGGTGCATATTAATGTTTGAGAACCACTAGTTTAGGATTCAAGGATGCTAAAAGTCTTTGTGAGTGTTCTCAGATCATGGAGACAAAAGATGGGCTCTGCCACATGGAAGCAGGCAGTGGGTTGGCTTGGGAGATATCCCTGTAGGACCCCAAGAGGAGGCAAGATATGCTCTGATAGAATATCTTTTTTCCTCCCTGGACTTTAATAAAACATTCTATAAACAATTCAATTTAGGTTCAGCTGGATTTGAAAGGCATGTTAAGAGATGCGCCATTTGTTCATGTTAGGCCTAGAAGGTCAAAGAAGAGTCATGTCCCCTGAAGCTGGGTGATGGCAGCTGTAAAGGTCTGTGAGACATCCACACACCTCCAATGCCACCCCCCCTTCCCCAAAAAGCTGAATCTCGGGAGATAAGAATTGGAATTCCATTGGGGATTATCCTTCGAATCTTTCCAAATCATGAAGAGTCTGGATATTTTCTTTAGAAGAAGTAGCAGTTTAGAGGAATCACAGCTGATAGACAATGGAGCCTGCTTTTCTAATTCCAATTTCTGTGCTCCCTCTACTGTTACAGATTTTCCTCTGGGAAATATTACCCTCTCCAAGAAGTCTCTTCAGATTACTTTGTTTCCCAAATTGTGTTCTCTTTCAATAGAGAAGCTGCCTTTGAAGTGGAGTTGGGGCTTTCAGATGTACTTCTGGCTATGAGTTAAATACATTGTTTGGTTTAAAACAATCTTGGGCTACTCAAGATTTCAGGAACTTATCCCTTTTGAATGGACTGACCACAAAGAGCCTAGAGGAACAGATTTGAGTGACCAGACCCTAGAGGTCAAACAAGTAAGTGCAACCTTTCCTGACTGCCCCCCTCCATTCCATAGCCCACACCCTCCTATCTTCCCTACAGGGCCCAGAGCCTTTCTTACCTTGGCAGCTCTCGGATACACCAGAGTCTGGTAGATAACAATTGGGCCTGGAGTCTTCAGGGAAGACTCATTGAATGAGTACCAGTTGTGGAAGCTGCTGCTGTTCTGCACAGGCTGGTTTTCTACCCCTGCGCTCCAGTAGGTGTAGAGGCCGTCTGTGGGCTTGGCAGGTGCAGCTGACTGGGCTCGCCCACAGGCCTCCAGACCCATCTTGGTCTTCTCACAGCCGGGGGCCTTAAAGGACAATAAGGAGGAGCTTCGCTGGTATATCTGCTGGTTGCCGAAGCTGTGGGTGCTGAAAGTGACCTTCCTGGCAACCATCGTTTCTGAGTGCAGGGGATAGGGCGATGGCAGGGAGTCCCCTGAGGAACACACCTTCTTGGGTCCTGTGGGGAAGAGTTCGTGGATGGCACTGGAGAGCTCAGCAAAGTCCAAGGGCATGCAGTTCAAGGAGTGCAGCCGGAGCTGTGGGTCTGGCCTGTAGGTGCTCTGGATGCCGTCCTCGATCTGGTCCACCAGAATCTTGGCCGACTGCAGAAACGCCACTTGGCCTGTCTCCTTCAGTGCTTCCTTGGAGTAGGCGATCAGGCCATCCATTTCGTTCACCTTCATGGTGGTGACGTACACATATTTTTCAATCTCCTTCTGCCTGGACACTTCCAGGTTCTCTATCTGCTCCATGATGGTTTTCTCTTTCTCCTGGAGAATGCTGCGCAGCTTGAGGAATCCATTTCTGATCTCTTTTCGCTTTACCTCCTTGTCAGCTTTAAAGCTGTTTTTTAAAATGTTGAATTCCATGAGGTCATTATCAATTTCATATCGGACTGCAAAACAACCAAGTGAGTTACTTCAGTTAAATTTTTCCTTTCCCCAGATGTCAAAGCCAGTGGCAAACTGGAGCAAACTAACGTGGGCTCCAAAGATGTGGGTGGAAAGGGAGGGAAACCACTTATTGCTGGGCTGAAAGATGCTAGCATAGGTTTATAAAATGAATGTTGCCTCTCTCCATACACCCCTCTCTTTCTCCTTGTGTAGTACTTCCCTTGGGTATGACAGCCATCCTTCCCTGGCATACTTCTATCTAGTAATCCCTGCAGCCTTGGGTCTAAAGTTGGGAGTTCAAGGCCACCTTTGATATTAGTTTTCACCAGACTTCACTTGTCAGCAAGTTGGACTTGAGAAGAGATGATGTCACAAAGTGATGGATTTTCCCTGTGTGAAAGCTTAAGCTTTTTCAGGGGTGGGAGAAAGAACTAAATTTCTGATGACTACTTCTAAATACTGCCTTGCCTCGTTCACCAAAACCCAGCTCTAGACAATGGTGGCACATCAGCCAAGTTCCCCTTCACTGTGGCTGCTCTTTGACATGTTCTTTTTCTCTGCTGGGGACTTTGACTCCCTTGGGTTCAGCTGGGCTCCCTCTCTTGCTTACGCCCTACTTCCTTTCCAGAAAGCGTCTGCTGTTACACTTCAAGGAAAACCGAGTTTATCCTGCCGCCTCTCACATGGCATTTGGATTTTAAGTTCACTCCGTCATTCAACAAACATGTGACACCTGTTCCATGTCACATGCTTTTCTAGGCTCTAGGGATACAGATATGAGTGTGAGAGGCCACTGGTGTTCCAGGCACGCATAAGCCCAACGACACTGCAGTGTGGAGGATGCTGGGGCAGGATGAGCATGTGGCCCACCTCTGTCTGTGAAATGGCAATTTCACAGTTGCCATTTATAGGGTCTTAGGCATTACGCAGTGATTTATAGGATCTTTATAGGGTCTTAGGCATTAGGCAGTGATTTCAAGACATGTCGACCTTCTGTGGCCTATTCTAGAGGTAAGGGCCTCCCCATGAAAGGCTGACTCTGCAGTGATTTGATGGGCTATGATCCTCTCCAAATTTTACTCAGCAGTGGGGGTGACCAAGTCATGTTTCTTAACATAGCCCTGGGTCCACAGTAGGTTGGATCTCTGTGGGTGGTGGCACAGAGATGTGCATTACAGTAAGAGAAACCCTCGGGTTCTGGCAGACCATGAGAACAGGACCACAGCTGTCTCAGTTACCACCGTGACTAGGATGTGTAGAGGTGCTAGAATGGTGTTTGTTGAGTGAAAGCCATTCTGTCCTGTTTTCTAACATCTTTGGGGTGAAGGTCAGCAGTGTTGCTCTCTGGCCTACTTTCTGAAGCCCCCATTTCCTCTGCTCACCTCCTCCCTCACACTGGCCCAGAAGGGATGGAGAGGCAATACAGATGGGGGCTGAACAGGAGACTATCAAGATGTGATTGCAGTGGTGCTGAGAAATGCTCCCTGCCCTCTCCACGTGCAAGCCCTGCTGTGACTTAGGGCCCCTGAAATTCCACTTTGCGCATTAATTCCTTTGACTCTTCAATAGTTACTCACTGTTAAAAGAAATCTGAATAGGAAATTCCTTGCTTTATTGGGGATTAGTTAGGCTTCTTAGAGCTGAGTCTGGAGAGGTAGGATAAAAATGTCTTAGATGAGGGGGAAGAGGGAGCACCAGGAGAAGAGGAAAGAGAGAGGAGACCAGAAGCACTACTCCCCCCCAGATGCCCCTTACAAATAAGGCAGCTTTGCAAGAGCTGGTCTTAGAACAAAGTCAAAGCAAGGTCTCTTTCAGGCACTATATTTAAAACTAGCTACTATTTATTAAACGTTTATATAGATCCAATCCATACATTATCATGTATCACACATATGGATCATATCTATATATTATCATACATTACATATAACTTCAGAAGAGGAAGATGTTGTTTCCATTTATAGATGAGGACACTAAGGCTCAGAGAGGTTAAATGACTGCCCAGTGTCACACAGCAAGTAACTAGAAGGACCCAGGGCCTGTCCCTAATTCTATCTGTCTAACTCCAGAGCCTATGTTCTTAATTGCTCCGGTTGCCCTTCTCAGTCCTCTGTGACACCAGAATCACCTGGGGTACTTAAAAAAGAAACCAGCCAAGCTCAGGCCATGGGTCCTGCCTTAAGAAAACCCTCTAGGAACCAATGGGGGCTTCCATTGGCCTGGCAACATGGCTCCTGTAGGCTTTCTTTAATATAGGGGCTTCCCTGGTGCTGTTCCCAACTTGAATGTGTCAATTGACAAACAATGTTTCTAGGCATGGAGCAATTGAGAAATCAAGGTATTCCTGAAATATTCATGCTGGTGAGAGGTCCTGGGGGACATATTTAGCAAAGTCTGTCTCTGACCCACTTCTATGTCCAATGGGACCTTCCTGTGCAGCTCAGCGGAAAGCTGCCCCTTTGTCAATCTGTTCAGACCTGTTTGTATGGACACTGAAATTTCTGACAGGGGAGAGGCTGGGTTGGTCTGGAGCACGCTGGTCACTTGACTCTAGGCCACCACGTAGGGAAACAGACCACAGATGTGGTGGTGGTTCCCATTGTTTTTCAATCTCTTTATCTTTAGATTCTGGTCACTGTTTAGCAGAATAGGTTGTCAAATGAATGTTGTGGAATTAACATGGGCTTTGGAGTCAGAGAAACCGGCTCTGCCATTTACTAGGGGACTTGTGCCAATTCCTTCTTGGAATCCCAGTTGTCTATCCTGGGGGGGAATTTTAGTTCCTGTACTGTAGGATTATGGAGAGGATTAGACATAAGTCTTCTAAAAGGCCCCGGTAAAGTAGGCCTCTGTTCAAGGAAGCTATTCCCAGGGGGCAAAGAGCCTAAAAGGATCCCTGAGATCCTCATGTCTAACCTGGTGGATATACACCCAGAAATTATTGGGCTCTTTGCTGAACCCTGTAAAATATCACTGTACTGGATTCCATCATGAAAACCTGAGTCAGTTTCCCTTATAGAAACTGTAACTGTATTATATGTAGCCAACAGAAAATAACCATGAACAGGCATGCAGAGGAAAAGCAAGCTGTTGACTAGAACATTATTGGGTATTTCTGGGTCTTCCCATTATTATGTATTTGCTACCAGTTCATTTACTGTGCTGCTTGCAACTTCAGGGGAAATTTAAAACTGAGGTAACTCTCAGCATCGACTTTATTCTTTTCCCCTTTAAATTGGGAAGATACTGAAGAAATCCATCTTTAGGGACAAAACACCTTAGAAAGGCTCACAGAACTTCAGGATACTACAGGATCAAGCTCTTCGTTCTCCAAAGGAGGAAATGAGGCCCAAGGTCATGAAAATTATAACCAAGATTATAGAATATTTATGTACTTATTATGTGCTAGATCGTTTTTTTGCATGCTTCAGTTAGAGTATCTCATTTAATCCTCACAACCACCCAATGAGGGAAGAACAAATTGTTCAGGGAAGAACAAATCTGACATCGTATTAGATTTGTTCCTTTTGCTTTAACCTTTGTGCTTTGTTAACAGGTGCTTAGTCCTGCAGGCTCTGCACCTTTTGTAAAAGAATGTTGCCTATAGCCTGAAATATACAGCATAGCCTATTCTCAAGGCTCTCATCTTTAAAAGTCCATTCACATAGAGATAAAAAGTTGCAGAACAGAGAATAACATTTGTCTTGTTGGAGGTTTGCAGGAACATCGTGCGTGACCTGACCTATGTGGACGGCTGCAAGAACAAAGGATACAGACACCAAGAAGCTTGCAGCAACCAACCTGACCCCTCCCTCACCTTGCTTTTAAAAGTGCTTTGCTGAAACCCCTCCAAGAGCTTGGAGTTTTGGGGGGCAGGAGCCACCTGTCTCCTTGCCTGACCCTGCAATAAATCTTTCTCTGCTCCAAACTCCAACCTATTGTCAGTTTGTTTGGCCTCACTGTGTGCCGGGCACACGAACTTGCATTGGGTAACACCATTATCCCCATTTTATAGATGAGGAAACCAAGGCACAGGGAGGTTAAGTGGCTGGCGGTAGTTGCCAGATGTGGATTCCAGGCCACTGACTTGCAGCCTGGCTCAGTGTCTCTCAGGGCCTGGACTGCCCCACCAGGTGGAGGTAAGGCTCTCTCTAAACAGATCCTCCCAAAGCACCTTCCCCATCAGTTTCCGGAGCTAGGAGTGGTGGAGGGAGAAAAGGGGACCAGGACCTGCTTTGAACTTGGCGATGGCGCTGAAGAGCGCGGCACCCCTCTCGGAGCAGGCATCAATGAGGCTTATGGTGTCGTGGCCATTGTGTAAGGCGGTCTTGCAGAAGCTGCAGAGCAACTCGTTGTCGTTCCGGCAGTACTCAATGATGCGGCTGGACGGGTGGTGGATGCAGATCTTCTCGTCCTGGTCCTCGGTGCTGGTGTCCACGAACACGTGGTCCTGCATGGTCACGTCCGAGTGGAAGGTCTTGAGGCACTCGTTGCACAGGTTGAGGCGGCAGGTGATGCAGCGCTTGTAGGCGATGCGCTGGCTGCGGCAGACCTGGCAGACGATAGGCCCGCTGGAGCGGTCGAAGCGCCACTTGAGGTAGCCATGCTGCTGCATGTAGCGCTTGGTGAGGCGTCCGCGCAGGTAGTTCTCGGGCAGCTGCATCTTGTGGCTGTAGGGCATGCAGTGCGAGCGGTCGCACACGGGGCAGATGAGGATGAAGAAGTTCTCGGTGACCTCGGCGTGCTTCTGCAGCTGCCGCAGGCACTTCTCGCACAGGCTGTGGTGGCAGGGTAGCATGAAGGAGTGCAGGCGCAGCCGGCTGCAGATGGGGCACGACAGGTGGCTGACCAGGCTGCTGTTCGCGGGCATCATCTTCACCTCATCCAGCTGCGTGTCGCTGCTCCCGATGCGCAGGGCCGTCTTGGAGCTGCAAGGGGAAGCAAACACGGGACCTCAGGAGGAGAGCTCCGTTTCTCCACCTCGGAAGGAACCGGGGTGTCACTGAGCCGCCTCGTGGTGTGATGGGGAGGGGCATGGCTGTGCCGGGGTGGGGGGGCGGGATCGGAGGGATGGTGCCTGGGTTCTAAACCCGCCTCCACCATCCTTTAGCTGGGCGATGCCAGGTAAGTTAATTAACCTCTCTCCGCCTCTCTCCTCGTTATAAAATTAGTACTCACCTGATAGCGTTTCTTGAGAAAATTAAAATTGAATTGAATACCTGCACGGCCTTAGAGCGGTCCCTGGAACACAGTAAGTGCTATACAACTGCTAGTTATTTTTTGAGCAAGAGAAAAACAGTCCAGAGGGGCCTGTCAGCTGGGTCTTGGGGTTCTGTTGGCCCTGGATAATATCACAGAACACCCACAGCAGACAAGGCCGTTCTGGGACTGTGATGGAGCAAAACAGAAACAAGACTGCTTCTTCATGTTTGAACTCAGACAAAAGCAAGAACACTGTCCAAACCACAAAAATGATCAAACATCCCCTGTCCTGGTTAAGGACAGTGACTGCTGCTTTTTCACCAGTTGCAGCATCAGGCTCAACTCTGTTCTTCCCACATTCTAGGCAAGATTTATTAAGATACCCAATAGGAGATTTACCCCTGTGTCCTCACCTAACATGAGCCTAAACCCTGTAATAACTTAGTGATGCCTTCTTACGGAGACACCTCACACTTGCTCATGGTGTATCTCTCAGTTGTTGCACTGGGCCAGTAAATCCAGCCTCCTCCAACTACAGGTGTGTTCTTGGTGGGTTTTGCCTAGAGGGCACTGACATCCTTATTATTATTGTGTGTAAGATGGAACATAGAAGATGATGGGCAAAGTGTTCTTCCCAGGACACCAGGAGGTTAGTTCCCCAGCCAAGCCTGTGTGTTCTGACCACCAGACCTCAACTATGACTTAAGGGGCTAGGTGCTAGGGGCAGGTTGCACATGGTGAAATGCGCTGCTGTAGAGTTGCACTTTTGAGATAAGTTTCTTTACCTCTCTCATCCTCAGTAAATCAAAGCTCACAATACTACTTCCTTCATGAGGATTTTAAAGTCTCCATGAGATAATCCACGATAAGTGCTTAACTGCCTGGACATAGTAAGCATTCAATAAATGGCCACTATAATGACTCCCCTCTGTTCCCAGCCAGCTCATGTCCACAGCAGGGGAAAACAGTGGTCAAGTCTATGAAAAGTATGTGCTTGTACGGTGTGTGTGTGTGTGTGTTGAATCTTTGTCTAATATCTGAGGCTGATTTCATATACTGTAAGAACTATAGATGAAGTAAGTGCATACTTGTAAAAATTCAAGTGCATGTTCTAAGAAGCTACAATCAGGGCAAAAGCAGTTTATGAAAATAAATGAATTAGCCATGGGGATGGAGGTATAAAACATACTTATTTGGACCTAGAGTCTGTCATACAGAGTGAAGTAAGTCAGAAAGAGAAAAACAAATACCGGATGCTAAAACATGTGTATATGGAATCTAAAAAAAAAAAAAAATGGTTCTGAAGAACCTAGGGGCAGGACAGGTATAAAGACGCAGATGTAGAGAATGGACTTGAGGACACAGGGATGGGGAAGGGTAAGCTGGGACGAAGTGAGAGAGTGTCATGGACATATATACACTACCGAATGTAAAATAGATAGCTAGTGGGAAGCAGCTGTGTAGCACAGGGAGATCAGCTTGGTGCTTTGTGACCACCTGGAGGGGTGGGATAGGGAGGGTGGGAAGAAGAAGCAAGAGGGAGGAGATATGGGGATATATGTATATGTATAGCTGATTCACTTTGTTATAAAGCAGAAACTAACATGCCATTGTAAAGCAATTATACTCCAATAGAGATGTTAAAAAAAATGCTGATTTTGTGACTATTCCTATCCCTTCTTCTCTGTTTGTATTAGTGATGTCTAGGGGTTGAGTTTGACATTGTGCCTGTGTTCTCTTTTGCTTTTGCCTCTTGCAGTCCCTATATGCCCCTGGATCCTTCCCCATTCCCTTGGCCAGGGACCCAGGTCTCAGAGCCCAGGCAGTCAAGGGTGATACTCAAACATGTTGGAAGGGAGTGGCACCATGGGGACAGTGCCCGTTATGGAGACTCAGGCACCTGGAAAGCTCATCCCTTAGAGATTTGGATGCTGGTGTCCAAGCCTGCCAGACTCAATGTTCTCAGCTTTGTTTCTTCTCTGCTTTCCCAGCCTCTCTGCTTTCTCCTGCTCCAGCTTTGAAGGGATCATCTGGAGGGGGAGGGCAGATGTATACATGATAGCTGGGTGGACTTCTCTACTTTGATAAGGTGGGACTATGAGAATCAGTGTGTTATATAAAGGGAGACAAGCAGGAGAAATCAGAAAGAAGGAGGGAGAGGGGAGGGTGCTGGGGAAAGAGAAAGAGAGAACAGGGAGAAGAGACAGGTGTTAATGGCCCAGGGAGTTGGGGTGAAGGTGAAAAAGGAAGTGAGGAAAAGAGATGAGTAAGGCAAAGAGGGATGAATGAGATCAGAGTGAGGCAGGATGAGGAAGATGCTGAGCAGGAAGCAGTGGTGGGGAACAGGGGAGGCAGTGGTCCAGGCACCAGGAGAGAGGCCAGGTGGAAGACAAGCCTCAGTGTACCCAGCGCCGACCCCCTGACACTTGCAATAGCATCTCTGACCATCATCAGAAAGCCTCAGGCTTGGACTTGGGCATTCAGCGGTCATGATTCCATGCCAAAACCCTCACCAAGCCCAGCAGCCTTGCCTTTTTGTCGAGATAACTGGCCTCTGCTCCTCTGTAAGGCGGCAGCCTCCTCCCAAATTTAGGCCTGTTCCCCTTGTACTTGGGTTCCCGTATGTCACCTGGCAAGTCTCCTGGCTTCCCTTCTTTTTCCCTCCAGGCCATTCTGCACTTTAGCATCACCTGGGGGCAGGAGAGTTTTTAAAAATTCTGATGCCCAGGACATACCTGAAGCCAATGAAATCGGAATGTCTGGGGGTGGGGGCCGGGCATCAGTAGTTTTTAAAGATCCCCAGGTGATTCTAATGCAAAACAAAGTTTGGGAGCTACTGGTCTAAGCATCTCCAAAGCACCAGTGTCATCCTTCCCTGTTGAAATGGGCTTGGTGACTCTTCATTGCTGATGTGCAGAAAATGGGGCAGTTGAGAGGAGAGAGGGGTGTGAGAGTTACTTTCTGCACATTAGAACTTCTGCACTTGCATCCAGAACCCCTGGGTTCTCTGTTCAGGCAAACACCACGCGAGGTCCATGAGCTGAGAGTAATTTTTATTAACCAGATACAAAGTGCTGAACTGTGGGAGAGATCATATTCTTCCCCTGAATTCACTGAATCTTTGCTCACAGAATTGTTTTTCCAGCCTTGAAAGGCTTCCAACCTGCCTCTCATCTTTCCGCCTCTCCAAGTGCTGTCATCTTCTGCTACTCCAGACGCCCCTCATGTGTGGCATAAAGAAACCTCCTTGGTCAGGGCAGGAAGAGGCTATGCAGTGCCTGACACAGAGGGTTAATGCCCTAAGTGAGAAACTGAGACCCTCAGTGCCGTGACTTCTGGGTAGGAACAAAGAGAAGGCTGGCAGGAGTTCATGGCCACCTGGGGTACTTACACAGGCCATAGGGGTGGAAAGTGGCCTGTGGAAGTTACTGCTTTTCCAATGAGTGTTGCAGATATCAAGGGTTCAGAGGAGGAAGAGCAATTTATATTTTTATATCACGTAACAGATTTCAAAGCAATATTAACCCCCTGAATCATTGCAGGTACCATACTCTCCATTTTGCAGGACAGTGTTTTAATTTAAGCACACAGACTCTGGGTTCAAATTCTGACTGCATCTTACGAGTTGTGTGATCTTGGGCCACTCAACCTCTCAAATGCTCAGTTTCTTCACTGGTGTAATGGGCATGAGGTAGGGGTTACTTGGGGTCACGCACGTGGTTCCCAGCAAGTTGCTTATGCACTAAGTATTAGCTATTAGTATTTTGTAGAGGTGAGAGTGGTGGGGTTCAGGAGAGCTCAGCGTTCACTCACACAGCTGGGATTTGGAACTCAGGTCTATACTGATTAGTGACTGTTTAGGACACATACACTTGATTGCTACAAAGTGTTTTTTTTTTTTTTTTCTTGCAGTTGAGGTAGATTTTATTGCTACATTTTGAAACACAAAAAATATTTAAAATAATAGCACCATTGAATATATGTTTTTACTGTTACATTAAGTGCAAAACAGACTTTATAGTATTTTTTAGCTTTTTTTTTCTTCCAGTTTTATTGAGATAAAATTGACATATAGCACTGTATAAGTTTAAGGTGTACAACATAATGATTTGATTTACAAATACCATGCAGTGATGATCACAGTAAGTTTAATGAACATCCATCAACTCATACAGATACAAAATTAAAGAAACAGAAAAAAATAAAAAATTAAAAAAATTTTTCTTGGGCTAACAACTCAGGATTTACTCTCTTAACTTTCATATGTAACTGACAGCAGCGTTCACTATATATATCCTGTTGTACATTACATCCCTAGTAACCTATCTATCATGAACTGGAAGTCTGTACCTTTTAGCTGCCCTCATCCAATGCCCCACCCCTACCCCCTGCCTCTGGTCATCACACATCTGATCTTTTCCTACGAGTTTGTTTTTGAAGAGTAATTGACCCACAACACTATGTTAGCTCCTGTTACACAACATAGTGAGCTGCTATTTCTATACGTTTCAAAATGATCATCACGATGTCTAGTTACCGACTCTCACCGCACAATGACAATGTAATATATTTGCACCGAGACATATTGTAACTAGAGTTAATTGCTCCCAGGTCCTTGGCCTCCCTTTTGTCAGATAAAGAGGTGGAATTGGGGGCGGGGCTGCTGACCTGCCCTGTCCCCACAGCTGGCAGGGGGCCCCCCAGTTTTCCGGAGCCCCGGGGGCCCGCGTCGGGCGCGCGGCACTTACGAGGTACGTATGCTGTGGAGGCGGCCCCTGCGGAACGTGATGGTGGCGTTGCGGCAGCAGCGGCTCTCGTAGTAGTGGCACTTGAGGTTGCTGCTGGCTGTGCAACAGCACTTACAGTCGGGGTCATTGGCCCAGGAACAGCAGCACCAGTGGCAGTTGGGGTTCTCGGAGCAGGTGCAGTGGCAGCACTGGCAATCGCGCTCATCCTTGTAAGGGCAGGGAAAGCAGGTGCAGTTCCGCTCCGAGGTGAAGAGGAACTTGCAGCACAGACACGAGCATAAGCGGGGACAACACCTCTGCCATGTACAACATGGAGAGCAAACACACATGGCGGTCTCCATGGCGCCTACATGATGGCCACCCGCTCCCTGGAGCTCTTGGTGCCTCCTCTACCAGGTTCCTGCTGTCACTTCTCCCGCGGAGGGGGTCCCTCCTCCCCCGGATGAGGCAGTCAGCTTGGAGGTTGCAAGAGGTTGGCTGTTGTGAGGCCTTCACAGGCGGTGTCCCTGCTAGGAAGCTCATGAGCTGGCATTTACATAGATCAGCTCCAGGCCCTTTGCTTATGTCACAATCCCTGTCTCCCCACCATATCTCACCATACAGGATAGGAGGGAGGGTGGGATCTGGGGGGTAGTGGCAGGTGGGCTGACAGATACTCCCTGCTTCCAGAGGACCAGCTCCAGAGGAGTGTCAATGAAAAGAACATCCTGTCCTGTATCACACTTTGGGTTATTGGGTGGATTTCAGAAGCTATTTCTCTTTGCTTGGTCCTTTTCCTGCAGCTTGGGCAAGTTGACTTCAGGGTATGTCTTCATGGGCTGAAAGGCCTGGGTATGATGCATTGGAAAACACAGACTGACATGATATTCCTCTCCCTGGGCTTTTTTTGTATTGATAGAACTCTTTATTTGATGAACAAAGTGCAGTGTTTCCAAACAATAATGCCATATATAAAGGGAATCACCATTTGGAGAAAGAATTAAAGGAAAAACAGATATAGGTTCTTTAAGGCACTTCTGTCAGTAGTGATTGAGTTTGTCAGTTGCTGCATAGTCACTGCTGATTTTTATGAGGCTTCAGGCGTTAGTCACTGTGAATATTTCTTGGCATTTTTTGCAGCCTCATGGGGTTAGGCTGAGACTCAAGCTCTTGTTTCCTACACCCCTGCCCTCTTCCCCAGTCCTATCTCACTGTACCCCTTTTATCAAGAGGCTGGAACTCTACATGAGACTCTTTATCTCTTCTTTTAGTATATGCTCAGCATCTCTAGAAATGACCTTCTATTTTAGGAGAGAATTTTGCTTTCCACTTTATGCAGCTTGCAAAGATTGAAAGAGCAGAAATTTCATTATCATACCATATACATGATATGAACACTGTCTTATTTTTTTCCAAAAAGAAGCAGAGGTGGGAGCTGAATTTGGCTGTAGGAATTTATTGCATAATATATGATCTCTCCCTATGATTATCACCTTTATAATAAGAAAGAACATTCACTGGGTGCTAACTGTTCCAGCCACACTTTGATTTTAGATTCCTACAGATGAAAATTTTGGATCATAGGCTACGTGCTTTATTTATGTATTTATTTATAATTACTAAATTGCTTACTTAAATGAATATGACAGTGCATACTGACAGCAGTGGTGTATGACAGACACTTTTTCCCCACATGTTTTCTCAAACGGAATTTTATCAATATTCCCATCTGTTCTCTAGGCACAGAGGTTTGAGTTTCACTCCTGAATTTATTTTCAGCATTGGTCTGTGCAAGACTTCCTCTTTTTAAAAAGGGAAATAAAATTTTTATTAAGATATAATTCACTATTTTAAAAAATTTATTTACTTTAATTAATTAATTTTTAAATTTTTGGCTGCGTTGGGTCTTCGTTGCTGCGCGAGGGCTTTTCTCTAGTTGCAGCGAGTGGGGGCTACTCTTTGTTGCGGTGCGCAGGCTTCTCATTGCGGTGGCTTCTCTTGTTGCAGAGCACGGGCTCTAGGCTTGTGGGCTTCAGTAGCTGTGGCTTTCGGGCTCTAGAGCGCAGGCTCAGTAGCTGTGGCTCACGGGCCTAGTTGCTCCGCGGCATGTGGGATCTTCCCGGACCAGGGCTCGAACCAGTGTCCCCTGCATTGGCAGGTGGATTCTTAACCACTGCGCCACCAGGGAAGTCCCATAATTCACTGACTATTAAACTCACTGTTTTAAAGTGAACAGTTCAATGGTTTTTAATATATTCACAAGATTGTGTAACTATCACCACGATTTATTTCCAGAACATTTTCATCACCCAAAAAAAGACACACTGTACTCATTAGCTATCATTCTCTACTCCCCATCCCCACAGCCTCTGGCAGATATTAATCTATTTTCTGTGTCTAGATTTGTCTATTCTGGACATTTCATATAAATGGAATCATATAATATGTGGTCGTTTGAATCTGGTTTCTTTCACTTAGCATAATGTTTTCAAGGTTCATGCATGTATCAATATTTCCCTTTTTTATGACTGAATAATATTGTATGGATATACCTCATTTTGTTTACCCATTATCAATTGTTGGACATTTGGATTGTTTCCACTTTTTGGCCAATATGAATAATGTTACTGTGAACATTTGTGTACAAGTTTTTGTATGAACATGTGTTTTCATTTCTCTTGAGTATATACCGAGCAGTGGAATTGCTGGGTTATATGGTAACGCTATGTTTAACTTTTTGAGGAAATTCCAAACTGTTTCCAAAACAGCTGCACCATCTTACATTTTTACATTCCCACCAACAATATTATGAGGGTTACAATTCCTCTACATCCTTACCAAAACTTGTTATCGTTTTTTAAAAATAATAATTATTATAGCCATCATGGTGGGTATGAAGTGGAGTCTCATTGTGGTTTAGACTTGAATTTCCCTGATGACTAATGATGTTGAGAACATTTTGATGTGCTTATTGGCCATTTGTATATCTTCTTTGGAGAAATGTCTACTCAAATCCTTTGTCCATTTTATTTTATTTATTTATTTTTTTAATTAATTAATTAATTAATTTTTGGCTGCATTGGGTCTTTGTTGCTGCACATGGGCTTTCTCTAGTTGCGGTGAGCGGGGGCTACTCTTCGTTGCAGTGCACGGGCTTCTCATTGTGGTGGCTTCTCTTGTTGCAGTGCATGGGCTCTAGGTGCATGGGCTTCAGTAGTTGTGACTTGTGGGCTCTAGGGCACAGGCTCTGTAGTTGTAGCGCATGGGCTTAGTTGCTCTGCGGCATGGGGGATCTTCCCTGACCAGGGCTCAAAACCTGTGTCCCCTGCACTGGCAGGCGGATTCTTAACCACTTTGCCCAGAGGGAAGTCCCCATTTGCCCATTTTTAAATTGAGTTGTCTTTTTTATTGTTGAGTTGTAACTGAGTTCTTTGAATAATATAGATACTACACCATTACCAGAGATATGATTTGTAAATATTTTTTTCCATTCTGTTTTTAGTCTTTTCACTTTTTTTCACAGTGTCCTTTTTTAAAAAAAATTTTATTGGAGTATAGTTGATTTATAATATTGTGTTAGTTTCAGGTGTACAGCAAGTTCATAGTGTCCTTTGAAGGACAAAATCTTTAATTTTGATGAAGTCTAATTTATCTATATTTTTGTTGTTATTGCTTGCTCTTTTGGTGTCATTTAAGAAAGCTTTGCCTAATGCAAGATCATGAAGATTTACACCTATGTTCTCTCTTAATATTTTATAGTTTGAGCTATTACACTTAGATCTTTGATCCATTTTGAATTAATTTTTTAATTTGATTTGAGAAAATCCATTGACCATAGATGTACAGTTTACTACTGGACTCTATTCTATTCCTTTGATCTATATGTCTATACTTATGTTGACCACACTGTTTAGACATTGCAGCTTTGTAGTAAGTTTTAAAATTGGGAAATGTGAGCTCTCCACATTTCTTTTTCTTGTAAAGATTATCTTGGATATTCTGAACCTCATGTATTTCAGTATAAATTTTAGGATCAGCTCTTCTATTTTTTCACAAAAGGCCATTGGAATCTTGATAGGGGTTGCATTTAATCTTTAGATGACTCTGGGGAGTACTGCCATCTTAACAATATTAAGTTTTCCAGTCCTTGAACACAGGATGCTCTTCCTTTATTTAGGTCTTTTAAGATTTCTGTCAACAATGTTTTTTAGTTTTCAGTGTACAAATCTGGCACTTATATGGTTAAGTTTATTCCTAAGTATATTTTTTGGATACTACTGTAAATGAAACTGTTTCTTAATTTTATTTTTGCATCGTTCTTTTTTAGTGTATAGAAATATAACTGATTTTTCTATATTGGTCTTGTATCCCGCAACGTTGATGAATTCATTATTAGCTCTAATCTTTAAAAACATTTTTTAAATTTTTTAAACTTCATGCCATCTGTGAATAGAGATACTTTTACATGATGTTTTTGAATATGACACCAAAAGCATAGGCAACAAAAGCAAAAATAGATGAGTGGGACTACATCAAACTAAAAACTTCTGCACAGCAAAGGAAACAATCAATAGCGTGCAGAGGCAACCTATGAAATGGGAGAAAATATTTGCAAACCATATATTTGATAAGGGGTTAATTTCTAAAATATATGAAGAACTCATACAACTCAAGAACAAAAAAAAGACCCGGATAGTCCAACTAAAAAACGGGCAAAAGACCCGAATGAACATTCTTTTTCCAAAGAAGACATACAGACAGTCAACAGGTACATAAAAAGGTGCTTAACATCACTGATCATCAGGGAAATGCCAATTAAATCCACAATGAGATATCACCTCAGGAAGTGGAGAAAAGGGAAGCCTTATGCACTGTTGGTGGAACTGTAAAATGATATAGCCACTGTCGAAACAGTATGACAGTTTCTCAAAAAATTAAAAATAGAACTAACATATGATCCAGAAATCCCACTTCTGGTTATATAGCTAAAGGAAAAGAAATCAGTATCTTGAAGAGATGTCTGCACTCCTATGTTCATTGCAGCATTATTCACAATAGTCAAGATATGGAAACAACTTAAGTGTTCACTGACAGGTGAGTGGAAAAAGAAAATGTGATCCACACACACACACTCATACTGGAATATTCAGTCATAAAAAAGGAAATCCTGCCATTTGTGTGACAACACGGATGAGCCTGCAGGATATTATGCTATGTGAAATAAGTCAGACAGAGAGAGACAATTATTGTATGATCTCACTTATATGTGGAATCTGAAAAAAAAAAGTCAAACACATAGAAACAGAGAGTAGAATGGTGGTTTCCGGGGGGGTGAGGGGATATGGACAGATGTTGGTTAGGGAGTACAACCTCCATTTATAAGGTGTATAAGTTCTAGGGATCTTATGTACAGCATGGTGAATAGAGTTAATATTTATAGACTTGAAATTCGCTAAGAGAGTAGATCTAAAGCATTCTCATCATACCAAAGGTTATGGATGTATTAATTAACTTGATTGTAGTAATCGTTTCACAGTTGATATGTATATCAAGTCATCAAGTTGTATACTTTAAATATATACAATTTTACCTCTTAATTATTCCTCAGTAAAGCTGGGGAAAAAACAAAATCAACATACAAAAATCAATGACCTTCATATATACAAACAAAAACAGAAGACGTAAAAGGAAAAAATACCTATTTACATTCACAAACAAAACAAAAGCAAAAAACAAAGTGTATAGGTACAAACTTGACCAGAAAAGTTCAAAATCTATATCAGGAAAGCTCTAAAACACCCTTGAAAGACTTAAATGTAGACTTGAGCAAATGGAAATATGTACCATATTTATGGATAGGAAAACTCAACATCATAAAGATGTCAGTCTCCCTAAATTAACACATTCAATGCAATTCTGATAAAAATATAATTTTTTTCTGAAGCTAGAAATGTTGCTTATAATGTTTACTTAAAGAACAGATAAGCAAGAATAGTCAGGAAAATTCTGATGGAGAATAGAAATAAGGGGTGTACTAAATATTTTTTTAAAATTTAATGCCTCTATAATTAAACAGCATTGGTGTTGGTGAAGAAATAGACTGACACTGAAAGAGAAATAGAAAAATCCAAATAGAACAAATTGCATATGGAAATTTAATATGTATAAAAAGGCAGCATCTCAGGTCAATGGGGAAAAGACAAGGTATTTAAGCTACGTGGTTAGGAGGATTAGATAGTCTTCTGTAAAAAAATAAAATTTACTCCATTCTTCACACCAAGATAAATGCTGAATGGATAAGAGATTTAAATGTGGTGAAAAATTAAATCATACAAATAACAAAAGGAAACATGGATTAATGGCTTTATAACTTGGGAGTGGGGAAAACCTTCCTAATTATGACAAAAATGCGAAAGCAATAAAGGAGAAGATTGATAAATTTGATTACATAAATAAAAATATTTTAAAGGACTGAAACGAAACACAAACAAAAAAGTGAAACAAAACCCTCACAAAAATACCAAACCCACCCACCATTAACAAAGTAGAAAGAAAATGAAAAATTGAAAACAATGTGTATACTATGGGCAAAGATTTGATATCTTTAACATCTAAGGAGTTTCTAAATATTGGAGATGGAAAAGATCAGGTTTCCTTCAGAAAAATGAGCTAAAAATATGAAGTTTATAGAGAAAATGTTATTAGCCTTTAATCAATATAAAGGTTCTTACCTTTGTTCATCATAAGTGAAATGCAAGATAAATCAACACTGAGATACCATTTTCCACCCATGAGATTACCAAAATTCCAAAAAATTGAGAACATACACTCTTGGCAAAGCTCTAGATGAACGGAAGTTCTCATATATTATTAGTGAGAATGTTACAAACGGCACAAACACTAAGGAGGGGAATTTGACATAATTCTCAAAATCTCATCTACCTGTTAACTCAGCAATTCTAGTTCTAAGACTTTCTCCCAAAGATATACTGACAAAAATACAGTAAAGATTCGTTCATGGTGTTATTTATTACAGCACTATTTGTAACAGCACAAGACTAGAAACAATCCAAATGTCCATCATCAAGGAATTGATAAACTGAAGTACATCCACACAATGGTATCTAATGCAGTTATATAAAAGAATGAGAAAAGACCTCTGTTGACTGTTTCAAAATGATTTCCAAGATATTTTTCTCAGTGCAAAAAGGTGTAGAAATGTGCGTATAATATCCTACCATTCATCTCAGAAAAGGTCTTAAGTCATTGGTTTATCCTGACATATGAGATAGAAGGATAAACCAAAAATTTAGATTTATGAGGGAGTGCAAGAATAAGGTTGAGGGGAAAATATATCTTAATTTATAGAATTGATTTCGAAGCCACTTAAATATTTTAAAT
Source organism: Eschrichtius robustus (assembly GCF_028021215.1). Lineage (NCBI taxonomy): Eukaryota > Metazoa > Chordata > Mammalia > Artiodactyla > Eschrichtiidae > Eschrichtius > Eschrichtius robustus. The sequence goes on along the minus strand of NC_090829.1, from coordinate 22,343,781 downwards.
AATTATAACACAAAATTAAACTAAAAAGAGCAATCCTAATACTAAAAGCAAAATGAAAAAATGAGCCTGTGACTTGAGTTGGTGCCATAGCCATACAAAGAGGAATTATCTTAAGTTATTATTTTTTATTTAAAAAATTTTTTTAACATCTTTATTATAGTATAATTGCTTTACAATGGTGTGTTAGTTTCTGCTTTATAACAAAGTGAATCAGTTATACATATACATATATCCCCATATCTCTTCCCTCTTGCGTCTCCCTCCCTCCCACCCTCCCTATCCCACCCCTCTAGGTGGTCACAAAGCACCGAGCTGATCTCCCTGTGCTGCTTTATGAGGGTGCTTCCCTGTGCTATACTAGCTATCTGTTTTACATTTGGTAGTATATATAAGTCCATGCCACTCTCTCACTTCGTCCCAGCTTATCCTTCCCCCTCCTCGTGTCCTCAAGTCCATTCTCTAAGTTAGTTTAAAACACGGTAATTTGACTGTACATTCCCGGTGGGGTTTATCCCTAAGTAGAAGCAAAACAAAAAAAAAACAAAAAGAAATCTTATGTTCTTTCAGTAATCATATTGTTAATGGTAGTGTTGGTATTGTTATTCTGAAAGGGTTGTGTGTGTATTTTTCAAAAAAATAAATGAGAAATTTTGTTGATGTCAATGAGAATCACAATTTTTGGCATGGGAGAAAACATACAGATGGATGACTGCTGAAGTTAAGAAAATCAGTAGTCTTGATTTCAATTAAAAATACCAATATCAACTCACGTTGTATTTTACCTGAAAAAAAAATTTCTTAACTCTGGCCACTGAAAAGGTCCAGAAACCACGACTTATCCACTAATAATGAACCCCCTTATGGTCTCTGAATTTCAGCAAAACGAACCAGGGCTCTTTGGAGAAATGGGTGATCCCAGGTCTGGGGCAGGAAATGTACAAGACAAATGTGGGTTTAGATCTACATTTTACAAAATTCCACAGGTCCCTTTTGGCACTAGTTCTTTTAGCTTTGTTAGAGGATATATGAGAAGAAGAACAGCATGCCAGCAGGGCAGGGGAAGGTGTGACAGCTCAGGTATAAAGGAATGAGACCAAATGAGTGGGTATAGTTATGCTGTAGTGCACCATCCAGGTATCCTCGTTAAGTCTGAGATACTCATTCCTCTTGTTGTCTGGAGTGTTGGCTGCTCGCAGCGCACACCTGAATCTTTCTCTGTAAATTGCTTTCAGTGGAGGGGAGCTGCCTTGCCAAAGATTACACCCCTATTCAGGGAGCAGTCCTGCCTAAATTGGGACCACTTTAAAGGGCCATCCCAGCTACTGAGGAAGTCCTATTGGAATGGCTGAGGATTCCAGTTGTAACTATATTATAGTTTAGCTCTTCCCGCTGCACAATCCTGTTTTCTTCACTCCCAAAGAACCCTCCCCAACAAACCTCTTGTGCATAAATCTCCATCTAGTAGTTTGTTTCTTGGGGAACCTGGCCCAAGAGATGGGTATGGGAGCCATTCTGGCTTATAAGCCCCACCCTCATATAAGCCAATATGTTTTATTTCCTCCCAGGGGAATAACTTCCAGGGGTCCTAGCAAGGGGCATGCACAGTTACAAGAATGCACTACATTCAGAGAAGCTCAAACTATGGATTTCCCCTAGGTATTTATTTATAGTTAATTCATAGTCCTCCAGGCAAGGTGTAGTTTACTAACTAGAAGTCATTTTGTAAGCAAGTTTGCCTGGTAACATAGATGACTTCCACCTTTATTATGTTTCCAGGGGAACAGAGCTGGGAAGTTAACTCAAGGTCATTTTTTTCATAGAGAAAGAGAAAGAGTTTGTTAACCCTTCATTCACATTTAAAAACCAATGAATTCATAAAGATAACCAAAATAAAATAAAAATCCCAACAACCCTCACTTAGAGGATACTAGGAAACTAACTTGTTATTTTGAAAGCTTGTAATAAAGGGAGAGAATTTATTTAGACTCTGTTGTATGAACTATGCATCAGGATAATGAGTTGATAAAGGGAATTTTCTCTTTATAGAAGTATCCCGGCTAATAAATGAAGAGGGATGGAATTGAAATATCATCCATTGCAACTCCTACTGAAAAGATGAATCTAGACAATATCACCAGGGACTGCTAATAGATGATTATATTAAACAGTAAATGTAGGGATTTCCCTGGTGGCACAGTGGTTAAAAATCCCCCTGCCAATGCAGGGGACACGGGTTCTAGCCCTGGTTCGGGAAGATCCCACATGCCGCGGAGCAACAAAGCCTGTGCACCACAACTACCGAGCCCGCATGTCACAACTACTGAAACCCACGCGCCTAGAGCCCGTGGTCCGCAACAAAAGGCACTGCAATGAGAAGCCCGCGAACCGCAACAAAGAGTAGCCCCTGCTCGCTGCAAGTAGAGAAAGCCCTCGCGCAGCAACAGAGACCCAACGACCCAGGGACTGCTAATAGAGCCAAACAGAGACCACCGGACATTGTTGGGTCGTTGGGTCTCTGTTGCTGCGCGAGGTCTTTCTCTATTTGCAGCGAGCGGGGGCTACACTTTGTTGCGGTGTGCAGGCTTCTCATTGCGGTGGCTTCTCTTGTTGCAGAGCACGGGATCTAGGCGTCTGGGCATCAGTAGTTGTGGTGCGCAGGCTCATTAGTTGTGGCGCACGGGCTTAGTGGCTCCGTGGCATGAAGGATCTTCCCGGATCAGGGACTGAACCCATGTCCCCTGCATTGGCAGGTGGATTCTTAACCACTGTGCCACCAGGGAAGTCCTCTGAGGATGTTTAATGTAGCAACACTAACAAAAAGAAAAAAAAATCCCGGAAGTAAATTGAATACCCAACAATGACATATGGTTTAATAAACTGTGATACCATACAGTCATTAAAAAGAATAATTTAGAGCCAAACCAGTTCACCTGGAATTTTCAGGAATATTGCTGAATGAGAAAAGCGAGATGCACACATGGATGTATAAGCCCTCATTATTTGAAAAAAAAAAAAAAAAGACAAGAACTCTACCTGTGCATATTTGTGTACTATGTGTATATGAGAGGGAGTCCAGAGGGGTGTTGACATGGATTCCTTGGGGTCGGGGGAGTGGGAAAGTGTTTTGTGTGGATGGTGGAGAGATGAGGCTGCTGAAAAACGCTGGTAAAAATATGAGGAAGCTATGACGTGGCCCCTGTCACTGGCAGGTGAGCTCTATAGCACAAACATGGGTTGTAGGGTCAGGCTGCGTTCCGGTTCAGCTTTGCCCCTTACCAGTGGTGTCACCGTGGAGAGTTCAACAGTGTTCATGGAGCACTTCCTGTGTGCCTGGCTGGCCTAGGAGCTGGTGATACACCAGTAAAGATGCAGTTCCTGTCCCTTGGAAGCTGCCATGCTACTGAGGGAAGGAGACAGGTCGACGTGTGTAAGTTGCACAGGGTGCAATGGGCATATTGCTTAACTTTTATGAACCTCAGTTTCCTTATCCATAAAATGAGATTACGACATCTGCTTCACAGGGTTACTATGAGGTTTAAATATGTGCAACATGAGTCTCACTGCCCCGTCTTGGGCCACAGTCTTCTGCAACCTGCTGGTATTTCCTCCAGGGGCGGGAAGATGGGCACTGAGAGTGGGTAAGTTGGGGCAGGGGCTTCGGTCAGGGAAAGTCAGTCTGAGAGCTAAGACAGAAGAGTGAGGTAGAACTGTATGATGGTTTCTTGAGAACACAGAAAAAAGGAGCCAAATGTGTGCATTTATCCTTCACTTGAAAGCATTCACTTCATGCTTACTACCTTATACAGCAGTGAACAAAATAGACCAAGATCTGTGCCCCTTCAGAGGTAATAATCCAAAAAGGGGAGACAGGCAATAGACATTAAAAGGAATAAATGAGTAAATTCTGTGATACATTAAAGTTCTATGGGAAAGAGGAAAAGCAGAGCAGGGGAAGTGTATTAGTTAGCTAGGGCTGCTGTAACAAAATATCACAGACTGGGTGGCATAAACAACAGAAATGTATTGTCTCACAGGTCTGGGGGCTGGAGGTCTGGGATCAAGACCATGCTCCCCTGCAGGCTCTAGGGGAGGATTTGTACCAGGCACCTCTCCTAGCTTCTGGTAGTTCCCTGGTAGTTCCTGTGGCGTCTTAACTTCAGTCTTCACATGACATTCTCCCTCTCTGCATGTGTGTCTCAATGTCCAAATTTTACCTTTTTATAAGGAGACCAGTCATATTAGACTGGGGGCCACCCTACTCCAGTATGACCTCATCTTGACTAATTACACTAACAATGACCCTATTTCCAAATAAGGTCAGATTTGGAGTTATTGGGGGTTGGGACTTTAACATGGATTTACAGAACAGGAAGGGAGATTGAAGTGTCCAAGGGGTTGGGCAGCCTGCAGTGTTAAATAGGGAAACTTGTGGAGAAGGGGACACTAGAGAGAAGGTTTGAAAGAGGTAGGGAATGAGCCATGTGGATATCTGGAGAAAAGAAGAGTGTCCCAGGTAGAGGGGACAACCAGTGCAAAGGCACCTTGGCAGGAATGTGCTTGAGATTTTCCAGGAGCAGCAGGAAGGCAGCGTGGCTGCAGCAGAGAGTATGTGGAGTGAACCAGGAGATGAAGTCAGATGGGATCAGGCCCAGATCATGCAGCCCTTGGAGGCCCATGAAGGACTTTGGCTTTTATCAGAGCATATCTATCGGTGGTTCCGGGCAGAGTGGCTATGTTGATAGGACACTGTGGATGGGTGGGGAAGTGGTTAGGAAGCCGTGGCTGTGACCCAGGTGGGAGATGACTGAGATAAGACTGGCATCCTCTACACCCACCCCACTGTTCTCCATTCCCCATCACTCATCTTAATCTCTATCGGTTCTTTAATCCTTAAAGCATGTGAGCTGGTAGTGGCTTAAAGAAATGTTTTGAATGGTTGTCCGATGAATCCTAGGTTTTGGAGGCAGTGCCTTGGGGCCATGTGAGGGTGCAGGAAGTCCTAAATGGAGGAACTCCCAGGTATTCCCAACCATTCCCCCTGCCTCTGCTTCATTGCCCACTTTATCCAGAAAATTCAATATCTATGGTTTGTATAGAGGGGCTCATTAAAGAGTTTTATTTAAAAGCAAGAAGATTTCTGCTTCTTAAAAATAACCCATTGTCTTACAGCATTTCTCCTGTCTGAGATTTTTAAAACCTTCTAACTCCAAAGAAATGAATCTCTAATGGTGGAATTTTAGATCATGGTTCTGCTTGTTTTGCTACAAATAGATTCTTTTACTTCATCAAATAATAATGATGATGACAACGATAACTAATATTAATTGAGGCCTAAACTTGCCAGTGTTTAGGATCCGGCCTAGGAATTGTAAAGAATGAAGCTATTCATAGTCATAGATTCGTGAAGTCATTCATGTTGGAGCCTGCAGAGCTTGTAACAATATTCTAGCTTCAACACTCTCATTTTATTTACAAATGACTGAGAGAAATGTTGACTTGGTCGAGGTCATCCAAGAACAGCTGGGTCTAGAATCCAAGCGACCTATATCCCAGGTCCCCAATTTTCCCAACATCCTGCTGGAAGGCAGGTGTCCTCAGACTAGGATAAGGAGTGCCATATCACAGCTGTTGAAACAAAGGGTAGACAGGAAATGAGTGCTGAAGACATTTGATGTGACATTTACCGTCCCTGGGAGTTCAGGTTTATAAGTTCCACCACATTTAAGAGTCTTTTAAAGTCTCTAATTGCTCATTTATCTGATGTTACAAAAAACAGTCTCCACAGATACAAACTGGCAGGTAAATAGCTTGTTGAGAATTTATTTAAAGTGATAAACTAACATAATGCATCTTCTCTTGAGAGAATTGTCAAAAGCACAGGATTGTACCACAGTTCATAGTAATATTTCTTCCGGAGTCATTATTGGCTGTGGCCTCCTAATTTTCTGGGGGGATATTTCATTTCTTGATCCACGAACTACTGCACTGTAAATAAACCTGCCAGTTCCCATGCGGACAAGTGGACCAGAGTAACCTGGTGAAGGGTAAAGAGGATAATTTGGAGGTTGGCCAGATCTGGGGGTGAGTTCTGTCTCTGCCTCTTAGATCTGTCTTACTTGGGGTAAGCACTTTAGTTCTCGATGCCTCAATTTTCTCTTTGGTTAAATGGGAATTATAATATCTACCTCATAGGCCGGTTGTGGGAATTAAGGGAGTAAAGGCTATAGGGCATCCTCTGCCATGCCTGGCTCTAGTAGGTGCTAAATAGTGATCCACTCTATTGGGAGGCAGAATAGAGATGTGACCTGAAGACCAAGTGTAGTCCTTGGACCAGCAGCCTCAGCACACTCCAGTTTGGGGGCTTTGGGGTCAGTCTGGTTGGGTTCAAGTTGCAGTGTGGTTACTAATTAGCTATGTGGCTTTGGATAAAATCACCTTCTCAAAGTTGCTGTTTGTTCATCTGTGAAATGGGAAGGATACCATAGGAAGACCCAATTTTTGGGTCATTTTTATATATCAGTGAGATGCTGCAGAGTCTCTCGCCATGTCTGGCATGTGAGAAATCACTATTAGGATTTTCTAGAGCCTGCCGTCCATAAGCAGCAAGCCTGTGGTAAATAAAAGTAATATGATAGTTTGGGGTAAGGAAAGCTATTTCCATGCACCTGCTTCAAACCAAGGTATTAGATGGATCTTTGGTTTCCAGACCACAACCTACCACCTGTTTGTCTCAGTGCTAAATCTTATTAGTGGTTAGCACACTTTGGGAGCAGAAGAGGTGAGGGGAGAAGAGGGCTGGCAGCTGGCTCGAGCATCTGATAAGACGGTCATACCAGCAGGACTGGAACAGACCTGATGGTCATCTGCTCCAGCAGCACTCCACTAATATCCTCGACTCATGCACCCTCAGCCTCTCCTTGTACTTCTTTGGTGTTGGGAAGCTTTTTCCTTCTGCCTGAGGAAGCCCATTTCAGTTCAGTTTGGGAGATCTCTAGTTCTTGGGAAGCTCTTGAGTCAATATGCAGTAAGACTCAAGGAAACAGAGTCAGTTTGGAACTGCTATAGACTGAATATTTGTGTGCCCGCCAAAGTTCATGTGTTGAAACCTAATCTCCAGTGGAATGGTATTTGGAAATGGGGTCTTTGGGAGGTGATTAGATCATGAGAGTGGAGCTCTCATGAGTGGAATTAGTGGCCTTAGGGAGGGTGGGAGGGAGGGAGATGCAAGAGGGAAGAGATATGGGAACATATGTATATGTATAACTGATTCACTTTTTTATAAAGCAGAAACTAACACACCATTGTAAAGCAATTATACGCCAATAAAGATGTTTAAAAAAAAAAATGTTACCACCTTCCAGTTTAGCAAGTATTTATTTTACTGAGCACCTACTATATGCCAGGTATGGTGCTAAGCCCATGAATAAAAAAAAATCATCTTCATTCCTAAAAAAAAAAAAAAAAGACCCAAAGAATTCTTTGCCCCTTCTGCCATGTGGGGACCCAGCAAGAAGACTTCCATCGATAAACCAGGAATGGGTCCTCACCAGATCCCAAATCTGTGCCTTGATCTTGAACTTCCCAGCCTCCAGAACTGTGACAAGATAAATTTTTGTTGTTTAAGCCACTCTGCCCATGGCAGTGTGAACAGACTAAGACAGGAACTATATCTCAGGGTTGGGAACAAGGTTCTTCAATGTATTACTTTCTTCTTATGAAATCATTTTGGTTGATTTTTATTCATTAACCAATCTGGGGGACATTTATACTCCCAAATGGTTGACACATTTTTTTTTCTATGACATATTCACATGTTTAATTCACAGTAAAAGATTTTTGAGTTCCACAGGAAAATAAGTAGTTTCTTGATTGGGTTAAGTAAACAACCTATTTAATTTGTATTATCTCCAAGCTACATTCAAAACCTCATATTTCTCTTGTGCTAATTATATGACAGGGAACATTAGCCTTATTATTCAGAACTCTCATTTTATGACAGCCCTGAGTTAGCGTAACAGTAACTGGTCAATGTCATTTACTTGAATGATCTGAATCCTTGCCAGGCCAGCGAATCCTGTCTTCACTGGGTAGAAAGGGTTCAGTAGTTGGGTTCCAGGCATCAACACTCCCTGTAGCAACCAAATTTCCCCTCAATAGTTAGGATTAATCATCCCAGGCAGAAGAGTAACCCACTTCTTTGCTTGTTGGATCACTAGCACGCAGAGTCCAATTTGACCAGCTCTCAATCTTGACTTTCAATTCAAAGGACTTCCAGTGGCAAGTCATCCAGTGGCAAGACTTCCCTCTTGGATCTAAGACTTGTACAACTAGTAGAGCCCAAAGGTATAGAGACAGCAAGTAAAAATTCTGCAAGTGGATTGTCAGGTGTAATCATGAGAAGGGCTACTCCTATTTTCACCTTGTGATTCTCAGACACATGTACACTAGCTGTAGGGAAAACTACCATATATTGGATATAGGTTCAAAAACATCCTTTAGGAGAGTACCCCAGTCTTGCAAGGTATTGTTTCCCAACTGGCTCTGTGCTGAGTTTTCAGAAGGCTGTTCTATGATTCTATGAGTCCAGTTGCTTCTAGGTGATGGGGTAGGTGGTAGGACGGGTTGGAATTCCATGAGCGTGAGCCAGTGCTGTACTTCTTTTGCCGTGAAGATGAGTTATTTGGTCAGAAACAGTGTTGTGAGGGGTAATGAGACAGTGAATAAACATTTAAGTTCACGGATGGCTGTGCGCTCAGTAGGGCTGATCCGTATTCAGTAGAAGGACCTATTTCAGTGAAGTCACACTGTTGCTCCTCTAGGATGGAAGGGCGGCACGGTAACCACTGTACCACCAGGTGACTGGATGGCTCCCCAGGGAGTGGTGCCAGGTTGGGCTTCCAGCATTGATCTCTGCTGTTGGCAGGTCACCACTCAGCAATGGTTAGGCAGGTTAGAATTGGTGGGGGAGGTCCATTTTGAGCTCACGTGTAGTCTCCATCCCTGTCACTACATTCAGGGGCTCGTTGAGCAAGCACTGCGGTGACTGGGGCAAGAGGTTGACTGACATCAATAGATTCTATTTTGTCCCCCTGATAATAACAACCTCCTTTGAATGAGCAATCAGATAGATACACATATCCAGATGTTGTGTCCATTTTTAGACGTCCATCCACATACTTTCCCTCCAGACTTCCTAGTCACCAATTCTTTTCTTTCCAAACAGTGACCTTATAGCCAAACCTTTAGCCACTGCCTCTGAATCAATGTAGACTCTAACCTTCTGTGAGTTGATCCATCAGGCTTCTTCCTGCCCAAACTAGAGTACTTGCAGCTATCTAGATACATTAATTCTTCAGTAGGTTGTCAACCTTTTTCATTCCGAGGGATGCTGTGATCAATTATCCATTGCCCAAAGTCCCATGGGGTCAAAACTTTGATAGCCACTTTATCTAACTTTCCCAGCATTCTGGTTACACCATCCTTGTTCCTGGTGATTAATTTCTACCACCTGGTCTCTTTGCTATTTCCAGATCCCATTATTTCCATTAAAATAATGGAGCCATTAAAATGACGATGGTATTGCACATCTTATGTTAAATTTATTCCTGAAAGAATAAGTTTGTTGACTGCACTGTAACTGAAAATTTAAATTTCATTTTCCATTTGTTTTCTGCTGAACTTGATTTTAGTGTAATGAATTCATATGCTATGAACTTGCTAAATTCACTTATTAATCCTAATAATTTCATTGTAGGTTTCTTAAGATTTTCTACACCATCATGTCATCTGTGCATAAATACTTTACTTTTTCCTTTTCATATTTTTTCTTACTTATTGCAATGGCTGGGAATTCCAGTACAATGCTGAACAGAGGTGGTGAGAGTGGACAGGCTTGCTTTGTTCCCAATCATAGGGGAAAAGTATTCTATCTTTTACCCTTGAGAGTGATGTTGACTGTAGTTTTATTGATATTGATTGAGTTTTTAAATTATATTTCTTTTATAAGTTCCTTCTGTTCATAGTTTTAAAATTATTAATGGGTGTTACTTTATCAAATAATTTTCTGCTTTTATTGAGATAATCAAATGGTATTTTAAAAAATGTTCTTAATTCACAAATGAGACCATCTGTCCTTTGAGTTTTCATTGCAGGAAATTTTTTTTTTTTTTTTTTTTTACTACAGATTCAATTTCTCTAATAGTTACAGGGCTATTCATATTATATATTAAGTCTTGTCAGTTTTGGTAGGTCGTGTTTCTAAAGGAACTTATCTATTTTTTTTAACTTGTTGAATATATTGGCATAGTATTCATAATCTCTTATTATTTAGTATTTACAAGATTTGTAGTGATGTTTGTGCTTCAATTTCTGAAATTGGTATTTTGCATTTGTTTCTATTTTTTCTTGTCATTCTTACTAGGGATTTTTAAATTTATTAATAAAAAAACCTTGGTTTTATTGATGTTGTTTATTATTTGTTTTCAATTTTATTGATTTCTATTCTTATTTTTTATTGTATGGTGGTCAAGAATGTACTCTGTAAGATTTCAATTTTTTGAAATGTCTTAAGCCTTATATGATCCAACATATGGTCTAGATTGGAGAACATCCCATGTTCATTCTTCAGTTGTCTATAAATATTAATTAGTCCAAGGCACTCGATAATGTTCTTATCATCTGTATTTTTAGTGATTTTTTTGGACTAGTTCTTCTATAAATTACTCAGAGAGGTGTCTTGAAAATTTCCAACTATGATTGTGGTTTAATCTATTTCTTTAGTTCTGTCAGATTTTGCTTTATTTTGTAAGCTCAGATATTAGGCACATACACATATATTAGTGCCTAATGAATTGGTTCTTTTAGCTCTCTTTTTTCTGCAATAGATATATTTATTTATTTATTTTTATTTTTGGCTGTGTTGGGTCTTCATTGCTGCGTGTGGGCTTTCTCTAGCTGCGCAGTGAGCAGGGGTTACTCTTTGTTGCGGTGCGCGGCCTTCTCATTGCGGTGGCTTCTCTCGCTGCGGAGCACAGGCTCTAGGCACGCGGGCTTCAGTAGTTGCAACCCGCGGACTCATTGGTTGTGGCTCACAGGCTTAGTTGTTCTGCAGCATGTGGGATCTTCCTGGACCAGGGCTCGAACCCATGTCTCCTCCATTGGCAGGCAAAATCTTAACCACTGTGCCACCAGGGAAGTCCCTGTAATAGGTATTTTTAAAAATATGATTCCATCATATTAATTAACCACCAATTTTTAAATGTTCAGTATTTGATGGAGTATCTTTTTGCTTTTAACTTATTTTTCCTTTATATTTAAAGTTCATCTCATGTTGACAGCATATAGTTAGTTCTTGCTTTTTTATTCAGTCTGACAACCTCTGACTTTTTAAAAATTGAGGTATAGTTGATGTTTAATGTTATATAAGTTACAGGCGTACAATATAGTGATTCCCAATTTTAAAGGTTATACTCCATTTATAGTTATTATAAAATATTTGCTATATTCTCTGTGTTGTACAATATATCCTTGTAGCTTATTTTATACCTAATAGTTTGTACCTCTTAATCCTCTACCCCTGTATAGCCCCTCCTCACCTTCCCTCTCCCACTGGTAACCACTAGTTTGTTCTCTATATTTTTGAGTCTGCTTCTTTTTTGTTATATTCACTAGTGTGCTGTATTTTCTTAGTCCATTTATATTTAATGCAATTATTGATGTTGGATTTAATTATAGTATCTTATTGTTTTCTATTTGCCCCATCTGTTGTTTTTATCCTTTGTTCTCTCTTTCTTATCTTTTTTTGGGTTAATCAAGTAGTTTTTAGTATTATACTTAAGTTCTTTAGTAAGATTATTATAACAGTTTGGTTCTATTTTACCACCAGTCCTTTGTGCTATTCTTATATATTATATTTACATATGTTAAAAGCCTGCAAAACAGTGTTATATTTTTTGTTTTAGTCATGTCTTTTAAAGGAATTAAGATTTGTATAATATCTTGTATTTACACAATCTTTACTTCAGTTCTCTTCAGTCTTTCTGTGTAGATTTGAATTTCTATCTGATATCAGTTCCTTTTAGTCTGAAGAACTTCATTTAGCATTTCTTGAAGTATTATTCTCATGACAGCAAATGTTCTCAATCTTAGTTTATCTAAAAAATGTCTTTATTCACTTTTATTTTGGGGGGGAATATTTTCCACAGGCTATAGAATTCTGAATTTTTCCTTTCAGCACTTTACAGATACCACTTTTTTGTACTTTGATCTTGGTTGTTTTTAAAGAGAACTGGCCATCATTCTTATATTTTTCCCCTTAATCTAGTGTGTTGTTTTCTGTGACTGCTTTTGAGATTTTCACCTATCTTTGGAATTCAGCAGTTTGACCATGGCATGCCTAGCTCTGATTTTCTTAGTATTTGTTTTGTTTTGGTTTCTCTGAGCCTCAGGATCTATAAATTGATGTTAACCAAATTTGAAAAAAAGTTCTGCCATCATTTTTGAAAATGTCCTTTTCTTCCCCATTGTCCATCTCCTCTCCTTCTGGGACTGCAGTCGCTTGTTATTGTCCCATAGGACACTGTGACCCTTTCATTAAAAAAAATTCCTGGGCTTCCCTGGTGGCGCAGTGGTTAAGAATCTGCCTGCCAATGCAGGGGACACGGGTTCGAGCCCTGGTCTGGGAAGATCCCACATGCCGCGGAGCAACCAAGCCCGTGAGCCACAACTACAGAGCTTGCGCGTCTGGAGCTTGTGCTCCGCAACAGGAGAGGCCACGACAGTGAGAGGCCCGCGCACCGCGATGAAGAGAGGCCCCCGCTCGCCGCAACTGGAGAAAGCCCTCGCACAGAAATGAAGACCCAACACAGCCAAATATAAATAAATAAATAAATGAATAAATAAATTTATTAAAAAAAAAAATTCCTTGTTCTCCATGCTCTTCACATTGGAAAACTGATATTGATCTCTTTCAAGTTCAATGACTCTTTCTTCTGCTATTCCCAATTTGCCATTAAGCCTATCCAGAAAAGTTTCATGTCAGATATTATACTTTTTAGTTTTTAATTTTCTATTTGGTTCTTTTACATAGTTACCATTTCTGTGCATAGGATCCTCCTCTGTCCATCTATTTTTATATTTACCTTTAAGTGTTTGAAAATATAATAGTGACTTTAAAGTCCTTAACTGGTAATTCCAGTGTCATCTCAGAGTCATCTCAGAGTCAGTTGATATTGACTGTTTTTTTCTTAGCTGTGGCTCACATTTTCCTGTTTCCTCATATTGTCTAGTAAGATATAATTGTATACTGAACATGATGGATGACACATGATTGAAACTCTAGATTTTCTTATTTTCCTCCAAAGATTGGTGATTTTCATTTTAGGAAGGAGTTTTCTTGGTGGCACTCAAACTCCAAACTCTGTCTCTTCTATGATGGGCAACAGCCGAAATATGCATTCAGTTCTTTCTGCCTTTTGACTGTTGCTTTCTGCCAAGGCTCCAGGTATTTTCTTCCACGTGTGTGTAATTCATGGGTCAACTGAGGATTTGGGTAGGCTTTACATGCAGATTGTAGGCTTTACCTCTGTAGCCCCCTGACTTTCCAGGCACCCTGGCAACCATGTATTCCATCTTCTGAGTCCTTAAGGCTGCAGAACTGTGGATGTTTGCTTGACTTCCAGCCCCACTTTGTATGGATTGGGGAAAGCCTGCAGATGAAAATCTGCACAAACTAATATCCAGTGCTGTCTCCTTTTATCAAGCTCCTCCAGTATCTACCTGTTTTTGATTGCTCTTTAATGCTTCCAGGTAGATTAGATTTTCTCCAAGTTTGTCCAGAGTTTATAAGTGATATCTGTGGGAAAGTTTATCTGATATAAGCTACTCTTGTTACAGAAGCAGAATTCCTGTACCTTAAACTTTTAATTTTCCCATAAAATATATACTTGCACACAAATTCACCAAGTTTTTCAGTACGGCCATGCCATTTTTCTTCGAGTATGTATCTCCACAGTTTCTAATCTGGATTTCTTCAAGAGTAGAACAAGAACTTAAAGACATTTGTGAAGGGCAAAGCCTGTCTTGGTGGTCTTAGGCTCAAACTGACAATTATACTCACCCGACTTCAACAGGCACAGTTGGCTTCAGCTTCAACCAGAAGGATATAGGACAATAAGTACAGCAGGACAGCATCAGGTATACTTTTACTGTGGTGTTCTCATAACAGTCAAAAGTCTATTTTTTAGAGCTTTGAAGGACGGCTCAGGTACTATGAAGGAGACCAGAATTGTGGGTATGAAAGTGAGACTGTATTTTCCAATTATGGACATGACAATATCTCCCAACCTATATGCTCTTCTTAAAATGTGAAACTGTGAGTTCTTTCACCTGGTGGTAGAGAGTTTATCCCCTTCCTTTGGACCTACTTTAGAACAATTTTGAAAAAAAAATGAGGATTATCTGCCCCTCAAATATTTGCTAGAATTCATTAGTAAAATCATCTGGGTGTAGTATTTTGGGCAGATGTGAGATCTTGATGGGATAGCTCTTTGACATATTTTTTAGTTTCTACCATGGTTTTCTCCTTAATTTGGCAGTTTTGGTAATTTATATTTTCTTTTAAAAATCATATATTCCATTCGTATTTTCAAAGTTACTAATACGGTGTTGGGCAAAATGTTTCTTATGTATCTTTGAATTTTTCTTGCATATTTGTTTTCTTTATTCATTTCTAATTTTATAACTTTGCACTTTCTTTCATTCTTGATTAGGCTACCTAATAACGTATTAGTTGTGTTGATTTTTTTCTCTAAAGAACCTGATCTTAAAATCTTTAATTCTATTACTTTCAGATCACAAATTCATTGTTTTTCCTTGAACTTCTTTTTTTTTTCTTTCCCTTTTAACTTTCTATGTTGAATGCTTATTTAATTTATATTCATTCTTGTTTATTTTTGTGTTTAAGTGTTTAAAGTTATGAATCTCCCTGTGGGTACAATTAGAATGTATCCCAGTTCTAATTTGTGATGTTATTATTTTATTTTTTAGATATTTGACAATTGCAATTTATCTATTATCTTTGACCCAATAGTTAATTGAGTGATGTTTTCCCCCTAATTTCCAAGTGTTTGGCATTTCTATGTTTCTGCTTGCTATTTATTTATTGTTTTATAGTATTGCAAACTTAGAATATAGTTTGCATTATAACAGCTTCTTGGAATTTATGCCTAAAAGATGGTAATTTTTGTAAATGCACCATAGCAACCTGGAAAAACTTAAATTTAATTATATAGTTCATATATTTTATATCTTTATTTATCTTCATATACTCGATCTGTTGGAGATCTAAAAAGGTATATTAAAACCTTCTATTAGTCTTATATTTTTGTCAGTTTCTCTCTGTATTTCCTGTGGTTTTACTTTACAAATGTTGATGCTTTGTTATTTGATTCCCAGTGGTTCATGACAGTATTATCTGCACTGTGGATTGTAGCCTTCATCGTTATGAAGTGACTGCTTCTGCCCTCACACGATGCTTTTGACCTTGAATTCAACTTTGTCTAATAGCAGAGTCACAATTTCTGCCTTTTCTCCATTCAGGCTTCTGCCCCAGGTTAGGAAGATGGTTTGGAGACAGGAGAAGTGGTGTGGCTGCCCATCTCTCTCTGTCTATCCTGCCTGTATTGTTTCTGTCTACAGTGGAAGAACAGCCTCCCACAGAGGGCCTTGTTTCTCCTCTGGCCCACCCAAGTGCAATGTCTCCATCTCTCCTAGGTGAGAGCTCTTCAGGTCCCTTTCCCTGATCTTTTCAAGTTTCTTAAGCACTGGAGATTCACTGGTGAATAAGACACAGACCCTGGGTCTTAAGGCCTCTCACTCTAGTGAAGACATTCAGAGGGAAAAGTCACACTAGACAATAGCAAGAGTTACAATTGATGCAGCCTCTGCTCTATGTGGGTGGATGCTGTAGGACTCAGACACCCCAATCCAGTCTCCCTGAGGAGGTCACACAGGTGACATAGAGCCTACATAGAAGATAGCCAGGCAAATGGCAAAGAATATGTGGGCATTCAAGACAGAGAGGTTGCAATGATCAAAGGCATGGAGATGGGTATTTATATACCTACATCACAAAGAAGGTAGTTGAGTTTCAAAGGAGTGAAATAATTAGTCCAAGGTAACAGTTAGTAGGTAATAGAATCAAGGTTGTTTTTTTTTTTAACATCTTTATTGGAGTATAATTGCTTTACAATGGTGTGTTAGTTTCTGCTTTATAACATAGAATCAAGGTTTTGAACCAGGTCTTTCTGACTCCAAAGTCTGTGCTCTGCCCACTGCCTTGTGCCACTTGCCCAAATGCCATTTTACCCTCAGTGATGTCCCATTTCCTCATCCTCTTCGTGTATTTATGTTATTAATTATCACACTTTCGGGGAATTCCCTGGCGGTCCAGTGGGTAGGACTCCGTGCTCTCACTGCCGGTCGGGGAACTAAGATCCCGCAAGAAGCGTGGCACGGCCAAAAAAAAAAAAAAAAAAAAAGAAAAAAGACTAATTACTAATTATCACACTTTCTAGTGACAAAGTGACAGAGCTTTCACAAAAAAGAGCAAATGACTGACAACAGTTTAAAGTCTGAGCTATTTTCTCTCCAAAGAGATCTGTATTTTAATGAGATTAAAGTCAGAAGCCAAAAGAATGCAACTCCAGCAGTGGAATTCCATTCCTTGTTTAGAGAAGGGAGTCTTTCAGAGCCTGAGAAGTTTCACCTCTGGAGCTGAACCGAAGGCTGACCTCACTCTCAGCACCTCTCTTTTCTTTGGTTTTCTATTCTTGTTTTCCTTTGTTCACATGAATTCCCAATTCCTTTGTACAGGGGAGTCCTAACCCATCTCTTCTGTGATTGAATCCACACAAGAGCCCTGGATCTCTGGGAGGAAAGTGCTAAGAGGAGACACAGGCTTCAGTGGGTGAGAGCCAAACTTTGCTCAGTTTACAGTTTTCTAAAGCTGTTCCTGCTTATGTATAGGTTCTTCCTTTATTTCCAGGTCTTGTGAGTACTCCTCTTTCTTGGAGTCCAGGGCCTTCCTAGTCTGAAAGGTGTTTTGAGTTGTCAAGGATGCTTAACTCACCAGTGACAGGAGGAAGCCAGCTTCTTCCTGCACCGACCTCAGGCTCTGCATGAGTTTCTTCCATAAATTCATGTTTCCCCTTTTATCCCACACCCTCACACCCCTTTGAGGTGGGAGGCACTCTGAGGCCCTGAATCTGATTGTTCCCTGCTCCAGGGGTGCATCTGCAATGGGGAGGTGAGAGTGATACCTACCAGGGTTCTCGGCCGTCAATAGAAATTGATAAGAAGCCAGATAAGAAATTCAGGCAAGGCTCTTTTGGGGCTTCTGTGGCTGCAGAAGGGAGTGAAAACAAGTAACAGGTTCCCTTGATTGATCCCCAAGCGGGGCGAGCTGGTTCCTCATATGGGTGAGGGTAGGGGTTTGTCCATGGGTTGGGCTGGAGGTGTGGCTTAGGTGGTTTGCCCGCCCCTTTGGTGGTGTTGAGTGCAAGGGGCATGGGCAGTACCCTGCTTTTGCTCCTGACACCCTGTTTTTGCTTCCAGCTCTTCAGAAGTGGCATTGGGATTTTTCAGTCTTTTTGTATCTTCTTGTCCATAATTTGTCCCAACTGTGCATGCACGCAGTTATTTTTAGTCCCTTATAGTTTCTTTGTATTTTGTTCCTCAAGGAGACATTTGTCCAGGTGCAAGCACTGCAGTAAAGTGTCCAAGGCCCCAGGTCCCAGCCTGTCTCAGGATGGGGGTGGGGGTGGGGCGCTTCCCTTAGGCTTTGTCTCTTCTCTCTTTCAGGGAGACAGGTGGCCTTGTCAAGAGTCTGGCCAGTGAGAGCCTTCTTGCTCACAGGCATGTCATTCTGTGGCTCAGCCTTTCCTGAGCTCTGCTCTTTCAACATTGATAGGCAGTTGCATATTTACACTGGAGATTCCAAATTCCAGTGGTTGTTGTTTTGAAACCCAAGGATTTCCTAACACTTGACATCAATTATTCTTGACCTTCCTTCATTGTCCATTCATTCAGTCAGTCCAACAGACACCACAAACACTATCTTGGGAAGTTAGAGTATGGCCAGCATGTGCTAGCTACTCTAGGAAATGTAGAAATGCAGGCTGTTTGTCAAGCACTCAGTTTACACTTTTACCTTCACTGAATGTACTTTTCAAACTTAAAATCAGGGTACATGGTGGGGCACTCAGGATTTTTTGTTTGGTTTGGTTTTGAAGTAACAGAATACCCAATCAAAACCTGCTTAAGCAGAAAAGAGGAAATTTTGGCTCATTTAACTGAACCATCCAGAGTTATAGATGCTTTCAGGCACAGATGGATTTAAAGATTCAAACAGTCTTATATCAGGACTCAATTTCCCTCCACATCTCATCTCTGCCTTTCTGTCTTGGCTACATTCTCAGGTTCCATATGGTAACATGATGGTGGCAACAGGTCTCAAACCCTTTCCTCCTTACAGTTTAAATCCAGAAATGAAGACACTTGTCTCTCTCCCAGAAGCCACAGCAACATCTTATTGGCTCTGGTTGGGTCATGTGACCATTCCTAAGCCAATTGCTGTGGCCAGGGAAATGCAATGTGCTTAGATCCAAGTTATTTGTTCACCCCTGGAGTTGGGCATGGGCTGAACCCATCAGGAGCACATGGACTGAGTGTGGGAAGGGGTGGTTCCCCAGAGAAAGACAAGGAATAGTTACCAGCATGGCAAATGGATGGTAGGGGGCAAAAACTACAGATATTCACCACACCTGCTCTGGCCAAGAATTTTTGAACTTCCAGACATAAAATCAGATTGAGAGAAGTAATATGATGCCAGTGTATTGTCATTTCTGGAACATATTTTTTGTGCAAAGACAAGCTTGTCACAGAATATCAGTGATTTATGGTCACTGAACTGTTACCTCAATCCCTATGGTCTTTATAATTATTTGGTAATACCTCCCAGGGGAAACCAACAACGAAAAAACAGTGTGTCTCACCCAGTCTAGATATTGTTGGCAGTTTTAATGGAGATTGTTTTGAAATCTATTTATTATATGTGCCGAGAACCTATAAATTGCTCTCAACGTTTTCCAGAGAAGTGTGAAGTGCCCTGAAGTCTGCCAACAAAATGTCAAGTCGGCCAGAGAAAGGAAGAGAAACCTTTGGAAAAGATGTTATTGTTTCCCATTAGCTTTTATTCCATCTGAATCTGAGCAGCTGACCTGAGGAAGGAAATAGGAGAGAATAAAGGTATGAAATGCTGAGTAAGCCCTTTACTAACGATTTCAGTGGGAGAGATGCCACCTTTATCATTGTAATTATAAGGGAAACACCCATAGTTTCAAAGACATTGGAGTGTCTCTGCTTGCAGAGCAGAACATTATAATGTGAAAAAGAGACCTCAGCACAAATTCTGGTGGGGGGCATCTTTTATAAGTAAACTCAAGTTAACCAAGTGATTCCCTCAAAGTTCATCAGATTCTCAAGAAGGCAACCAAAATTATTAATCATTGCACATGTTTTATTTTATTATTATTATTATTTTAAATCTTAGATGATTTATTTGTTTTTAAGGCTTATACTACCCAGTGCCTTTTTTTTTTTTTTTCCAATTGAAGTATAATTGATTTACAATGCTGTGTTAGTTTCAGGTGTACAGCAAAGTGATTCACTTATACATATATATACATATTCCTTTTCCGATTCTTTTCCATTATAGGTTACTATAAGATAATATAGTTCCCTGTGCTATACAGTAGGTCCTTGTTGTTTATCTGTTTTATATTGCACATATTTTAGAATGAGCACAGAACAGCGAATTTCTTCCAGGACGGTAACCTAATAGTGGTGGGGAGACAGAACCATGCTGCATAGATCAGAAAGCAGGGCAGTGGAGGACTGGATACAGGTGAGTAGAAGCCATTCAATTCAGGAGTCTCCCTGAGAAACTTCCATTCCACTAGGGGAATGGTCTCCCTGCTGGCGAGGGGAAGCATTTGGGCAAACTCATTAAAGACAAAACCATGGTAAGTTCCTAGAGAATAGTAGGCCCATAAACTTTGAGGGGCTTGTCTCTTGGGGCCTTGGGTGGTAAAATCACTGGGCTGGAAGGTGGTTTTTGTTTTTCATTTTGTTTTTATAAATTAAATTAACATGATGTATTACTTTTTGGAAGGATTTTGTGCCAAAAAGCCAATGATCATTCTATGGTCCTGAGGTCGTCTAAAGGATGATCTTAGGGACTTAGATGTCCAAGAAAAAAAGTTAAAAGCAGAAGATGCTAGTGGCCTTATCTAATCTAGAGCTGTAAGGCCCGATGTACTAGTTAAGTTTTATCTCTCCTTTCCCCCTTCTCTCATGTCTCATGTGCTTATATTGTAAAGGTCAGCACACCTTCTGCCTGGAAAGGGTCTCATCTAGAAAAGGCCTGGATGGTAACCTGAGAAGGTCAGCTCTACTCTTGGTGTTAGAAATTCCTTTCCAGCTATTTTTGGGGTGCCTTCCTTTGAGAATACCTTTCCTCCTCTTTGGAGAGTTGAGACCTTAAAAGGAAGTATCTCAGATGGCTTGGGTTACAGCTGCCTGTCACTCAGGTAACAGAAGCCCTCTACATGGTTCAGCCTAGCTTCCAGAATGGAATTTGGGGCCATAGGCTCATGGTAACACATAAGGTGTCTCTGCAGGAGGTTGTTCCTGGGATGTGTGACTCCTGGGATATACGAGGCAAGGAGGGGAAGCTGAGACAGATGGCCATGTGGAAATGGATCCTGAATATTTGGTACCCTCGTTCCAGACACGTTCAGGCTCTTTGCATCATTCATAACCACCCAAGGTGGAATTTAAACCCAAGTCAGTCCGAAGCCAAACTCATGCCCTTTTCCCTAAACTTTTGCTACTCAGGAGTAGGGCCATGAAGTACAGGTAAAATTTAGAAAGGCAGAGAGATGGGGAAGGAAGATCTGGCAGAGGACAGAGGAGCAAGAAAAGGCACAAGAATGAGAAGGCACTGGGTGTACTAGGGGTGGAAGGTGGCAGGATGATTGAGGAGGCCTTCGGTGCTGGGACTTGAGGCCCATGGAGTAGTGGGAATGAAAAGTCATGGTGGAGAAATGGTGACCAGGAAGGGGCTCTATCTTTGGGAAGCAGATGGATAGTCTGGGAGGTTGGAGCAGTCATGGGACATGATGGCAGCCAAGTATCAGGGGCAGGAGCCTGCTGGCCACTGTGGTTATCAGTGGCTGAGCTCCCCAGACTCTTTTACAGACAGGAAGCCCATCCACCGGGCTCCGTTTCCATTACTGCCACAGAGAAGGCTGTGCCATTGGCTCTTCTTGCTGCCTTGGGGACTTGTGGGCCAGTGACTGAGGAGGTGCAGCTCCCAGCCCGCCCTCGGCACTGTCAGTTAGAGGAGGCTGAGTCCCAAGGCTCCTGGTGGATGTTCCAGAGTCCCCACAAGCAAGTTATGGCTAGATTTAGACGAGTCACAAGTGTGGAAGAGATCCTGGAAGTAGAAGAAGGTGGGTTTAGAAAGAAAAAAATGGCTCCTTATTAGCTGGTCTATGTCACAGATGCACAAAGACAGCTCTTAGAGGGAGGGCAGCATGCTGGATAAAAAAATGGGGAAGAGAGTTTCCAAGAAATAAACTGCCTCCACCCCACTTCTTACTTATCTTTAGCACTTTGGAACCAGTGTGGAGAAGATGCATTTAGTTACCAAGAAATGGGGCGGGGGGGGGGGGGGGAACTGGCTTAAACAAATAATGACTTGCATGACTAAAATGCCATAGGTAGAAATTGCCTCCTTCAGGCTCAGTCTGACCAGGACACTGCTCCTTGCTCCAGCATTCTTTCTGCTCTGCTGTGGGTCAGCTGCATTCCCAGACTGGCTTGCCTTAGAGTTCAGGATGGCTGCAGCAATTCTAGGCTTCACATCCACACACCACTCCATCCAGAGAAAGAGAGCTGTTCTTTCTTTCTTTTTTTTTTTTTTTTTTAACATCTTTATTGGAGTATAATTGCTTTACAATGGTGCGTTAGTTTCTGCTTCATAACAAAGTGAATCAGCTATATATATGCATGTATCCCCATATCTCCTCCCTCTTGCATCTCCCTCCCACCCCCTCCCTACCCCTCCCCTCTAGGTGGTCACAAAGCACCAAGCTGATCTCCCTGTGCTATGCGGCTGCTTCCCACTAGCTATCGATTTTACATTTGGTAGTATATATTAGTCCATGCCACTGAGAGCTGCTCTCATTCCTGATATCGGCTCTTTTCTAAACCATCCAAAGTCCCGGGTTTTATTTTAATTGGATCAGTTACTCTGGTGAAGAAGAGGGAGTTATGCTGATTGATGTAGGACATTTGGGGCTGATATCAGGAATGAGAGTGGTAGGTCAACCTCACTCAGACCATATGCCTGCTATACAGTGAGGTGGTGAGTGATAGACATTGTCGGGGGGAGGGGGCAACCAACAACATCCTCTCCAGGGCTGATCATTTTCTCATCAAGGCAGAGGACAAGTGCATCCATTTTGTGGTAAGTGTGTGGAAGAAAAAAAAAACAAAAACATTTATACCAATACAGATCTAGGACTGCAGAGGGAATGGGTATGCATTGCAATGGAAATGCCGTACAATTTGCAGCCCATCATTCTTTTTTTTTTTTTTTGAAATTAACGAACTGCCTTATAAACATAGTAGTACTGGGAATTCATATTAAATAGTTGGTCTAAATGTGACGTTTATAAATGAGATGCTTGCTCAAGGTAAGTTATTACTTGAGTACGTAACGGTGTTTGCCAGGTAACTGAATACTTAAAATGAGTAACAAAAATTTACTATAAAAATGAAGTGTTTAAATAAGTAACATTTTCTTTATTCCCACAGAAATATATCATTTGCAACAAAGGCAATGACTGTGGAGTCATTTGCTCTATGACATTTCCATAACGTTGTCATAGAGATAGATAGATAGATAGATAGATAGATAGATAGATAGATAGATAGATAGATAAAATGACAGAAAAGGTGAGTTATCTCCCTTTACCATGTTTTTCCCAAAGATCTTGACGGACATAGGCTTCTGGTTCCTTTGCTCTTGATGGGACACAAAAAAGTTGATAACAGCTGTTCACCCGCCCAAACTAGAGCACAGCATCTCTCTACGTAAAATTAATTTGAAAACCAACATGTTTTCCTCAATCTCTATCTTTACGATGATTTGCCTCAGGTAAGGAAAGTCATTGCAACAGCCCCAGCAGAGGCAACAGAGGACACACAGGTCCCTCACTCCTCCAGGAGATGCAGAAACTCAGGATAGACCTATCCTGTTGTAGGTGTGGAGAGGCTTGCCTTACCTGTTCAGGGGAATAAAAATGAGAGGAGTTTGCGATGGTGTTGGATTTTTAAGCCCTTTTGGAATGTGCAAAAGTTCGTTGTTCATGATGCTGGGGTATAATTATCAACATCAGCAAAATAACACCTCTGAAGAGATAGGGCTGAGCCATGTGCTGAGGCCAGGACAGTGCTAACAAATCACCTAGAATATAGAGTTTGACAGTTTGTAGATTTGGGTCTAGTCAATGACACGGCTACATTTTTTCTCATCTGTGGAAGGGCTCCATGGAAGCACCTGGGATCCCAAATCTGTTCCTTACTATGCTGTCTCAGGAGCTGAAATTTTGCTTAAAACAGAACTTTTTTTTTTTTTTTTTTTTGTCCATAAGATGCATGTCCCCAGACTTTGCTGATCGTATGCTTCAGCTCAAGGCACATTATCACCCCCTGTTTGGTGCACATACCCTCTTTCATTTATTTTATTTCCATTTTTCCCCTTTATCCCCCAAACCCACTTAATTTCCCTTATTCTGTAGGAGGCCTTTCTAGAATATTTTATGTCCATCCATTCAATCCACCTTCTATGTGTTTATTCAGATAAGTCTGTTCTTCAAGATATATCATGCACATTTTGTTTTAATTTATGTCAATGGCTCTGTGCTATAGATCTCATTGTGTTGTTTACTTTTTCTACTCAATAGTTTTTTAGATTTATCCATGTTGCTGTGTTAAAAATCAAATCTATTACTCCTCCTGCATAGCGTTCTATCATAGGTAAGTTCCACAATTATTTATCCAGAGGGACAACTAAGTTTCTTTCTTCTTCTTCTTGTACTTGGATTTGTGTAAGAGTTTCTTCCAGATAAACATCAAGATATGGGGCAGCTTCTTGTCGCTCAGACTTTTTTTTTTTTTATTTTTAACATCTTTATCGGAGTATAATTGCTTCACAATGGTGTGTTCGTTTCTGCTCTACAACAAAGTGAATCAGCCATACACATACAATATGCTCCCATCTCTCTTCCCTCTTGCGTCTCCCTCCCTCCCACCCTCCCCATCCCACCCCTCTAGGTGGTCACAAAGCACCGAGCTGATCTCCCTGTGCTATGCGGCTGCTTCCCACTAGCCATCTATTGAGATTGTCCTCAAACACAGCAACACCAGTTACTCCTCCCAGCCAGGCACTAGATAGTAATGGTTTAGTATATGTCACTAATTGGGTGTTTTATCACAGCATCAACCCTTGTGTCCCACTGAGAGGGAAGCAACCAGAAGCCTGTGGCTATTGGGCCCACTGGGTAAAACATGGTGTTTTCTTATTTTAATGTGCCATTCTCCGATTACCAGCGAGACTGAGAACTTCCTCATATACTCATCAGCAATTTGGGGTTTCCTTCTTGTGATTTTCCCACACCATTTGTCTATATTTTTTTAGGTTTCCTACCTTTTTATTGCTGATATGATAGAGAAAATAAAGGAGAAGGGTATGGGTAAACTACCATTTGTTTAATCATTGTCCTATTGACATGTGGGTCATTTCCAGTTCGGGATAGAGCAACAGGTTGGTTTATTATTTGAAATCTCTCAATATAATTCACCACAGTAACAGACTAACACAGAAAAAGATGTATTCTTCTTAATAGATACAGAAAAAAAATTTGACAAAATTACAACAACACGTGGAAAATTAGGAATAAATGGAATTACCTAAACCTGATAGAGCATTTATGAAAAACCTACAGTTCATATCATACTCACTGGTGAAAGATTGAATGATTTCCCCCTAAGTTTGGGAAACAAGGGAAGCATGACCACTCTTACCACATCGCTTTAACATTGTACTGGAAGTTGTAGCCAGTGCAATAAGGCAGGAAAGAGAAATAAGAAGTACGTAGATTGGGAAAGAAGAAGTAAAACTGTTTTTATTCACAGATAACATAGTTATCTCCATAGAAAATCTTAATAAATCTATAAAAAGCTATTAAACTACTAAATGATTTTATAGGCTTGCAGGACAGGAAGTCAATGTACAAAAATAAATTATATTTCTATATACTAGCAACAAACACTTCAGAACTGATATTAAAAATGCTATTTAAAGTAACATTGAAAACAAAATTATTTAGGGAAAATATAAAATATCTAGGGGAAAATTTTTAAAATACATACAAAATCTGTATGTACCGAATATATTTTTAGTATACTAAAAAATTATTGCTGGGAAAAAATTTAGAAGACTTAAGAGTCTTCTAGTTTCTGGTTCTGCATGTAAGGAGCTTAGAAGTCATCGTTCCACCCTAACAACAAATAAAAAGCTGAGCAGACTGGAAAATCAACAGGTCGAATCTGTAAGAGAGGGGAGGAGACAAGGCAAACTGCTGCCCCCAAGATTGAAGAGGCAGGAGAATGCATGGAGTCATGGCCTACTGGAGCAGAGATTCATGAGTGGCAACTGCCAAGGAAACCAGTGCTTGGGGTAGGAAAACCTGAACTGTAATCGACTAACTGCTGGAGGCTTACTGTGGACAAGTCTGAGAGTTAAAATCTCAGTCATAGGGGAAACCCCAAAATATTGTGAGCTTTACCTCCAGGAGCTTGACCAGCTTCCCACAGTAAATATTGATATCAGAGAAAATTCCCTTGTGCTTCCCAGAGGAGTAGGGGAAAAGGAACCATTCTGAAATCTGCAGAGCACTCTTTTCTTCCTAACAAGGCTTGCACTCAAGGAAACTAGTTAACTGGAGCTTAACCTGCTGGGGTGTTTTCAGAGCCTAACTGACTTGGAGAAAGAAAAATAAGCAAATGGGGCTAGTTCTAGCCCATCCTGTCCCACCTAAGGGGGGAGAAAAAAACTGAAAAACTTCTATGAAGTTCACAGTCCAGAGACATAGGCTCACTAAAAGACCAAGCCCTAGTTATAGGACTTATTGAACACTTCCCCTCCCCCACACCTTCCCACTACTTCACTAAAGGCTTATTTACTAGAGTTCCTTTTACCCTGTAAATCATGTCCAGCTATCAAGAAAAAAAATCACAAGGCATACAAAAAGGCAAAAAACACAATTTGAAGAGACAGAGCAAGCATCAGAACCAGGTATGGCAGGGATGTTGGAATTATCAGACCAAGAATTTAAAACAAGTATGATCAATATGCTAAGGGCCCTATGGATAAAGTAGATAGCATTAAAGAGCAATGGGCAATGTATGTAGAGAGATGGAAATCTAAAGCAAGAACCAAAAATAAACCCTAGGGATAAAAACCACTGTAACAGAAATGAAGAATGCCTTTGATGGGCTTATTAGTAGACTGGACACAACTGAGGAAAGAAACTCTGAGCTAGAGTATACAACAATAGAATCCTTGAAAACTGAGAAGCAAAGAGAACAAAGACTGGAAAAAACAGAACAGAATATCCAAGGACTGTGGGACAACTACGGAAGGATTAACATATATGTAATGGGAATACATGAAGGAGAGGAAAGGAGGGAACAAAAGAGATATTTGAAACAATAATGACTAAAATTGACCCCAATTAATGTCAGACACCAAACCACAGATCCAGGAAGCTCAGAGAACAAAATTACACCTAGGCATATCATGTTCAAACTACAGAAAGTAAGAGATAATAAAAAAAAATCCTGAAAGAAGCCAGAGGGGTAAAAATGTTTTCTATAGAGGAATAAAGGCAAGGAATTACTTCTGACTTCTCAGAAACCATGAAAGAAATGAGAGATTGGAGAGAAACATTTAAAGTATTGAGAGAAAAACCCCACCAAACTAGAATTTTGTACCCTGTGAAGTTAGCCTTCAAAAGTGAAGGAAAAATTAAGACAAATAAAAATTTGTTTCTCAGACAAATAAAAGTTAAGATAATTTGTGGCCAGTAGTAGACCTACCTTGCAACACGTTCTTTAAAGAAACAATACAGCTCAGTAACTTGGGTCTATAAAAAGTAAGGAAGAGCACTAAAGAAGAAATGCATGAAGGTAAAATAAAAACTTTTATTTTTCTTATTCTTAATTGATTGAATAGATAACAGTTTATTTGAAATAATACCAACAATGTATTTGATCGTGTATGCTTATGTATATAACTTATGTGTATATATATATATGTTTATGTATACTTTAAAAAGACATAAGAAATGGAGTAATATACTATGTTTATCAACTTGAAGACTCAATATTAAGATGTCAGTTCTCCTAAATTCATCTATAGATCCAAAACAATCCCAACTGAGATCCTAGAAAGCTCTTCATAGCTTCTTTAAGAAGAAGATGCTACAATTTTTATAGAAATGCAAGGAACCTAGAATAGCCAAAGCCACTTTTATAGAGTCGAATAACAAGGGAGGACACATAGTACCTAATTTCCAGACTGACTACCTAAAGCTACAGTAATCAAGTTAGTTTGGATTTGGCATAAGGATAGACATATAACTCAATGAAATAGAATGAAAAGTCCAGAAATGGACCAATGTGTATATGGTCAATTGATTTTCAACAAAGGTGCAATGATAATTAAATGAAGAAAAGCTAGTACTTTCAACAAATGGAGTGGAACCAATTAGACAGTCATAAGGAGAAACAAATGAACCTTGATCCTAATCTCATACTATATATAAAAATTAACCTCTAATGCAACTTACTATAATATAAAAACTAAAACTATAAATTTTCTAGAAGTAAATATAGGAGAAAATGTTTATGACTTTGGCTGAAGTAAAGATTGCCCAGATAAAACACAAAAAGCAGAAACTATAAAAGAAAAAATTTGATAAATTGGACTTCATGAAAATTAAAACACTTTGCCCTTTGGAAGCCCTGTTAAGAAAATTAAAATGCAAGTCTCAGACTAGGAGAAAATGTGTGTCACTCATATATTGGATAAAGGACTTGTATCCAGAATATACAAAGAACTTTTAAAACCTAGTATTGAGAATCCAAAGAACCCAGCTTTTAAAAAATGGACAAAGATTTGATGACTCTTTACCAAAGAAGATAGGAATGGCAAGTAAGCATATGAAAAGATGGCAAAAGGAAATTCAAATTAAAACCTCAACAAGATATCACTACACACAAATTAGCATAGCTGAATTAAAAAAACTGATAATACCAAGTGTCAAAGAGGATATAGAACAATTGGAACACTTATAAATTATGGGAGAGGAAATAGCATAGCCACTTTGGACAATAGTTTGGTGCTTTCTTATAAAGTTAAACATATATCTATCATATGACCCAGCCATTCCAATTCTAGATTTTTACTCTACAGGAATGAAAACATATCCCACATAAAGATTTGTACATAAAGTTCTTAACAGCTTTATTAAAAATCGACAAAAACTGAGAACAACACAAATGTCCCTTAACAGGTGAATGGATAAATAGTGATATATGCATGCAATGGAATTCTACTCAGCAATAAAAAGGAACAGTCTGATGATAGATGCAACATCACAGTTGAATCTTAAAAGCATTGTGTTAAATGAAAGAAGGCAGACTCCAAAGAACATATACTCTATGCTTCCATTTTATGACATTCTAGAAAGAGCCAAACTATAGTGACAGGATGCAGATCGTCATGGCCTGAAGCCAGGAACCTTAGGGGATGCCAAAGGGAACTTTTGGGGATAATGAAAATAGTCTATATCTTGACTGTGGTGGTCATTACAAGATGGTATACATTTGTCGAAACTCATCTCACTGCTCACTTAAAACAGGTGACTTTTTCAAAGTTAGACTTTAATAAATCTGATTTTCCAAATTGTTGTAGTGTTTGCTGTGTTGGTTGCAATGTTTCCATGTTGTTGGACAGTGGATCTGGCATCAGAGTGCTGGAGGGCCAAGGTTAGGGTGTGGGTGGAGTACTTTGAAGAAAGGGGAACAGCCTGAGCTGCAGAGGAGTCCGTGGGCTTAGGGAAGTCACCTACGTCCTCTGGCACCGATGGGTCAGTGTCACATTTCTTTCTGCTGGAGCTCCCATCAGCACCCTGGGATCTACCTATAACTGCGCAGCTGGAACTCCCCACTTCCATCTGGTGGAGGAGTAGTGGCCCAAGAGAAGTTTAAGGAAGTGAAAAGAAAAATAACAATGTTGCCACACAGGGGAGAGAACAGTGCTCTGGGGGTCAGGCCAGGGCATCACCTGCTTCTCTGATGCGGGCTTTTCCTCTGTTGATAGACTGATACGGCAGGGGCTGGCTGAGCACTTTCCTGGGCCCAGCCCTCTGTGATCCAGCAGGGCTCCAGTGGGGACTCCCATTAGTCCCTCATTTCAAGGTTCTCACAGTCTAGGAGGAAAGGCAGACATGAGCATAGATAATCATAATGCATTTGACAAGTGCAATGATAGAAAGAGGTATTCATGGGAGTCCAGGGGCTGGGACTCTTGTATCTCAATACTTTCACCTATTAAATGTGGGTAATAATAGCAACCTCCCAAGGTCATTGTGGGAAATTAGCAAAATAACTTAAAACATCTTCAAATCATCCATTGCACAAGTTGTATAATGAAGCTGCATTCATAGCAAGTTTCTGATCTCTAGGCCCCGTTGGTGTCAGGTCCATCATTTCCAAGTGGAGTATGGCTTCTGTCTGAATAAATTAATCATAATAATAGCTACCAGGTGTTGTGCAAACATTATACAATTTAATCCTCATAAACATCACGCGGGATCTGTACCATTAGCCCCATTTTACCCAGGAGAAAAGCAAGGTTCCTGAAAGTTATAGACCTGTCAAGTCACTCGGCCAGAGAACTTTGACTGGAGTGAAGGGCAGTTAGGAAGGTAGGACACCGTGTGTTTCTTTTTTCCTCTTAGTTTTATCCTGGCTTGGTTATCCTCGTGTTGTTATCAAAAATCACAAACCCAAATGCTGTTAGGAGCCAGGTAGGTAGGTGATGTAGAAGAGAGAGAGGGCTGGGTGTCAGACTGTTTCAAGGGTGGAACGGTGGGGAACACGGCCCGTCTAAAGAGCCAGCATCTTCTCAGCTCCAGCCAAGTTCTTCCAAGCAGGGGTGCCAGCTCCATGTGGCCAGCTCCACTGGTTTTCCAAGAGAAGCAGAAATCTGAATTTCTTTAAAGTAATCTTTAAAGTGAAATATCCTGATTTTTAATTTTTAGTTTGAAAATTAAGAACAATTTTGTGTGGACCTAACTAAACATGTTGTGGGTTAGATTGAGCCCCAAAGTTTGCAACATTTTGTCTATATAATTTTCTTTTAGTCTAAGATTACAAACCCAAAAGGAATTTTGCCATATGCTATATTCAAAGATCTGGAATAGTGTATTGAATTTTTGGATGACATGCTGCTTGAAACCATCTTGGCAGGTATATTAGTCATAATTTGCCAGAGAAACAGAACCAATAGTATATATATATATATATATGTGTGTGTGTGTATATATATACCCTATATATATGAGAGAGATTGAGAGAGAGATATATTTATTTTAAAGAATTAGTTCATGTGATTATGGAGACCCAGGAAAGAGCCAAAGTTGCAATTCAAGTTTGAAGGCCATCTGCTGCAGAATTCCTTCTGGCTCAGGGGAGGTCAGTCTTTTATTCCATGCAGGCCTTCAACTGATTGGACGAGGCCCACCCCGCTATGGAGGACATTGTGCTGTACTCAAAGTCTACTGATTTAAATGTTAATCTCATCCAAAAAAACTCTCACAGAAATATCCAGAATAATGTTTGGCCAAATATCTGGGTGCTGTGGCCCAGCCAAGTTGACACATAAAATTAACCATCACAGTTGGTAATGCGGATAATAGAGAGGCAATTTTGACAGGTAGGGCTGGGCTTCCTTTGGGGTCTGCAGCAGGGGTTGGTCTGGGCTGTGATCAGCGGTCTTACATTTGGGCCTATGTTCCATACAAGTTGTCTCTAGAACACAACCCAGAAAAACACCCAGGAAACTAGGAAACGGGGACAGCAGCCTGTCATCCAGACTTGGCAGCCTTAATACAATAAGTTTCAAGGGAAAGGCTAAAGTTGGGTGTTTGCTGCTGCCTGGAACAACTTTGTTAATCATTACAGACCTCAGGGTTGAAAGCCAGGATGCTGAAGAAATTGAAGGCTAACACTCTGGGTCAGTGAGTGAAGGTTTTAGCTGCCTGAAGGTCTGTGGGTCATGCTTTGGCCCATGGACAGAATGCCTTGATTTGCATGCATTATTATAAGCCAAAATCATTTATTTATTAATTCAGGCTTCAAATGGAAAAAGCAGCTGCCTGGAGAGGCTGAGTGGTGTGGAAGAGCGAGTCACAGGGCCAGGTTTGGACCCAACCATTAGTGCTCAGAGTCTGAGCTGTGTCCCTGTGCACAGTGTGTGGGTGGCTCTGCAAGGTTAGGAACAGGGCCCTGTGCTGAGGGGTTGGACATCTAGCTTCCAGCTCTGATCAGCTTCTTAGGCGTGGGGGACACACATCAACTACTCTGGCCCTCGGCATCCTCATCTCATCAATAGGAGCATTTCCTGAGCTTGTCTTGGTACATTTTTGGCTATATACTCTCTGATGGTCTTTTCATAAGTCAATAATTTTGTGATATTGTTTACAGAGTAAATAAAAGATAGTTCAGTCTTTCCTCCATCATGGTTGATCCAAATTTGCTTCTTAATGTTGATCGTTTTAAAAATATTTCTTTCGGTTGAAGAATTTATTTTTGGAAACATCATGTACATTTTTAGGGTTGTTGTCACATCTGGGAAACCTTCAAGTTTTTTTTTTTTTTTTCAGGTATGTCTCATGTAATGATATATTTGCTTAAATACTTGTGCATAATATCACAAAATTGGACAGTTTGGTCCTTTATGTAATTTCTATATTCTTTGAGGCATCTTTTTCTACCATGTCTTCTTTGATATTTCAAAGAATTTTACCAAAATAAATTGAATGCACTTAGAGAAATTGACTAAAGCATGCTTAAAACGCTTAAAAATAAGCAAAAGAAAAAAATAATGGAGATGAAAAAAATGCTTTAAAGGAGCTGCACAGACAACATTAAATATGAAGAACTGCACATGTGATAAATCCCTAGCTACCGAAGATGCATGTTTAGGGGAATTGCCTGTCTTGGTCAGCTGTGGCTTGCTTGATGGAGAAGCCACATAGCTGAATAGTGCTCTGTGTTCCAGCATGAATGCTTCAAAGCCTTCAGTAGGTCACTATGGAATTGGGTTTCTGTGACTTAACACCAGCCCACCCTTTGGCTTTGACACCACAGAAATGGTATTAAGGGTGGGAGCAAGAAAGAATAGGGGGTAAGATACAGGACCCTTGCAACAGGGTCCTGTATCCCTGACTTCTGTATGGAAATGCTTCTCCTTACCAACTGGTACACTTCTGTGTTATGGAAACTATGCATGGTGCACTGAAGGTATTTCTCTTTTTGCTTTGGACACTTGGAAGCTCCTATCAAACCATATGACCTTAGTAAATAAGAAGGACTGTGTGATGTACATTTTTAGGAATTTTGGCTTCAATGCCTTATTCTAATGGTAGCTAATCAATTTCTCTCTCTTTTTTTTTTTTTGTCTGTTGTATACATATTTGAAAAGCACCACAAATCCTATTTAGAAAAGTAAAGGGGGTATGAATAAAAGAAGGGTGATGTTTTGGAGAGAGAATGGCTGACATGGAGTTGAGCAAGAGGGGCTATGAATAAAAAAGCTGAGATGGGAGGAAAATGGGTTTTGAATGTTGAAGAAATGTGGGAAATGGAACAGGGGAAGAATAGGAAGTTACAGACAGGATCGAGATTTGAGAGGGTATTAGCAAAGACCGTGTGAAATCAGAGCAGTGAGGACAGCTCAGGAAGAGGGAGAGTCGCTCCCAGCAACACCCTAGTGCAGTTTAATTACCACATCTTATTTAGTTAGTAATCTTTTTTTTTTTTTTTTCTGGTCTGGGTAGATTAAGGATTTTTCTCTTTCTCTGTTTCACTATGATATGTCTACTTTTGGATTAGTTTGTGTTTATCTTGCTTTGCTTGTAGAGGAAATTTTAATTTGAGAACTTACTTATGTGTCTCTTAAATCCTGGGAATGTTCTACTTTTACCTCTCAAATATTACTTCTTCATTATCTTCCATGTCTCTTAACTGGTCTTTTTGATAATTATCTCTCTTAGGTTATCCTCTGGGTTATTTCCTCTCAGAATTCTTTTTTTTTTCCTTGTTTAAATTGCAGTTGACCTACAATATTATATTAGTTTCAGGTGTGCAATATAGTGATCCAACATTTATATACATTATGAATTGATCACCACAATAAGTCTAGTAACCATCTGTCACCATACAAAATTATTACAATATTATTGACTATATTCTCTATGCTGTATATCCCATCCCCATGACTTATATATTTTACCTCTGAGTCAATTCTTGTATTGTGCCCAGTGTAGCATGTACTTCCTCTATTGAGTTTATCTCAATAACTATGTATTTAATTTTCAAGATTTCTAATAGCATTTCAATGATTTACTAGTATTTTAATTTCTGCCTATCTCATAATTTCTGTTTTTTATTGATGATATTTCTTGTCACTGAGGATCTTAGACATATTTATTTAAAGTCATTGTCAGACTGTCTAGAATTTTCCTTTCATCTGGGGTGAATTCATATTTGATTATTTATTAGTTTATTTTGTTTTCTGTCTTTTATTGCATTTGGTTTCCTCATGTGTTTTGGAAGACTCGTCATCGTCAAGAGGGAGGTCTTGTTCCATCCACACATACATTTCAATTAGGATGCATTTGACTTCGTGTAAGAGGAAATCCAACCAACACTGGTTAAACCATATGACATTTATTATTTACTTTAGAACTACAGAGACTGGGTGGTCCAGAGTTCATTGAGTGGTCCAGCAATATCAGGATTCCAGGTTGTCTCTTTTTCCTCGATAGTTACAAGATGTTGTCTCAGCTTCAGGCATCCTGTCTTTGCACAGGAACATCCCAGATAAAATGGGAGATGTAGGCAGAAAATGGAACCTTTTTCTCATGAGTGCTTTATTTGGAAGAAAATCTTTCCTAAAAACCCTGGGCAGTGAGCTGGTTTGGGTCCCTCACCTGGTGTTCAAAACATATACTTCCTACTCAATCTGCAAGAATGAAATTTTCAGACATCCCAGACTAATCCAGAGCTTAGCGAGACAGAAGTTCTAGCTTCTACTCACCACTTTGGATTTCTCTTCCATTTCACATTGATAGACACAGTCATCCTGATTTTGAACTTGGCTATGATTTTAGCAGTTTCCTTTTATATCTTGTCTGTCATTACCATGTGCTCAGATTGGAGGAAAGAAAGGGGGTTTCAAATTTTGTACTTATAATGCTACATTGATCCAAGTCCCACTCTCCTTTCTGTTTTAAATTATGGGATGTGAGCACACGTTGGGTAAATGATCAAACTCACACAACTAATGGAGATAAAGTTTACTTGGATTGAAGGATGTGGGCTGGACTGGTAAGGAGAGGTCCAGCTTGTACTACACTTCTGGATGTGTGAGGCACAGGTGAAGCTCAGAACAAGACATAAACAAACACCCTCCACAAGATACATACTTACCCGGAAAGGACACACCTGCTTATTCAGCTTATTAACACTTGAGGGCAGAGTTTGAGCCCAGATATACTTTCCATGTAAACCTGAACTCAAAAATCAACCACCACAGACAGAATTTTTGTTACTTAAACCTTGAATTAGCTATGCTACAGCAGTTGTGGAGAGTATTTCACATTAATTAATTTTCATATTAATTAACTGGAATGTCAGTTACTATTTGGAAATGATAGGGGTAGGATATCAACCTTTGACCCATAAATCCTTTTTCCCTGCCCAGAGGGTATTTATGTCTATGCCACAAGGCCTGGGGTGGGGAGGGGGTTGGCAGGTGGAGGGAGTTGCAGGGTCTTTTCTGTAACTTCTTCATGGGAAGACATCTTTAAAAAAATTTTTATTGAAGTATAGTTGATTTACAAAGTTGTGTTAATTTCTGCTATACAGCAAAGGGATTCAGTTATACACATATATACACATTCTTTTTCATATTCTTTGCCATTATGGTTTATCACAGGATGTTGAATATAGTTCCCTATGCTATATAGTAGGACTTTGTTGTTTATCCATTCCTTTTTTTTTTTTTTTTTTTTGGCCACGAGGCATGCGGGATCTTAGCTCCCAGACCAGGGATCAAAATCTGTGCCCTCTGCAGTGGAAGCGCAGAATCCTAACCACTGGACTATCAGGGAATTCCTTATCCATCCCTGCATAGTAGTTTGCATCTGCTAATCCCAAACTCCCAATCCATCCGCCCCCCACCTCCCCTCATGGGAGGATGTCTTTTACAGATCAAGTTATAAGGCAGCAAGCAAATAACACTTTGTTTCCTCTGCACCTATTTGTTTATTGCTGGCTTTTCTAGACTGGCTGGACCAGTTTTGGAGCAGAGGTGGGCTGTTTCAAAGACTTTATATCAAAGGTTTTGTTTTCGGAACTCACTTTCCTCTCTTTCTCTCAAAGGAAAAAAATGGTAGCTCTGTATAGTTTATTTACTAGCAGCTCTTCCCAGGGAATTGAAGTTCAGCATTTCAAAGCCTTTGTTTTCAGATTTGTTTTTCTTTCCACTTTTTTTTTTCAAAGATAAAAAGTTAGATCTATACAGTTTATGAAAGTAGTTTTTCTAAGGGGATTTGAGGGCAGCTTCTTAGAGGGCTGAAGTATTCATTGCCAAATTCTCCCCAGCTCCTAGTCTGCTGTGTTCAAGCAGAAAGGGGCTTCAGCCTGTGACTTTGGCAGGGGGGTGCTGTAGCTACCATCTTATTACCCCTCCTCACAGTCTGGGGTCCAGCTTTATAGCTGCTCATCTTCTGGCTTCTTCTCAGGCGCCAACTCAACCTCTGGCCACATCCACCTTCATGTTCATGTCCATACCAGCTGCTGGCCTGGCTTGGGACTGGCCGAGGACTGCCTCAACCCTTCCTCCATGGGCTCCGCCCTCGGAATCCACGCCTCCTCTGTGGGCTCTGCCCTCGGCATCCGCGCCCCACCTCCTCACCCCATCAGCTGACACTGCACCTTTAAAACCATCTCTGTGGGATCTGACTCTTTCTGATGAGTTGACCTATAATCAGAAGCTCTAAGGCTCTATCTCCGCAGCAACACACTGTCTCCCAGCCTTCATGTTTCCCTTGCCCACTTTTAAGGAGCTATTGCATGCAGCCCTTTAGCTGCTGCCCAGGGAAGGAGGGGAAGTTAGTGCTCATTGCGTGGAAATGATGGAGCTCACACAGATGGTGGGAAAGCAAACCAACAGTTTACTTGGCTTTAAGGATGTAGGTACAACGTGTAGGAAGCAGCATGTCAAGGCCATGCAAACATGGGAGGGTTTTTCACAGCAGGAAGCCTGCTATGGCCTAGAGCAGGGGTTGGTGAAATATAGATCATGGACCAAAATCAGCTGGCCACCTGTTCTCATAATTGACTGGACCAGAGCCACAGTTGTTTGTTTACATATGTCTGTCGCTACTTTCATGCCAAAGTCGGGTAGTTGCAACAGAGATCACATGACCCCCAGACCCCAAAGTATTTACTATCTGACCTTTTGCATCAAAAGTGTGCCAACCCCTGGTCTTCAGTCTGTTGAGGAGAAGAAACTTGAGGCTTCCAGCAAAGCCCTGAGAGATTCAGGAAGGCTTTCTGAAAGCTATCCGACACCCCTTAAAGTACCTGTTCTGGCTGTGTGAGATATGAGTGGTGCTAACCCACGTACCAAGATAAATCTAAGTGAGTGTGACTTTGCCTGTGTACGACAGCCTGAGTGAGGTTCCTAGTTGACCTGTGCCCATTGACCCCCTCTAAGGGATGCTATGCTCGTAGGAAAGGACAGAACCAAAAATGATATTGTAATATTAGAAACGAAAATAATGTTTGTGATTATTTGCATCTTTGTGAAGGTCTTGGGGTGTTATATTATTTGCTTGGTGACACCTCACTAGACATAGTGAGGCTATAAACTCTTTGACCACTCATCCTAACCCATTTGTAGGAGTTCAAACCCACTTGCTGGCCCCAAGGTCAAGGAGCACAGCAGAGCTGTGGACTGCCACAGTCTGAGACAATCCACAAAAGCCACCACATTGGGAGAATGAGTGATGCCTTCCTCCTTGTCGAGTTTCTGCCCATTCATCCCCTGCTCCGGGTAGAACAGCTGAGGCAACACGGTGCACAAAACGTGTGGTTTATTTACCCTGGGGGACCACACTTATGGGAGCGTCATCATGTGTGCTGTACCTAAGCAGTTCCGGAGCACGCAGATTCAGGACACGGTTTTTCCTTTACAACCCAAGACTATTCTCCATAATTGTGGTGTATCCCTCAAACGACTGTAAAGAAAATTTCCCTGAAGCTTGAAAATAAGGCAAAGATGTAAGATGTCCTTTTAATGGCTAACAAGCTCAACCAAGGATTATTTAATTTTTATGAGAATGTTCCTGTGTTTGACCTGGCTACTTGCTATTTGTTAGAGTCGAGACATTGTAAAATTTCATCTTGACTTGTAATTCTGTTTGATAGAGAATTGCCCCTCTCCCTCACAATTATGGCTCTACTGCTGTGTAAAACAGTAACTAGTTTTACATCTGGCCCAGCAATTATCTTAAAAAAAATTTTTGTCCTTTTTCTCCCTAGCAATTTCATTTCAGCATTCTTTTTCAAAAAGCCTTTTGCTGATGAACTCTACAAACTCTATTCCTCACATACTCTTGGAAGCAGCTGTACCATTTTACTGGCATGTAGTTATGGTGAAAGGCATGCTCCAAGCCTGTAATTTCAAGCCCGTCCTCCCTTAATGAACTCTCACATCCCATTGGCCAAAGCAAATCTCCTCAAACACAAGGGCAAAGGAGGTGGGAATGAATTGTAGCTCAACAAGTATCAAATCTGTTGTGATGGTTAGTTTCAGGTGTCAACTTAACTGGCTCCTTGGGATACCCAGATAGGTGGCTAAACATTATTTCTGGATGTGTCTGTGAGGGTGTTTCTAGACGAGATTAGCATTTGAATTGGAGGCCTGAGTAAAGCAGATGTCCCTCTCCAGTGTGTGTGGGCACCACCCAATCTGCTGAGGGCCTGAATGGAAAAAAAAGGCAGAGGAAGGGAGAATGCTCTCTGCCTGACCGCGGAGCTGAGCAGCAGTCTTTGCCCTCGGCACCCTTGGGTTTCGGGTCTTCAGACTCAAACTGTAATTCTGCGCCATCGGCTCTTATGCTCATGGGCCTTTGAACTGCACCGTTGGTCTTCCTGGCTTCTCAAGATTGCAGATGGCAGATTGTGAGACTTCTCAGCCTCCATTATCCCATGAGCCAATATCATTTATCTATCCATCTGTCTATCTCTATATCCATCTATCTATCTATATGTATATCAGTATTTATATCTATATCTGTATCTGTATCTATCTCTGTTTCTCTGGAGAACTCTAACTTGATACGCCTACCACAGTGGATAAACTGGGGCATTCCATTAGCAGGACTCACTGCAGTGCACTCATGGTCAGATTCTTAGAACAAATAAAAATGATCGTGTA
This sequence comes from Eschrichtius robustus, assembly GCF_028021215.1. Taxonomy (NCBI): domain Eukaryota; kingdom Metazoa; phylum Chordata; class Mammalia; order Artiodactyla; family Eschrichtiidae; genus Eschrichtius; species Eschrichtius robustus. The sequence continues at coordinate 22,304,792 of NC_090829.1, read as the reverse complement.
CTATGTAAAATGTAAAAGCATGCAAACTGACTACTCAGCAAAAGTGCTGATTGCAAATTGCACCCCCATGAATGTGTATCACAGACTTGGTTGAGCTGATTGGAAATAATAAGTATATTTAACCAATTCAAACATGGTAATGCCATAATCCTGCCCTGGTATCACATACAGAGATTTCTTTTTTTTTTAGAAAGAATGCCACTTGTCACAGCTTTGTAGGTAAACAGAGCTGATATAAGCATGTTCATAATAGACTAAGGTTACACCCATTGCAAAAACATCTAGGATGGAATAGAAAATTTGAATTAGAGGTGGGAGACTACAGCCCAGGGGCCAAATCTGATCCATCACCAGTTTTGTAAATAAAGTTTTATTGGAACACTGTCATGCGCATTCCTTTACGTGTCATCTTATGGCTGCTTTTGTGCTACAAGGGCATAATTGAATATTTAAAACAGAGACACAGGGCCCACAAAAAATCTAAAATATTTACTCTTCGGCCCTTTACAGAAAACATTTGCTGACCCCTGATCTAGAATAACCCCGGTCTGATTTTTGCCTATTCTTGAGCTACCTCTGGATACACCACAGTCCATAAGCAGCAAGGTAACAGTGAGGGCAGCAGGGCAAGCATTGCTAAACCCCCAGCCCCAGAGAACCAGAGCCTTCTCGGAGCTTTGGGGACCTGTTGAGAGCTTCTTCCTCCCTGCTCTTTTTCGAGCTTTCTAGAAAAAAGTCTTCTGAAGGGAAAAATGTTCCGGGTGTTACCCACCCTCAGAGATTGGAAAGGTTTCCCTCTCTCATACACCTTGAGCTGAAAATAAGAGATATTTACTTGAAATGTGGAAGACTCCATTTGCAGCAGAAGTGACAGGCACATGCAGTGTCAGGCTGCTCTCTCCCCGCTGACATTGCCAGGATTAAAAATAGCCGTTCTGTTTGTCCTTCAGCCCTGTATTGAACTGGAGCCTCTGAGCAGAGTTCTCCTTAGCTTCATGCTTAATGAAGCATAATTTGTATTAATAGCAGCTATTAAATCTAGAGTGCTTAATAGGAATTTACAGAGGAGGGCTTGAATCACCAAGCTCCTCAGAAGTGGTCCTCAGAGAGCTGAGCTCAGGCCTGGATGCTGGCGGCGATGAATCTTGGGCCTGATGAGGTGAGGCAGCTGTGGGTGAGCAGTAGAGAAGCAGGCCTCAAACCTCCCATCAGCCTCGAGTTTTCTCAGGTCCCAGGTCCTGCGTGGTGGTCCCTGCATCAGGTAGTGGCTACATTCCAGAAAAGGCAATGTTGGGTACTGGGGAGCAAGTGGACTTGATTATTTTACAGACCTGCATTCAGATTTGGGTTCTGCTGTGTAACCTTGCTCTGGTCTCTTAACCTCTCTGAACCTCAGTTTTTTTTTAACCTGAGAAATTGAATGGGGATGATATGATATGATATGATATAATAGGAATTTCTATGAAGAATAGTAAAGACAGAAATGAACATTTGATGCTGGTTCTGTACCTCTCTGTTTTCTCATCCTTCTTTAAAAGTATCACCATTTTAAAATGTCATATGGAAAGATTTCTGTAGGAAATGATTGTGGGAAGCAAAATAGCTCCTTCTTAGGCCTGCATTAGCAAACATCTCCTTACTTGCCCAGGCTTCCTGCCATTAACACAGGCTGTGTTTGTATTTCCACTGTCGTAAATTACCTGCTAAAATGTCTGTCCCTGCCCCCATGAGCTCCTTAAAGGCAGTGGGAGAAGAAAATTGTCCTTCTCATCTTGGACTCTCCATTGTCTTAGCACAGGGTCTGGCACTAAGTAGGTGTGCGATTGTGTGGTTGCTGTCGTCACTGTCAGTGTACAATTAAGAAAACAGTGTTACACACGTGATCTAATTGTCTTTTATAATATTACCAGCTGCTTGCACTTGGGTAAGTCACTTAGTCCTTGGGCCTCAATTTCCACATCTGCAAAATGGGTTAATAATAGTACAACTTCATAGGTTGTTGAGACAATTAACTATAAAAATAAAGCACTTAGGTTGGGCTTGTGACCTATAGTAGTTATTTTTACTGGAAGTGCCGTATAGTTACTTCTACCAGAGGCAAAAAAGCTGAGGACCCTTGATTGCACAACCTATAGCTTTTTCTGACAATTGCACGCTCACTGTGAATGTCCTTTTCTGCCCTGGGCTGTGGGGTTGGTCTACATGGTGGAAGCCTGGCTCTAAGCACAGCTTCTGCTCAGCACTTGGGTAGCGGGGAGAAAGCAGCAGAACGTGAACCTTCAAAGAAATGATCAAGTTGGCAGCCTCCCTTTGGAACGTACTGTTTGAGGCAAGTCATTGCAGCTATGGCCCGGGGCCATTTAAATGTGCCCAGAAGAGAACACCTTTAACAAGCTACTAAAGCTCTCATAACAGCTCTTGTCTGGGACTCGGGCAGCCTCCAGGAAAACAGACGTAAAGACCCGGCCAGATGGGAGCCTGGGCATCCTCACTGAGCGATCCTTTCCAAGGAGCCAGCATTAGGAGAGGAGGAGAGTGATTACTGTTCTACTGTTTTAAAGAATAAGCCCGTGAGCCTGTAGCTGTCCACTGAGTGGGAACACGCAACAGGAGGTTCTATTCATTTCTACGATGTTGGCGGAACCGCAATGAGCCCATCACAGTGGCGGAGCTCTTTGCTGGACCATGTACATCCAAACCAGACTTCCCAGAACTTCTGCTCATCTGTGGAGTGCAGGCGGCTTCTGCAGGGTTGATGACCTGACAGGAGCTGAGGCAGATCCCCCAGCTCCAGGTAACAGCCTTTGGGACAAGAAAGGACTTTGAATTTGCAGAGGAATAAACTGTGGAGTGACTTAGGGAGTCATAGGGGCAGGGCAATGATAATCAAGCCGGCTCACGACCTTGCCCCTTTTTCCTTCACTGAGCAAGTGCTGAGGTGCCAGGCACAAGCTGAGACAGTGGATACGAGATAGGCTGGGACCTGGGACCTGGGACCCTTTACTGCAGTGCTTGCACCTGGACAAACGTCTCCTTGAACAATAGAACACAAAGAAACTATAAGGGGCTAAAAATAACTGCATGCATGCTGCAGCATGAGTCCCAATAAAGTCTTGCCTGAATTCCTCATCCGGCCTCTTATTTATTTCTGTTGATTAAAGAGTCCAAGGACCTAGGTCGGTAACACAGAAACTTGGAAACAGCAAGTTCCCCCATCAGGGAGCGGATCCAGCTTTTGTTTGCCCTTTACTGATCTTGACTATGAACTTAGGAAAAAGTGGACATTTATTTAGAATAAGAAAGAAATTATATCAAATTTCATATTTTTAAAAGCTGACAAAACAGAAAAATAATACTGTGTTGAATTAACAGACACAGCTCTGTAATGCTTTTTACTAACATATTTTGATAGCATATACTTTGATCATCTCTTCATGTGGCAACAATTTTATGTTATTTTCTAAGGAGGACAGAGATGATTCAGTCACTCCTTTTGCATAGTTTGTCAAAAATTGCTTTATATTATTTGTGGTTGAGGAAAGTTTCTTTCATCCTCATGTCTCATCAGAGTAATGGCATGTAAATGGGAGAATTGTAAATTTGGGGAAAACTAGTATCTCCAGTATATGGATTGTCTATTCTATTTCTCTTGCTCTTTTGTTTCCTGTTTGGTAGTGCTCTGATTTTCATCATGTCTTTTATCTTTCCTGCTCTTTTGTTATCTATACATTTTATTTTATTTTATTTTTTAAGGCATTTTTTTGATGTGAACCATTTTTAAAGGCTTTATTGAATTTGTTACAATATTGCTTCTGTTTCATATTTTGTTTTTTTGGCCCCAAGGCATGTGGGATGATCTTAGCTCCCCGACCAGGGATCGAACCTACACCCACTGCATTGGAAGGCGAAGTCTCAACCTCTCGACCACCAGGGAAGTCCCCTATACATTTTAGATATCACAGTTCCTTCCTTATCTTCCTCTGGACCACCAGCCTTTTAGTCTAGTGTGATAGAAGAGGTTTGGACATTTTGAAGCCTTTGTTAGTCTGTCTTCCAGTTGATATTTTTGGTTTCCCCAAGGATAATTTCCTTCTGTCATACTTTAGTTTTAGAATGTTCATTAATTTTGAAAAAATTATACAAAATTGATCTGTAATTAAGAATTACACAAAGCACATTCAAATCCACTTTTGAATGCCAGTACTTTGTATTTAACTGCGTAACTGTGAAATCAACTTACTTTTATACTTCATACATTGACTGCATAGGAGTTTGGCCAGACAAGTGTCTTCAGGTCATTTTCTTGCATCAGTGGTAATTTTTTATGCAGTTTTATCTGAAACTTCCAGACTTTTTGGAGAAAAAATTGCATCAGCTACACTAAGCTGTACCCTGATACATGGGGATGTTTAAGACATGCTATTTTCCACATAGACATGTTCTCTGTTTGCATTATTGCTACAGGTTTGTGCCATATAACACAAGAATAGTGATAAAATTTACTGTTACACTCCATTCAAAAGAATTTTAAAATGTGTGCCAAGTTTATAATTGTGTATAGAACATTCTTGATTGTAATCCTAAGAAGAGGGACATTTTTATCTGGGTATGGATGAGCACCGAAGGCTTTGCTTACAATTGTTTTCTTCCTGTGAAGATAAGAGTATACATCTCTAGCTCTGGCTCCATGCATTTTCACTGTGTTTCTTTTTCACCTGCAGGTGCTGTGGAACATGTTTGTACTGTCATCCCACCTCTGGACCTTTGTACATGATGCTGGAGGGGTCGGCACATGTGGGTGGTAAGAGTATCCCACAGGAATAACTGTGTAGCACTTTTGTAAATTGCCCCACTCAATCCAAATTAAATCTATCCCACAACCACTCCAATGCCCCCTACGTGAAGGGAAGTGACGCAGGGGGGATGTCAGAGAAAGATGGCAGAGTTGATCCATTTTGTTTAAATATCTTATTTTTGACAAATCATGTGACCGTGAAGACACATTGTCGGGGCCCCTGGCAGAGCCTAGGGAAGGAGCTGGTTAAGTGAGGAGCCCTGAGGCTACAACATCCTCAGCTTCATAGAGAATCTACCTCTGTCCATCCATAGAGAGGGAGGGAAGAGGAAAGGTAGGCTAGTAGACAGGCCATGGCAGGATGATCTGATTGTTCCATGTCAGAGGGAAGCACAAGGCAGCGGAGAATCAGAGAGGAGGGGACCTGGGTCAGCTTGGGCGGCAGGGAAGGCATCCTTGGGGAGATGGTGTCCAAGATGAAACCTGAATCATGACCAGCACTTAGCCAGACAAACCGGATGAGAGAGACGTTTCAGGTAGAGGGCACAGCATGAGCAAAGGTCCAGAGATATGGATGTACTTGGAGTCCAGGGATGCACAAGTAGCTTGCACTGGAACTCAGAGTGTCAGGAGAGGAGGGGACAGAAAAGAGACTCAATAAAAAAAGCAAGGGTGAAGTCACAAAGGGCCTGGAGTACCATGCCAGGGGCACTCTACTCTGGGTGATGGGGAGGCTTTGAAAGAGGCAGATGAGATTTGCATTTAGAAAGCTCACTTAAAGCTGTGTTGAATTGAATAGGAGTGGGGTAACTAAGACTGGGGCTGGTGCAGTAGTATGCTTAAGAGTAGCTTTGTGTGAGAAGGCCCAGATGTTAGGAAAAAATAAGAAATATTACAGATGAGAAAAAAAGGCTTTGGATGAGTGGGGATTTCCAAGGATAATGATCCAAGTGTCTGGGCTGATGTGATGTTGAGAGAGGGCAGAGGGAGAGAAGTAGGTTTGTTGGGGAAAGTTGTTGAGCTGCTTGAGGTGCTTACAGGGCATCTCAGTGAAGGTGCCCCGTGAAGAGGCACCAGATGCATCCGCAATGCTGGGGAGGCACCTGCGATAGCGGTGACTTTTGGAAGTCAGTGAAGCCACAAGCGTGCATGAGATCTTCAAAGGAGAGAGCATGGCACGGAATCGAGGACATAGCACCAAATCCTGAAACAGTAACATTGAAGGCAAAGAAGTGAAGGAGTATTCATAGGAGATTGTGACGAAATGGTCAAAATGTAGGAGGAAGATCAGTCTCCAGGGAAGTTTTCTTGAATTTGGGCATGATCCTAGGACAGGATAGGATCAGACAGAGCTTCCAAGGAACTCTTGATGGTTGGGGAAGCCCCCCAAATGGCAAGCATGATTTCCATTTTACAATTCCAGGTAATTTTCTGTGTTGGCATCATCTGGTTATTGTACCAGTAATTTAAAGAAGAAAACAACTTCCATTTTATTTTTATTTTTCTTCAGGGGGACTCGAGGAAATACAAAACCATAGGACTCTCAGTATCTGAGGTAGACATCCATGCTATTAATAGAGAACATAGACAAATACAAGATAATTGAGGTTTTGCCTAAAATTATCCTATGACTTTCTATCTCCAAGCCCTAATATGTAACCCTAGCTTTTGCATATACGTGTGAATTCACCAAGGAGATTATTTAACTCTTATTTTACTTTTGTGTTGTATTATATTTAGATGAATATAGTCATTCATTCTTTCAGTTAATTAGCCAGAATAATGCTATGTAGCTTAACACAACAAAGGTTTATGTCCCACTCATAGTTCATATCTACCATGGGTCAGTGGGAGTTCTGCTCTACATTGTTACTCGGGATCCAGGCTGGCAGAAAGTCTACCATCTTGAAGCTATACCAGCTGGAACATTTGGTTTCTGCAGTCACTTTAGTAGGGAAGAAGAGAGCCGCTTTGTCATGTCCTGGCTCTACAGTGCTTTGTCGCAGAAGGGATATGAACCGCTTTGATTCATAGCCCTTTGGCCAAGACTAGTCATGCAGCCCCATAAAACTGCACGGGGTTGAGAAATGTGGAGGCGTATATAGTGACTGTTACATGTCTCTGCCATGCTCCATATTGTATAAATCCAAAGTCCCCAAAGCCAAATTACATCATAAAATATATACAAAACAATAATAAAATACTTTACAATTAATATTAGCAAGTATTAATAAAATGCTTTTATTGAAAATCTAAACAAACATAAATGGATATGCATCTATGTCTGGTTTCATTGGAAGCAATTTACTTTTTAAAAACCCTACTTATTTAGATGTTGACATATAATCTGTAACATTACCACATTGACATCACATTTATATATTTTCCAATGTTAATTTAATTAAGAGTAATGATATTTTTTACTGTTGCTGTTTTTATTTGAAAATAAGTATAGGAAATTCAGAAAGTTACAGTCATAAAAATCATAGCTATTTTGCCCTTGATATAAAACCCAATCTCTGCATAATTTAAGCTTATCATGATATGTTTCTATCTTTGCTTCCTGTAGTAAGTGCTCAAATACTACAGAGATAAAACACACAATCACTTACAAAGAATTGAGCTTCAACAAAAACTTAATTCACCAATAGAATTTTCTTCTCATTCCAATTTATAGGGAAATTACTAGACTACGAAATGTTAAATTTCCCGGTTTTATTATCCAATACTATTTTTTATTTGGAACTAAAAGCATTCAATACAAAGTTTCCAAGTTTGGGATTCCCAGTTATTTGGAGAAAATAAAGCTCATACATAAGATTTTTTTTTTTTAAAGAAAAGTCAGGGGATAGTTTCATTTCCTTTTCTTGACTCAGAACCTACCATTTCATAGGCCAAGATAGAAAGTAATGCTTTTTCTTCATTTTTTAGAAAAGACTTTTTAGTCTTGTGTAAAGAAAAGTACTCTTCCTCTGTTTCTCCTTTGCTCAAACACTCACCATACTTCTGACCCCAGATGTGTGGGTTTTCCACACATCAAGCAACGGTCTGTGACACCAGCTGGGTGTCTTGTACTTTACTTCAGTTCTGACACAATCTACCTGGAGTCAGCACCAGATCCCAGAAATTACGGGTTCAGTCCCACGAGACTATCCCACTTCAGACACCAATCACAAAGTCCCAGGTTGTCGCCTGTAGTTCTGACTCATCAGTTATAACCTGGGGTTCCCAGAACCCCCTCCTGGGGCTCCATAATTTGCTGGAATGGCTCACAGAACTCAGGGAAACACTGATGTTTACCAGTTTATTTTAAAGAATATAATAAAGGATATAAATGAACAGCCAGGTGGAGAGATACAAGGTCTGGAATGGTCCTGAGCACAGGCGCTCCTATCCCCATGGGGTTGCGGTGCTCCATCCTCCTGGCATGTAGATGTGTTCACCAACCCAGAAGCTCTCTGAACTCCATACTACTGGGATTTTTTATGGAGGCTCCATCACGTAGGCATGATCAATCATTAACTATCTCTAGCCCCTGTCCCCTTCCCAGAGGATGGGAATGGGGTGGGGTTGAAAGTTCCAAGCTTCTAATCACAGATTGGCCTTTCTGGTGACTTGCCCTCATCCAGGAGCGCACCAAGAGTCACCTCATTAGAACAAAAGACACTCCTATCACCGAGGAAATACCAAGGGTTTTAGGACCCCTGTGTCAGGAACCAGGGGCAGAGACCAATATATATATTTTCTATTATTTCACACCTTGAAGAAATTTTCATGTTATTTTATGTTTATCTTAAGCTCATATTTATAACACAGAATAATTTTGGAATGTTACCAGTTTCCATAGCATGTAAGTTAGTTTCTTATTGAAAGGTTATACTTAAAAATAAAATTAGTAATTAAAATGAGTTTAATTATAATAGCATCTAATTTTTTGATTTTGAATTCAGCTGGAAATTTTTTTTTTAAACATCTTTAATGGAATATAATTGCTTTACAATGGTGTGTTAGTTTCTGCTTTATAACAAAGTGAATCAGTTATACATATACATATGTTCCCATATCTCTTCCCTCTTGCATCTCCCTCCCTCCCACCCTCCCTATCCCACCCCTCTATGTGGTCACAAAGCACCGAGCTGATCTCCCCGTGCTATGCGGTTGCTTCCCACTAGCTATCTATTTTACATTTGGTAGTGTATATATGTCTATGCCACTCTCTCACCCTGTCACATTTTACCCCTCCCCCTCCCCATATCCTCAAGTCCACTCTCTAGTAGATCTGTGTCTTTATTCCCGTCTTGCCACTAGGTTCTTCATGACCTATATTTTCCCTTAGATTCCATATATATGTGTTAGCATACTGTATTTGTTTTTCTCTTTCTGACTTACTTCACTCTGTATGACAGACTCTGGGTCCATCCACCTCACTACAAATAGCTTCATTTCATTTCTTTTTATGGCTGAGTAATATTCCATTGTATATATGTGCCACATCTTCTTTATCCACTCATCCGATGATGGACACTTAGGTTGCTTCCATATCCTGGCTATTGTAAATAGAGCTGCAATGAACATTGTGGTACGTGGCTCTTTTTGAATTATGGTTTTCTCAGGGTATATGCCCAGTAGTGGGTTTGCTGGGTTGTATGGTAGTTCTATTTTTAGTTTTGTAAGGAACCTCCATACTGTTCTCTATAGTGGCTGTCTCAATTTACATTCCCACCAATAGTGCAAGAGGGTTCCCTTTCGTCCACACCCTCTCCAGCATTTATTGTTTGTAGATGTTTTGATGATGGCCATTCTGACTGGTGTGAGATGATATCTCATTGTAGTTTTGATTTGCATTTCTCTAATGATTAATGATGCTGAGCATTCTTTCATGTGTCTGTTGGCAATCTGTATCTCTTCTTTGGAGAAATGTCTATTTAGGTCTTCTGCCCATTTTTCGATTAGGTTGTTTGTTTTTTTGTTATTGAGCTGCATGAGCTGCTTGTAAATCTTGGAGATTAATCCTTTGTCAGTTGCTTCATTTGCAAATATTTTCTCCCATTCTGAGGGTTGTCTTTTGGTCTTGTTTATGGTTTCCTTTGCTGTGCAAAAGCTTTTAAGTTTCATTAGGTCCCATTTGTTTATTTGTGTTTTTATTTCCATTTCTCTAGAAGCTGGGTCAAAAAGAATCTTGCTGTGATTTATGTCATAGAGTGTTCTGCCTATGTTTTCCTCTAAGAGTTTGATAGTGTCTGGCCTTACACTTAGGTCTTTAATCCATTTTGAGTTTATTTTTGTGTATGGTGTCAGGGAGTGTTCTAATTTCAAACCTTTACATGTATCTGTCCAATTTTCCCAGCATCACTTATTGAAGAGGCTGTCTTTTCTCCACTGTATATGCTTGCCTCCTTTATCAAAGATAAGGTGACCATATGTGCGTGGGTTTATCTCTGGGCTTTCTATCCTGTGCCATTGATCTATATTTCTGTTTTTGTGCCAGTACCAAACTGTCTTGATTACTGTAGCTTTGTAATATAGTCTGAAGTCCGGGAGCCTGATTCCCCCAGCTCCATTTTTCGTTCTCAAGATTGCTTTGGCTATTCGGGGTCTTTTGTGTTTCCATACAAATTGTGAAATTTTTTGTTCTAGTTCTGTGAAAAATGCCAGTGGTAGTTTGATAGGGATTGCATTGAATCTGTAGATTGCTTTGGGTAGTAGAGTCATTTTCACAATGTTGAGTCTTCCAATCCAAGAACATGGTATATCTCTCCATCTATGTGTATCATCTTTAATTTCTTTCATCAGTGTCTTATAATTTTCTGCATACAGGTCTTTTGTCTCCTTAGGTAGGTTTATTCCTAGATATTTTATTATTTTTGTTGCAATGGTAAACGGGAGTGTTTTCTTAATTTCACTTTCAAATTTTTTGTCATTAGTGTATAGAAATGCAAGAGATTTCTGTGCATTAATTTTGTATCCTGCTACTTTACCAAATTCATTGATTAGCTCTAGGAGTTTTCTGGTAGCATCTTTAGGATTCTCTATGTATAGTATCATGTCATCTGCAAACAGTGACAGCTTTACTTCTTCTTTTCCGATTTGGATTCCTTTTATTTCTTTTTCTTCTCTGATTGCTGTGGCTAACACTTCCAAAACTATGTTGAATAATAGTGGTGAGAGTGGGCAACCTTGTCTTGTTCCTGATCTTAGTAGAAATGGTTTCAGTTTTTCAACATTGAGGACAATGTTGGCTGTTGGTTTGTCATATATGGCCTTTATTATGTTGAGGAAAGTTCCCTCTATGCCTACTTTCTGCAGGGCTTTTATCATAAATGGGTGTTGAATTTTGTCGAAAGCTTTCTCTGCATCTGTTGAGATGATCATATGGTTTTTCTCCTTCAATTTGTTAATATGGTGTATCACGTTGATTGATTTGCGTATATTGAAGAATCCTTGCATTCCTGGAATAAACCCCACTTGATCATGGTGTATGATCCTTTTAATGTGCTGTTGGATTCTGTTTGCTAGTATTTTGTTGAGGATTTTTGCATCTATGTTCATCAGTGATATTGGCCTGTAGTTTTCTTTCTTTGTGACATCTTTGTCTGGTTTTGGTATCAGGGTGATGGTGGCCTCGTAGAATGAGTTGGGGAGTGTTCCTCCCTCTGCAATATTTTGGAAGAGTTTGAGAAGGATAGGTGTTAGCTCTTCTCTAAATGTTTGATAGAATTCGCCTTTGAAGCCATCTGGTCCTGGGCTTTTGTTTGTTGGAAGGTTTTTAATCACAGTTTCAATTTCAGTGCTTGTGATTGGTCTGTTCATATTTTCTATTTCTTCCTTCTTCAGTCTCGGCAGTTTGTGCATTTCTAAGAATCTGTCCATTTCTTCCAGGTTGTCCATTTTATTGGCATAGAGTTGCTTGTAGTAATCTCTCATGATCTTTTGTATTTCTGCAGTGTCAGTGGTTACTTCTCCTTTTTCATTTCTAATTCTATTGATTTGAGTCTTCTCCCTTTTTCTCTTGATGAGTCTGGCTAATGGTTTATCAATTTTGTTTATCTTCTCAAAGAACCAGCTTTTAGGGCTTCCCTGGTGGCGCAGTGGTTAAGAATCTGCCTGCCAATGCATGGGACACGGGTTCCAGTCCTGGTCTGGGAAGATCCCACATGCCGTGGAGCGACTAAGCCCGTGAGCCACAACTACTGAGCCTGCGCGTCTGAAGCCTGTGCTCCGCAACAGGAGAGGCCACGATAGTGAGAGGCCCGCGCACCGCAATGAAGATTGGCCCCCACTTGCCGCAAATAGAGAAAGCCCTCGCACAGAAACGAAGACCCAACACAGCCAAAAATAAAATATAAATAAATAAATAAATTTATATAAAAAAAAAAAGAACCAGCTTTTAGTTTTATTGATCCTTGCTATTGTCTCCTTCATTTCTTTTTCATTTATTTCTGATCTGATCTTTATGATTTCTTTCCTTCTGCTAGCTTTGGGGTTTTTTGGTTCTTCTTTCTCTAATTGCTTCAGGTGCAAGGTTAGGTTGTTTATTCGAGATATTTCCTTTTTCTTGAGGTAGGCTTGTATTGCTATAAACTTCCCTCTTAACACTGCTTTTGCTGCATCCCATAGGTTTTGGGTTGTTGTGTCTCCATTGTCATTTGTTTCTAGGTATTTTTTGATTTCCCCTTTGACTTCTTCAGTGATCACTTCGTTATTAAGTAGTGTATTGTGTAGCCTCCATGTGTTTGTATTTTTTACAGATCTTTTCCTGTAATTGATATCTAGTCTCATAGCATGTGGTCGGAAAAGATACTTGATACGATTTCAATTTTCTTAAATTTACCAAAGCTTGATTTGTGACCCAAGATATGATCTATCCTGGAGAATGTTCCATGAGCACTTGAGAAAAATGTGTATTCTGTTGTTTTTGGGTGGAATGTCCTATAAATATCAATTAAGTCCATCTTGTTTAATGTATCATTTAAATCTTGAGTTTCCTTATTTATTTTCATTTTGGATGATCTGTCCATTGGTGAAAGTGGGGTGTTAAAGTCCCCTACTATGATTGTGTTGCTGTCGATTTCCCCTTTTATGGCTGTTAGTGTTTGCCTTATGTATTGAGGTGCTCCTATGTTGGGTGCATAAATATTTACAATTGTTATGTCTTCCTCTTGAATCGATCCCTTGATCATTATATAGTGTCCTTCTTTGTCTCTTGTAATAGTCTTCATTTTAAAGGCTATTTTGTCTGATATGAGAATTGCTACTCCAGCTTTCTTTTGATTTCCATTTGCATGGAATATCTTTTTCCATCCCCTCACTTTCAGTCTGTATGTGTCTCTAGGTCTGAAGTGGGTCTCTTGTAGACAGCATATATATGGGTCTTGTTTTTGTATCCATTCAGCCAGCCTGTGTCTTTTGGTGGGAGCATTTAATCCATTTACATTTAAGGTAATTATCGATATGTATGTTCCTATTCCCATTTTCTTAAATGTTTTGGGTTTGTTATTGTAGGTGTTTTCCTTCTCTTGTGTTTCTTGCCTAGAGAAGTTCCTTTAGCATTTGTGGTAAAGCTGGTTTGGTGGTGCTGAACTCTCTCAGCTTTTGCTTGTCTGTAAAGGTTTTAATTTCTCCATCAAATCTGAATGAGATCCTTGCTGGGTAGAGTAATCTTGGTTGTAGGTTTTTCTCCTTCATCACTTTAAGTATATCCTGCCACTCCCTTCTGGCTTGCAGAGTTTCTGCTGAAAGATCAGATGTTAACCTTATGGGGATTCCCTTGTGTGTTATTTGTTGTTTTTCCCTTGCTGCTTTTAATATGTTTTCTTTATATTTAATTTTTGACAGTTTGATTAATATGTGTCTTGGCGTGTTTCTCCTTGGATTTGTCCTGTATGGGACTCTCTGTGCTTCCTGGACTTGATTAACTATTTCCTTTCCCATATTAGGGAATTTTTCAACTATAATCTATTCAAATATTTTCTCAGTCCTTATCTTTTTCTCTTCCTCTTCTGGGACCCCTATAATTCGAATGTTGGTGCGTTTAATGTTGCCCCAGATGTCTCTGAGACTGTCCTCAGTTCTTTTCATTCTTTTTTCTTTATTCTGCTCTGCAGTAGTTATTTCCACCATTTTATCTTCCAGGTCACTTATCCGTTCTTCTGCCTCAGTTATTCTGCTATTGATCCCATCTAGAGTATTTTTAATTTCATTTATTGTGTTTTTCATCGTTGCTTGGTTCCTCTTTAGTTCTCCTACCTCCTTGTTAAATGTTTCTTGCATTTTGTCTATTCTATTTCCAAGATTTTGGATCATCCTTACTATCATTATTCTGAATTCTTTTTCAGGTAGACTACCTATTTCCTCTTCATTTGTTAAGTCTGGTGTGTTTTGACCCTGCTCCTTCATCTGCTGTGTGTTTTTCTGTCGTCTCATTTTGCTTATCTTACTGTGTTTGGGGTCTCCTTTTCACAGGCTGCAGGTTCGTAGTTCCCGTTGTTTTTGGTATCTGTCCCCAGTGGCTAAGGTTGGTTCAGTGGGTTGTGTAGGCTTCCTGGTGGAGGGGACTAGTGCCTGTGTTCTGGTGGATGAGGCTGGATCTTGTCTTTCTGGTGGGCACGTCCACGTCTGGTGGTGTATTTTGGGGGTGTCTGTGGCCTTATTATAATTTTAGGCAGCATCTCTGCTAATGGATGGGGCTGTGTTCCTGTCTTGCTAGTTGTATGGCATAGGGTGTCCAGCACTGTAGCTTGCTGGTCGTTGAGCGAAGCTGGGTCTTGATGTTGAGATGGAGATCTCTGAGAGATTTTCGCCATTTGGTATTACGTGGAGCTGGGAGGTCTCTTGTGGACCAGTGTCCTGAAGTTGGCTCTCCCACCTGAGAGGCACAGCCCTGATACCTGGCTGGAGCACCAAGAGCCTGTCATCCACACGGCTCAGAGTAAAAGGGAGAAAAAATAGAAAGAAAGAAAGAAAGAGGATAAAATATTGTGAAGTAAGATATAGCTATTATAAAGCAAAGCTATACAGACAAAATCTCACCCAGAAGCATACACATATACACTCACAAAAAAAGGAAAAGGGGAAAAATTAATATATCCTGCTCCCAAAGTCCACCTCCTGAATTTGGGAATATTCGTTGTCTATTCAGGTATTCAACAGATGCAAGCACATCAAGTTGATTGTGGAGATTTAATCCACTGCTTCTGAGGCTGCTGGGAGAGATTTCCCTTTCTCTTCTTTGTTCGCACAGCTCCCGGGGTTCAGCTTTGGATTTGGACCCGCCTCTGCGTGTAGGTCGCCTGAGGGCATCTTTTGGGAGGTCTGACGTTTTCTGCCAGCGTTCAGTGGGTGTTCTGTAGGAGCAGTTCCATGTGTAGATGTATTTCTAATGTATCTGTGGGAAGGAAGGTGATCTCCGCGTCTTACTCTTTTGCCATCTTGCCCTATCTCTCAGCTTGAAATTTATAAAAGTTATAACTTGCAGCTCTTTACAAACACTTGCATACAGGTCATTTTTTTTCCTGGTCAAAACATATTTATTTCTCAAGAAAACTTTTTAAAAGAAGTTTTTAAAAAACAATTTTACAAATGGGGTTTTAGACTTTCAATTAACTTTTTGTTTTTAATTTTATTTTTATTTATTTATTTATTTTTGGCTGTGTTGGTTCTTCATTTCTGTGCGAGGGCTTTCTCTTGTTGTGGCGAGCGGGGGCCACTCTTCATCGCGGTGCGCGGGCCTTTCACTGTCGTGGCCTCTCTTGTTGCAGGGCACAAGTTCCAGACGCGCAGGCTCAGTAGTTGTGGCTCACGGGCCCAGTTGCTCCGCGGCATGTGGGATCTTCCCAGACCAGGGCCCGAACCCGTGTCCCCTGCATCGACAGGCAGATTCTCAACCACTGCGCCACCAGGGAAGCCCTCAATTAACTTTTTTATATTGGACATTTAGGAGACACCCTTACATATCAGACAATCTCTCTCTCTCTCTCTTTGAGACTTCCAATCTGTGAATATCATTTTAAAGCTATAAATTACAGCACGTTTGTATAAATTTGTAGCACACTAAGTTCACAGCTTTTTTTTTAAAGAGCAAACTCTTTGTACTTGAAAATGAGAAGACAGATTAATATATGGTATCAGGAATCCATTTGTTTGCAAATAACAGAAACCCAACCAACATTGGTTTAATTGGGGTGGGGAGGGGAGGTGGGCGGGGTCCAAGCTGTTACTCTGGCTTAGCAAGGCCACTAGGAGCCCAGGCTCCTTTACATCTCCTTGCTCGGTTCCCCCACAGCACGCCCACCTTCCGCCTTGGGTTTGGGTCACATGGTTACAAGGCGGCGGCTGCACCTTCCAGTGTTCCAGGCAGGAAGAAGGAAGAAGGGGGAGGGCGAAGGCTGACCAAGCCTTGACTTTTAATTCAGGCAAGAACATCTTCCTCAGGGTCTTCCTACGTCTTATTGGCCAGAACTGAGTGATGCGGCCATGCTTACCTGCACGGGCACAGGGAGGCTGTATAATTTTAACTGTTCTGTTCATTAGCAGGGAAGTGGGAATGGATACCGAATTGACAATTAGTAACGTTTGCTGAACTTACCTAAGTTAAAATAAGGGTACTTATGTAATTAAAAGCTTAACATGTACATCTTTATTTAACCAGTGCATGAGTAACATTCAATGTTATAATCCCTTTAAGAGTTCCTTCTTATAAAGAGAGCCATTTTAAAATATTTCTCAGATCCATTCTTATGACCTTCTATATCTGACACCTGGGTTTTTATCCCTTTTTTTCTTTTTAAATAAAAGGCTATTTTAAAAATAAAATCTGAGGAGGACTCTTTTGGTTAATCGGTGAGATAACCAGGCAGATGTAAACAGACCTGATTAAGGAAATGCTAGAAGCCTTAATACACAAACCCAAGCGTATCAAATGATTACCAGACTATGAAATGTTACATTTCCCAGCTTTGTTCTATAACGTGTTTTAATGCGTTTTGAACTTGCTCATAAAGTCCAAAGCAAGTGTTCTTGATCAGCGGGCAGCTCTGCTTCAAGTGATCCGTCTTCTGGTTCTGCCATCGTCAACGTTGCTTGCAAGGATGCATGTTGCTCTGGATCCAATGACAGAAGGGAAAGAGCCTGCAGGACTGACTGTTCACAGCAAGTTTCTAAGGGCCAGGCTTGGAGTGGCTGGCATCACTTCCATGCACATGGCATTGGCTAGAACTTTATCTCAGGACCACGCTAACTGGAGCCCCATAGCAAGGAGAGGGCACTGTGAACTTCTTGCCAAGGAGAAGAGCAAAGGGGTTTGGGAAAGAGAGAGCTGGGCTCTGCCACACAGCTGATTTGGCTGGTCAACAATTACCTTCTGGCAAACACTGGTTGAGTCTGGCAATTCGAGGTTGGTGGGGCTATAGTTCTCTCCTCCACAATTTTGCTGCAGAAGAACAGCAGAAACACATTCTAAACTCAATTCTGATCAAGGTACAAGAAGTCACGAAACAGTCACGTGAGCTCCGTTTGTGAACAGGGAAGTCCTCACTCTCTATCCTTCGTGACTGCTATGAACACCTTGAATGAAAGGTTTACTCCAGGTCAGACCCAAAGATATTTAAGACATTCTGATGGCAGAAGCAGCCAGCCATAAAGCTGGGGGGCTGGTTGGAGTGGTCTGTAAATTGGGGGCTCCCAGGGCCAGTGAGCTCTAGACGTCAGTGTTGGTCTGAGGAAGCAAGCTACTGCTTTTGTTTTCTTACCTGTTCTTAATACAAGGACCACAAAGACCCAAGCCATCTCTGTAGGCAACCACATATCCTGAACCACCCTTCAATTTCATCAATTCAAATTATTTTACTGCTATTATTATTATTAGTAGTACTAATTTGGACCTCAGGTGCAAAAGGGCTGACTCAGTGCACCCTTCAGCTCATGTCATGCTGTCATCATTGGTCTCTGTTCAAGGCCCCATTCCCTATCGCATAGGTAATCCATGTAATGTGTCAATGTATGTTCTTTTATCTGTATGTGATTTTGAAAACATGTATGGTTTGTGTGCATTTTTTTGTTAATTTATATTGATTCTATTGGGTTAGAGATCTCATTCTGTTACTTATTTTTTTTCTTCCCTTATCACTGTTCTTACATGATGTGCCTATGTTGCTGTGCATGTTAGGTTGGATTTCCCAGAAAACAGACTCTTAGATAGAGATTAGCGTGAAGGAAGTTTACTGGGAATGTTCTGTGCTTCAGGATCAAGCCCTGGGAGAGGGGGAGGGGAGGACGGAGAGAAGCAGGACTGGGCAGTGGGAAGAATTAACCTGTGATGCAGATGATGGGGACCTTGTGCAGAGCTCTGGAGCTGGAACTCAGGCACAGTTGCCCTAACTTAAGGCAACAGGCCCAGTCTCAAGGCATCAACCAGTTTTTGGACATGGGTGGGTAAGGGGCTTGCTCTGGTTGAGAGCAATTGTCAGATAGGGATGTGGGTAAGAGCGTCAGTGGCCAGAAGTTCCAGGGGCTGGAGGAATAATGGTTCTGTTCTGACAGAGGCCGGGGAGCATACTCTAGTATCTGCTACTCTACACGTTAAGTCCAGTCTGTTATTTCTGAGCCCTGCTTCACATCCCATTTACTTACATGTCTTCAGATGGACTCAACTTCCTGGTACGGCAAATTATGTTGCAACCAACATCCCCATTTACCAGGTGGATCCGAGAGAGCTTCTCTGGGGATTGTCAGATTGGAGTCCTGGGTCCTGGGTGATGGTGCTGGTTGCCTGTGTTCTCAGCAGTGTGGCACAAGGGTGTTTGGGCTCCATCAACTTTTTATTTATTTTACTTTTTTAACATCTTTATTGGAGTATAATTGCTTTACAGTGGTGTGTTAGTTTCTGCTTTATAACAAAGTGAATCAGTTATACATATACATATATCCCCATATCTCTTCCCTCTTGCGTCTCCCTCCCTCCCACCCTCCCTATCCCACCCCTCTAGGTGGTCACAAAGCACTGAGCTGATCTCCCTGTGCTATGCGGCTGCTTCCCACTAGCTATCTATTTTATGTTTGGTAGTGTATATATGTCCATGCCACTCTCTCACTTTGTCACAGCTTACCCTTCCCCCTCCCCATATCCTCAAGTCCATTCTCTAGTAGGTCTGTGTCTTTATTCCCATCTTGCCCCTAGGTTCTTCATGACCTTTTTTTTTCTTAGATTCCATATATATGTGTTAGCGTACGGTATTTCCTTTTCTCTTTCTGACATACTTCACTCTGTATGACAGACTCTAGGTCCATCCACCTCACTACAAATAACTCAATTTCATTTCCTTTTATTGCTGAGTAATATTCCATTGTATATATGTGCCACATCTTCTTTATCCATTCATCCGATGTTGGACACTTATGTTGCTTCTATGTCCTGGCTACTGTAAATAGTGCTGCAATGAACATTGCGGTACATGACTCTTTGAATTATGGTTTTCTCAGGGTATATGCCCACTAGTGGGATTGCTGGGTCATATGGTAGTTCTATTTTTAGTTTTTTAAGGAACCTCCATACTGTTCTCCATAGTGGCTGTATCAATTTACATTCCCACCAACAGTGCAAGAGGGTTCCCTTTTCTCCACACCCTCTCCAGCATTTATTGTTTGTAGATTTTTTGATGATGGCCATTCTGACCGGTGGGAGATGATATCTCATTGTAGTTTTGATTTGCATTTCTCTAATGATTAATGATGTTGAGCATTCTTTCATGTGTTTGTTGGCAATCTGTATATCTTCTTTGGAGAAATGTCTATTTAGGTCTTCTGCCCATTTTTGGACTGGGTTTTTGTTTTTTTGATATTGAGCTGCATGAGCTGCTTGTAAATTTTGGAGATTAATCCTTTGTCAGTTGCTTCATTTGCAAATATTTTTTGAGAATTTCTTTATCTGCCTTTTAGCCCCTTGAGTTTCCTCTTCTTGAAATGTCTGTTCATATTCTTTGTCTATTTTCCTCTTGGGTTCTGAGAAATATTTCTGATCTCTCTTTAGCTGGTAAACAAACCTCCTGTATAGATTTTAATAATGATATCTAAAGAAGTTAAGCAACCCTCTCTGGAGTGTGGATTCCTGTTTAGATTATTTCAATGTTAACTAACCATTCTCTCTCTCTCTCTTTCTCTGCCTCACATACAATGCTGTTTATTATGAAGTATTTTTGAAGAAATTATCACTTTGATTAAATAACAATTGTCTAGGTAATTTTAACTGAGGATTTCTTTGGAGTGGCTGTTGTGTGTGTGTGTGTTTAACCCTCACTGCTTTCTTTGTGCCTACTAGTAATCTTTTTATATGTAAATCTACAAAAACTTACAATATTTTCTAACATTTTAGGGTTAGAACTTCCATCTTATAGTCGACTGAATCTATAAAGGAGCTGAAGGAGGGTAGGAAGGCTGGTTTTCTTACTTCTCCTTCCCTCCCACCCTCTCCCCCTCTCCTCTCTCTTCTCTCTCTGGTATATTGGTCAAAATAAGAGTCTTGGGATCCCTGAGTTCTATCATTTCGGGGATGTCTTTAAGGTGCATGATTTTTCTCTAAAACAATATCCCGTTTGAGGGAGATATTTTTCATCCCAGAAAATGTAAAGCCTTTCTAGCCACATGATGTGCGCACAAGCCAGGCCACCATCCTGGGTGGATACATCCTTGGACTCCTTTCATAGCTCATCTCCTACACGGGGGAGAAACACCCTCAGGCTGGTCTGCTTCAGCTTTCCTCAGGGGACGTTTGTGTCGGGGGAAGAATCCATTCACACCCATCTGTCTTGGGTTGAGATTTTCATTGTGTACAGACCAAATCCTCCCAGGGCTCTTCCTGCAGAAGCCCAGGTTGCCTTCAAGATGGGCCGACAGTGCAGGCTGAGTGTCTCCCCACCCCCAGGAAAATTCAGTTTCCACTCCAGCTAGCACACAGTTCTGAAACTGGTGCCTTAAATTAATTTTCTCAGCTAGGAGTGGCTATTCTTCAATGTACCTCTTTGATACCACCTTTATCCTTGGGTCTGGATGCCATGTTTCCTCTTGTGTGGACAAGTTGAGGAAATCTGGCAGCACAGCTGTTGCAGGTATGTTGGACACGCACCCAGGTTGCTCATCTCTGAAAGCCTTCGCCAGAGTTTCCTGGTAGCGAGCAGCCTGTCCCACTGCCCCTCTGTCAAACCCAGTCCCAGCCGGAGGTACCTTCTAGTGAAAGAAGCATGCTTCCACTTGTGTTTGGGTCAAAAATCTGCTAGCACCAGGCTTTCATGCTACCCTTCCGGCTGCTGTTGAGAGAGAGTGTGTGTGCAGCAGAGGGTCTTTTAAATCAAAGTGATCTCCTGCCAAGTGACAGAGTTGACATATTTTTGTCAGGCAAAAAGTTAGTTTATTATTTATTAACAGAAGGAAAATACACAATGTAGTTTTCAATTTTTTAAACACGTCATGTCTGAAAAGGCTCGTGGCTGCGCATCACCGGCATTGCAGATAAATAGCTCCATTTTCCAGAAAGCAGCCTGTTCTATGAGATCAATTCAGGCTCCCCAGCCGCCTTACCTCATGCTTAGTTAAGTCTGATGGGCACACGGACGAGCTCTGGGCTGCAGGATTCCACACGGGAAGGAGTGGCGGATGTACGTCTGTTACACGTAGGTGGTGGCCAGCTCATTAACTGTATCATCAGCTGTGCAGTGGGTTTCCCTTTATCTTGATGTTATGGGGGTCTCTCGGTAGATGTTGAGCAGGGAAGTAGCATAACCTTAATTGACAAAATCTGAGCCCATTTGGATTAGAGTAGTCCCGTGCCTATTCTACACATTCACTGACTCTCCATCAGGTGGCTCATCCTGGCTGAGGCATCGCGTTTCAGGAGGTGGAATCCCAGGGAGTTTTGGAGTAAAAGTCTTAGGGAAGGAAATGGAGAGAGGAAAGCAAGATGGAAATTCTACCACATCTGCAGCCCCTATCTGAACTCAGGCCTCAGTTCATTTGTGCTGGAGAAGGCACGGCTGGGAGGTGTTCCTGGAAGCTCAGATTCTCTCGTCTTCCCAATGATTCTGTTCATAAATATCTGCTGCCTTCAACTAGCTAAAGGCGACTTTCTCGTTTGCAGCTAGGAACCTTGACCAGTACGCTTCCCTTTTCTCCCTCTTCTCCCAACTTAATCATCACTTCCTTAGGGAATTTTAGCTTTCTGATGATGACAATCCACCCTAGTATAGATGCCCGTAGCTCCAGAGGTGCCTCCTTTGCAGAGTTCATAAGTGCAATTATACCCTTACTTATGGGTTATTTAATAAATATTTCTGTTCTCCACTCGACTGGTCATCCAGTGAATGAGGAGAGCTGGTGCTCCTGGTATCCTGGTACCTGGCTCAGAGGAGACACTGAGTAATGACTGTGGAACATCTTTGGGCAACAAATAGATGAATTGAATGAAGACTCCAAATTGCTCTCAGGATTGTCACAGAGTCCAGGACGCAGAGGTCAATAGAGACCTCGGGGATGGCTTGCTGGCGTTACTGCTCTGGGAGAGGAGACCCATTTGCCCTTGTTTCTAAGTGTGTATTTCCACATTCTTTGCTCTCCTGTTGGTTTTTAGACTCTCTGGTTTACAGACGTTTTAGCACTCGCTTTATTTTTGGAACTATAGCTGTCTAACAGGGACTTCTCAGTTCTTATCTGCTGTGTGCTTGGGGACTAGTGGTAGCCCAAGGTGCTAAAAAGGAAAAGAGTGTTTGTTACTGGGCTCCGGCACCTGCACACTTTGCTTGCTCAAAGTCAACATTTCACTCTTCAAGGCTGGTTATTTCCTAGCCATGTGGTCAGACGCTTGGTTCAGTAGCCCAAGCACAGTGTTTAGAAAACCACATCTGTGTGGGAATCTGGGCTCTGCCACTCACCAGCCTGTGTGACCTTGACAGGAGACCTAATCTCTCTGGAACCCAGTTCCTTTATATAAAATGAAGATGAAGATGCTTTCCACGTGGGGCTGCTGGAAGGATTAAGTTAAAAAATACCAATGAGATGCTGGTCCAAAGCAAAATACCAGTGAAGTGCCCTTTCCCCTTTCCCTCTTTCTGAAAACCTCTATATTGAGGAGATAAAGTGGAGGCCACCCATGGAGAGTGCTGTCCAGGCTAGACCCCAGACCACTGAATGAATGAATGAATGAGTAAATGAATGAATGAATTAGTAGATGAAGGAAGGACTGAATGAATGAGGGTGTGACCCACACTATGACTAGGGGAGATCGGAGATCACAGCTGTGGTGTAATTTATTCAGTGAATGCCTAAAGGGCTGGACATTGTGGCAGACTCTTAATGGAAGTTATCTCATTTAATTATCACGAGTCCTTTAAGAAAGGTACCATTATCACCATTTTATAAATGAGGAAATGAAAGCTCAGGAAGACTGTCACATAACAGTGGTGCCATGACTAGTAAGTGGTTTTACTAAGGTATCATGAAAATGGAAGGCCCTAGATACGTACGTGTGTGCATAGGTGTATTTGCAGATATATGTATGTGCATGTGGTGTTTAGCTTCATCCCAAGAAAATGGTAGGCCCTTATGACATGATTGTGCAATTGTTGGAAGACTGTAAACGTTGGTGGTAACTAGAAGGGTAAGGGCAGATAAAGTGAAGGGCAGAACAGGAATAATGGTTTGACAATGTGGCCTTGAGGAAGGGAACTCAAGGTCAACTCACAGAGGGCTTCTGGGGCTGCCTTCCTATCTTTTAGGGAAGAGACAGCTGGGCTGAAGGCCCTGAGCGAGGTCAGAGGGCAGTGCTTGTAGATCCTGGGACCCAAGGCTGGGGGCCTGTGTCCAGCTAGGGTCCTGGTGAAGTTCATAGGCACACATGGAAGTCTCTGCAATGTGACCCATGTATGTGAGCACCCAGATCTTGTCCTCTTAAAGGTTTCCAAGTAGCTTTATGAATATAGAGCTCACAGAATATAGGCACCCGTTCTTGGACTGATATATGGGTTAAAGGCACCAGTTTGAGCCTAGGTGACCCTGAACTTTAGCATCATGTCACCTCGGATTATGCACTTGGCTTCTCTGCACTTTGTAAATGGAGATATAAATCTAATAAAATTTTGTGAGGTTAAAATAAAATAATGCATATAAAGCACAGCATAGTTCCAGGCACCTAGTTCGAGCTTAATAAAATTCCTATATTAATAATGATTCCCATGACAAAATTTGTTGGAATGGAAAATATTTCTAAGCCACAGTCCATTCAGCTTTATTTTAAGATTATTACAAAGGCCTGGAGAGGCTCTTTGGAAGGTTTCTCCCTTGGATTACTTTGCCAACATGTTCTGGTCCCAGTTGGGTGGGATTGACGCAGAGTGAGTTTCAGGGCAGGCTGTTAACACGGTGAACAACCAGTGGAGAGGAAGAGATTTCCCAGGGATGCCGTGTGTTGCCCATGGCACCTGGCCTTGGAAGACAACATTGGGCCCTTTACCTTTTCCATTTCCCTTTGGCAGCCCAGCATCTCAGCGTGCATGACACCAGCCAGCTCCAGCCTGTAGGTTGCTCCCCTCTGCTGGCCAGCGCATCACTGCCAACATCACACCCCCGGTCTGGCACCCTCTATCAGCAGCAGTTTCTACTTGCTTGAGCTCCACAACTTTGCTTAGCCTTGGAAGTACGCTGATTGAACCTGAGGTCTTGCCTTCACAAGCCCAATCAAGAGGATACAAACTGGAAATTTAAGGCGTGATACTAAGTGGGCTGTCAGAGCAGATAGGTCTTGAGGGAAATGGAGCAGGATATCAGAGGCATCGTGCCTAGGATGAAATTAACTGCTTGGTTCAGGACGGTTCCCCTGGATAAGGCACTAACAGAGGGAAGAACTGTGGACCTGGGCTCCAAGTCCTTATCTCAGGCTGAAGGCAACATTTCCCCAATTCAATGCTGGTCACAAGGATGCTTTAGGAGGTCAGGTGTTCCATAGTCAAATAGGTTTGAGAAACACTCTTTCCTATATTCTCTTCTAGATGATTCCCACTGCACGTTCTGAAAATTCCTGGCCTTAGGTCATGGGTAAAGGTGCTCCTGGGTTTCTCTTGATACCTGACCTGTAAACAGTGGTGTTCAAGAGCTGCCTCAAAAAAGCCCACTGTTAACATCTCTTCCCAATTCTGAGTTCAGAGACATCACATTGGTGGCTTAAAATCCGCCATGGTGGTAGTGCTTACATCATGGGAATCAGCAAATGCTACAAACTAGACCCACTTCCTTCAAAACTACTTGTTAGCCATCTGCCAGCACATCACTGCCCAGAAACCTGCTCCCCTTGGCCATGCCTTTGAATATCCACATGGCTGACCTTTACTTCTCTCAGCCCTGCTCCTTCTGCCACCCTTGCAGTGGCATTTTTGAGTAGCTATCACCCATAGGAACAAATAATCTGAATCAAGGGTGTTGTGATGTTTTAGTTTTTCTGATGGGTCGGACTCACCTGATCCACACTAATATGGTCTAGAATAGAGGTCACAAAATGGTCAACTGTGTCCTGAAGTCAGCCTGCTATTCCATTTTTGGCAGTCCATACAGGATTTTTTTTTTTAATTTTATTTATTTATTATTTATGGCTGTGTTGGGTCTTCGTTTCTGTGTGAGGGCTTTCTCTAGTTGCGGCAAGCGGGGACCACTCTTCTTCGTGATGCACGGGCCTCTCACTATCGCGGCCTCTCTTGTTGCGGAGCACAGGCTCTAGAGTGGAGGCTCAGTAGTTGTGGCTCACGGGCCTAGTTGCTCCGCGGCATGTGGGATCTTCCCAGACCAGGGCTCGAACCCGTGTCCCCTGCATTGGCAGGCAGATTCTCAACCACTGCGCCACCAGGGAAGCCCCATACAGGATTTTTTAAAACATAGGGATTCGTTGCCAAAATTTAAAATTTGGCAGATTTCACATCAAAGCACAGGTTTCTGACTATCTTGAAAGAGAAAATCAGAAGATCTGGCCATCATGGGCAACCATCCTTTCATTGAGACAGTTGGCTGGGGCTGAGGAGCAGTTACCCCTCTGGACTTGCACACCTTTACACTGAAGGCCCCATCCAGGTAGCTGTGCTCACTTTTGCTGCCTGCTTTACCTCTGCAGGCATCTGAGTTCAGCTTAGAACAACAAGTCCTGTGCCCTGTTCCTCCCACTGTCCGCTCGGGACAGTTTACAATAAGGCAGGCCACGCTCCAGGGTGCAGAGGGTGGTAGGATCCTCTTCCACTGGGGAAATCAAGGATAGCATCACTGATCAATAGCCCTGGAGCTCGGGAGTGGAACTTCCTATCAGAGATCAGATTTCCATGGTCTCGGCTATGGGAGGAGGGATGGCATTCCAGGTAGCAGGACCACAGGAGCAAAAGCATGGAGACAGAAATGTTCACCATGTGCTTTGGGAATACCAAGACCTAGGATTCCTGTTGGGCAACTGGGTGATATAAGGGTGAAAGCGTAGGCTGGGCCAGGTCATGGAGCACCTTGGATTTGAGGTTTAATTCAGTTCAGTTTCATAAATTTTCACTGAGCCCTTTCTATCCTATCTATGCTCTACGTTCTCCCCTAGAGCATAAACACAGATCTGATTGAGATGAAACCTCTGACTGGGACTTTTCTCCATAGTTGAGTCATTTAAAAGTTGGTTTTTGTTGGTGTTTGTAAGTTTTTGCCATGGACCCTCTATCAGGTTTACCTAACATGAAGCCCTATATTCAAACCCAATAAACCAGGACCTTTTCGGGTTAAAGAATCTAGCTTGGGACTTCCCTGGTGGCTCAATGGTTAAGAATCCACCTGCCAATGCAGGGGACACTGGTTCAAGCCCTGGTCCAGGAAGATCCCACATGCCGCGGAGCAACTAAGCCCATGTGCCACAGCTGCTGAGCGGACGCTCTAGAGTCCGCGAGCCACAACTACTGAGCTCGCATGCCACAACTACCGAAGCCCATTCGCCTAGAGCCCGTGCTTTGCAACAAGAGAAACCACCGCAATGAGAAACCCACGCACCGCAACGAAGAGTAGCCCCCGCTCGCCGCAACTAGAGAAAGCCCGCGCGCAGCAACGAAGACCCAATGCAGCCAAAAATAAACACATTTATTAAAAAAAAAAAAAAAAAAAAAGATCTAACTTGTTTGCCCTGAGGGACGGGGGAACCCCTGGAGCTCCAGGGGCCTTGTATATGAAGGGCGAGTTCCTGTAGCCTGTCAGCTTGGGAGGGCACCTCCCAGCAGAGCTTCGGTCTCATGCAGGCACAGAGTCAGAGAGGGAGGCCGGGAGGGGGCTGCTGTTGAGGCCGAGGGATGAAGGGATGCTTTTGAAAGAGATGGGAGGGAATAGGCACCTAAAGAAAATGGAAGAGTCTATTTATCAGACAGCAAGAACATGGGTCCCATTGTTTTGGGAATAAGGGAATGGTGAGAACTGTCAGGGACCCTGTACACTGGGCTCCAGAGAAGCCCAAGGATAGGGGTGTGTGTGTGTGTGTGTGTGTGTGTTATGCAGGTGAAGATAGAAGGACTCCCAAACAGACAAAGCCTTCTCAGTCTTCTTGCTGCCTCTCTGAGATGTAATAGGAAAAATATAGTTTGATGTGATAAACATGCTGTCTTAACATCAGGCAGAAGAGCTCCTCTTAGGGTGTGAACAATCTATATCTGGGAGAAGATCATGATGAACTTCTTGGGATAGAAAAATGGGCATGGATTTTGGCTGGAGACGAGGGTATGAACAAAAGATGATGAAGCTGCTTGTCAAAGAGAAAAAGAAGGGAAATTTTTTTTTTTTTTTTTTTTTTTACTGAGGAGAAGGATGGGGGAGATGTGAGCAAGGGTAGGAAAGGAACCAGTGGAGAGGGCAGACAGATGGCACATGGCTGGAGGAGGGTAGCCAGAGGAGTTAAAAAAAATGACAGCGCCTATAGGTGGTGTTTGCTGTGTCACGTGCAATGCGGATCCCTTCCACGACGCCAACACCTCCAAGAAAACTTTGTTTGAATTTTCCCTCCTTCTCTCTGGAAGCAAAAGGTAACACTTAACCCCTGGGTGGGCCCAATATGAATCAGGAGGGAGAGGCAGCTGTGCCTGCGACTCACATAAACTTAGGGAAGTGCTCTGGATCCCCACCAGCTTTGGAGGGGGAGGCAGCGCATCTTCAGTGGGCTTCAGGGGCTAGATGGCCCTGGGTGGCACCTGGGCGTAAGGGAAGGTCAGCAGGAATGGAGGAGCAGGAAAGAACAGGCTAAGAGAGAGAGAGAGAGCTGTGCTCAGCTCCACCTGCCCTCTGCAATGCCCTCAGCACCTCTGGGTCTCATCTTCTTCATCTTAATTAAGATTACACACATTGAGCTCCAGCGCTTTGTAGGTGCTCAATAAACACCTTAGCTTTGCCTTTGTTTTGGTCTCCAGTAACAGTGCTGCTGAGTTCAGCTCTGGGGGTAACAGGGTGCCCTGATGGAGCCCGGATAGCAGCCAATTTGCCATGTCACCACCCCTCACGTCCCACGTCCCTCTCTTCCCCATGCATGGATTTAGGACAGAGCCCCAGAGAATAGTGACCCAGCTAAAGCTGTTCTTGCCATCTTACTTCATCAAATAGTCTGAAAAATAAAAACTCTCCAACGTCATCCTTACTGTGAAATTCGAAAATCATATTTATTCACCAATTCACAGAAAGTGTCGTAATGACCACCAACATGAATCAGTTTGTAGACATTTACAAGCCAAGGCTGAAAATAAATATCTGTCTATGTGTTGAATAGGCATTTAACAAATTACTTGGAAATGGCAAGAATCTGAATTGTTAGAAATTTAAAGTTTGTGATTCAAACATGGGTAAGATCACAGTCATGGGAAGAAGCCCAGCAGATTCCTGTGATGGTTCTTATTTCTTCCTATATCTTTATATACATACTGATTCTCAGTGCCCCTCACTCTGTGTCAGCCTAGAGTGGATAGGACAGCTCAATAGGCAGGGGAGGGGTGCTGAGAGAGGGTAGGGGTGTGAAAGGGCATCTTCTCTGATCTTCTGTGACTGGACAACCCCGTTCATTGAGCAAGTTGATAGTGTGCTCTCCTGAAATTAGATTCAATATGCTATAAACACACAACATCCTTCTAACGAGATAGTCCAGAGTTTGCCTGGTATGACACTCATACACACACAATAGTATATTTAGCAAATAAACACATTTTTTAAATTGAAAGAATTCACTCTGAGGCAGCTGGAAGATCTCAGAAGTCTGACATGTGTCAGGTACACACTGGCCCAGCCACGGAGATACAGACGGCCACAGCGAGAGGAATTCTGGCCACACTGGCAGGAACTGCCCAGACTGTAACAGTGATCTAAGGTGATTCTATAAAATAATGCTGCTGGTCCTTCCTCTGTCTGTAGTGTCAACACCACAGAGATTCCAAGGAGGGAAAGCTCACCGGACCTTTTCCCCACACACTGTGGTTGGGCAGCTGGGAAGAAACAGCCATCCAAGGCATCTAAATGGTGGTGGCATCTCCAGATAAGGGAGAAGGGAAAGGCAGAGAGAAGGAATTGCTAGACCTTTCAGACTGGCTGAGCCCAGAACCTTTACATTTAGTTCCAGAACTGAAGTTGGCAAAATTCAACAGAATTTCATTGAGTATTTAGGAAATGGCAGAGGCAATAAGAGGGGAGCCCACAGCCCTGTTCCCTGTAGAAGTAGCTTGCTGGAAGTTATGCAGATTTGGTTTAAGTGGGATCAACTCACTTAATGTAACAGCCCATCACTGATCACTACCAGAGAGCCAGACCCAAGACCTGCAGCTGGCTGAACACACCGAATCTGGGAATCCACAAAGGCTTCTCCTCAACCAGTTGTGATGATCTACAAGGAGGATGTGGCCGACCTGCTTCTCTGCAGCTCATTTAACTTGGGGTATAGTGACACTACTGAGTGTCTACTGAGTGGTGACAAGCTGGACCATCAATTTCTAAACGCTTAGCAAACTCCTACTATGTGCCAGGCACTGTTCCAGTGCTTTGAGAGCTAGAAGTAAACAACAATAAGAAAAAGTCTAACATCCAAACCAGGGCTTCTAAGGAATTTAAAATGTGAACCATCGACATCTGCATTCTATATTTCACTTATTTCTGCATTATAGATATGTATATGACACATATATTTAGCTGTCCTTAGCTACTTGTCTCTGAGAATTTATATTTAGTGTATTAATTTTCCAAATGAATGTCCCACAAAATCATTCTGACTCTTACCTGACTGACATAATGTCCATGCCAATAACATAGCACACCCACTCTAATCCCTACAGATTTCTTTGAAAACAACTGATTTCTACACGCAATTTCTTTTCTAAACAAACACACGAACTGGTTTTCTTCAATCTCATTCCAAGCCTGTCCATCTCAGTCCACCAACAACCGGTTCTGGAAGCACTGAGGTCAGGCTGGAAGCAATCAGGTGGATTGATCCATCATGACTAGTTCAACGAAGAACTGAAATCACCTTCAAACAGCTCTGACTTTGGAAGCAATTGATTTGACTGCCTCTGTGGTCATATGGCCAGACTCACCCATACTTGGCTGAAATCTGGATATGGCTTTCAATCCGGAGCAATCCTCTGGCTTCCCCGGTGAAGGGTGTCCCTGTTGCTCTCACTCCTGCACAGCCTTACCTGTTCCCTCTCCAACTCTGAGTCACCTTTTCCCTCAATCTCTTCTCTTGCTTTTTGAGTGATCAGCCCTGGCTACTGGTCTAGCTTACCGACCTCCAAAACGCTTCTGCTTTATTTCCACCCTTTGAAACTGACTAGTGAAGATGGGCATGACCTCTCCCGAATCCCATCAATCCCATCTGCCAGAGGCTCCTCTGCAGCCGTGTAAGGGAGCTGGGGGCTGGGGCAGGGGCTCCAGATCCTTGCATTCCATATGCACCAGGACAGATGTACTTTTGTCTCCAGGGGTGGATGTGCACATTGTATTCATATCTGTGACCCCCAGGCACAGGTGGAGGCCCCCATCACAGAGCTGTTAACGAACCCTTCCCAAGGGCTGATGCCTCCTCATCCTTTTCACTCCCTTTTCTACATGGGGGCTGGAGCCTGTAGCTGAGACTTGTGGTCGATTTTCTGCTTCTGCAAATAGACACAACCTGTGGGCTCATTTCTCTGATAGCTCTTTCCACTGGGGAAAAGAACCCTCCAATTTTGTTTGTGTGTGCATGTGTGTGTATGTGTGTATGTGTGTGCGTGTGTGTGTGTGTGTTCCATTTCTGTACTGAAATGCTCAGGAAAAAGGGTCTTGGCAGCAGAGATGCATTTTCATTTCAAGATAAAAGCAAACAGACATTAGAGCCGATGTGTTTCTGTTGCCTGTGATTAACACACAACGTCTGCATTTTGGCCCTTCTCATGTCTGTTGCCCTCTTTTCATTAGTCTATTGGGGATTGAGCTTCATCTTGATGAATCTCCTCTGCAGTGAATCTGATAAAAGGGCCTGGAGAGCAGCACAGGGCTGGGGGCATTAACACAGTACGGCTTTCTCTCCTCGGATGCTGCCCATGACTTTGGGGAGGAGCAAGTGGTCTCGTGGAGGCCCACCTACCCCTGCTCCTTGCCTAAGGGCTCCTGTTACAGGTTACAGCTGGGAGGGGGTCCCTCTCCAAACAACCCCACTCTCTTCTCTTTCCACTGTTGCCCTTCAGATGGAGAAGGATGCACTTCCATCCTCCTCCACCTGCATTTATAAAGGACCTGAACTTGTACATGAAGAGAAGAGATGGCGGAGTCTTCCTCCATTGGAGCATCTTGATTTTTCAAACCCCATGCACTCATGGAAGTTAAGTGATCTCTGATCTGCCGTTTACTTCAGCATTTATGGAGCACATGTGGTGGGCCAGCTGCCCTGCTAGCCACCCAGGGTGTTGCGATAGACAAGACTCTCTTCTTGCTTTGAGGAGGGGGCCTGTGACGGCAGAGGAGGCAAGAGTTGGGGAGCCATACTAGCCTCACACAACCATGTTTCCCAGTGCCCTGGTCAAACACCCCATTAGGCATCTGGGAAATGAGGGCTGTGGTTCCTTTTCACTCAACTGGAAGTTCTCATGGAGTGGGACCCTGACTCTGGAGACGTGTCAGCTCAGTGGTCCAGAGGTACCGCTCCTTCCTGCTCCTCAGAATGGCAGGAAGGAACCAGCTGGTTCCAGAGGCACCAGGCAGGAAGGAACCAGCTGGTATTGGGACATGGTTCTCTCTAGTGTTTCTGGCAAATGTAAATGGCTGGTATGTCCTACCCAGTGGCATACCACACGTGTGTCTCACCCATATCCAGGCTTCCCAATGAACACTCCCCCTTATTGACTCACTCTACGTGGTGTCCTGGCTGGATCTGAGCTCCTCACCCTCAGTCCACAATGTGTCCCTGTCCTGTCTGCCAACGAGAACAAAACCCACCCTGTTTCCAGAACTACCGAAGGCCTCTCTGTCCACTTTCTGCCATACCACTCCGCGTCCTTTTGTCCCATAGGAGCCTTTGTGATAAGTGACTAACCTCAGGGAAACACATAACATGGCCTTAAGGTCTTGGGCGAGAAATGTTTCATGAGAAAATTCACAAAGAGAGGCCAGGCTGTAAATGAGAACTCTTCTGGATCTCAGCGACACGAAGAAACGCTATACCTTCCCCTCTTGGGTCCGGCTAGTTCTCCCCACCCTCTCTCCCCAGCACGCAACTGGGCAGCCCTATTTGTTCTTGTTAGTATGTTCTAATTTGTTAGGGATGAGTTATTCCGCATATGACCTCTGTGGTCTCAGGAGATTGAGCATTTAATCAGAAGACCTTTTCCAAGCTGGGCTGGAGAAACGGAATTGTCCTATGGGGCATTTGGGAGGACTCAGCAAGGAGACGGCTGAGAGGACCAGGACTGAGTCTGATCAGGAGGGGATTAGGGTTCACAGGAACTAAACAGCAGATGCTGGGTCTCCCAGGCCATGTATCTGGGCTGTTTCCCAGCCCATTTCTCTTCTATGCTTCCACCCCAAGGCCCAGCACCCCAGCGCTCTGACTCCCAGAAATCCTGACACGAAGACAGATTCTGTACCCCACAGCTAGGTGTAAATGACTAATAGGGCACCAACTAGTTCCTTCCAAAGGCTGGTGGACCTTCACAGAGTTTCAGCCATAAATCAGAAAGCCAAATCAATAATCAGTGGGCCTTAGGGATCTGGTTGATGGGGAAAAAGGGCATTGGTGGAACCTGGAACCTTTGCAGGTTGTAGAAATTCAAGGGCCAAGACATTGTCTGCAGGGAAGGCTGCAGGTTCGATTCTGGGTTTTGTTTTCTAATTTCAGCAACGTCCAGAGTGAGTTACTGCCCTTCCAAGAAAAGCCATTCATTCCCCATCCAATTTAGTGTCTGCATGGTGACGCTGCATGCGTCAGTCTCATTACAAACACAGCGATGCTGCAGTCACCTGGCAGTGTCCTTAACTGACCCCGCTCCACTCCTGCCGGGCCCTGGGCGGTTCCACCAGCATAGAGGCTGTGTGGAGACCAGTTCTTCTGGTGACGCAGGGTCATTGCTGCAGTTTAATTGTTTCCCCTTAAAATACAGCCTCGAAGGAGGTTGCTCAGCCTATAGGAAGCTGGCTGGCAGGTGGCCTCCCTAGGGCTGGGTGACCTCACTACGGCTTCTCCTGGGCTGCGTCTTTCTCCAGGACGAATCGGGCCAGACCAGCAGGAAGTGGCTCGTGCCCCAGGGGAGGAGTGGAATTGGGAGTAGGACCAGGGTTCTCTGAAACCACTGCTTCAGGGAGCGTGGTTTAGATCCTAGAGGGCCCGGGGTGGGGGTGGGCCAGTCCGTTTGGCCCCCTCTCATCACTACACAATTCTTTTCTTATCTTGCTAACAGTCATCTGCTCCCAATGCCAGCTTAAATCTTTCTTCTCATCCTCTACATTCGTGGTTTTCAAACCTTAGTTTGCTTCAGAATCAGAGAGCTCGTTGAAACACAGATGCTGGACCCTACCCCCAGTTTCTGGTTCAGCGGGTCTTGGGCGGGGCCCGAGAATTTGTATTTCTCATTTGTTCCCAGGTGCTGCTGCTGCTCTGGTCCAAGGATACCTTGAGAACCTGGGTTCCACAGGGTGGGGTGTGAACCCGCAGCGGGTCCTCCGGAGTCAGCCCTGCTTCCCTCTCCAGCTCTGGCCTGGGGCCTCCGAGGTGCTCGCTCACTCAGGCTCTTCCATGGCTGTGGGCCTTCATTGCTGGTCCCTGGATCTGGGTCACCCTTCCTAACTTCCGACGTCTGGCTGCCTGTTCTTGGTATGTAAGAACTTCCTTTGGCTGCTTTCACTGAATCCTAGACCTCGGCCATGTTATTTCTGCCCCATAGGCAGGGTGACTGGCTTCCCTCAACAGGTGAACCGAGTCAGCCTGCGGTGGAATTAAGAAACGCATAGGGAAGCACTGCCTGCTTCCCTAGAAAGTTCTCCACTTGGCCTCAGCAATGTGTGGCAGGGCTCCCAGAATCACACCTACCACCTGACTTAGGGTGGAGAACTGCCAGAGCAAGTTATCCCCCCTCTCCCAACCCCAAACTTCTGTCCCCCCTGTCCTGACTGCTCATAGACAGCCTCCGGCAGGGCAGAGGGAACATCCCAGCAGCTTGCAAGACTAGGAGATCCTCACGGGCAGGGCCACGACTCATCCATCCTCCCTTCCCCATTCCTGGCACCGGGTGTGGCACACCACGGGCGCTGAGCAAGGGTTTGCTGAATTACATTGAACATAGCTACAAACATGGAATCCCATCTGTTCACTGATGGCATACAGGGGGTGTCTGATTGCTTTCTTGGGTGCTGGTGGAGGTGACATCTTCTGTCTCTTTTTGTCTCCCTGGGATAGTCAAGTTTGGCTTCTAACCCACTTCTTACCAAGTCAACTAACTCTTCTTTCTGGTTGGTGCCCAAAGGAAAACTAGAGCAAGATCTATAAAGCAGGTACAGAATAGATGCATAAAGTAAAGCAAATAAAGGCAGGGAAATGAAGGTGCTGGAGTAGACTTCAAAACTTTCATTACTCATTTCCTTTGCCTACAGCTGGACAACGGAAAGTGGTTCCATGAAAATTAAATTGTGCCCAGGGCTTTGGCTTGTCAGCCTCGATAAATGTCTGATGCAGCTAGAGAATGGTGTAGCACCCGTAGCCTGCCAGAGTACATGGCAGGAGGCTTTGGGGGTCCCCCAAAGGCCTCAGAATGATCTTCCCTGGAAAGCGTCTACTTTGCACTGGTAAATTTTTTCAAAGGATTAGACCAGCTCTCTCACTTTTTTGTAAAACTGATTTGGTTAATTTAAATGAGAGGACGGTTAAGAAAAAAGTCCTCCTTTGGCTAAAATTGAATCATACAGCCAAGAAGAATGCTAATTTTGAAGTGTGCTGGGGCAGGCTTTCTACTGATTATGCTGTATTGATTCAAACGGTCACAAGACTTTTAGATCATTTTTAGAGTGATGGCATGAGCAGGGCTGAATGGAAATCAGTCTGAAATAATGAACATTACTGCTTAGAAATCATTATGGGCTGAGTCATTGGGGGAAGGCCCTGGGCCTGGGAGCTAGCCTTTAGCTCAATGGGGTTTGTACTCTGCGGTCAGCAGGTTCCTGGACCCAAGCCTTTCAGTTCTTGAGGAATGCTTGCCTGCGTTTGAGGGAATTCAACGAGCAATAAGTATTTTTTGGTTTTGGTTTTGGTTTTGGTTTTCCCCCTGGAACATGGATTTTAAAAACAGCTTAGTTAAGGACTGTGGTGTTATTTGCTGTTTATTTTGGAGGCAAAGACCACTGGGTAGCTGATGGGAAGGCCTAAGATAGTAATCTGCTTTCCCTTGGCAGCTGGAAGGCTGCTTTCCCCACACACATGGTTGAGGTGTGCAAACCATGGCCCCTGGGCAAAATCTGGCCGGCTGCTAGTTTTTGAAAGGCATGTGGGCTCAGAAAGATTTCTCCATTTTTAAATGCCTGAAAATAAAAATCAAAAGAGTCATAAAATTTTGTGACATGTGATAACAATATGAATTCAAATTGCCTGCTTCTTTTTAGTGTTCATAAATAAAGTTTTTTGGGAAATATAGCCATAACCATTCATTTAAGCATACTGTCTGTGGCTCATCTCATGCTACCGTGGCAGGGTCGAATACCTGCTACAGAGACCACATGGCCTGCATAGCCCGAAGTATTTACTAACTGGATCTTTACAGGTGAAGTTTGCCAGTCCCTGTTGTATAGGAACAGAGGACATTGCTTCCCCTTCAGGAGCCCATCTCCCTGCAGGGTCCAAGTCCGCCAGGCACAGCCCTTGCTACAAGCACAGTTGGGTGGGCTAAGCCCTGCTTGATAGCATGGCTGTGTACATTCAAGAAAGAGGCGGTGAAAGCAGAACACACATTTTTGGTAGCTAGATGAACTGGGGCCTTGGTCAGATTTATAGCATTTGATTAAACCTACTAGAATGTACTTTTCTTGTTCTTTAAGACTGATGACCAACTAGCTGATTGCTTTACTCCGCTAGGGCAACTCATTCTGTACTGGCTTCTTCCACCTCAAGCTCCCCTTTCGCTTCCTCCCTGTTACCTGAGTCATGTGAGAGGTTCCCGCCTATGTATTTTCAACCTCCAGAGAGCCGGAGCTGGTCGTCCACCTGGCAAGACAAGCACTGGTCTGGCCTCTGGCCAAACTGGTCAGCTGTTCCCCCTGGTGCAAGTGTACATGTACTGCTGCTGATGTCTGGGTGAGAAGCCACAGGGGATCTGGCCATCTGGGAGTTTTGGTTCCCAGATGCCAGCAGATGGAGCCTGGACGACGCTGGGCTTGTGCATGGCATTTTCCACCTGTGGTTAGAATCTCTGCGAGACGGCAGATCACATTACTCACCACTCACCTGGATACTCCCCGAAGCTTCTGCTACTTTTATATAGTCGCCCCTTCTTGTTCCCACCCATGGCGCTGAGCAGGCTGCTGGGAACACGATAAGTGCCCACTGACCCAGCAGCATCACTTCAAGTGCCTTGTCCTTGGGGCTGGCATGCGGGCTGACCTCCCACGGCAGGAGTTAATGGAAAGGGCTCGATGGGAAACAAGGGGACTTGACCCCATTGTTTCTCTACATATGAGTCCAGTCACAAATGAATCAACTCTGCTGCCCTGGCCAAGCTCCACTTTCACCTGTTCCCTCCTCCCGCCGCCCCCACCCCCAGCCCTGAAAAACCCACGAAATGGTTTCACATGCCCCAAGCAGCTCACTGAGCCATGAATAAGTGATGTAGCCATAGCAGGCAGGTGGAGGGCACCAGACCACCTTCCCCACTGCAGCCAGACCGAAAGACCTAGCAGAAGAAAGTGCTCGCATGAACACCGGGCTTAAATGTTTTAAATCAAAATCCGATTCGAAAAGAATTGGCTTTAAACCTATAAATACGGTAATCATTTTACTGCCTTAATTTTGGAAGAATTCTGTTAGCTCCTAAATGCCCGGCTAAAAAGTCTCTTTTTATTTAACTAAGGGGACTGTGAGGACTCAGAATCCAAGATTTTCTCCTTGTAGATGCGCAGACCCTGCCTGATAGAAAAGGGCTATTTGACTGGGAAAATTCACAGAGGGGTCTATTTCCATTCAATGAATATAAAACCCCAAACTTCTGCCAGCGTCTCCCCTAAGGAGGGGAAAATCAGAGCATGGGTGGAGTTTGCGAATGTGTCCCTCTTCTTCCTGTGACTTCTCCTCTCCCTCCCTCTGCATTTGTCTCTCGTATAATTTCTATGCCTGAATGTTTCTCCTCTGCACCTATCAAGTCCTCTGAGGGAGGAGCTTCTTCCGCTTTCTCCCTTTCCCACAGCTGCTGGTAGAGCGCTTAGCACGTAGTAGGTCCTCAGCGATGCCTGTTAGCTGCGTGAATACGAATAGGTAGAATCAGGGTGGTAGACACTGGGCCAGGAGTGGGGAGTCCCTTCTTGTCTCTGCCTCGGAACGACTCTGAGCAAGATGTTGAATCTCTGAACCTCAGTTTACTCGTCATGAAAATGGGTCTAACAACAGGCGTTCCCCACTCCCTCATGGGATTATTGTGAGGCTCAAAGGAGGAAACAGATGCAAAAAACACTTTAGGCGAAGGAAAAGGCTGCCTAAGGTGGTTTCCTCAAATCAGAAGGTTGCAAAGACCTGTCACGGATCCTCACTGGGTGGAGGTCAGACTAAAAGACATTGATGGTGGTCCCCCTTCCTAAGCTCTCTCTGAGTAGGAGAGTAGCTGTGTCTCTCTGACACAGGGAGTAGGATAAACAGATTCCGAACTTTCTTTTGAACCTGAATACCCTGTGCCTTGGGACCAGCTCTGTGCCCGTGCCAGTACGGGATGGGCTGGGGGTTGGGGTAGGGGGGAGAGGGGACAGATCATACATACTGAGGACAAAAAAAGCCCAAGACATTCGAAACAAAGACGTTCTTAGAGCCTCATGGAAGTCCTCTAACAGCCCTAGCTCTTGCCTGCTATGCTCTCGGCCAGAAAAGATCACAGACCAGTTACTATAGCAACACTTCTCCTCCAAAAGTGTCCATGTTAAGATGGAGATGGAAAAGGTTTCCTTATTAAAACAAAGAAGAAGGAAAGAAGGAAATGGTTTTTGGATATATTTGCCCTCCACCCAAAGCATTGCTCCTTTTCTGAGAAGAAGAAAGAAGCTGTTATTATGGCAAAGATGCTTCTAATTTCTAGCAGTTAAATCACCAAACTCTTATTTTAGACTCAGCGCAGTTCATGCTTGTTCCAAAACATCCAAGAGGAGTGTATCTTCTCAAGAGGCAAAACTGTGAACTAGGGGACGAGGGACCCTAAGACTAGACAGTGAGAGCCTTGTCAACCTTGGGGTCTCCCTCTGGCCCGGGAGAGCCCAGCCACCCCTGTCACCCAGCTCTGCATCCACCATGAAGCCCTTCCTTCTGGTCCCTGGCTGTAGGCTTGTCACAGCTGTCACCCAGGGCAGTGGCTATGTGCAATGCTTCCTGGCTCTCATGGTGTCGTGTGGTGGGAGCCCCCAGCAGGGCAGCACCGTGGGTCTCAGCGGCTGCCAGGAAGGCAGGTTCTCAGAGAACTTTGGCTGGAACCAGGCCCTGCTGTGGTCAAGGGCCTGTTCTTGGTTTTGGACTTTTCATATGAGCTTCTGTGGCCTCAAAAAGGACAAAGGGAAAGGCTCTCCAAAATGGGAGAGCACGTGTGTGTGGCGGTGGGGAGCAGTGGGGGAAGCCTAGGCGAACCTTTCCCTGCAAACTTAATTCCACCTCGGTACGGACGTCCCTTTGAAGTGTTGAGGACTTAGACCTCGGGTGTGTGGAGTCTGACCATCCTGCTTGTAGGAAGCAGCCTGGAGAGTCAGGTGCGAAGAACCTGATGGTCGCTGTGGAGACACCGCGGAGTCAGTGCCTGCACGGTGGGTTGGAACCTCAGGGCCCTGAGAACGTGGAGCCCAGGTAGGGGAGGGACAGAAAGGCTGACCTTCTCCCCTGCAGGGAAGAGCAAACACGGTACCCACGGATCCACTGACAGGCTGCTGGGTGAGCCCAGTGCAAGAGAAGTGGGGGCCACAGGACAAAGTCCCCCCTGAAGTCCCCAGTGAGGATGACACTGGGCTTCTGAGAACCGCCCCAGGGCTGGGAGTACCCAAGGCGTAAAGGGTGGGTTCCAGGATGCTGGGGAAAGCCTGCCAGGACCTGTCATAGAAATCAGAGGCGATGTGATAGGCTGGGGCGTACATCGGGGCGGGGCTTCCAGAAGGGACACGTGGGCGGGCGCAGACGGTGGGGCACTAGTAGGGGAGGGTGGAGTCGTCCCACTCCAGCTGGGCTTGCCTGGCTCCGCTCTGCCCGTGTCTGCCCCTGCCCACCCCGTCCTCCTCCTCCTCCTCCTCGCCACTGCCCTCGGAGTCGCTGCTGCTCGAGCTTAGGTCTTCCTCCTCCTCCTCTTCCTCGGTCTCATCTTCCCCACGCCCTGGGGCTCCGTGTTTCTGGATGGCAGGGAGAGAAGGGAAACGCTCATCAGGGATCAAACGGAAGCCACGCTGGAGCTTAAGTTTCTCCCTCCATTAAGGAGACATTTAGGGCCCCTTGGAACTCCTTCCCTTGATGCTAAACCCTTGGGCCGGGAGATGGGCTTTCTGGAAGGGAAGTCCTTTGGTGAAAGACCAATCGGAGGGCTAAGGACAAAGACAAGCAATGGCAAATTCCAGGACCCAAACTCAAGGTAAATCGTTGCGTTTTAAACATTGGACATTTAAGCCGATCCCATCCATCATTCAGGGAGGCTTTCGGGCCAAAGTTTGTTTTCTGGCATTTCTGAAACCTATCTACATAGGTTTCCAAGTCTTTAGTGACTTGCTTCTCAATGCGAGGATAGCATTTACGCTTGTACCCCTCTTCCAGGTGGGAAAATCATGTCTCTGGGAGCAGAAGGTCTTCTAAGCCAAGACTCAGGTGTGCCGCCCCTCAAAAATACTCCTTTCAGAAGGACAAAGTTCACGGTCCTCATTTTCCACGCCTGCCCCTCACCCCCGGACTTGTGTCCTCAAGCTCTACCCCACGCTTTTCCAGTCCCCTCCATCTCCCCCCAGCTTTTTGGCAATTCCAGTCAAATCTTATTTCTGGATTTATGTTTTGAGTTCATAAACCAGCCATAAAAGATGTGAGCCCATGCTTGGCTACATCCCATCTCTGGAGTGTTTTCTCTTCTACCTTTGCCTCCCCCAGATCCTACTCATTCTTCAAGGCCTCTCTTAGGCTCCAAGAAATCTTCCCTGGACAGCCCCAAAGGTTCTCCCTGCTCACGCTTCACTGACTGCAGGCATCACCAGGTTAGCCCTTGGTGAGCACGCTCTGGCCGGGTACTCAGACTGCTCCAGGCATAATGATCTTGCCTCCTAGGCCCAAGGCTCAGCTCTTTGAAGGTGGAAGTGCTGGGGTCCGCACAGTGGTGCGCTCAGCCCTATACGTACAGCACACGCTGGGACGAGCTGACCTGCATTGGCACGCCGGCTCTGAAGTTGGAGCAGGAGGCCAGGTGAGGCGGGGAAACTGGGGACTGGCTGGGATACTTTTCTTTTCATTCCTCAGTGACTCCTCCTGATGGCCATTGACTCCCTCGCTTTCTTACTCCTGCCTTTCCCCCCACCCAGCAGCCATGGGCAGACCAAAGGGCCCGACGGAAGTGGCTTTTCTTGATAGTCATATGTCCAGATCAGGGGCATTTGGACACTCATGGGTGGATTCTGGGGGCTGATGGCCAACTGGAAAGATAACTTTAGAATCAGACAGGCGTGAGTTTGCATACTGGTGGTGCCATTACCAGCTCTGGGAGTTTGAGTACTTTACTTTCCCTCTCTGAGTTGGTCCTACCTTGGTAAATGAGGAGGGTGACTCCCACTTCACAGGTTGCTGGGAAGATTAAGTGAGGTGGAGCGTATTGAGGACCCCGAGCAGTGCTGGAGTGATGGGGGCTCAATAAATGGCAGGTATTACCTTTGGGTTTTTGTATTAACATATTCTGAGTCTTTAAGTGAGCTC
This sequence comes from Eschrichtius robustus, assembly GCF_028021215.1. NCBI lineage: Eukaryota > Metazoa > Chordata > Mammalia > Artiodactyla > Eschrichtiidae > Eschrichtius > Eschrichtius robustus. The sequence continues at coordinate 22,263,372 of NC_090829.1, read as the reverse complement.
TGCAGGCAGATGGAGCAAAGCCATCTAATTTATACTGGTAGCTAATCCAAAATTCAATACTGAGTCCCTGAGAGTGAGTCAGCTCTGAGCTAAATACTACGGGGGAGGCCAGGGACAGACACCACGTGACTGCTTGCCTTAAGAAATGTCTGGTTTTGTTTGCTGGGTGAGAGCAATTCCCATGTTTTTAAGCAGTGCATGCATTTGGTGGGTAAGTGTGGCTCATGCAGGTTGAGAGGGCTGGAGGAGCCCAGAGAAGGGAAGGACCAGTGGGGCTGGGCTAGCTGGGCAGGGCTTCTGGCACAGGAAGGATGGAGCTGGGTGGGGGAGATGCATCCCGCTCTGAGCTCCCAGCCCCCGCGGGAGGATTGTTACCTCCATGGGGTTGACCGTGATAGTAAGTGACGAGTCGTCCCAATCCATCTCGGCTTCCTTGGCAGCCTCAGACTCCTGGGTGAAGTGCTGGTGGGCGATCCGGACCCGGTACATGCCCATGGCCACGACAAACACCAGCATGCACACGGAGATGATGATGACCACCGTGGCAATGCTCGGGACCACTGCAATGAGGAAGGAATTCGCAGGACGTGGTGAGCAAGCGACTAGCTCACCCTTGGGATGGAACACGATTGAAACATCCACGTGTAGGTTAAAATCGGCCCTACACTGCGCAGTTGGAGAGCTCTGGGTCAGAACCTTACTCTGTCTGGGCTTCACTTTTTTCATCTATATAGTAGACTTCATCATTCCTATCCCACGGGTACTTGTGAGGAGCAAATGAAATCATCTATGTGAATTTCCACAGCGGCACATAGTAGGTGCTCAATAAGTGCACATTCTCTTTGATCTCCTGCTTTTTCCATCAAAGTATAGGGCAGCCCCCTTCCCCTCCCCCCGAGAGCTAGAAACTGTGGAGTTCAGTCGGGACAGACAGAAGTGCCCGCCAGATAGGAAGACAATATGGAAGGTACTGGAACAGAAGTAAGGGTGGGAGACTTTGCAATATGGTGCATACGTGTGTGTGAGCATGTGTGAGGGGCTCAGGGAAGGCTACATACAGCATGTAGCTTTGAGTTGAGTCTAAAAGGACTTGCAAAATTTTACCCCAGCCCTTTGTAGAACATCTACTATTATACATTTCTTATAACTTCTTGTGTACTTGACCTGCTCCCTCCTGAGGCCGTGAGTGCCTCAGAGCCAGGCCCATAGCTCCTCCACGGCTGGGCACCTCCTTCAGTTCTGGGCACCTCTGGCTGCTGCACCCTAACTGTCTGTTGAGTGGACGGTCTTGAGTCACAGTCAGCACCTGGTGTCCTGAGGTCCCTCCTCCCAGGTGACCTACCTGAACTGCGCTGGATGCTAGTCTGGGACTCCGGGTGGTGGACAGACTGGAGGAAGGGCGGCTGCACGATGAGGTGGTTGACGTGCTCCTTGTCTGAGACTCTGACCTCATGGAGGACGCTGACCTGAGAAGAGCAGGGAGAGATGCTGTGGACCGGGAGTGGCTGGTGAACCAGTGGCTCCATTTCTCCCGAATAAACGAAGTGAATGAATGGGCGGGCCGGGGCTTCCCTCACAACTGCAGGACTCACTCACCTCCAAGTTGAACTCGTTGCTGGTGTAGCGCCCATTGAGTTCCGAGCACTTGATCCTGAACCTCCGGGCCTCCAGGGCAGCTGGACGCCAGTTGCGGTAGCGGATGTGACGTAGCACCTGCTCATAGCAGCTCATGGAGCCCACACCTGTGTCAAGAGACCACACCTGTCATAAGAAGGTAGAAGAGGGGCTGGGGAGACAGGCTGCAGCTGCTGGCAGTGTGGGTCTCCTGAAGTCGGTGAGGGTAAGAGCTCAGGGTGTTTAGGGGCAGACAATGTGCCAGTGCAGACATTCTAAGGAGCCAATTAAACTGAAGCACAGAATTTCCACCTAGATTGGGCTCTGACCAGAATGTTTGGCCTCAATCTGCCAAATGTTGCTGTAATACTTGCTGAGATCAAACATGATAAGAGCAGGCACCCGCTTAGTTTCTACAGATTTCCCCAGGAGTGGAACGGGAGCCAAGTCCCCAGGACACTGGAGTAGCTCTCCAAAGGAGGGGCTAGAAGTCCACGCTTTGAGGTCAAGAGTTCCCTCCTGACCCACCTCCACAGGAGGTGGAGCTGCCATCACACTCATGACTCCCTGGACAAGGCCACTGAGAAGGGACCACTGGGTGCAGGACTGAGCACGGCCTTACCGTAGATGGAGTAGCCGGCCGTGGAGTTGGTGGCGTCCAGGTGTCGCTGGTGGAGCTCACTGTGGTTGAGCTCCAAGCACTCCTGTTTGGGGTCCAAGTCCCCTCCCAGCACTAAAATGTCACAGAAATCTAAGTTGTGAAGCATTTCTTCAAAAACTGCTGATTTGGGGGCTGTGGGAAGACAGACACGTGGAAAACACAAGAGTGAGGACAGCTCAGATCATGGCCCTGACACTTCCTCCTCCTCCTCCGTGACTGAACCCCAGGTTCAGGCTGGGTCAGGAGGAGAGTCTGGGCGATCCCAAATATCACCTCCACTGCTCGGACGGATGTCCAGGCAGCCCTTGAGGCTGGGCGACACGAATTTATGTGAAGAGCGTGAACACAACAGTCAAAAGATGTGAATTTGAATACCAGCGCTGCTCCTGAGAAGCCGTATAGTATTAGAGAAACCACCTACCCCTCAATTTCCTTATCTGTGAAGAGGGTAAGGGCATTGAGAGGATTGAAAACAATGTGTGGCACAGGATAGATGCTCAAGAAGGATTGGTTTCCTTTGGGACCAGAGATGAGTGCCCCTCCACCAGGCTCTCATAGCTTTTCCCGCGTGGTCATGGTGTGTGTCTCTGTCTCTCCCAGCAGACTCTGAGCTTCGCACGGGCAGAAGCGCTTGGCGTGACTAACTCTTCAGTATCTGAGGGGCTGGCGTGGAGCAGTATGACGACACATTGCTCAAGTGCAGCTGCACTGGTGATATAATTAGATAAGTAAATTGGTTAGTCTTGTTGGCAAGCTGTTGCATCCCTTGGTAAAGTTCCTGGGGGAAGGGTAGGCTGAGACATGCCATCCTCTTCTCCAGGGTGGGCAAGGTGTGGAAGTAAGTGGTGGGCTCCTGCTCCCAGAGTTTTTGCCTTTGTGGCACCAACCCTGCCATTTACAGAGGACACCCCTCCCCTTGCCCGTTTATGGAAGCCTGGTCCTAAGGCTGGAGACTAGCCAGTCTGGTCCCTCTTCTTCACTGCAGTGTGGCGCTGACCTGGAGGTGCCTGCTTCCTACCCCCAGCCTCCAGGGGTGGCCTTTAGTGTGGAGTTGGGAGCACTTTCTCCATCACTAGAACTGTTGAATGTCATTGTCGTCTGTGGACTTTATCCTGGCATCTGTCCCAGGCCCCGGCAACATGGCAGTCAGCAGACCCATCTTTCCAACCCTTGTTCCTGTCTTTCTGGTTCCTGGACAGCCTAGCTGTCCTTGCCTGATACTATGACCCCACGTTTCCCAGAGGAGTGTCTGAGTATTTGAATGCTGGACAGGTTGGCAGTCCTAAATGAAAATCCTACTTTAAAATAAAAGTGATTAGTAGTTATGGAGTCCTCGCTATACGCTAGGCACAGTGCAAAGGAAATCCTAACAGACAGACACTAGAGGGGGTACTATTACTATTCCCATTTCACTGATGGGGGAATGGACAGTCCATGGGGTGGGGTGGGGTGGATTGCCTGGGGTCACACAGACAACAGGGGAGGAGCTGGATGGCAACCACGACTTTCTGATCCCACACTTGGTGAAAGTCTCAACCTCTGGGCCGGTGGTCTTCGAATATTTTTGATCTTGCGGGCTTTTATTGAAAAATCTGTGAACTAGAGATCATTTAAATAAGTATATTTACTCATTAAGCAGACTGGTGTATTTTGTGCATGATAAAACATTTATGAAAACAAATTTTAAAAGGATTCACAAAAGGTGAGAGAGCTATTTTAAATAATTATTTTATTTTGTTTAATTTTTAAAGGATACCAGAAACATTTTTTGCTCTCAATGGATATATGTTGTTATAAATAATTTCGTACACTTACTTTTTAAATGCTTGCCAATCTCAATGACTTCGTGTAGCGTTGGCAAAATCTAAAAGCACATTAATATACACTTAACGAAGTCTGTCATTAATAATGGTACACGTATATCTCTCTTTCAAATGGCCTGTGGTTTCTGGGTTTTCTTGGGAGCCGTACTCTTGTCAGGTCAGGTTGGGTCATCCTGGCTCCTATGACCCAACTGCTGACTGATTGCTCACCCTAGGTAGGGGCCGTGTTCACCCCACCATTTTCTCTCGTTCTCTTGCGCTTGCATATGGACAAGGTCTTCCATCAGTTTCCCTGATTCCCACTGTGCTGAAGGGACTGTACTGGGCTCAGGGACTTACCGGCAAATCAATAAGTTGGGCTCTGGAGGAGATCCTTGTCTGGTTTAATAAACAGATAATCACCACCGAGGGCTCGCCAGTGTGTGTGAGAGAGAGTGCTAGTGGCTGGAAGCGTACAGAGTGGTTGGGCGTGTACAGTACCAGCCTGGGGTCAGGGTGGTGGGGTCTTCTGGAAGAGGGGTTGAAGGTAGAGATTTTTGTCAGCAATAATGGGGAACGGGACAGAGAGGGACCTTCCAGACCAAAGGTAGAGAGTGAGTAGACATGTAAGCTAACACAGAGGGAGAGAGGGGTGTGGTGTCATTGGTACTGAAACAGCACAAAGAGTGAGTCGATGAGGGCAGAAGATAGTGGTGGAGAGGGTCACGGGTGGCAGATGCCATTAGCCTGCTTGTTTACGGCACCCATAATAATGATTATTCTTACAACGATATAAGTGAAATTTAAAAAGTACTAACAATAGCTCTCGGGCACTTGGCTATGCAGTCTGCATGCACCTCTCATAAACAGAAGGTGAGATGTGGACCCAGATAATTGCTTGTCCCTGCATTGCCTATAGGCTGATGTCAGGCCTCGGGAATCCAGATACTCTCAGCTACGGCCTGCAGCGACCGCAGTCGGAGGCCCTTCCTTCTCCTGTCTGATATTAGCCACAGATGAGGGCAAGAGGGAAGATCACACGACCTAATGCATCTTGGAGTGTAACTGCGAAACGGTCCTGCCCAGACAGGTGGTATAACACCATCTATTTTTGTGAGCTAAGAAGGGCTGTCTTGCCAGGCATCCCATTTGCTGGGGACCAGCGTGGTTTAAGGCAGTGGGTAGTTAGGATTATTATAGAAGCAGCCCTTTGGGAACTCAGGCCCACTGGCACTAGCACATCGTTAGCAGCTGCTTTGGGAGGGGGAGGGGGAGAGGGAGAGTTGAAAACATTCTTTTGGAGGAGGCAGCAAAGGATGGTTCTCAAACTCGTATTCCCCCCGTAGATCTGGGCCCCAGGTTTTCCTGCCTTCCTTCCATATCCTTCCATCCCTCTCCCCCCACCAGCCGAATATTATGTATCTTCAGTGCAACTCAGTGTTTCTTCCTGGCAGACAATTCAAATTACTTTTACCGAACAGCCCTCCCAACAATGAAACTGTTAGAAAAAGCAACTGGAAAGTTCCCTGAGAGTTGAGAGTGATATTGCTGAAGGAGACTTTTACGGGGTATATATTAAGATGCAGCTCTATTTTTTTCTTCATGCTTCTTTAACTTCTCTTCTCATTACCAAAATAATACACGTGTACTACAGAACATTTTGCAGTTGTAGAGAAGTGAAGGGGAGCAGAAACAAATTGGCTCTTTTTCTGCTTCTCAGAGAATATCACTGTTAGCATTAGGTGTGTTTCCTTCTGGGCATTTTTCTACATATTTTTTTTCTTGACAGAGTTGCGATCACTCTACACGTAGCTACTCTGTAATTTGCATCTTGCTTTTTTTTTTAACTTACTGTTTGGCATAAGTGCCTTCCCTCCAACATCATACCTCTTCTATGGGGGTACCACAATATGCTAAGCCATTCATTCCTCTCTGTTATTTATCTGCATTGTTTCCAGGCTTTTTTGTTCCGTTATCATAAATTACCCCGCTATGATGAACAATACCTCAGTTGTCCTGAAGTGTGATTGACGAGAATCATACTTTACGTGAGAATTTAAGGTTCCACCCACCCCAACCCAGTGTGCGCCTGTACCTGTGGTCTTCAAGTCACCGGGGTCCTCGGCTTTGGCGAAGGCGCTCACAATCTTGATGTCGGGGAAGAGGGTCACCCCTTTGGCGCTTTCAAACTGGGCAGTGGGTCTCCAGAAGCGGTCCGTACCATGGAGGGTGATCTGGGGCTCGACGGCCTGCAACACCATCACGTAGGCGTCCACGTCGGGGAGGCTGATACACACATCTTCTCCAAAGCACCTGGGAAAACAGCAGTCACGGCAACTGAAGAGCAAACCCTGGAATCATCCGGCCACGGACAAAGCTACATACAGCCACCTCTAGTCCTCGACGAGACATCCTGACTGCCCGAGAGCCTCTGAGGATGTCAACAGACATTCAGATTCAAAGCCACATTTTAGTTAAAACTACTAGCAATCTAGGGACTTGAAAAGATTAGCTCCCGGGTGAAATAGGAATTTTCTATACCAGCAACAAGTAACCATTAGACCTTTAATTATCCTTTAACAAAGCAATCAATGGCAACATTAATTAGACAGCAACTGCTTGTTATGTGCATAAGGATTTGGTAAATAAATTGTTGTCTCGCTGGTTAGTTACAGCCATCTTACTGAGTGAGACCCCAGGGCTAAACTCTCCTGCCTGCCGGAACAGCGTATATGTTCTCTCTCTACAAGGATATCACACAAGTGCGGTGCCTCTTCCAGATGTGCCAGCAGACTGCTATTGTAATCATACTACTTCTTCCTGATACACTGCCACAAAAATATCTGGGAGCCAGAGTGGTGTGACAACAAGAGCAAAGCCTCGGAAGTGAGACAGGCAAGGGTCCGTGCCTGGCTCTGCCACTCCTGGGCTGGGAGGCTCTGGGCAAGGAGCACGACTCCTGTGAACCTCAGTCTCTTCATCTATACAGTGGGGATGAATAATTAATTACCTTATAGTAGTAAGGCTTAAATGCAGATGACATGTAGATAGGAAGCTGCCCAAGAGCCTGCATCATGGTTGGAGCTCAGTAAATGTTGACAGATCTGACAGTGTCATCAGACCTCATCAGGCATGTGTGTCACTGGCACTCTCTGCTGATCATCTAGACCAAAGACCTAAGCTAAAATGGAGAACCCCAGGGTCTAGAGAGATGCTCTGGGAATGATGGGTGGACACCAGCTGGTGGCAGCCATCAACTTGCATCCCTTGGCAAAGTTCCTGGGGGAAGGGTAGGCTGAGACACTCCAACTTCTCCAGGGTGGGCAAGGTGTGGAAGTAAGTGGTGGGCTCCTGCTCCCAGATTTTTTGCCTTTGTGGCACCAACCCTGCCATTTACAGAGGACACCCCTCCCCTTGCCCGTTTATGGAAAACTGGTCCTAGGGCTGGAGACTAGCCCGTCTGGTCCCTCTTCTTCACTGCAGTGTGGCGCTGACCTGGAGGTGCCTGCTTCCTACCCCCAGCCTCCAGGGGTGGCCTTTAGTGTGGAGGTGGGAGCACTTTCTCCATCACTAGAACTGTTGAATGTAATTGCCGTCTGTGGACTTCATCCTAGCGTCTGTCCCAGGCCCCGGCAACATGGCAGTCAGCAGACCCATCTTTCCAACCCTTGTTCCTGTCTTTCTGGTTCCTTCTTCTGGCTCCAGGTGCCAGGTGACTCCCTTTCTGCTTCTCAGTTTTTCTGGGGTCCCCTTCCTAGCTGCCCTCCCAAGCAGCTGTTTGGCTGAGAAATGATTTGATAGGCCAGTAAGGGTGTTATTTAAAGGTCACAGTGATAGTCTCATCTCCTTAATTTAACTCTGATCCCTGGGGACAAGAACCATGCCTTTCCTTTCTCTTGCATACTCATGGTATTTAGGAGCTCTATCAAGGCTAGGTTGGTTAATTTAATTCAATTAATAAACATTTGTTGAGCATGATACTATACACAGAAAAATCCTAAAGATGCTACCAAAATCTATTAGAACTAATAAATGAATTCAGTAAGTTGCAAGATACAAAATTAATATACAGAAATCTGTTGCGTTTCTGTACACTGACAACAACCTATCAGAAAAAGAAATTAAAAAACAATCCCATTTACAATTGCATCAAAAAGAATAAAATACCTAGGGATAAATCTAACCAAGGAGGTAGAAGACCTCTACTCAGAAAACTACAAGACATTGATGAAAGAAATTAAAGACATTACAAACAAATGGAAAGATATACCATGCTCATGGATTGGAAGAACTAATATTATTAATATGACCATACGACCCAAGGCAATCTACAGATTCAATGCAATCTCTATTAAAATGCCAATGGTATTTTTCACCAAACTAGAATAAATAATTCTAAAATTTGTTTAAAACCATAAAAGATCTCAAATAGCCAAAACAATCTTGAGAAAGAAGGGCAAAGCTGAAGGTATCACACTCCTGACTTCAGACTATGCTACCAAGCTAGAGTAATCCAAACAGTATGGTATTGGCGCAAAAACAGACACATAAATCGATGGAACAGAATAGAGAGCTCAGAACTGAACCCATGCATATATGGTCAATTAATCAATGATAAAGGAGGCAAGAATATAAAATGAGGAAAAGACAGCTTCTTCAATAACTGGTGTTGGGAAAACTGGACATCTACATGCAAAAGGATCAAACTGGACTACTTTCTCACACCATACACAAAAGTAAACTCAAAATGAGTAAGACATGAAACCATAAAACTCCTAGAAGAAAGCATAGGCAGTATGCCCTTTGACATCAGTCTTAGCAATATTTTTTTGAATCTGTTTCCTCAGGCAATGGAAGCAAAAGCAAAAATAAACACATGGGACTACATCAAACTAAAAAGCTTTTGCACAGTGAAGGAAACTATCAACAATATAAAAAGCCAGCCTGATGAATAGGAGAAGATATTTGTGAATAATCTTATATAGTGAGGGGTTAATATCCAAAATATACAAAGAATTTATACAACTCAACAGCAAAAAACAGATAACCCAATTAAAAGATGGGCAGAGGACCTGAACAGACATTTTTGCAAAGAAGACATACAGATGGCCAACAGACACATGAAAAGATGTTCAACATCACTAATCATCAGGGAAATGTGAATCAAAACCACAATGAGGTACTACCTCACCTCTATCAGAATGGCTAATATCAAAAATAAAATAAATAAAAAGTGTTGGCGAGCATGTAGAGAAAAGGGAACCTCTAAACACTATTGGTGGGAATGTAAATTTGTGCCGCCACTATGGAAAAGAGTATGGAGGTTCCCCCCCAAAACTAAAAATAGAACTGGCATATAATCCAGCAATTTCACTTCTGGGTATTTACCTGAAGAAAATAAAAATGGTAATTTGATAAGATATATGCACACTAATGTTCATTGCAGCATTATTTACATTAACCAAGATATGGAAGCAACCTAACTGTCCAAGGATAGATGGATGGATAAAGAAGATGTGGTTTTATATATTTATGGTGTGTGTATATATGTATATATATATGTATATATATATAGTATATATATATTCATGATATATATTTGTAATATAGTATATATTTAACATATATTAATATTATAATAATAATAAATGATGTATATATATATATATATATATATATATACACACAATGAAATATTACTAAGTCATGAGAAAAAAAAATAAAATCTTGCAATTGGCAACAACACGAATAGATCTAGAGGGTGTTATGCTACGTGAAATAAGTCAGACAGAGAAAGACCGTATGGTTTCACTTATATGTGGAATCTAAAAAACAAAACAAAAACAAGCTCATAGATTCAGAGAACAGATGGTTGCCAGAAGGGAGGGGGTTGGGGGTGGGGTGAAATAGGTGAAGGAGATTAAGAGGTACGCACCTCCAGTTATAAAATAAAAAATCCACAGGGATGTAACATACAGCATAAGGAATATGGTCAATAACATTGTAATAACTCTGTATAGGGACATATGGTTACCAGACTTATCATAGTGATCATTTCATAGTGTATGTAAATATCAGATCACTAAGCAGTACACCTGAAACTAACAAAACATTGTATGCCAACTATATTTCACTTAAAAAAAAACAACAAAAAGAGAACACAGATCCATTGGGGTGTCCTCATAGGGAGAGCAGAGAAGCTGCCAATAGTTGAAGAGAGGTGAATCCTGTTTTGCGAGAGAACATTCCCAGGGACCATCCCTGATGCCTTGGCTGAGCCCCAGGCTGCCCGGCGTCCACTCACTGGACCTTGGAAGAGACTTTCAGGCGCCGCACACCCGCGGTTGGGAACTGCCTGGAGTTGATGTAGGAGACCTTCTGGAGGGCACGGTTGATGTTCCCAATGTCATCACCTTCCATCACCAGGACAGACTGCGAGGGGTTGAAATGATACTGGAAGACAGAAAGCAGTATCACAGGAGAGAATGATCAACCATGTACCCAGTCTCACAGAGACCCTCCATCTCCATGCAAAGGCCACTAAGGCCCGCACAGGCATCTCCAGAGCAACTGCAAGTGCAGGAGCTGTGTGCACAGGTAACTGTTTTAACCCCTCAAGCAATCCCTGCTGCCCTCTGGTGGGCTTCGGGACCCTCCTCTGTAAGATTCCCCGCGGATTATAAACTCCTGGTAATACCACCGAGAGCCACAGGATGAATTCTGAAATCCCAGACACAGTGCTCTTGGGGCCCAGCCTTTGGTGGGCTCATGCTCTGGGCTACTATGGGGTCCTTCCCAGAAACTTTCAGCTCTTGGACTGCCACCCCCTCAGCTCATAGCCCGGAAACCTGGGGCTTTTGTTCCTTTTGCTGTCTTGACTTTGGCCTTGAACTGCTCCCCCATTCACCCTGCACTCCACCTCCTGACCCATGTCCCATCTTTTTAGTTTCCAACCTTAGAGTTCATTTTTAAGTTAATGGCCTTCCTTCTCTCTTAGATCTGATTCTTGGTCTTGCCTTCTAGGTGCTAAACTCTGGTTTCCCATGAGTTTTAATCACTTGCTGTTTACACGCCTGCCAGCTGCCCTAGGTTTGTTATCTATCTATCCTATCCTGGGTCCCTGGTATCCCACGCTGGGTGAAGGCCCAGGGGGTACGGTGCTCCCCACTGAGTCACTTGGGTCCTCAAACCAGTTAAAGTAGATCCAGACTTGTCTCTTCCGTGGTGTTCCCAGCAGTTACTCTTCTTTGAATGGAGCATGGAGAACTGCTTTTGTACTGATCTGAGTTACTGACCTTGACACGCTTCTGAGTAAGAATTATTAGGAACTGCTATCAATAATATGTCAGGAACTTATCTGTGGATTCAGATTATGTATCCAATATTCATGTCATAGGAAAGAGAGACATGGATATACTTTTATGTGGCTACTTGCCAACAATTATTTATATTTTTGAATAGATAATATCTCCACATAGTTCAAATATATATATGTGCTACATGAAAGTGTCCATCTTATTCTTATCTCCTATCCAACCAGTTTCCTCAACCTTATCCCACAGGTGATCGCTGTTCCATTAATTTCTTAGTGACAAATTGCATTATTGTTCATAATTGTCGTTTCCCCTCCCAGTGAGAGGCTTATACAAGCCTGTCAACAGGCTTGATCATGTGATTTACGGTACTCTTCCATACAGGATATACATTTTTGTCCTGTTGCACTCAATAGTGGTCATGTGACTTGATTGGCCAACAAAAAGTGGGCAGAAGTATTGTTTGGTTCACACCCGGGTGGTAGATTTAACAGCCAGTTAATTCATGGTGCCATGTCCCTCTCCCTCTGCCATGAAATCTGCAAAGTTCCCTAATGGTCTATCAGCCTGGCTCTCACAGTGAGGGGGGCAGAGCTGCAGCCAGTCTTTAATGGACATGAAGTGCACACAATAAAAAAAAAATTGCTGTATAATTCACTGAAATTTTAGTCACTTGTTACTGCAGCATAACCTAGCATATCCTGACAGTTATACTTAAGCATTTCATGAATATATAATCAATGAATATAGATTCCCCTTTTTCTCCTTTCTCACACCAAAGGTAGCTTGTTACATACTATACTGTACTTTGCTTTTTTCTCTTAGCGTTTGTCTTGGAGATCTTTTATTTTTTTTAAAGTTGTATAATATTATTTAATATTAAATAATTTATTTAACCAGTCTCCTAATATGAACATTGGGTTATTTCCAGTCTTATACTAATAATGACACAATGAATAATCTTATATATATAACATTTCCTAAGTGTGTAAATATAGCTGTAGAATAAATCCCTACAAGGGAAATTGCTAGCTTAAAGAGTATATGCAGTTTAAATTTTGACAAATGTTGCAAATTTTCCATTGCTAGGGATTATACCAATATGCTCTCCCTCTCACAGCGTGTGAGAATGTTCTTTCAAAACCTCAACAACAGAGCATGCTGTCAAACTTGGGACTTTTGCCAATCTGATAGGTGATAAATACTATCTCAGTGTAGTTTTATTTTGCATTACTCTTCCATGAAGTAGATTGAGTATGTTTTCAAGCTTTTAAGGGAAAATCTATCTATATTAGCTTTTCCCTGATATGACTCGGATGTCTTTACAAGAGTTCCTGTTCTGTGTCCGGATCCTATCAGGAGGTAGTTATCTCACGAGTACTGTGGTGCCATTGTGTCGCATAGTAAGTCCCTTGCATTGTGACCCCCAGCCAACTGATAGTTCAATCTTTGTCTCTTTCAACTATCATGTGAGTGTTTCATTGTTACCTCCTCCTTGAAGCCTCCCCAGCTTCCCTCACTTAGGTCCCCACTGAGCTCCTCAGTGGGCTATAGTGCTATGAAATGGTAGTGTAATTATTATAGTGCAGTGACCACGAGCTCACTGAGGACAGGGGCTCCGACTGTTATCCCCGAATCTCAGAACCTTGTCCTAGTGCCCCAGAAGTCCCTGTTAGATGAATGAGTGAATGGTCCCCCGCTGCCCTCACTGTTCTTCTTTCCCTATGATCCAGTTTCCTCCTGTCCTCAAAGCCCTGAGCAGGGTCTCTCTGAGCTGCGACGTCTGGTCACAAGCACTGTTCCCTTTGCTGGATTCAGGAGCCCCTGGGCATATGCACAGGTGACGCTACAGTCAGCCTCTTGTTGGTCTCTCTCTTGCTGGGGCTGACTCACTAGCTTAGCGTGCTCAGCCGTGGACATGCCACACGCTGGTGAATCATCAATAGTTCTGAGTGTTTTACAGATCATCCATTTCTCATTTGAGCAGATTGAAAGTCATTCTTCTAAATATACCACTTAAGTTTCCATGTATTTTGCGCTCTCCCCGTCCCTGCCAACCCCTGCTGTAGCAGTCTTTTGGTGCTTTTGCTGTCTGTCTGTCTGTCTGTTTGCCCCCCGCAGCAGACTGTGAGCACCTCGAGGGCAAGGTCCACTGACTTTTTTCAGCATCCAGAGGGTCCAGTACACGACAAGCATGAGACAAGATGATGCCCCCTGCAGAGAAGGCCAATCTCCGAGCCGTGCACGAGGTCTGAACAGGAAAATCAAGCAATTCATCCAGAAGGATGGACTGGGCAGCAACCCGTGGCATCAGCAGAGGGCACTCCCACTGAAGCCTCCTAGGGAGAGGACGGGTTAGGGAATGTGTTGGATCTCTAGTGAATACCCAAGTCTGGCTGCCAGAGCATCCCAAAGACTGCCACAGGGCTTGAGGTGGGCACTGGCTAGCCATTAACACGGTTCTTGCAGGATCAATTAAGTCCTCCACTAGAATAGGTTTTGCTTGTATGTTTGTGTTGTCTTTCGTGGCATGACTGAGGGTCGGTCTCTGGTTTTGCGGGACACAGGGTGGTATTGGCATTTCCACAGGGGCAGGAGATGGCTTACTGGGGACCTAGCAAAAGGTGACAGCACTCACTTTCCCTGGAAAGCTGGTCTGTAGCCACAGTGGTTCCTTTCTTTGAACCAAGAAGCAGTTAGACAGATGGTCTTAGCAGAATGGTCAGCTGTCCTGGGGGGTCAGGCTGGGACATCGGTGAAGTCCCTGCCAAAAGCCCTGGCCTGTTCTTCGAGGAAAGGCTGGCCGTGGCCCTCCAGGCACCTTGCCCTCCCTGCCAGCTCCTCTGGGCTGGGACAGATGAAGATTCCCTGCAATAGAGGCTCTTCTGTTGCAACTGTCACCCAGGCTTACTTTTCAAAAGAAGCTGGGGCATCAGCAATGCCAAGTGCAAGGTCAGCCCAGCAGGAGAAGGGAACTGTGATTTGTTGAGAGCCTAGATATCAGGTTTTCTAGGGGAGATCTGTATCTATATCATCTATATCTATATATCTCATCTGTATGTGTATTTTTGCTAATCTGATATATAAATATATGTAAGGATATATAAAATATATATATGTTATTCAATTCTTACATCACTACAAAATAATACTAAGTCCATTTTACACATGAGGAAATTGGGGCTTAAAGGATTAAAATACCTTGCCCAAGGTCACCCAGGTCATGAATATCCGTACTGTGCTTTGAACCTAGGAGGGTTTTGTCCCAAAGTTCTTGCTCTTTCCCCCTCTTCCACACTAGAGATGACAATTTGGCAGGGATGACGCTATGAAAATCAGAAGTGTGCATTCTTCAGGAATGTGGCGATTCCACAGTGTCTCTTATGGATACATAACAGCAACCACTTGGATCATGTGATGACTCCAGACATGCTGGAGAAATAGATGGAAATATGCATGATCCAGGGGAAAACAAGTGAGAAGAGGAACCCATGTGGGACCCTGTGAGTAGACGGGATGTTTCCTTAATCATGGCAGGCCCTCACTTTTTTGGACTAGCCAGAGGGGAGGGAGGAGGCCAGGAGCCAGTAGAGAAAATACTAGTCATTATTCAAAAAAGAAGTGAGGGATGAAGGAGGAAAGGCAGGTAGGAAGCAGTTTTAATAATTTTCAAGTATGCCTTCTACTCTGAGTCGTGTGGCGGAAAGAGCCTAGACTTATTTTGGCCAAGTCCCTGAGCCCCAACCTCCTTACTTCTGAAATGGGGTCATAATATTTAATTTGTTGTGAGGAGTAGGGATAATGAGCTTAAAATAGCCCCCAGTGGATGCGCCGTAACATGGCGTGTGTTATCATTAACTTCTCATACGGTGAACTAGTTCTTGCCCGCCGCGCCCTAAGGATGGGAAAGGATCATTTGCAGTGACTGGTTCTGAGCAGGTGGTATTCTAAAGAGTCAGATGTGCCTCCTCCACTCCCCACGGCTCTGGGTGCCACTTCATTTAGCACTTCCTCTTTCACAGGCTAGGACCGCTATGTAGGAATTGCTATGGTTCTTAATTTATAGTTCTAAGAATGTGTGGCTTTTAAGTCCAGCATCTTTGGTTTATTTGTTCTGTGGTGCTTGGAATCCTGCAACTGTGGCCCCATGGGATGGTCCAGAGCAGAGAAGATCCACTCAGAGGCAGGGAGCAAATCCAGAAATCAGAGAGGGGACAGATTCTGGATCTGTTGGAGGACAGATTTCACTGGCTTGACAAAACACTGAGAGAATAATACAAACAGTAGACCAAGGATCAAACCCCAGGCTCTGCCTGTGAGGATATCTGTATGAAATGCGCCATGAGGGGCTTGCCTGGGCCAGCTGCCATGAAATTGACAGGTGGAATGCTGGCCTTTGCAGCACAGGAGGTCTTGTGAGTTTCATTCAGACAGGTGATTAGCTATCGAGAGCACCTGTGTGTATGTGTTTCATGCATATTAAACAATGTTCTGGAAAGTCATTCATGCTTTACCCTGCCTGTGTACTCCTCCCACCTTCCCCCTCTGACCAGGGCTCCAGGGTGAGCATTCTGAACCCCACGCCTGTCCAGATCATGCTTCCTTGCGTGGAGCCCTTCAATGTTTGCTTGTTGCCAACAGAAAAAATAGTAAACACCAGACATTAACGAGGTCTCATGACCTGGCCTCTGCCTACCTCTCTGGTCCCACTTTCTAGCTTTCCTCCTGCAATTTGGGCACTTGTAACACTGGCTTTCTGCCTAGAGTGACCGGCCTGCCCTCTCCCCTACCACCCACTGCCTGCCTTTTTCCTGGTTGGCTCTTACCCATCCTAAACAATACGCTCAGACTTCACCTCCTCCAAGAGCCTTCCCTCACCGCTGTTGCTCCAGGTTCTGAAGCTCTGGAGGAGAACTGCCTGCGATCACATTCTGGCTCTGCTCCTGACTCACTCTGGGATCCTTGGCAACTTTCTTTCCCTTCCAGGCCTTCCATTCCTCATGTGCAAAATGGGAAGATTCATGGTACATTTATCATAGGTTGTTCTGGGGCTTAAGTCAGTTAAACCCATAAAGGTTTTAGAACGGTGCCTGGTACCCAGGAGACCCTCAGTAAATGTCAGCGCTCGTAATCACTGGAGCACTGGATTACAGGTGTCTGCTTGGGCCACTGAGTGTCCCAAAGACAATAATCTTGGAACATTCATTTTCGTGTCCCTCTCCCCAGCCCAGAACCAAATGATACGGGTGTCCGCGGAATGTTTGCTGAAGTGACTGCAACGTGAAGTCGAGGCATGATTTGCCCAGATCACTGGTTCCTCCAAGGCCAGCCCAAGTCAGAGCCTCACAAGCAGTCGGCCACTGAGAGCGTAAATGAGAGGGCCCTCTGTTGGAGGGGTGACCCCTGTCCAGGAGAGGCAGGCCTGGGGTGGGGAGGCCGGGCAGCTCCATGGGCAGTGCTGAGTGGGGACGGATGGGAGGTGGTGGGAAACCTCTGTCCTGGTCACTCCCTCCTTGGGAAACTTTCACAGCCGCTGGGGCCTCATGGGGCTGTCCTGTGTCCCTGGAGACAGAGGGTGGGCCGCCCTCACTCCCAGAGAGGAGGCCAAGGGGCTGCCTGCTGTCACTGGGGTCCGCTATGACGGAGCGGGGCTGTGATGATGTTTACCCTCTTCTTCGCTCAGGACCCCGAGGCCTGATGTGGGCGGGCGCTCCTCGGTCCAGGTGAGGCCAGATCTATCCCTGTCCATCGTGGGTGGGGAGGTGCTCGATGAGGACAGTCAGCCACATCCTGCCCCCCTCAGGAGGAGCTTTTCTCAAAATGCAGCTTGGATTCCCTTGGATCACTTGAAGAGTTTTATTTTGTGTGGATGACAAAATCGTGAATCTGTTCATATTCCCTCTGGCAGCCAGATATTGCCTGGAGCCCAATCTGGGCCTCAACTTAACAACATCAGACCCAGTGACCTCTGCATCTGCTTTCTAATTCCACCCACCCCGGTGTGACCTTCCTTTGTAATTAGTAGTTTCCATGGTCCAAACTTTTAATCCTACTTTTCTGTATTTCTGAAAGTTATGCTTGCATGCTCCTTCAGTTCCTTTGGGCAAATAGACAACAAAGCAACCCACCAACCCAGGAAACAATGAAACATAACAACTCCCTCCAGGTAGACATTGAACTTGTGCCTGCTTTTGTGCACTGAACTGATCACACTCGCAGGCTTCATCTAGGAATTTCAGAAGACGGCGTAGAGTCTGTCGTGCAGTCATGGTCCCGAATCTCCCTGCTGTGGCAGCACCTTTGCCGTGGTACCAGCTCAGTGTGACGTGGCAGGAAATGACTCTGCTTCCAGGATTGCACTGGTGTTTAGCAGCCTTTGCCTCACAAAGCACTGTCTCACCGGGCGCGATGCTGGCTCCTTCCTTACCTTTATTCCTTGGCCCAGGCTTTCCAGGGAATTGATATCCAGCCCTTCCTTGCAGGCCTGCAGGCAGGAAATCACCTTCTGACTGTCCATTTTGCCAGGGCGGATGGTGAGACTGGCCAGGCTGCCGTGGAAGAATTGAGCAAAGCGCGGCTTGGTGACTTCTCCTCCTAAAAGAGAAAGAAGCATCGTTACTTGCCCTGCGGACACTGGGTAGGAAACGTCGCTTCAAGGCGCCATCTGGCTGGGGAGCCAAGAACACAGTGGCTGCATCCCCTAAACCCGAGCTTTTCCTTCCATGTGGTGAGCGCAGAGTTGTGAAGCCCCGAGTCTCAAGAGGATGGTATTGGCCGCCAAGACCTTGACCTTGGCATTCCTCCAGGTGCACCTATTTAGGAATCTGGAATTCCTGAATTTAAAACATTTACTTTCAGAGGCACGGGATGTCTTAAAAGACAGGAAGGGCCTACAGAGTAAAGGTAGGAGAGGGAGAATCTACCAGTGATGAAAGACGTGCTGTGTGCCAGGCTGTCTGCTGGGGACTTCCCCTGAGCGAGCCTGCAAAGAAGGGATGATTGTTTCCAACTGACAGATGAAGAACCCCGGGACACAGAAAGGTTGAGGGACTTGCCCCAGGACACACAGCTAAATGCTGGAGCTGGTACTCTAGTGGTGTGTGTGACTGCAGAGCTGGCATTTGCTCTCCTGTATTCATTCCACAGAGAGGCTGGCATGCGATTGAGGGGTCCTAGAAGCCCCAGGTCCCTGGGTTCTGACTCTCTCACAGTGAGTTGATTTCACATCTGCTCAGATCCAGGTTCTCTGGCATATAAGGGCTTCCTTGATTCTGTTCTACCTCTGACCTTCTTCTCGTCACCTAAGAGTTTTTTACTGTTCCCTCTACTGGTTGAGGACTGGCTGAGTCCTGTCTGAGCCCAGGTTGGCTCTTCTGCGTGTGAAATTGTTCAACGCGGCTTGTGTTCCAAAGGCAGCCTGGAAGCCACCCCTTGACATTTTTCTCCCTCGTTTCCTTAAAATAAAAGCCCCACCAAGGTCCATTGGAAGCCTCACCTCCTCCACGAGGCTCTCCCCACTGACTTCATTGAGCACCGACCCCTTCCATCCCTGCGCAGCTTATGTCAATGATCTTAGTCTTGATCTTGCACTTCTGTTTGTTCAGAGGTAGCTGCATGTACAGGAAAGATGGATCTGGGTGGAAATCCAGCTTTGCTAATTCCCTGAGGAGCTTCTATTGCCTCTCTGAGCCTCCACTTGCTTGTAGGGGACACTGCTGGGTTTTGCCTCCTGGTTCTCCTGCGCTGTCTCAGCAGTGGCCCCCATCCGTGTGCTCCATGAGAAACCTCCCTGTGAACAGCTTTCCCCAGCATCTGGAGGGCAGGTTCCTGGAAGGTTCTGCCAGAGTAACACCACAGCGATTTCTCTGCCCTGCAGTGAACCACGCTGTGTCAGCAAAGTCTGGACCTCTGCCTGGGTGGCAGAGGGCTCTCCACAGGGTGCTGTTTCTCAGCCCTAGGGAGGGTGGGTGTCCTGATAACTGCATTCCTATAGTCTTCAGAGTTCTCTCTACTTAGCAGCTAATCCTTCATTATTCTAATACGCTGTTATAGTTAATAATTTTTTATATTTCCTTGTTGAAATTACTGTGTGGTTTCTCTCTCCTGACTGGGTCCAGACTGATACACCCTCTAGGCTTGCACACATATATTTGCTCACACCCGTTCCTCTCACACTGAGATACCACCTCCAGACTGCTCAGATCAGGCAGATCCCACTGGTTCTTCAAGGCCCCTTAAGCGCCCTGCCTACCTTGCCCTCTCCCTGCTCTGAGCCTGGAACACAATAGTTCATTTTAATGCACCCTCACAGCTCAGCGTTGTTAGTTAATGTATGTGTGCTTTATGTCTTCAATAGCCTATAAGGGGTGGTTCTTGACTTCGGCTACACATTTTAATCACCTGGGGATACTTAAAAAGATAAACTGACCCTGGTGAGGGGTCCCACCCCCAGAGATTGTGACCTAACTGGTGTGGGGAGTTTTTTTAAAAATTGAAGTATAGTTGATTTACAACGTTGTGTTAGTTTCAGTTATATGGCACAGGTTCTTTTCCCCTATAAGTTATTACAAAATATTGAATATAGTATAGTTCCCTGTGCTATACAGTAGGTCCTTGTCGGTTATCTATTTTCTATATAGTAGTATGCATATGTTAATCCCAACCTTCTATTTATCCCTCAACCCTGCTCTTTCCCCTTTGGTAACCATAAGTTTGTTTTCTATGTCTGTGAATCTCTTTCTGTTTTGTAAATAAGTTCATTTGTATCTATTTTTTTTTTAGATTCCACACATAAGTGATTTTATAATATTTGTCTTTCTCTGTCTGACTTACTTCACTTAGTATGATCATCTCTAGGTCCACTCATGTTCCTGCAAAATGGCATTATTTCATTCTTTTTGATGGCTGAGTAATATTCCACTCTGTATATATACCACATCTTCTCTATCCATTCCTCTGTCTATCTCTTTCGGGTGAATCAAACATGAAGTCAAGGTTAAGGACCGTTGGGCTATACACTTCTTGAGGCCAGGCTTCTGCATACTACTTGAGTCAGCTCTCTCCTTTATGCCATCCACAGGCTTACTCTTGCCCCTCTCCATATGCTGCTAGAATTTATTGTTTAAGTCTGTCTCCTGGATGGCAGGGAATACTCATGCAGGATTCATTGTAATGAGGACAATACTGAACAGGTATTAGGGCCTGAGGGCTGCCTCAGGCACTTTGCACAAGTTGGCTCATTTATCCCTCTCAATAACATGGGCCCCTGTCCCTGTGTCATCAAGCATCTTGCACCCTGCCTGGCACACAGCAGATACTTCATAATTGTTTGCTGAATTGAAGAAGATGGTCCAGCAGAGTAGTAGACCTGTGGTGTCTCTCCAGCATCCATCTCACTCCTGTCCTCTTGCAATGGCAGCCCTGAGGTTTGGGGGGTTTACTTGAGTTCCAGGGATGGACTCTGTTTAGTCAAAGGTAATCAGGTTATTCCATCTCCATTGCTCCAGGGACTGAATGAGGCATGTACTTGGGACCCCTTGTACCTAGGTGAAGCCAATCAGCATCTGGCATCCAAAAAGCCATGGGAGTTGCTCTAGGGATAATCATAAGACCAAATTTAAGCCAGTGAGATGAGCAGAGAAATTGACTGGCAGCCTCTGGGAAAAGAGCTTCCATCTTCTCTCTAGAAAGTTTCTGGAACCTACTCTTGCTCTCTTTCCCTGGAGATCATTATGTGAAGATAGAAGGCTGAGAGCGGCTGCAGCCACCCTGCAAGCAGACCAGGGACAACCAAGGCAATTCCTGGAGGGAGCGGAGCCAGGAGAGTAGACCAGGCTGAGCGAACCCTGAGCAGACCTCCTCACTGCTTTACCACGGGGTGTCCTCAGCTGTGGCAGCCAAACGTCCATCTTTACAGCTTAAGCTGCTTTAACTCAGACCGTTGTTACTTGACACCCAGAGCATCTTCACATTGGAAGTGAAAGGAGAAGCCTCTATTGAAGTGATCAGTCCACAGATTTGGCTTTGAGGGATGACCTGAGGTGGCCATGGCTTTGGGTGTGGGGGAGCCAATGTGGGGTCTTTGGATTTAGGCCCTCAAAGCCCTCATGGATAGGGCGCTCCTCACAGCCATTAGCATGTCCCTGCCCTAGTAAAGGGACACTTCTGTTGACCTGCAGGAAGAAAGGTGTGAGCCTGGGTCTGAGTGGTAGAGCTGCCACTCTCCAAGGCATCCAGGTGGTCATCCGTTCCGCACCTTGTCCCCCACTTGGAGCAGCAGATCCAACAACAACTCTCAATTACTGGCATGAACTATGTGCCCAATGCTGTTGAATCTTCATCAAACTCTTGGGAGGTAGGTACTTATTCTTTTTATTTATTTATTTATTATTTTACATCTTTATTGAAGTATAATTGCTTTACAATGTTGTGTTAGTTTCTGCTTTATAACAAAGTGAATCAGCTCTATGTATACATGTATCCTCATATCCCCTCCCTCTTGCCTCTCCCTCCCACCCTCACTATCCCACCCCTCTAGGTGGACACAGAGCACCGAGCTGATCTCCCTGTGCTATGCGGCTGCTTCCCACTAGCTATCTATTTTACATTTGGTAGCGTATATATGTCCATGTCACTCTCTCATTTTGTCCCAGCTTATCCTTCCCCCTCCCCGTATCCTCAAGCCCATTCTCTAGTAGGTCTGCGTCTTTATTCCCGTCTTGCCCCTAGGTTCTTCATGGCCATTTTTTTGGTTTGTTTTTTAGATTCCATATATATGTGTTAGCATACGGTATTTGTTTTTCTCTTTCTGACTTACTTCACTCTGCATGACAGTCTCTAGGTCCATCCACCTCACTACAAATAACTAAATTTCATTTCTTTTTATGGCTGAGAAATATTCCATTGTATATATGTGCCACATCTTCTTTATCCATTCGTCTGTCAGTAGACACTTAGGTTGCTTCCGTGTCCTGGCTATTGTAAGTAGAGCTGCAATGAACAGTGTGATACATGACTCTTTTTGAATTATGGTTTTCTCAGGGTATATGCCCACTAGTGGGATTGCTGGGTCATATGGTAATTCTATTTTTAGTTTTTTAAGGAACCTCCATACTGTTCTCCATAGTGGCTGTATCAATTTACATTCCCACCAACAGTGCAAGAGGGTTCCCTTTTCTCCACACCCTCTCTAGCATTGATTGTTTGTAGACTTTTTGATGATGGCCATTCTGACCGGTGTGACGTGATACGTCATTGTGGTTTTGATTTGCATTTCTCTAATGATTAGTGATGTTGAGCATCCTTTCATGTGTTTGTTGGCAATCTGTATATCTTCTTTGGAGAAGTGTCTATTTAGGTCTTCCGCCCATTTTTAGATTGGGTGGTTTTTTTTTTTTTTCATATTGAGCTGCATGAGCTGCTTGTATATTTTGGAGATTAATCCTTTGTCAGTTGCTTCGTTTGCAAATATTTTCTCCCATTCTGAGGGTTGTCTTTTCTCTTGTTTATGGTTTCCTTTGCTGTGCAAAAAGCTTTTAAGTTTCATTAGGTCCCATTTGTTTATTTTTGTTTTAATTCCCATTTGTCTAGGAGGTGGGTCAAATGTATCTTGCTGTGATTCATGTCATAGGTTGTTCTGCCTATGTTTTCCTCTAAGAGTTTTTTTTGTATCTGGCTTTCCATTTAGGTCTTTAATCCATTTTGAGTTTATTTTTGTGCATGGTGTTAGGAAGTGTTCTAATTTCATTCTTTTACATGTAGCTGTCCGGTTTTCCCAGCACTACTTATTGAAGAGGCTGTCTTTTCTCCATTGTATATCCTTGCCTCCTTTGTCAAAGATAAGGTGACCATACGTGCGTGGGTTTATCTCTGGGCTTTCTATCCTGTTCCATTGATCTATATTTCTGTTTTTGTGCCAGTACCATGCTATCTTGATTACCGTAGCTTTGTATTATAATCTGAAGTTAGGGAGCCTGATTCCTCCGGTAGGTGCTTATTCTATAGTTACAGAGGAAACTTGGGCTTACAGGAGAAAGGAGCCAAGGGCACATGAACAGGAATTGGTGAAATGTGGGCTCTAGAGAGTGAGTGCATCCATCTGTGCTCAGGACCAGCTGGGCATCCTAGTGGTACTGGGCAGCCCAGTCTAGAATGCGGCTGGGAGAGAGCCGCTGTGGTCTGCCATCCAGGGCACCACAACTGCTCACTCAGCAGCTCCATCCTTAAAGACCACACTCTGTGACTCTCCTGGATGCCAAGACATCTTCCTACACAGTATTTTCATTCAGCAAATATCCATATTTCCTATTTTTGACTCAAGAATCCCAGATCTGTGATGCACTCTGTTTATTAGTAATGCAGCTCCAGGAAGGCAATTCTATTAGCATTTTGCAATAGGAGGCCAGCAGACATTGGAAATATATTTGCACTCAGAGGTGGTTGTGATGTAGGATTTTAAAAAAAATAATGGATACATTGAAAAATCGCTTTCTATTTAATATCTAGCGTGTCTGCACACACCACATGGCTCCCCTGCTAACATTTAGACATACACATGCTTGTGAATTATTTTAAGAAAAGAAAATCACCTGATTTCTAATACAAAGAACCTTCTCTAAATATTTGCAAACACAATTTTGGATTCCTGAGGTTAGATCTGCACACATTTTTAAAGTGTTTTCTGTTTGCCTAGCCTTCTGTTTGATTCAGTTGATTATAAGATGGAATTGTGTTCCCTAGGAGCTCACGTTTAGTTGGGAGAATAGACACTGGAAAAGTAAAATAAAAATATGAGTAAATTTCCAGTACAGCAGATGTTCTAAGGCAGTGCGTGATTAATTTCCAAACACGTGATTTAGACAATGTGTCCAACAGATCAGAGGGGAAATAAAATAACATACACGGTTTAGTATTAGGTCCCTAAAACATGGCAAATTCTTTCGTATACTACTTTATTTAATGCTTAAGTGGCAGGATAGTACTTTTGAGATCATAGCCTCTCTTCTTCTTTATTTTTTTCTGAAGCCACAATTTTTAATAAAAGAATTCCAAAATCAAACCTGGCCTTCTGGGCCATTATGAAGAAATATTCATCAAGTGAATAAGAATATGCCTCTCTTCTTCTGATTTCTCCCATCTTACCCTCCACTTAAACGCACCTCTGCCTTGTGATTGCCACAGGGAGGGTTGTGACGGGAGAAGAGCAGATGGGGCTTGAAGCTGAATCTCTTCCTCATTTTCATTTGTAGAATCCTAAACCTTTAGGAGGGTGGGGAAGATGTGGGTATCTTCAACATCTGGGGAAAAATAGAGGAAGAAAATCTGCCTTCCCCCAGTCTAGGAAATGATACCCCAGAGTGGCGGGTGGCAGGGAAGGGGTGGGGGGATAAGATGAAAGAGATGCAGAGTGAGGGCACCTGAGGCCCACCACCTGGGCTGAGCCCTGGAAGGGGTGTGTGATATTGGGAGGGAATGCCAGCCTGGCACATCTGGACAGATGGACCATGGATGGTTTCACAGAGAGCATGAGAAGCAGCAGAGGTATTTCTGTGCCCCTAAGTAAGGCAAGGAAATACAGAGAGCACAGATGGCCCTAAAGGACCATTAATGATTGAGGACCAAAGAGATGGGCACTATTTCAGTGGATACCTGCATGGAAAGATGACTGGAGGCCCCTTGACACCCTAGCGCCTTACACAATACAGCCCCCTGAAATCAGCTGGCACCCTAAGGAAATGGGAGAATTCCAAATTTGTCAAGGTTAAATCTCCTCCACTCAGATAGAAGTGGGGCTTGAAATGAAACTAAGATGGATGTGGAAAAACTCCTTTTTTTTTTGTGAATCCAGATTCTTACCTGCTAAACATACAACTCCTTTTACAGATGATGTTTTCAAAGCTAGGTAACTGGCCTAATGCCCTACGGGCAGAAGTTAGTGAAATTCTGATTCAAACTCAGGTCTTGCTTGCTCCCAAGCCTTTGACCTGCACGCCATACAATACATATGGCCGGGAGGGTTCAAGCAACATTTCTTGGAGGATGTCATAATTGGGGTGCTTCAGAAAGATGGGGACAGGTTGGGACTGACACAAGGCTGGGGGAGAATGTCCAATTACACTGGGTTCTGTAGACACTGAATGATTTCAGCAGCAACTCCCAACGATTTGTGTCAAGTTTGCTGGGAAACACGGTTGTCCTGAAAAATAATAGTATTTAGCAAGTGTGATTTAACGTCGCCTGTGTTATTCTGAGTCGGAGTTTGCATTGGGAATGAATTCCCACTCAGCTTTCTTTCCACTGAGAGGTGAGCCCATCAACTGTTCATGTAGCTTTAGAATCAGTCATGTTCACCTTCCTCTGAGTAAAAGATCTGTGTCGTGTGAACGTACTAAGTCTCTACGTAGCTTTAGAATCAGTCATGTTCACCTTCCTCTGAGTAAAAGATCTGTGTCATGTGAACGTACTAAGTCTCTTCCCCTTGCAAAGTGTATGCGGATGCTGCTGGTCTTTTTTTTTTTTTCTTTCCCTGCTGTTATTCCCACAGCTATTTAGTCTGAGAAACCCATGGAAAGTAGTGGGGGCCACGTTCCCTCTTGCTTGAGTTGGAGGCTGCTCTGTGCATGGTTTGTTGATGGGGACACTCCTCAATGAACACAATTTCATGGATGGTTGCATATCAATTTTGAGCAATGCAAATGGTGAGACCATCTGAAATCTTGCTTTCTCTCATTTCCTCATTTCAGTGATGGAGACACACACGGAACGCAAAGACTAAGTGAAGTGTGTAATAGACCCCCATAAGCTGCAGCTTTTAAAACTGTCCGTGCAACCCCGGGGGTTGAACTGTATTTGCAGGGACTTGTGGACAGGGACACTCTGCCATCAGGGCTGGCCATGACACATTCTTAGCAGGCTTCCTCGATCCTTTGGTTTTTATGTCTCCCTCCCTCCAGCCTTTCCAGCAAACATTTACATGGCATGTTCTAAGTGAGTGAAACATATGACTCATGGGATGACCACAAAAGTCATTACTCTGGGGTTGGGGACCTAAGTTGATGGAGTTAGAAGGGCCCTCATATATCACCCAGGATGGCCCCTCCACTCTCCAGGACCACAGAGGCAAGACACAGTCCTCAAAGACTCAGAGCAGATAAGCAGCAGTAGTGAAGGTCTGGAATTCTCTTCTGATTCCAAACTCAACCCTCCCATTAAACCATAATGCCCGATGGGCCAGTGGTTATCTTTAGCCTCAGCTTGATTTTGTCTGATCTGTGGGAAAAATGCCCAAGGAGTCTGGGTAAATGGTTTGATCCCAGATTCCAGAATCCTCTGGTCTTCCTTACCTGGCTGTGAAACACCATCTGACTTTACGTGTCCCTAGAAGCAGAGGTGGTGTAGCAGCATAATTAAGGGTGAGGGCTCTGGGTGGCATAGACCTGGGTGCAAATCCAGGCTCTAGGTGACCTTTCCCAAGGTCCTTATGTTCTCTGAGTCTTAGTTTCCTCATCTGCAAAATGGGGATAATAATCACAGCCACACCATAGGGTTGTTAAACAGAAGACAAGCCAGGGCTGAGCACAGTGCAGGAACTCAAAATTGGCCGCTAGTTCTGGTGACAGCAAGAACCAAGGGACTCTGAAATGAGATGATGTCACGTGAGTTTTCTGTCTCTTTCTTCAGTGGCCTTCTCTTGTTTTTTTCTCCCCACTCTGGTGTGCCTCTCAGAGAAGTTAAAATGACAATGTTTTTACTCTAAGACCCTTGTCAAATTTTCTAATTAATATAACTTTCAGAATAAGATTCAACGTTAAAATTGTAACTCAGTTATACTGTGTTTCCACACATGAATGCCTGAATTTTAAAGCTGATTTCATCTGTGTTGTCTTTAAACCAATATACCCTCATGTCAAATGAACTCCAGGTCCTAGAACCATCTTTTCTTGATTTTTTAATACAGGCAATGCAAAGAGACACCCTGTTAGTCATCCCTGTGTGTCAGACCATGAACCATAGGCCTTTGTCAAAACAAACTCAAAAATAGGGTATCATTCAATAAACATTAATTATTGACCTTCTCCAGGACATGAAGTAGGAGGAAAGAGAAGGGGAGGAGAATCTGTGAGAGCAGATAGTCCTTACTTTCTGCAAACTCATGCCCTAGTAGCGGGTGGAGATCTGCATTAATAACTCCAATGAGATGTTTCCCAAACAGTGCTCCAAGAACACTATTCCACAAAGAGTGAGTTCCATAGTGGAATACGATTGAGAAACATAGGTTAAGTAATGTCAAACTGATTGGTTTCTTGGCAGGCTTTTGAGAGCTTTGAATAAGCAAATGTGCATTGTGACTCTTCAATGTGGTGCTGTGGGGATGGTTTATGCAGTTTCCCAAACTGGACCTTGGCCTCCTTGAGGAACCTGTGGGACCGAGCTTCATGAACCCCTCGGGAAATGCCACTTGGATGTAAAGCGGACTGTGCTAGCACGTGCCTCTTTCTCCCAGCAGCAGAGAC
Organism: Eschrichtius robustus; assembly: GCF_028021215.1. NCBI lineage: Eukaryota > Metazoa > Chordata > Mammalia > Artiodactyla > Eschrichtiidae > Eschrichtius > Eschrichtius robustus. The sequence goes on along the minus strand of NC_090829.1, from coordinate 22,235,471 downwards.
CCCCAGGGATGCAGAATAATTTCAGCACAGACTTTATTAAGAGAATTTGTATTAAATTAGACCAAGCTTATTAAGTGACGGCATGTATTCCAAGTCTCTGAGCTACTTTTAGTGTCTGGCAAAAAAAAAAAAAAAAGACCTGAAAATGTACAGCAGATCTCAGGTCCACATGTGGCTCTAATTCCTCTTTGTCTGAGGAACAGATGCTATTGATTACTGCAACCCTCAGGGTATTTCCACCTTTTTATTCCTTTTTTGGCCATTCCTATTCTTTGCCTTGGCTCCTCCTCAAAGCCACAATGGGAGTTCTGTATCTGTCCCTTAACAGGTTCTAATTTTTAGAACCATCCCCTTCTTTATCTCCCACTGCTTTATTTGTTAAGTAGGGGGTAGGACTCAGCCAGACCAGGAGCTAGGGTAGAAAGCCCTCCTCATCCAAGACTAGAGGGTTGCCACCATCAGGAACGGGCAAAGCTAGACACTCTAGGAAGGTCCAGGTCCAGAGCACTGGAGGAGAGGCCCCAGCAGAGGCAGGGATGACATGGTCTCTGGGGACAGAGGCACAAGCAGGGAAGTCTGTGATGAGCTCCCCCAAGAGCAGATGAGGCTCAGGCAGAGGGCAGGGTGGTGCTTACTAGGGTGCATGTCTAGAACTATGTTTCTTCAAACATGTTCAGCTATTTCATTAACAGAACTCTTGCCCTGATATCATACAAAATGGATAAAACAGAATTGCTCTGGTTGTCGTGTTGGGGGAGAGGTGCCCTGGGGTGTCACCTGCTGAGGCATCTCTCTGAAACCCCGGGGACTCCCTAAGGCTGTGGTCTGGCACATCAGCAGCCTTCCCGATTCACCCCCACGACAGCTGAGTTACAGGCCGTGGTTGGTTGGGCCCAGTGTAGAGGTCCAGGCACAAAGCAGATGTGATTATACAGTTTTTACCATATATGGATAGAACTTGAGTTTTTGCTGTTAAAAATGGATGAGTAGGGACTCTAAGGAAAAGGACAAATTAATTAGTCTTTTAAACAATCTTCTCCAATGGCATGACCCAGAGAGTGACAGGGACCTGGTATTTGTCCAAAGGCAGCCGTTTCTGAGTCAGTACAGACTGATCTTGGCCAGGAGAGAGGGTCTGATTCCATCCCCAGAACACTGACACGGAGCACAGAGGTGATGGTCAGGTGGCATGCAGCGGCCACACAGAGGAAGGAGGACTTTCTTGAAAGGCGAGGTCCATCCTGACTTCAAAAGCCCTTCTCAAGAATTAAAATAGGCTGCCTGCTCTAGGCCGTACTGGCAACATTTCTTAAGTGTAAATGAAGTCTCAATTTTTTTTTTTTTAATTACTGGAAAAAATACCAATGAAAATAAAGTTCCACCAATTACTTTGGCTTTCCAATTCACGAACAGGGCACAGTAGGCTAATTGGGGCTGCAGGACACCGCCCAGCCTCAGTGCTGGAGCCAGTTCCCGGGAGCAAGCAGCTGCTAGCACATTATTTTCTATCCTCATTGTTAAACCCCGACTGGAAATTTCACAAATGGGAACCAGTTCCCTTGCCAACCTCAAAAGTACTTGAAAAACTCCCCACGATTACAGACCCAAAGGGGTTCGTTCACACAGCGGGCTTATAGCGTGTATGTAAGTGGACTTCGGAAGGTTTAGAAACATGCCGAGATAAAGGCTGCATTATAGGCCATCAATTTCACAGTGCCATGTCCTATTGAAAGACCTTTTGATGTCTCCTTCCAAGACAAAAACATGACTCCAGGGAGCATGTAAATATTCATGAGAATCCAAGTTCCTAACAAGGCAAGATGGCGTCCTATGGTCTGGCCTCAACTCCTTATCTCAGCCTCCTCTCAACTCATTCCAGTCCATGCACGTTCCAGTGATAGGGCACCCTGGGCATGCTGACGTCAAGCTTCTCTGCCATGCTATATGCTGTTGCCATCTTTATCTTCCTAGCAAACTCTTTTTCATCCAATAAAGCCCAATTTTAAAGATTTTAAAGGATTTTTCTCTTATGCTGAAAATTCACCAATAGATTATCATTCCCCTCAGGGAAGATACTCAGATCTTCTCCATGCCCAGAAGCCTGGATGATCAGGTTCTCTCCTATACCATCAACCCCATCTTCCAGCACTTGTCTTCTGACTGACTCTTCTCCAGCCTCAGTGACCTTTTTTCTCACATATAGATGGACCTGGGAGGGCAGGGTGTGTGTGTGAGCATTAGTCCTGGGGAAGGGGAGAAGGTCAGTGCATGCAGGGAGCCACAGGGAAGATGGAATCACAGAAGCCAGAGTGTACCAAGGTCTTGCAGACAATCTGCCATATTGGGTTTAGGTGCAAGGAGCAGAGAAGGAGGTGGAGGAGGCGACCAGCAGATGTTTTCAAATTTACACATTCATTCAACTGAAACATGCCAAGCACACTCCATGGAACCATCACCTAATCCTTGTAATAAGGAGTAGGTATTACTCTAGATTAAAAAAAAAAAATAGATGAGAAAGTAGGAGTTCAAGGAAGTTAGGGATTCTGCTGGGTCCACACAGCTAGTAAGTGGCAGGGCTGGAATTTGACTCAAACTCAAATTTTTTTATGACTCCTAAGCCTAAACTCTTTTTTCTTGTTCTGTAGAGGGTCAGTTGAAGGAGTATACAGCAAGAGATTAGCAAAGAGAATACAGAGTTTCTGTGGCGTTTTGATTCCGGAGTTGTCAGATATCTCAGAAGGTAAAGGGTTTATAGCATTTGTATCAATACACATCAGTTCCTGCATTTTCCCAAACACATAATCACATCAACAAGATGACCAATCAGCAACAGTGGCAGCAAGCCACAGTGGAAGGAGAACAGGCTTTGAAGAGTTGAGGTTGGGCAAATCTGATGGGGTGACCTTGGGTAAGCTACCTCACCTCTCAGACCCTCAGTTTCTTTATCCACAAGTGGGGACTTACTAGTGCTTTCTCACAGGACTGTAAACATCCATGTACATAAAGAGCCTCCTTGCAACAGTGGCTCTTAAAGTTTCCTCCAGGAAATGACATAAGGCACTTCCACTCACATTTAATTGGCCAAAGCAAGTCACATGGCCACACTTTACTCCAAGGAAGAGTGGTCCTAGCATCTATCTGGGAAGAGGACAGAAATACTCAAACACCCTAGTAACCGTTCTTTCTCCCACATTCTTTTAAAACATTTTTTAAAATATTTATTTATTTATTTATTTATTTTGGCTGCACTGGGTCTTCATTGCTGCGTGCAGGCTTTCTCTAGTTGCGGCGAGTGAGGGCTACTCTTCGTTGTGGTGCGCAGGCTTCTCATTGTGGTGACTTCTCTTGTTGTGGAGCACAGGGTCTAGGCACGTGGGCTTCAGTAGTTGTGGCACACGGGCTCTAGAGCGCAGGCTCAGTAGTTGTGGTGCACAGGCTTAGTTGCTCCGCGGCATGTGGGATCTTCCTGGACTAGGGCTCGAACCCGTGTCCCCTGTTTTGGCGGGTACATTCTTAACTACTTTGCCACCAGGGAAGTCCCTCTCACACATTCTTTTAAAATGAACGTATACTTTGGTTTGAAAATAATTTTTGTGGTATAGATTTTAAATAAATTGTCATCAGGTATAATACTAGAGCTTCTATTTATGGAGTGACAATGTCGTCTTCAGATGTGGCCTAGGTGGATATGGAGGAAGGAATCAACTCCCAGAGAATGGAGTCAAGGATCACAAAGAACATATCTCACCCTAGGGCAGGGGCCCTTACAGCATCTGCCCAGAGGAATTTCAGAATTGCTGTGGACCAAAGACTGCTGTGTTTCTCTAACTATTCCTCTTACTTAGTGGAAATGTTTTTTGGTTATTCTGCTTCATTCCACTGTTGTATAGTGTGTGTGTGCGTGTTTGTGTGCGTGTGCGCATATGGAGGGGGTGATGGCTGTGGTGGTAGCAAATACTTCTTCTTGTTAGTGTGTAGGTCTCCAGATCGAGTGGAGCCACATCTGGGCCAGATATAGAGCCTCCTATGCATCTCAACCCAATGAAATGATCATCAGGAATCACTCAGAGAACCTGGACATTGAGCTTGGAGCCAGTAACAGGTGGGACTTAGAGGTTGTCTCATTTAGAGAAGGGTGGTTGTGTTTTTAATATGGGAAGGGCAGTCAAACGAATATCGCTGACTAAGTGGACAGACCATAGTGTTCATGAGTGCTGTTCATACAATATTTCCAGTTTTTCTTCCAGATATATTGTAGATTTCACTTCCAGGCTTTGTTGGAGTTAGGTGTGGCCATATGACTTGCTTTGGCCAATAAAGTGTGAGTAAAAATGATTGGTGTCACTTGTAGGCAGAAGCTTTAAGGGCTTGTGCACCATCCATCATGCTTTCTTTTTCTTCTTTCTCAGCGTGCAGCAGTGTGGCTTCTCTGTCTGCTTGGGAAAAGCAGAGAGGAACCCCCATTTTTCTGCAGTGAATATGAAGTGAGAATTATTTTAAGTAACTGAGAACTGGGACTTGATTGTCACTGCAGCACAACTTAGCCTATTCTAACTGATCCAAAGAGATCATCTTAATTCTTTATAAAATCACTTTATTTTGGTGGGGCTGGTCTACCCAGTTGGCATGTAACTGGGAAAAGGTGGTTTCAACTGTCCTTGTTAGAGTTGGGGGCAGGTTTCCATTGCAGGCTGGGGTGACAGGGATCCAGATGTGGTCCCTGAGGGCCTCTAGGGAAGAGTAGTGGTAAGGTTCATGGTGAGGACATGACTGGGGCCCCCTTATCTTATGGGCAGCATCCAAGCTATGTTCCAAAATATCCACGGGCTGACTGGTGGTGCCCAGCTGGGGCACTGAGCCACACAAGAGGGCCATCGCTGTAGCACAGCTGTGTTCAGTGACTAATGATTCCTGTGCAACCTCTGAATCAGTGCCTTGCTATACTAATTAGTTTCATGGACTCTTGCCAGATGACACAGTCTTCCTTTCCTGTTATCCTGGGGAATTCTGCAATACTGAGGAAGCTCCTATCACGTTCTACTGAAATGTTTGAGAAGCTTTCTACTATCATGTGATGTACATCAGACTTCAAGTAGGTGACTTCTGCTCAAAAACACACTCTCTCACTCAGGCATAAAAAAGAATGAAATAATGTCATTTGCAGCAACATGGATGGACTTAGAGATTATCACACGTGAAGTAAGCCAGACAGAGAAAGACAAATATCATATGATTCATTTATACATGGAATCTAAAAAGGAAAGATACAAATGAACTTATATACAAAACAGAAATATACTCACAGACATAGAAAACAGACTTATGGTTACCAAAGGGGAAAGTGGGGAGAGGGATAAATTAGGAGGTTGGGATTAACATATACACACTACTATATATAAAATAGATAAACAACAAGGACCTACTGTATAGCACAGGAAACTATACTCAGTAGTTTGTAATAACCTATAAGGGAAAAGAATCTGAAAAAGAATATATATATACATATGTATATATATATATACATATGTGTATATGTGTGTATATATATATATATATATATATATATACACATACATACACATATGTATCTCTGAATCACTTTGCTGTACACCTGAAACTAACCCAACATTGTAAATCAACTATACTCCAATTAAAAAAAGTATATACTCTCTTCTGTTGCCTCATTCCTGCTTTGTTTCCTTCCCGGATTTTGTGTCTCCAGTGCTCCCAGGACTGCACCATTTGCCCTTCTTGTCATCTTCTCTTGCATGGGGCTGCCCAGAACTCACTCTTAGTCCCAATGCAGAGGGGCCTATGTCTCCCCTAGAGGGAACCAGCCCTCTGAAGGCTTACTCTTATACCATAACCCACGTTTCCCCTAAACCCCCATGGTGAATGGTCAAGGTCACAGATCTTAGTAACTTTCAAAGAATCCGTCAACATGAGTTCAAGTCATCTCAAAGTGCTAATCTGCTTATTTGGGGAGCATTTTACTTCCCCTCTGCTCTCCCATTGGTACTTCAAAACACCCCAGCTGCTAAGGGAGCAAAAACAAAGATGCCAGCAAATCTGAGTGGGGAATAGAAAGGCTACCTGCATGCTCAGAGTGCTGGTTTTCCTGTTTCCAAAGAGGAGATTAGCCTGGGTGCAGGGACTGGAGGAGAGGCAGCAGCAGAGGAAATGAGGAGGGAGCAGAGACCTTCAAGCGAGAAGGCAACAAGGAGCCTCCATCCCTGGGGAGCAGGGAAGGGGCTCAGAGCTTAGCAGAACTTGAGAGTGGCCTCTCATGGCCTTGAACCTATGGACAATCCATCCACCCCCTCCGTCCCACATATTTGTGAGTTCCTGGAATAGAGGGTTGGGGTCTTGGACAGTTTGATCGGGAATAAAGAGAGATCCTTGGCTCCTGACCTGTGTAGCAATCAACAGAGCCAACTGGCAATTTTGTTATAAGATTACACATTCAGCCTTCTTCTTACACAGCCCCAGTTTGAAACCGGATAAGGTTCCAGAACAATAAAAGGCATTAGCAACTCAGAGGCAACCTAAAATCGCTCATGTTGACCTAAAATCAAAATATGGTCTCAAGCCAAGTGCTTTATTATTATACAAGCTTAGTGCCTGGATTCATCCTTATTTTTATAAGTCCTGTTTTATTAGTAAGGGATAGAAAATTTTCCTGGCTGATTCTCATACCACTTGCTTTGCCCTTTTCTCTGTCAGTACCTTTCATGGACTGTACACAGATGGGCCAGGAAGAAGGTCTGGACTTAGGGTTACCTTGCCAACAAGCGCCGACCGTAAGTTGCATGGCTATGTGAGATGGATGAATGGGCCAATCGTTGGTCACCAGATATGGTTCATACGTTGCTCCATCCATGTATAAGGTAACCACAGGAAACTCCACATTGATGACATAGTAATGCCATTCTTTGTCACAAATCTAGTGGAAAGAAAGAGAAGCAACACTTAAAATTGAATACACAGTGAAATATCAAACAGACTGTTATTCTAATTATGAAAGAGGGAGAAGAGACCTTTAGATCAACAATGTTTATTGCGAAGAACTCAATGAACATAATGGTTGATATGCACTGAGGTTGTAGAAACTCAAATCAAATGTGATGGGGCAAACTATGGAGTAGAGGAACACCTGAGAAGCTAATCATCAGGTGAATATTTGGCTATGGGAAGATTATCTTGGTCACATAATTACCAGCTCTCTAGGCTGGCAAGTTCTTGGTGGACAGGTGGAGGTGTCTACTTAAATTTGCTCTGTATGAAATTTTTCTTAGTTCTTCAATAGAGAAAGAGTAAAATTGAAATTGTTTTTCTAAGCTCTGGGATGGATGGAGCTATAAAAAGAAAGATGCTAGATTGGAAGTAGAAATGAAGAAGAAGATAGAGAAGGGGCAGAGGAAGGGAAAGAGAAAGAAGAAAATAGGAGAGGAAAAAATGAGGAGTTAGAAAGGATCAAGGAGAAAGCAATGACCATGGGAAGAGGAAGAAGAATGAGTTTCAGAAGAATAGGAACCCCCCCCCCCCAATTCCTTTGTCTCTATATTAAGGCTTGTCTGAGAAGTTGTTGTAGTCTCACCCTCCCTTCACCCCAAGCAAAACAAATTCTGAGACAGACAGTCTTCCCGAGAGGACTCAGTTTTATCCTTCCTTAGAGTCCCTGGGGAGCTAGAGAAGAACAACAAGTGGGTCCTCCTGGCTGGACTCAGTGCACAGCACTCTTGCACTCATGTCCCCTCACACCTTTTGCACCTATGATTTCTGGTCTTAGGCCTGGGAATGAAAACCTAACCTTAATGGGTGGGCAGAGACATTGGGGGCCAGGATAAAGTCACAATTCCTGACCTCAAGATACTCAACTCCCACAGCATGATCCAAAATAGAAACCAATATGGCACGTCTTGGGAAAAGAGATAGGAAGCATAAAAGGTGACAAGGCTGGGGACGGGAGCCCCCTCCCTCCGATCCCCTAAGCAAGTGTCTTGGAAGTCGCATTAGGCTCTCTCTCCTCCCCACTCCCTTTCCCTCAAATCCCTCTGTACCCTGTGGAGTCCACCTCGGAAGTGTCTCTCATCTGCGTCCTCTTGCCTCCATTGCCCCTGCCGTCTGTGGCAGCGGAGACAGATGGGTTCTGCATGAAGGTGACCCCGAGTGAGGACATCAAAATCCTCCCTACACCCTGCTCTGGATTAAATGTGCTGTTTCTCATGAATAGATAACATGAAAAAGGATGCTAAATGATCTTTTCCCTTTCATTCTGGAATAAGATTTTTTCCCCTTAATGTTCTTTTTATACGGTTCTGTCTCATGTCTCAGAAAATTGCTCCTTTTGAAATCCATTAACCTGATAAAGCCTGATGAATATTTTAGGGGCCCTTGGAAGGTTAGCAGGAGGGGTCCAGGCAGATGTCTCCAAAATCCTGTTACACTTCACTGAGTGTACAGCTCAGTACCTGATACATCTCACTAGAGGTCCTAATTCTATTTACACCCACCTTCTGCTTGATGCCTGAGACCAGACACTGGGCTGGGTGCAGGGATCTTGGGGTGGGTCTCTGACCCAGGTGAGGCTGACCTAGGGGTGTAGGTGTGGCACAAAGGAAGCTCTGAAGACACAGTCTAGGGGTGATGAAAGAGTGGGGAACTAAGGAGAGTTCTGAATGAGGAAGCATCTAATCCAAGGAGACCCAATGCACGCTGGACTTGGGGTTTGCAATCACGGATGACCAGCCAGAACATCCTGGGGATGGTCTCTGAGGCATCAGGAAACCTCTGACCAGTCCCAGGGTGGAGAGTGGACAGATGGCAGTGCCGTGACCCTGTCCACACCTCACGCCCTTTGAAATATAGGCAGAACACGAGAGCCAATCAGGCAGCACTGGGGGTCTCCCCTGCCCAGGCCACCATCACCACTCTTCCAGTGGCCTCCCTCTCGGGCCTGGCTGCCATGTTGAATCCACGCACGGGCTGACTCTACATCACTCCGCGTCTGCCGAAGCTGGATGGAGGCTGGTCCTCTGGCCCGCTTTCTTTCACAACACTTACAGCATTTTTGTAGGACAATACAAAAAAAATTCCAAGGAGGAAGCAAAATAAGTCCGTAGCTTAACAGGAGTAGCAACCCCTGTCAACGTTACAATCTTCTCCTAGGCATCCCCACATCCCCCAGCTTTTCTGAAATGTGCTCCATGAACAACAGCCCTTGTGATGTCCCACCTAAAAACAGTGATGCTGAACACCAAGCCTTGGTTTTTGTTTTTGTTTTTTCATTTCCCATGTCATTAGCCTATCCAAGGTCCCCAGCAGCCTCAAAGTATACATCTGTAACAATTTTTCAACCTTTTCGGAAAACGGAACTTTTCTATTTATAGCATTCCTATAAGCATCCCATGAAACAACATTTGGGAAAGGTCTATTTGGAACACACTGTACATACAACTTGAAAGTTTGCTTATCTCACTTAACATCAGCATTAAAATGCCTTTACTATCTTCATTTTTAGATGGCTGTATAATATGGATAAACTACATTATACTATACTATATTTTATACTTCATTATTCCCTTATTCTCAGGTATTCATTGTGTACCAGCAATTATAAATGATACCACAATGAATTTCTTTTTGCATAAATATTTGTCTGCATTTCTGATTATATCCTTGGAAGAGATTCCTGGAATGAAATTACTGGATCAAACGTTGGAGGTATTTTTGAAGGCTCTCGACATACATCATCCAATTTTTTCCTGCAATAGTTTGTGCTTATTTATGCTCCTGCCACACAGTGTGAGACTGCTTGTGCATTGTACCTTTACCACATTGAGTATTTAAAAAAATAGAAAATCCTGGCAATTTGGAAGGGGAATACGTTTTATCTTATTTTAATATGGGTCACAAAAGATGGCAAGATTTATATTTTCCAAGGTCAGAAGGTAGGGCCTTCTGGGAGTGGGGAGCAGCCTGAGCTGACCTAGACGTAGTAAAGATTGGGAGCTTCCCCAGTGAGCTCCTAACTCGGCATCCAAACAGAGGCTATCAGTCAGACTAGGCTTACTCCTGCAGACTTCTTGCACCAAGTAATCTATGAAGGCAGCTAAAGGAAACGCCTAATTAGGGTTTCATAAATGTGGATCTATGATGAGAAAGAGACCCGCATTAACCCTCTGCAGGGACAAACTGTAACTGAAAAATGATCAAGCCAGGAGGCAGCAAAAATAACTGTGTCAAGGCAATGGCTCCACCATGAAAGGAGGAAATTAGGCAAAGTGACCTTTCCTGGGGGGAGAGAGGAACTTTTATTCCTGATTGTGCATGAATCCCTGGGGAACCTGGCCGGCACCAGGCATGTCCAATGCCATCCCCAGAGACAATGCACAAGCCCTCAGCTGGACCAAAGACACTTTGCCCTCTGGAAACCTGTAGGTGTGTTCCCAGGGTGGCTGGTGGCAGCTGCTGTTTAGCTGGGGAGTGAATCAGAGACCGAGGCCCAGGGACAAATGCTGAGGAAGGGTGGATAGCAGGGACAATGCCAAGGAGGTCTGAGTTGGGAGCAGGCTGGTACTCCAGGGTTGAGTTGGAGACTGGGGAAGCCTCCCATGAGAGGGGAGGAGATCAGGCTGCCCACAAGCTGGTCCAAATGTCCTTGAAAGGGCCACACTGGAAGTTCTGAGTTGGTTTTCCTAGGAAGTCAGGTATTTTTGAATGCAGTTATTCAATGTGAGATACATTTACCTATGAACCAATGTGCGAGGGAATGTACTAAGGGCTGCTTGGGCTGATAAGGGCTGATGCAGCACTTATCAGATAAATGCTTTGCCTGCAAGATTTTCAATCTGGGGCAGGGCATGGTGGTTGTGGTTAGGTATCAAATACACAGAAGACTCAGATGCAATCGGAATTGAGATAAGTCTTACAGACAAGGTGCAAAGCACTGTGAGATCCAGACTTCTGGTTGGGAGAAGGTGGCATTTAGGGTGGCTAAAACTGTTAAGATTTCATTAGGAATAGATGGCAAGGAAAAATTCCAGAAAAATGGAGCAGAAACCTTTTATTCCCTCATTCATCTGTCCTTTCAATTGGCAAAGAAGCTACTAGGTTTGGGGCAAATGGAGATTCACTCATTCACTCAGTCCTATAGATATTTACTAACTGCATATCCTGCTCTTTGAAGAAAAGAAGGCACCTACCCTCATGGAGCTTCCGGTTCAGACACAGAATTGACAGAAAGGTAACAGTTGTGACTCATGTCCACAGATTTGTGCAAGGCACCAGGGTGATGCAGTGGAGGGGGCGGGTGTCTGATTGCACTGGGAGGAGGGAAGGAGCACAGACACAGAGCTTGGAGGGGTCACGTTGGTTTGGGCAAGGTGAGGAGTGGGAGATGAGGCTGCAAGGATAGCTTGGAACTGAGGCCCGAGGACTTGAAGTTTTTCTTCTTTAGGCAACAGGACTTATGGGCGTTTGGGGGCTGGAGGAGGATGGTTGTCAAAGCAACAATCAATCTTGGAACATGCTTCTCAATGTCAAAGCAGCTTTTCCTCTTCTTTGTACTATTTAATCCTCACTGCAACCCTATAAAGCAGGAGGACCAGTTCTGTCTTAGGCAGAAAATTATTAGAAAATACAGGGAAAGAAATGACATGGTTTCTAATCTCAAGGCATTTCTATTGGAAGTTAAGTGAACCACAACCCCATGGTGGGCTTCCCCGCTTGGCCTCTCTTCTTTCCATTCCATACACAAAACACTGGCTCAGCTTTGCATGCAGACTGCCAAATCAGGATCTTGAGCAGATACTTATCTTCTGAGCAATGGACTCACATGTCAGATTGCCCCTGAATGGTCCACTAGATGTTCCACAGGCACTTCAAACTCACCATGTCCAAAATTGAACTCTACAGCCCCGTGCTCCAGCCCTGCCTGCTCCCTGTTCTGTGTTCCCTGCCTCAGCAAATGCTCCTCCATCCGATCTGTCATCCAAGCATTGCTTTCAACTTCCTCCCTCTGCCCCTCCCTCCAGTTAAGTTACTGCCAAGTTCTGATGATGTTTCTCTTGTCCACTCTCACCTCTTCACCCTCACTCCTACTCAGAACTTATAATACGTACTAGAGAGGGGAAAGGCTGAGAAAGTGTGTCTGGGACAGGCTGTCACAAGATGGAAAGCATTTCAGCAGGGGGAGAGGACCAAATGTAGCAGAGGAAGGGTGGGAAAGCTTTGGTATGAGTGGGGGGCGGACAGAGTGAGGGGCTGCCCTGGGGCTGAAGGCAGTCACAGAGTGTGGTGAGCAGGGCAGCCAAGGAGGGGGTGGGGAGTCCATGCAGGTTGAGCCTGGGGGTCATGGGTTGGATGTCACGCCTGCTTTAGGAATTTCTGGGGAATCATGTTCTGGACTTTGGGAAAATACGTAAAGCTTCCTAATCCTCAACTCCTTCATCTGTACAGTGAGGATAATAATAGTATCTACATCGTAGGGTTACTGTGTGAAATGAGCTAAAATAAAGCATCCCCAATGCTTAGAGCATATTTTCAGCCTGAACAAACATGGAAACTCTTTTCTTTTCCAAATACACTGAGATGCTGCACAAACTATAACAACAACAATAACAAAATAAAACAAAAATAAGAGAGTTAGAAAGGCTCAGGCTATCAGCCATGGTTTTGAAGCCCACGAGAACGAGGAATGTCTCAGGTCCCCTGTGCAAAGAAAACTCTAGTTGGCATGTCTGCATACAGCCTGGGACTGTTTGAAGCCTGGGTCTTGGGACAACCACTGACATCAACCTAAGGATGCTGGGAGGAAGACAGCCAACCTCTCTGACACGCGTCTCCTCTGAGATGTTACACCCCCAAGCCTGCTCTAAGCATGCGCATTGGCTCCAAGTGTAAACAGCCCACATGGTGTGGAAATCCGGAACTCAGACACTACTTTAAAAATACATTCTTGGGAGTTACCTGGTGTCCATTGGTTAAGAATCCTCCTTCCAATGCAAGGGATACAGGTTGTATCCCTGGTCAGGGAATTAGGATCCCACATGCCGTGGGGCAACTAAGCCTGTGCACCGTACCTATTGAGACCACGTGCTCTGGAGCCTGCGCGCCACAACTATAGAGAAGCCCGTGTGCCACAACAAAGAGCCCTCGATCCACAACGAAAGATCCTGCATGCCGCAACTAAGACCCGACGCAGCCAAAAATAAAAATAAAAAAATAAATAGATATTTTTAAAAAAAATGCATCCTTGAAGTCTTTAGGCCTTTATCAAAGACACACTCAAAACCTCTGGACAGACATGTGCCCACAACCTAGGGCATGAGCAGGACAATTCCTGCCGGAGATGAGCTCAGAGTAAACACTGATAAAACAAAGAGGGAACAATCCTTTGCGTGTGTGAGAAAAAGCATCAAAATTCATATTCCAGGAACCAGAGAAAATGGAGCAATTGGAAAGGGGATAGGGGAAGGCAGGTTTGAAAAAGAACCAAAGAGAAATGTCAGAAATAAAAGACATAGTTGTTGAAACAAGCAAAAAAAAAATCGAGAAAGCTGACAAAAGAGTTAGTGAATTGGAAGAGAGATGAGATTAGAGCAAAATGAAAAATTTGATAAAGCAATTAAGAGAGATGAATTCTATGCATGATAGAAGGATACATTCCAACCAGCACCCTGTCAGATGTGTGAGGCCAGCGGTGAGGTTAGTGGAGAGCAGTGGGGCTGGGATCCTGAGAAATTTTTACGCCACGCTAAACAGTGTTACTTTATTTTAGTGCCTTGTGTTCTACAAAGCTTTTCTTTATTGCAACAGCCTTATCAAGTGTTAGATTCAGATGACAGTGGAAACATAAGCTACATAAGCTCTTGCAGGGTAGGTCAAAACTGAACTGGAGAGCTCCTGAAATGGAGAGCTATTGAACCAGGAGGGCAGAAACCATGCAAATTGGGTTCTCACTGAGGATTTGCAAGGCCATCTGGCCTCAGGCCACTGTTTTGTAACATTAGGAAGATGAGGTCTTGGTTAGTGCCAAGATCAACCACATGCCAAAGCAAAGATGCCACCCTTATTTGTAAATCTATTTAAGATTTCCCCAGGAGGTTGCCTGCACTTCCGAACTGGCAGGGAGAAGTTCAGTGGGTTTTCAGCGGTAGGTGTTTATGACAGCTCAGAAAGCACCCGCTGGGCCTCCTGTCAAAAAGCAATTGACAGATGAATGGATAAAGACGATGTGGCACATATATACAATGGAATATTACTCAGCCATAAAAAGAAACGAAATTGAGTTATTTGTAGTGAGGTGGATAGACCTAGATTCTGTCATACAGAGTGAAGTAAGTCAGAAAGAGAAAAACAAATACTGTATGCTGACACATATATATGGAATCTGAAAAAAAAAAAAAAAGCTCGTGAAGAACCTAGGGGCAAGATGGGACTAAAGACACAGACCTACTAGAGAATGGGCTTGAGGATACAGAGAGGGGGAAGGGTAAGCTGGGACAAAGTGAGAGAGTGGCATGGACATATATACACTACCAAATGTAAAATAGATAGCTAGTGGGAAGCAGCCGCATAGCACAGGGAGATCAGCTCGGTGCTTTGTGACCACCTAGAGGGGTGGGATAGGGAGAGTGGGAGGGAGGGAGACACAAGAGGGAAGAGATATGGGGATATATGTATATGTATAGCTGATTCACGTTGTTATAAAGCAGAAGCTAACACACCATTGTAAAGCAATTATACTCTAATAAAGATGTTAAAATAAAAAAGAAATAAAAAAAAAGCAACTGCTGACTCAGGGCAGTGGAGCACAGGGGAGCAGGAAACATGAAAGGTAATCTGAGTCAAAGAGACCACCCCCATTTGCAATTTGGTTGAGGAACATTCAGGCAAATCCTCAAAACCATCCTGAAAAACTGTCCTTGTAATTTGTGCTTGGAGAGTGTAAATCAAGAATTGCTAGCACCCGGGATTTACACTCATCCATGGGGAGAGAAGACACACCGTTATTAGGCACCAATGATTTGCCTGGTACTCTGGCACCATTCTATGATTTTTGCCTACATAACCAACTCACTGGACCAGCTGGTTTATTCCTTCCCACCACCCCCCAGCATGATACCCTGGGAAGATCCCTTAACTTTCAGGCCTTACTGATGGGCCTCATTTCCACTTAGTGAAAAAGTGCACTTCAATTAGTCTCTCAACCAGGCCAAAGCTTCTCTTGCCCAGGCTTGGGCTAATTGGCAAATTCTGCAAAGCCCCACAGAGGTAGGGTTGCCTGAGTTGATGTGCGAGCCAGAGGTTAGGGCAGAAATCCTGCTCTCAGTGAAGTAGGGACTGTGCATTCCAAGGGCTCTGTGTCCTGCAGGAGTGAGTAAGCGGGATGGGACCAGCCAATGGAGATGTGGCCCCTCACTAGCCATCACTCAGGAAAATGTTCTCTGCAGACCCTTTCAGGCTTCTTTCCCAACTGGGTTTTGTAAAACACTGTCCTGCAAGATGTACCATGAACAATGGCTTCCAGGGACAAGAGTATTTTGGAAAAGTTTTACTGAACACAGTAAAACAGATTTCTTTTCGCAAGGTGACTCAGAACTGTGGTTCTCAGAGTGTGGTCTCTGGACCAGCAGCATCAGCACCACCTAGTGCTATGAACTGAATGTTTGTATCCCCTCAAAATGCATATGTTGAAGGCCTAACCCCCAATGTGATGATGTTTGTAGGTGAGGTCTCTGGGAGATACTTAGGTTTCGATGAGGTCATGTGGGTGGGGCCCCCATGGTGGGATTAGTGCACTTATTAGAAGAGGAAGAAAGACCAGAGCCCCCTCCTTTTCTCTCTGTCATGAGAGACAGGGAGAAGGCAGCCATCTGCAACCCAGGGAGTGGGACTTCACCAGCAATCAGACCTTCAGGAACCTGGATCTTGGGCTTCCCAGACTCCAGAACTGTGAGAAAATAAATGTCTGTTGTCTAAATTGCTGGTCTGTGGTATTTTGTTATAGCAGCCTGAGCTAAGACGTTGAGGAACTTGCTAGACATGCAAATTCTCAGGCCCTGCCCCAGACCCACTGAACAGAAACTCTGGAGGTGGGGCCTGGCAGCTTGTGTTTCAACAGGCCCTCCAGGTGATTCAGATGGGCTAAGTTTGAGAACCTCTGCCTCAGAGAACTTAATATACTAACGTGGCAGATAGAATAGTCAGTTTGCCGAATTTTCTGACCTCATTTATTTTATTTTCCTGTTGGGCACCTATGAACATCACCTGGAACAAAAAATCTCAGAAGGCACATGGTGTGAGATTCATTCAGTTCATTCAACACAGGTTGACTGAGTGCCCACTATGTCCCAGGCACTTCTGGGCACTGGGAATGCCACAGTGAACAAAACAGGAAGATTTCCATCAGTGTTTCCCACTGTCCACCATATGCCACCGTCTCCCACCCCCCCCCCCGCCGCATCCCTCCCCCCCCGACCCTGAAGCTTTCCTGCCTCTGCACACATTTCTCCCAGCTTACCCCATTAAGCATTAGGACTCCCTTGCCCCCCAAAACAAAAAGCCTCTCAAGCCTGCCTAGCTTTTTCCCTCCTCCCTGGTTTTTGTTTCCAGGACGTGCCATGGAATTCATCTGCAGACATTTTCCTCCTGAATTTCCTGAACAGCCGACATCTGTCAGGGCCCTGGGCCTCCGATCTGAGCCTCGGAGGCAAGGCCTGCCTGTTGTAGGTTGTAAGCAACCATGTACAGAGTGAGTTCAATATTTTAACAGGCCGGGAAGCACATGTCTTCAATTAGACAGTTAGGAAAGAGACTATTTCCCCTCTGGTGCTCTTTCCCTGATCGTAATCAACTGCACAAAGACCAAGCATATCGCTCGGCTCGAGAAAGGGGTTTGAATTCGAGTCACTTTAGGATGGGGTTGAGGTGTTTAGAATCTCATCCTGTGGGTGCAACCCCCTCCTGCAAAAGACTGTGAGCTTCTCGAGGTATGGTACAAGGGAAATGATGGCCATTTGACAATTACTGAACGAATGAATGATTACAGTAAACAGTGGAACTGGTTCCTCTAGAAAAGGGTGACAACCCTAATCTTGGACTTCCAGCCTCTAGAACTGTGAAAAATAAATGTCTGTTTTTTTTAAAAAAAAAAAGAAAGAAAAGGGTGACAAGAGTCCAGCTCAGGAAGCTGGAGCATGGTCATTGGGATGAGGCCATATGTGTGTCAAACACTTGGAATTCTGGCAACCTCACCAGGTTGGCAGCCCAAGAGGAAGGATTGCAAAAGCTCAGCAGACATGGAGAGCTCTGGAAGGTGGGAGCCTCATGGGGTAAAGGAGGGAGGGCGAAAGTTGTCAGGTATGGGTGAGTCCCAGTATGACTCTGGCCAGGGAAGGGTCCATGCCTATTGCTCTGGCCTCCCCGCAGCCTCTGGCTTTGATGCCCATCCTGGGGGCATCAGCACATACTTACAGTCCCACTGAGAGGCAGTAGTTTTGGAGTGAACCAGCTTGGAGGAAATTTCCCCTCAGCCCTCTTACCTGGACTTGGACCTGGGGCAAGTTTCTTAAACTTGCTGAATGCCAGTTTCTTTATTTGTGCAATGGATAGAACACCCATGTTGCAGGAAGATTTGATTATGTATTCAGTGGATATTTATTGATAGCAGTTACGGGTCAGGAATTATTCTAGGTGTTGAGTATAAAAAGTGAGGAAAAATAGATGCAGTTCCTTCCCTAAGGGAATAGGCAGAAAATAATGATCACATAAATAAATGTAACATTATATCTGAAAGAAATACTATGAAGGGGAGGTACCAGGTGCCATATGAGCCCATGATTGGGAGGTTTACCTAGTTATGGAAGTTATGGAGACCGGAAGTGATGGTGAAGGAAAGGAGGCAGGTGAGGGGGCCAATGGGGCTAAGAATGTTCAAGGCAGAGGGAACAGTGCGGGCGGTGACCCTGTGGCTGGGGCACAGAGGGTGAGGGGACAGCACGTGACATGGTGGGCAGAGAACCTGGCAGAGCAGGTGTCATGGAAACGTCAGTCTCTGCCCTTCTCCCCCAAACTCCCTGACCCCAGGAGCCTTCCTGTCTCCTTAGACTGGGCTCTGTGCTGCCCCAAACCTGTGGAGGTGCCCATTCCCCACAAGGTGCTCACCACTCAGCCCGACCCTAGAGAGGGGCTGTAGCATGTTCAACGCTGGTGCTCTGGAATCAGGCCTCGTGGGTTCAAATTCTCATTTGACCACTTCCTGGCTATGGAAGAGCAAAATGTGACAGGACAAGCAAGCCACACCCCCTCTCTGTGCCTCAGTTTCTTCATCTATAAAATGGAAATCATGACAATAGTAACCACCTCATGAGTACCGCATTTATATGACTTAGTACATACAAAACACGTAGAACAGCGCCTGACATAGTGAGTGCTTAAGAAAAGCAGGGGTTATGGCTGGTGTTTGCCTGCCGCTCATTACCCCCAACCACTTCCATTGTTCCTGGCATGAGCCCTCTGCCCTCCCCGCATGTGGTCCAGGACGTGCCCAGCCCTCTTGTGCTGCCTCTCTCCCCACCATGCCACCCAGGCTATTCTGTGCCAGCCCACACCATCCCCGCCCACCTCCACCCTCCCAAGTCCCTCTCAACACTCAAGGCACATATGTAATCCAGCATTTTCTAGTAGCTACAGTGAATTAACTTTAATACTATGCTCTATTTAATCTGATACATTCATTTATCATTTCAACATGTAATCAATATTAAAACTTAGATATTGTACATTACGTTTTTCTTATGAAGTCTTTGCCATCCATTGTGCATGTCACACTAACAGCACGTCTCAGCTCAGACTAGCCACATTTCAAGGGTTCGACAGTCACACGTGGCTGCTGGTTATCTTATTGGTGAGGCCAGTCCTTGACTCTGAGATCCATGAGGGCAAGGACCACGTCTGTCTCCAGGTTCTTGGTAAATGTAGATCGCATGAGTGAAAGCATGAATGGATAGGTGAACAGCTGTCATGTTCTGCAAAGCCCTCTCTGCTCTCCCCTAAGGCCTTTTCCTCTGTTACTGGGCACACAGCCTCTCAGCCATGATAGGGACCAAATCCTGGGTACCAAGTGCCCAATGACCTTTCTAAAAATAAGGTGAGGGGAGCACTTAAAAGACCTGGAAGCCCAGCGAGCAGTATACGGAGAGATGTGCAAAGAAGGAGAGGTGGGTGGCAAAGATTCACGCTGTGTCAAGGAGGACAGACCCCATCCTAGGGAGCCCTCAGGCTCCTGTCTTCAGGTAGAGAGGGAGGAATGGATGTCTGTGAGGAGCTGCAGAAGAGCAGGTGGGAGGGTCCTCTGGAGCCTTCGACCAGCCTTTGGGCCCAGAGAATATCAGGGACTCGTTCAAGGTGAAAGAGCTTGTTAGTGGCAGGGCTGGAGCCCAGAACTCCTGTTTCCTGTCATCAGGTGCCTTTGAACGTTATCCCTTGGCAAAGATGAGAATGAATCATAGGCTCTTTGAAGGGGACCCCAGTATATTAAACAGGTTGCTGAGATGCAGCTAACTATTCAATAATGTATTTGAAGAAAATTAATTTTTCATCCTGCCAGTCAGAATATTGAGGCTGGTTGTCCAGAAATACACAGTCTGACTTCTTGCAAGTTTAAAAAAAAAAAAAAAAAAGGAAGCATCTCAGTGGATATCTTTAGAGAAATATAATTATAGTTTAGTTGATATATATCTCAGTGTGGGTGAATAAAACTCCTCTGAATAATTCAAATAAGAAATTCTGCCCTTTTGGAAAATTGAGCTGATCTTGAATGGAATTGGTTAAGTGTTTCCATCTCCAAAGACACAGCACAGGACAAGTCAGCCAGCATGTCCTACATCTCAAATCTCACCAAGATTTCCTCAGGTATTGGCTCCATAAACCAGGTGCCACGTGGCTAACCTGTCTCACCTTCGGCCACATGCCTGCCCGGTGTGTATCTGTCAGCTCTCTGGCAGAGTAGCTGAGACAAGTGTGCCTTCCAAACGGAGAGGCTGAATCTCCAGCACAGATGCTCCACCGTGTGGGCTTCCCACACTGATCTTGCTCTGGTGGCCTCTGGAGTGCCTGATTATAATTACAGACTGTCAGTGGGCCTTGGCTGTGAGCATCACATGGCTGCTCCAGAAAAGATCCATCCCTGCCGTAAGTGGATCACCTGATCCCCCTTGCAGAGAGATTTCTGTAGAGAGGCCTATTTGCATTTCACAGGGACCTCCAGGGAAAGCATGTGAACAGGTTGCCTCAGCTTGGAATTCCACAGCAAAGAAATTGGGTTCTTTGTTTGAACTACAAGTCAGGCCATTAAGTTTGGAAGAATTTCTGGAAATCTTTAGGGGACAGTTGTGGTTTTAAATCCATTAGCACATCCAAGGTCTTAAGACCAGTCTGTTAGGGAGATTTGCCATGTGGAATTTTCACACCTGGGTTTTAGTCTCATACAAAGCTTTGGGAACAGTCTAAGATCCAGCAATATCTCTTCTCCCTCCCCACTTCCCCTGCCCCCCCCCCCCCAAAACACCCAAAGAAACACAAAAACCTGCCAGCACCAACCTTCCCTGGTTTTGGAGAGAAGGTGGGGTGCTCTGACCAGCTCCAAGCCCAGGGTAGTCACACAGCGTGGACTTCTGAGTGCTGATAGGGTGCAAAGCACCTGCTGGTTCCAAGCTTGGGTCTGACTGTAGATATCAGAAAATACAAATGGGCTTCCACATTAACATAGAGAAGTGTGGCTCATTCATCCTGGCTTCTATCCAAGCTACACTGTTCAAGGACCAGGTTTTACAAAGTCTTCAAACAGGATTGGGAAGGTCTAAGTCCATGATTCTGTGTTGGCCTTTGTATTAGGCTGCTAGGGCTGCTACAATGAAGGACCACCCACCAGTCTTATAAGACCAAGAACTATTGGTCTTACAGTTCTGTGGGCTAGAAGTCTGAGATCAAGGTGTCGGCAGGGTTGGTCCTTCTGAGGGTTCTGAGGGAAGGTCTGCTCCATGCCTAGTGTTGGGTAGCCACGGGCCCTCCTGGGCTCACAGATGCATCCCTCCAATCCTCCATCTTCACATGGCCATCTTTTTATAAGGACACGAGTCATATTGGGTTGGGGCCCCACCCTACTCCAGTATGACCTCATCTTAACTAATTCCATTCACAACAACTTTGCAAATAAGGTTACATTCTGAGGTATTGGAGGTTAGGACTTTAGCATCTGTTTCGGAGCGACCCAGTTCAACCCCTAACAGCCTTCTTTTGTTTCTGCCATGTTCCCAAAGTGCAGGGCTGGGACGTAGAAAGTGCTCCAAGGCTATACCCAGCATTTCATCCTACCACGCACCATGACAGAAACATCAAAGTGGCCACATAGGTCACCACTGTGTTTTGGTTTGAGGAAAGAAGATTCTTTGAATCCTGTGTAATAATGGTAAACTGTGAGATGTTATAGGTGTTCAGGAAGTACACATAAAAGGAGAATCCCTGGGCTTCCCTGGTGGCGCAGTGGTTGAGAATCTGCCTGCCAATGCAGGGGACATGGGTTCAAGCCCTGGTCTGGGAGGATCCCACGTGCCGCGGAGCAACTAGGCCCGTGAGCCACAACTACTGTGCATGCGCGTCTGGAGCCTGTGCTCCGCAACAAGAGAGGCCGCGACAGTGAGAGGCCCGCGAACCACGATGAAGAGTTGCCCCCGCTCTCCACAACTAGAGAAAGCCCTCGCACAGAAATGAAGACCCAACACAGACAAAATAAATAAATAAATTAATTAATTAATTAATTAATTAATTTTAAAAAAAGGAGAATCCCTAATTAAATAATTTAATCCCATTGAAAAGTCTGCACACTATATTCATTCATTCATTCAGCCATTCATTCAGCCATTCAATAAATACCCATGCAGCCTGCCATGTGCTAGGCACCCTGCCTCATGTGGAAGAGGCTGAGGTTCTGCTCGGGGAGCCTGGAGCCTTTGCTCTGCCAGGCCATGCCTCTGAGGTTCCCTCTCTAGTGATGTGGCAGAAGTGGGGGAGATGCTCAGACTTAAAACCACTTCATAGAGCATTCATTCTTATGCTTGAGTGTGAGTAAGATAATAAGATATATATGTAAATAAAATATTGGTCTCTACTTCTGGTTCCTGACCTAAAAATCCTTGTAAATAAGGGTGCTAGGAGAATTTTTTGTTCTAACGTTTAGTCTTTGACCCCAGTTCCTGACACAGAGCTAAGACCTTTGCAATTTCCTAAGTGATAGGAGCATCTGACACCAAGCTCCTAACCCCCTAGGAATCTCCTGTGTGATAGAAATGCCATTTGTTCTAATGAGGTGACATTTGGTGGATGGAGGACAGTCACCAGAAGGGCCAAGCAATGATGGGAAGCTTGGAATTTTCAGTCCTACCCACTATTCTATGGCGAGGGGAGAGGGGAGGCGGACTGGAAAAAGAGTTAGTAATCTATCATGCCTACATGATGAAACCTCCATAAAAATCCCAGTGGGGTTTGGGGAACTTCCAGGGTGGTGAACACATCTATGTACTGGGAGGGGAACACACCCCAATTTCATGGGGACAGACAATCCTGAGTTTGGGACCCTTCTAGACCTCACCCTATGTATCTTTTCATCTGGCTGTTCATCTGTGTCCTTTATCTGTATATTTTATTAAATAAAACTGATAAACATAAGTAAACGTTCCCCTGAATTCTGTGAGCTGTTCTAGCAAATGATCAACTCCAAGGAGGGGGTCGTGGGAACCCCCGATTTGTAGCTGAGCTAGACAGAAGTGGTGGGTAACCTGGGAACCTACTACTTGCGATCGGCATCTGAAGTGGGAGCCGTCTCCTGTGACTGAGCCCTTAATCTCTGGGATCTGTGCTAACTCCAGTCAGTGTCAGAATTGAATTGAATTGTAGGACACCCAGCTGGTGTTGGACAAAATTGCTTGGTGTGGAAAAGAAAAAAAAAAAAAAACACATCTGGTATCAGAAGAGTTATGAGTGTGGTATAGTGTGAGAGTTAAGGAAAAAGCACACAGGAGAATTTGTCCTACATACACCGAGGCTCTAAGGGAGTTTCTCCATTTATGAGGTAAGCGCAGGGTGGTGCTGAGGAGAGGGAGGGAAGGCCAAGGACGAGTGCTCTCCCAGGTCCTCATGGACTGCGGGCTGCCTTGCCTCTCCTCTGGCTCTTCCTCAGAGATCCTGATGAAGGTGACTCTACCAGGATGCCGTGTATGACCTTGGTCCTCAGTCCCTGTGTGAGGGGGAGGTTCTCCTTACGAACCTGCTAATATAGCCGGGTCATGAAAAGTGTTTTTCCTTTGTTCCAAACTCTTAAATAAACTTTTCTTTTTCTTTTTTAGGAACTTCCTTAATAAGTTGCATTTCTCACAAAAGCCTGGGAGACAGACATCCAGGATTTAAGTCACCCCCCAACTGGTAGGCAGACTAATGGCCCCCAAAGATGTCTCTGCCCTAATCCCTGAAATCTGTGACTATGTTCCCTTACTTGGCAAAGGGGCTCTTCAGAAGTGATTAAGTGAAGGATTTTGAGATGAGAAATTAGCCTGGATGATCTGGGTAAACCCCATGTCATCTCAAGGGTCCTTATAAGTGAGCGGGAGGCAGAAGAGTCAGAGGTGATGTGAGGAAGCAGAGGCTGGCGTGGTGTGCATGCTGACTTTGAAGAAAGAGGAAGGGGCTGCGAGCCAAAGAATGTGGGCAGCCTCCAGAAGCTGGAAAGGGCAAGGAACCCTATTCTCCCCTAGGGCTCCCAGAAAGAACACAGCCCTTCCAACACCGTGATTTTAGTCCCGATTTCAGACATCTGGCCTCCAAACTGTAAGATAAATTTGTGTTGTTTGAAGCTATAAGTGTGTGGCAACTTGTACAATAACAATAGGAAACAAACACACCCATCTTACCCAACTCATAATCCCTGCTTCTCCAAACACATTGTTGTCTTTTGGTTCTAGGCTCCATTCTGCACCCTACTTCCATCGCTTGCCCCTCCTTCTCCTACTTCTCCCACCCTGATTGGCCCACCCAGGCCAGCTCCTACCCCTCCACACCCTACTCTCCACACTGCTCTCCACCTCTCCACCCCAGCCCCAAATCCTTCACTGATGCCAGGCGCAGTTGCTCTGACCCCTGAATGCCCTCAGTATCTTCAAGAGGGTTCCTCATTATGTGTAACCTATGGCCACTTTATATAAACAAACAAACAAGAATCCCATCTACCTAAAGACATTTAAATGGGTGAGGCTGGCCACACACAATATAGCTGGAGGACTACCCAATCTCCCCAAAGCCAGGTTTCCCCACGAACTAAATGCTGTTTAATAGGGGCTTGTTTTCCTAAAATGCTAACGGTCTTTGCATTCAGAGGTATGGAATTAGTTGGCCTTGGTTCCAGGCAGTGCTAAGCCTGAACGATGTGCTCTTCAAAATCTCTGAAATGTCTCCCCAGGGAAAGGCACCCTTAAGAGAAAGCTCCCACTTCATCTTCCTGTGATCCCCACTCATCAGTGGTACAGTGAGTACTGACCTCTCTCATCTGCTCTGTGCCACTCACTGGGCTGAGAACTTAGCACGCATTGCCTTATTCAGTTCTTCCAACAACTCTTGGAGGTGGTAGTATTATTTTCCCCATTTTACAGATCCACGGAGGCTAAATAACTTTCCCAAGGTCTCACAGTGAGTCTGTGTCCAAAGCCTGGCTGGAAAGCCTTGCTGAGCAAAGTGTGAGCCATCCATAGGCAGCAGCACCTGCTAGCAGCACAGGTGTCCCCAGGGAGCTGGTTAGAAACTAGAATCTCAGACCCCACCCAGACCCTCTGAATCAGAATCTGCATTCTAACAAGATTTCCAGGTGATGGCCCTGCACATTAAAATTGAGTGGCTCTGCTCTAAACCACAATGTGGTGCTACCACTCAAGAAAGAAAGAACAACCCATCGTCGGATGTGAATTTGAATAGTGTGTCTGGTAAGGGTTCCTGCAGGTCAAGTGGAAGTAGGCACTGTGGGAGGCTGGAGGGCCTTGGGAGAGGAGGTGAGGCCTCTGGAAGCATTCCATTTCATTCCGAAGCATTGAGCTGCAGGGTGTCCCTCAGGCTGGGCAGGGGAGGCCCGCTCCTACAGGTTTGCTGGAGGATGGCCTGCAAAGGGTGTTAGAGTGTCAGAGGGATGGGGACGGCACTTGCAAACACCCCTGTCCAGGCCACATCTTCAGTCCCTTAGCCTAAGGAGGAAGGGATGGCAATTCAGGGGAGTTAGCTAGTCAGAAGGAGAGAGAGAGAATAGAAGAAAGCCTATTTTTCTTCTATTTCTTCTATTTCTTCTAAAGGGAAGGAGGGATGGGTTGCTTTGGGGAGGAGGTGCCTCATTCACCAGATGTGTTGAGTGCAGGTCCAGCTTTCTCAACAGACTCACTCCATTAAGCAGGGTTGGGGGGTCTCCCCTCTCCCCAACACTCACCTAGAAGTGAGAGGAACCAGGCTGGTACTCAAATGCTATCATGACTGCCTTTAAACCCATTCATTTAGGTCTCATTTATTTATTTATACCCACCTCATTCCTCATGAGATTTAGGATTAATTTGTATTAATAATAGATACTTAATAACCATAATTAATGGTGACGGCCCTCATCATCTTCCATTAATGAAATAATACCTTATTATTTTCAATGTACCCATCATATTATCCCACATTCTCCTCAGAGTCCCTGGGAGGATGAATGGATGGGTGTTTATGTGCTCAACAAATGAGAAAAGTACATGCCTGAGAAGTAAGGTGATTTCATCAGGGGCAGCTTATGGAGTGGGCAGGGTGTCTCCTGATTTCAGACGGCCTTGCTTCCTTATTATTTTCTCCAACCCACTAAACTCACATGAAAGCCAAACCAGCAGTAACAACACAACACTAGTCCAATGCAGGCAGAAAAAGAGAGCAAAAGAGCACACCCCCTGACTCTGATTCAAGAACACGTTCCCCAGTTCGACATGATCTGAGCACAAGCCACATTCGAGATTCACGACTGCAGACTCCTGCTTGACTGGTTTGCTTTGGTTCCATAGTGGGATTGCCTGTATCTATTAGAAAGTTTCTCTCTCCCTCACAGATAGGAGTGTATTCCTAATTTTCAAATATGGTTTTTTTTCTTTCATTTTTTTTAGTTTTTGAATTTTATTTTATTTATTTTTTTATACAGCAGGTCCTTATTTGTCATCAATTTTATACACATCAGTGTATACATGTCAATCTCAATTGCCCAATTCATCACACCACCATCCCCACCTCCCCACCGCTTTCCCCCCTTGGTGCCCATACGTTTGTTCTCTACATCTGTGTCTCAATTTCTGTCCTGCAAACCAGTTCATCTGTACCATTTTTCTAGGTTCCACATATATGCGTTAATATACGATATTTGTTTATCTCTTTCTGACTTACTTCACTCTGTAGAAGTAAGTCTACAGTCTCTAGATCCATCCACGTCT
The DNA here is from genome assembly GCF_028021215.1 of Eschrichtius robustus. Lineage (NCBI taxonomy): Eukaryota > Metazoa > Chordata > Mammalia > Artiodactyla > Eschrichtiidae > Eschrichtius > Eschrichtius robustus. The sequence goes on along the minus strand of NC_090829.1, from coordinate 22,208,931 downwards.
CTACAAATGACCCAATTTCGTTCCTTTTTATGGCTGAGTAATATTCCATTGTATATATGTACCAAATCTTCTTTATCCATTCATCTGTCGATGGGCATTTAGGTTGCTTCCATGATCTGGCTATTGTTAGTGCGGTAATGAACATTGGGACGCATGTGTCTTTTTGAATTATGGTTTTCTCTGGGTATATGCCCAGTAGTGGGATTGCTGGGTCATATGGTAATTCTATTTTTAGTTTTTTAAGGAACCTTCATACTGTTCTCCATAGTGGCTCTATCAATTTACATTCCCACCAACAGTGCAAGAGGGTTCCCTTTTCTCCACACCCTCTCCAACATTTGTTGTTTGTAGATTTTCTGATGATGCCCATTCTAACTGGTGTGAGGTGATACCTCACTGTAGTTTTGATTTGCATTTCTCTAGTAATTAGTGATGTTGAGCAGCTTTTCATGTGCTTCTTGGCTATCTGTATGTCTTCTTTGGAGAAATGTCTATTTAGGTCTTCTGCCCATTTTTGGATTGGGTTGTTTGCTTTTTTCATATTGAGCTGTATGAGCTGTTTATATATTTTGGAGATTAATCCTTTGTCCGTTGATTCGTTTGCAAATATTTTCTCCCATTCTGAGGGTTGTCTTTTCGTCTTGTTTATGGTTTCCTTTGCTGTACAAAAGCTTTGAAGTTTCATTAGGTCCCATTTGTTTATTTTTGTTTTTATTTCCATTACTCTAGGAGGTGGATCAAAAAAGATCTTGCTGTGATTTATGTCAAAGAGTGTTCTTCCTATGTTTTCCTCTAAGAGTTTTATATTGTCCAGTCTTACATTTAGTTCTCTAATCCATTTTGAGTTTATTTTTGTGTATGGTGTTAGGGAGTGTTCTAATTTCATTCTTTTACATGTAGCTGTCCAGTTCTCCCAGCACCACTTATTGAAGAGACTGTCTTTTCTCCATTGTATATCCTTGCCTCCTTTGCCATAGATTAGTTGAACATAGGTGCATGGGTTTATCTCTGGGCTTTCTATCTTGTTCCATTGATCTATGATTCTGTTTTTGTGCCAGTACCACATTGTCTTGATTACTGTAGCTTTGTAGTATAGCCTGAAGTCAGGGAGTCTGATTCCTCCAGCTCCGTTTTTTTCCCTCAAGACTGCTTTGGCTATTCGGGGTCTTTTGTGTCTCCATACAAATTTTAACATTTTTTGTTCTAGTTCTGTAAAAAATGCCATTGGTAATTTGATAGACATTGCATTGAATCTGTAGATTGCTTTGGGTAGTATAGTCATTTTCACAATATTGATTCTTCCAATCCAAGAACATGGTATATCTCTCCATCTGTTGGTATCATCTTTAATTTCTTTCATCAGTGTCTTATAGTTTTCTGCATACAGGTATTTTGTCTCCCTAGGTAGGTTTATTCCTAGGTATTTTATTCTTTTGGTTGCAATGGTAAATGGGAGTGTTTCCTTAATTTCTCTTTCAGATTTTTCATCATTAGTGTATAGGAATGCAAGAGATTTTTGTGCATTAATTTTGTATCCTGCAACTTTACCAAATTCATTGATTAGCTCTAGTAGTTTTCTGGTGGCATCTTTAGGATTCTCTACGTATAGTATCATGTCATCTGCAAACAGTGAAAGTTTTACTTCTTCTTTTCCAATTTGTATTCCTTTTATTTCTTTTTCTTCTCAGATTGCTGTGGCTAGGACTTCCGAAACTCTGTTGAATAATAGTGGTGAGAGTGGACATCCTTGTCTTGCTCCTGATCTTAGAGGAAATCCTTTAAGTTTTTCACCATTGAGAATGATGTTGGCTGTGGGTTTGTCATATATGGCCTTTATTATGTTGAGGTAGGTTCCCTCTATGCCCACTTTCTGGAGAGTTTTTATCATAAACGGGTGTTGAATTTTGTCAAAAGCTTTTTCTGCATCTATTGAGATGATCATATGGCTTTTATTCTTCAATTTGTTAATATGGTTTATCACATTGATTGATTTACATATACTGAAGAATCCTTGCATCCCTGGGATAAATCCCACTTGATCATGGTGTATGATCCTTTTAATGTGTTGTTGGATTCTGTTTGCTAGTATTTTGTTGAGGATTTTTGCATCTATATTCATCAATGATATTGGTCTGTAATTTTCTTTTTTTGTAGTATCTTTGTCTGGTTTTGGTATCAGGGTGATGGTGGCATCATAGAATGAGTTTGAGAGTGTTCCTTCCTCTGCAATTTTTTGGAAGAGTTTGAGAAGGACGGGTGTTAGCTTTTCTCTAAATGTTTGATAGAATTCACCTGTGAAGCCATCTGGTCCTGGACTTTTGTTTGTTGGAAGATTTTTAATCACAGTTTCAATTTCATTACTTGTGATTGGTCTGTTCATATTTTCTATTTCTTCCTGGTTCAGTCTTGGAAGGTTATACTTTCTAAGAATTTGTCCATTTCTTCCAGGTTGTCCATTTTATTGGCATAGAGTTGCTTGTAGTAGTCTCTTAGGATGCTTTGTATTTCTGTGGTGTCTGTTGTAACTTCTACTTTTTCATTTCTAATTTTATTGATTTGAGTCCTCTCCCTCTTTTTCTTGATGAAGTCTGGTTAATGGTTTATCAATTTTGTTTATCTTCTCAAAGAACCAGCTTTTAGTTTTATTGATCTTTGTTATTGTTTTCTTTGTTTCTATTTCACTTATTTCTGCTCTGATCTTTATGATTTCTTTCCTTCTGCTAACTTTGGGTTTTGTTTGTTCTTCTTTCTCTAGTTCCTTTAGGTATAATGTTAGATTGTTTATTTGAGATTTTTCTTGTTTCTTGAGGTAGGGTTGTATAGCTATAAACTTCCTTCTTAAAACTGCTTTTGCTGCATCCCATAGGTTTTGATCGTTATGTTTTCATTGTCATTTGTCTCTAGGTATTTTTTGATTTCCTCTTTGATTTCTTCAGTGATCTCTTGGTTATTTAGTAACGTATTGTTTAGCCTCCATGTGTTCGTGTTTTTTACGTTTTTTTCCCTGTAATTCATTTTTAATCTCATAGCATTGTGGTCAGAAAAGATACTTGATATGATTTCTATTTTCTTAAATTTACTGTGGCTTGATTTTTGACCCAAGATGTGATCTATCTTGGAGAATGTTCTGTGTGCACTTGAGAAGAAAGTGTAATCTGCTGTTTCTGGATGGAATATCCTATAAATATCAATTAAATTGATCTGTTCTATTGTGTCATTTAAAGCTTCTGCTTCCTTATTAATTTTCATTTTGGATGATCTGTCCATTGGTGTCAGTGAGGTGTTAAAGTCCCCCACTGTTATTGTGTTACTGTCAATTTCCTCTTTTATAGTTGTTAGCAGTTGTCTTATGTATTGAAGTGCTCCTATGTTGGGTGCATATATATTTATAATTGTTATATCTTCTTCTTGGATTGATCCCTTGATCATTATGTACTGTCCTTCCTTGTCTCTTGTAGCATTCTTTATTTTAAAGTCTATTTTATCTGATATGAGTATTGCTACTCCAGCTTTCTTTTGATTTCCATTTGCATGGAATATCTTTTTCCATCCCCTCACTTTCAGTCTGTATGTGTCCCTAGGTCTCAAGTGGATCTCTTGTAGACAGCATATAGATGGGTCTTGTTTTTGTATCCATTCACAAGCCTGTGTCTTTTGGTTGGAGCATTTACTCCATTCACGTTTCAGGTAATTATCGATTTGTATGTTCCTATGACCATTTTCTTAATTGTTTTGGGTTTGTTTTTGTAGGTCCTTTTCTTCTCTTGTGTTTCCCACTTAGAGAAGCTCCTTTAGCATTTGTTGTAGAGCTGGTTTTGTGGTGCTGAATTCTCTTAGCTTTTGCTTGTCTGTAAAGCTTTTGATTTCTCCATCGAATCTGAATGAGATCCTTGCTGGATAGAGTAATCTTGGTTGTAGGTTCTTCCCTTTCATCACTTTAAGTATATTGTGCCACTCCCTTCTGGCTTGTAGAGTTTCTGCTGAGAAATCAGCTGTTAACCTTATGGGAGTTCCCTTGTATGTTATTTGTCGTTTTTCCCTTGCTGCTTTCAATAATTTTTCTTTGTTTTTAATTTTTGACAGTTTGATTACTATGTGTCTCAGCATGTTTCTCCTTGGGTTTATCCTGTATGGGAGTCTCTGCACTTCCTGGACTTGGGTGGCTATTTCCTTTCCAATGTTAGGGAAGTTTTCGGCTATAATCTCTTCAATTATTTTCTCAGGTCCTCTCTCTCTCTCTTCTCCTTCTGGGACCCCTAAAATGCAAATATTGTTGTGCTTAATGTTTTCCCAGAGGTCTCTTAGACTGTTTTCATTTCTTTTCATTCTTTTTTCTTTATTCTGTTCCACAGCCGTGGATTCCACCATTCTGTCTTCCAGGTCACTTATCCTTTCTTCTGCCTCAGTTATTCTGCTGTTGATTCCTTCTAGTGTAGTTTTCATTTCAGTTATTGTATTGTTCATCTCTGTTTGTTTGTTCTTTAATTCTTCTAGGTCTTTGTTAAACATTTCTTGCATCTTCTCGATCTTTGTCTCCATTGTTTTTCCTAGGTTCTGGATCATCTTCACTATCATTATTCTGAATTCTTTTTCTGGAAGGTTGCCTATGTCCACTTCATTTAGTTGTTTTTCTGGGGTTTTATCTTGTTCCTTCATCTGGTACATAGCCCTCTCTGTCTTTTCATCTTGTCTATCTTTCTGTGAATGTGGTTTTTTTTTTTTCCACAGGCTGCAGGATTGTAGTTCTTCTTGCTTCTGCTGTCTGCCCTCTGGTGGATGAGGCTATCTAAGAGGTTTGTGCAAGTTCCCTGATGGGAGGGACTGATGGTGGGTAGAGCTGACTGTTGCTCTGGTGGGCACAGCTCAGTAAAACTTTAATACGCTTGACTGCTGATGGGTGGGGCTGGGTTCCCTCCCTTTTGGTTGTTTGGCCTGAGGCAGCCCAACACTGGAGCCTACCTGGGCTCTTTGGTGGGGCTAATGGCAGACTCTGGGAGGGCTCACGCCAAGGAGTACTTCCCAGAACTTCTGCTACCAGTGTCCTTGTCCCCACAGTGAGTCACAGCCAACCCCCGCCTCTGTAGGAGACCCTCCAACACTAGCAGGTAGGTCTGTTTCAGTCACCCCTGAGGTCATTGCTCCTTCCCCTGGGTCCTGATGTGCACACTACTTTGTGTGTGCCCTCCAAGAGTGGAGTCTCTGTTTCTCCCAGTCCTGTCGAAGTCCGCAATCAAATCCCGCTAGCCTTCAAAGTCTGATTCTCTAGGAATTCCTCCTCCCATTGCCGGACCCCCAGGTTGGGAGCCTGACGTGGGGCTCAGAACTTTCACTCCAGTGGGTGGACTTCTGTGTTATGAGTGTTCTCCAATCTGTGAGTCACCCACCCAGCAGTTATGGGATTTGATTTTACTCTGATTGCACCCCTCCTACCATCTCATTGTGGCTTCTCCTTTGTCTTTGGATGTGGGGTGTCTTTTTTGGTGAGTTCCAGTGTCTTCCTGTCTATGATTGTCCAGCAGCTAGTTGTGATTCTGGTGTTCTCGCAAGAGGGAGTGAGAGCACGTCCTTCTACTCCGCCATCTTGGTTCCTAATCTCTTTTTTTTTTAATTGAAATATAGTTGATTTACAATGTTGTGTTAGTTTCAGGTATACAGCAAAGTGATATATATATATATATATTATGTGTGTGTGTATGTTCTTTTTCACATTGTTTTCCATTATAGGTTATTACAAGATATTGAATATAGTTCCTTGTGCTATACAGTAGAACCTTGTTGGTTATCTATTTTATATATAGTAGTGTGTATATGTTAATCCCAAACTAATTTATGCCCTCCCTTCCCACTTTGGTAACCATAAGTTTGTTTTCTATGTCTGTGAGTCTATTTCTATTTTGTAAATTAGTTCATTTGTATCATCAAATATGCTTTTGTTCTGTGGTCATCCGTATATATATATATATGCTGCTTGGTTTGTTTGCTCAATTCCCAGATATTTTCTGTGTCCTTAAATAATTACCAATAAGACTGATTTGGGGACCAGCCTCTGATATTCAATGAGAAGAAATGCCTTCCTGTTACGCTGAGTGGATGAAGAAGGAGATAATTATGTTCAGAAACCTTGGGGATCATAAGCTAACTCTGAATTCCTGAATTCCTTCCTAGCTCCCTATGAAATGCTCTGATATCCACCCCCTGCCCTCCCCTCAATGAGAATATTTTACAGGGGTCTTAGGTATCTGTACCCCATGCAAGGCAAGGGGTGAACTTCAGGCACCTGGGCATGCCAGACAGAGACACTCTATGAGAAATATTTAGAGATGGAGGGATTGTACCACCCACTACACCGAGGGCACTTCTGCCAGTGATCAGAGCTGCCCGGCACAAAGACCAGCCCCTCCATCTCTAAATGCTGCCCCAGCATCCCAGCCTTAGGGCAGCTCGGCACCTCGCTGGGTCTTTGTTTGTGGTGATGCAGTTCTCAGGGCCTCAGCCCAGAAAAAGAAGAGAATGTCCAAGCAGAAGGTATCCTCCCATGTGCTTGGCTGACCATTTAATTACAAGGTCCAATCAAACTAATTACACTTTCAGGACCTTGAAGACATCAGGTAATGAAAGGCTGCCTCGCTGCTGAGTCCCGGTAAACGGTTTTCAGTGCAGTTGGTAGATGGGCTGTGAGTCACACAGTGAAAAGGAAACCTTGAGACCAAGGCAATCAGGAGAAAGAGAAGCATGTGGAGACAGCAAACTCTCCAAGGACTCAATATTGGCTTGATATTTTCAGAGTCAGAGAGATAGTATATGAATTTTTTTCTAGCAAAATCCATCATCATAGAAATCTTATTTTTGTCATCAGATTATACAACTGAGCCACTGATGGTAGGAACTGAGTGCTGTGAAAATTAAACAACATAAACCAGTTCTAGGGCACGGTTGGGCATATAGTAAATGCTCAATAAGTGGTTATTATTATTACATAATCATTGTTAATTATTTGAGTTAGTGCAAAAACATTTATCAAGTGCTCAGTGTTGGGGACTCCAAGGAATGCTGTTCTTGCAGGTTCTTGTGGTTTCCAATAACAAATGTAACCAAGGCTTAGAGGAAACCCTTCAGGAAACCAAGCCTTACACTTGGCATGAGATGCAAGTTCAAGGCTACCTAGTTGTGTAGAGAAGTGGTGACAATGGCTAGTGGTTGCACCAATTTAGCCTCAAGCACGCACTTTAGCCACCCTTGGGGATGAACGAGAAAGGGTGCCTTGAGGATATGACTCTTATCGGAGAGACCAGATTAGCACACAGCAAAGATTGTTGACTTTTATTTATCGCTCAACCCATTCGAAAGAAGACTGAATGTGGCTTGTGAGGATAAAATCAGTACAGGTTAAAAAATAAGTTAGGAAATAGGAAGAAGCCATGGAGAGGAAGATGTGGGAAGGAAAGTCTATCAGACACCTGTCTGGTCCACCTCAGGTCTCGGCACCATCTTTCTGCAGGAGGTGGGGAAGGGCACGGCCACACACTGGCTCCAGCTGCCATTGTGGCAACTCTCTACCCAGATGCTGCCCAGTGATGGGATTCTCAAGGGCACAACCCAACAGCCCTCACCCTGCTGTGGGCTCCCCAGGCATCTCGAGCCATGAGGCACAGCAGGACTTATGACACCCAGACATACAAGGGAGTGAATGCTCCTGGGGAAAAGGGGAGACAGGTGCCTGTGGACAAACTTTCTCCCTTTCTCTCCTCACCTAAGACACAGTAGTTAATTATTCATAGTTAATAACTGCTTTGGAAGAGCCATCAACTGAACTTGATCGCAAGCAATGTCTAAGCTTGGTAACACGCCCTCTTTTTTTTTCAGTTTTCATATTTTTAAAATTACAGTTGATTTACAATGCTGTGTTAATTTCTGCTGTACAGCAAAGTGATTCAGTTATACAGATATATACATTCTTTTTTAATATTCTTTTCCATTATGGTTTATCATAAGATATTGAATATAGTTCTCTGTGCTATAAAAGGACCTTGTTGTTTATTCATTCTATATATAAAAGCTCAAGTCTGCTAACCTCAATCTCCCACTCCATCCCTCCCACATCCCCCTCCCTCTTGGCAACCACCAGTCTGTTCTCTATGTCCGTGATTCTGTTTCTGTTTCATAGACAGGTTCACTTGTGTCATATTTTAGATTCCACTTATAAGTGGTATCATATGGCATTTGTCTTTCTCTTTCTGACTTACTTCACTTAGTATGATAATCTCTAGTTGCAAACATGTTGCTGTAAATGGCATTATTTCATTCTTTTTATGGCTGAGCAGTATTCCATTGTATCTGTGTACCACATATTTATCCATTCATCTGTCAAGGGACATTTAGGTTGTTTCCGTGTCTTGGCTGGAACACACCCTCTTTATTGATCTCCCTCATTCCTGCCTCACTCCCTTTTCCCTCACTCTCATCTCCTTGGGCTTACACTCCTTATTGTAAAGGAGAAACTCATACATTTTCACCTTGGGCTTTGCTTTCTAGGGACTTGGGCTAAGATAGAAAGTTAAGATGAAGCTTTGGAGGGAGTATGTGTGGTTTATCCCTAAATGTGTCCTGAAAGGGTCTATGTTCTTTGGCAGAGGGGCTACATGTTTGTTCTACACTCTACGGAAGCCGATGCACAGAGGAAACCTAGTGAGTCCTACTGCTGTACCACGCTCATGAAACGAAGAGGCAGCTTTTGTCAAAGAGAAGCAGAGTTCTTCCTTGCATTGAGTCCAGACAGAAATCTCTTTTGGGTTCTCAAAAGGAGACATTGGGTGGTGTAGACACCACTGTGCTCAACATCACCCTTTATTAATCTGATGAGTTTGGGGGGCTGGTTCTTATAACACACTCAACGTGGTCTGAAAGTTTAACATCAAGGTACACTCCAATAAGAATACAGAACTAGAAAGATAGCGTAGTGTAAGATTAACAACAGGGCTTTGAAGAGGCTTAGGTGTGATTTCCAGTTCTGCCAATGACCACCTGTGTGAGTTCGGGCAAATTAAACTCCCTAAGTCTCAGGATTCTTCATCTGTAAGACAGGTCGTGGTAAGGATAAATAAGAGAACGCACAAAGGGTGCTCAATTCGACACAGCATACAGTGAGTATTCAGGAGAAATCGCTATTGATAAAACTGTTCTGAGAGGGGCCCTGCGATTAAGTCCAGGTACTATGTGGTTCTCAGATGGTCAGTCTTAATTCAAGGGTTAAGTGTGGAGTATTTTGAGTTGTAGCTCCCATGTTTTTTTCAAATAATCATACAAACACCAATATATTTTATTTATTTTTTTAAAAGTCTTTATTGAATTTGTTACAATATTGCTTCTATTTTATGTTTTGGATTCTTTGGCCGTGAGGCATGTGGGATCTTAGCTCCCCGACCAGGGATGGAACCTGCACTCCCTGCATTGGAAGGCAAAGTCTTAACCACTGGACCACCAGGGAAGTCCCCCAATATATTTTAAATTGTGACAAATGCTTTGAAGGAAGAGCCTAGGAAGTGAGAGAGGTTTCATAAGGGGTCCTGTAGTCTGGGGGTTGGAGAAGGCTTGCTGAAAAAGCCTAGGGCCCTGTCCCCCCCCCCCCCCCCCCCCGCACTAGCATCTTGGGCCACATGATTTGCAGCTCTGGGTAAGGCCGGCCTTCATGGATGGTGGCCCCCTCAGCCTCTCCAGGAGGCAGTCTGCTGTAGCAGAAAGAACACAGGTTTTTAGAGAGCCCAACTAAGGAGCAGTGTGGCTTAGGACCAGCCACTTCAATGTTCCAAGCTTCAGGTCTCCCATCTGAGAAATGAGGGTAATGGTTCTTCTTTGCAGACTGCTGTGATGATTAAAAGAGTGAATGCAGGCAAAGCACCTACAGCAGATCCCAGCCCAGAAAAACTCAGTAATGTTCAGTCCTTCAACCCCCTCCTCTCTTCTGCTGAATTACAACCTGGTAATGTCATCCAGCTCCTGGTATGATAGGGCAGCAGTTTTGCCAAGTATTTCTTTTCGACCCCCACAGAAGTTAGCTTAATGACTAGTATAGAGCAGGTATACACAGTAGGTGCGGCTCACAACATATCTGACTAAAGAAGCAAACTTGTCACACTGCCCTTAGGCTCCGTGACTAACGCTGCAGTTATAAGAACAGCATGACTGAGATTCCAAACAAACCCTGTACTGCATGTAAATGATTCTCCACCATCCTAAATAATAACACAGATTTAATTAAAAACACTTTAAAGACATCCGTTCAAAGCCTCGCTCCATCCCTCTGTTCCTTTATCAGACTCTCAATTTGCTGACTAGAGTGTGATTTTTGCTGAAACCTCTGAATGGCAAATCACATTTTCATCCTAAAGTGTCAGAGATAAGGCCACACAAGAGAATAAAATAATTAAAGGCCAAAGAGGTAAACCCAGCTAGGAGTGCAATGGGAAGACATAAGTGGGTCAATGATGTTCATGGACTTCTTTTTTTTTTTTTTTTTTTTCTTTTCTTGTGCTGATTAAACCAAAGGTCTTCGCTGTAAATTAGAACCATGTTCTCCTGAAATATTAATCTATGTCTTAAGTAAAAAAGAAAAAGTCCATGGTTGATTGTAACAATTCAAACTGCCGGTGAGAGTCCTTGGTAGAGATGAGTAAGGTTTATCAGACTCTTTGTGGAATATTCCTTACATGGTGGGAGGCCCCTACCTCGAGTGGGAGCAGAGTTTACCTACAGACTAGTGACCTCTTCCCATCTATGTTCATTTTCACCCATCCACCCACTTACTCATCCATCCATCCATCCGTGCATCCATCCATCTGCCTACCCACTCACTCATCCACCCACCCATCCATGCATCCATCCATCTGCCTACCCACCTACTCATCCATCCATGCATCCATCTATCTACCCACCCATCCATTCATCCTTGCCTCCAGCATATACTCCCTGAGCCCCTGCTATGGGGCAGGCACTGCTTTAGTCCTGGGGGACACAGCAGGAAATAAGACAGAGGAAGTTCCTGTTCTCATGGAGATAGGCTACATAATTACATAAAAAAATCGTTACAGAATATAAATGAGGGTTGTCCACATTGATATTCATTCAACCAAATTTCCTTGAGCAAAGTGCAAAAGGGCAAGATCTCCTGGTTGCCGAGGAAGCAACTGTTGTTTCCTGAGAGGGTAAGGCCCATCTCTGATTTAGCCCTGCATTCCTAGTGCCTAGCATGAAATCCAGGACACAGTACACACTTAGGAAAAGTGCATTCAGTGAAGAGAATCTACTCTGGGTCTACTCAAGGACAGGGATACTGTCGTATCTGTCTCTGCACAAAGCAGTTCAGATAGGTTTTAATTCATTCCACTAGCATTTCCTGAGACCCATTCATTTCCCAAATATTGTCCATGTCTTTTAGCGAACATATGTATGTGTTTTTGCTGGGTGGACTACTAGGAGTGAAACTTCTGGGACTACTAGGAGAATTACCAGGAGATACTAAGAAATACTGCCAAACAGTTTTCCAAAGTGGCTGTACCAATTTACATTCCCATAAGCAATACACAAGAGTTCCAATTGCTCTACATTCCTGCCAAGTCTTAGTATTGTCTTGTTTCTTTTTTTTTTTCTCTTTTTCTTAGCCATTCTGGTGGATGTTTAGAACAGCTCATTGTGGAGTTAATTTGCATTTCCCTGATGTCTAATAAAGTTGAGCCTCTTTTCAAGAGTTTACTGGCCATTCGAATAACTTTAGTGAAGTGCTTACTTGGGTGTTTTGAAGGTCCAGGATTTTTGCCTGCTTTGTTCACTGTGCATCTTTAGGGTCCAGAGCAACTCCTGCCATGTACTAGGTGCTCAAAGGACGTACTTGTTAAATAAATGTGCAAATTCACACACTTTTCCTACTATCATTTTCTTAATATTTTTTTCTTTAAGTCAACTCACTTGTACTTAAATAAACTGACTTAGAAAGTAGTTTAATATCATCTCATAGCTCTGAAATCACAGTTGTAATGTGCAAGTTACACTTTTTCTCTTACACATTAAAATAAATGGGCAACAAATTTTTAAAAATCCATTCATGTATTTCTATTTTTTAAAACGTATTTATTTATTTTAGCTGTGCCAGGTCTTAGTTGTGGCATTCGGGGTCTTTTTAGTTGCAGCATGCAGACTCTTAGTTGTGGCATGCATGTGGGATCTAGTTCCCCAATCAGGGATTGAACCCGGGCTCCTCTGCATTGGGACCATGGAGTCCTAACCACTCGATCACCAGGGAAGCCCCCATTTGTGTATTTCTAATTTCTCCCCCTTAATGCCATTGGTGATAGACTAATATCTCCCAAATTAAATGAGTTGATTCCCATGAAACACTTAAGTGTTCTTATAGGTTGGCTATGGCTAGCTTTCCTGTATACCAGTGGTATGTGAACCACACCAGCAGACCCAGGGCAAGGGTGAAATGGGCACTCAGGAAACATGTAGGTCAGGCAGTGGTGCTGCAGCCCCCGTGATGTCTTCGGAAAAATGGCCGAAGCCATGTAGCCAAGTGGACAAAAGGCTGGAGGGGGGCCAGATGGGTGAGTCACATGGAGACATGGAAAGACAAATTAACACTTGACTCCAGCTGTGCTGTAAAGTGTGTTTTTCAAGATTTGAAGTGACCAATTGTGCTTTCCTCCCTGGATAAAAAACCTGAAGTCTATTAGGGACAGATGACTTGCAGGAGTTTGAGACTGTGCTAAAATCTTATTAAATGAACAGCCTTTAAATGTCCCGCCTTTCTCTCCCTAGATAGGGGGCTGTTAGATGAAATGCAAAAATGGAGCAGCCACCAGTGATCAAGTGCAATGAGGAAGCCTTCTAGTCTTCCTTAACTGACCACATGTGAGCTTTCCCTGACATCACTGCCAGGCAGGCCATGCTGTAGGACCTTTGCAAGGTGTGGGGTCTGCCCCATGGCGACTGAGCCGATGGTGGTGCCAGTGTTCAGCCCACGACACTGCCTGGTGAATAGACTGCCCTTACCTGAAAGGTGGCAAGTCACAGAATCCTGCTCTCAGGAGCCAAGTCTGCTCAGAACATACTCCTAGGGGATGTATCACATTCCAAAGTGGTCCAGGGCAGTTCAGGCAGTGAGGATAAAAGCCTGCTCTGTGTCTCAGCCTTAAGGTTCTGGAATGAAACTCAGTGGGAACCCCTACTCTGTGGGGCAGATGATTCCATGGTGTTGCCCATGAGCTGCTTCTTCTGAGAATGAGCGTCTAACACACAGGCACCGAGGGCATTCACGTACAGCCTTGGTTCCAGTAGGAAGGGATCCTTCCTTCATAAGATTTAAAAGCCCCTTTCCCATCTCTGTGGAGGTGGAGACACGCACAGAGAAGAAGTGATTGGTGGACTTCCCTGGTGGTCCAGGGGTTAAGACTCCACGCTTCCAATGCAGGGGGCATGGGTTCGATCCCTGGTTGGGGAAGTTCTGTATGCTGCGGGGTGTGGCCATATATAAATAAATTAATTTTATAAAAGGGAAGTGATTGGTGTGGAGCCCATATGATCCACAGAGCAGAGACCTAGGCAGCCATGCGCTTCCAATGGGCTGAGAAGTAGAAGGAAGCAAAGACTTAAGTCTTTCATGCCTTTAGCCTGCACCGAGTCAGTGTTTAAGGTTAGAACCTCTGCAATGGGAACAGGAATTGAGAAGCCCCAGGGTAGCCTGTGATGCTCACAGAAGGCTCTGGTCAGACTGATAGGGACGCAGAAAGCCTGGAGTCAGAAAGCTATGCAAGGCGCAATGCGTTGTATTACCACATTTAATCCTTCCAACCCTATGGGGTGTTATTTTATCCCTATTTTTTACAGAAGGGGAAACTGAGACCCGGTGAACTTACTTTCTCAAGTTTAAATATGGCAGAGCTGGGACTCAAACCCAGAAAGTCAGGTTCAGAAATCTGTGCATTTAACCACTAAGCCAGGTTACCACCCACCACCAAGTACACTAGAGGTCATAGCTTCTTGTTTTCATAAAGCCCAGAATTCCAGAATCCTCCAGGACAGATTCAAACTGGCTAAGCCAAGACTCTGATCTCTAGTATGGGCAAGAAAAAGTGAAAATAAGAACAAAGATAAAACAATTTAATTTATTATCATCTAGTATGAATCAGGTGCTTTATGCACATCTCTAATGCTTATTAACCTATTTTTAAGATGAGGACACAGGGGCTTGGAGGGGTTAAGTAATAGTCTAAGTTCCCACTGTTAGAGGGCAGCCATGGTGCAATGTGAACCTGAGATTTTCTGTTCAAAAATCACTCTCTCGCTTCTATATACTTTCGTCTGCCCTCATGAGGCTGTATATTTTCCCCAAGTATATCACACACAGCCGTCCTTCCTCTGCCATGGGCATTTGAATGGTAAAGTGTCATCTGTCACCTGGGAAAGGAGCTGCAGGCCTCAGGATGCCCCAGGCAAGCCTGGGCCAATTCCCATGTGCTCCAGCAGTGTATATGTAACATACCCTTACCATGCTTGGTGTTCTCATTAAAACAAAAAGCTGTATTACTTTGCTGTTTTACTTGGTCAAAATGACTTTTTAACTTTTATCGTTTGTGTTTTTCTGTTGCCAAGCCCATCAGCTCCTGGCCTGCCCACTTCCACAGACATACCAGCTGTACCTGTCAGGGGATCCAGGCCCACGACTTCCTTGAAGTGTAGCTGGTTCAAGAGTGTAGGTTTGGTTCAATTCTCAGCTCTGCTATTTACTGGCCAGTTGATCAAGGGCAAGTTGTTCTATACCCTAAGCCTCAGTTACCTCCCATCTGAGTAATGGGGCAATAATGCCTCGCAGGAATTAATGAGACACGGAGGAGAAGTGGTGTGAAGTTCAGGGCAGGGTGCCTAGCCTACGAGCAGCTTACCTGCTATGTATCTGCTCGCATCCCCCCCAGTGACCTCCTTTAGAGCCAAGACAGAGTCACCAACACCCCTGTGCGCTCACACTGAGCCAGTGTGTTGTCAGCATTCAGAGTCATTAGGTCCTGTCCCTGCTGTTCACTCCAAGCCTTCGGCTGCCCACCGGGCCTGGCTAGGTGCCCATCCCTGCCTGTCTTTCCCTCTGTCCTCGCTCTGATCATGGTAATCCAATTACCCTTCTCTCCCACTCAACTCTAACCTCCTTCAGGGTCAGGCTAGTACTTCACTCATTGCCATAGCACCTGGCAGTATCTCCAGCCACATAGCAGCCTTCCCCCAACACATGCTGCTTCCTTTAAAAGCTAAGTTTTTATTGTCAAGATACTGAGAGCCATACAAAACAGGTGTAGAACCCAACGAACTATTATAGAGCAAACATCTTTCCAGCCACTGCCCAGGCAGAGAAGGAACTTTACCAGCTCCCAGAAGCCCACCCTGGCCTCACCTGTCAGTACCCCCTTCCTCCTCCTAGGAGGATGCAGTGTCCGGACTTTTACAGTCTTTACTTGTACAGTTTTATCATTCAAATTTGTATCCCTAGACACTGTGGTTTAGTTTTTCCCATTAAGAAACTAATTTGTTATGTGTTTAAATCTTTTTTTTAATCTACAGATTCCTCCTCCATCGCTTTCTTTTCCTCACAATTTATCTGTGGAAGAACTCAGGACATTTGACCTGTGGAGTTTCCCAGTCTGGATTTTGTTAATTGCACACTCACATGCAGCTCAAAATGCTGCTCTGTCCCAGTATTTCCTGCAAATTGACAACTGGATCCAGGCTTGTATTGTTTATTTTCCACCCCAAACCTGGAATTAGCTGTTTCTTCAAGAAAATCTAGTTTCTTTTGACACAAATGATATGCTAAGACCACAATCTGGATAATGAGAGCAGAGCTCTATCAAAGTTCTCTTCACCAGATCAGGGCCTGGTATGGAGAAGCTGCTAAAAAAGCATGTGTTAAATGAATTTAGAAGTAGGAGAGTGCTTATTCTACAGTTTATCATCTATGTATGTATGTATGTATGTATGCATCTATCATCTATGTATCTAGCATCTATCTATGTATCTATGCATCGATGTATCCATCTATGTATGTATGTATCTACCTACCTACCTACCTACTTATCTATCCATGTGTATGTATATTATGGTGGTGCTGGCCCTATACCACACTTCCATGGATCAGGTGCTCTGCTGCCACTCCCTCATTGACCCTCCTTTACAGTCATTATATCATTTAATCCTCACAACCAAGCCCAAGGTGTTTACAGTTATCTTCATTTCACAGAGGAGGAAACAGGCTAAGAGAGGTGAAGTGACTCATCAAGGTCACACAGCTAATAAGGGCAGAGCTCAACCACAAACTCAGGTCTGACAGACTCCAAAGCGTGCCTGCTTTTCACAGCTCCTTCATGAATATTTGCCCCTGAAATATATTTGTTCATTTTAAAACTTAATCTCATTTGAGATTTATAAATGAGTGACTGACTGACTTCATGGGGCTGAGTATAGACACAGCCTGGCTTTGTACTCTGCCCACGAAAGAATCTTTCTTTCCTTATTTTATTTTTGGTTCCCAGTGTGACTTTTTTTTTTTTTTTTTCCTAGATATGGCAGAGGGATATTTTTAGTATTCTGGAATAAACCCAGAGGTATATTTCTGCTCTTGGCTTGTGAGGCTTATTTTATTCATATGTTTACAGATGTAAAACTAAGTGGATGATATCTTCAAGTTATTCAAGTCTCAATTCACATGTATACCCCATTTATGGGCTCACTTTTTTTTTTTTTAACCTTTTAACGTTTTTATTGGATATAACTGCTTTACAATGGTGTGTTAGTTTCTGCTTTATAACGAAGTGAAGTAGTTATACATATACATATGTTCCCATATCTCTTCCCTCTTGCGTCTCCCTCCCTCCCACCCTCCCTATCCCACCCTTCTAGCTGGTCACAAAGCACCGAACTGATCTTCCTGTGCTATGCGGCTGCTTCCCACTAGCTAGCTATTTTACGTTTGGTAGTGTATACATGTCCATGCCACTCTCTCACTTTGTCACAGCTTACCCTTCCCCCTCCCCGTATCCTCAAGTCCATTCTCTAGTAGGTCTGTGTCTTTATTCCTGTCTTGCCCCTAGGTTCATCATGACCACTTTTTTTTTTAGATTCCATATATATGTGTTAGCATACAGTATTTGTTTTTCGCTTTCTGACTTACTTCACTCTGTATGACAGTCTCTAGGTCCATCCACCTCACTACAAATAACTCAATTTCGTTCCTTTTTATGGCTGAGCAATATTCCATTGTATATATGTGTCACATCTTCTTTATCCATTCTTCTGTCAATGGACACTTAGGTTGCTTCCGTGTCCTGGCTATTGTAAATGGAGCTGCAATGAACATTGTGGTACATGACACTTTTTGAATTATGGTTTTTTCAGGTATATGCCCAGTAGTGGGATTGCTGGGTCATATGGTAGTTCTATTTTTAGTTTTTTAAGGAACCTCCATACTGTTCTCCATAGTGGCTGTATCAATTTACATTCCCACCAACAGTGTATGAGGGTTCCCTTTTCTCCGCACCCTCTCCAGCATTTATTGTTTGTAGATTTTTTCATGGTGGCCATTCTGACCGGTGTGAGATGATATCTCATTGTAGTTTTGATTTGCATTTCTCTAATGATTAATGATGTTGAGCATTCTTTCATGTGTTTGTTGGCAATCTGTATATCTTCTTTGGAGAAATATCTATTTAGGTCTTCTGCCCATTTTTGGATTGGGTTTTTTGTTTTTTTGCTATTGAGCTGCATGAGCTGCTTGTAAATTTTAGAGATTAATCCTTTGTCTGTTGCTTCATTTGCAAATATTTTCTCCCATTCTGAGGGTTGTGTTTTCATCTTGTTTATGGTTTCCTTTGCTGTGCAAAAGCTTTGAAGTTTCATTAGGTCCCATTTGTTTATTTTTGTTTTTATTTCCCTTTCTCTAGGAGCTAGGTTGAAAAGGATCTTGCTGTGATTTATGTCATAGAGTGTTCTGCCTATGTTTTCCTCTAAGAGTTTGATAGTGTCTGGCCTCACATTTAGGTCTTTAATCCATTTTATGTTTATTTTTGTGTATGGTG
This sequence comes from Eschrichtius robustus, assembly GCF_028021215.1. Taxonomy (NCBI): domain Eukaryota; kingdom Metazoa; phylum Chordata; class Mammalia; order Artiodactyla; family Eschrichtiidae; genus Eschrichtius; species Eschrichtius robustus. The sequence continues at coordinate 22,190,824 of NC_090829.1, read as the reverse complement.
TTAGGGAGTGTTCTAATTTCATTCTTTTACATGTAGCTGTCCAGTTTTCCCAGTACCACTTATTGAAGAGGCTGTCTTTTCTCCATTGTATATTCTTGCCTCCTTTATCAAAGATAAAGTGACTGTATGTGCGTGGGTTTACCTCTGGGCTTTCTATCCTGTTCCATTGATCTATGATTCTGTTTTTGTGCCAGTACCATATTGTCTTGATTACTGTAGCTTTGTAGTACAGTCTGAAGTCAGGGAGCCTGATTCCTCCAGCTCCTTTTTTCTTTCTCAAGATTGCTTTGGCTATTTGGGGTCTTTTGTGTTTCCATACAAATTGTGAAATTTTTTGTTCTAGTTCTGTGAAAATTGTCAGTGGTAGTTTGATAGGGATTGCATTGAATCTGTAGATTGCTTTGGGTAGTATAGTCATTTTCACAATGTTGATTCTTCCAATCCAAGAACATGGTATATCTCTCCATCTATGTGTATCATCTTTAATTTCTTTCATCAGTGTCTTATAATTTTCTGCATACAGGTCTTTTGTCTCCTTAGGTAGGTTTATTCCTAGGTATTTTATTCTTTTTGTTGCATTGGTAAATCACTTTTTATTTGAGTCTAGATAATAGGTAGAAGAGTTTCTCTTTGCTTTATGCCCACATACCTAAAGCCTCATTGTCCCCTTATATTTGTGTTGGTAATGAAACCTTTTGAGAAGGCTGTATTTGATGGAAGGGTACATGACCCTTTTAATAGAAGCAGACCACATTATGAAGCTGATGCCAAGCTCTGTTTCCAGGGCAACCTAAACAGAATGACAAGAGGTACTTGGTGCCTAACATTTCATGTAATGTCATGAAGGCAGATATTAGACTTTCTTATTGGGATAGGAAAGAGTTTTCTTCCCCATGAGCACACAGGAAGTTACCACCTACCCACCAAAGAGAAGAAGGCAGTGAATCCACAGGGTCAAGCACAGGGGTGGCTCCAGCACTGTCTTATCTTCATCTTGGACAATGGAGTCAGGACAGGATTAGGAAGAATAATTCATCCCCTCTGATAAAGAGGAGGGAAGGCCAAAATATGTACCTTTAATTACATTGTAAGGAAATTGACTGCAGAGCCTCCATTGGGCTGTTCCTAGAGGCTGGTTTGGCTCTTGATGGCAAAAGGGCCACAAGGTCTGGAGATGAGAGATGAGGATTTAAGGCAATGCCAAGTAAATATGGGATGCTCTTGATGCAAATGAGGGATCATTTCTGAGACCTTTGTAGATACCCTAATTCGTAAATATTTTTATAATTTTCCCTTTAACCTCTAATTTATAGCTAAAATCATTGCTTTTGCAGACCTCTTCACTTTATTCACTTTCACAACCAGCATAAACAATTTGAACAAAGAGTGATACTTCTGCTTAAAAGGGAAAAAAGGACACTTAATCCATCCCAGTATGCTGATTATCAGATGACACACACAGGCCTCTAGGCCCCAATGATACACAGTTTTAAAATGTACCTAAGATTTGTTTTAATCTGGTGTGGCAAGATACACCCATGAAAGAAGTTGTTTTTATACTCATAGATCCCTACAAACAGGAGGCATGGCACACCATGAAGGGCCACACAGGGAAGCACCAGGGTTGCTCAGGAAGCAGAGTGCGTGGGAAGAATAATTGGCTGAATAATTCACGTGGGCTCTGGGCTATAAGGGCGGTCCCTAGTTGTCCAGTACCTGGCCCTGGAATGCTTTACGGCAGGTGTATAGTGTTCTGGTCTGCAGGAGCCCAATCAAAGGAGGCAGGTGGGGTATGGACTCTGGATTTATTGGCTTTCATAGCAAAGGTGTGCTGGCAGACTATTCATTTACTATCTCCAGGATTGAATTAACCCTGGGAGAGGTACTTCCTTCCTGGGTCCACAAGGCCCCCAAATGTCAAAGCATCAGAGTATAAGGGAAAAAAAAAAAACATGATTGATACACAAAGAGACAAGGTTGACACTGTTGCTTATAGTCATGAAAGCAGCAAATTCCACCTTGCTCTCTATTCCCACACTCCTAGGTCATTTTCCGAATCCCTTAAACTTACACCTATTGGTTCTCTTGCTTACTTTCTGAAACCCAAACCTCAGAATTTTCTCTCTAGGCCCTTGACAACCCTGTTTCATGGCACATAGACAACCCTACATTCTTAAATATTGTGCCCAATTTCAACTAAGGGTTGGGAGGTAAGATCAGTCCCTCCTTCATCATTCATACCACCTCTTGAGCACTCTCCATAAGCATTGTCTAAAAATCCCAGGTTCAATTTCTCCATTCCTGTTGTGGCCCATGCACATCAACTGTTCTTTGCCATCGTCACCACCATTGCCCATTTGTTTGTCTGTTTCAAGAAACCTACAACACCCTGAGCTTGTATTTTTTCCTGATCATCCCTTTAATCTCATGGTCTTTAAAGTAGGCCTTCTTTCATATGCATCTTTAGTTTATCATAGTATACTTAGAGCTAAGATTATAACACTTTACATAAAATGTGAGAACCATGCAACAGTATAACTCCATTCCCCACACTCATCATTTGTTCTACTGAGTTTATGTATTTTAAATTTATATACATTATATGCCCACAACACACTGTTGTAATTGTTGCAGTAAAAGTCATGGTCATTTACAGAAATTAGGAGAGAAGGAAAGATGGTCTTTTATATTCACTCACATATTTACCATTTCCAGTTCTCTTCTTTCCTTCTTATAGATTTGTTTTCCCATCTGATACCATTTCCTTTCTATCTTGAAGACTTACTTTGTCATCCCATTGTCTTTTGGTCCCCATCATTTCCAGTAAAATGTCAGCTGTAATTCACATTGTTGTTCTCCCATATGAAAAATAATTTTTCTTCTTTTTCCCTGGGTGCTTTCAAAATTTCCTCTTTATGTTTGGTTTTCAACAGGTTGAGGATGATGTGCTTAGGAGTGTTCTTTGTATTTATCCAGTTTGGAACTTGCTTATCTTATTCAAACTTTAAAATGATGTTTTGCACCAAGTTTGGAAAATTTTTTGACCATTATTTTTTCAGTTAATTTTTTTATGCCCCATTCACTTATTCTTGTCCTTTGGTCCTTTTAAGAATTTTCTCTTTTCTCCTCTCCTTTCTTCTCCTCTCTCCCTTCCCCCTCACTGGCTCTAGATTTTAAGAAATCTTTCTTCTCTCCCCTTCCCTCTTCATATTGTACAATTGCTTTTGATCTGTCTTCCAGTTCATTGACTCTTTTATCTCCAACCTGCTGCTAAATCCTTCTTTTCATTTTAGATATTGTATTTAGTACTTTAGATTTGATATTTCTGTATAGTTTCCATTTCTTTGCTGATATTCTCGATCTTTTCATTCATTGTTACAACATTTACTTTACAGCTTTTAAAAACAATTTAAAATAGCTGCTTTAAAACTGCTTTCTGAAAATTCCAATATCTGTGTCATCTCAGGGTCTGTTTCTCTTGAATGATTTTACTCTGAACCTCAGGTCACATTGTTTCCTGTTTCCTCACATGTTTAATAATTTATATTTAATACTGGGGACTGTGGATTGTACATGTTAGAAACTCTGGATTCTTGTAATCTTTCTCTGACATTGTTGATTTTTATTAAATTACTGGATGGTCACCTTGTACCTGTAGAGTTTGGTTTTATACTATATAAGGGTATTACTGTTTGGGTTTACCCTTAATTTTGGACAAGTCTATAAATCCTGGCATATGATCTTTACTTCTAATATATGTCTCTTCTGTCATTTCATTGGAAAACTCTAGATGTTTACCTAGTCCTTATAACTTGGAGGAATTCCAAAATTTGTCTAATTTCAAGTAAGCAGTAACTAAAATATCTGATCAGTTTTTTCATCTTTCCTGCTATCAATTTTCACTGGGTTTCCAAAGTCTCCTCTGTGTGTACCCAGTTCAGGGGTCAGACAAGGATTTGAGGGAAGTTTATATTCAGAGTTTGAGATCTCCTCCTGTATATCCCTCCTTTCTGATACTAACTCCCTAAATTTCCAGGAATTCTGGCATTGATGAACTTCATTCTATAACACTTCAAGCTCAAAGAACTGTGGCTTGCTTTCTTTGTTCCTTCTTTCTTTTCATTCTTTAATTTTTTTTCAATTATTATTTTTAATAACTTTATTAAATAGCTGTAGAGATAAAATTTATTTTATATATCATAAAATTCACTTGTAATTGTATGATTCAATAATTTTTAATAAATTTATAGAGTTGTCCAACAACTATCACAATCTAGTTTTAGAACATTTCCATCACCCAAAAATGGCTGTGCTCATTTACAGTTGACTTTTACTCTGACTTCGAGCCCTAGGCAACCATTGATCTATTTTCCATCTCAAAATTGCCTTTTGTGGACATTTCATGTAAGTGAAGTCATGGAATATCTAGTCTTTGTTGTCTAGTTTGTATCACATAGCATAATGTTTTTGAAATTCATCTATGTTGTGTAAATTGATATGCTGTATATGTTGTTCCTTTTTATTGCTAAACAGCATTCCATGTATGGATACACAATAGGTTATTTATTCATTCACCTGTTAAAGAACATCTTGTTTTTGTTTTGTTTTGTTTTTGGAAGCTTTTTTTCAATGTTCCTCAGATAATACCTACATAGGCAAACTGGTACTTGTAGGTCTATGGAGCAGTGTTTGGGAATCACAGTGTAGAAGATCAGATTATGACATTCAGATAAGGACTCATTTTTTAAAATTTAAGCAGCATTTATTGGACACATTTGTTTGTGTTAGACACTGTGTTAAATGTTAAAGAGGTGAAATAAGACATGAAATCTCAGTGTAGTGGAAGAAACGAACCAACAAACAAATAAGTGTAATAAAGTGTGAAAAATGTGATAAAATTCTGGGCCCCCATGGAGTTAAGGTCAATTCTCTATGGGAGAGGGAATTACAGGAAAGTCTTTATCAAGGATGTGAGCCTTGAGTCTTGAAAGATGGTCTTGAAAGATGAACAGGTAATTGGTCAGTCAGATAGTGGAAATAACTTGCTTTCCCATGACACATTCTGTTTTATTCTTAAAAGCCATGCAGGGCTTCCCTGGTGGCACAGTGGTTAAGAATCCTCCTGTCAATGCAGGGGGCATGGGTTTGAGCCCTGGTCCAGGAAGATCCCACATGCCACGGAGCAACTAAGCCTGTGCTCCACAACTACTGAGTCTGCGTGCCTAGAGCCCATGCTCTGCAACAAGAGAAGCCACTACAATGAGAAGCCCACGCACCGCAATGAAGAGTAGTCCCCACTCACCACAGCTAAAGAAAGCCCGCGCGCAGCAACGAAGACCCAACACAGCCAATAATAAATAAATAAATAAATAAATAAATAAATTTATATTAAAAAAAGAAAGTCATGCAGATAGGTGCATACATAGTGTTGTCCAATCTGTCTGTGCCTGGGAATTGTATGGAAGCAAATTATTCCTGCGAGTGTCTGCTGAGATTAATGCATGGAGAAATATGGTGAAAACTTGGCAGATACCCCATTCTGCCAAGCTATATAAAGACTTCTCAACAAGATAAACACATAATGGAAAAGAACACGGAGCTTTGGAGAATAATGGACTTGGTTCAACACGTTAGGCAAATTACTTAATCTTTCAGAGCCTCAATTTCAGTATCTATAAAATGGAGTTAAGAAATAACTTCAAAAGTAACTGGTCAGCTTAGACTTAATGTATGCAAAACAATGAACTTAGGGATTGGCACAAAATAGCCTCTCAAAAAATGCTAGTTTTCCTTTTTTCCATCACATATAACGTTATTGACTGTTTGCCATTCTTACACCTAAGGGCTACTAGAAGTTAATGCAATCACAAGGCTTATTTTGTGTTTTGATTCTGATTTCTATTGTCTCAAGAAAGCCACCATCTTCTGAGTAACCAAGGGATGCAGTAGCTGATTCATAATGAGGCCTTGCTTCCTTCTAAATATGCACAAATTGTCAAGGTGATGGAGGAGGTTCATTAGTTAAAAGCATAATTAAAGGGCACTTCCTTTAGCTAAACTGATGAGCAGAAAGTGCAGCAATATTTGCATGTTTAGACATTAAGGATGGAAACAGATGACTCATAGGAGAATGGGAGGAAGCAGGGAAGGTAGGGCAAATTAATATCACTGCCCAGGGCCTCCAGGGTTATTGCTTTGCAGGACGTCCTCGGAGGAGTGGCCTTCCCTGGGAAATCAGCTTCACTGGATTCTCTTGTTTTATGGGATGAACAGCCCTTTCACCACTGTACCTCAGGAGCAAGGCGATCTTTACTTCAAAAGATGCTAAAATATGATTCCTGATAAGCTGAGCTTGGAATCTGTTTCTTGCTGGACATCCATGCCCTGTTCTAAACACTTAGTTGTCAGCATGGATATTGATTCATTCTTGTCATCCTGTATATTCATTAAGGTTGTAAATTCTCCCAAGTCAATAATAGTGCCTTTTACCCTCTTGGCGTATGTGTGTCTTGAGGTCATATTCAAGGTTCTTCTATTTATTAGATAAGAGGTGTGGAAAGATCCCTACTATGTCTCCTATTCCTCATCCTTAACCTGGGTGTTTTGCCTAAACTGCAAGATTTCTGTTAGAATTAAAAGAAAGTGCTTGGCACAAAGTAAGAACAGAAGTAATGTTCAGTGCAATTCTCCTTCTCAGTATACAGCGACTTCATGGTGATCAGTGCCTCTGCCTCGTGTTTCTTAAATGAAGGCGTTAACACTAGAATGTGTCATTTTGTATCAGGTTTCAATTTTGCCAATTTCTTGCTTTCTATACTGTGGAAGTGACAGAGAGAAAAAATATCTTTCATATAACAAATGCAGACACTTGGGTTTGATGCCAAGGAGGAGTCTCCCTCCCCTCCCACTGGCACCTAATCCCCAAAGCAGTCTAAAAAGACTGGAGCAAGGCACAGCCAGTGTGGTGACTGAGTCAAAGCTGTTTCCATTGGGACCACCCCAAGGCTTGAGCATCTTATTACTGAAACAGTGATTTGATTTACCAAGCATTTGTAATTGTGTTGACATTGTTTTTTTCTTTTTAACAGTAAAATGAGAGTCTGTTTTTAAATATGTATTACTGGATGTCTACTGAAAAAAATGCATTTGTTGCCTCTGGGCAGATATACAGGCTAAGACAGAAATAATGATTTCATGGGAGCAAAAGGAATTACTGAGCAGATGCTCATCTGGGGAAAAGAGACCGGAGAGGAACCAGGTCTGACAGCAAAGGGAGAAAGGTATAGGCTAATTAGCATATTTGATTTGTTTAAATTTAGCAGTGGTATAGCCTTCTACTTCAAGATGGAATGAGAGAGTGGGAGAAGCCAGTGAGATTGAAGCAGAGAAGAGAATTATAGCCTAGCAGGACCCTATGGGACCTTCCTGGTACAGACTCCCCCCTGCCCCCAATATGCTCTGCTTGCCTCTTATCTGTAGAAAAAATTTAGCCTCCTAGGCCTTCCCTGAGTTCCAAAGAATAAATTTAATCAGAGAAGTGAGAAAATGCAGAAAGAAAGGAAAAGAGTTAAGCAAGACAAAACAATAGTTTAGCCATTAAACAAAGTCAAGGACCTTTAGTTCCTCCACAAGGGCCATAAATAATATTCTGAGAACTGTCCTTTGATCTGTTTTGCAGATTCTAAAACCCCCACCAGGTGGAAGAAGTGAACTGTATGTTGCCCACAAGCACGTAGATCCCAGACAGGTTGGAAACAGAAGGTTGATGATGTTGACTCCCAATTACCTCACCACCAACCAATCAGAAGAATGTCCAAAAGCTGATCAAGCACCCCACAACCTTCCTCCCTCACCCTGTCTTTAAAAATCTTTCCTTGAAAGCTATTGGTTTCTTAGGCACTAGCTGCCTGGACTCCTTGCTTGACGCCCTGCAATAAATGCTGCACTTTCCTTCACTACAATTCAGCGTCAGTAGATTGGCTTTACTGCTAGTGGGCAAGCAGACCCAAGTTTGGTTTGGTAATGGAATGACATTCCTGCAGGTCTCAATTCACGAAGAGTTTGGATTCTCCTTTAGCATAGGCTCTTCAGAAGAAAAATGAAAGAAAATCCTTTGAGTAATAATGGAAATCCAAGAAAGTCTTGAGAAACCAGCTCTTCAAGCAAATGGCTCAGGATATATTGATGAGTAAGGCTAGGGAAACCCTCAGTGGATTTGTGGAGACTATGTTCCCAGTACGACACAGATAGAGTTATCTATTTGTCATCAGATCTTACTGTTGGTTAGGCTTGAGATCAGCTCCACTCACATCTGGCAGCACTCATCTTCACCTCGCTAAACTTCCCTTCTTTCCTTTTATTCACTTTACTTTTGTCTCTTGGTAACTTCCTCCTTTTAATCATAGTTCTGCCCCTGAAACTCTGCAGAAGTCCCTTTCTTTCCAATAATAATAGCACTGGCTGTTTGTTAACTGCCCACTTGTAGATCAAAACTCTACCTGTGCTACCCAGACGAACCAGAGCAGGGGGTTCATTTGACAGTTGCTTCTAGGGAGGAGGAAAGAGGAAGTGGGAGAGTGAGTCAGAGACAGAGAACAAGCCAGTACAAGAGGGCATTGTCAAGGTCATGGCGGCGGCAGGTGGGGTAGGGGGGCTGGCTTCCCAGGCACTCCTGAGAAGAGTGCAGGGGGCTGCCCAGAAATGCTCCCCACCTCCACACCTAGTTGCTCCCGTGCCCTCTGGGTGAGGGGTGCTCCCAGGGCAGTAAAGCTGCTGCTTCTGGACTGTGCCCCTTGGAGCCAGGAGTCTCCTCTCACCTGGGAGCAAGCCCTGGGGCACAAAGCTGACAGCACAGTGGGGCGAGGTGTGAACTCGAGGGGCGACCTTCCAGGGAAGCAGGTCTCTGTGCTTCAGGGGAAGGACAGGTATTATCTAGCTGATACATTCATGTATCAGCTTTGTCAGTTGTAAGCTTCCAGGTGAGGCTCTGTCAAGAGAAAGAGGATTTTCTAAGTTTGTTTTAGCATTTTCAGAACGAAGCATGAAGGTCTCGGTGTTTCTTCCCTAAAGGCAGAGAGGTACCTTTAGGGAAGATGATAAGAGTCACTTATCATGGCTGGTGAGGGGGCCGGCACCTTAGGCTAGAGGAAGAATATGGCTTAGGGCAGAAGGAAAAGCTAAATATGCCCCTTGGGGATCCTAGTCCAGAGGCTCGTGAGGAAGCAGGCTTGGTGAAAAGCAAAGTAGGCAGTGAATGGGGGATGTTAAAGGCAGTGCCTCTTCCTTCCTCCCTCCCTCCTAGGGCCACGCCTCCAAGGGGAGGGGCTCCATAGAGACAGGGGTGTGGGGGTAGGCAGAGGCACCACACACTGTGGGTACAGAAGATTCTCTGAATCTGCCTGGATAGCTGGGCCCAGGGTCACTTCAGTAAAGTGCGGGGAGATGGGAGGTGGCCTCCCCAAGCTCATGAACAGTGTATGCGTTTCCTATTGCTGCTATGAGAAATAACCTCAACCTTTGTGTTAAAACAACTCAGATTTATTATCTTACAGTTTTGGAGGTCAGAAATCTGAAATGAGTCTCCCTGGGCTACAATCAAGGTGTCAGCAGGGCTGTGTTCCTTCTGGAGGCTGTAATGGACAATCTGTTTCTTTTTTTTCCCGGCTCATAGGGGTGGCTGCATTCCTTGGCTCATGGCCCCATACCACTCTGACTTCTGCTTCCTGTCACATCTTTTCTGACTCTAATCCTCCTGCCTCCCTCCTATAAGGAAACTTGTGATTACATTGGATCCACTTGGCTAATCTAGGATAATCTCCCTAGCTCAGGATCTTTAATTTAATCATGCCTGTAAAGACCCTTTGCCATGTAAGGTAACATATTCACAGATTTCAGGGATTAGGAGGTGGACATCTTTGGGGTCATTATTTTGTCTACCACAGGTGGCTCACTCGGGACCCCGAGGAGCCCAGGTGAGGTATTGTGGCATAGTAACCAGTGCAACAGAGATGGGGCAGGATGAAAGGTTTCCAGGAAAGGAGCTTTAAGGTGGAGAGAACACAGCTTAGGGAATGGGTTGAAGTGGTGGATTTCCAGCATATTGGTGCCCTCTCTAAAGAAAACAGAACAACTGGGCTGACCACATCAGCAGTCACCTTTCCAAAGAGCAGGAAATCCAGTCATTGCACAGTCCCAGCCCGAGAGGACCTAGGGTGTCCTATGTTGGTCTGAGGACCCTTCTCCGCCAACACCATGAAGTCACAGATGCCACATCTCCCCAAATATCTAGAAGTTCTTAGAGATGGGAAGAGGAAAGGAGAGGGACTCAGAGAAGTGGGGGCTTATCGGGGGCCCTTCTGTATTACAGAGAAATAAGGACATCAGAGTCACTGTATTTGTGATTCTCCCCATGTCCATTATCCATTCAGAACAACCCTGCAAGTTGGCATCTTAGAAAACATCATTTGGGATTCCTACAAAAGGAGAGGCAAAAGAGGTTCTGGACATTCTTCCTCCCCCTCTGTTTAGGACACATGTTCCTAAAGGAAAGCAGGTCTCCCTGAAGACCAGTGTCCAGGGCAGGACAGTGAGTGGGGTGGCATCACTGCTTTAGAGGAAACACGGCCAATGTATCCAAGAGTTAGTCTTTAAATGTGGAATTAGAGCACTGACAACGCCCAATTATTTTGCTCATTAAGATGACTGGTCTGGACTGGACTGACCATTCTCTAATTAACTCCTTGGCACTTGGCTATAATAATGATTGAACTCACTCATTTGACTCTCATTTTGGCTGTAAGAGCAGATGCAAATAAACTGATTCTACATCATTCTAACACTCTTTTCTCACCAAGAATAAAGAATTTTGCCTCTTCTAGGAGCTTTAGATTCCTATGCAAGTAGAATGGACCTGATGGGCAAAGGCATTGGCCTGACAAATGTGAGTATTTGGCTCAAATCCTGGCTCTGTCATTTGTTTCAGGGGGAACTTGGGCCTGTGACTTATTCTCTCCTTTATGTGGGAGGAAAGAAGACCACCTGGGTCTGGGTCTAAGGGACCCTGCCCCACTCACACTGGCCCCTTTCCTCTGGGTGTGGTGAGGGGCCATTGGGGACCAGACATGCCCCCTACTCCCCCTGATACTGGGAATCCAGCATTCTTCATGGGGGGTGGGGCAAGGGGCTAGGACAGGAAGCGCTTAGAAGGGACAAGTGGGTCTCATTAAAGAAGGTTTAAACTTCTCAAATAGTCATGTTATGGTGTGGTTTTCCTGTGTCCGAATGATAGTGGGGTTTTTTGGTTGTTGTTTTTTTGTTTTTGTTTTTATCAGTGACCAGAGTATAAAGGTATACCACAGAACATTTGTTTGGTCTGATGATATGTTTTTAAATAAGAAAATATTAAAAATTGGAAGATTTTCTGTAGAAATCTGATTTCTCACTTCTGAACAACTGGAAGTGCACCAGGCCTGGATTCTTGTGTGGCCTGGAGCTGTGTGGTGGTTGAGTCTGAATGAGGACCTACATTCACCCAGCCAGGCATCCATACTTCCTTTGACTGCTTCTCCTGTCCATGATTATTTGGGACTCTTGCAGGAAAATGCTCTCCAGGGTCTCTAAAACTGGGCATAATCTGGGCAGGGCTGTGGGCTCCCAGAACAGGGTCATTCATATCCTTCTTCTCTCCCCCAGTGCCTGTTACAAGTTCTGGCACAGAGAAGGCAATGGCCAACAGAATGGATCTCACTTCTGCTTCCTGTGCTACTTGTGATTTTTCAGAGATGCATCTTTTTCCCTTGTCTGAGCCTGGGGCACCTGTCCTCTTATTGGTCCGTTAAGGCTGTCACTCAAGCTGTGTCTTCCAATAGGTGAACAGGCTGTAAAATATCAGTGGGTCTCCTTCCTAGCACCAGCAAGTCCAAAGGGCAGCTCATTAGAATTCATGATGCTGAGTCTACCATATCCAAATAACATGAAAGCCAGGAGGGGCTGCAAATTAATAACACTTTCCCATGTGAGCTGGCAGCTGGGCCTTCTCCTCTGCTCTTGTCTGGGTTTGCACATGACTAACTGCAGGCTTGAGGGATTTACATTAGCAGATCATAAGTAAAAATCCCATTAAAATGACAGTCTCCTCATCGTTATGATCCCTTTTCAAGAGGTACACTGGATTGCCAGGGCATTTCTTGGGGTTGCCTGGTAATGGATTTACTTGGCAGTCCATATACCCTGGCAAAGGCCTTCTGAGGTGTAGGGCAAAGGGGTGGGCTTTTTGGAAGCTCTCAGCTCCTCCGTGACAACTACCACACTCCCTGGGCACACACCTGAAGAGCTATGTGGAAGCCCGCCCACCTATCACGCCCTGGTTTCCATGCCAACAAGCAGCATCTGCCATGTGCTTGATCTCCTGGCTGTGGAAAGAGAAGTGGAAGACCCTGATTCTATCACAACCCCTGCTACTGGCCCCACTGAATGGCCTGGCCTGAGTTACATTTGCTTAAATGTGATACATTTTATGAACATCATATTAGCATTCCTCACATTTACATCCCCCAAATTCTTAGTCTTCTATTGAATAACAAAATGCTTTGATTGTGGTTCATTCTTTGGGGATAAATTACCAACTCAATAACATGATATAAAAAGCCTCTTGGCATTTAATTCCCACCTGCTCCTCCAAACTGGGGTCCTAACACCTGTTGAAACTGTACCCAAGCCCCTGTGTCCCTGTCTTTTGAAGTAAAAGCCTTTTGCTTTAGTCTCCCAGGCCTCCCCTGAGTCGTAAAAGAATCCCTAATGTGGGCCAGGAATTTAAATACACACGAAACATTAGAATGGCTTAAAAGAGTTAATGATTAGGAATGTGAAGATATAGAAACAAAGAAGAGCTGTTGGGCCAGGAAACTGGTAACAGTTGAGACTATAAACCACCCACATAGCAGAGTCACCGAACCCCCAGTTCCCTGAAAGATACAGATAAAAGCCTGACACACATTCCTAAGTTGTTTTATAGGAAGCAGACCCACCAGATGAAAACTGCTGACCAAGAGCAAGTGGACCCCAGACTGGTTGAAACCAGAAGATTGGTGATGCTTGAAACTTCACCTTGATGCCAACCAGTCTGAGAATTGTGCACGAGCTGATCATGTACGCTGAGGGCCCCTCTCTCACACTGCCTTTAAAAACTCTTCCCTGAAAGCCATTCATGGGTTCGGGTCTTTTGAGCATGAGCTGCCCATTCTCCTTGCTTGGCACCCTGCAATAAATGCTGTGTTTTCCTTCACCATAACCTGTGTCAGTAGATTGGCTTTACTGCATGCAGGCGAGAGGACCCAAGTCCAGGTTCTGTAACACTGTCAACACCTTCCCCTTCCACCCTGTCCTTGTGCCCTGACACACAGAAAGTTTACAGTACCCTGAAGATGGCCCTCCTACTCATTCCCTGCCAGCTACCTGGCTCCACACCTTTGAGCCCTCCCACCCTTCCCAGTGACAGGTGCCTCTGGGATGGGCTCCCACAGACTCCCCCTACCTGGGCCCCTGCCTTCTGTCCCAGCAAACATCACATAGGACTGTAGATAGGATTGTACACTGTCTGTTTATGTGTTTGTTTGCCCCATTATCATGGATACTTCCAGAGAGCAGAGGCTTTAATTTAGCTGCAGAGCCTGGCACACAGTTTATGCTCAGAATAAATGAGGTCCCATCAGGCAGTAGAACATTTATTATGCTCTGGAATCCCTAAGGTGGGCCAGGAATTTGAATATACACAATACATTAGACTGGCTTGAGCCCTTTCTGGCCAAGGCCAGAAAGTTTTGTAATAGTTACAGAGCCCCTGGTGGTAAAGTCAGTGAGATCTTTGACATAATATATTATCAAGATCAAAGCTGAACGTTTCAGACCCAGAGAGTAAAAATGGTAAAATTTTAGAATTTTAAAATGTTCCATAAAAATGGATCAAACAATCAATTAATCACCAGGAGGTTTTAAAAGATCTCAATTTTCCTTTTCTTCTTCCCTCTCTCCCTCCGTCACTTCATTTCTCCTTTCTTTTGATCTCAGTATCCCTTCATCGTTATGCCAGCTTTTACTGGGCACCAACTGTGTGCTCAGGGCTACAATTTGCACTGAGAATTTGGAGAGAGTAAGACACAGTCCTGCCCGCCAGGATCTCAGCACCAAGTGAGCAGAGAGGAAGGACAAATGGGTCACTAGGATAGAGTAGGTATTGGGGAGTCTGGGGAGCACAGAGGAGAGCCAAACTACTCAAAGGGTGACCTGGGATGGCTTCCTGAGAGAGGATACTTTATCAGGTATACTCAGTTTGGGCATCAAGTGATTTACTTCCAAGAAACTTCTGGTAAGTTTCTGTCTACATAGGGAGCTAAATAGGGGACAGAGAAATCTGGGCTTGTCTGTATATACCACTGGATTGCTAGCATGAGTTTGGTGGAGGTTTCCTATATCCCACGCACTGTGGCTCCTTTCAGGGCATGAGCAGCTGTCCAAGTGAGCTGGGGCTTCTGGTCATCAATAGGCCGCCTTTACATTTTTTAATGTTAATTTCTTTAGTAGAAGAACGCTATAGACTGAATTATGTCCCTGCAAAATTCATATGTTGAAGCCCTAACCCCCAACACGGCTGTATTTGGAGAAAGGGCTCAACCTTCATTAGGAGGTAATGAAGGTTAAATGAGGTCATAAGGATGCGGCCCTAATCCAATAGGGCTCATACCTTATAAGAAGAAGGAAATGTACCTAAGCTCTCTCGGCCATGTGAGGACACAGTGAGAAGGCTGCTGTCTACAGCCAGGAAGAGGGCCCTCACGGGGGGATGGAATTGGCTGGCACCTTGATCTTGGACTTTCCAGCCTCTAGAATTGTGAGAAATAAATGTCTGTTGTTTAAACCACCCAGGCTGTGGTATTTGGTTGTGGCAGCCCAAGCTGACTAAGACAAGGAAGACTGAGCTTGAGCAAAGTGAAGATTTGACAGTTTCATAGGGTTTCATCAAGACTATAAACATTTTGCACTTTGCATAATTCCTATCTCTAAATTAATTTTAAATTAAAAAATAAAAACAATTAAAATTTTAATTAGCAAGTGCACCAAAGAGGCAGCATAACCTACGGAAAAGCAGGTCCTAGCCATGGTTTGCTGTGTGACCTTGGGCAAGTTACTGGACTGTGGTCTCCTGCCTCATATTATCCACCTGGCAGAACTGGGGCAGAGATGAGATTGAGCCACTCATGCAGCATGCTTGGCACAGAGCGGGCACCCATGAATGGTAATAAATGAGATCAGAGTAGTTTGGAAGGTATTCAGTGACTCTCAGCCCCTCCTTCAATTCACCACTTTGGGAATAGATTTCAGAATTCCTAGATTCACTATATTTTTTATCTATAGAACCAGAATTCCTTCCTCACCTATTTTAAATTCCAAACCCTGTGACTTCATTTGCCTGTATCAGTGCTTCTCAATCCCATCTTAGGAAATGCTGCAGGGCATCTATAATGATCTCAGCCAGTATAGCAATGTTTTTTTATTAAAACCCCTCATGATATGGAATTTATTTTAATTCACCTCAATTCGTATTACGTATTTATAAAAACATCCCATATAAGCCAAATGGCATTTTAGAAGTTAGCTGAGAGGCTGCCGGGAAGTCAAATAAACAATGTCAAGATAGCATAATTTCTGCAAGACCCAGAATTCCTAATTCAGAGGAACATATATTAATCCAGATGCCATATTTCCAAAACCCCAGGGTCCAGAAGGATGGGATTTACTGAGAATGGATTAGGCAGTTGCCACAGGGCTCTCTCAAACATCTTTCTCATCAGCCTGGCATCCTTGACCTTGTCATGCTGCCTGATGTTACACCATTGAGACATTCCCTGAGGTTAATGAATCTCTCTTTTAAAGAGCATATGTCAGTACTTCTGTATGGAGGAAGGGGGGTAGCAATCATACTCATCTTGGTGGAAATGAGTTCCTTTTGGCATGCTTCCCAGTGACACACTCTGAAATCAGCCCCACTGGGGGTCTGAGGTTTAAGTAGAAAAAGGAGAGGGTGGGGTAGACACAGGTAATTGGGAAAGAGAAGGGAAAGGATTATGAAATGTTCAGCCCGAGACAAGATGGGGGGTGGGGCTTCCCTGGTGGCGCAGTGGTTGAGAGTCTGCCTGCCAGTGCAGGGGACACGGGTTCGAGCCCTGGTCTGGGAAGATCCCACATGCCGCGGAGCAACTAGGCCCGTAAGCCACAATTACTGAGCCTGCGCGTCTGGAGCCTGTGCTCTGCAACAAGAGAGGCCGCGATAGTGAGAGGCCCGTGCACCGCGATGAGGAGTGGCCCCCGCTTGCCACAACTGGAGAAAGCCCTGGCACAGAAACGAAGACCCGACACAGCCAAAAATAAATAAATAAATAAATTAATTAATAAGATGAGGCAGGTGGCACCCACAGGGGGGTTTGGAGGGAGAAAACAAGACTGGGGTCCCCAGAAGCTCCCAGAATATGGGTTGAACAGAAAGAAAGCAAAAAAGAGATGCAGTAGAATGAGCATCATTTCATCTGCTTCATTAAGCAGCATCCATTCGATGACCCTCTTCCCTGCCGACTGCCACCCTCCCTTCTGACAATGTAAAACCATTGAACAAAAATTCATGCCCCCCACCTTCAAATCTAAGCAAAGGCCAACTCTGGGCTTGCTGCACTGACACTTCTTCAGCGGCACGGCCACCCAGAGAAGTGCCACCTCCGCAATCTCAGCGCTGCACAGCCCTCCGAAACAGACACTTCAAAGCTTTTGATTCCAACCAGACACTTCATTTGTCATTGACAAGTACGACACAGCGGCCCTTGTGATCACAAGTCAGAAGGCTCTGGAGTGAGGCAGAGATTTTCCCACTTCAGAAAAGAACATGAACTGCTCACAGGGCACTGTGTCACTGATGACTTCAAAGTCCTCAGGTCCCTGTTCTCAACCTGTGTCACCAAGAGCGAGGCCGCACCGTCACCCAAAGAGAGCATCAAAGAGGAGACACGGAGCATTTACGACATAAATATGCGCTAACGAAGATCAGAAACTCGGCCTGGGGATCGAGAGGATCAGCTTCCCAGGAGCTCCGCGCGGAGAAAGTCGACAAGATGCACGCTGGTACCTACTGACGGGTGCGGCTTCTAGCCAGGAAGTGTGGCCCTCCCCACCTCCGACTGGTCTTTAAGGCTGCAATTTCCATCCTGACTTTAAGATGCTGTGTGTTTCCCAGAGCTGGTTTTCCCCCAAATCAGCAAGTGACCAGAACCGTGAGATGCCTACCCACTGCCATCATCCCTGGACCACACCAGCCATCCCCGCACTTGGGTGAGCAGGGAGCAAGCGCGCTGTGAGCGCCATACCTGGTCCAGCTTCCAGTGGAACTCCGCGGGGCGGAAGGTGTCTGCCTGGTCGAAATCCTTGCGCAAGAGGAAGACAAGGCGGCAGTTGTGCACGTACAGGGCGTAGTGGTGCCGGTTCATTTCTGAAAAGCAGAAAGAGGATTTGAGGGGTTCCAGATTTCCTGTGCTGATCTCCGCTCCATCACTTAGCACACCTCAGAAAACAAAGAAACAGGCATTCCAGTTTTCTCTTTTACAACTGGGTCTAATAAATAGTTCTAGAACACACATAGTGGAGCTCTCTGAAATGAAAGAGGAAGATTCAAGAAAGCTCACAGCAAAACTTCTGCTGAGAAGCCATTTGGGCTTTAAATACCAACCTAACTTATACTCAGATACTGCATCAGATCCTGGATAAAATTACATAGGTTCACAAGCTCTTTTTGTTTTTTTTTACATATACTTCCGGGAGGGTCAAAGGGCCTCTCTGACAATCACATCAGCCACTCTGGGTTCCTTTAACATAGCTGGATTCTCGCAGAGTTCTGGGCTTTTATTTTATTTCATCAGGCTTGCCAGCAGCAACCACAGAGCATGTCTCCTTTTCTGCCTAATCTGTGTGCAGTTAAGGAAAGCTGCCTCACTTTTAGTTGCTGGGAGGAGGGGACATTGATTTCCCAGCATTAGACATAGTTCCCTGAATTTCCAAAGCAAAGAATAAATACTTCTTTCCCCATACATGACAACAGATGGGACTTTTCTCTCCCCTGATAAAAAAACTTCCTTTCCTGCTTAAAAAAAAAATTCACATCATGGGTCCCAGCCATGATGTCCTATAGTCACAAGATAACAGCCATGGGAAGGGGAAGAACTGTTCTTCGACCAATGCTCAGAGGACTCACACATAGCAGCACACACAGAAATCTAATATGATGCACATGTTCCATAAATATTGGGCTAATGAGCAGGTAACCAGATACAGCAGAAAGAGCATGGGCCCTAGACTCAGAGAGACTTGGGGTGGAGCTGTATCTCTAGATGATGCTGAGAAAGTTATTCAGCCTCTTAGAGGCTTGATTTCCTTCATTGTATCATGACAGGGATGCTGGGCTATCCTAATGTATCATGAGAATAGGATATTGTGATTGATTCTTGCACATCCTGTACAAACCTTGCCCATGGAGGTATGAGTGGGAGGAATCAACACCAGTCCCACTTCTAGGCATGGGCTTTCAGTTGATTTCAGCCAGATAAGCTCATGAAAAGCCCCCTGCCACAGCGAGTGGTTCAGGACCCAGGCCCGAGTTCAGTAGTGCAGGCCATTCTCCTGGCCATGGGGCTTCTGTCAGGAAAGTGACTCAAGTCAGTCCAGTGATTCTGGAGCTGTTCTGAGTAGTTCTGGGAAAGAACTCTCTATCTCTTAGCAGAAAGCAAATAGAAGAGACCACCACCTCTCTCTAGAAGTTGCAGTATATAACTGGGAAGCTTGGAGCTGCCGCAGCCATATTTGCTAACATGAAATTGATATACATATGGCAGCAGATCTGAAAAATTGCAGAGGAAAGGACCCAGGACCTTGATCACACTTTACCTGAAGCTGTTTAGCTCTGGCCACTTTAAGTTACAAGAACCCTACATTCTCTTTATTATTTTGAGTTTTAATCATCTGATATCAGTTTGATCTGTATTCCCTGTTCCTTGTAACTGAAAGCATCTTGATACAATGAGGAAATGCGTGTAAAGCATCTGCCCAGAACAGATGCTCAATGACTGTTAGTTATTACAAGGACTATTACACTGCCTCGTGACCATGATAACATAACAAAATAGTGTCAGATGCTGTTTTCACAAAAGCATTACCGTTCTTCAGGATGCAACCAAAGGATGGAAGGAAGGAGACTGTTTAGTTGCCAAGTGTTGTAGGTTTGGCCAAGGCCAACGTTCGGGTGACCACTCCACCTTTGCATCGAAGAAACACCCAGGTCTGGTTATGGGGATTTTACTAAATACTTCTTTTTCCCCCTCACTATTGCTTAAACTGATTTCCTATAGTTTCTGCTGATAACTATCAGGAAGATATAGAGGGCATATTTCTCCCCTTTAGCTTCATTTGGAGTCAGGAGAGGTTGTGGTGAAGAGGTGGAAGAAGAATGAAAGGACAGACCTCACGGGAGTATCTCCTGGCCTCCCTCCAGAGGTTCCTCCCTCCCCCGCCCTTCCTGAGCTGGGTCCCTGGGGTCACCACCCACACCAGGGTAACTGGCTCTTCACGGCGCTGGTGACATGATACACTCAGAAATCAGCTTCACTTCTTTCCCTGTCCTTCAGTGTTCTCCCTGGCAACTCCCCTCCCTTTCTTTGCCCACGTTTCTGGCAGATCCTAACGTCTTCTGGTCACTTTCAGATATTAAAATCGTCTGTAAGGGTTCTCTCCAAACCAAACACCAGTGTCTCATCAGTTAAAAGATCTTCCCCTCTTCGCTACTCAGCCTCGCCCCGTGGCTTGGTGGCCGCCAGTGGGGAAAGGATGAGGAAGGTGTGTTCTTTTACTCTTCCTTCATTCCCTGAATCTCCTCCAGCTCCAGTCATGGTCAGGGGCAGGGGAAAGCAGGTAAGAAGGAAAGAAGTGGAGTCTCTTTAAAGAAGCAGTGAAGTTTGTCATTTTCCTAGGGATGCCCAGTGTCCTCTGTCATGTGGGTGTCTACATATGGGCTCCTTCATGGGTGCCCAGGCTGGTTTTTGGAGAGGCTCTGCAGAGATCCCCCATGGCTACGGAAATGGGTTTGGGCCCCGGTGAAATATGTTTTTAGCCGTCCTTTCCCCACCTCCCCAAACCCATAAGAAAGGGCCTGTTATAATCTTTACATAGGAATTGATCTGGTAAGTGATGCAGTCCTTCCTGGGACATTAGTGCCAGCTTCAATCCTACCTTTCTTGGCTCTTACCTCTCCATTCCTGGTGTAAGTGATGTTTTCATGATTCCTTTCATGATGTTCATGACACCTTTCATGATTGCCCTCCCTTGGTCACTTCTCCCTCCCGCCCACATCTGCTCCTGCTGCTGGATCCCCTCTTCCTGGCATGCAGACCTCTTGGCTGTAGCTGTGACCATTTCTGGTTGCCCATTTGGTTCCCATGACTAGAACAGAAACATCTGTGTTCCACCAAATTGTAGTAGGGCAGCCCCTCCCCCGCTGCCCCTCTCTTCTCACCCCACTGCTGAGGCAGCCCCCATCAGCCTCTTGCCTTCACACCCCCTGGGCAAGAGTCAAGTCCAGCTTTCATGTACCCTCAACTCCTGGGACACGAGTCAAACTTCCCCAGAGCTCTCCTGGGCTCGCCTCCAACACCAGCCTGGAGCAGATGTACAAGTGTTTGCAGCTCAGCCAACAGGCAGCTGGGAGTGAAATTCCCACCTCCTCTCTACCTCAGACAACCTCGGTCTCTCTGAGTGGTTTTCTGGGCATCCCTGGAAGTGTGGGAGTGTTTCTTTCCCAGCAGGCTGGGGGACTATCCCAGCACGCTCTATCAGGCTGGCACCTCTGCCTCTGTCATCTGGTGATTGCTGGACCAGGTTGGCCCCTCTGTCTTGGAAAGCCCTGTATGAAAGTAGCTAGCACTACAGGTGGCACGTATCATTCAGATGAAACACAGAGTTAGCAAGAGAGCTGCATGCCAGGAAGAAGGGGTCCTGCAGGAGGAGCAGATATATGTGGGGAGAGAAGTTTCTAAGACAGAGCAGGAAAGAAACTGCTCACACCAGGAATGGAAAGATAAGGGCCAACAAAGGTGGTGTTGGAGGGGGCACCAGTGCCTCACGCAGTATCCTTGCGGTAGAGCCATTGCTGGGTATTCAGCTAACCTTGTTTCCTTTGCTCCTAGGCACGTAGCTTAACTCATATCACTGCTTCTCCCATGGTTAGGTGGAGCCTTGGGAACAAATTCTCGCCCAGAAAGTGTGAGTAGAAGTGAGGCACACCACTTTCTGGTCT
The DNA here is from genome assembly GCF_028021215.1 of Eschrichtius robustus. Classification (NCBI taxonomy): domain Eukaryota; kingdom Metazoa; phylum Chordata; class Mammalia; order Artiodactyla; family Eschrichtiidae; genus Eschrichtius; species Eschrichtius robustus. The sequence continues at coordinate 22,169,448 of NC_090829.1, read as the reverse complement.
AGCTAATAAAACCCTTCTGTGTTCAACCCTCTATTCTAACTTTCTGTTCTGTGGTTGAAAATGGCAGCGATAAATAATTGAAGTATCTTGAGTCCCCGAATGTCTGGGCAAAGCTGAGCAACCTCATTCCCCGGCCCCACCTCGGGTTGCTGGACAATGGCAGGAGGAAAAACTGATGAAAGGGTGTTAGTCATCGAGATGCTTCTTGTTGGTGGTGAGAGTGGTTAGTCATCGAGATGCTTCTTGTTGGTGGTGAGAGTGGTTTTCTTTCTTTCTGAAAACTGCAATTAGCCCTTGGTGACTAATCAATTCTGTTATCCAACTATTAATAAATTACTTCATGATAGGCCAGCATTGGTAAGTTGTAATTAGTGGACAAGATGGAAACCAGTGCAATTTTCACTAAGGGCGACTTGGTAATTTACGTCGATAGCCTTCCTAACATTTATATTTTTTGACTCAGTAATTCAGCTTCTGGTCAGGAAATAATCAGAAGCATCCATACAGGCATATACAAGAATGCTTATTATATATTACAAGAATGCCTATTACAGCATTGTTTTATTTGCATTTAAAAGGAGACAATCTAAATGTCTAACAAAAGGGAGCCAGTTAAATGAAGTATAATAAAGGCTAATAACAGAAGACTGTCATGTAATTCTTAGTTTTAAAGAATATTTTATCACATAGAGAAATGATCTGGATATATGTAATGTTATTTAAGAGAAACATAACAATGGTATCACATGTATTATAAAAATAGATGGAAAACTGTAACAACATTCTACATATACATAGAAGTAAAAATAATATTTCATTTGGTAGTGAAATATACCAACTGTTAACAGAAAATCCCTCCAAGTATTAGAATTTTAGGTGACTTTTGTATTCTTTTATACTCTTCTGTGTTTTTTAGGCTGCCTGTTATAAACCTGTGTAGCTTTTATAACTTGGACATTTTTCTGACATATAAAAGCTCTAATCAAGTTTTAATTTGTTCCTGATAATTTTTTATTTAGGGCAAGGAGATATCTATAGGTATTTTTTTAAGTCAGAGAAATTAGAGGAAAATCTTCCGCATCTTTTCTCGTGCCAGCGTTGAACTGATTTGCAAAGGGTTACTTTATACTGAGCCCAAAGCTGAGCAGAGCCAGAACCTGCGGGTTGGAGGGGCTGACATGACCGTTCGGGGTGCTGCCCTGATGAAAGTGAGGCATCATCGTCTAATGCAGAGTTTTCAGCCATGGCTGCACAAAAGAATCGCCCAAACTCCGACTTCCTGAGCTGGGGCAGGGCCCTGGCATCTAGGTACTTTTACAAGGTCGCCAGGTTATTCTAGTGCAGAGCAGGGTTGAGAGCCGCTGGTCTAGTAGCGTGGACCTGAAACGCGGGCCAGAGGAGCTGGGGCCAAGTCTGTTCCTTTGATAATCAGTTGTGTTATCCTCGGCCAGTTGCTCAACCCTTCATATTCTAATTTCCTCCTGTGTAAGCCAGAGGTCTATATTTGTCAGGCCTGCCTCCCAAGGGTATTTGATACATTTCAGAAAGGACTATATGTGTGTGGGCGCTAACCCCAGCCAGGGCTGCTTTGCATGCATCTGTATACTCCTAAGCCATTGTCTCCTTGATGCTGGCTCTGGATCATGGTGGGGACACCCCACCAGACACTGCGAAGATGGGGCCACAGGGTGATTCCTGGGGTCCTGGGCTGAGCTCTGGACCCAGTCCCAAACCTCAGTGCCACCTTAAGCAGGTCTGTGGGGTCCTTCCTATACGAAGGATCTGGAAAACAAATCCTTGGCACTGGCTCTGACACAGATTCACCATATGACTGGGAAAAGTTGGGCAACTCCCCCTGTTTCAGTTTCTATATCCAGAAAATACATTGGCTTTTACCGCAAATATTGATTGAAACAGGAAATGTGGGGTCCTGGTAGTAGTATAATGTGGAATAAAACTAGAAATAATAATGATTATGACAATAACAACAGGTTAATTAGTCGAGCACAGATTTTTTAACTGGAGCTGCTAAGTGATTTCATACCTCATTTCATGTTTATTTTCCCCATTCTACATATGGGGAAACTAAGGCTCAGTGAGATTAGCAACTCCTCGATTTTCCTTAAGTAGTGGAAAAGCTGCCATGTGAACTTTGGCTGTTCAGTAGCAAAGCTGAACGGTCAGCCGTTCTTCTATCCTGTCTTCTCACTGCACTATCTGCTGTAGTGTAGAGGAGTTATCATTTATTTGGGGTATTTTAACAAGAGGAGCATTTGAAATGGGAAAATGTGGACTTACAATTTAAGATAGACATAACATTTTCATAAGATATCAGAGTATTTGTGTGTGTATGTGTTTGCACGTGGGGTGTGGTGACCAGAGAATAGCGATGGAGTTAGCTGGATCTAAGCTTACATTCCAGTTCTGATACTTACCAGCTGAATAACTTGGGACAAGTTACTTAATGTCTCAGGGATGTTTCCTTATCCTTAAAACAGGAAACACAATAATGCTTTCGTAAAATTGTTTGTAGAGATGTGAGGCACTGTTTAGAATAGGAAGAGCTAACACAGATTAGACTTCCGGTGCGTCAGGTACTGTTCTACTGCGCTATACATACATTGTCATTTAATCCTGATAAAAACCCTATGAGGTAGATAATACTATAATGCCCATTTTATAGACCGAGAAAGTGAGGCATAGAGAGGTTAACCCACTTGCCCGAGATCACACAGCCAACAAGTGGTGGAGTGTTTTTAACCACCAAGCTGTGAACTGCCTTACACAGGCTCAGCAAGCTGAAAAATGCCTAACAAAGCTTAGCTATCATCATTATGCACAGCAGTGATTTTCAAACTGGTGTTGTAAATTAGCAGGACCTTTTCATTGAAAAGAAACGTCTGGAAATCTGTCTATATATTAATATAATAGTGAAGGTAGAACTGCTTTGCTTGAAGTAAGGATGAGGCCTCCTCCCGCAACCCCACCTCATACAGCAGCCCTAAGTTACTTCTGCGGATGCTGGGGTTCTGAAGAACCCAGTCTGAAAACTACCAATCCCAGCTTTTTGACTCTTTGTGTCTGTACCCTGCCTCCCTTTCCTGGTCCTGCTCTACCCCAAGGCGAGGAAATCATCAGCCAGAAAACCAGAGACCAGAATATTTTCCCAGGGCCCCTCTCACCCTCCCGCTTTTCTCCCACGCCCTTGGTGGCCGTGGCCGTGCCTGACCAGCTGGGACATAGGGGGCAGATGCCAGGAGGGCTGGATGCAAGACTCACCGGTTTTATCTGAGTTGCAGAGGATGGTTTCCTTCTCAGCTCTCACGCCAGGGCTGGGGCCGTGCTTCATCCACATGGTGATAGTGAACTGATCCGTCAGGTTCTTGGGTACAACCCCGTCAGGAATCTTGGCACCCTGCCTGCCGTCGAACTTGAAGATCATCTCGCTGCTGTCCACCAGCAGTCCTGCGGTCCAGTTGGTGGCGGCGCTGGGGGACGGCAAGAGGTCGATGATGCCAGAGGAGGCTCCTGCAGAGGATGGGGACAGAAAGAACAAAGGGTCAGTCCTCCCAGGGTGGGTGTCCTCACGTTCTGTTTTCTGCTCCTGGGTCAGAATGAACTACTCGGAGTACTTACCCAGAGCTAGGTGCTCAACCTGAGCTAGGTGACTAGGGAAAAGAAGGGTTAAATGCCATCCTTGCCCATGTTGCTTATGGTCGGCTTGGGGAGGCATCAGTAACTTACAGACAAAAGTATTGCATGTGGGAGGACAGAGTGCAATTAACTATTATACAAGAAAAAAGTGCTGGAGGAATTTAGAGAAATGAGATTACGCTGGGGGTTTCGATAAGCAGACAAGATTCCTGGAGAAGGCCAGGGTTTGATTCGGATCGATGGATTCATTCACGCGCTCATCCATCCGTTACCCTGTCAGCCATTGATTGAGCACCAATCGGGTGCCAAGACCCCTGCTGGGTGCTGGCGAAGTAAATGTGAATCAGCACAGTCCCTGACCTGGAGGAGCTCAGACCCAGCAAATTGACAGACAACTGGGATGCAGTGTGCTCAGAGCTGTGATGGGGAAAGTTCAGGTCCTGACCCCATGAGAAAGAGTATGAGTCACTTTGCACTCACCACGCTTTTTTCCAACCATTCGTTTAGGCCAAATGGTATAGCAGTTGAGAACACGGGTTCTGAAGTCAGCAGAACTTGAACCTGACGCCTGGTGGCGGCCTGACTTGCTAGCCTTGTGACCGTGACCAGTGACCTCACCTTTCCGACTCTCCACCCCCTTCTCTGCCACCTGCCCTCCCAGCTGTTGTGGGAACTGAATAAGAGACAGCACCTGCGCTTGGGGCAGCATGCTTGGCACGCCGTGAGTGGAGCTCACTTCACTTTACCTATAACTCTGTCGTTATTGTTGGAGCTGTTATTATTTCTGCTACCACTGTGATTTCAGGCTAAGGATAACCTGAGGCCGTGGGAGTGCCATAGGCAGATTTGTGTCTTGGGAGAATCACACCAACAGCTTTGTGGAGGGCGGAGCTGAGTGAGCCGGAAAGGCTGGCCCAGAAGACAGGACGGCCCAGCTGGGAGGATAAATGGGCCGCCATGCACTTCCCACTGAAGCTCAGGTGCTGCCAGCAGTGTTCTCTGCACCCTTACGTTCCACAGAGGGGCAGGGCTCAGCTACTCAGGGGAGGAGGAAGGTCAGGGGCTTCCTGATACCAGGAAACAGGAGCCAGGGAGTCCAAAGTATGCCCGGTGCAGGGGACCAAGTGCGTGTGGGCTCCCACCTGGCACAGCACTGACCTGGCAGTCGTAAATGGGTTTAATGGACAGTGGTGGCGTATATCACCTGCCATTTGTCTGGGATCATTGGACTTCTGAATTCTGTATATCAGGGCCTCACGTCACCTAGGGGCTGCGTTTCAGAGTCAGCCACTACAAACATCTACAGTTAAAATGACACATGAAAATCCCTCAGGAAGGTGCCATATTGGAAACCGATGTACTTCTTTGAAAATGTTTAACCTAGACAGTTTTCCCTGCAGCCTTGGAACAGATGCCCATGGGTTTGCAACCGAAAGCTGGCTGTGTGACACATCTGTATCCTGAGAGCCAGATGCTCTGCTTAGGTCTGTGAGGAGCTCGCCCTGGGAAAGGCCTCTGGGACCTGCAGTGTCTGAGATGTGGTGGGGTGGGAGGTGGGAGTGGAGATTCCGGTCTCTTAAGTTACGATCACCCCGCAGCTATGCTCAGCAAGGGGAAGTGCGGGCAGCGTTGACTACATTATTAATGCATTTTTCTTGGGGCTTTTGCCTGGTAGCATGCCTGACACATAGTACGTGCTCCATTAATGTTTATAACTGCCTTTTCTTCTACCCAGTGCCTCCATGAGATGCTTCTGGCCGTTACCCAATGCTCGCGTGAGCCTCTTCACCCAGCCTCTTGTTCATGCCCCCCACCTCTCATCAATATTACTTGTTCTCCTATAATCCTTGAGACTTATTTGATGTCCATTTTACTTATCTGATAAGCTAATTCACACTAATGTTTTAACGACTAACAAAGCCTTAAAGGTTATCACCCTCCATAGGTATTTGAAAGAAAGAACTCTATCAAGGTGGTAGCAGGTAGAGATTTGGGGGTGGCTGGGGAGTGGGAGATATGTAGTCTTTGGACCAAGCTCATCTTCCTAGAACCCCCCAGAATAATGCAACCTGGCAACAGCTGCTCTGCCCCATGAGTGAGTTGGCTCGGACACCAGGATTTGTCCAGCATGACGACAGCTGGTGACTAGGGCTCACAGAGAATGTGTTGGTTCCCGAAATTTCAGGTGGCCAGGGAGACGCAGGCTGAGCACCCAGGGCTCCTGACTTCTAGCTCAAGCCAGAGCAGCCAACACAATCTAGCAGGGCCCAGTACAGGGCCCACACAGAGCCGCAGGCCTGAGCATGGGGGAACCAGGGCAGGGCTGACAGGGCTCAGAACTCCACCCTTTGAGGTTCCTTTTTGACTGAGGACCTTGCTGTTGTTAAGGAGCCAATGTTCCTGCAGAATGCATGCTGTAATTAACACCTTAGACTAGTGAAGGAGCTGATTGCAATTTTTCCCCCAAACAAGTCTGGATATAGGGAGGGAGGTGCAGAGCAAGGACGAGTGGGGGGATGATATGGGAGAAGACAGAAAAGAGAAGGTTAGGAGGCAAAATTGGTTACATTTTGCCAAAGGCCAGCCCTGGTCAGGGTTATTCTATACACATATATTTAGGGAAATTTACTTTTCAGAGTTACAGACATCTATTCTTTTTTTTTTTTAATTGATGTATAGTTGATTTACAGTGTTATATTAGTTTTAGCAGTACAGCAAAGTGATTCAATTATACATATGTATACATTCTTTTTTATATTCTTTTCCATTATGGTTTATCACAGGGTATTGAAAATAGTTCCCTGTGCTATAGAGTAGGACCTTGCTGTTTATCCATTCTATAGGTAATAGCTTACACCTGCTAACCCCAAACTCCCACTCTATCCCTCCTCCCCACCTCCCTTACTCCTTGGCAACTGCAAGTCTGTTTTCTATGTCTGTGAGTCTGTTTCTGTTTCGTAAATAAGTTCATTTGTGTCATATTTTAGATTCCACATATAAGTGATATCACATGGTATTTGTCTTTCTCTTTCGGACCTCACCTAGTATGATAATCTCTAGGTCCGTCCATGTTGCTGCAAATGGCATTATTTCATTCTTTTTTTATGGCTGAGTAACATCCCATTGTATATATGTACCATATCTTCTTTATCCATTCATCTGTCAGTGGACATTTAGGTTGTTTCCATATCTTGGCTATTTTAAATAGTGCTGCTATGAACATAGCAGTGCGTGTATCTTCTTGAATTATAATTTTGACAGACCTTTATCCTTAGTTTCCTTGGAACATTTTATTGGGGACTGAGTGAGTGTCAGACTTGAATTAAGTACTTCAGTGCTTTTTCTTAGTTACTCATCAATGTGGTGAATACGATTATGATTCCAGTTTACAGATAAGAAACTTGAAGCTCAGCGAGCCTAGAATCACAACCAGCTAGTAAGGGGACCCATCATCAGGGTTTGCTAGCCCTGAAGCCCGCACTCCCGCTGCACCACCTCAATCAACCTGGAGGGAGATCTTGCAACCTCCTGCACATTTTAAAAAATTGAAGTATAGTTGATTTATAATATTGTGTTAGTTTCAGGTGGACAGCAAAGTGATTTGGTTATAAAATATACATATGCATATATTTATATACTTTTTTCGATTCTTTTCCATTACAGTTTATTACAGGATAGTGAATATAGTTCCCTGTGCTATACAGTAAACCGTGTTATCTATTTTATATATGGTAGTGTGCATCTGTTAATCCCATACTCCCAATATATCCCTACCCACCCCCAACCTCCTACACATCTTACAAACATGGAAACTGAGGCCCAGAGAGGGGAAATGACTTGACCAGGATCACACAGCCACTCAGCTAGCGAGAGGCAAGCCCAGCTCTCAGACCCCCAGCAATGTTCTTTCTATCACACAGCCTAGTGTCCTGCCAAGCCCAGGCCAGCTTCCAGGACCCCACCTCCCTGGGCAGGTGGCTGTCCACAGAGAGGCGTGTGCCTTGGCAAGGCCATCGTTGCGGAGCTCCGTGTCTTCCCTGGTGAGGGGAGCAGCGTGCCACCCTGCCTGACCCACAGATGTTGCCTCCTGGGAAGCATCACACTGCATCTTACCAGATGGTGCCGGCTTTCACAGACTTAACAGATTGTATTTCATTTTTTCAGTGCACTTAAATAAACTGAGAAAGATCTCCCTTTCTCCTGAAGTTCTTGCTCCTCTCCCCAAAGGATCCCATGGAAAGCAGTGGGTAAACAGGATGCATAACTCACAAAGGTGGAAGAGCAGCGTCTGCACATCAGTGTGTATTTAAGACGCCCTTAGGGACCCTCACAGAGGTCCCTGGGACCCACCACGTTGCTGAGGGTTCACACTGGTCTGGTGCACAGCAGCTGCAGCCTGAGGGCAGGGGGCTTACAACCAGAGGTGAGGTCTGGTTCGAAGTCCCTGAGCCCCATCAGGGTGAGGAAGCATCTCTGAGCCAGCAAGGAGATAAAGACAGGGGTGACTTAGGCAGATTTCAGGACACACGGTGGAGCGAGAGCCCACATGGAGCCTGGGGACAGTGGTCACTGTTTGACTTCTTAATTGTCTGACTTCTTAATTGCTGGGTTTGCATGCTGCTCTGGGGGGCCTTGGGGAGGGCAGAGTGTCCTTAGTGCTTCAAGGTAGGCCTGTGGCAATGGTGACAGACATGGAGCCTCAGTCATGCCTCCACATGGTCCACCTTGGGGCATGGGAAAGGATGGCAAGAAGGAGAGGGTCTCAGGGGAGAGGAACCATTGTACTCAAGGACACAGGCCTCATTCTATATTCTCACGATTAGCAATAGCAACTCCATGTTACTCCATTAAATGCTTATGTAATGTCTAAGTTATGCCAGGCACTGTGGTGAGAATGCAGCAACGAACCAGATAGAAATGGGCCCTACCTCTAGTCACCCAGTAGAAAGTCTTTTAGTTTTGGTGTGTGGAAGAGTTCACTGATAGAGAGTCTCAGGGGAAGCCAGGGAGGCCCTCTTGACAAAGGCTGTACTTGAACTACATGATGATAGAAAGCATTCTGTTCTCAACATACTTTTCTGACCCACTGATAGCACTTGGCCTTGTGACTTGCTCTGACCAATGAAATGTGAGTGCAAGTGACGTGTCATCTTAGGGCAGAAGATTTACAAGCCGGTCCATGGTTCACCACATGTTTTTTCCATCTGCCATGAGATCAGCAATGTTCTAGATAGAGGCTTTTCTGTTAGCCTGGATCCCAGTGGGAAACTAACATAGAGCAGAGCCACAGTCAACCCAAGAAGGACATGTGGTAGGAATGGAAAATAAACCTTTGTTATTTTAAGCCAATAGATTTTTGGGATCATTTGTTACTGCAGCATAACCTGCCCTATCCTGACTGATAAACCACATTAAGTGACTGACATCAGCGGCTACCATTTGCACTTCTCTATCTGCATACCTTCAGGATGGATGTGGAGGACTTTCTGATGTCCTTTCCAGAGCTCACACCATTGATCCTACCATCAGACTATCATTCCACCTCTGGAATCCTAGACAAGAGGGGTTCCTCAAAGGCCTTGAATTGTCCAGGTGAAGCAAGCTGGGCTTTGGATGAGGGTGGTCAGCCAAGCTCTTGGGGCAGGGCCGTGGATACCCAGTTGCTGACCAGCCTGGGAAAGGCCACTGCAGGCAAAAACCTTCTCCAAGAATAGAAGGGCATGCTGTAGGGTAGCTGCTTAATTGACTTCAAAGAAGTCATATCCAAGGAGAAGCCCACGGCTCACTGTCATCACCCGTGGGTCAGTGTGTGCACACTTGCTCATGTATGAGTAGTGATTTAATGGGATTCCCAACACGTGTGCAGCAGTTTTCCTTAGAGTCAGAGGGCCACTTCAGCTCTCTGAGAATGAAAACACTGGCTATGACTGGGGGGCTGGTTCTGCCCCCCCTGGAAGCTCCAGCTCTTTAGAGGCATCTTGGAGGAACTGATGATGGCTTCCCCTGGTTGGGGTATTCTGAAGGTATAAAAGCCTTGAACTGTGATTCTTAGTGAGGGCAAGCTCTGTTAAGCTGCACGGTGTAGTAGAAAGCCATGGACTGAACTTTTTTTACATGTCTGTCTTCCCCAGGAGACTAAATTGTTAAGTGGTCTTACTAACTTCTAGATAACCTCACGAGTTAGAACATTTGGACACTGAACAAATATTTGCTGAATTAATAAATACATGAATGAATGAATGAATGGATTCGCTACGAAGACCTCCTGGACGCACAAGTGTATAAATCCTGAGAACAGCTCACCGACTGGTAATCTGAACTGGTCTGACAGATCAGTCCCTTGATTTAGCAGCAGGCTCTCGCTCTGCAGCCTTTCCTTCAACAGGACCTGTCCTCGGAGCTCTTGACTCTCCATATACAAAGCAGCTGACCCCGCGTGTCATATGGGGAGGTGCCGGCCAGATGCCAGGAGCCTGTGATTCCAGGGAGGAGCAGCCCTGGCCTCTGGTCTCCGAAGGACATGTGTGTCACAAACTGCTTTGCTGTTTATTGTAATATGCAGAGACTCAGGAGCACGGAAGCGGGCCTTTTCTTGGGCTCTGGTTAATGTCAAGTTTAATTTGGCCAAGAGTCACTGGGGCTTCACCATGCATTTCATACTCAAGGCAGTTCTGTGACACTTCACCTCGGGAAAGCCTGGGACTGAGATGGGAGATCCCTTCATCTTGAATCTCTGAACCCAGAGGAAGTGATAAGCAGCTTGCCCAACTTCCCTGAGAGGCCTGGCTTCATGTAAGCCAGTGGCAATGGGGGACCACGTTAGGCTAAGTTTGGTCCTACAAGCTGAAGGGGACACAGGTGCAGGGCCCTGTATCGTTTTTGTTTCAAGGTGGAATGGAAGTGTTTCAGTGCACAAACTGCAGGCAGCAATATGCCTGACGTCCAGTGTTCCCCTGGAAACAAAGAGGCTATTTCTGGTGCTACTGCACCTGTCCGGTGTTTCCCGACAGCAGCTTTGCCCAGCTGTTGTCCGACCGCCCCTTACGCAGGATCCCATCATTGCTCATTGTGGAGCGACGTTGCAGGAGGAGGAAGCAGGTGGGCAGTGACCGGACCTCTACAAGGCGCCTCTGGGGAGACACCCTTGCCTGGGTCACCGCACAACAACAAATGTCACAGAAGCAACGCCACAACTCAAAGACACCAGGAAGCGCCCCAGGACTGCCCCTGGTGAGCACAGAGACCAGGCGAATATTGACTTAAGGGAAGCATTTGGAATGGCGAAGGAAAGAGAGATTCTAGCGGGAAGAAAACATGAACAAAGGCTTAGGGATGGGAATGAGCTGGGAACGGGGACAGATGGGGTACTCTGGACAAGAAGAGGCAGGACACCAGGAAGAAATGGGCTATAAGGATGGAGGTGGGTCCTCGGGAGGGTGGAGAGTCAGGCTAGAGCTAGGCATCCACACCTGGATGTTCCACAGGTCCAGTCATCATTGTCCCCTAAATCTGCCCTTGCCCCGAATTTGGTGGCCACTGGTTGGTGGCACTCTCGTCCAGTTAGATGCTCACCTTAGAATCTTCTAAGATTCCTTCTTTTTCACTGCTGACAGCTAATCAGTGATTGACTCTTGCTGATTTTGCCTCCTAAATCTGTCTTAAATTCATCCCTACAGCCACTCCCCCGGTTCAGAAATCATTCTCTTGCTTAGGCTATGACGATAACATCTTAATTGGTCTCCCTGTTTCCATCCAAAGTCAATAAAGATTTGTAGAATAAAAAATGCATGAACGCTGGGGCTTAAAGTGTCATGGTGGCTCCCTGGCTGGGAAACCCCGCCAGCAACTTGTTGACCGCCCACTGAAAACACAGAGAAGCTTGTCTCCAGAACCTAAGGTGCCCCATGGGAGTCAGGAATTACAACCCAGGCTCTGCTTTAGAAGCGATCCGGCCTGCCTTTCCCTCACGGTTTGGAGAGCACATAGGGCCTGAGGAAGCAGACCCCAGCGCAGATGGGCATCTGTCTCACTCATTTGCTCCTGCCCTCCCTTCCTGAAATCTCTCTCTGCAGATTCAAGAGTCAGACTCCTAATCTGGAGGCAGGAGTGGCCCTGCCCGTCAGGCTCACTCAGGGTTCCCAGAAGTGCGATGGGAGGGTGGCACTGCCGGGAAGGTGACCAGAAAGACACGCAGACTTCTCTTAACAAATGGTCGCTCCCAGCACCAGATAAGCTCGCATCTCAGGGGAAAGTGCTTTCCTGACTGAATTAACCTGCCTTCCTGGCAGGCGAGGCTGGCAGCCCAGAAGCAATGAGCTATGTTAACAACCAGATGCAATCTGGCTCTAAAGTTTCTTCGCTCAGAAAATCCTTCTCACTCTCCCTATCTCCTGGTCTCCCCCTCGCAACATTCAGAATCAAATCACCAGTGTGTGCTCTTGGGCCCATCGGATCTTTAACAAGCTGATTCCATCATCTCCTTCTAACCTGGAGGAGTTTAGGAAATGACCGTCACCCGCGGTGGCATGGGGTTGAGTTGACTTATAATTCAGGTGCGCAGGGAGCGAAATGGGATATTCATTCAAAGTAAGATGTCAGCGGAGCTGGCTTCTCCACTCCCGGGCTGAAGGAGAGCGCCAGAGGCAGCTTTCTCAATACTGCGGGCCCCTGATAGCCATTTTTACAAGAGCAGTTTGGAATATGGAGGTCGTGATGTTTTTCCCAATCTCCTGCATCATTCTGGAAAAACGTGCCTTCCCACATGCCTTCCTTGCCAGCCTGGTGACGTGACAAATAGGACGTGGTGATACCCGAGCAGGGTGTATTTCACATTCAGTTCTCAAATTGTCACTTGGTCCTTTGGGCAAGAGCTGTGTGCGTGAAGGTGGGTGTGTGTGGGCGCGCATGCACGTGTGTGTATTTGTGTATGCATGTGTGTACCTGTGTGTGCATGTGTGTGCCTGTATGCACCTGTGTGTCCATGTGTGCACCTGTGTGCATGTGTGTGCACTGTGTGTGCATGAGTGTGTGTGTGTGTGTGTGTGTGTCAATGTTGAGAGAGAAAAACTGCCCCGAAGAGAGTAGTGGAGGGGTCCGCAGGAGGGGATGCAGGCTACGCTGTGTGTTTGGGAGCCTCCTTTTCCTTTGGTGGGGATGGAGTTACCCCCAAGTGTAGGCCCCGTCTAAAAGAAAGCTCTTTCCTAAGCTGCCCACAGCCCGGCTGGAGAGTTGGTGTGAGGGCCTGAATATTCTTGGAGAGAACAGGAAAGAAATGTAATATACGTGGTGGGGATGAAGGAGGCCCATCAACCCGTGCACGGTGTGGTTTACCAAGCACATGGCACCATTCCCACCGTTTTCAGTGTCTTATTCCACAGCTGACTTGAGAGGTTTACGTTCCAGCTCCAGAGGCCTGGCCCGGAGTCACAGATCCTGAGCCAAAGAGCCCTTCATTCCCATAGACCTACCTTCAAAGTCTGGCTCTGTCACTTTCTATCTGCGTGACCTTGAACAAGTCATTTTTCCTCTCTGGGCCTCAAAGTGTCCATCTTTAAAACTGGGTGAATAAGACCCTCCTCAGTGTAGTGGGGAGATTAGGGTAGGGCATGTGAAGATTCTAGGAGAGTGCACATAGCAGGTGCTCAATAAAGCTAAGCTTTCGTGTATAGAACCTCCACCAGCCTGGCTCCTAGTTCCGGCCTGCTCCTTTCTTGGGGCGCCATCTTTCAGCCCGTGGACAGCAAGCCCTCTGTCCCCCACACTTGGACTTTCCACCTCCCACCTCCACTCTCACCCCAGCTCTTCTTCTCTGACGTGGGCAGCCAGGCCCGGCTTCACCGGCACGTGACCTGAGCAATCACACGAGGCCCCCAGCTTGGTTTAATGCTTTGCTGTTGCTGCCTTAAAATTCTTAATAATTTTGGAAAAGGGTCCTGCACTTTCATTTGCACTAAGCCCTCAAGTTCCATAGCTGGTCCTGGGGGAGGTAGACCCAGCTCTCCTCAAGTGGCTGACACCACTCTTCACACTGGCCCCTGGGCAGGCACCTCTCTGTAAACCAACACAGTGGAAGGGAGCCCTGTTCCTTCAGGCCCTGTGCTAGGTGCTCTTAAACACATGGTGTCGGGCTTCCCTGGTGGCACAGTGGTTAAGAATCCGCCTGCCAATGCAGGGGACACGGGTTTGAGCCCTGGGCCGGGAAGATCCCACATGCCGCTGAGCAACTAAGCCTGTGCACCACAACTACTGAAGCCTGCGTGCCTAGAGTCCGTGCTCTGCAACAAGAGAAGTTACCACAATGAGAAGCCAGCGCGCTGCAACTAGAGAAAGCCCACGTGCAGCAATGAAGACCCAACGTGGCCAAAAATAAATAAATAAATAAATTTTAAAAAAACAACCCATGAGGTCATGAATCTCTATTTTACTGATGAAGAACAGAGGCTTTGTCACATCACTTGCCCACAGCCGTACAGTTGGTACATGGTGGGATCTGATCAGGTATGTCTGATGCCAAAAGCTGTGCCTCCTGACCCTTTAACCGTGATAAGTAAACAATATCCATCCAGAGGTTACATAGACCAATGAAGTGGGGAGGGATGATTCTCTCATAATATAATAAGATACGCTTTGTATATATTGTTTAAAAAAAGTAATTAAAAAATAATCTCAACAGGGAAAAACCTACCACATAATTTCTGAAGGGATTTCTCAGAGTAGGTCTCGCGGTCACAGCCCTTCCCGATGTAGTTGGTCTGCAGCTCTGTGGTGATCTGGATGGAGGACACAGCCCCGTCGCACGTCTCCAGCTGGATGCTGGGGAACAGGGGCACGCTCCCCGAGCCAGGCTGGTACTCAATCCTCTTGGTCCAATCTGAGCAAACAAGGAAAGGATGACAGTAAGTCAGGTACAGACAGTTCCGCTATAACACATGTTTTGAAAACGTGAATTTGTTCCAACACAATTGATATATTAGGAAACAATTTGAGGATAATGGGAATTTCACATTTGCTTATGCAAGATTTCTTGCACAAGAAACATTAGGTGAATGCAGAAACCTGCACCCAGCTGAGCTGAGCCGAGCCATGTAGGAATGTACAAAACAGGCGCATGCACAGACCTCAAACATCTACCAGCTACTCCCCTCACCATGTGTGCAGAGCCACACCCGCCTGCACCACTGTTACAGCTTTCCATTCCCATCAGAAAACCCTCTTCACAGTAACATACCAGCTGCAACCTTTCCTGTGTCCACTTCCACAAGCAAACCTCACGTCTCTTCAAGTACTACTTATTGTAGTACTTATCTATTTCTTAACCATTTAACCTGTGTAAAAGTAAAACTGTGCTAATGTTCTCTCTCTCTCTCTTTTTTATGTGTCACTGATGACATTTTTGAGTGTCAAGCCCCTCGCCCCATTTTCCCCGTTTTGCCCAGCAAGGTGAGTTTTAGGAACGTATACCTCTGGTCACAAAATAAAGGCGAGCAAGGTAATTCAGGATTACATGAGGCCACGAGGTGAGGTGCAAGGACTCTTTCTCAAACATTCAGGACTGTGACCCACTTAAGTAGGGCTGATGGTCTTATCTCTGCTTTTTAGTGGAAAAATAACTGGGGACAATAAAACGCTGGAGAAGAACAAAATCGCAATCAAAATGGTACCACACAAAACAGAGCAATCAACAAAAATACACACCAAGCATGAGTGTACACAAGAATTGATTGAAACAACAATAGCAGCCACTGAAAGTCAGAGGCGAGTCAAGGCCACGCTCATGGTGACTGGCAGCAGCGCTTGCTGATAGCAACACCTGCCTGAGAGGTCTGTGCCAGGCTGAGCCAGACCTGTGGGTAGAAGTCTGAATCATCAAGGAACATGAGTTGTGGATACTATTAGTTTATGAATCTCAAACATTTGTCACATTGCTAGATGGTATCCTTTTGCTAAGGTAGAAATGAAAATCTATGGACTGCCTGTCCTCACCCTTGAGAAACTCAGAGAGTTCTGAATTTAGGGTCATTCATCAGCCACCACGGGGCTCCCCACAAACACCCCATGGGCCACCGGCCGCCACCTTGAGGAAAGCAGTGGAGTGGAAGGGCTGGGCTTAGGGACTGTCAGATGGCTTTGTTCAGTAAGAAAGCATTTATTTGTTTGGGGTTCTTATGTACCTGGCTTTGCTTGTAGCATCACGGATACAGCAGTGAAGGAGTCAGGAAGGGTCCCTGCCTTGTGGAGCTGGGAGAGAGAGGCAGATAGTGAATATGTCCGTGCTGTCTTGTCAGGGAGGGTAAGTGCTATGAAAGGAAAAATGGTGACTCTTTAGATGGAGAGAGTTCCTGTCTGAGCTGAGACATGAATGTCAAGGATGAATGCCCATGGGAAGCCTCAGAGAAGTTCATTTGAAGTGGATGCCGCAATGATCTTGGCTTGACTCAATCAGGTCAGGAATTTCTTGGGCAGGTTAGTGAAGGTCTCCTAGGCTCAGGCACCTCATCAGTGAAGTAGGGACCACACTGGGGGGGGGGTGAGAACCAGGCGCAACAATGCGGGCCTGACATGCAGTAGGCCCCCAGTCCATGTTATTCCTTCCCCAGTGAGCAAAGGAGATGTGCATCCCCCCCTACACTGCAACCCTGCCACATTCTAGCTAACCAGGTAATTTGGGTTTAACTCTGAACCCCTGCATTAACCAGCCATACTTTAAGGGGTTTCTCTGAGCCATAAGCAAAGATTGCACACCATGTTGTGGGGTTCATCACCAGGGAACTTGCCATGGGAGGATGTTTAAATGATAGCGACTACAAGTAAAAGAGAATACACCCAATTACATGTTTTTACTCAGAGCTCCGCAGAGCTGTGTCCTCTCCTGGAGGAAGAGATCATGAAGCTGCTATAGCCCACGCTCTAGAGGTCAATCTAAAGGACCAATCACTGGTAGACAGGAGGACTTTTTCTTAGGTATATCTAAAAGTCACAGTGCTGTAAGCAGCGGTCCGCACATGACCAGTCTCGTCGTGTCCTAGGTACAAAATGTTTCGTACTATTGAGCATTCAATCATGCCATTTCTTCTGCATGGAGTGCCCTTTCCATTCTCTTCTGTCTGTCACCGCCTCCATGTAACCTTTCAGGATTTCTCCAGTCTGGGTTGAAACCCTCCTCTGTGCTCTCACAGCATATTCACCTTTAGACTACAACATTAGACTCCAAGCTGACAGTTACCCTGAATCCCCATCATGCTGCACAATGCCCAACACAGAGCACATGCTCAATAGACAGTGGTAGGAAGTGTGAATGGATCCTGTAGGATATCATCTTGGAATTATCCATTCGTGGGCCTGCCTCTTCCTGTAACTAAGAACTCTTTAAAGGCAGGAATTGTGAGTTTATTTTTGATCCCTCCACACCTAGCTCTGAGCACAGGAAATATTTGCCAGGTGGATCTGAGAAGCCTCAGAGACCTTACCTTGACTTCAGCCATGGCAGCCCTTCTTGAGCCACAGACAGAAGCCACAGACTGTTTGTAGCTTCTCTGGTACTGCCTCCATCTGCCCCTACCCTCAGTCCTGCAGAACCATCCATCCCAACAGCAGCCCATCACATGTTTACTTCTCTTTGTCCTCAGCAAGGCAAGTGGTCCAGAACTGATAATGGAGGAATCTCTTCCCAATAATAAGACATGGTGTCAAGGAGGGGGCCTCTTTCCTTCCCTTCTTCACTCTTCTCTCCCTGGATCTTCCTTTTCTTTAGAGATACAGATTTTAAAATAATCAGGGAAATGGTTTTGTGCAGGGGGACCTTGGTATGGCCTTACATCAGCAGTTCTTGAGTGTCTCCTCCTGCTACTGGGTAAGATATCTCCCACAACACCTCCTTCCAGAAGCCTCTTCTGTTGGAGAAGCCCAAGACATCCTCAGTATCGATTCCCTTTATTCTGTGGGGACTGTGGGCGTCTCTTTCTCATCCAGATATTTTAGTGGTTATCTCTGATGAGAAATTCCACATCGAGTCCTTTTTTGAAGGAGTGTAAATAAAGAAGCAAATAAATAACGAAGGAAAAGTCAGTGGAGGCACAGTCCTAGCAAAGTTTTCATTCCTTTTGCCACCCCGGGTTAGAGGGGACAAGTCCCTCTCTGGAGAGAAATCAGGCACAGAAGAGCTTTAGGATCATCACACCTGCCAGTTGCTTCGGTGACCTCATGAAGCTTGTTTTTGAGGGTTTATGAAGAGCAGGCAAAATTGCAACCATATAGTAAAAGAAATCAATGAAGCTTTCTGAGCGTAGTGTCCTGGAGACAGTGGGAAGCTCACACAAACATCTTTCATTTTCCAAGAAGGAGTTGGGGTGGGGATTAAGAGAGCAAAATGCAAGTCATCAAATTCAGCCTTGTCGCATGAAATATCTATTCATCTTCATTTTCCAGAGGGAAGGATGGCAGGATGGCTAAAAGTATGACCTCTAAATTCAGAGTGCCTGTGTTCAAATTCCAGGCCTCCCACTTCCTGTGCGAACTCTGGGCAAACTACTTACCCACCTTGAGTCTCAATAAAAGTCACACCTACCACCCAGGATCTGGGGGAATTAAATGCAGTCGTTTCAGCCTCAAACACAAGGGACATATTCAACAGTTATTATTGTTAAATGATCATTTATGCAATAACATTTATTGCAGGAAATAAGAAGACATACAATTATTAGCACCTGCAAGGTGCTAAGGGCTTCTTTTAGGTCTCTTCTTTCATTTAATCCTTCCAGCAACCCAGTGAGTGAGTGCTACTATCTTTTTTTTTTAATAAATTTATTTATTTATTAATTTATTAATTTTTTGGCTGCATTGGGTCTTCATTGCTGTGCATGGGTTTCCTCTAGTTGTGGTGAGTGGGGGCTACTCTTTGTTGTGGCGCGCAGGCTTCTCATTGCGGAGGCTTCTCTTGTTGCAGAGTACGGTCTCTAGGTGCGTGGGCTTCAGTAGTTGTGGCACACGGGCTCAGTAGTTGTGGTGCACGGGCTTAGAGGCGCCACGGCATATGGGATCTTCCCGGACCAGGGCTCGAACCCGTGTCTCCTGCATTGGATTCTTAACCACTGTGCCGCCAGGGAAGTCCGTGAGTGCTACTATCTTAATTGTGCAGATGGAAAACTGGCTGAGAGTTGATGTGACTTGCCCACAGTCACAGGGCTCTTTTTTTTTTTTTAAATTAATTAATTAATTTATTTATTTATTTTTGGCTGTGTTGGGTCTTCGTTTCTGTGTGCGGGCTTTCTCTAATTGCGGCGAGCGGGCACCACTCTTCATCACGGTGCATGGGCCTCTCACTGTCGCGGCCGAGCACAAGCTCCAGACGCGCAGGCTCAGTAGTTGTGGCTCACGGGCCTAGTTGCTCCGCGGCATGTGGGATCCTCCCAGACCAGGGCTCGAACCCATGTCCCCTGCATTGGCAGGCAGATTCTCAACCACTGCGCCACCAGGGAAGCCCAGGGCTCTTTTACAATAGCTCCTCCATGATTCTGAGGATTTGCTGGAACTGAGAAAGGTGAGTTTTACAGATTCATTTTTGTTTTTTTGTTTTTCAAGATTTTAAATTTTATTTATTTATTTTTTCAGCTGTGTGGGGCCTTTGTTGCTGCGTGTGGGCTTTCTCTAGTTGTGTCGAGTGGGGGCTACTCTTTATTGCGTTGCGCGGGCTTCTCCTTGTGGTGGCTTCTCTTGTTATGGAGCACAGGCTTTAGCAGTTGTGGCATGCAGGCTCAGTAGTTATGGTGCATGGACTTATTTGCTCTGCAGCATGTGCGATCTTCCTGGACCAAGGCTCAAACCCATGTCCCCCGCATTGGCAGGTGGATTCTTATCCCCTATGCCACCAGGGAAGTCCACAGATTCATTTTTGAACCTTCAATTTGCACTGATATATCAAAGAAAAGATGCTAATCTCTGATGCTGGTAAAGGGTCAAGGAGTGTTGTCAGTTTTATCACCGCTTGACCTTGGGGGCAGTTTGTGTGGGTGAGGGGTTGCTTTGACACTGAAGACTGGAGAGATCTAGGCTTGAATCTCATCTCCTCTGAATGCGGGTCATGTGACTTTTGCAAAGCAGTTTTCATCTCTGGGCCTCCGTGGCCTCATCTGTAGATTCGGGATAGTTACACCTCCTCGTGGGCTCCTCGTGAGCGTTGAAGGCTAAGGGCCCAACACAGCAACCTTCCCGCTGAAGCCTCATGGTAGAAACATCCCACTCCTTGGTTCACAAGCTTCCTAAACTTCTCTGAGCTGTCCTGCTTGGAAACAAAATCTTTTCAATTTATAAAGGACCTAGAGATTAGTTAATGAATTGTGTTTCCACTGTTTTCTCAAATGAAGAGAAAGGAAGTAGACCACCTGTTGTTTTAATAATCAAGCTCGATGACATCTGAAAAGGTTAGCACTGGAATGCCTTCAGGAACTAAATTCCTTCTCGGTGGATTAAGGATTTAGAAACAGGATGATTGCATTATAACTCCTGCTGAATTGGGGGAACGTATATGTTCTCATCAGGAGAATATTAACCACTTGGAACTCTCTTATTAGATGCCTGTGGGTGGAAAAAAGCTAATCTGAGACTTCTGGAAAGCGCAGGCTTTGAGGGCTCTTGTAATCCAAGACACTCAGGTCCACTGTTCCAATTCTGAACTCAGAAGTGACGCAGAAGGATGAAACGGAGTGACACAGGTGCCTCCGAACATTCCTTTTTCCTCTATTGTGCATGTTCAAAGGGCGTCCAGCTCTTCCTGGTCTCACCTTCTAGCAGAGGAAGAGGCATTGGGTTTTCCAGGAAATTGCTGGATTCATACAAGGTAAGTGGCTGGATGTGGGGATGCTGGGGAGTGGGAGGGTTAGGAAAGGGGTTTTCCTTCCTGATCAGGGATTGTTCAGGCAGCTGACATTCTAACCAGTCTCTGCAGGCATCAACCACCTAGCATCTTTCAAGACTTTCTCCTAGAAATAAGTGACTTTGATTTGGCACCAAGGGACTTCCTTTCCTACAGGGAAAAGCTAGGGAGGTACCTCTGCTTAATAGGGAGCATCTTTATCTCCACTGGCCATCCAGTGCCTCTGAGTTGGGGGTGAGTAAAGAGGTGGAGATGGGCTGGAAAGGTAAGTGGAGATCAGATGACAGATGCTGGCTAAGAGGTTTGGGTTTCATCTTAGGGCCAGTGAAGAGCCATAAATGCGTGTTTAGTGAGGGCAAGAAGAATCTAGACTGTGCTTTGAAAAGGTCACTCGGCAGCTGGCTTAGGGCTGGTGCTCATTTTCAGAACACTAGAACATTCCTGATTGCCACCTCTCAATCAACCCACACAGAGAATCACCTCTGACAGTGTCACACGATGTGGAATTAACTTCAATTCAATTTAACTAAATTCAAGAGTGTTAACTCTGCAGCTGGACAGACTCAGGTCTGAACCATGACTCTGCCACTTCTTGGCTGTGTGGCCTTAGGTAAATCAGTGAACCTCCCTGAGCTTCATTTTCTCATCTGTAGAATGATGACAACACAAATCTACCTTGCAGAGTTGCTTTGGGAATTGGAGAAAAGGTATGCAAAGCACCAGGAACAGAGAGCTACTGCCACCACTACTATCATCAGTCTTGTATCATTCTTATCTTTATTCTAGATGACATGTATTTACTGAGCACCTACTATGTGCCAGGCAGAGCCCCAGGCATGGGAGGCAGAGAAGTGTGACTCATAACCCTTAAATGGATGGTGCAGACAGTCAGGGCAGTGGCAGCCACATGGCCAGCTTTAAGGCAGACAGAGGGACAGAGGGACAAAAAGCAGGTCCCAGAGAACAAAGAGGAAGAGAGAAGTTATCCCGACTAGGGTGATCAAAGGGAGCTTCCTGGGAGAAGTAACCTGGACTTTGTTTTAATAAAGGTTGTATTATTATTTAAGTGTGATCAGGCCAACAGATCAGGATATTATTGCCATTGATAAGAGAATTTGTTATACTCACAAGTCCCAAAGAGAGGGGGCCCACACCACTGGGGGCACATGGAGAAGCACAGGGTCAGTCAGGAGGCAGAGGGAGAGGGGAAAACCATGGGCAAGAGCCAGTACTGTGGTTTTCATGGGAAGGAAGAGGCGAGACAGGATAAGCAGCCTTAGGATCGCCTAGTTTGTATAATTTCAGCGGCCTCTGGGGCATAGGGGCTGTCCCTAGATGTCTGATACCTGGCCCTGGGGTGATTCGGGCAGGTGAATGTTGGCTGGAGTGTGAGAGCCTGATAAAAGAGGTGGATGGGGATGTGGGTTCTGGGTTGGTTGGTTAGTGTTTGAAAAGCAAAAGGGTAAGTTGTTTGCTCTCTCTAGGAATTAGCTGATTGAGAGGGGCAGTCCCTCCAGGCTCAGCAAGGCCCCAGTTGTCAAAGCATCAGGAGGCAGACAGTAGAAGGCATGGTTAACACAGCACTGTAGAATGAGGGGCATTCAGGGGGCAGAGAGAACTCTAGGGTGTCACCACCATGGCCTTGGTGCTGTACAATGCCAATGGGTGCTATTTAGATGGAAAACGACATGAATGGTGCCCCCCGATCAGCAGCCTGGCAGGACTCAGAAAACGTAGACAAATGTAAGGCCAGGGGTGGGCCTCTAGGAGGCCTGGTGTGAGATGGGCCAGAAAGGAACTTTGGGGCCAGGTTACAAGGGACTTAAGTGCTGGGCCAGGGAGCGGGTCTTGTTGTAAATGGGAGTGACAAGGGCTGGCTTCTGAGACTCGCCTTCTCTCTCCTCTCCCCACAGGGCTCCTGGGGTGAAATCCTCAGTATCCCAGCCTGACTTTGGGTAGGGCCACGGTGACACTTAGACAACAGAGTATAGAGATGAGGGGTGAGGAGTCAGACGCCTGCCTTCTCTGCTTACCAGCTAGTGCTCCTGGGGCAAGACACTCTCTACCTCAGTTTCCTCATCTGTAAAATGGGGAAAAATTACAACTACACCTCAGGGAGCTGGTGTGAAGATTAGATACGACCATATATGTGTTAGAGCCAGGACTTGTGCCAGGCCTGCATGACTCCAAAGCCCAACCCCAAAAAGGATCCCTTGCTTTTCTGAGTTCATTTTCGTTTAACATTTCCTTTTCTGCTGTTGTGGGTTTATAACCGTGAAATGGGACATTCAGCCAGAAGGAGGCAGGAGGTGGTGAGGAGTCCAGTCCAGGCTCCAAGACCAGCTTCATGTGCAGAAGGGCCCCATACTTGGTGTAACATTCTGCTGTCGCTTTCTTGAAGATCTTAGTAATTTTAAAGCAAAAGGCTTTTCATTCTCATTTTGAACTGGGACCCACGAATTACATAGCTGTCTTTCCAGCTGAATAACCTTGGGCGTGTTCCTTAATGGTTCTGAACCTCAGTTTCTTCATCTGTAGAATGGGAATATTAATTACCCCAAAGGGAAGAGCCCAGGCTTTGGGGTTAGACCCAGGTGTGAGTCCCAGCTCTGTCACTTGGTACCACAGACGGCGGGGCCAGTCAGTTCCTTCCCTGCCTGAGTTTACTCACGCAAACACTGGTGATGTTATCACCTATTTCAGAGCTGCTGATTGGGTTTATATCAGATAACAAATGCAAACCACTTACCCTGGGCCCAACACATAAGAGGCACATCTATTTTTGAGTATTAAATTATATGACTTTCCCTTCCCCAATTAAAAAACAATTACATGCAGGCACAATTTAAAAAGAAAGAACACACAAACTCTCTGAACTCAATTACAAATATAAGGAATCCTCGCCCTTCCTTTATTACTAACCCCTTGGCATTTACTATACTTAATCTTCACAAGAAGATTTTATTACCTTTTAGTTCTTACTAAAAAGGGAGATCTTAATTAACTACAAAGGAGAAGAAGGGAGAGAAAAAATACCCACGGTTCAGATCAGGGAGTACAACTCAGGTCAGCCCTCTGCCTGGTGATCAGTCCCTGGCCCCTCTGTGGCTGGTCCTTCTCTTCCTCCTGAGAATTATTTACTCTTTGTTTATCACCCGTTCATGCTCTGGAGCATAACTTGTACATCACTGTGCAGGGCCTGACACATAATAGGTGCTCAATAAATATCTATGAAATGAGTGAGTGATTAGATGTATGAAAATCTACACACACACACACACACACACACACACACACACTCTCCAATTTCGTCAAAGGCGAAGAAGGCAGTCATCTGGAATTCAGAGATTCTGGACTGCCACGCATTAAAATGAGAAGGATCCAAGACATGGCGCGTGTGTGTGTGTGTGTGTGTACACACATATGTACACACCTCCACCTGAGTTTGAGTGTCTGTGGACAAGTGTGTATGATGATGAAATTGCACTCACATATGACTCCATTTTTGGAAAACTTCATGTATTTGCAATTTTTCTAATCCCCTGAGATGTCTTAATAAATGTCAAATGAAACAACTAGTAATTTGTCCTCAAATTTTGTCCTGCCTGTGAAGTTCTCTCTAGTTTCCTGATGACAGAGGGAGTCTAATTCTGCCCCAAATCATCACCATGATTACCGACTCCTCGGCCTGAGAAAACCCTCACATCGTCACCTGGGTGATTTCAGAGTCAGGCATGTAGGTAGACAATTTCAGGCCTTATTCTGGGAGCACCTGGGAAACTGCAGACAGTTTCCTGCCCAATAGCTTCTCGATGAAGCCCGAGGCTTCTATCGTACCCTCTTCCTTGGCCTGTCATTGTCAACCAGGAGAACCAGTGCTGCAAAGTAAGGACCATGTAAAGATGGCTTGTGATCAGACCAAACTGGAAACATAATCCAAGTCTAAATCATTTCTGATTTTGTGGAGGGCAAGGGCAAGGGCAAGGACAGATTCTGGGGCAATGCTACTCACTGTGGTCTATAGACCGGTGTGGCCTTGGAACTGCTTGTTATAATTCTGCCATAGAAATCCAGAGTAGCATTTAGAAATTTTATAGCAATTTGACAGAGTAATTTTACATTTGTTGAATCTAATTATACTTTAAATATTGGCTTATATTTTGAATGCCTTTGCTATTTATTTCATTTTTCTAGAAATCTGTCTCTATTATATTTTTGCAAAATCATGCTCCATGATGATTGGGAAAAAAAACTGGTCCTTCACCATAGATGATTTGAGAAGTACAATAGGGAAGAACAAATCTGTTTCTTTTACTTTAACCTTTGTATTCTATTGTTTTTGCTTCCAGTTAAGAATGTTGCCGATAGCCTGAAATATACAGGATAGCCCATTCTCAAGGCTCTGACTTTTAAGGGTATAACACTTTTCCATTTGTATGGAGATAAAAAGTTGCAGAACAGAGAATAGCATTTGTCTTGTTGGAGGTTTACAGGAACATCTTGACCTGACCTGCCTGGACAGCTGCAAGAACGAAGGATTCCAGCACCAAGAAGTTTGCAGCAACTAACCATGCCCCCCTCACCATGCCCTTAAAAGTGCTTTGCTGAAACCCTTGGAGGAGTTCGGGGGTTTTTGGGGCACGAGCCACCTGTCTCCTTGCATGGCCCTGCCATAAACCTTTCTCTGCTCCAAACTCTGACATTTCAGTTTGTTTGGCCTCACTGTGTGTCAGGCATTTGTGGCCTATCAGACATATAGTGTACATATGCTTTGATGATTAAAGAAGAGGGCACATCGACCAGAAGTAAACAATGTTCATGTTAAAAGTAAAGATTAAATGCCCCTCTTCTTGGGAGGCCAATGCTGATACTCCTTTGATGATAAGACTCCCATCCCAGGTGCCAAGGCCATACTGACTCACTGCGTATGTGCTGATCTGTTCTTTTTTTTGAAAACCTGAAGAAGTATAACCCTGACTTGTTGAATATTCTTTGGTCTGACAAGATATAAAACTGTGCTCAAAACGCTGCTTCTCCAGAGCAGTTTCTCAGAGTCATCTGGGAAGATGGCTTCCGGGTTAGTCTTCAGTCTGGCTCAAATAAAACTCTTTTCTATTCTTATTATTGATTGTTTATTGACTATTTTCATTGACACCCTCCTCCGGTGGAAGGAGTACACGTCCCTGCCCTGGTGATTTTGGGCTTGGCGATGTGACTGGCTTTGCCCAGTAGCCTCAACTATTCATTTATTTCCGTGATTGTTTTCCGTCTGAAACTCTCACCCCCTACCCCATTCCCATCTACCATCACAAGTTCCACAAGAGCAGGGACTGTGTCTCTTTTGGTTAGATTTTCAATCTCCAGTGCTTGGTGCAGTTCCTGGAACATGGCAGGTTCTCAATAAATATCTGAAGAATGAATGACAAGGATGGTTCACGGAAGGTGTTCGTGCCCAGGTTCTGGGCTCTGGGGACAGACTTTCCTCCTGTTGCCTTCCTTCTGGATTCTCCGCTCATTCCAGTCTCTCTGAATTGAAGATACTGCTGCTGTTCTGCAAGGCTGGGTTTGGGGTCCAAATGCTGCGTGCTGCTTCTCCAGGTCCGCTGGATCTGCACATAGCCCTTGGGAGAGCCCTGCTCTGCCTCCACGTCTGGCACAGGCCCCCGGGACACTGCAACCCAGTCTGGTTGGCCCCTGGCTCTCCATGCGCTGTGAGGGGATCCATTCACTTCGGCATGCTTCTCTGATGTCCGTGTGATCACCTTAGTTTTCCAACGAGCCTCTGAGCCTGCGGGCCCTCCCCTTTCACCCTGGCTCCACGCTCCCTGGGGCTGTCGGGACAACAGCCGATGCTGCCATCCAAGGGAACCGTATGGTGTTCAGAAAGCAGGGTCCCCACCTAAAGCTTGGTTGCTGCTTTCTCCCCAACCTTTTCATCCCCAAAGATCCTCATCTCACAGGCTTCTCAGCTCCCAAACAGAAACACATCCAGCAGAATGGATGCTGGAAAGGTGCAGAAACCAGGTGATTTAAGAACAGCCATTCTGGAAAACAATTCTCCCAAGGGGGAAATCATTAACTCAACCAATCAGGGTACTTTCTCTTGGATTTATAGAAACTCTTCTCTCTTATGTCCAATAAACATGAGCATTTTCCAGGCAATTTTCTTATCTTGGGACGAATGCGTTATTGGTGCAAGATGGAGTAGCTATTCTTCAAGAATCTTTACGTTTATAGCCCTGAAAAGCATTTACAATGCTAGAGTATGGGTTTTCAGGCACACACTTTCAGTCTTTCTGTAAAGATGGCTTATGTAAACTTTTCATACTCCAGTCACGTAACTTCTCTTTAATCAATAGATCTGTTGCACACGGCTGCAGAATTTATTTATTTTTTTAAATAAAAGGACCACGACTCCAGGTGATATTAGAGGACTGCAGGACTTTTCATTTCACTGAGCGACTTTCTAAAATTAGAACCAAATTATCATCTTTTCAGAAAATATGGCACAAATCTGCAGAGTCCATGAAATACACTGGCAACCTGAGAGTCCAAGTGCACAGGGGTAGAGGGAGGTGTCCCTCACATGTCTGGGGGCAGCGGAAGTCATTGCAGACGATTAGAAAGATACTCCGCCAAACTTACCTCAGGCCTCAAAATGCCCAAACACTTTGCTCCAGGTAATACACGCCTGAGAAAGTAATCCAAAATGCAGACAAAGACTTTTGCACAGATACTCACTGATACACAGAAAAGTGGAACCAAGCTAAAGCCAGACAATCACACTGCCCTAGCTGACTGCAAGGACCCTGTCAAGCATGTTTGACCTTCTTGGAGAGAATGTCACGCAGCCGCTGAGAGCGTGGTAAGGTTTCATGATGTGGGACAATACATGTGGCACAAAGTTAAGTGGAAAGAAACCAAAGTTCAAATAACTATGTATGAAGGGAGAAAGGTATACTGTAATACTGATAACACTGCATTCACTGGATCATGGGGAATTTTTATTGTAATTATTTTCCTTTAAAAAGTTATTTTCAAATGAGCATGAAACACTCTATAATTTAAAATATGTTTACATTAAAAAGTTGCGGTGGCTCAGTTGCTACTTATTACACAGAACTGGCAAATGTTGCCTGAAAACCATCCTTCTCCCTTGCCCACCTGGGCCGGCAGACAACCTGCCTCTTCTCTTTGCCACAAAGGCCTCCTGTTGGCATGTCTGAGTGCCGCCCACATACTGGGAACCGGGTGCTTTGTCTTGCATTCAGTAATGAGGGGTGTTATAAATCCACGGAGCTGAGAGCCTGAAGAGCAAAAGCCTTGGAGGCTGGGAGGGGGTGACATGCTGTCACTATTTGCTTCTGGGCCTGGAGCCTGGAAGAAGGTGGGCGAGTCTGCCCAAGGGAGGGTGTCACTTGCCAAACCTCCACGGGTGGACAGGCCCCAGCTCCTCACTGGCGGGTGCTGCCTGTGTGCCGCCATCACCCAGGGATGCAGAGTCTCAGGCCAGAGACACACATTGGTGTTGGGGGACGCAGAGGGGCTTCCGGTCTCCAGCTAAAGCCTCATTGCTGAAACAAGGCAAAACAACCCACTTGTCTTAAACTGGCTGAAAATGTGGTCACGTTTTACTCTAAATACTAACTTCCCCCAGCCAGGTTATCAGAAATTCGTCATCCTCAGAGTGTACTAGTTTCTAGAGGTCCGAGACAGGTTCCCCACATTGGCCCATGATCTGATAGGGCAGCTCCAGGCCCCTCAGGCCCCCTGAGCTTCCTCTTTGCCCTGGGCCCACGTGCCCATGCTTGCTGCTCCCCTGGGAGGGCCTTGCCCTGTCCTGCCTAGGGAAACCAGCCTCCCAGCTGAGGGTACCAACTGCGGATGCCCTGAAGGCACCCAGACCTCAGCAGCGGAGGTTGGCTGGGCTCCATGGAAACGGAGGGAGGAGGGACCCTCCCTGCTGAGGCCCACCATGCTCCTCTGGGCCAGGTGAACTCTGGCTGTTACGCCCACAGCCTTACAGGAGCTCTCTGGAAAGTTCTGTCTACTTCATTCACTGTCCGCATTGGAAATCTTACCACATCTGTCATGGAGACAAACAAGGAAGCACACACTGGTTCATCCACCTCTGCAGAATTTTCTCCACACCCTTCCCTGCAACGCAAACTCTTGTCCCCCATCAGTTAAGGAGCAAGAGATGCTGAGCAGGACGCGGGCGGAAACCGATCGCTAGAAGGTGCAGCATTGAAGCACCAAGCTCTCTGGGGGGTACTCCTCCCTGCCCCTTCCCAACACGGCCTCCATCCCCACCCCCTCAGGGCACCTGGTGAGTGGTACTGACCCCCGCAATGCAGCTTCAGTGCCATCTCATCTGGGAAGACCTTCCAAAGGCTCAGGCGCGCCTGTTCTCTGCTCTCCCAGCCCCTGGGTCCCCCGTCACTGCTCTGACCTCCCTGGATCAGAATCATCTATTCAGGATCGGTCACCTACTTGCCCTCACCCTGCAGATCCAGCTCACAGCCCCAGGACTCCCCGCCCACCTGGCTCAGGGTAGGCCCTGGGGGGAAGTTCCCTGGGTTGAATGGAAGCTTTGAGAGCCTCTCTTTTGTGCTGAGACCGTGGCCGTCTGCCTGCGTGGTTAGCGTGGCGTCAGTTCTCCAGGCCCCTGTCCTGGCATTTCCAGGGTCATGACACACTCCACAGTGTGAATCCAGGGCTGATTCACAGCTCTCCAGCCTGTTGCACCATCCACCAAGAGCTATGTGACGAGGATGCAGAGAGGAGGGGGCACTATTCTGCCCACTTTAGAGATGAGGACAAGTGTGGCAAAGAGAGGCAGGTGGCTTGCTGTGGTCACATGCATATCACGGAAACCAAGTGTCTGTTTGATGTGCTGATGACGATGTCAGTGTCTAAGCTAATGCCACTCAGTAACGTCTTGGCTGGGCTTCTTATATGTGTTATCAGTCTGCCTGGCATCCATCTGAGGAAGGAGGGCCATTTCACTGATGGGACAACTGAGCCTGAGATGTGAAATGCCATGCCTAAGTTTACACCCCCAGCAAATGGCACCAACAGCCTGGCCTGACTCCTAAAACCACTTTAGAGGCCTCTTGTGGGTCTCATGGAGCTGCTCCTGTGTGCCGGGCACAGTTCTGCCTCGGGACCGCCCTCTGAGACAGGTCTTGTCATTAGTCTCATTTTGCAGATACCACATCTGAGGGCTCAGAGAGGTAAGTGATTTGCTCAACGTCCCTGAGCTAAGGCATAATGGAACCTGGATTTGAACCCAGATCTTTCTGGCTTTGGAGCCAGCCCTCCTAAAGCCACACCCTCTCCTGACTCCCCGCAGGGGGAAATTCAAGTGCCTGCAAATATTAAAAGAACTGTCAGCGGAAGAGAAAGTGGGCTGAATGTGTGTGGCTCTGGGGAGACCCAGGTCCATGGAGAGACAGGGTGGAGTGTGGAGTTCTGAGTCAGAAGACCTATACCCGCCGTGGTTCCACCTCTCAGCATTTGGGTGTCCTTGGGCAAGCCCGTCCCCTTCTAGGAGTCCAAGGGGTCATCTAAGATGGCTGAGAGATGCCCTCCTATCCTGAACAAAGGCAGGCACCAGCGACAGGCTTGTGTGGCAGGAGTGATATCTCTCCCCACTGCTACCCTGAAAGCCACTGTCCTCTCTCACGGTGCCCTGCTGTCCAATGACACATCTTCTTTATAGCACGAGGGAAGGGTTCTGACCACAGGAATCTCTGCAAGACAGCTTTCCTCCAATGGTCTCCCAAGGGGGCCAGTATCCTCCTTTGCTCTGAGACACTGCAGCTGACTGGGCAGGAGCCCTGTGTGTGCAGGCGGGAGGGACTGGGGTTGCAGGCTGATCCTGTATATTACCAGCTGGGTGGCAAGACTCTCAACCTCCAAGTCCTCATCTGCAAAATGGGAAGAGAACAGCTTTCAAGGTGTGGTGAAGCATGAGTACATGAGTACCTGCATCACCCTCACAGAGAGCACGGCACACAGGAAGTGCTCCGGCAGCGGTGACTATTATTGTGGCTGAGTGTCGCTTGGGGTGAGTGCAGTCCACCCACGCCCCTCCCTCGCAGGGCTGAGGTCATGGACCCAGAAACCTTGGGGTCCATTTCCCCCCAGGCTCACACGGAGCCACGGGGAGCCAGGCTTGCGCGTGCATGCATTTATCCAGCAGGTCTTTAGGTGCATTGAAACGCCGCCGAGTAAGTAAATCAGCATCCTTGTCAGAGCCATTTGTTGCACCTTAAGGATCTACTGTGTCAGTGCTGTCACAACAGGTCATTATTCACGGAGGAGGAGAGCCCCACGAAGCCTCTCCCGGGGCGCGGATGCTCACCTGGCAGATGGGAGCTAACTCAAGGACCGTGGTCCTGGGGTCACGCCCACCAGAGTTAGTGGAATTCCAATTACTGGGTTTGGGGGCAAAATGTTCCATCGTGATGTAAAAAATTGAAATAAAGGGAACTAAAAAGAGCTGTTCTTCACTGAGCCCCGCCATGCGTGGTTCTGAGGGTGGCGCTGCAGCCGCAGACTTTCATCCCATCCTCATTGGAAGGCACTGTTGTCCCCTTTGCACTTGGGGAAGCTGAACCAGGCAGGAGTGACTTTCTCGAGGTTGCCGACTGCACTGGAGCTGAGCTGGGACTGACGCCTGGGTTCTCAGCCCCCGAGACTGTGCTCTTCCTTCCCCACCCCACTGTCTCCCTTCGGTTCCAGTCTTCAGCTCCAAAATCAAGGACATGATGCTCAAGCCACACAGACTTACCCAACTCTATGGATTTCAGGGTGTGCGTATGTATGTGTGCTCATTTGTATGATAGCATCTATTTTATCAGTTTTGATCATAACATTATTTGCATGGTGGTTTAAATTTTGCAAAGCATTTCCACACATAGAGCCTCTTGTGGTCTTCTTAACAATCTTACAAAATAACTAGGCCAAGGATTATGATTCTTAATTTACAGTTGAGGAAACCGAAGCTCAGCCAGGGAAGCGGTTTCAGCAAAGCCTGTGGATCAAGATGGAGCTAAATGCTGATGGAGCCCTTCTTATCCCCATCCAGCTCTGTCTTCTCTGGTTTGTTCCTGATTCCTGCAACCCTGCGACCCCGTCACCTTCCTGACTCCTGCATCCTTGCGCCCCCATCACCTTCCCCCAGTGTTGGGTTCAGGGCTACACTTGGGAAAGGTGGGTGGAGGAATCAGAGGAAGAATGTGGAAGGAATAAAGGGGGAGGAGAGGAGGGTGGAGAATGGGGAGATGGGGGGCGGGTAGAGAATTCTGATAAAGAAGAGAGTCAGGAGGACAGGAGGAGAATACACAGAGGGCATGTGGGACAAAGGAGCTGAGCCCCTGGGATGAACCTCAAATAAAGCCAGGTTCTGTCCTGATGAATGGAAGAGTAGATGGTGGGTAATTGTCATGCTCATGTCTCTTACGGGAGAAAGTGTCTTCCTGCTCTGGTGTGAAGAGATGAGCTTGGGCCTGACGTCTTTGCATTTGAAGCTTAACACCCAGGTCTCAGGCTCAAGTGGGGTTTCTCTGGCCGGTGAGATCGCCAGAGGCAACTTTAGGTTCAGACAAATAGTATGCAAGAGATGGACAATCTGCAAACATGGGTTTATTTTCAAATGAGCTGTAATCTCAAGGGGACAGTGTGCTGGACCAGGCTCAATCAAGGAAATGTGAGTTGGGTGAGTCAGGGAGAGGGGAGAGAAAGAATATTGGGCACCTTTTAGATGGAACCTATATATTGCTTCATTGAACTCTAGCTGCCCTTTCAAGGTAAGTCTCATCACCATTTTGGAGATAAGGTGAGAGGTTAAATACGTTCCCTAAGGACACACCGGTTGTGTCTTTTCTGAACAGTTTTCTGAGATGCCCTTTTATAAAGCTGGTTACCTGCCCCTTTGGAAATTCCTAACCTCCTTGTTCTATCCTCCTCCTTCCTCCTCATACCCCAGTCCCTCTGGGACAGACTGACACGAATGTGAATTCCATCTCTGCCATTTACCAGCTGTGAGGTTTTGGGCAAGTCACTCAATCTCTCTTGGCCTAAGTTTTCCTTATCTGTAAAATGGGCTAGAATTGCTTATCTGTCCTCTGTGCAGTGAACCTTGCTTTGGACTTTTGTACTTCTTTGCCTCTGTCTAAATGTGTCCATTTATTGTTCCATTTTTTTCTAGGCTGTCCTAGGTACTCCAATAAACAACTTCCCACTAAGGGGTCAATGGGCAATAATAGCTTGGTGCAAGTGTCAACAAACATCTTCTGGAATGGACCGTAGTAAATATTCAGGCTTTGAGGGCCATCTGGTCCCCATGTAACTATAACTACTCAGCTCTGCTGTTGTAGTGCAAAAGCTGCCATGAGATAATATGTAAATGAATGAGTGTAGTGTATGCCAAAAAACTTTATTTACAGGCACTAAAATTTGAGTTTCATGTAATTTTCATGTGACGCAAAATATTATTCATCTTTTGATTTTTTTCAAGCATTTAAGATGTACAAACCATTTTGTATCTCACGGTTTCACAAAAACGGGTTGACTAGATGTGGCTTGTGGGCTATACTTTGCTGAACCTTGGCTTAATAGTGACATTTGGCATTTGCAATTTAAGTGGGGATTATCCAGTTAAAGAAGAAAACCACAGGCCACAAATGGCATTGCTTGTGATAAGCCCATGATATCAAACCTAGATTTAATACGTGACCTAATTGCAGTTTCAACCTTCCCCAGAAATGTAATCTTAATCGGCCAGTCTGGAATTTTATTCTCAGCACCAACAAGGTAATCTGTCACGTGGTCCTTCTCTATCCCCCAAAGGAAGAAGAGACAATCTGCATGAGAGACCCTCGCCCTTTCCCCCAAAGAAGGTAACCTGGTCTGAAGCAACTCTTTCTTTTTCTTTCTTTCTTTCTTTCTTTTTTTTTGCTAATAGCCTCCTTGCCCCATGCTCCTTCTATAAAAACCCTCCATTTTGTACCACTCCTCAGAGCACCTATTTGCTAGATGAGATGCTGCCTGATTCATGAATTATTGAATAAAGCCAATTAGATCTTCACATTTACTTGGCTGAATTCTGTTTTTTACCAGATTTGGTGGCAGCAGTGGGATTGAAGCAAACTTCCAATGGCATTTGGGGACAACATGAAACACAGCCATGGTGCCCCATGAATACGTCTCAGTTCACAGTCCTTCTCACCATTTCCAAGGGAGATTGGCAAATTCCTCTCAGTTTGAGTTCCATTCATTTTGCTTTCAAGCTCCCAGTATAACTGGCTTCCTTTATAGGGCAGGTCAGCTTGAGCTGGTAAATGATTCTGCCTGCAGCCAATTGAGCTGACAGATGATTCTGCCTGGAGCCAAGCCCTTAGCCTTTCAGAATGCAATTTCCAGGTTTTTGAGTGGAAAACCCCAGCCATTGATTCTGTTCCCAGATTCCACACTGGGAACTGATGAAGGTTTAGTGTGCAATTCGCCATTTGCTTGGAATCCTTCCCCAGATTCCGTGTTGGGAACTGTTGGTGGCAGTTGCAGCTCTCCATTTTGTTTGGAATCAGTTCTCAGTTCCTCAATCCTTGGGGTTTGCTGGTTCAGTCCTTTCCCCAAGGTTCCATGGGAATTGTTGGTGGTGCATACAGGGCCTTCTTTTAGCCAAGATGCAGAAACATCTCTTGGTTACTGCCTATATGTTAGTGTGCACATGTTTGTCTTCTTTTGTGTAGATAAAGGCTAATTGCTAATGCGATCCTTTATATCCAAAACTTGAGTGCACCACCTCCGGCATACCTTCTTATTTTACGTCTGAGAACTGTGATTCCAGAAGCTGTAGGTATTTACAAAAATGGCAAAATCTTGCTAAGCTTGTTTTGTGTCCTGAGAGCTGGGCTTGGTAGCCATGAGGTTGAGGGTTCCAAAACATGGCCAAATGGAAATGTGAGTTATACTCCGTTTATGGCTAGGCATAGCTGGATAGAAATATGGGTTAAGCTCCATTTGTAGCCAGGGACCTACCAAACTGCTGTCAGCCCTTAGAGGAATTACAATGGCCATTATGAGGACTAGATAGGTCATTTAAAAAACATACATAAAAGCAAGGGCTCCCAAATCATACAAACAGAATAGGATACCTATTTTAATAGGTATGCAGAAGTCTACAATAGTTTTTGATATTCCAAAATAGCTTCATTGAAAGACTTATTGCAAAAGCCTAATGAAAAAATTAAAGACATAAAAGGTACCTAAAACAAAAGCTACAACCCTATTCTTTGGGGAATTGGAAACAACTGTCTTTGTCTTGGAAATCTCTGTAGGGCCAAAGGTGTGGCTCTCTAGAAGTTCAAAGTTCACCTGCTTTACAGGGAACTATCTTCAATATCCTGTAATAAACCATAATGGAAAAGTATATGAAAGAGAATATATATTTAAATCACTTTGCTGTATACCAGAAACTAACACAACATTATAAATCAACTATACTTCAATTAAAAATAATAAAGCAAGCAAACAAACAAAAACCACAAAGTTCACCTGCCTTTTTTTTTTTGCCAATCCCCAAACCTCACCTCTTCCTCTCAAAATGCTTACAAAAATCAGGACATTGGAAACAGAATTGTACTGCGCTTAGTCTGTGCCTTTGTGATATAAATTTCCTACTCCTATCTTCTTCAGGACCAAAGAGCCATTCTTTGAGATGCAATCTTAATAGGCAAGTTTCTCACCAG
Source organism: Eschrichtius robustus (assembly GCF_028021215.1). Classification (NCBI taxonomy): domain Eukaryota; kingdom Metazoa; phylum Chordata; class Mammalia; order Artiodactyla; family Eschrichtiidae; genus Eschrichtius; species Eschrichtius robustus. The sequence goes on along the minus strand of NC_090829.1, from coordinate 22,134,168 downwards.
AAGAAAAAGAAAAAAAGAGAGTGAGGAGGTATTTGGAAACTGGACTAACTAGAAATCTTACAAATCTTTTCCACTAATATTAGTAACTATAAGCTCTCTTTTTGCAGCAGTATGTTTGTTTGTCTATATATGCATATATAGATATGTTTTTCTGCCTTCAGATGGTATTGCCAAAATTAATTTGTAAAAGAGCTCTAGTTGGTTTCATTTTAAAGTTCTTAGAAATATAACAGAAACTAACTCAGGGGCTTCCCTGGTGGCGCAGTCGTTGAGAATCTGCCTGCCAATGCAGGGGACATGGGTTTGAGCCCTGGTCTGGGAAGATCCCACATGCCGCGGAGCAACTAGGCCCATGAGCCACAACTACTGAGCCTGCGCATCTGGAGCCTGTGCTCCGCAACAAGAGAGGCCGCGACAGTGAGAGGCCCGCGCACCGCGATGAAGAGTGGCCCCCGCTTGCCGCAACTAGAGAAAGCCCTCGCGCAGAAACGAAGACCCAACACAGCCAAAAATAAATAATAAATTAATTAATTAAGAAAAAAAAAAAAGAAACTAACTCAGATACTTTTCAAGTTCGCGTGATTTAGGATAATCTTTAGTAACTAAAAGCTAGTTTAAGTTTGTTGGTTTAATTAAAACAGACATATCTTTTAAGGTTATTGACATTGAATATAATGCAGATAAACAACTTTTATTCTATTCAGGTTTATTAGTCAGATTCATGTTTCTCTGTTGCAAAATTTGTCAGCAAAAAATAAAATAACTTAGAATGATGGCTGATTTTGTCTAGTGTCTCATGAAGCTTTTGTGGGTAACTTAAACATGACTGATGGCAGCAAATGTTTTAGATAGATGTAAATAGGATAAGAATTTATATATAAACTTTACAGCAACAATTATATTTTATGGTATAGGTACTTAAAAATAGCCTTTGAAATCTTTTTTGGTAACTTGAAACTTTTGAGTTTTCTAAAGTTAAATGATAGAAATGTATTAAATATCTAGGTCTTTTATAAATAAGAAAATTGTGAAACATTAGTTAATGAACATAGGCTTTTGGCTTCCTATTGCAAAGAAACTCAAGATAAATTTGGTTCTATTAGTGATTGGGATAGAGTAGGATAGTTACACAGGTAGTTGTAGAAGTCCCAGTAGGGGATTATAGAGAGGGAAACCTAGGGAACTTTGGGAGAACGCTGTAAATTACTGGTAGGTCAAGAAAGCTATCAGAATGTCATGAAATGAAGCAGGCTTGCTTAACTATAAAACCATAAATAAAAGCATGAGATATGCCTGAGGTCACTAAGTGAAAGAAAAAAATGAGGCCTGCATTCTGCCGGTTGAGTTCAGCAAGATAATGATCCTTAGGACCAAGGACAGGAATTTAAGGGAAAGGCGACATTCTTAAGTAGGAGACGCTCATACGGAAACCTGAGATGATTCAACATATTTTAGTATATGTTACCACCCTTCTGCTGATTTGAATAAGCGCTACGACAGTCCTAGTTTGACCTCATAGGGTCAAACACTCTCCTGCCTGATACGAAGGAGGAGTTAGTGATGTAAGCCTGACATCTACTTGAAGAAAGAGGAAGAAGGCAGTCTTCTTCCCCTCCCCCGTTTTCCTTTGATTATAAAAATGTAGCCTGCTTAATCTGTGGGGCAGAGTCCCCTCGCCTGCCCTCTTGCTTTCCTCACAAGTGTCCTATGTTAATAAATCTACTTCTTGCCTATCACTTTGCCTCTCACTGAATTCCTTCTGCGCTGAGATACAAAGAACCTGAGCCTCGGTAAGTCCAGTCACCAGGTGAGTGATTCTAGTTAAAACACCATGGGTTCAAGTCCCAATCTGAGTTTAGGCTGGGTTCAAGTCCTCACCTGGGTTCAAGTTCCAATCAGAGGTGCAAGGTTTCATTAGTAAACATGTTTTGTGTCACACTGAAAGACTGTCCTGTGAAGAAACACATGTTTCTAGAAATTATGAAATGCATTCATAAATTTGTCAATCTAAAAAAAATGCTAATCTGACATGTGGTTCAAAATTGCTTACTTCTGAGTTTTCACTAGAAATTAAGGTTTCTAAGAGTTAAGAATTCTATTTAATATACATAATTAAAGCTATTAGTAATAATAAGGGACACAACTTTATATGCAAGGAAAGTAGGATGTGTTTCTTGGTTAGGAAAAGATATGCGGTATGGAAATGCATTCCTATTAAGGGAAATGAAAGTAATTTTGCCTAAACTAGAACTTCTGGTTATGAAGGACAAACTTAATTGTATACAGAAAGTTGAAGAGAGCAAGAAAAAGAAGGAATTTTACCTTGTATAATCCATCAAACTGGTTAAAATTGAATCAATATTATAAGGGTGTTGAAATATGCTTTAATATCGGTATATGGTTAGGCCACTCAAGATGGCTGTTCTCTTGCTCTCTGTACATCCCCTGCCAGACCAGTGCCTGTTTCACCTACACCCTACACGCATGACTACGTACTTACCCCAGGCCCCAGCTAGTGACAGCATATCAAAGGGGTGGTGAGGGGTGTGCCCCTCTGCTGGTTTCCCTGGTAACTAATGAGCCAACCTGATGTCAATTTCCCATATAACCGGCAATCTCCCCTTCCCCTGGGGAGTGAAGACTGCCACCATGTCCTGCCCACCATCTGCTGCTGCACACGGTGGTGGGGTGTCGCTGCAGGACCTTGCTTCAGACGTGTAAGCTCCCCCATCCATTAAACCACTGGTGTCTCTGTTGCTGATTCCGGGCTCTTTCTTCGGTCTTGAAGCTGGGCAAGCACAGGCCTTAGAGGCCTGCAGGGTGCAGCCCAACAATCAGTAATATACTTATGTGAAACTAAAACTTGGTTTTGTTTCATCTGCTAAAATGACAAAGGAGATTCTTTCCACATGCACTAAAAACCCGACTGACCCCTGGATTGAGCACGTAAATGTGAAACAGGAAGGAAGGAGCCAGGGCATAGCCTTTGAAAGAATGACATAGCCTGAGGACATGACGTAAACTGATTAGAACCAAATGGGTCCAAGATGGCGGACAAGTTGACTTCCACTAGACCTTGAGCCTCCGTATACGCTCACACCAGCAAGCTAAATGACACACCCACAGGCGCCATAACAGTTCCAAGACCATAACCGATCAAAAAGTGGGCAGTGGCCCAATTCCTGGAAATCCCTGCCTCTTCCTGAAATAGCTGGAATACTCCTCCCACTCATTAGCTTATTAAATTATCCACTCCTATAGAAATGGGCAACCCCATACCCTGGTGCTTTTCTCACCTTCCGAGATGGCCCACACTCTGTCTGTGGAGTTTGTTTCTCTCTAAATAAATCCACTTCTTACCTATCACTTTGTCTCTCACTGAATTCTTTCTGCAATGAGACATCAAGAACCTGAGCTTCATTAAGTCCTGAAACCAGGTGTGTGATCTCAGTTGGAAGACTGTGGGTTTTGGCTGGGTTCGAGTCCCATCCACGTGGGTTTGAGTCCCAGTCTGAGTTCTGGCCGGGTTCGAGTCCCGGCTGTGTGGGTTCAAGCCCCAGTCAGGGTTTTGGCCGGGTTCGAGTCCCGGCCACGTGGGTTCAAGTCCCAATCTGGGTTTTGGCTGGGTTCGAGTCCCGGCCACGTGGGTTCGAGTCCCAATCTGAGGTGCACAGTTTCAAATGCAGGCAATAAATCCATCTCCTGGTTAGGAGTAACTACAAGTGAGATATGATCAGAAATCTCTCCTTAACACTTGGAGACATTACAAATTCTGTTGCAAAATCACTAGCTGCCCAGCAAAGATCCTTATACTCTCTGGTCAAGGTTTTTCTTGATAATAGAATAGCCTTTGATTATCTTTTAGCTGAACAAGGTGTCTGTGCTGTACCCAACACCACCTGCTATACCTGAGCTGACACTTTAGGGAAGTTGAAACTCAGTTACGTAGGATTACTGAAGAAGCCACTTGGCTTAAGAGGGTGACTGCTTCAGTGGGGTCTTTTCTTTGATTGGTTTGGGTCTTGGGGACCATGGTTCTGAAGTGCACTCCAAACATTGAGAATTATCGTGCTTATTATAATCATAATAATACTTGCTGTGTTGTATTCTCTCAAAACCCTTTAAATGCATGTTTGCAGTTGCTAACCACCAAGCAAATGATCTCCCTAAGACAGGAACATCAGAAAAAAAATGAAGAGAATGACCAACTTAAGGATTATGAGCCTGGAACTGTGACCTGTGAATGTCACAGGGATTAAGCAAAGACACTGTGACCTATAGGTGCCACACCAAGGATCAACAAAGCTGTGAGAACTACAGAGCAATAGGCGAGAGTGGTGTTATTGCCTTAACTTTTCATCATATCTCTCAGTTAGGCTGAGAGTTTGACCAAAAGGGGGGAACTGTTAAAGAGAAAACCACAGGCCCAAAAAGGCACTACCTGTGCTAAAGCCCGTGATACCAAACATAGATTCACTACCTGTGCTAAAGCCCGTGATACCAAACATAGATTTAATACCTGACCTGACTACAGTTTTGACCTTCCCCAGGCATGTAATCCTTTCTTTCATTCTCTCTTTTCCTTCCTTCCTTTCCCTTCTTTTTCCTCCCTCCCTCCCCCTTCCTTCCTTCCTTCCTTCCTTCCTTCCTTCCTTCCTTCCTTCCTTCCTTTCTTTCTTTCTTTCTTTCTTTCTTTCTTTCTTTCTTTCTTTCTTTCTTTCTTTCTTTCTTTCTTTCTTTCTTTTTTTCTTCCTTCCTTCCTTCCTTCCTTCCTTCTGAAGTATAGTTGATTTACAATATTATATTAGTTTCCAGTGTATAAGATAGTCTAGGGATGTAATCTTAATTGGACAGTCTGGAATTTTCTGGTCAATGGAGACCCTTTCCGTCCCCCAAAGGAAGAAGAGGTAATATGGATAATAGACTCTTGCTCTTCCCCCAAAAGAAGGTGACCTGGCCTGAAACAATTCTTTCTTTTCTTTTGATAACAACTTTCTCGCCCCTCCCTCCTTCAGTAAAAACCCTCCATTTTGTACAACCCCTCTGAACACTGGACGCTGCCCAATTCATGAACTGTTGAATAAAGCCAATTAGATCTTCACATTTATTACACTGAATTTTGTTTTTTAACAATCCTTTAGAACAAAATGTTGGTACCCTAATGGTAGTATCTTGGACTCCCTGGCAGGACAGTGAAGGAGGGAACTGAGGGCAAGGAGCCATCCTTTCCTCTGTCTTTCAGCCTACAACAAGGGTGACATCACCAGAAGTCCTCCAATGGACACATCTCCACCTTCTGAGCCCTGCCTGTTTCTGTTTAAGCAAATCTGGGTACCTACATGGGTTTATCACTCTATGATTCAAAATCAATGCCTCTCAAGTAGTAAAACCTAAGTCAGCTCTTTGTTGTACTTGATCAATAATTGATCTGACTTTTGCAAGGGGCAGGGTGAAACCGACTGACCCCTGGGGCCTGGGCATTTTTCTCCTTGGCAGGGTGGCAGGCAAGTGGACAGCTGCAGAACGGACAGAATATATACTTGACAAGGCTTAGCAGAGGTCTATTCTACCCAAGACATGCCTGAGTGCCAGTCTTGTCCCCTAGCCTATGGGGTCTCATGGGATTTGCCTGAAACTCTAACCTCCTTTGCTGCTCAGTACCTTGAATTGGTTTTGGAATAAATACATGACTTTAGATACTTTTCCAGAAGTGCTCTGCTTAGTGCACTCAGGAAAAATCATCCTCTTCAGCTGGTCTCCCTGCCCCAATTTCTGCATCCCAGCCACCATCTATGTGGTTGGCCAGAAAGTCCTTCTTCTCCAAGATTCCCCCTCATCACGCCAGGGCATGAAAGTCTCTGGGCTCCCCACTACCCTTGGGGTAACACAGGAGGTCTCCCTCTTGATCTGGTCCCCACTGGCTTGTTGCAATGCTCTCCCCCATGCCCTGGCCACATCATGCTCTCTCCCACCCTCCTGACATCTGCTCCCTAACCTGGAACACTCTTCTTCGCTGTGCTAAAACTATTATCCTTCAAGATTGATCCCAGGTGCCTCTGCCCCAGGGCCCCTGCAAGGTTAAATGTCTTTCCCTTGTGTCCCCAATGCTCCCTCTAGCAGAGCTTGTGTCCCCCATATTGCCTTCTTTTTTTTTTTTTTTTTTTTAGATTTATTTATTGATTGATTGATTGATTGCTATGTTGGGTCTTCGTTTCTGCACGAGGGCTTTCTCTAGTTGCGGCGAGTGGGGGCCACTCTTCATCGCAGTGCGCGGGCCTCTCACTATCGTGGCCTCTCTCGTTGCGGAGCACAGGCTCCAGGCACGCAGGCTCAGTAGTTGTGGCTCACGGGCCTAGCCGCTCCGCGGCATGTGGGATCCTCCCAGACCAGGGCTCGAACCCGTGTCCCCTGCATTGGCAGGCAGACTCTCAACCACTGCGCCACCAGGGAAGCCCCCCCATATTGCCTTCTATACTATGAGTCCTGGTAGGTCTTTTTCCCTCTGTATTCTCAGCCTTCAGCACACAGTGGGCCTTCAGTAAAGGGTAAATGAATTCACGTCAGAATATCTCCTACTGCGGCATGTGTGTGTCAGTTTCGGTTATCTCACAATGCGAATAACTAAGGGAAAATTAATCTCAACCAGCAGCTTTCAGGCTGCTGTCTTTTCAACACAAAAATCTTAGACATACTCTAGGTGTTTAGAAATATTTTCTGCATGACCTTCTCACTCCAAATGAAGGCCATGGACCAGCAACATGCAGATCGACCCCAGACGTACTAAGTCAGAATCTGGATTTTACCCAGCCTTGCAGGTGCTCGTGTACACATTCAGATTTGAGAAACATTCCTCTCAAAGATACCCTCCTCCTTCCTAACGAAGGCCTGGTTTGTGGGATGGTAGAAACACCAAGACAGTTTGACACACCTGGAGAATAATTCAAGCCCAAAAGAACAGAGAAGAAATAGTTCATTATGTGGCCACATCTCCTTTTCTTTCTATATTAAATGAGACACCTTACTGTGAAGGTAAAAGGAGCAGGAATTGGGCCTGAGGGAGAAGTTCTAGGAACCCGCAGCATTGGGTGAACTGATGCTGGGTGAGGTGTAAATTGGCTGCCGTGGGATGGTGCTCAGGGATGAAGTAGGAAAATGAAGATGGGATTTTGCGGGGGCTGGAGTCTGGAAAGCTGATTTGATGTGGGAACTTCAGATCCAGAATGGCAGGATGTCTGGTCAGCAACGTGCCTGGGAAAGAAACGGTGAAGGGCCAGGGAGAGAGTCTATAGTGGTTCTCTTCAGAGGGGAGCTGTTTTGCATAAAGGGGACAGTGACAGACTGAACTTTGGGTCTCAGGTGGCAGGAGCAGGTAATAATAAATACAAAATCTGACTTGCAACAATAAAAGGGAAAATGTCCTAAGTAAGTGTTGTGCAGACAATGTTTTCAGCTTGAAACATAGAAAGAGATGGGCCAAGGGATTATAGAGAACAATAAAGGAAGGGAAAAAGAAGGGATGTGTTTCTCAGTATGACATTACATAACATAATGTAAAAACTAAACAAACAAAACCCTCAAACCAGCAACTGAATTGCAAATGCTCCTCTAGGACACAGTCTGTGGCCCCTCTAAGCAGGGGTCAGCAGTGCCATCTCTGACTGTGTCCGTTGCTGTTACTGCCCCCATCCGCCTGAGAGCCTCTGAGGGCACTGCATCCTCTGTGGTGCTCTGACCCATGGATGGATGCAGATTCTTCCCGAAGTCCTCAGGCGTGGGTACCTATAACCGCTTGGCAGGAGGGAAACAGACACTAAGAAGACTGCAAGTCCAGATGCCTGGCATGAAAAGCACAAGCTCATCTTTAGCGTGTGTACTGCATGCACACCTTTTTTCTGGTTCCTATTAGAATCATCCATCTCTGTGAATAAGAGCTGCTATAGGGATACTGCGTGTTCTCAGAGCTCAGGACAAAACACAGGTTTAGTTCTCCCTTTCACCCACACAGGTCTAGCTGATGCTTTGAGGATGCTCTTCTTCCCTGGGCAGCTGAGAATGGGAGTGACATTTCCTTAGGCAAATCTCCACCTACCCCTGCAGAGAAAGCTGACCCTGACCACCTACTCAGAATTACACTCTCAGAATACAGCAGAGAAGACAAAACTCACGTAAGAGCAAGACGCATACGCCTGGTACCCTGGGGTCATTTTCTGGATGCAAAGCCTTCCTCTCCTTGCTGCCAGCTGAGCCTCTGATAAGCCCTGCTCTGCCATTGGTGAGTGATGGTGGTAAGCAAGCTTTTAGTTGATGCTTAGGTGATGGACAGAAAGTTCAGGGAGTGCCAGGGTCTGTGAGGAGTGTGGTTCTGCCCTCAGGGAGCCCATATCATTTCTGGGAAGACAATATTCACCCACAGAAAAAAGGCAGAGAATGGAATACCATAGCCCGAGCAGATGATGCCTTAGCCAAGGTCTGAAAGGCAGGTGGCAGCAAAGCCAGAGGGTGGGACGTCCTTCGTGTACAGCTGGGTAAGGCCAGCATCCCTTTGGGAAAGCTGCAGCCCTACATTCCTGGAAGGGGTCATTGTGATGGAGAAGAGGGCCAATGCCCTGGGGCATCACTGGAGTCTGGGAGGAAGGGAGGGCTCTAGCTGTGAGCAGGTCCCTTGCTCCTCCAGCATAGCTAGCTCCCTGGGACAAGCTGAGTGCAGAAAGGGCTTGTGATGGCACTGACTGGGAGTGAGTGGTTCAGGGGAGACAGAAGGCTCTGAGTGTGATGGATTGCTTTCACTATGCTGCAGTCCCCTCCTGCCTGGAGGGAAATGACTTAGAACAGGTACAAGAATTTGAACTGCCAACCTGCGATTGCTTGGTGACTGGTGTTGCTTGAGAGAAGCCAGTGCAGGGAGGAGCCTCTGTTCTGGGCGATTACGCCTGGCACATGTCCGCAGAGCCCTCACTCACAACTGGGTCCCCGGGGCTTGGGGAGCATCGCGGCGCCTCACCCTGGCATCCAAAATCTTGACTACCAACCTTCCCCTCCACCGACTTCTCCAAATTCGCTCCCCATTTTCTCCCCAGTCCCCACCCCCTCCGCAAGCCAGATCGGCTTCCTACCATTGTTCACTGCGCCCTGAATGGCCTCCCGTCTCTTTGTTCCTCTCCTATTTTACACAGTGCAGCCTTCACCCAACACCTGCTTCAGGAAGAACCAGCCCTTTCCCCTAGGAACCGGATGGCCTCTCCCAGTGAGGAACAGCCTGCTTCATCTGTGGTAGCAAAACAAAACAAAATGAAACAAACAAACAAACAAAAAGCAACCCAGTAAAACATGGCTCACGCCAGTTTGCTCCACAAAGCTGGGAGAAGGGGCTGGACAGGAGACACATATCTGGGACCGGTGGCCATGCTCTTGCCTGCAGAAAGGAGAACTTTGAGCTCTGAGGCTGCAGCCCTGGCCAGGAGTAGAAGAGAGAGCAGCCCCAAGATGGGCTGGTCAGAAATGGCGGTTGCCCAAGTGGAGGAGTAAAGTGGACCAGTACGGTGGTAGGACGGAAGATTCCTTTCTAGGTCTGGGGGCTGGGATAGGAATGCCAGGAAAGCATTTTGACCGTCACCACACATACCTGAGAACTTGGAGGACCTGTCTGTGATCTGAAAGCCTGCTGGGACAATGGCTGGGGAGACAGACCTAACGGCTGTCTACAGTGGGTGAGCTAGAGGGAGGAGGGGGGTGATGCAGAATCCAGAGTCAGCTTCTCCCACCCAAGGCTGGCAGACTTAGGCAGGGAGCCACCATCAAGTAGTTGGTCCAGATGTTACACCTGCTTACATCACTTTGCCTGGCACGGTGAGCAGGTGCAGGGAGGTGCTGCTTCCCTTTTGTCTTTGTTCCACACAGAGGTACATTTTTCACCATTCATTCATGCATTCAGCACTTGCCAATCACCTGCCTTGTGCCTGGCCCTGTGCTGGGGCTGCAGACACATCGGTAGATGGATAACATCCTTGCCTCCTGGACCTCCCTGTCTAGAGGTGAAAATAGCCTCATGCCCCGAGGTAGGGGCCCCATGCATTCTTCACACGCAGAATGAAACATTATTAACACGTTTTACTTTGCATACATTTAACACTGAAACAAGTACAAACTCCATTAGGAAATTACATTTAAATATATTTCAATGTGATTCCAAATCTGTAGGTGTCTCATTTATCAAAGACAAAAAAGATTGGGATCATTCTCCAGATATGGCTTTGTGTTTTGCTTTCCTCACTTTAAATCCCATTGTGAGCTTGTTCCGTGCTTAGAAAGCTTTTATATTCTTTCCAGCCTTTCTTTTCAAAAGTGAGACTTTCCCTGGGGCCAGTTGTTACACGTCAAAATGAAACAAGGTGAGTTCTTCTTCACTCAAATAGCTTTTCATTCATTCATTCAATGACTATTTCTTGAGCACCTACCATTGGGGCCAGACATGTGCTAAACCTGAGAAATTCCACTGTGAACAAGAGAGACAGAATCCTGCCCTGAGGGTCCTTAGGGTCTAGTGAATTACACTCAACCAGAGTTCAGGTCCCCTGAGGTCAGGGACACACAGTTTCCCACTCTGGCTTGTTCCTTTTTCTCTGTCTCTTGCTTGAAATAGATGGACACAGAGAAGACTCTCCTTTGTTCTTTACCTCTCATATGTCTTAGCTATGTCTCCTCTACTCAGCATTTCACCTTGTCTACTTTGTTCAAAGGCAAATGATTCCGATTCTCTCCAGAGGTGGATTTAATTACCCCCTCCCATCTTTCTAGTTGCAAGATTAAGGAAGATAAAGTTGTGCAGGGGACGATCTGAGGGCAATGACCCAGGTGGGTCCTCAGGTGTCCTTGCGTTGCACCATGAGGTCCTGCCAGTCTGGCCTGCTGAATTGGATTAGGAATAAATGCCTGAGTAAAAGGCAGCCATTCAAAGTCTGACCAGTGACCTATATGTGGTCTGGCATCAGCCTGTCCCATAGGGACATGAATGATCAACACAGCTAATCGCACCCTCTCTTGGGGAGTTAAGAATGAAAGATACAGAGAGATAGAGATAGAGAAAGAGAAAGAGAAAGAATATAACAGGGGCCCTGAAGATTTAAAGACCTATGAAGGGAAGGCAGCAGACAGAAGGCATAAAGTGGATGAAACCATGGAGCGCCCTAAGTTATGTGTAAGCAGAACCCTGCAACAGCATCAACAACCAAAATGGTGGCACAGAGATAACTCCAGCATCCCTGCTCGGCCACCAGAACTACTGGTGCCACCACAAGAGCTCTTGTTATTCCATAAACCAACCAATCCTCTGCGAGCTCCATCTCTGCAGCTGGCCTTCCCATCCTTATTTCCCCTTAGTTCATTGCTACACCTCCATCCTCAAAGGGTAACCTGAACCTTCTGTCTTTGCATCCTAAAAGATCTAAACTAGCAGAAATATCCACCTCCATCGAAGGCCATTGCTTCTCCATTACCAGAGCCAACACTTTAGAAACCCCCTAACACAGAGGCTGGATTCTGGATCTCCAGCCTCTGCCTGTACGCCCTCTGTGCAAGCCCAAGGAACACGAAACCTTCCCCAGGTGCTGAGCAATTATCAAAACTTGAAATGCACCAGCTGAACTCCGAACCCTTAGGTAAAGTGAATTGGCCCTTTCTCCTGAGCACTGTGGGATAATTCCTATTGATAGGAAGATGTCATGAGACTTGAGAAAGGGCACACTGGACAAACTGGGCACACGAGTTAGAGGAGTTGCCCTGGACATTCTCAGCTGTAAAATGGGGGTACTATACCGCCCAGGAGTTGTAAGAACAAACAGGTACTCTTTCTCACAGCAGAGTGTCTGTGCTTTACAAATTCCTCTAGTGATGCATTGTGATGATTGGAGGGCAAGTCCAGCACCTCCTATACACCTGGCCAAGCTGCCTTCCCCCAACAGGACTGACGAGAGCAGGCCCACCTTGCCAGCCAGGCTTGCAAACTGGCTTCACGTCCACCTGCACCAGGGTGTCCTGCACTGCAGGCTTCTGTCCACAGTCGTAGGCGGTCACCAGGATCTCATACTGGTGTTGCTTGTCATAGCTCAGCTTCTCCGTGTTCCTGACGTTGCCTGAAGATACAGGGACATTGAAAATCATTTCAGATCAACTTAACCACGTTGCAGTTCTTCAAAATCCCTTCTGCCCTCTTCCAACCTTCACCAGAATAAAATGTCCCCTTTCCCTATCTCTTTGTAAAGACTAGGGCAAGTAGGGACGTGGCTTCCACATGTGGCCTGCTTGTGCCTTGGTGGCAGCTTCTCAGGAACCGCTGGCCGGAGCCACCCCAGCTGTGGAACGGAACTGCCAGGTAATTCTGCACACACATCTGGAATCCAACTGGTTGTGTTAAGTACGGGGTCGTCAGAAGACCACCCTAAACTGCGCCAACATTAACCCTACAGAAGACCACCCTAAACTGCACCAAACTAACCCTACATTAGGCTGTGTCCCTAATGTAGGGCAACGTATGCTCATCTGACATGAAATCTCTGGGAAAAAGATGGAATTCAGAAACGTCCTGACACGTATTTTTTAACATCTGGGCTCTTCGCCAAGAATGTTCATTGCCTCTTCTTACATTATTTTGCTACCAAATAGGAAGTAAAATCAATACGAGAAAACGTGTGACCTCTCTTCTGAAAGCTACACAGAATAACAGATTCCTTGCCCTGGTGGCAAAGACATTTTTCTTCTCCAAGAGAGACCAGACATTGTTTCTGAGCCATTTGTGTGTTTTTGTTCCTGTCGGTTTGATATTATGGTTCAGAAATAAATAGTTGACAATTAATGAGCAAACTTTTAATTGACTATTTTTGCTGAAATACAATTTTCGTTTCAAAAAGTGAATCAAGGCCTGAAGTGCATTTAATACTTTTTACTTTTTGATTCCCAGAGATTAAAGTCTCCCTTTGTTGAGAATAATTTCATTCTGGCTTTTTTTTTTCATTGGTGGAGCTGACAGCAAATTAGAATTCAAATGATATCATCATCCTTTGCCAGAAGCGAAATCAAGAGAGTGGCATGGACATATATACACTACTAAATGTAAAACCGATAGCTAGTGGGAAGCAGCCGCATAGCACAGGGAGATCAGCTCCGTGCTTTGTGACCACCTAGAGGGGTGGGATAGGGAGGGTGAGAGGGAGGGAGACGCAAGAGGGAAGAGATATGGGGACATATGTATATGTATAACTGATTCACTTTGTTATAAAGCAGAAACTAACACACCATTGTAAAGCAATTATACTCCAATAAAGATGTTAAAAAAACAATAAAACTCCAAATAAACCAACAAGCAAATACACAAACATGGAATGGCTGACTCAGGTATATATATTTCATTTTTGTGCACCTTTGTTAAAATTAAAAAAAAAAATTTATTGAAGTATAGTTGATTTACAATGCTGTGTTAATTTCTGCTGTACAGCAAAGTGATTCATTTATACATATATATACATTCTTTTTCATATTCTTTTCCATTATGATTTATCACAGGATATTGAATATACTTCCCTGTGCTATATTGTAGGACCTTGTTCATCCGTCCTATGTAATACTAGTTTGCATCTGCTAATCCCAAACAACCCCCTTGGCAACCACAGGTCTGTTCTCTATGTCTGTGTGACTCAGGTATATTTTTATATTTCATCAAAACTAAGGGGAAACTTTTTAATGAGCTTTCTTCCATTCCAACTGATGTATATTGTTCATGCAAATTGAGACAACAGGGACTAACCCAAGAAAGTTTGGAAAATTAGAAAAGCCACATCACGCGTTAAAGATAGGAAAAAATTCATCCACCCATCACTCAATATTAGTAAGACAGTACTCAGCATGAGGCCATGGGCAGGTGCTACGAATGTGAGCATATGTAAGGGTGTGGAGGGTCAGGGGGTACGAAGTTGCCCAAGACATTGGACCAAGAATTGGAATCATTTCTTCTGCTATCTGCTCTGGACTGTTTCTAAAAATCCAACTGCAGCCAGTGATTGGAAGTCAAGTTTCCTTTAACAAAGCCAGTCAAGAATCTCTGAATAAAAATGTGTTTGCTGTATCTTTGGCCTTGTGGCGGATGTTCAGAATCCCTTTCCTTTTTCTCCAAATATTTGTTTCAGTCTCAGCTCGGGGCCCCGAGCACACCTGGAACAGCTCAGTATGGGGTTGGTAACATTCCCTGTGGCTTCTGTTAACAAATTAGTTCATGGTTAAAGCCATCACAGGGGAGGACTTCTGCCAGGTGGAAGCACTGTAATAGGACCACGAGAAGTATGTTTCAGCAACATCGACTTGAATTTTGAACAAAATGTTTTCACTTTCTTTAAAGTTAAATGGCTCTCAAAAGATACACCTTGTAGAAGAGGAAGGCTCAGGGTTTACTGTCCGTGTGACATTCAGCAGACCAAACACTATTGATTGCGGTAGAAAAATAAAAATAAACACACGAGCCTGCAATCCTTGGCTCAATTTACGGCAGCTCCCCTTCTGTAAGAAGTCTTAATGAAACTGAGAAACTACTTTACTTTCTCCACCACCACCGACTTCACGCATGGGAGAATGGGTTTCAGAGCACAGGATTTGAAGTATCAGAGTATAATATTTTCACTGATGGTTGTAGAGGGAAGGGTCGTGTTTGGCTAAGTCACACATTTAAAAACATTTTGAAAGATCAGAAACAGCCCTCCTTTTTGCTTCTGTGACAATTGTATTATTTTCCCCACATGTGAATGATTTCTCCTAGTGGTGCCTTCTCAGGAGAACTGAGTCCACAGTTAACCCAGGTGAGTACTGATCTCTGGGCTTATTTCTCTGTTCCAAATGAACTTGGGAAGGTTAACTCTCAAAGAACTATCCGTACCTACCATGTGTCATAGTGAAGGTATTTTTTAAAACCTCAGGTGGAGTAGGGGTTGCAACGAGACAAGCGCACTTACCTGCACCCTCCTTCTGATGGAATTTAAATCGGAGTTGCCCTTTTGGAAACTTATGCAGGCCAGTCACTTTGCAAGTGTTCATACCTTTTGGCCATGCAATTCCACGTCTAACAACTGACTCCAGAAAAAATGATAAAAATTGCAGACAAAGGTGCAAATATGTTCATCTAAGCATTATTTATTACATTGAAAAAGAGTAAAGAAACTGGATGCCCAATAGTAAGAGACAAGCTAAGCCTGATTCTCTGCTTAGACGGACTGCTGTTCATGCTAAAAGTGCTAATTATGAAGCATGTTTATGGAGGGAAAAAATCTACACAATCGAATGTTAAGTGAAAAGGGGAAGATAAAGAAAAGCAAGGAAAGCGTGGCCTTATTTTGTTCAAGAGCTTCATAGAAAAAGCGCTGGTAAAATGTCAGTAGTGGTTCTCTTTGGTGGGATTACAGGTGACTTACTTCTTCTTCATACTTTTCTGTGCTTCCCTTGTTTTCCACAAAGGACGTGCGTTTCTCTTCCATTCAGGTGGAAGAGAAGTGTTTTCATGTACTTGGAGAACAGACTTGAGGACACACTGTGCTCATAGGTGTCCGACACCTGTTACTCACCAGGGCAGCCTGCGGAGGGCTCAGCAGAGGCTGCATGAGACCAACCACTGCTTGGAAAGTAGAAAAGTCTGCCAAGTGGAGACCGGGTGTCACTGACAGCCCTGCTGCTTCCTCAGCCATCATTCCCACCCCTGGCTGAGCGCAGTACTGAATTCCCATGTTACAGTGAGGATCTGAGGCCAGGTTTAAGTAACTTGTCAAGGACCTCTCTCTCTCACGCACACACACATACACAGAGTGGTAGGCGTAGGATTAAGACACAACTTTGTATTTTTGCACTTAAATACCATTGCCATGCGTTCCTGTCAAATGTCACTGAGGACAGTGATAATATCACTGGTGAAAAGGCTTTGGCACCAACACTCAGGGGACCTGGCTCCAGTCCCCACTCTGCCACTGGGGTGACAGGTGCTATATGGCCAGCTCTTCATGCTTTAGGAATCAGTATTTCCATCAGTTCAATGGAAGTGAGGAACTAAGCCCTACCAATCTCAGAGAGACCAGCCAAATGCTAGAAGATGGGGGGCTGGAAGCCGTCTGAAATGGATCCAGAATTTCCCAAGAGGGAGGTAATGCCACCAACTCAGTTATTTGCTCATAATTTCAGTCTGTAAATCCGTGGGGAATGAATATCTTTCATGTCCCAGTCACCCAGGTAAATATCTAATAATCATGGCACCATGAATGGAACACTATGTGCTAAGTACCTTGTGAACGTCATCCCCAGGCACTGCCTCTCCCTGAGGCCTCACTACCCCACAATGGGGAAGGGACTGTTACTGCCATGATTTTTCAGGGGAGGAATTCAAGGGAAGGGAGGCCGAAGACTTCCGGTTGGAAGAGGTTGAGTCTTGCATTAAAAGAAAAAGTCCTGGGGCGTGAATGAGTGGAGCCCAACTCAACAGTACTCCTTCTTTTTTTTTTTTTAATTAATTTATTTTATTTTATTTATTTTATTTTTGGCTGCGTTGGGTCTTCATTGCTGCACGCGGGCTTTCTCTAGGTGTGGCAAGCCGGGGCTACTCTTTGTTGTGGTGCGTGGGCTTCTCATTGCGGTGGCTTCTCTTGTTGTGGAGCACGGGCTCTAGGTGTGCGGGCTTCAGTAGTTGTGGCACGCGGGCTCAGTAGTTGTGGTGCACGGGCTTAGTTTCTCTGCAGCATGTGGAATCCTCCCGGGCCAGGGCTGGAACCCATGTCCCCTGCATTGGCAGGTGGATTCTTAACCACTGTGCCACCAGGGAAGCCCAGCAGTACTTTTTCTAATGTGCATGCAAAGAACTTCTTCAAGGAGCTGGGAAGGTCACTGGGAGAAGTGATGGATACGGGCCAACTGGGAAGCTCATTAGAATGGGAGCTGCTTCTGTGTCTGCCCTTAGGTCCTGCCTTCATTACTTGAGAACTGCTTTTGTAAACCTCGCCATGGGCTGGGCGGGGCAGGCAGGGAGGCGGGGGCACACTCCCCGGAGTGCCGGCTCTCCTCTTCGTCTCAGGCTGTAAACCAACGCTGGACACAAAGGCCTGGCAAAGGACCATTACTCACTTTTAATGAGACAGCTAGGTAAATAAACTGGCATGTGTTAGTGAAATGGCTCATCAAGGTGAGTAATTATCTTCATGACTGGGGCAGTTTACCCTCAGGTGAAGGAATTTGCATCTCCTCTCTCCCGGGTTGTGGCTCTCCAGAACTAAGGCAGGAGGCCAAGGGCAGCTTGACCACTTGTTCCAGATACCCTCCCCCCCGTCCTGTCTAGCTCTTCAGCAAGGACTTGTCACTCCCCAAGTTCCACAGCTCTTGTGGACATAGACTGATCATAGGGAACCAGAAACATACAAAGCAGTTGTTTCATATTTTGTAGAGTGGCGTGTGTGTGTGTACGTGTGTGCATGTGTCATGTATGTCTGTGTGGTGGGGACAAGCCAGCCAATTTATAGGGCCTGTAGGAAAAGCTGTCAGGAGCAGTTCTTCTAATTGAAATTACCTGCTTCTTAGTCCTGAACCAAACTTTAAAGTCCAGTATTTTCTCCTTTGCTTTCTCATGTGTTGATCTAGTGTCCTACACACTTAGCATCTAGTGATGTCCAGGTGTGTAACTGACACTGGCCACGTGTTTGAGCATCTTTTAAGGAAACTTCCTTATTACCATTTTGTCTGCTTGATGAATATTGGTTTCATCTTCTGAGACAGATCATAAACTCCAGGAGACCAAGGATGAGGGTGTCTCCTTGGCCTCCATGCCCTATGGAATCTGCTGCAATTCTCAGGATGCAGAAGACTCTGTCATAGGGTAAGTTTCTCCCTGGTCTCAACATCAAGAGACACAGGAAGCACTGAAGATTTGCGAGCAGGTGACTGATGGTATTTCCTTCTAGGCATTGGCTACCAGGAGGCTGAGGGCTAATTCGCTGCCTAGCCCTAGTTCATGGCACGCTTTGTGCACCACCCTCACCCTTGACGCTGCCTGACTTTCTATTTTTTATTTTGATTTTTTTTTGCTAGACGGTAAGCTCCATGTGGGCAGGCCCACTTCTGTTTTGACTTCCCCTCTATCTCTATTCCCAGTTCCCAGCACTGTGCCTGGCACTTAATAAACATTTACAGCGTGGATGAGCCTCAGGTTTTGCAACTTTCCCATCATTGAGCAGTTAAATCCTATTTGAAACAAAGTGAGGATAATGTACGTATACTCACACACTCATGCTAATAATGAAACAATATATTTGATTAATATCAAGTTATTGAGAATTACAGTTAAAGTGGGCTGAGTTGATTGGGCCTCTGGCTGTGGTGTTTACACTGCAATGAGTTTTTTAATAATGGTGATGGGGAAATATCCAAATGGCTTTCTAGGATTGTTTTCAGTTCAGTAAGTTTAGTTTGAGACTGGAGTGTGGTGGGAGGGGTCTTTCATTCCTCATTCTCACTGGGGTGGAAGTTCTCAAAAACCCTTGGCAAGAGCTTTAAAGATTCCTGAATGGATCTATAGCTTGGACGGTGTTTCCAAAATCTGCACCTTCTCTTTTAGCTTCTCTCTGTCTGGGAGCAGATTGTTGTGGTGTGGCTCATGTTACAACGTGTTATACAGGAAACTCAGATGTGGCGGAGTTGATGGCATGGTTCACATCTGGATGACAGCAGGAAAATTCTACCAGAAAACCAACCTGTCTTCAGTATCCAAATGCGTGGCATTGTGAGTTCTATAGACTATTCACTGAGGAGGTTTCTGGGGTGGTTTAGACCTGGCCGGGCTGCCGATTACATAAGGTCATCCCTTCTAGCGCAGGGCTGAGTTCTGGGTTACAGAGCCTACATCAGGGATAGCAAGGGCGGTGTCACCTGCCAAGTGCATTCAGAGCCCTCCCTTGGCCTTCAAAGGGGTGGGGGGGTGGAGCTGTTTCCCTGCTTCCGTTCACCGGGGTCCTCTCAGGACACTCACCGTTTCTGTCGATGGCAAAAGGCACATCAGTTGTGACGATTTCGTAGTTGCAAATCTGGCTGTACTGCGGGGAGCAGTCCTCGTCGACAGCCTCCACCTGCAGGATGCTGTCGTAGATCTTGCCCTCTGTCACAACGGCCTTGTAGGCCGGCTCTTTGAAGGTGGGAGCAAACTCATTGACGTCCTTCACCTGGATATGGACCACGGCCCTAGGACCACACACGGGAAGGAAGAGATGGCGGTAAAGAAAGACTCGCACCATCCTCCCACACCTCCCACGGGTACTGACTCAGGTCCCAAGGTCAGGAGAGTAGAGAAACCACTAGACAGTCGGGGTGGCTGTTGTCTGAGTGCTCTGTCCTCCCTCCCATTGAGACCCCTTTACCTGTCCTTGCTCCGATCCTCTGAGATGAATCCACCCCAGAGAGGTGCCTCCCCTTCTCTGACCTTCCTAGTTACCCAGCTTTAGGCAACACATTTCCTCTAGATCATCTCCCCATTCCCTCCGCTGTTCATTCACTCCATCCAGTAAGAACTGAACCACTCTTACTCTGGGTTAGGCGCTGTGCTAAACTCTATTTGAGAGTTACAACCCCAAATGAAAAGTGCTGTGACAGAGAGAAGCACACAGTCTGGCAGAAATCCAGGGAAAGGTCTCAACGAGGTCTGCAGGGATGGGCTGGCTGACAGAAGGCTTCCCAGAGGAAGTGACATCTGAACTCAGTCCTGATGGTAAAATGGGAGTATCTTCATGTGAAGCAGAGGGGTGGAGTATTCTAGGGGTAGAAGGAGACCCGCGCTGATGCCTGTAGGGGCCTGGGGACCTGGCCAGCAGTCGGGCAGGCTAGAGCAGCATGGTGTGACCACTGCACATGCATATCTGAAGAGCAGCGTGTGAACGGAGATGGGCGGGCAGGGGTGGGAGGGGTCCAGGGAGCTCCATCAGGTCACTCACTTGTGCGATTTCTTCCAGGCCGTCTCCTGGGGCCCCGTGCCGCAATCGTAGGCCTGGATAATGAACGTGTACTCCTTTTGCAGCTCACAGTCGATGGGGCTCCTGGCGCGGAGCCGGCCCTCTCCCGACGTCTTGTTGAGCACCACGGCCTCGAAGGGCAGCTCCTGGCCATGGATCTTGAATGCACAGATTTCCCCTGCAGGAGGATGGAAGGCAGAGAGCGGGGATCCTGAGAACGGCCAGACTGAACACAGAGCTTCGACTGGACCAGATTTGCAAACCCAAAACCAGACCATTTCCTCCACACAGATAATTGTCAAAGCAGAAGCAGCCGTTAGAGACTCATACCAACACGTTCATGTCCTGGATGGTAAGACTGAAATGTGCCCCATCTGGTGTACCCGGCAGAAAAAGTGGGGTGTGTGGGTGATCATCGTGCAGGGGAGCTGGCTGATTGTCTCAGTTTGCCACTTTTCCTAGGAGGTTTCTCGCTTGCCCTCTGCCCAGTATGAGATTAAGGAATTTGCCCGCGGTCAAAAGACAAATGACTGCAGAGGAAAGGAGAAAAAGGCCAAAGCTTTCACTGTCTTTTGTTTTGTGACAACATCCTTGAGTCTTCAAAGTGTGCTCTGTGAAGCAGCGGCCTGGGCATCCCTGGGGAACTTGTTAGGAATACAGACTCCCAGGTCCCACCTGAACCTCCTGAGTCAGGATATGCATCTTTTTTTTTTCTGGTGTGTCCATGATGTCTTTTTTTTTTTTTTTTTGAAGTATAGTTGATTTACAATATTGTGTTAATTTCTGCTGTACAGCAAAGTGATTCGATTATATATATATATATATATATATATATATATATATATTCTTTTTTATATTCTTTTCCACATGGTTTATCACAGGATATTGGATATAGTTCCCTGTGCTATATAGTAGGACCTTGTTGTTTACCCAGCCTATATATAATAGTTTGCAGCTGCTAACTTAATTAGGGTCCCCAGGTGATCTGTTTGCTCAGTAAATGTAAGCAGCGCTGCTTGCCTCTGTCCTTTACTCTTGGTTTAAGCACCCCGCGTTGCTGTAGCCCCTTCCCCCTTCTCCCCTCCCCCTTCTCCCCTCCCCCCTCCTTCCCGTCTCTCACCTACCACTTCCCTGCGGGGACAGGGACACCACTTGGAGTTGCCATGTTCTCTCCAAACAGCGGGGGTGAGTTTATGTGAGTTCCAGAATCCCTGTGGAGCCTGAAAAGCCAACTTCTTAAAGAGCTGACCATGTTGTGCAATGAATACATTTCTCTCCATCAGCTGGGTTCATGTGTATTATAGCTATTTCTCAGCACTAAAACAAGGCCACAAAAATATCTTCTTTATCTCAGTTGATGGATGTTTATTTCTTGAACCCTGACTGTAAGCCCTGTAGTAAATGTCCTGGAAAGTACTGAAGATTTGAGACACGTTCTCTTCCTGTGTTGAGGGAGCTTACAGGCTTTTTGGGGAGACGATGTGCAGATGTCCAGAAAGACCATTCATAGTGCAAAAGGGGTGTGTGAGTGTCACATGACATGGGCAGCAAGGTGTCCAGCTATAGGCTGCTGGGGAGTAAAACTGCTGGGGCCTGAGTCACGTTCCAGGTTCACTACTGACTTGTTGATTTAGTCAAATTATAGTGACTCTCTGGGTTTCAACTGTGTCACCTGTAAAAGGGCCCAGGAGATAATGTCGCAGGGAGAACATCTACCTGACATGCCCCAAGCCTGGTCTGACATTGCCCCAGCTGCACTGCTGTGACCAGGGTGAGGTGCCTACAGTCTACAGTTTAAGGGGGTCCTCACGCTCAGGGTGGCCAGGCATCTGCCCATAAATAACAGGCACCGTGAGGAGAAGGGGGTAATATGACTGCGTGCCTGCTCTGTGTCAGGCATCGAGCTTTGTACCTCCCCCCAGGTGATCTGGTTTAATCGTCACAACAACCCGGCAAGGCAGATGTTTTATACCGATCTGTACAAATTAACAACAACAAAAAGGATCAAAGGAGTTATTACTTGCTCAAGGTCACAGAGCAAAAGTTGGTGTAAACCCCAAGTATGGCTGAGTCCTAACTCCACGCCCTTTCTGCCCCACCGCGCCATCTCCAAGCAGCCCCATAACTTCTAAGGGGACCGCCAAGGGAATTGCTTCCAGTAACATTCTACATTCCCACTCAAGGCTCACTCAGGAGAGAAAGTCCCCACCCCATTTTACTTATAGGAAGCGTGCCCCGATCTCTTACTGACAATGTTTTCTGAGATGGTCAGTCAATACCAGTTTTACCTTTAGGCTTTTGTTTTTTATTATTTCGTCGATCCTCAATTTCATTATGAACACTCCATTTTCACTACATTCCCTCCTGGCCATTTCTCGAATGTAGTTGTGGAATAATGGACAAGACAGACAGCTTGTGGGCCAGGCTCTAACAAGAAGGCTGGTTCCCATTCCATCGCTGTAGCTCAGGCCAGTACTGCCTCTCAGACAAGGCTAGCTCTGCAGCCTTCAGGGCGGGAGAATAGGTTACATTGCCTCCTCAACTTTCATTTCTGCTCTGAATTGGCTGGGGTTTAAGGGATGGATTTCTGACATGCCTGCCTTGAGATTCTATCCCAAGATCAATGCCAATATGGGAATATTAGCAGCAAATGAGCCCAGACTGGTTCTGGGGTGTTCTCTGGAGTGCCCAACTACAGCCATGATTCTAAGACCCATTTCTCTTTGAAGAGTCCAATTAAACTGAATAGAAATGAGGGTAATTTTCTGTTGGAGATATTTGATGACACCTAAAGTAGTTCTCAAGGCTTAGAAATCCTGAACAAGAAGAAAGGAGAGGAAGGAGGAAAAGACAAAGGAGGAGGGGCAAATGCAGACACAAGAGGAAGGTAAGAAAAAGTAAACCTCAGGGCAACGTATTTTCATCGAACTAAATTCAGCTCAATTCAACTCAGTAGAACCAGAATTTTCTGAGGATGGAGTAAGTAAGTGCAAGGCACCATGCTGGGGCTGGAGACACAAAAAAAATGGCTTGTATACCTTAAGGGGTAAAGATACCCGATCCTCAAGTCTTCATTACCTCCTAGAAGAGACAGTGAAGTGCACAAGGGTTATGCCATGCTCACTTAGTTTGCACCAGCTCAGACTGAGATGGGACTTAGCTCCCCTTACACAAGAACTAGAATTCACGCCACACTCGTTTAACCCACCTCTTCATCTGACTTGTGTGTTCTGGTTGCAAAAACATTCATTTGTTTATTCATCCATTCGCTCACCTCATATTTATTAGGGACTGTGCACCCAGCACTGGCAAAACAGTGATGAACAAAATAAGGAATCAGATAATCACCTACCTTTATGAAGGATGGTGCTGGTGATACATGCATTGAAGGAGGGCTTCTTGGTGCTAAGAGACTTCTGACCTGGGCAGGTCAGGCAGGAAGGTCTAAGCTAAGGATGTGATGGCTGAGCTGAGATCACAGGAGGAGAAACAGGGGGGCGCCCAGGCCACGAGGGAGGGGACTGAGTTTCAGGCAGAGGGGGCAGCACACTGTAGCGCCCTTCAGAAGGAAGGGACGTGGGACTGCAGAGACCCATGTGGCCAGAGTAGAGGCAATGGGGTAGGGCCAGTTTCATGGGTGTGTGACCTGAGAGGTACATGGGGGCCACGTGCTCAAGAGGGCCCTGAGCTAGGTTGACACCTCTGCTGTCACCATGTTGAAATTCTTAATAATTTTATCTTTGAACTTGGGTTTTGTAAATGAAGGCAGATGGGATGATGGAGCGTGTTCTGAGCAGTGGAGATGGGTGTAATAGGCATGCCTCCCCGTTCCTTGCTCTCTGTTCATATCTAGCGTTCAGGATGCACCTTAAGCACAGCATTATGGTGGACCCACGATATGGGGATCGGGGAGTGGCATTCAGGGGGACTCAGAGACAGAACAAGGTAAGCATATGACAGCTACGACTGAATAGTCCACTAAGCAGGGAGCTGACAGCCCCGAGAGGCTACCCCTCTGTTTGAACCAAAATTGTTGTGAACACAGAAAATGGCAAGCAACCAAAGAACCTTGTGCTGTCCTTTCTTACTATGCTACTTCCCTGTAGTAGCCAATCACTTATGCTGAAAATGATGACAGAGAAGAAAAGGAAAGATAAAACAATCCATTATTCCTTTTCTTTTCACACCTGTCCGTCCTTACTATCAGCAAGTCAAATGTAGAGAATGTTGATAGAATATGCGCATATCAAGAAGTGAAATGAAAACCTTCGAGTACCATTTGTGTAGCCTTTACAATGCTCTGATAAAGAATTAAATACATATGCATACCTGAGCTAGAACATGCAAATGCTGTAATTTTCAGAGATTCTGCACAGCAGTTAACCGCTCTTCTGTTTGCATTTGAAACAAATTGGCATTGCACAGTATAAAGATAAATTGTAAAATCTATGCTAATCATTTAAAAATTTTTCTTTACTTAGAATCACATCAAATAGCAAATTAAAAGCACAACAAGTTGAGAGAGAGACTGTGGAAGGAATGTCCTGGGATAGAATCCTGAGGAGGAAGGATATTTAAAACTGCGGTTCCCAGTATCTGTGAATGACACATTGGGCTGTCTTGATCTTTTGTGAGGCCTGTCGCTAGAATTCGTTGTAACTAATAAAGCACTATAGTGGGAGGGTGATGTACTTAAAAGTAAAAGATCAGACCTAATGGTTTCTATATAAAAAATATTGTAACAGGGAAGAACAAGATCTGACTCCATGTTGGATCTGTTTCTTTTACTTTAACCTTTGCTCTCTGTTGCTTTTTGTTACTATGATCACTAAAAGGATGTTGTCTATAGCTACTGGCATACATAATGGCCTCTATTGGGGAACATTGCCCTTCTGCCTAAATGTTAAACTAAAGTGCCTTAGTTCAGCTCACAGGGAAACATTCTGACCCTGCCTACCTGTGAATGGCTGCAAGAAAGAAGAAATTAACACATCCCCTCCCCTAGGCTGGCCAAACCAGGAGATGTTTTGTAAGACTTATGGCCTTTTTACTTTACATCCTCACCTCGTCCCCATCTCTGTTCTATAAAAGAAACTAGCATCCAGACCCTGATGGTACTCTAGGATATTAGTTTGCCAACTTCTCAGATGCCTGGCTTTCTGAATAAAGTTGCTATTCCTTGCCTCAACACCTTGTCTCCTGATTTATTGGCCTGTCATGTGGTGAGCAGAGGAAGCTTGTACTCAGTAACAATAGCACTTTAAAAATCTAGCTTTCCTAGAAAACTGGTACAAATGAACCAGTTTGCAGGACAGAAATAGAGACACAGATGTAGAGAACAAACGTATGGACACCAAAGGGGGAAAGTGGCGGGGGGGTGGTGGTGGGATGAATTGGGAGATTGGGATTGACATATATACACTAATATGTATAAAATGGATAACTAATAAGAACCTGCTGTATAAAAAAATAAAATAAAATTCAAAAAAAAATGTAAAAAAAAAATCTTGCTTTCCAATCTGCTTTCTGGGGTGGGAGACAGTGTGTCAGGACCTGTGTGTGGGAGTGCAACGCACAGATGCACACGCACTTGGGACCAGCAACGGGTTCTGTGGGGAAATGGGGCCAGCGGCATGGGGCTATCTCACAGTGGCTGTGGCCTAAGGTGGCTGAACTCAGCTTCACCAAGAGCCCCCTGGAGGGGCCAGACCGGAAGAGGAGCCCCTGCAGTGTCTGGGGCTGGATGGTGGGGTTTCCATGGCTCCAGCCCCTTATCACCTACCTCTATCTCACAATTACCTTTTCCTCTGCAGTAACACGCCTCCTGACACACTAGCAGAAATTGGTGTAGTTGTCTCCTAATTCCTCCCAGAAGATTCTGGGGGAAATGAATGAATGAATGAATGAAAGAAATTGATGAATGAATGAATGAAATTGATTTTTAGAATGTATTTTGTTCCTACTCTTGCATACCCTTGACCAACAGATTGGGTTGATTCTATTTTTCAGGTGAGGAAACTGAGTCTCAGAGAGATTACCTGGTTCACCCAAGGTCACTTTGATAGTAAGGAGTGGATCAAGGACCGACGTCTAGACCCTTTGAATCTAACTCCTGTGCTCTCTGTTCTTTCATGTGGGTGTGATGTTCCAGGAGAGGGGTTCTCAAAGTGTAATCTGTAGACCCCTTGGATCCCCAAGGCCCTTTCTGCTATGTCCACAAAGTCAAAATCATCATCATATGAACACTAAGACATTATTTGACTTTGTCCCTGTGTTGATATTTGCATTGTTGTTATAAAACCAGTGGTGAATAAAAGTGCTGGTGCCGTAGTAGCACCTGACTGCATTCTATGTGACATATAGTCACTGTAAAAATAAATAAAGAAAGAAAGAAGGCCAATTTCACTTAAGAATGACTTTAATGATGTGGTAAATATTACCCATTTTATTAAATCTCAATCCTTGAGTACATGTATTTTAATATTCTGTGTGACAAAATAGAAAGTACACATAAAACATCTTTGCAGAGCAAAGTACACTGGTTTGTCTCTAGGAAAAACATTCATGTGATTTAAGTTGAATGGGAGCTAAACTAGGACGTTTTTGTAGGGGATGCTATTTTTACCTGAAGGAATGATTGACAGACAAACTATGTTTATTCAAACTTGAGTGTGTGGCAAACTTTCTTTTAAAGTAAGCCTGTCACTTTAAGGAAAAGAACTCATAGTAGTGGTTGCCAATGATAAATTTGAGACTTCAATTATGGAAAATTTGTGTCTGCCATAGAGAGTGTGACAATTTACCAATGCTTTAATACTTTTCTGATGAAGTGAGTAGTGCTATTAATGACTGACTGTTGGATAATGTATAATGAAATATGTCAACTTTTGAAAGATCTACTTAACCATAAATCAATAACTTCTAAATGACCAATGCATACTGTTACACAGAATGTATGGGTAAAAGATTCATTCAAAGTGTGAATTAGACCAATGGATTTTAATGCAGCAGTGTATAATAAGTTCATTGATGTGATTTCAGATACTTTATGGTATTGTAGCTAAACTTTAAGAAACCATTGCTTATGGAGTTCTGGTACAGTATCAGAGAAGAATAGCTACAATTATCTGAAGAGATTAAAATACTCCTCCCTTTTCCAACTATATATCTGGGTGAGGCCATATTTTTTTTCTTCACATACTTTGACCTAAAAGGCATATCACAAAAGATTGAAGGCAGAGAAGATATGAGGATATTCAAGGCAGACATTGAAGAGATTGCAAAAATGTACATGATGCCACTCTTCACACTAATTTTGTTTTGGAAACTGTATTTTTTGGATCAAATTATGTTATATATGTTAACCTGGAATGTGTTTATTATTGTGATTTTTAAATAAGTTAATAAATAAGCATTTGTAAGTTTCTTAGTTTTAGTTTCTAAAACAGTAAATATCGATAGATATAACCCACATAGATAAAAGCTCTTCAGAGTCATTAGCAATGTTTAAGAGCATAAAGGGGTCATGAAACAAAAAAGCTTATAATTTACCAACCATAGTTTCCACCCAGATCATGATTACATATCCTATTCCTGATACTTGAAACATGATCCACCACCTCTCAGAAAAATCCCAATCTCAGAGGAACTCATTTTTCTCTGTATTGCACAGCTGGGGCATTTGCGGTGAAAGTAACCAGGCAGAGCTCTATGTCTACAGAGCTCCGGGGGTGGGGAACTTCATTTCCACATCCTCATCCAAGCATGGGTGGTAAACGTCTGGCTCTGGAGCCAGAGAGGCTGGGCTCGAATCCTACCTCTATTAACTACCTGTGTGACCTCGGGCAAGTCACTTATCTCTCCGTGCCTGCTTTCTCATCTGTGAAATGGGACAATATTAGCAATAGTTACCTCATAGCATTCTTGGTTGTTGGAAGGATTAAATGAGTTAATATATGCAAAGTGCTTAACAGTGACTGGCATGACGTACGCACTACCTAAGAGTTAGCTCTCCTCACTGTTATTATGTTGTAGAAAAGCCACATACTTCTGGTTAACTCCCTGTCCATGTTTGAGATCGGGAGAGGCTGAATGTGGAGCTCATTTCACCGTCAGAAGTATTTTGAATGTGTGTCACATGTGTCATTAAAAAGCAGTCTGGCTCCTTGAAGTACCTTACACTTACCAGTCACAGCTTTCACATCTTTATTTTCCTGAATATCATTGGCTAATGACTGCATCCTGTGAATTTGCAAAATCTCATCCAGGGCCAGTACTGCCTCACGGGGAAAGTTCATTGAGGGGGTGGGAGGTGTTGTGTGTCTGATTTTGTTCATCACAGTGACTGGGGATTGCTAATGGCCTTTATTGGGCAAGAGTCAAGGGTGCTAAATGTCCTGCCTTGAGCAGGCCAGTCTTATATCATCAAGAACCATCTCACCTGAAATGGCCATAGCATCCCCTTGAGAAACACTACACCCCCAGCATGCACCTAGTCTGTTGGAGCAAACATGCCCAGGTTCTTGACATCAGCTTTAGGGAAAATGATAGGTCTTACAAAGGCTTCTCTTCCAGATTGGTGAGGTCTCTCCCGATGGAGGGTGGTACCATCTGCTCTAGCTGCACACTCTGTCCTCCCAGTACACACACTTGGCAGGCAGGGAACATTGACCACACCGCTGGAGGGCTGAGCAGAAAGGTTTCTTAAAGCATACTCTACACGAAGACATCTGTATTCACTTTAGGTGTAATAAAATGGAAAGGACAAATGCTAATCACAACAAGAGGTACTCATGCCCAGAATATCAAATTAGGGCTGAACTGAGAAATCTACACTTTACAAAAAAGGTTGATTTTAAGCCCTCCCACTTCAGAGAGAAACTTGGATAGTTAGGGGGTTTGGGATTGACATGTACGCACTGCTATATTTAAAATGGAGGGGAGGACCTTCAAGATGGTGGAGGAGTAAGACATGGAGATCACCTTCCTCCCCACAAATACATCAAAAATACATCTACATGTGGAACAGCTCCTAAAGAACACCTACTGAACGCTGGCAGAAGACCTCAGACCTCCCAAAAGGCAAGAAACTCCCCACGTACCTGGATGGGGCAAAAGAAAAAAGGAAAAACAGACAAAAGAATAGGGATGGGACCTGCACCTCTGGGAGGGAGCTGTGAAGGAGGAAAAGTTTCCACACACTAGGAAGCCCCTTCGCGGGCAGAGACTGCAGGTGGCAGACGGGGGAAGCTTCGGAGCCATGGAGGAGAGCGCAGCAACAGGGGTGTGGAGGGCAAAGTGGAGAGATTCCCGCACAGAGGATCGGTGCCGACCAGCACTCACCAGCCTGAGAGGCTTGTCTGCTCACCCACTGGGGCGGGCCGGGGCTGGGAGCTGAGGCTCGGGCTTTTGAGGTCAGACCGCAGGGAGAGGACTAGGGTTGGCTGCGTGAACACAGCCTGAAGGGGGCTACTGCACCACAGGTAGCCAGGAGGGAGTCCAGGAAAAAGTCTGGAACTGCCGAAGAGGCAAGAGACCATTGTTTTGGGGTGCATCAGGAGAGGGGATTCCTTCCCTGTCTGCCCACAAAAGGCAGAGCACCACCTAACTGAGCTCCAGAGACGGGCGTGAGCCTCGGTTATCAGCTCAGATCCCAGAGATGGGCATGAAACGCTAAGGTTGCTGCTGCAACCACCAAGAAGCCTGTGTGCAAGCACAGGTCACTATCCACACCCCCCTGGGAGCCTGTGTAGCCCGCCACTGCCAGCGTCCCATGATCCAGGGACAACTTCCCAGGGAGAACACACGGCATGACTCAGGCTGTTGCAATGTCATGCCGGCCTCTGCCGCTGCAGGCTCACCCCCCATTCCGTACCTCTCCCTGCCCCCAGCCTGAGTGAGCCAGAGCCCCCTAATCAGTCGCTCCTTTAACTTCCTCCTGTCTGTGTGAAGAATGACACCAGAGGGTGACCTACATGCAGAGGCAGGGGAAATCCAAAGCTGAACCCCAGGCGCTGTGCGAACAAAGAAGAGAAAGGGAAATTTCTCCGTGCAAGCTCAGGAGCAGCGGATTAAACCTCCACAATCAACTTGATGTACCCTGCATCTGTGGAATACCTGAATAGACAGCAAATCATCCCAAAACTGAGGCGGTGGACTTTGGGAGCAACTGTAGACTTGGGGTTTCATTTCTGCGTCTAATATGTTTCTAGTTTTATGTTTATCTCAGTTTAGTATTTACAGCTTATTATCGCTGGTAGATTAGTTTATTGATTTGGTTGCTCTCTTCCATATATATATATATATAATTTTTTCCTTTTTCTCTTTTTGTGAGTGTGTATGTGTATGCTTCTTTGTGTGATTTTGTCTATATAGGTTTGCTCTTACCATTTGTCCTAAGGTTCTGTCTGCCCACATTTTTTAGTATAGTTTTTAGTGCTTGTTATCATTGGTGGATTTATTTATTGCTTTGGTTGCTCTCTTCTTTTTTTAATTACTTTTTTATTTTAATAATATTTATTCTTTTTAATTATTTTAATAACTTTGTTTTATTTTTTTTTCTTTGTTTTTTTTCCCCTTTTCTCCATTTTCTTCTGAGTCATGTGGCTGACAGGGTCTTGGTGCTCTGGCCAGGTGTCAGGCCTGAGCCTCTGAGGTGGGAGAGACGAGTTCAGGACATTGGTCCATGAGAGACCTCCTGGGCCCTTGTAATATCAATCAACGAGAGCTCTCCCAGAGATCTCCATCTCAACGCTACGACCCAGCACCACTCAACGACCAGCAAGCTCCAGTGCTGGACACCCTATGCCAAACAACTAGCAAGACAGGAACACAACCCCACCCATTAGCACAGAGGCTGCCTAAAATCATAATAAGGTCACAGACACCCCAAAACACACCACTGGATGTGGTCCTGCCCACCAGAAAGACAAGATCCAGCCTCATCCATCAGAAAACAGGCAACAGTCCCCTCCACCAGGAAACCTACACAACCCACTGAACCAACCTTAGCCACTGGGGGCAGACACCAAAACCAATGGGAACTAAAACCTGCAGCCAGCGAAAAGGAGATCCCCAAACACAGTAAGCTAAGTAAAAAGAGAAGACAGAGAAATACACAGCAGATGAAGGAGCACAGTAAAAACCCACCAGACCAAACAAATGAAGAGGAAATAGGCAGTTTACCAGAAAAAGAATTCAGAGTAATGATACTAAAGATGACCCAAAATTTTGGAAATAGAATGGAGAAAATACAAGAAACGTTTAACAAGGACCTAGAAGAACTAAAGAGCAAACAAACAGTGATGAACAGCACAATAAATGAAATTTAAAATTCTCTAGAAGTAATCAAGAGCAGAATAACTGAGGCAGAAGAATGGATACATGACCTGGAAGGTAAAATAGTGGAAGTAACTACCACAGAGCAGAATAAAGAAAAAAGAATGAAAAGAATTGAGGACAGTCTCAGAGACCTTTGGGACAACATTAAACGCACCAACATTCAAATTATAGGGGTCCCAGAAGAAGAAAAGAAAAAGAAAGAGACTGAGAAAATATTTGAAGAGATTATAGTTGAAAACTTCCCTAATATGGGAAAGGAAATAGTCAATCAAGTCCAGGCAGAGCAGAGAGTCCCATACAGGATAAATGCAAGGAGAAACACGCAAAGACACATATTAATCAAACTATCACAAGTTAAATACAAAGAAAAAATATTGAAAGCAGCAAGAGAAAAACAAAAAATTACATAGAAGGGAATCGCCATGAGGTTAACAGCTGATCGTTCAGCAGAAACTCTGCAAGCCAGAAGGGAGTGGCAGGACATACTTAAAGTGATGAAAGGGAAAAACCTACAACCAAAATTACTCTACTCAACAAGGATCTCACTCAGATTCGACAGAGAAATTAAAACCTTAACAGACGAGCAAAAGTTAAGAGAATTCAGCACCACCAAACCAGCTTTACAGCAAATGCTAAAGGAACTTTTCTAGGCAGGAAACACAAGAGAAGGAAAAGACCTACGATAACAAACCCGAAACAATTAAGAAAATGGTAATAGGAACATATATATTGGTAATTACCTTAAATGTAAATGGATTAAATGCTCCAACAAAAAGACGTAGACTGGCTGAATGGATACAAAAACAAGACCCATATATATGCTGTCTACAAGAGATCCACTTCAGACCTAGGGACACATACAGACTGAAAGTGAGGGGATGGAAAAAGATATTCCATGCAAATGGAAATCAAAAGAAAACTGGAGTAGCAATTCTCATATCAGACAACATAGACTTTAAAATAAAGACTATTACAGGAGACAAAGAAGGACACTACATAATGATCAAGGGATCAATCCAAGAAGAAGATATAACAGTTGTAAATGTTTATGCACCCAACACAGGAGCACCTCAATACGTAAGGCAAATGCTAACATCCATAAAAGGGGAAATCAACAGTAACATAATCATAGTAGGGGACTTTAACATCCCACTTTCACCAATAGACAGATCATCCAAAATGAAAATAAATAAGGAAACACAAGCTTTAAATGACACATTAAACAAGATGGACTGAATTGATATTTATAGGACATTCCATCCAAAAAAAAAACAGAATACACTTTCTTCTCAAGTGCTCATGGAACATTCTCCAGGATAGATCATATCTTGGGTCACAAATCAAGCCCTGGCAAATTTAAGAGAATTGAAAGCACATCAACTATCTTTTCTGACCATAATGCTATAAGACTAGATATCAATTATAGGAAGAAAACTGTAAAAAACACAAACACATAGAGGGTAAACAATACACTATTAAATAACCAAGACATCACTGAAGAAATCAATTGAGAAAATCAAAAAATACCTAGAAACAAATGACAATGAAAACGCGATGACCCAAAACCTATGGGATGCAGCAAAAGAAGTTCTAAGTGGGAAGTTTATAGCAATACAATCCTACCTCAAGAAACAAGAAACATCTCAAACAAACAACCTAACTTTATACCTAAAGCAATTAGAGAAAGAAGAACAAAAAACCCCCAAAGTTAGCAGAAGGAAAGAAATCATGAAGGTCAGAGTAGAGATAAATGAAAAAGAAATGAGGGAAACAATAGCAAAGATCAGTAAAACTAAAAGCTGGTGGTTTGAGAAGATAAAGAAAATTGATAAACCATTAGCCAGACTCATCAAGAAAAAAAGAGAGAAGACTCAAATCAATGAAAAAGGAGAAGTAACAACCGACACTGCAGAAATACAAAGGATCATTAGAGATTACTACAAGCAACTGTATGTCAATAAAATGGACAACCTGGAAGAAATGGACAAATTCTTAGAAAAGAACAACCTTCCGAGACTGAACCAGGAAGAAATAGAAAATATAAACAGACCAACCACAAGCACTGAAATTGAAACTGTGATTAAAAATCTTCCAAGAAACAAAAGCCCAGGACCAGATAGTTTCACAGGCAAATTCTATCAAACATTTAGAGAAGAACTAACACTTATCCTTCTCAAACTCTTCCAAAATATAGCAGAGGGAGGAACACTCCCAAACTCATTCTAAGAGGCCACCATCACCCTGATACCAAAACCAGACAAAGATATCACAAAGAAAGAAAACTACAGGCCAATATCACTGATGAACATAGGTGCAAAAATCTTCAACAAAATCCTAGCAAACAGAATCCAACAGCACATTAAAAGGATCATACACCATGATCCAGTGGGATTTATCCCAGGAATGCAAGGATTCTTCTATATATGCAAATCAATCAATGTGATACACCATATTAACAAATTGAAGAATACAAACCATATGATCATCTCAATAGATGCAGAAAAAGCTTTCGACAAAATTCAACACCCATTTATGATAAAAACCCACCAGAAAGTAGGCATAGAGGGAACTTACCTCAACATAATAAAGGTCATAAATGACAAACCCACAGCCAACATCGTTCTCAATGGTGAAAAACTGAAACCATTTCCGCTAAGATGAGAAAGAAGACAAGGTTGCCCACTCTCACCACTGTTATTCAACATAGTTTTGGAAGTTTTAGCCACAGCAATCAGAGAAGAAAAAGAAATAAAAGGAATCCAAATCGGAAAAGAAGAAGTAAAGCTGTCACTATTTGCAGATGACATGATACTATACATAGAGAATCCTAAAGATGCTACCAGAAAACTCCTAGAGCTAATCAATGAATTTGGTAAAGTAGCAGGATACAAAATTAATGCACAGAAATCTCTTGCATTTCTATACACTAATGACGAAAAATCTGAAAGTGAAATTAAGAAAACACTCCCATTTACCATTGCAACAAAAAGAATAAAATATCTAGGAATAAAACTACCTAAGGAGACAAAAGACCTGTATGCAGAAAATTATAAGACACTGATGAAAGAAATTAAAGATGATACAAATAGATGGAGAGATATACCATGTTCCTGGATTGGAAGAATCAACATTGTGAAAATGACTCTACTACCCAAAGCAATCTACAGATTCAATGCAGTCCCTATCAAACTACCACTGGCATTTTTCACAGAACTAGAACAAAAAATTTCACAATTTGTATGGAAACACAAAAGACCCCGAATAGCCAAAGCAATCTTGAGAACGAAAAATGGAGCTGGGGGAATCAGGCTCCCTGACTTCAGACTATATTACAAAGCTTCAGTAATCAAGACAGTTTGGTACTGGCACAAAAACAGAAATATAGATCAATGGAACAGGATAGAAAGCCCGGAGATAAACCCACACACATATGGTCACCTTATCTTTGATAAAGGTGGCAAGAATATACAGTGGAGAAAAGACAGCCTCTTCAATAAGTGGTGCTGGGAAAATTGGACAGGTACATGTAAAAGTATGAAATTAGAACACTCCCTGACACCATGCACAAAAATAAACTCAAAATGGATTAAAGACCTAAGTGTAAGGGCAGACACTATCAAACTCTTAGAGGAAAACATAGGCAGAACACTCTATGACATACATCACAGCAAGATTCTTTTTGACCCAGCTCCCAGAGAAATGGAAATAAGAACACAAATAAACAAATGGGACCTAATGAAACTTAAAAGCTTTTGCACAGCAAAGGAAACCATAAACAAGACCAAAAGACAACCATCAGAATGGGAGAAAATATTTGCAAATGAAGCAACTGACAAAGGATTAATCTCCAAGATTTACAAGCAGCTCATGCAGCTCAATAACAAAAAAACCAACAACCCAATCCAAAAATGGGCAGAAGACCTAAATAGACATTTCTCCAAAGAAGATATACAGATGGCCTACAGACACATGAAAGAATGCTCAACATCATTAATCATTAGAGAAATGCAAATCAAAACTACAATGAGATATCATCTCACACCGGTCAGAATGGCCATCATCAAAAAATCTAGAAACAATAAATGCTGGAGAGGGTGTGGAGGAAAGGGAACACTCTTGCACTGTTGGTGGGAATGTAAATTGATACAGCCACTATGGAGAACAGTATGGAGGTTCCTGAAAAAACTACAAATAGAACTACCATACGACCCAGCAATCCCAATACTGGGCATATACCCTGAGAAAACCATAGGTCAAAAAGAGTCATGTACCAAAATGTTCATTGCAGCTCTATTTACAATAGCCAGGACATGGAAGCAACCTAAATGTCCATCGACAGATGAATGGATAAAGAAGATGTGGCACATATATACAATGGAATATTACTCAGCCATAAAAAGAAATGAAATGGAGGTATTTGTAATGAGGTGGATGGAGTTAGAGTCTGTCATACAGAGTGAAGTAAGTCAGAAAGAGAAAAACAAATACAGTATGCTAACACATATATACGGAATCTAAGGAAAAAAAAAAAAAAAAAAAGGCCATGAAGAACCTAGTGGCAAGACGGGAATAAAGACACAGACCTACTAGAGAATGGACTTGAGGATATGGGGAGGGGGTGGGGTGAGATGTGACAGGGTAAGAGAGTGTCATGGACATATATACACTACCAAATGTAAAATAGATAACTAGTGGGAAGCAGCCGCATAGCACAGGGAGATCAGCTCGGTGCTTTTTGACCACCTAGAGGGGTGGGATGGGGAGGGTGGGAGGGAGGGAGATGCAAGAGGGAAGAGAAATGGGAACATATTGTATATGTATAACTGATTCACTTTGTTATAAAGCAGAAGCTAACACACCATTGTAAGGCAATTATACTTCAATAAAGATGTTTAAAAAAAAAAAAATCAGAAAAGAAGTAAAACTGTCACTGTTTGCAGATGACATGATACTATACATAGAGAATCCTAAAGATGTTACCAGAAAACTACTAGAGCTAATCAATGAATTTGGTAAAGTAGCAGGATACAAAATTAATGCACAGAAATCTCTTGCATTCTTATACACTAATGATGAAAAATCTGAAATAGAAATTAAGGAAACACTCCCATTTACCATTGCAACAAAAAGAATAAAATACCAAGAAATAAACCTACCTAAGGAGACAAAAGACCTGTATGCAGAAAACTATAAGACACTGATGAAAGAAATTAAACACAATACAAACAGTTGGAGAGATATACCATGTTCTTGGATTGGAAGAATCAACATTGTGAAAATGATTATACTACCCAAAGCAATCTACAGATTCAATGCAATCCTTATCAAAGTACCAATGGCATTTTTCACAGAACTAGAAGAAAAAATTTCACAATTTGTATGGAAACACAAAAGACCCCAAATAGCCAAAGCAATCTTGAGAAAGAAAAAAGGAGCTGGAGGAATCAGGCTCCCTGACTTCAGACTATACTACAAAGCTACAGTAATCAAGAGAGTATGGTACTGGCACAAAAACAGAAATATAGATCAATGGAACAGGATAGAAAGCCTAGAGATAAACCCACACACATATGGTCAACTTATCTTTGATAATGGAGGCAAGAACATACAATGGAGAAAAGACAGCCTCTTCAATAAGTGGTGCTGGGAAAACTGGACAGCTACATGTAAAAGAAAGAAATTAGAACACTCCCTACCACCATACAAAAAATTAATGTCAAAATGGATTAAAGGCCTAAATGTAAGGCCAAACACTATAAAACTCTTAGAGGAAAACATAGGCAGAACACGCTATGATGTAAATTACAGCAAGGTCAATTTTGACCCACCTCCTAGAGAAAGGGAAATAAAAATAAAAATAAGCAAATGGGACCTAATGAAACTTAAAAGCTTTTTCACAGCAAAGGAAACCATAAACAAGACGAAAAGACAACCTTCAGAATGGGAGAAAATATTTGCAAATGAAGTAACTGATAAAAGATTAATCTCCAAAATATACAAGCAGGTCATGCAGCTCAATATCAAAAAAACAAACAACCCAATCCAAGAATGGGCAGAAGACCTAAATAGACACTCTGCAAAGAAGAGATACAGCTTGCCAGCAAACACATGAAAGGATGCTTCATGTCACTAATCATTAGAGAAATGCAAATCAAAACTACAAGGAGGTATCACCTCACACCAGTCAGAATGACCATCATCAAAAAGTCTACAAACAATAAATGCTGGAGAGGGTGTGGAGAAAAGGGAACCCTCTTGCACTGTTGGTGGGAATGTAAATTGATACAGCCACTATGGAGAACAGTATGGAGGTTCCTTTAAAAACTAAAAATAGAACTACCATACAACCCAGCAATCCCACTACTGGGCATATACCCTGAGAAAACCATAATTCAAAAAGAGTCATGTACCACAATGTTCATTGCAGCTCTATTTACAACAGCCAGGACATGGAAACAACCTAAGCTCCAATGACAGATGAATGGATAAAGAAGATGTGGCACATATATACAATGGAATATTACTCAGCTGTAAAAGGAAACGAAATTGAGTTATTTGTAGTGAGGTGAATGCACCTAGAGTCTGTCATACATAGTGAAGTAAGTCAGAAAGAGAAAAACAAATACCATACGCTAACACATATATATGGAATCTAAAAAAAAAAAAAAAGGTTCTGATGAACCTATGGGAAGGACAGGAATAAGACGCAGAAGTAGAGAATGGACTTGAGGACACGCGGAGGGGGAAGGGTAAGCTGGGACGAAGTGAGACAGTGGTATGGACATATATACACTACCAAATGTAAAATAGCTAGTGGGAAGCAGCCACATAGCACAGGGAGGTCAGCTCGATGCTTTGTGACCACCTAGAGGGGTGGGATAGGGAGGGTGGGAGGGAGATGCAAGAGGGAGGGGATATGGGGATATATGTATATATATAGCTGATTCACTTTGTAATAAAGCAGAAACTAACACACCGTTGTAAAGCAATTATACTCCAATAAAGATTTTTAAAAAATGTGTTTTACTCCAACAACAACAACAAAAAATAAAACGTAAAATGGATAACCAACAAGGACCCACTGTATATCACAGGCAACTCTGCTCAATGTTATGTGGCAGCCTAGAAGGGAGGGGAGTTTGGGGGAGAATGGATACTTGTATATGCATGGTTGAGTCGCTTTGCTCTGCACCTGAAACTATCACAACATTGTTAATCAGCTATATTCCAATATAAAATAAAAAGTTAAAAAAATTTGAAATTTCCAGAAGTAGAAAGCTTAAAGGGAAAGGTTCAACAGAGTGTCTTTGAACTTGACTGCTCCCTCATGTGTGTGGATGGCAGGGAGATCTCAGACAAGCCGACACAGGCAGATGGCCTTGGTCTGGGCCCCAGCTTGGCTCTTCTCAGCGGTATAACCTTGGGCGCTTCCCAAGTTCCTCTTCATCACCACTGAGGATATAGCCATGCCTAATCCCGAAAGTACAGTGAGGCTGCAATGACTCCCTAAATGTGAAAGAACTTTGGGAAGTATAAAGGTCTATCTACTTTTTATTATTACAATTATAATAAAGCCTGCCTGAAAGCCTGCAGTAGTTAGAAGCATATTGGCAACTTACTTTGTTTCTATTAGAAACCAAAGTGTATGGGGGGGGGGGGGCGGGGAATGTCACCATTATAGCACTCTGTGTACTTAGTATTGAGTAAAAATAAAACACTCTTTTATTTAAAAACTCATTTCCATTTTCCTAAAGCTTTGTGCTGAGATCAAATCCCCCTCCTTTTGGAAGATTAACACGGCACAGTTATTTTGTTGCTGAAAAACCAATGAAGTTAACGCATTTTTCCTTCTTTGGCAATGTTGTTAAAAGAATAAATGATGTAGCAACTAATGTAGATGCTGAGAGATTTGTAGAGGTCCCCAGGGCTCAACTAGTCACCATTGGGTCAGGAAGAGCTTGAAGAGCTGTGGGGCAGCCATTTGGTCTGGCTGGTGCCCATGGTCTGGAGGTGAAGGACTCCAGGTACAAAAATGTGCTGTAGTCATTCACTCAGCAAATCTTCCCTGGGTGTAACAAATAGAGTAAGAAGAAAATGAACAGTAATAATTTATAAAATTCACTCTAGCTCACATTTATTGGGCATTTACAATGAGCCAGACATTTACTTAGGATGACAATGAAAACAAGTGGCCTGCTTTTCTCTATGTGCTGATCTGCCCAGCCAGGGGTGGAAGGTTTAGATGAACTGGGGACCAGCTTTGTCTTCACAGACAGGAGAAAGGAGAAGGAGGCAGATGCAAAATGGGATGAGTGAGATAAAGTACTGCCGAGGCTGCAGTAGGTGTCTGTTCTGGGTGTTGTGAGAACACAAATGATGATGGATCAGTCAAATCTCTCCCCTAAAAGAAGCAGTTGTTGTGTAACCACCACTGAGGAATACTGTAGCTGTAAGAAGGAAATCGTCTCCGCCTAAATAACTCTGCTGAGATAAGACCCGGTTCTGTGAACACTACTGTGTCTTTCTGTTTGCAATGGTGTTTCAGGGCTGCTTTTCCCAGCAGAAGGGTAGTATAGGTCAGTGCCTAAGAGTCAAACCCTGACTCTTCACTTGTCTTCTCTGAAACTGATAAAAAGTTAATCTTTCCCATGCATTCATTTCCCCATTTGTGAAATGGGAATACAGCCATCTCCCTCCTATGGCCACCATATTATAATCAGTATAGTACTTTTTTCTTTCTGAAGCTGAGAATTTACTACGGCCTCAACCGCGTTGGGTGATCTGTGGAAAGTTATAGAATGGAACTCTCACCACAGCTGCATGAGGAAGTCGGCAGAAAGTGACGGCAGGCCATATCACATGGGCTTTTTCCTAGTTCCACTGCTGTGATCTTACCAGTGTTAGTGACTCCTAGCCCTCCTGCTGACCTCACTGGTTGATCCTGAGGTGTCCACAATTTGGGTCAGGTGTGAACAGATGGCAGGAGGAGGGAGGGAACAAGAAAACCACACTGACCAGGGCAGTGACTGTGTCTATAGTGTCTAGATTTTTAATATTTGACGAGAGTGTTTTAAACCCTGTGTCTCAAAAATGACTGCTCTGGATGCAATTACCAGATGGGAATAAATACCTTTCTGACTGCCAAACAGGAATGGGGACTGTCAAATAAGGGTGCAGAATCTTACTTAAAAATGAAGAGATCTTATTTGCCCACAGCTATTGGGTACAGGTGAGTAAGACCCACAACCATTACCTGGAATCTTATCTGAGAAGCTAACTCCTTCTTGTCCCTTAGGGAAAATAATGGATGTTGAAGCACCCCAGAGAGTGAAAAAGTCCCATACAGATACAATGGCCCTTTACTGCTGTCCAATTATCTGCATCGACAAAATTCTGTAAGCATCTACTTCCTGCAGGGAGGGAATCTTACTAGGTGCTGAGGTCTCCAGAAGCCCAAGACTCTGTCCTTACCCTCATGGGGCTCACAGCTGGGTTTCAGAAATAGAAGCTAGGGCTTCCCTGGTGACACAGTGGTTGAGAATCTGCCTGCCAAGGCAGGGGACACGGGTTCGAGCCCTAGTCTGGGAGGATCCCACATGCCACGGAGCAACTGGGCCCGTGAGCCACAACTACTGAGCCTGCGCGTCTGGAGCCTGTGCTCCGCAGCAAGAGAGGCCGCGATAGTGAGAGGCCCGCGCACTGCGATGAAGAGTTGTCCCCGCTTGCCGCAACTAGGGGAAGCCCTTGCACAGAAACGAAGACCCAACACAGCCAAAAAATAAATAAATTAATTAATTAAAAAAAAAACACAAAAATGTAAAAATAAAGCAATAGAAGCTATATATTGGACTGAATAATTAAAGGTGTTTGGAGTTAATGAGTGCTAGTGAATTCTCAAGATATAGGGGCTGACTATTGCAGCCTCCTCAATTAACCAGAGGAAGACTTAATATTCAAATAGAGTTGGTAGAATCATGCTGACAGCTAAAATCTTTGGAATCTCTTGCTGTTCCCTTTTTCTCAGTGTCCAGAAAGGAGTCTTAGATATGGCCTCAAGAGTGAACCAGTCAGAGGTTCAAGCCCATTTTTTTTCAAATTTATTTTTTTTTCCTCTATTCTGAGTTTTTCTCATCTACAGTGCCTTTGGAACTTGGATAGACACAGGATGCAAGTTTCTCTTCAAAGAATGACTTGTTGAGTGCCTTACTCTACATTTCTCAGTGCAGAGGCCACTAGCTACAATGTGGCTCTCGAGCACTTGAAATGTGGCTGGTGTGGCCAAGGAACTAGATTTTTAATTTTATTTAATTTTTATCATTTTAAATGTAAATTTAAGGACAGATACTCAATAAAATTACTGGGAAACTTTTAAGTATGTTTGGATATGGATTTAAAAGTGCTTTTTAATGAAAAATAGAATGTAAAATTTCTCATTAATAATTTTCTATTTGATAACTTATAGAAATGATAATATTCGATATTTTGGGTAAAATCATTTTCACCTGTTTCTTTTTACTTTTTCTAGTGAGGCTATTAGAAAAATGATGTTGTATAAGGGGAACAATAATTAGAATGTCTGTGAACTGGTCACAAACCATGGAAACTAGAAGACAGCAGAACAACATCTTTAAAAAATGAAAGAAAAAAACCCTATCAGTCCATAATTTTATAGCAAGCAAAAATAGCCTTCAAGAAGGAAGGTGAAATGAAGACATTTTTAGTTCATCTCCAGTAGATCGGGCCTACTAGAAATGCTGAAGGAATTCTTTTCTGGCAAAAGAGAAATGATATTGGGGGAAACATGAGTCTTCAGGGAGGAAGGAAGATCAGGAAGAATTGTAAGTATCTGAATAAGTCTAAAAGACTATTTTTTCCTCTTAATTTGTTTAAAATACATATTTTAAAGTATTGTTTAAAGTAAAATCATAACATCGTCTCTGGGGCTTATGTATAGACACAATACACTTGATCACTGTAGCATAAAGGATGGCAGGAGAGGGCTGGTAAATGAACCTATATGGTTGCAGGTTTTCTGCAATTTTCGCAAAATTATAAAATATAATTCTAGGAAAACTGTGAAAATTCGTAGATATATATAAAGAGCAAGTAACCACTAAAAATTGAAAAAAAGATATAGCTAAGACCTCAATAGATAAAGGGAAATTCTAAAGAACATTAAAAAAATCACAAA
This sequence comes from Eschrichtius robustus, assembly GCF_028021215.1. NCBI lineage: Eukaryota > Metazoa > Chordata > Mammalia > Artiodactyla > Eschrichtiidae > Eschrichtius > Eschrichtius robustus. Next base: position 22,091,634 of record NC_090829.1, on the reverse strand, counting down.
GAAGGCAGGAAAGGGGTAACAGAAAAACAAACATCAGAAGTTAAACAGAAGACAAATAATAAAATGGTAGATCTGACTCCAACCATATCAATAATTACATTAACCATTCCAATAAAAAGAGGTTATCAGAATGGATAAAAACACAAGACCTAACTATAGGCATGCTGTATATAAGAGATGCACTCCAAATATGAAAACATAGATAGGTCAAAAGGGATGGGTAGGAAAGAATCCAATACAAATAGTCAGCATAGGAAGGCTGGAGCAGCTAAATCTGTATCAGATGAAACTGATGGCAAACAGAGATGATTGCTAAAGGAGGGCGTTTTATAACTGTAAAGGAAGACATAGTGATCATAGAAGCATAGGCACCTAATTATAGATCCTCAAAACAAATGAAGTAAAAATGGACAGAATTAAATGGAGAAATAGACGATTCCACAACCACAGTAGAATTTTAGTAATTGATAGAACAACAAGACAAAAAACAATCAATAAAGTCATAGGTAATCTAAAGAACACTATCAACCACTTTGTCCCAGCTTATATTTATAGAACATTACATTCAACTGCAGAAAACACATTCACTTCAACCTCACATGTCATGCTCACAAAGACCACATGCTGGGCTATCAAATGAACCAATCAACGAAAAAGGCTGAAATCCTAGAGTCCATTCTCTGACCACAAAGGGATTAAAATGGAAACCATTAACATTTAACAATAAGAGATCTAGAGAAATCCCAGATATTTGGAAATTGAACAATACGCATTTAAATAGTACATGAATCAAAGAAGAAACTGAAAGGGATATTAGTAAGTAATTGGAACTGAAGATAATATAAAAACAATATATCGAAATGTGTGGGGATGCAGATAAATCTGTGCTCAGAGAGAAGTTTATAGCTTTAAGTGTATATATATTATTTTAAAAAAAAGATCTAATATCAAGAAGCTAGGAAAGAAAAGTTAGGTAAATCCAAAGTATATTTTAAAAACCCTCTTGATTATTATATTTAAATCATATGTTAAATAATTTGTAATTTTTATAAAAATATCTTCCCGCAAAGAAAACTCCAGGCCTGGATTGTTTCATTAATAATTTTGTCATACATCCAAAGAAGAAATAACACTAATTATACATAATTTGTTTTTAGAAAATAGAGGAGGGAACACTTTCTCTTTTTAAGAGGCTGATGTTACCCCAATACCAAAACCTGACACAGACATTAACAGACATTGTAAGTGAGGGAAATGACAGACCTCTATCTGTCACGAACATAGATACAAAAATCCTTAACAATATACTAGCAAATTTCATCCAACTCTAAAAAAGAATATGACTAAGCAGAACTTCTCCTAGAAATGCAAGATTCTGTCAGTGTGATTCACCGTATTAACAGGATAAAGGAGAAAATCCACACGGTAATTTCAATAGATGTGAAAAAGAATTTGCCAAAATTCAACGCCCATAGGTAATACAATCTCCCAGTAAACTAGAAATAGAGGAAACGTGTTCAAACTGATAAAGGGCGTCTATGATAAACCTGCAGTTACCATCATACTAATTAATGGTAAAATAACAAATCCTTTCCTCCTAAAATCAGGAACAAGGTAGGAGGCCTGCTCTCGCTACTCAGTAGTTCTTGAGTGCTTATTTTGTGCCACGTACTGTGCCAGTCACTTTAGAGCAACTCTTTGTGCAAGTAGAAATAAGAAGCCTGGAGCACAGAGAGGTTAAGAAACTTCTCCAACATCACAGAGTAATCATAAGCCAACATTTACATTCAGATCCACCAGACCTCAGAGTTCACCTCTTATCACAACTGTCTTCTTAGTAGTATAATAATAATTATTATTATAGAATCTAGAGGTGGGGGAAAGCCCCTGTGTCTGGCTTCTTCACGCTTTCCCCTCCCACAGGCCCACAGGCAAAAATACCTGCTGACACTTGCAGACGCCGGCTAAAAGGTACACGGTTTCCAGGGGATGCTAGAGAGAGCTGCCGCCTGATTAACACCCCTCCATCAAAGATGCCATGCTATCCATCAACAGCAATATTCATATTACAGTGGTATTTTGCTGCGCAAAGTCAGTCTAATTTGCTCATTTTCATTATTTAGAGGCAGTTAATTAAAAACCCAGCCGATGTTTATTTTGCTCCCCTCACATCACCAGTGATTTCTTGCTGCTGTGCTTTCACTGCATTACAGTTTAATGACTTGACACGGCCTGTGGTGGGTTTCTTGTGGTTGTGTCTCCCATTATTTTAATTTCAAGCAAGACATTAAACTGCTGTAAGAATTCAGCCATTGCTGGTGAAGCGTGAGGAACAACCATGGTGCTCATCTGAATGAAAGAGGAGGCACTACTGGGTTATACACCAGGCAATGGACCCTCGTCCCTTCCACAAAGAGAATGGAGGGGTTTGGCTTTGGGGCAAGCAAAGGACTGACTGCAAGCGTTATACTGGCCGGAAACTGACAAGCTTAATCCAAGTCCCACTCAGCTATTTCATCATCACCTAATGATGGAGAAGGCATTGCTATGCCAAAAAAGTAGCCCATGTCAACTGTGATGTTTCTAACAAAGTTAATGTTTTATTTCTCGAGAGTCATGCTAATTTTCAATTCACTCTATAAATTATCTAAATGTCTTTAACTATGAAATTAACGTTGCGTATCCTTGCCTCTTCGAGTAGAATTGATATTCTGAGAAAATGTGTCATGCTTATCTGGCAATTCCAAACCTGCTTGGCGAGGGCCACTTCAGGTAGAGAGAAGCTCTGCTCTGAAATTGCTGGTTGAAGGTTAGAATATCAGAAAGCCAAACAGCAACTAATGCACAAGCTTTTTCAACTGGAAATCAAGAAGGAGCAAAAACACCCTAACAAGCAGGCTTTTGCAGATTATCTGCAAACGGGAACCTGTGGAAACAGAAAGGCTTGCAAGCTGCCCATTTGAGAGGTTACTAAGCAGCTGATATTACCATCAGCAGCCTTTGTTCCTAAGAAAGTGGGGCATCCTAGTTGCTCTTTGTCAACTAATGAAGAACTCTCCCTTATACGTATCTACTGGGAGAACTCCTACACAAACTCTAAAACCCAGTTTTAAGCATTACCTTGTTTGGGAGCCTGCTCTGGCTTCTCAAGCTGAGATGGGCACCACCTCCTTGGTGCTCCCCCATGCCCCATGCTTCCTGGCCTCCCTGCACTTTTCTTCCTGCATTGTCAATTGTTTCCACACACCTTTTTTTTTTCCTTTGGAGCTTCTGGAGGCAAGAATCTATACTTATCTCCCTGACTTTACTGCCTAGCTTAAGGCCTAACTTAATACAGGTGCTCAGGGGATGTTTATTGGATGTCAAAGTCTCAATCAATTTATAGGAAAAATGGTATGATGGTTAAGACCAGAGTCTTTGGAATCAGGATGACTTGGCTTCAAGTAGCAGCTCCAACATTCCTAACTCTGTGAACATGGCCAAAATGCCTGAAATTCTCTAAACCTCAGTCTTTTCACCCATACAATGGGAATAATAACAGAACCTACTATATTGGGCTATTGTGAAGTGTAAATCAACAAGGCAAAGTGCAGAAAGCACTTTGCAGGATGTTAGCATGGAGAATGTGCATGGTAGGTGTTGGCAATTGCTCACATCAGTGGTGGCACCTTTGTACTGAAGCCGTAACTCATTTGCTTCTGATTTTGACCTCGCAGGAGAGAAAAAGCCTCAGAGAAGGTCACCACCTGGTGTCAGAAAGATCCCAGCAAGGCCATCACTAGGACCCCGCCTCCAGGTTTCCCTTTGCCAGCTGTCAAGCCCCTTGGCCTTCCTCCTTCACTGAGTCATTTCTAGGTCTGTTTAGCCCCTGCTTCAGACCCCAGTTTGCTTCTGGGGCTCTGTCCCGGGAACCATCTTTGGTGGGCTGTTGTTCCAGGTGCCAGGGCTCCTCTAATGCCTGATGCTGTCCCTAAGCTTACCCTGTGGCTGGCTTCTTCTGAACTGGATATACTGTTACATCCTTCCCAGATTCACCACTGGGCACGGGGCACTCTGCCTGCAGGGACTCTCACCTTACCAACAAGCCCACCGCCAGCAGGTATTCACCCCATTTGACAGATGAGTCAACTGAGGCACAGAGCAACTGAATGACTTATTCAAGGTCACTATGGGATCTGACCCCACGTTTTCCTGGCTCTGGTGCCCAGACTCCACACCAAGCTGCCTCCTTGTATGGCGAGGCCTCTGAAATTGACAAACTACTGCAGGTATACAAGACCTCATATTTTCACTTCTTGACATGTTCTGCCCATAATCCATATCTTGTACTGAAGTTCCCAAATGTTTGGGTGGGGAACCCTAAAGGGGCAGAGGCATATTTTAAATGTTTAATTCAAGTTAAGGCAAGTGTCAGGAAAATCCATATTTCTAGCTGCAGAAGAAAGAGAAATGGTAGCCCAATCAATATTACAGAAGTATATGATAGATAGCTAGTGGGAAGCAACCGCATAGCACAGGGAGATCAGCTCGGTGCTTTGTGACCACCTAGAGGGGTGGGATAAGGAGGGTGGGAGGGAGGGAGATGCAAGAGGGAAGAGATATGGGAACATATGTATATGTATAACTGATTCACTTTGTTATAAAGCAGAAACTAACACACCATTGTAAAGCAATTATACTCCAATAAAGATGTTTAAAAAAAAAAAAAGAAGTATATAGACTATTTTACTGTTCTATCAATTCTTGGAGCTAATAAGTCAGCATCTCAGGGGACAGCTTCATAGTTTAAAACCAAAGTTCAGGGGCTTCCCTGGTGGCGCAGTGGTTGAGAATCTGCCTGCCAATGCAGGGGACACGGGTTCGAGCCCTGGTCTGGGAAGATACCACATGCCGCGGAGCAACTAGGCCCGTGAGCCACAAGTACTGAGCCTGTGCGTCTGGAACCTGTGCTCCGCAACAAGAGAGGCTGTGACAGTGAGAGGCCCGCACACTGCGATGAAGAGAGGTCCCCGCTTGCCGCAACTGGAGAAAGCCCTCGCACAGAAACGAAGACCCAAAACAGCCATAAATAAATAAAAATAAATAAATTTAAAACCAAAGTTCAGAGGCTGCTGCCTGTCAGCCATGACTCCAGCTTTCATTCTGATCAAGCTGAGTGGGAGATGAAGGACCTTCTTACACAACAACCAGATGAGCACCTCTCGACAGGACCAGGGCTGCTCAGCTGGTAACAAGCACCTCCTATGTGGCTGGCTAATTCTTCATTTCCTTGTCATCAGTAGCGCCTGCAAAGCCCACACAGAAGGCAGGCAGATTAAAATGTTAAACTCAGAAGAGAAATTTGAAAATCAGTTTGAGGTTCCTGAAGAAAAGGCCAGGGAAGATAATTAAGACTCGTAACTCCCAGCTTCAGCTGCTTCATTTTCTAATTCTGGGACAAAATAAAACCATCATTTTCCAAGGAATCAGAGGGAGCAGGAATGCAATGGTGGGTCTGAGAATGCTCCCCAGGCTGAGAGCCACCATGGCCAAGGCATTCCAAGTTCATGTACAGGACATGCACCCCAGTGAGCCAGCCTTTCCGCAAACTGACTCAAAACAACTCTCTCATTATCTTTTCATGTACCTTTTCTTTTTTTCTTCTGGCAACAGAAAGCCAATGCAAATGGGAAAGGTTGGCTGCTTCCAAGTTTACAGTAAATAACTTGAAAGAGCTGTAGATTGCCCGGGCCCTGGGTGTCAGGAGCTAATGCATTCTAAATGTAACCCATTTCCAGCAGAGCCAAACTCCCCTTTGACATTTTCCTTCGCTGCACACGGATATTTGTATTATCGATGCTTTGCTCTGTCTCTGATTTGCCTATTGTGATTCACGCAGACCAGCAATGATAATAGGATGCTTCATTTTCCCCTTGGGCCAACGCAAGATAAATTACAGCTTCGTGATCCATCTCACTGTACAGTAGATACCCCTGTGCTTCTTTGTACTTTCCATGCAAAACATATGTGGATGCAGTTCACTTTTTAAGCTACCGAGAAGTGGAAGGAGAGATGGAATTCCTCCTTCTCTAGGTAGGAGGTATTTGTAGAAGACCCAGGAGAATTTAATTCCCTGGCTCCCAGCAGTGAAGGTCACATAATTATACTATCTCCAGTGAAATCCAAAATTCTGCATACCCCAGTAAAATAAAATTGACGGAAGGAGTCATTTCTGCAGCTACTCAGAATTGCCTATTTTTTATTGATTAGGAAGTCTGCATCGCACATTTCTGCACAAAATTATCAGCCCTAGTTTTTCATCCTACTCCTGTTCAATGGATGACATTTGGCCTGGAACTTCTGTGGTCAGCTTAGAGTTCAACTACTTATATCTTTTGTCACTTGTTACTCTCCCAGCCAATCACACTCATGCATGGGATATTAGGGGTAGTTAATGAGCACCTGTTATTTCCAGACACTGCAGAGGAGGCAAAAGAAATAGAACACCAAGCTGAGATCTTCTTAGGAAGAGGAGCTGGAGGCACATAGCAACGTGACATTTTAGACCAAAGAGAGATTCAGAGCTTTTATTCTAACGTTTCTCAACCTCAGTTTTCCAAGGATCACCTTCATGATTTTGGCCATAATCCACAAAGACTTATAATATTTTTACTTCACAATTTTAACTAGATTTGCTTGATTTTACTTAAATTTATTTATAGAGAAGATTTTAACTACTACTATAATTTTTTTCATTTGTAACCCTTCTATTTTTTTAATTTTTTTAAATTTTATTTTAAAAATAATTTTATTGGAGTATAGTTGATTTACAATGTTGTGTTAGTTACAGGTGTACAGCAAAGTGAATCAGTTATACATATACATATATCCATTCTTTTTCAATATAATTTGAAAAACAACACAATCATTGACAAAGCGAAGGCACTATTTAGGTACAACTTCCAGTCTGACATTGTTACCCTCATAGTGAGGAAAGAGACATGTGTCTACCTATTTAACATGGAGTCTGATAAGTACAACAGAGACAAGTGAGGAGGGAGCAGTTAGCCAACGGTAAGGGTAGGGGAAGGCTTCCTGGAGGAGGGGGCATCTAAGTTGGGCTGGAAGGATGATTAGGAGTTCATCAGGAAGACAAGAAAACCTTCCATATAACCTTGTGGTCTTCCTTGTGTCTCTGGCACCAGTCAAGATGTCTTGGTATTAATTTACCTGCTGTCCTCTCTGGAATCATGCAGAGACAGTAAATTACTGACTGTCTAACATGGACATCAAAATTGATTTACACCAGCACCTTTCAAATTGTTTAGGTAGTTGCTGTGACACGATCTGATTATTTCTTTCATGAAACAACTGTAAAATGTTGTCTGTTCTCACGCTCAGCATCTCTCATTTGTTTAGATTGTTATGGTTTATTTTAAAGGCCACATTGTCAGCTACCCCCACTTTCTCCAGGTTCTGATGCTCTGCTAGGGTCAGAAGCCCAATCTCTCTAGCTTGACACAAATGTCCCAGTTTTCAAAGTGCACAAAGTTTAATGATGCCTGGTTGTGGTGACCTCCCTCCCTGAGCTAAAGAATCCATTTCCTGGTCACCTGATTGTCATATAGCAGAAAGCCCCCAAAACCTTTTAGTTGGATTTCCTTCATTTCTCCTCCTTAGGGAGAAGAAATTTCTCACATTTCTCACGGAGCCTATGTGAAGCATGCTTCAAGTTTATGCAAGGACAACAGCCTCTGATGCTTCCTCTTTTTTTGATATCACTTCTCTATGGCAAGGAGGTTTTTAGCAGTGTTATCCCAGCAAACTGAGCCCCGAAAGGAATGAGGTAGAGCACAGCCCACAGATACAAACAAAGATGGCTGCAAGGGTGCTTGTCACCTTCCACGAAAATGAACAGATGCCCTTGGAAAATCACATGGATTAAATACCACTCAGTTGAAAGTAGACACTACGAATCACTCATCTTCCCTGGATGATCAGCCTCCCTTGGTGTTACGGGGCCACGCGTTATCTGGAGGAAAGAGTGACGGTTTCCGTCTATCAGAGACCCACAAAACAGTCCCCAGCGCCCACTATGGGTGAGACCTGAGCAAGGTGTTAGGCAGCCCATGGAGAATAAACCTGGCAGGGACCCTGCAGTCTGGGATCTGGTCTAATGGTGAAACTGAGTTCCTTTGAAACCGAGTTTCTCTGCTACATTTATGATTAACCTCCCTGCCCAAAACTTTATTTCCTCTTTTCTTGTCCCCCACCTGTTTCCCTCAGGAATGAGGAGCATCAAATCAAAGCGGGGACTGAAACCCAGCAGGGCCCCAGAGGGTCTTCCCAGGGACAGACCCCCGCCCCCACTGCCATGTTCCCCATCTCTTGTTGGTAGAAAAGTTTTAGTCTCCCAGGCCTCCCCTGAGTCTCAAGAGACTGGCTTGGGTGTTAGTGATTGGAAGCATGTGAACATGTAGTAACAAAAGACAGCAGTTGCACCAGGAGAACTGGCAACAGTTTAAACAATAGATCAGCCATATTGCAGAGTCACAGAATCTTTATTTCCTCCCTGAAGGACATAGATAACAGTGTCTGACATACATTCCTGAGTTGTTTTTTACAGAATTCAGACTCCCACCAGATGGAAACTGCTGACCACAAGCACGTAGACCTCAGACCAGCTGGCACCAGAAGGCTGATGATGTTGACTCTTGAAATACCACCTTGTTACCTCACCACGCTCTAATCAGAGAACCGTGTACCAGCTAATCACGGCCCAAGACCCCCTCCGTTTTCTTACGCTTGTCTTTAAAAACCTCACACCCCAGCCAGTCAGTAAGATTGATCTGACACAAAATTAAGTCTCCCATCTGCTTGGCTGGTGCCTTCTTGTTCAATAAACTTCTTTCTGCTTTGGTCTGTCTGGTCTTACTGTGTGTCACACACATGAATTTGGTTCTTCAACAATCAAAAAAGCAGGTATCAAACGAATAAGTACAAGACTGAAGATGTGGTTACACATTGGGTTTAATGTTAAGATGGGAATGAACAGAAAAATAACTGGGCACGGGGGGGATGGTAGGTGAGAAGAGAAGAAATTCTCATGAAAGAATGTGAAGAAATTAGTCAGATAAATTGGGAAACTGGGAAGGAGGGTGGAGGGTAGATGCATAGTGCATTTGGGGTAGAAGAAACAAGCAGTGCAAAGGCCCTGAGGCAGGAGTGTGCAGGCCTTCTCTTACGGAACAGAAAGGGAGTCTGAATACAGTGAGGGTGGGGTCAGTGGCAGGAGAAGAGTCGGAGAGGTAGGTATGGACATATCATGTTTTCTAATTCAAGGCTTCCTGACCCCAAATTTATTCTTTAAAGACTTCTTGCTTTCTGGTGTCCAGAAGGCCTTGTGGCAAAGGTGTCCTCTGTGAGGTTGCTCTAAAATGGCAAGCTCTGATTGTTCAGTTCAACAAGCTCTGGTACATCATCAGCCTTGTGTCTGGCTCTGTGCTTTTGCCAGGGACACCTAGCTGGTCAGCCTGGGAGGCTCCTGCTGGCTTGCCACCCTTGGATCCCCCGGCAGTGTGGAACTAGAGCTGCAGTATCAGCCCTGCTTGGCCGGGCCAGGACTCTCCCCTGTATGGAGGAACTGTGTGGCCAGTAAGCGCAGCTTGATAACAACAATGAGAAGTCCCACCCAGGATGAGCCAGGCATCACGCTGCGTGCTTTACACACAGAACTTCATTTAGACCTTGCAATGATCTTGGCATTAGGTGCTTTTTTTACAGAGTAGAATGTGGTGGAGGTGAAAAAGGGTTAGGTGATTTCCAAGGCTACACACTTAGCAGGTGGCGGAGTCAGCCATAGAAACCATTGAGGCTTGAATTTTGTCCCCCCAAAAAAGCATGTTGAAGTCCCAACTTCAGAATGGGACCGTATTTGTAACTAGGGTCTTTCTAGAGGTAATCAAGTTAAAATGAGGTCATTAGGGTGGGCTCCAGTCCAATATGATGGTGGCCTTATAAAAAGGGGGAAATTTCAAGGCAGAGGCAGGCATACACAAAAGGAAGACGATGTGAACACACAGGGAGAAGACGGCCATGTGACTGGAGTGATGCAACCACAAGCCAAGGAATGCGAGGACCGCCAGCAAACACCAGCAGCTGGAAGAGACAAAGAAGGATCCTCCCCTGGAGCCTTCAGAGTGAGCGTGCCCTGCTGACACACTTCCAGCACACAGAGCTATGAGACAGTGTTTCTCGTGTTTTAAGCCACCCAGTTGTAGCATATTGCTATGGCAGCCCTTGGAAACTAATATAGAAATCAAACCTGAAGCTGATACCCTCTGCTTTCTGAGCTGCAGACCCTACCGACACACTTTTGCTCAGCTGCCCTTCAAGTCCACTTGGTCCTGTACCGGGGCCATGGGGATGCAGAAGGAGAGAAGGTCCTGGAAGGACACGCAGTCCAGCCACGGACTGTCCCGTTCAGCTCCACAAGCCCCGTGTGAGCAGATGGGCATCCTGCACACAGTGTGCTCAGTGTAAGCTTGTTAAACAAATGAGGACCTATGTGTCACAGTCAGCCACAGGGGCCCAGCCCGGGGACGCACAGACAGGGGGGTGTTTTGGGGTGGGGAGGCAGGAGGCTGGGTCAGCAGGAAAGGCCCTCCAGGGTTGGCTGAAGGTGCTTAACTAGGCTTTGTGCCTCTGACCAGATTTATCTCAAGAGGAAATGAAAATAATTCTTGTCAGTGTTTCCAAATTTTGGAGGAATTGCAGACTTAAAAAAAGAAATTATCAAGAACTTCAATAAAAGGGCTGTAAATAAAACCGTTATTATTTCCTTGTTATGTGCTGTCCCTCAAGGTGGCCAATCTGATAAGCATTGCAATTTATACCTGGCTGGACAAGGCTCAGGACTCACACGGATGTATCCTTTATTGTTCTCAAGAAATAGGGCCAGACCTCAGTAGGGGCCCTGCTTCCCCCTCCACAGGGGCTGATTCTTATGGGGTCTCCTGGCACTGTGACAGGCACACACTCCCAAGGGCTCTTCACAAACATTTCTGGATGTTCTCAGAGCCCAGCATTGTCAGAGTGGGCTCAATGGTCAGGCATATAGACTACTGTCAGGGAGGGGTCATTGAACAGACAAAAGATGGCTCTCATTCCAACAAATACAGCCCTGCTGGTGCCTGAAATTCCACCAGCAGAGGCCATTTCCTTCAGCTGGTATCTCTTGGTTTTATTTTTGTTTCATTTTCAATTTTTATCTTTATGCTCAGTAGATAAAATTTAGAAATATAAAAAGGTAAAAAAGAAGGGTAATCCTACTGTTGGGAAGCAATCAACAGTAATTTTTAGGCATATTGACTTTCAATCTTCTTTTGGTAAACTTTTTTTAAACAGTAGATCTCATGCTTTATGTACAATTCTGTATCCTGTATCTTTGTTTCATAGTATAAGGGCATTTTCCTAGCTTATTAAAGACTCCCTGCAGGCATTAATTTTAATGGTTGCATAATATTCCATTGTATGGATAATGGCAAACATTTTTAACCTATATTCAAATGGTTGAAATGTAGTTTGTTTCCAATTTCTTACAACTTTAAGTAGTACTGGGATAAACAGTTTCATGTGTTTTAAAAATAACGTTGGCAAAATGACGATGAATTCTAGGAAGTGGAAATACTGAGTCAAAGGGCATGAATATTTTAAAAGTTCCTGCTATGTTTCACTATTTTACTTAGAAATGCAGCCTTCCATTTCCCCTTCCCCAGTAAGAGAATGCGTTTTATCACCAACATTCCACTATGCTAACATCAATCTCCTAGGAAATGGAACCAGCCTTCCCATTTGTGGGGTGGACGCTGGCCGAATGGCTGTGTTATGACCCCCAGCAAGACTCAGCCAATGAGCTACTCTGAAGAGCCACTCTCCTCCTCTTCCCTGGGACTGGTCCCCTTGGGTACTCTGGGAGCACATTCCTCTCAATATGGTTTGGAGATTGGGGATCATCTGCTTGTTATTTGGCCTGGCTGGTACCCGAGACTATCAGCAAGAAACAGCAGGCTCCTGCCTGCTAAATGAGATGGTCTCAGCTCCTGCTGGCAGACACCCAGTGGTAACTCAAGGGGAAGGTGATTCATCTTTGCCTCTTCATTCCCCTGGAATGTGGGGTCCTTTGGGGATTTTCAATTAGCACCTCTCCCTCCAGACAGTAGGGTGGGAATTGAGTGGAAGGGAGCAGAATGAGCTGTCGCAGGGGAAGCCCAGCTGCTAAACTAGTGCTGACAGCAAAGACTGCTGAAGACTTCAGGCCCAAGTGTATTTCAGTGGGTAGCAGGCAGGCTTGGGCTGATTTAAGTCACACTGATTGCGATAGGAAGGGGGTGGGGGGAAGGTAGCGCCATCTACAACATAAGTGAGCAACTACTATACGTTAACCACTAGGTGTGACATTTCATGCATATCAGCACACTTAATTCTATCTAAACTCTTGAGAGTTAGTTATTTTACCAAATTTTAGAGAAAATGAAACCAGAGCTCAGAGAGGCCACACAGCCAGTAAGTGACTCTCAGGCTTCAGACATAGTGTATCTGATTCCCACGCTCGTGTGCCTTCTGGGTACCTAAAGAAGCCCTTCCTGGTGGAGACTCAAGGTCTCCCTGCTGCCTTCCTCACAGCCAGATTCAAATGGGCGATAGGGTCCGATGCCAGTGAGAAAGTCTAGGTCTCATGTCTCAGGTCTCTTGTAGCCCCAATGATAGATAAACAAATTATGGTCTCCCCTTCCTTCCTTCCTTTCCTTCCTTCCTTCCTTCCTTCCTTCCTTCCTTCCTTCCTTCCTTCCTTCCTTCCTTCCTTCCTTCCTTCCTTCCTCCCTCTCTTCCCTCTTTTCTTTTCTTTCTCTGTCTTTCTTTCTTTTTCTTTCTTTCTTTCTTTCTTTCTTTCTTTCTTTCTTTCTTTCTTTCTTTCTTTTTCCTTCCTTTCTTTCATCTCTCTTTCCTTTCTTTCTTTCTCTTTCTTTCTTTCTCTCTCTCTCTTTCTTTCTTTCTCTTTCTTTCTTTCTTTCTTTCTTTCTTTCTTTCTTTCTTTCTTTCTTTCTTTCTTTCTTTCTTTCTTTCTTTCTTTCTTCCTTCCTTCCTTCCTTTCTCTCTCTCCTTCTTTCCTCCCTCTCTCTCATTCCTTCCTTCCTTCCTTCCCTCCCTCCCTTTTTCTTTCTCTTTCTTTCCTTCTTTCTTTCTTTCTTTCTTTCTTTCTTTCTTTCTTTCTTTCTTTCTTTCTTTCTTTCTTTCTTTCAAGTGAAACAAGTAAAGTGTTTATTAGGAGGAAAAAGGGTACATGTGGATAGACACATTGGTGGGCTCAGAGAAAGAGTTGCACCCTTGCGGTAGTTTGAATCACGTATATGAGGCATTTCTTGCGGGTTTCCTCTGGCCTATCATCTTGCTTTGCCTGGTTCTGAGTTTTATTTGGTTTATCTCAGCGTCCTCCTTTGTGTGTGTGCCCATCTCTTAGCCAAGATGGATTCTAGCGAAGATGCCTATGGGTAGGTTGACATCACCTACTATGGGGTGGCACCCCCTCCTTTTTTAGACCCTGAGGAGCCTGCCTGTGCATGTGTAATTGTGAAGGTCTCCTTGACCTTGAGAATGAGAAATATGTGGCCTCTTTGTCTCTTATCTAGGCAGGGCTCAGCTCCTCCTCCCTCCTCCTATTGTCTTCATCTTGGAGTATCTGTCCACAGGGGACAAACTCCCATTGCTCAGCCTGGGGCCCATCTATCTCCTGCCTCAAATCCCCCTAAGAAATGTAGACCCCAAGAAATCTTTACTGGGAAGATGAAGGGCAAAAGTCTGTCTTCTGTAGCTTCTTCAGGTTGATAAGGGCCTCATAGACCCTACCTAGCTGGGGCAGTCATTGCATTTCAAGCTCCACCTTTCCTAGCTCCAGCTAGGAAAGAACTCTTAGTCTTTGGAAAGACTCCATGAAGTCGGGAAGGTTGTAGGTACTAGCCTTGTACAGGCTAAGTGTGTACAGTGCCTGGAACATAATAGATAATAGATGTGTACTGATATTAGCTTCCTTTCTCCATTGGGGTCAAGTGGCTTTGCAGTTCATTCATCACATTTTTACTGAGCATCTACTATCTGCCATCCAGAGTAATTCCTGTGAGGATCTGCTGCCAGGAGAAAGGAGTAAGGGAGCACTCACAGCAAGACATAGTCTTTCCCTACAGTGTACCTGGCAGGAACATGGTTCCTGTCAAACTTTAAGACCTCATCAAGAAATGTTGATAGAAGAATGATCCCAAACCCAGCTCACGGACCTTTCATGATGCTTCCTTCCTTGGAGTCTTAGGAGAATAAGACTACAAATAACATGATGGCTTATTTCAATTAAACTGAGACACTGCTCTCCTGTTGGCAAATCTTGCCAAATTTCCTGGCATTGTACAGTCAGACAAGACCCTAGGTTTACAGCACAATTCTCCACAGGGACTTTTACAGTGACATGAAAGGACAACTTTCTTCCAGCATTTACAAACAAAATCCATGTAAGCTTTACCTCTGCGGAGGGGGATTTGGAATTTTGGCCAGTTGCTTACTGGATTATTCAACTAAGTACTTTGAAAGTATTTGGTTGAATACTTAGTTGAATAAAGAAGAGATAGAGGGATGATGCAGATGGAGGGGAATCTTTGCAGGGAGGTTGTGATATTTCAGTGGGATCACGTGGAAGGAGAAAAGCATCCAGCCTCTCTCTCTTCCCTGTCTATCCCTGCCCTTGGCTAGGGAACCTGCCTGGTGCAGCCTAGAAAGTACAGCCTTGAGTATTACTTGCCATCATCCCGCTGGCTAAGCAGGTGGAGATAAGGCAAGAGATGGAAGTTGAAAACTGAGCCAAGCTGAACTGCCCAACCAGAGCCTCTCTTCCCAGTATTTGGAATTGATTGACAGTGAATGAATCAGTTCGATGGTAGTAGGTTCTGGACTACATGGCATGCAGATTTGAACTGGGTGCTTGGGCTGGGCCTTGGGAAAGCAGATCTCAACTATTTGAAGAGGGCACATGAAGCAGAGGCGCAGAGAGGGAGAAACAAGGAACCCCATTGTGAGAGACATATGGAAAAGATAGTTGATGATAATTTTCCATTTCTAATGAGGCTTGAATATCCTTACTGCACTTTATTTGTCTGCTATTTGCCTGTATCCTTTCAATAAGCCTTCATTGTATGGAGATAGCATGAGTGGCTTGCTGTTTCTGGCCACTCAAGATGTCCTTTTTGAGACACAGGACAACCCTCACAACTGGTTGCTTCACGACTTTGCCTCAAACTTGCCATTTGGTAATTAAAGAGCATACAAGACAATAAAGTAACAGTAGGCTGTCAATAAAAAGATGAATCAAAGCAAAAGCCATTTAAAACAGCATGAAAGACAAATAACGAGGCTAAAATAAAAATGAATAACATAAAGATAAAGCTCAGAATAAAAGTTGAATATGATGAGAGAATTAGTAGATAAAATAGAACCCAGGGATAAAAGTATAAAGGAGATAAAAGAAAGCCATTAAATCCTACATCAGTTGAGAACAATTAACATACAAGAAACGAAAGAGCAAAGTGAAGACAAAGAATATAACCTACAAACTATAAAACTAGGATAATCAGGCAATAAAACCAAATGGATAAGAAGATAGAGCTCATTTGGCCCTGGTGCAATGCCAAAGTCTTGAGTTTCCAAGAGCAAAGACCATCAGGGCCTCTCTAGCCATGTTAGTGGCAGCTGGGGCACAGGCTCCCATGACTGGCTTCCATGGTGAGGGGTCCCCAAGCAAATGGTCTCTGGCTGGAGGGCCCCAGGGTCAGAGAGCAGGACATTTGTCCTCCCCTCTTCCCTCTTCCCTCTCTCCTTCGATGTGTCCCTCCTCCCTATGCCAGCTTCTTCAATGCACAACAGTGAAACCTGGACCAGGGCAGCTGCCCTCCATCAGTCCCTCAACTACATTTTGTGAGCAGCCTAGAACAGGGCCCATTCATACAGTCCATTAGAGAGTCCAGGTGTCAAGATTCAGAACCGCTGGAGATGGGGGGAAGGGAACCTTCGTGCATTATGGTGGGAATGTCAACTGGTACAGCCACATGGAAAACAGTATGGAGGTTCCTCAAAAATTTAAAAATAGAACTTCCACACGAGCCAGAAATTTCTCTTCTATTTTTCTGAAGAAAACAAAAACACTCATTTGAAAAGATACATGCACCCCTATGTTTTTTTCAGCATTATTAACAACAGCCAAGATATGGAAGCAACCTAAGTGTCCATCAGTAGATGAATGGATAAAACAGATGTGTGTGTGTGTGTGTGTGTGTGTATCACGGAACATTACTCAGCCTTAAAAAAGAATGAAATCTTGCCATTTGCAACGATATGTTTGGACATTATGCTAAAGGGCATTGTGCTAAGTGAAATAAGTCAGACAGAGAATGACAAACACGATATGATGTCATATATGTGGAATCTAAACAACAAAACAAATGAACAAACAAAACAGAAACAGACTCATAGATACAGAGAACAAACAGGTGGTTGCCAGAAGGGAAGGAGGTATGGGGATGGGATGGGGAATAAGTGAAATAGGTGAGGGAGATTAAGAGGTACAAACTTCCCTTTGCAAAATAAAAGAGTCACAGGGATGAAATGTACAGTGTGGGGAGTATAGTCAATAACTTCATAATGTCTTTGTATGGTAACAGATGGTAACTAGGTTTATCATGGTGATTATTTTGCAATGTATAGAAGTATTGAATCACTGTGTTGTGCACCAGCAACTAACATAGTGTTGTAGGTCAATTATACTTCAATTAAAAAAAAAAAACAAGATTCAGAACTGCCACCCTGCTCCTAAGTGGGCAAAGGAAGCTGCAAGGCTAAAGGCCTTGTCTGTCTGAAATTCTGAAAAATGCACAAAGGCTTTGGGTTGGGCTGGTGTGGCCAGAGGAAATCATCAGAGCAAAGAGTTGTCTATGAGCAGCTGGCCTCCTTCTCCCAACCCTCAACAGGGTACTGAGAAGCATGGGCTGGCCAACCTCAGTCCAGTGATACTAAGGTACATTCTGATGCTATCAAGAAGTTATCAGGGGGGTGGGATGGGGAGGGTGGGAGGGAGGGAGATGCAAGAGGGAAGAGAAATGGGAACATATTGTATATGTATAACTGATTCACTTTGTTATAAAGCAGAAGCTAACACACCATTGTAAGGCAATTATACTTCAATAAAGATGTTTAATAAAAAAAAAAAAAAAAAAAGAAGTTATCAGGGAGCACCCATTACAGTCAAAGGAAACAGGCATCTGACTATGAAAATTATTGGTTCCATTTATTTGAGTTATAGGATCATTTAGGTTTTCCATTTCTTCTTTCATCAATTTGAAAAGCTGTATTAAAATTTTGTTTATGTCAATTACATTTTCAAATGTATTGTCATCGTCATTTTTTTTAATGTATAATGCAAATGACATCATAATCTTTTTTCTTTTTGATTTTTAAATTTTATTTATTTATGGCTGTGTTGGGTCTTCGCCTCTGTGCGAGGGCCTTCTCTAGTTGCGGCAAGCGGGGGCCACTCTTCATCGCGGTGCGCGGGCCTCTCACTGTCGCGGCCTCTCTGGTTGCGGAGCACAGGCTCCAGACGCGCAGGCTCAGTAGTTGTGGCACACAGGAGTAGTTGCTCCACGGCATGTGGGATCCTCCCAGACCAGGGCTCGAACCCGTGTCCCCTGCATTGGCAGGCAGACTCTCAACCACTGCGCCACCACGGAAGCCCCTCATAATCATTTTTAATACCATTTGATTGTCATTTAACATCTGCTCTCCTCTCTTTTCATTCTTGCTCTAGGTTATGTCCTCTTTCTTTTTAACCTGATCATCCTTAGCAGAGGTTTATCAATTGTATCAGTGTTTTCAAAGAAAGAGCAAATCCAAAGAATAGAAATTAATGAAATAGCAAACAAACTTACAATAGAGAGGCCCATTCGGGCAAAAAAGGATACCTATAAAACACAGCTAACAACATGGAGAGAAAGGCTAATGCTACAAGAGGGTTGAGTCGTGGGTCCTATCAGAGATCACTCTGAAGACACATCAGAGCAAATGTGAGCAAAGGCGTAGAACAGACAGGGTGCCTGACTTGGTTTCTCTCCTGGGATTTAAGGTCACAGAGTTACACAGCAACTAAGGGCCAGATCACAAAGGCCTGTGATGTGAAAGCCAGTGGGTGGGAGTTTGTGGCACATCCTGAAGTTAGTGGGCACTGACAGTGTCTGCCGGAGGAAGGATGCAGCCCTGTAGGAGGACCTCTCTGCAGAGGAGCGGAGGGGAAAGCAGTTGGACAGGGAGACTGCTGGCAGGCTGTGGAGGCCATCCAGGCCTAGTGATGGGGTCCAGCAGCGGGAAGCCTGCAGAGAAGATGGAGAGAAGGGTCTAGAGCCCAAGCAATTGGGAAGGGAAAAGAGCTGGGGGCACATGAGATGTCCAGTCCTTGAATGAGGGCTCCAGAAACTTCTGGCAGGGATGAGTGACCCACTGTAGCGCTCCAGTGATGACAGGGAGCCTCAGCCTCTTTGCTCTGACCCCTTTCCCTCCAGCAGATTGGGAAGACAGACCCCACCTCGCTCTTCAAAGAGATGATTACACCTCCCTGACTTTCCCACTCTTAGAGCCTCACTCGTGATAGTGTCTGCAGGTCAGAGCAATTGTTCCTGTGCCCTTAAATAGAGTTCTCTCCCTCCTGAGCCAACAGTCCTGATTGCCAGCGCCCTGTGCACTTAGAGAGCTCTTTCTGCTAAAGACAGTTGCACACCCTGGCTGTGCAGCCCGATGGCTCGAAACAAAAAAGGCTGGAAAGATTCCTTCCGAGCTGTTGGTCTCTGATTCTCCTGATCAACGTGACAGACAGCACATAAGGGAGCAGCACTCAGGATGGACCTTTTGTGGGAGTGCAGCACAGCAGAAAGCTGATCATTTTCTATTTGAAAATGTAGTTTTCACATTGAGCATGCTTTTCTGCCTGGTGGTCACTCAAGGAGCAGTCGGGGGGAAGATGTCATATTTCCCTGATGGCTGAGCTGAACTTCTCCCAAGAATAAGAAACAACAGTCCTCAAAGTTTCAATGAGATTCTCTCTCATATTACCAATGTTAAGGTAGTATTATGATCATGTGTGCTAGAGTATACTCTGCCATTTTTTAATGGATATTATACACACTCATAGTTCCTTTTATGGCTGTGACCTATGTTTGGAAATTGCTGAGTTAAAACAGGTTTCTTAACTGCAAGGCTTCTCTGAGACTTCAATATGCTAATTTGTATTGAGGATTTCCAAGAGAACCAGTGTTCCCAAGATTACGCATTCTTGGAATCAATGTTTTGTAGAGCACCTCCTGCAACTAGATCTTCACAAGGTACCTTTAGGGAAGATTGGATTTCATCCTGGAGACCATGAAAGCATTATGGCCTGGGACAAAGGCATGTGTGTTTAAGTGTGGAATTCCTGACAGAACAGTAGTAAACTGAGTTCCTGTCACTCCCTCCCCACTTTGGATTTCCCAGGCTGGGGACAGCCCCACCTGCTGCATACCTTTCTCCAGATTCATCCTATGCCCTTGCAGTTATTCCTGCTCCATCCAGACCCCCAATTACAAACCCTCTTGCCATGCAGCTGTTACTGGCTTAGTGTCTTTGGCCACCCAAGGCCCATCATGAAGCATCAACGTATTACAACAGCTCCAGGAAGGGTAAGGTGGACATCTTGGGTGTCCCTCTAGGGTTAGGGTTGGATGAGGAGAGCATGCCCACTTACTGGCAGTGCTACTGTTTAATATAAATCTCCCTGACCACAGATTTGCTGATCATGCACTACGCAGCAATTGTACCGTAACTGGTTTGATGGAGAAACCCTGAAATTAATGAATATGTGGCCCTAGGCGAGTCCTATAATCTCCCTGAGTTGCAGTTACTCAGCTGAAAGTAAAGGTACAATTTCCTTCTCTGGCATTCTTTAAGAAGGATTATATTGGATGATGGATGCTGAGGCTCTAGTCTGAGTTTAGATTGGACTCAATCCCTGTGTGCATGTCCATGTCCAAATTTCCCATTTTTATAAGGACACCAATCACATTGGACTAGGGGCCCACCAACTCCAGGATGACCTCATCTTAACTAATCATATCGGCAAAGACCCTATTCCCACATAAGGTCACATTCTGAGGTACTAGGGCTTAGGACTTCAGTGAAAGAATTTTGAAGGGACACAATTCAATCCATAACAGGGAGGAATGTGGGATAACCCAGGAAGTTCATACAAGACCTGGGAACTGCAGAACTTTGCATGGTCTGCAGCCTGCATCGTGCCAGTGTCATGAACAGCCTGAATGTGGGATCATGTATGTTGACAGTATGTTACTAGTTACTGGTGTGCAGGTCCCATTTGCACCAAAGACTGGTGAGGCCTGGGTAAAGTAGCTTGTGTACAAAATGCCTGGCGTGTGTCTGGTCCTTAGTCTATGACAGTTCCTTGTCACCCACCCCCTAACTCCCTGTGTTCCAGCTGAGCACGTTCTCTCCTTCATCCTCTGTAGATTTTGTTTTTTGCAACCGCCTTCCAGGGCCATTTCTTCCAGGTCCAGCCAACCCTGTTTTCAAAGATCAACCTACACTCTTCCTGTGGCTGAAGCCCTCTGCTTCCCAAAGCCCTGTCAGATCCCTGCCTCTAGAGGTACATATCGGGACTCGTAGGGGGCATGCTGTACCTGTCCCCTTTTATCTTTTAACAGCCTCGGTGCCAGGGGAATTGCCGGGTGAAATATGTCACCTCTAAGAAGTGAGAAAATTCCTGCAGAATGTGTTTGCCAGAAAGACAGCAAAAGGTGTTGTTTTCACTTAGCATGTGTTTAGATTTTTACATGATGCACAAACTTGTGGAAATCACAGACTCTCAGATGGGTGTTTGATATCCAGAGTCACCATGCTTTCCTCGCCAAGTCACCGGAGGTGGTGTGGTGTGTGTGTTTGGTTGGGGTGGGGTGGTACTAGGGTTCTGATGGAAGGAATATCGTGTGCTCACAGGTCCAGCATGGCCCCTGCCGGGAGCTGGGCATCAGAGAAAGTCAGCTCATCTTTGAAATGTGTATTTATTCATCTGTAAGCTTGAAGGATTCTCTTTTTTCAGCTATGTGTCCTTCCCATGTAAGCTTGGCTCCAGACTTCCCAGGGCAAGGGCAGGCTGAGTAAGTATAGTTCTCTCAGGCTAGTGGAGTTATACTGGGGTCTCCATCCTCCTTCAAACCTGACACAACAACCATGTTCTAGAACCATAAAATCAGGACCAAGCTGGGTCATAAGCTTTCCATGATAATGCCTTCTTTCCCTCTCTTTCTTCCTTCCTTGTGTAAGTATATACAGAGTATCTACCATATGTCAGGCACTGTGCTGGGTGAAGGATACAGGGTAAGCACCAAGCCATCTTGGGTTTCTGGTCTGGTGGGGCAGGCAGAGCCCCCAGACTTTCAATCCAGGACTGTACTTCAGTCCCATGATTACTGACCTTAAGAAGGTGCTACCCATGGTGAGGCATGTGTGTCCATCTCCAGCCTTGATCCTCGACAATCTGCAATTAGGGATTTCAACTCCTGGAGGTAATACAAGGCTAGGTAACAGAAGTGAGTGAAGCAGGGTAAGTTAAGGATGACAAGTCAGAGCTTGGCCATAGGAGAGCTGATGCCGGGTCCAAAGTGGCTGGGCTATTATTTAGCTCTTACTGATTGTGGTCAAGCAGAAATTGAGGACCCATGCTGGCATCTTCAGATGCTTTTGCAGATTTTTATGAGAAATCTCCTGATTTTTAAATATTAAACGCCAATCATTTTTAAAAAGAATATTAAAAACAAATGAGCAAAAAAACACATTGGGCAATGCAAGTCAGATATGTCAACTGATCAGATTCGATTTCCAGACCAAAAGGACGGCAAGTGCATTGACCAAGCAGGGCCCTACCCACGTACAGACTTTCCGTGATGGATTATCACTGCTGGATCCCAGGTTTAATTGGTGACATCAGAGGCAGGAAAGCCCCAGAGCTGGCGTCCCTCTGCTGCCTGCCGTGAAATGCAAGTATGCAGTTCGTAAATATCCATGACACGAAAATCTCTCTCACCGACTCAGTATTGACTTATAATGGCTGCTGATGAATTTTACACAAGACAGTTAAATAGGAAGCTATAACAACTGAAGTGCCTAGAATCCAATGGATGCATTTGTTAATTACTCTTCCTCATCTCAACGACTGGTCTCAGGCATTGCTGGGTAACAGAGCAGCCACAATCTAGCCACAAATTCATTCATTTCCTTAAAAACTGCTACTGAACCTCTACTTAAGGTGGGCACCGTGACCCCCAGTTGGGATGGCGAGTCCTTGCCCTAGGGGTCCACGCTCTCCTAGAGGAGTAGAGTCAGCCGTCAGTCAAAATGCTTCACTCGTGCACTGGCTGTGAGAGGGGCAGGATAACGCTGGAAATCTATACAGTAAATACGTTCTTTTGTGGGTGAAGAGGTCGAGTATGTGGCTCACGTTTCATTGGAAGTTAATGCTGGGTTTTCTGGATTCATCCCCCATGCCATAGAGATTTAATGGACAAAACCAGATCTGGTGGGAGAAATTTGCAACATTTTTGTTCTGAAGAAATATTGAATCTTATTAATTTGTTTTCTAGGAACTGTAATAAGCATGGAAAATTTAATATTTTAAATGCCTTGAATGTATTTAAGACAGTCCGAGTGTCCTATAAAGGTCATATTGTATTTCACACAAAAAAAGGAGTCACCCGCCTTTCTTTCTAACTGCTTTCCAGATTGTTCTTTTCATTTAAAGCTCACACAGAACACTGTAAGATCATCAATGAATGCTGAAGCTATAAAAAATAACTCTTAAATTTCCACAGCGAATGAATAGCAGGTGGTGGACACTCTGGAGAGAGAGGGCAAATTCTTTGCTCTCTGACTGTAGGCAAGACAGAGGCAGAGGGAGGGGGGAGGTGTAACTTAGAGACCTGGGTCTGTCTGGGTCCTGGCATCACTTTTTGACAGCTCCCATGGATCATCCTGGGGGCCTTCAAGCATAGGTAGAGACAAGGACTGGTTAAGAATTAATGACAACTTGGGGGGCTTCCCTGGTGGCGCAGTGGTTGAGAATCTGCCTGCCAATGCAGGGGACACGGGTTCGAGCCCTGGTCTGGAAGGATCCCACATGCCGCGGAGCGACTGGGCCCGTGAGCCACAGCTACTGAGCCTGCGCGTCAGGAGCCTGTGCTCCGCAACAGGAGAGGCCGCGACAGTGAGAGCCCCGCGCACCGCGATGAAGAGTGGCCCCCGCTTGCCACAACTGGAGAAGGCCCTTGCACAGAAACGAAGACCCAAACACAGCAATCAATCAATCAATCAATCAATCAATAAATAAATATTAAAAAAAAAAAAAAAAAGAATTAATGACAACTTGGAACCAGCAGGAAAGTTGAGACTCTGGCCCTGACCCATTGAGGAATGGGGCTCCATTCAGGCCAAAGGCTGTATCCTCCAGTAGGGTCTGGATGGCTCTGGGTCCCATGTGTCTTTCCCCCAATCTGTCTCCTCCGGCCAGGATGGCTTCTGTCCTTCTACTGGGTTAGTCCCACATTTGAGCATCTCCTCATGGAATCATTGAATCAGCCTCCTCCTCTGCACATACGCCAAAGTCGTCTACTTCTGAGGCCAGCTTTAGTCCTATGGAGACTTCTCTTCCAGGAAGCCCCTCCTGTTTACTTCAGCTCCCTTCTGGAAGCTCCTGGACACAAGCATTTATTGAGTGCCTACCACATACCGGGAGTTTTATCTATAAATTAGGTTCTTTCATTCTCACCACAACCTAGCATAGAAAGTCTCCTTCACAGATGAGAACACAGTGGGTCAAAGAAGTTCACCGCGAGGTGTGGGGCCGCCCAGCTACTAAGTGGTAGGTGTGGAGTCTGACCTCGTAGTGTTTTCCCTTTCAGGAGAGAAGTCACTCATTTTCTATACGGTGCTTCTTTCAGCCTTTCCTTCAGGAACAACTATACCATGTACAGAAAAAAAATCTGGATTCTTTTTTAAAGCATTTTTACAGATTCATGTGTTTTCTCTTAAAACTTCCTCTCTTTAATATCTTGATAAATGGAATTACCATCTACCAAGCGTTTTGATCCAGAAATCCAGGAAGTTTCCTAGATTTTCCCCTTTCTTGTACTCCTCACACTTTACATGTAATTACTGCCTGAAACCCCACCTCCTCATTATCTCACCAATGTGCCTTTTTCTTGCCTTATAGTTTACCTGGACAATTGCCATAGTCTCCTAACTGGCTCCCCTCCAGTCCAATTTCCATAGGTGGCCAGAAAGTTCTTTCTATAAAGCTAAGCTGATCATGCTACCCCAGTGCTTAAAATCCTTTAGTGGTTAGCATTTACCCTCAAATAAACTCCAACCTCTTTAGCTTCAGCACCAAAGTTTCTCTATATGGGGCCCCGGTTTCTTCTCCCACATATCTACCCACCAGCCTCCCATGCAGAGGGCCTTGCAGGGCCCAAGGCCAGCTTTAGTCTTTTCACATGGGGTAGGTTTCTCTTTACCTCCCTCTTCATCTCATCTCTACCTGTAACAGTCACAGTTCCAGGAGGAGAGAAGTGAGGTGGGTTGGGTAAACAGACTACTGACCAGGGTGAGGTTCAGGTGTAGAGAAACCACAGGGACTGGGGCAGGGGTCAGGGACACAGACAGCACCCCAGAGCCTGGGTGGGGGTGAGGAAGCAGTCTCAGATATCTGAAGCCAAAGGCTGTGATGACCGGGCCACCTAACAGGACATCTGGCCCTTGGTCAAGGGCACATCCGCCTGCAGTGGCCAAGCAAGGAGGGTGCCAGGGCACTGAATAACCTGGTGTCACTCTCCTTCCTTCCCCTGAGCACCTGCATGGCCCCACTGGCTGAACCAGCTGGAAGCCAGAGGGCAGGGCACAGAGTAAGTCAGGAGATGAGGGTTCTGGAGGGGAAGAGTCCCCTGTACCAAGCACACTACTCATCCCTTAAACCAGGCCAGGCCACCTTGTCTGGGAGGCCCTCTTGACCACTCCATCCTTGGCTAACTCAGGTGTTCCTCCTCCGTGCTCCCAGTGCTCCACGATGGGCTCAGTTTGGGGGAATCAGAGAAGGTGCATTGAGAACGTGCATGAATGTACCTTTTTACATTTCACTGGTGGCCCGTCTCCCCTCCATCTTGGGTAATGGGCTTCACATATTTACATTTTTCTACCTCAGATAGGCTTTCTCTGATTTGTTTTGCCAAAAATAATTACCTGGAAGCGTCCAAAGCCCTCCATGGTTTAGATTTCAGGGTCTGGAGATTCTTAGATTCTGCAGGGTTTTAGATTTCACTGTGATTCCCTTCTTCACCCCAGTGATGACACATGTAAACACAGCAGCCTCTTCCTGTGCCCAGACGGGAGTAATGATAGCGCTGAGCACTCGCTACATCTAGGCCCGGTGCTCAGAACTTACAGGCTTACCTAATTCATCAAAAATCCTAGGAGGTAGTTACATAATTCCAGTTTGACAAACGAGGAAGTTAAGGTTCCTGACCATACATAGTGCCACACATTTACTAAGTGGTAGAACCAGGACTGGGGTAAGAACTTTAGGAGCTTCATGAATTAAAAATGCTCTGCAGGGAGACCTTCACGATGGCAGAGGAGTAAGACATGGAGATCGCCTTCCTCCCCACAAATACATCAAAAATACATCTACATGTGGAACAACTCCTAAAGAACACCTACTGAACGCTGGCAGAAGACCTCCCAAAAGGCAAGAAACTCCCCACGTACCTGGATAGGGCAAAAGAAAAAGGAAAAACAGAGACAAAACAATAGGGACAGGACCTGCACCTCTGGGAGGGAGCTGTGAAGGAGGAAAAGTTTCCACACACTAGGAAGCCCCTTCGCGGGCGGAGACTGCGGGTGGCGGAGGCGGGAAGCTTCGGAGCCACGGAGGACAGCGCAGCCACAGGGGTGCGGAGGGCAAAGCGGAGAGATTCCCGCACAGAGGAGCGGTGCCGACCAGCACTCACCAGCCCGAGAGGCTTGTCTGCTCCCCCGCCGGTGCGGGCGGGAGCTGGGAGCTGAGGCTCGGGCTTCGGTCGGATTGCAGGGAGAGGACTGGGGTTGGCGGTGTGAACACAGCCTGAAGGGGTTAGCGCACCGCAGCTAGCCGGGCGGGAGTCCGGGAAAAAGTCTGGACCTGCTTAAGAGGCAAGAGACCATTGTTTCAGGATGCGAGAGGAGAGGGGATTCAGAGCGCCGCCTAAACGAGCTCCAGAGACGGGCACGAGCCGCGGCGATCAGCGCGGACCCCAGAGACGGGCGTGAGACGCTAAGGCTGCTGCTGCCGCCACCAAGAAGCCTGTGTGCGAGCATAGGTCACTATCCACACCGCCCCCCCCGGGAGCCGGTGCAGCCCGCCACTGCCAGGCTCCTGTGATCCGGGGACAACTTCCCCGGGAGAACGCACGGCGCGCCTCAGGCTGCTGCAACGTCATGCCGGCCTCTGCCGCCGCAGGCTCGCCCCGCATCCGTACCCCTCCCTCCCCCCGGCCTGAGTGAGCCAGAGCCCCCGAAGCAGCTGCTCCTTTAACCCCGTCCTGCCTGGGCGGGAACAGACGCCCTCAGGCGACCTGCACGCAGAGGCGAGTCCAAATCCAAAGCTGAACCCCGGGAGCTGTACGAGCAAAGAAGAGAAAGGGAAATCTCTCCCAGCAGCCTCAGGAGCAGCGGATTAAAGCTCCACAATCAACTTGATGTACCTGCATCTGTGGAATACCTGAATAGACAATGAATCATCCCAAATTGAGGCAGTGGACTTTGGGAGCAACTGTAGACTTGGGGTTTGCTTTTGGAGTCTACTTTGTTTCTGGTTTTATGTTTATGGTAGTTTAATATTTACAGTTTATTATCATTGGTAGATTTGTTTATTGATTTGGTTTCTCTCTACCTTTTTTAAATATATATATGTTTTTCCTTTTTCTCTTTTTGTGAGGGTGTAAGTGTATACTTTTTTGTGTGATTTTTGTCTGTATAGCTTTGCTTTTACCATTTGTCCTAGGGTTCTGTCTGTCCATTTATTTTATTTTATTTTTAGTATAGTTTTTAGCACTTGTTATCATTGGTGGATTTGTATTTTGGTTTGGTTGGTCTCTGCCTTTTTCTTTTTTTTTTCTTTTTTTATTACTTTTTAATTTTAATAATATATATTTTATTTTAATAACTTTATATTACTATGTTTTATTTTATTATTTCTTTCTTTCTTTCATTTTTTTCTCCCTTTTCTTCTGAGCCATGTGGCTGACAGGGTCTTGGTGCTCTGGTCAGGTGTCAGGCCTGTGCCTTTGAGGTGGGAGAGGTGAGCTCAGGACATTGGTCCACCAGAGACCTCCCAGCTCCATGTAATATCAAACGGTGAAAGCTCTCCCAGGGATCTCCATCTCAATGCTAAGACCCAGCTCCACTCAACAACAAGCAAGCTCCAGTGCTGGACACCATATGCCAAACAACTAGCAAGACAGGAACACAATCCCAGCCATTAGCACAGAGGCTGCCTAAAATCATAATAAGGTCACAGACACCCCAAAACACACCACCGGATGCAGTCCTGCCCACCAGAAAGACAAGATCCAGCCTCATCCATCAGAAAACAGGCAACAGTCCCCTCCATCAGGAAGCCTACACAACCCACTGAACCAACCTTAGCCACTGGGGGCAGACACCAAAACCAGTGGGAACTACGAACCTGCAGCCTGTGAAAAGGAGACCCCCCCCCAAACAGAACAAGTTAACCAAAATGAGAAGACAGAGAAATACACAGCAGATGAAGGAGCACAGTAAAAACCCACCAGACCAAACAAATGAAGGGGAAATAGGCAGTTTACTGGAAAAATAATTCAGAGTAATGATAGTAAAGATACCCAAAATTTTGGAAGTAGAATGGAGAAAATACAAGAAATGTTTAACAAGGACCTAGAAGAATTAAAGAGCAAGCAAACAATGATGAACAACACAATAAATGAAATTAAAAGTTCTCTAGAAGGCATCAATACCAGAATAATGGAGGCAGAAGAATGGATAAGTGAACCTGGAAGATAAAACAGTGGAAATAACTACTGCAGAGCAGAATAAAGGAAAAAGAATGAAAGGAATTGAGGACAGTCTCAGAGACGTCTGGGACAATATTAAACACACCAACATTCAAATTATAGGGGTCCCAGAAGAAGAAGAGAAAAAGACAGGGACTGAGAAAATATTTGAAGAGATTATAGTTGAAAAATTCTCTAATATAGGAAAGGAAATAGTCAATCAAGTCCAGGAAGAGTAGAGAGTCCCATACAGGATAAATCCAAGGAGAAAGATGTCAGGACACATATTAATCAAACTATCAAAAATTAAATACAAAGAAAAAATATTAAAAGCAACAAGGGAGAAACAACAAATAACATACAAGGGAATCCCCATAAGGTTAACAGCTGATCTTTCAGCAGAAACTCTGCAAGCCAGAAGGGAGTGATAGGACATATTTAAAGTGATGAAGGAGAAAAACCTACAACCAAGATTACTCTACCCAGCAAGGATCTCATTCAGATTTGACAGAGAAATTAAAACCTTTACAGGCAAGCAAAAGCTAAGAGAATTTAGCACCACCAAATCAGCTTTACAGCAAATGCTAAAGGAACTTGTCTAGGCAGGAAACACAAGAGAAGGAAGAGACCTACGATAACAAACCCTAAACAATTAGGAAAATTGTAAAGGGAACATATATATTGATAAGAACCTTAAATGTAAATGGATTAAATACTCCAACCAAAAGGTATAGACTGGCTGAATGGATACAAAACAAGACCCTTATAGATGCTGTCTACAAGAGACCCACTTCAGACCTAGGGACACATACAGACTGAAAGTGAGGGGATGGAAAAAGATATTCCATGCAAATGGAAATCAAAAGAAAACTGGAGTACCAATTCTCATATCAGACAAAATAGACTTTAAAATAAAGACTATTACAAAAGACAAAGAAAGACACTACATAGTGATCAATCAAAGAAGAAGACATGACAATTGTAAATATTTATACACCCAACATAGGAGCACCTCAATACATAAGACAAATGCTAACAGCCATAAAAGGGGAAATTGACAGTAAAACAATCAAAGTAGGGGACTTTAACACCCCACTTTCACCAATGGACAGATCATCCAAAATGAAAATAAATAAGGAAACACAAGCTTTAAATGATACATTAAACAAGATGGACTTAAGTGATATTTCTAGGACATTCCATCCAAAAACAACAGAATACACTTTCTTCTCAAGTGCCCATGGAACATTCTCCAGGATAGATCATATCTTGAGTCACAAATCAAGCCTTGGTACATTTAAGAAAATTGAAATCACATCGAGTACCTCTTCCAACCACAATGCTATGAGACTAGATATCAATTACAGGTAAAAATCTGTAAAAAATACAAACACATGGAGGCCAAACAATACACTACTAAGTAACCAAGAGATCACTGAAGAAATCAAAGAGGAAATCAAAAAATACCTAGAAACAAATGACAATGAAAACACGACGACCCAAAACCTATGGGATGCAGCAAAAGCAGTTCTAAGTGGGAAGTTTATAGCAATACAATCCTACCTCAAGAAACAAGAAAGATCTCAAAAAAACAACCTAAATTTACACCTAAAACAATTAGAGAAAGAAGAACAGAAAAACCCCAAAGCCAGCAGAAGGAAAGCAATCATAAAGATCAGATCAGAAAAAAATGAAAAAGAAATGAAGGAAATTAAAGCAAAGATCAATAAAACTAAAAGCTGTTTTATTGAGAAGATAAACAAAATTGATAAGTCATTAGACAGACTCATCAGGAAAAAAAGGGAGAAGACTCAAATCAATAGAATTAGAAATGAAAAAGGAGAACAAACAACTGACACTGCAGAAATACAGAGGATCATGAGAGAGTACTACAAGCAACTATATGCCAATAAAATGGAAAACCTGGAAGAAATGGACACATTCTTAGAAAAGCACAACCTTCCGACACTGAAGCAGGAAGAAAGAGAAAACATAAACAGACCAATCACAAGCACTGAAATTGAGACTGTGATTAAAAATCTTCCAAAAAACAAAAGCCCAGGACCAGATGGCTTCACAGGTGAATTCTATCAAAGATTTAGAAAAGCACTAACACCTATCCTTCTCAAACTATTCGAAAATATAGCAGAGGGAGTAACACCCCCAAACTCATTCTACGAAGCCACCATCACCCTGATACCAAAACCAGACAAAGATGTCACAAAAAAAGAAAACTACAGGCCAATATCACTGATGAACATAGATGTAAAAATCCTCAACAAAATCCTAGCAAACAGAATCCAACAGCACTTCAAAAGGATCATACATCATGATCAAGTGGGGTTTATCCCAGCAATGCAAGGATTCTTCAATTATTCAAATCAATCAGTGTGATACACCATATTAACAAATTGAAGGAGAAAAACCATATGATCATCTCAATAGTTGCAGAAAAATCTTTTGACAAAATTCAACACCCATTTATGATAAAACCCCGCCAGAAAGTAGGCATCGAGGAAATGTACCTCAACATAATAAAGGCAATATATGACAAACCCACAGCCAACGTCGCTCTCAATGGTGAAAAACTGAAACCATTTCCTCTAAGATCAGGAACAAGACAAGGTTGTCCACTCTCACCACTATTATTCAACATAGTTTTGGAAGCTTTAGCCACAGCAATCAGAGAAGAAAAAGAAATAAAAGGAATCCAAATCACAAAAGAAGAAGTAAAGCTGTCACTGTTTGCAGATGACATGATACTATACATAGCAAATCCTAAAGATGCTACCAGAAAACTACTAGTGCTAATCATTGAATTTGGTAAAGTAGCAGGATACAAAATTAATGCACAGAAACCTCTTGCATCCCTATACACTAATGATGAAAAATGTGAAAGAGAAATTAAAGAAATATTCCCATTTACGAATGCAATAGAAAGAATGAAATACCTAGGAATAAACCTACTGAAGGAGACAGAAGCCCTGTATGCAGAAAACTATAAGACACTGATGAAAGAAATTAAAGGTGATACAAACAGATGGAGAGATATACCATGTTCCTGGATTGGAAGAATCAACATTGTGAAAATGACTCTACTACCCAAAGCAATCTACAGATTCAATGCAATCCCTATCAAATTACCACTGGCATTTTTCACAGAACTAGAACAAAAAAATTCACAGTTTGTATGGAAACACAAAAGACCCTGAAGAGCCAAAGCAATCTTGAGAAAGAAAAACGGAGCTGGAGGAATCAGGCTCCCAGACTTCAGACGGTACTACAAAGCTACAGTAATCAAGACAGTATGGTACTGGCACAAAAACAGAAATATAGATCAATGGAACAGGATAGAAAGCCCAGAGATAAACCCACGCACATATGGTCACCTTATCTTTGATTAAGGAGGCAAGAATATACAATGGAGAAAAGACAGCCTCTTCTATAAGTGGTGCTGGGAAAACTGGACAGCTACATGTAAAAGAATGAAATTAGAACACTCCCTAACACCATACACAAAAATAAACTGAAAATGGATTAAAGACCTAAATATAAGGTCAGACAGTATAAATCTCTTGGAGGAAAACATAGGCAGAACACTCTATGACATAAATCACAGCAAGATCCTTTTTGACCTACCTTCTAGAGAAATGGAAATAAAAACAAAAATAAACAAATGGGACCTAATGAAACTTAAAAGCTTTTGCACAGTAAATGAAACCATAAAGAAGATGAAAGACAACCATCAGAATGGGAGAAAATATTTGCAAATGAAGCAAATGACAAAGGATTAATCTCCAAAATATACAAGCAGCTCATGCAGCTCAATATGAAATAAACAAACAACCCAATCCAAAAATGAGCAGAAGACCTAAATAGACATTTCTCCAAAGAAGATGTACAGATTGTCAACAAACATGAAAGGATGCTCAACATCATTAATCATTAGAGAAATGCAAATCAAAGCTACAATGAGGTATCACCTCACACCAGTCAGAACGGCCATCATCAAAAAGTCTACAAACAATAAATGCTGGAGAGGGTGTGGAGAAAAGGGAACCCTCTTGCGCTGTTGGTGGGAATGTAAATTGATACAGCCACTATGGAGAACAGTATGGAGGTTCCTTAAAAATCTAAAAATAGAACTACCATACGACCCAGCAATCCCACTAGTGGGCATATACCCTGAGAAAACCATAATTCAAAAAGAGTCATGTACCAAAATGTTCATTGCAGCTCTATTTACAACAGTCAGGACATGGAAACAACCTAAGCTCCAACGACAGATGAATGGATAAAGAAGATGTGGCACATATATACAATGGAATATTACTCAGCTGTAAAAGGAAACAAAATTGAGTTATTTGTAGTGAGGTGGATGCACCTAGAGTCTGTCATACAGAGTGAAGTAAGTCAGAAAGAGAAAAACAAATACCATATGCTAACACATATATATGGAATCTGAAAAA
This sequence comes from Eschrichtius robustus, assembly GCF_028021215.1. Classification (NCBI taxonomy): domain Eukaryota; kingdom Metazoa; phylum Chordata; class Mammalia; order Artiodactyla; family Eschrichtiidae; genus Eschrichtius; species Eschrichtius robustus. The sequence continues at coordinate 22,058,945 of NC_090829.1, read as the reverse complement.
AAAAGAAAGGTTCTGAAGAACCTAGGGGCAGGACAGGAATAAAGATGCAGACATAGAGAATGGACTTGAGGACATGGGGAGTGGGAAGGGTAAGCTGGGACAAACTCAGAGAGTGGCATTAACAGATATATACTACCTAATGTAAAATGGATAGCTATTGGAAAGCAGCCGCATAGCACAGGGAGATCAACTTGGTGCTTTGTGACCACCCAGAGGGGTGGGATAGGGAGGGTGGGAGGGAGATGCAAGAGGGAGGAGATATGGAGATATATGTATGTGTATAGCTTATTCAATTTGTTATAAAGCAGAAACTAACACACAATTGTAAAGCAATTATACTCCAATAAAGATGTTAAAAAAAAATGCTCTGCAGCCACAACTTTCCCAATTCAAAATATAAATAATAAAAAATATTGACACAAAACCAATTCAGAAGATGGAAGTAAAATACTTTCTAAGTTTTAGAATTCTAAAGTTCTGGATGCATTTCTCTGAAGCTGGACTTCTTTCCGTTTTGTGTGTCCCCCTCCTTTACGGGTGCCTAAAGCACCCCTTGGTGTCCCTACTGGATCACTTGGCCCTGGGTGAGAAGCCTGGAATCTGGGTGGTGGGCTCAGCACTCATGTTCTTAACCACCAGACCCACTGCCAGGCCACCATGGCAAGCACTCCTTTGAGTGCAGAGTGGCCTAGAATATTTCTTCCTGGCTGCAGGTGGCCACTACTCCAATCATGTGAGTTTGGCTTTGTCTTCCCTCCTGCACACGCTTCCCAGGCCCCATCCAGTGCTGCTACTGCTCTGGGTTGGTCAGTAAGAGCACCCAGGTCACTCCCAGAACTCAGATAATGGCATCTTCCACCTTTTCTAGGTGCCCGCTTGTCCCAGAGGCTGGAAGGGAAAAAGCCAAATACAGTAGTCCCCAGTTATCCACGGTTTCAGTTACCTGCGGTCAACTCTGGTCTGAAAATGTTAAATGGAAAATTCCAGAAATAAACAATTCATATGTTTTAAATTGTGCACCATTTTGAGTAGCATGATGAAATCTCATGCTGTCCCGCTCTGTCTGGGATCTCCAACCATCAACATTCTCTGCTCCAGACACCCAACCTTCGACATCATCAAGGCTCAATGATTCAGGATCACCTGAAGCAGATGATCCTCTTTTTGACATATCCTCAGAAGGTCTGTAGTAGCCAAATGCTATTTCACAGTGCCTACATCATTCACGTCACTTCATCTCATCACGTAGGCATGTTATCATGTCACAGCGTCACAAGAAGAAGGATGAGTACAGTATAGCAAGATGTTTGGAGAGAGAGAGAGAGAGACCACATTCATATAACTTGAATTACAGTATATTGTTAAAAATTTTCTATTTTATTATTAGTTATTGTTGCTAATCTCTTACTATGCCTAATTTAGAAATCAAACCTTATACATATATTCTGTATTCAAGTCTTTTATCAAATATATGATTTACAATATTTTCTCCAAGTCTATGGCTTGTCTTTTCATATTTTTAATGGTGTCTTTTGAAGCACAAAGGTTTGCTAATTTTGATGAAGTCCAATTTATCAATTTTTTATGGGCCATGCCTTTAGTGTCATATCTAAGAATTCCTTGTCTTTAAGTTAATGAAGATTTTCTCTTGTGTTAGTCTAAAGATTTATAGTTTTACCTCTTATGTTTAAGTTAATTAATGATCCATTTTGAGTTAGTTTTGGTGTATGTTGTGAGGTGAGTCTATATTTATCATTTTGCATGAGGATATCCAACTATCCTAGCACCATTTGTTGAAAAGACTATCCTTTTCCCACTGAATTAACATGGTATCTGTGTTGAAAAATCACTTGATCAAAAATGTAAGGGCTTATTTCTAGACTCTCATTTCTGTTCCATTGACCTATATTCCTACCCTCCCACCAGTACCCCCAACTGTTTTGATTACTGCAGATTTATAGTAAAGTTTTGAAATCACAAAGTCTAAGTCTTCCAACTTTGTTCTTCCTTTTCAAAATTGTTTTGGCTATTCTGGGTCCTTTGACCAGCTTGTCAATTTTTGCAAATAAAAGCCTGCTGAGATTTTTATAGGGATTGCATTGACTATACAGATCCAGTTGTGGAGAACTGTCACTGTCATAATAGTGACTCTCCCAATCCATGAACTTGGATTTGTTTAGATATTTATTTAGCTATTTCTTATTCTTTTCTCATCAATTTTTTCTATAATTTTCAGTGAACAAGTCTTGTACTTCTTTTGTTAAATTTGTTCCTGGATATTTTATTATTTTTGATGCTATTTTGAATGGAATAATTTTCTTTTATTTTTGTATTGTTCATTGCTAGCATATAAAAATACAACTGATTTTTTAATATTGATCTTGTGTCTGTGACTTGCTAAACTCATTCATTAGTTCTAGTAGAATTTTATTGATTCTGTAGGATTTTCTACATCCAGGTTCATGTTGTCTGTGAATAAGGACGATTTTTACTTCCTCTTTTCCAATCTGAATGTCTTTAATATCTTTTTTGTTGTTGTTGTCTTATTTCACTGACTTAGAAACATCAGCTCAATGTAGAATAGAAGTGTGGAGGGTGGACATTCTTACCTTGTTCCCATTTTGTGGGGAAAGCTTTCAGTCTTTCATCATTAAATATAATATTAGCTGTAGTTCTCTTTTTTTTGGTAAATTGTCTTTATTATGTTGAAGAAGTTTCTCTATTTTTAGTTTGAGTGGACGTTGAATTTTTTCACATGCTTTTTCTGCATCTACTGAGATGATCATGTAGCTTTTGTCCTTGCCAATTTTTCCCATTCTAATAAGATGGTGTAGTTTATTAATTGGTTTTTGGATGTTAATGCAGCCTTTGATTCCTGGGATAAATTCCAGTTAGTCATGATGTATAATCTTTTTTATGTGTTGCTGGATTTGATTTGTCATATTACGAGAATTTTTGCATCTATGTTCATGAGAGATATTGGTCTGTGGTTTTCTTTTTTTTATTTTTATTAATGTTTATTGGAGTATGTTTGCTTTATAGTGTTGTGTTAGCCTCCACTGCACAACAAAATGAATCAGCCATACACATACAGATATCCCCTCCCTTTTGGACTTCCCTCCCATTTAGGTTATGGTCTGTGGTTTTCTTACGATGTCTTTGTGTGACTTTGGTATAATATTGGCCCCATAAAATGAGGTGAGATGTGCTTCCTCCTCCTTTAGTTCCTGAACAGTTTGTGAAGAACTGGTGTTATCTTCTTTAAACATGTGCTAGGATTCACCAGTAAAATCATCTGGGCCTGGGCTTTTCTGTGGGAACATTTTTAATTACTAATTCAATATATTTGCTTGCCAGAGGTCTAGTCAGATCTTATATTTCTGTTTGAGTCAGTTTTAATTATTTGTGTCTTTTTAGAAATTTTTCCATCATTGAAGTTGTCTAATTTATTGACACAAACTTGTTCATAACATTCCCCCAGTTTTTTGCTTACCTTTGGTCAATTTCTGGAGTCCAGAAATGGTTGTTATTTATAATTTTTTTTTTAGTTTTATTGTCCTTAAAATTTTTTTATTATCATTTTTATATTTTAAATTAAAATTTTTAAAATTATTTATTGTTATTAGTTATTATTGTCCTTTTCGAGGAGAGTATTTGCCAAGCTCCTCACTCCACCCTTCTCTTCCGGCTCTGATACTATATCCTCATCTCTCAGTGAAGGACTTAGTGTGGATGACTAGGTCAGACATTTGGGCTTCTATTCATATGACAACTCCTCCAAGAGGCTTTTCTTGGTCATTCTCCTCTTAAAAGCCTCCTCACTTTCCCCTCCCCCCAGGTACTTAGGATCACATCAGTCAGTTTTAATGTATCATACTGCTAATCACTATCTGAATTTATTCTATTTATTCAGTCAGCTTTTCACTTATTTATTGTCTGTTTCTTGCTCCACACCTCCCTCAAACCTCCCTGCCAGAATATTAGTGCCATGAAGGTAGAGGCTGCCCTCAACTCTATCTACAGCTGCTCGCCTCAAGGGGCCTGATAAATATCTGCTGATGAATGAGGGAATGAAGGAATAAAGAAAGGAAAGGTTATAGGAGGAGTAAGGCCTTGCTTTCCAGACCGGTGGTTTTCTTATCCTCTGTTCTTCCTTCCTAAATTATAAATGTGTTCCCAGGAGCGCAATGAGGGAAAAACTAATATACATGGAGCTTTACTGCGCAAGAGAGGTAGTAGACATTTACTGCACATTTGTAAGACTCTCTTGCAGTTAGGTTGGGGCCAAGTGACTAGTTCTGGCCAGTAGAATGTAACTGGAAGTGAGCATATTATGTCTTGACTGTCCTAACTCAGCAAGATAGATATTTAAAGATGAGGCTGCTGAGGGTCAGAGGTTAAGCAAGATGACCAGCCTCATCCAACTGATAAAAGGTGAAGCCAGCCTTCTTTCTAAACCTAGTTCAAAAGATTTGTGATCCTTCTGTGCTTTCATTATTCCAGGCAACCTACATGGGAGTAATTATGTCATTAAGTTATTATAAATAATTAACACCATAAATGGTTTATTGTGAGTTAGGCAGAGAATCAAAAGTCCCATTTCATTTTCCTTCTACTTCCTTAATATGAGTACACATAATGTTTAGCATCAGTGCAGCCCTGGCTAACAATCAAAATGATTTTTACGTTGACTTAATTAAAATTTAGGGCAGAAGAGCTAGTTGAGTGTGGAAATGGTTCATTATATGATGTTCAAGGTTTAAATTTAAGCCTTGTGTTTGAGCACTTCAAATGCTTTTGTTCGTTCACTTAATCACTCATTCATTTACCCACCAAACATTTTTTTCTGGTTTGACTTCCTCTAACTCCCCTGTAGGAGAGGCAGAGATGAGGACACTCAGCCCCTGCCCTGAAGAGCCGAGTTCAGAGGGAGACAGGACAACAGACTTCTTTACCCCACAAACACCAGCAAATAAACCACCATCTCCTGCTTCTGCACTAATTCCCAGGGCAGTGTTCCTGGCAGATATTGCCGGGGGGTCACGGGGTGACTGCAGACTTGGAGATGACATCTTTGATTGACAGGATCTTTGCTCTTGGTACAGATGCCTGCATGTCATAAGGTTTGATTGCCATCCTGCCTGGGAGGGCCATTTGGCTGTGGCCTTTGTGCTATTTTTTTTTTGCCTCCTGATGACTGCCTCGGTGTGCACCTGTGCGGGGAGCCCCACCACTCCCGACCTCACTGCATCAGCACCTACAAAACCAAGGGCTGGACTAAACCAGCCTTTCCCTCCCCAGGTGCACATCATCTGTGGCATTTAAAAACCACCCATGCTGTTATCCCACCCCCAGACTAACAGGATCAAAATATGGAAGTTGGGGGATTGGAATGATGGGGTGGGAGATGGCAGTAGAAGATTGATACTTCTGAAAAAGCTCCCAGGGAATGGTCATGAGCTGCCAGGGTTGGGAACTAGAGTAATATTAATCTAGAATAATCTCTAGGGTCCCTTCCAGCTTTGTGCAGAGGTTCGAATATGCAAGACATGATTGAAGAAAGGGTCACAGTCTCGAATCATTTCCATGGCTGAAAGACATTCCTAATGCCTTGTCTTTCATATTGCCTTATGTTTTCCTAAGTGCTTTCATATTCATTAAGGGAATGATCTTTAAATACTAATACTACAGCAAGATAGGTTATTTTAGACATTTTTCGATGAAAAATTTTACAGATGAAAAATCCCCCCCAAAAGGAGAGTTCAGAGTCTCTCCCAAGGTCACCAACTATTTAGCCACCAACTGGGATCAGAATCCAGCCAGGCTGTGGACCCTTAGCCCAGAGCCCCTTCCAGGAGCTCTCACTGTTCCCTAAAGCCAGGAAGGTTCTGGGAAGTTTTTCCAAGGGGATGTGGGATGGGGTTGGCCATGTCTCCCTGACACTGCGAGAGACCGGGGAGACAGGCATCACAGAATTCCCAGCGGAGGAGACCCGTTGATGGGCCATCTCCTGACATGCAGCGTGGGGAGCCCCAGCCTGCCCAGCTGGCACTCCGCCAGCCCTCGGTCTGATGGAGGATCAAAGACGTCTTAAGCCTGATGTGGATGCGGCGAGAGCAGCCTCCCTCAGTGTCAGCCTGGCCAGTGCTGTAACAGGAAGAGACATTCTCTCTAGGGCACTTCATACTTAACCCCTTGCTATTGGCTAATGGGCTGTCAGAATCTATAAAAAAGTCTGCATTTTTGCCATACAATCCAGAAATGCATCATACTTTCCTCAATATTAAGTCTCCGTGGCTGGTCAGCTAGGCACTGCATTAAATGGCTCAGATGGAGAAGTCTGAGTCCCTGGAGCACCCTGGTGACCCTTGGCCAGGCTGGAAATGATGGCACCCAGATGCCCCCAAACCACAATCTTCTGTGTCCTGCATAAGATAATCTGAGTTCCAAATATCTCCTTCCCCGAATCTCATTCTAAAGGCATGTGGAGAAAGCACAAAATGAGGTGGATGCAGAGTCTCCACTGAGCTCTGACCCCTGTAAGTAGCTGCCTCTCCTCTGCCCAGGCTCTGCGTTGCTGTCTGCTCTTGCCTCCCTCACATAAAGGGACCATCTTGGGTCAAGGAGGCAAGTGCCAAGTGACAACAATAATAAAAATCTCTATGCTAGAGGGGCACATACCCGAGGCACCCAGCCCAGAGTGAGACCTGGAAGGCTTCCTGGAGGAGATGTCCAAGCAGCAGGAGGATCACACGGTGCTCCGTGACCATGGGCAGGGATGGGACCGTTGGCAGCTGCTTGGTACCCTCCTGGCAAAGCCTCGCCCTGCTCCATGAGGTGCCCATGGACGTTCCGTCCGTCTTTAGGAACTGCAGACGAGCCATCTCGCATCACAGCCAGCATCTGGAGGTGGAGGGGCACAGGCCAGGCCTGCGTGGGACCTGTGATTCTTATACTTGAGGGAGGTAGAGTGATTTGTGCATGGGGTCTTCTGGGCCACCCTCAGCACTGGGCTTCAGGAGTCTCTGGGGCTCTGGGCTCAGACCAGATCTGCTCTCTTTGAGGCTCTTCGGGGTTTTTGCCGGAAACTGCTGAACCCTGAGAACATCCGGCTGTGTGTGGGAGGGCTGGCAAGGAACTTTCTGGCTGCGTTCATTCTTCAGTCAAGGGCTGTCCTGATTGTAGGCAGCAGGCTCCCCTGGAGGCTGCAGCCACGGTCACTGAGACGCTGGTCCACCACGCTCCCAAGAGGGTTCCCTGGCTTTCCGTCTACATCAGGACTCCTGGAAAGCTTCTCTGCTGGGGTGGGAGGAGAGGGGAACTCTCCAGATTTTGGCAGCCTCTCCCGGCAGGCCTCTGTGGTTCTGTCCTCACATCTGTGTGTCTGGATGTGAGAGTAACTGTGTCCATGGGAAAGGGTGTCTAGAGTATGAGCTCACGGAGATGGCTCTGGTGTTGCTGGTCCAGGGCAGCATTCAGACACGTGGGGCCAGGTCATCTTTCTGGCCCCTTCTGGCTGGGCAGCATTTAACTGTCTGATGTTAATATCCCTTCAAGGGTAACCACTGCTGCCACTTTAGAAGATTCATGCAACCGAGTAAATTTAATTGGCAACATTTCAAGCAATTTAACAAAAACTAAGATCTGCTAGACACCTACTATATTCCTGCCACTCTGCTAGGAACTTTAACATAAAATATCTCATTTCATTTCTATTTTCCAGATTGATGTGTAGGGAGTGACTTGCCCAGGACCGCAGAAAAATGAGCTATTACATGGTTGATCTGAGCTCCAAGCCTGTATCTGCTTTGCTTCATACTGACCATGTGTCCTGGGGTGTGTTCCTCTGTAAGCCTGTTTCCTCGTGGACGACACCACATGTAGCGTGACTTATAGAGTAACTGGCACTCAGTTCGTATTCATTCCCAGTTTCCTTTCCCCTTTTCACTGTGTGAAATGCTAATGTAAACATTAGTGCAAAATGTTTTAAAAGTTTTCTTTTTAATGGAGGACAATTGCTTTCCTAGGTATTACTTAGCTCAGGTCCATAGGGAAAAGCCCTTGATCTGGCCTTAGCTCATGGGGAGTTTTTTCAGTTGCAGGAGCTTTGGGTCCAGAATATCTTCAGGGACCTGCATTGTGGATCCACTCCTGAGCTGTCCATTGGGGGTGATCTCTTGCTCTGCCGACTCCCAGCTCACTTTCTGCTTTCCACTCCCTCTAATAAGGGTCTATGCCCATATTTGTCTTCCCTTCAAATTCCCATGCTTACCGAGCTGTGGGTCCAAGGTTCTTTGGGCTGCAGGCCACAGTCTCTTCTCTGGAGGAGCTCACAGTCAGTGGCAGAAACAAATGATCAGAATTCAGTGTGGCAAGTGCTGGAGGACCAGGGACTGACAAGGGTGGGAGGAGCCCCTACCTCAGCTTGCAGGACCCAGGAAGGCTTCTGAGAGGACATAATGACATCTGAGCTGTGTCTTCAGTGGCATGTGTTTCATTAGATGCTCAAAAAATAAATATTGATGGTCATCTTTTCATTCATTCTTATTCAAAGACAAAAACTTACATTCCTTTACAATTTTAGAAGACGACAAACAGATGTTCACCTACCAGGAAACAAGTGCAGATTTGAGTGGAATAAATTTCTTTTTGTCCTGGACCTGATCTTCCATCCCCACTCCTCCTGGGAGTAGGAGGTGTAGTGAGTGGGAGACAGGAAGCAGGGCCACCTCAGCCTGCCTTCTGTCACTTGCGCCATGCTTGGGGCCGGCCAGGCTACCTCTCATCTCCCCGACTCACAGGGTGTAGACAGCACCCTCCTTCTCCAGGACACTTCCTGGGCTGCACCAACCCACACTGACCCTTCATCCTTGAAACATGGAGCACGTCATGGCCACCCCAGTGTTGTGTCTGATAAGCCCATATTGTTGACAATACTCAGAAGTATTCACTACAGCACCCTCTTTATGCCAGATGCCGCATTAAATGCTAAGGACATTTTCTCATTTGACCCTCACAACAATCCTCTGTGATTGATATTAATAATCCCATTTTACAGACCAAGAAAGAGAGGCTCAAAGAATCAAAACAAGCATGTGAAGTAGCAGACAAATTCCCTGCGTCAAACTATTTATTCAGGAGAGTGAAGGTTCATATTTAAGTTTAAAGAAAAAAAATGAGGTGCCACTTTAAAATAAAAAATGCCATTGTAGGAAAGTAATTCTTATGTCCACGTACAATTTAGTAGCAAAGCCCTTTCTTTGTGTAAAACACCTCAGACTTACACATTAGCTCATCTGCTCTTCTGATAACATAATGGAGTCAGGGGTGTGGCCTCTCCTTACTAATTAACTCTGAATCTTGCAAGGATGGGCTGGGACCAGTCCTGTGCATCCTCAGACACCTCGTAGAGGTGGGGCATAGGCTGGAGCACGTGACGGGGTCTGAAGAGACGCCCACCCTGAAGAGCATCTGCCAGTGAGCAGTACACCTGTGCAGTGGGCAGGGTCCCCCCCTCCAGAAGTGCAGCCTAGCAAAGGTAGGTGTGAAGATGGTGAGGAAGACGTGCCAGGGGAAGCAGTGAGAAAGCAAAGTCTCTCTTCAAGTCTCTCTCGCAGAAGAAAGTTAAAAAGTTTGACTTTCTGTTCTTGATTCCCAACAACCACAGGCCACTCCAGATTCACCCCTTCCGTGTTAAAACACGACACGCCTGTAGTCACAACGCAGGCTGGGGCTGCGTGGTTTGGAAGTGGACCTTCACGGTGTCTCCGGAGATGCCTGAGGGGCTGGGGTGGGGTGCGGGAGTCAGGGAAGATGTGGAACAGGCAGAAATCCTCTTTCTCTGACAGTGCCACCCAAAACGCTAGGACATTGGCCAGTGTGGGCTGATTTGGGGGCAATCACACATGGAGTGACACAGAAATGCAGTTTACATTTCACAAGGGTGGCAATGTGGTGGGTACCATTGACTGACAAAGGCTGTAAAGTTTCTTTACAATTAAAGTGCACATTTGACCACACAAAGTGTGCAATTTAACCACACAAGGTATGTAATCTCACAAAGCTAGGTACACAAACACCCCCAGATGGAAGTCCAGAGTCCTCTTGTGGCCTCAAGTTCTGCCTTGATCCGTGCAACTAGGGTGGCGCCATCTTGCGGAGGCTGGATGCTGTCGGGTGTGAGATGCTGCGTTGCCATTTTCAGGAGGGTCTTTCCTGTTTCCAGCCTCACTTCCTCCACCTCTCCTCTCTTCTAGATACCAAGGCTATGTGCCCAGCTACTCTCCAAATACAAGGAGCCATTGTAAAACAAGCCAGCACACTCCTGAGTGTTCGTGTGTGATGGATGAATAGGAGACTGGTTGCCCAGGCTGACCATCTTCCAGTGGGCTCAGCCTTCAGACCTGCCTTAGGTCCATTCTTGTAGTCAGAGTCTGCAGTCTGATGCAGACTCAGCACTTGGGGCTGTTCCTCTGCCCTGGATCGCCAGGCAGCCTGTTAGTTTGAACCCAGGCAAAGATGGATAGCACTGCATCCATTTGTATAATTACTCCAACAGTATTACTACTTAGAAGAGAAAAAAACATAAATGGCCCACAGTAAATACTTTATCATTATCATTTATTATTATTTCATTGTGGCCATCTGAGTAAGCTTTAGAGCTGCGAACAGAGAGTAGATGTTACTAGCAACCTGAGACAGAGGAAGCTCTCTGAAAAGATGGGGCATGGCTGAGGATGCCAGGAGGTTGGGTGGGGAGACATGAATTCCTCTCCTCTGAAGGCGATAACTGGGCCCACTTAGGAAAAAAAAAAAATCTAATAATAGGTACAATTTTAAAGAGTGGCTTGGAGTAAGTGTGGGACACTGCTGACAGGGCCATAAGTGAAAGGGGCTGGTATATTTCTTAGAGAGTCTCTTCGGGGTTTAACCAATGGGTAGGAATCATTCTTAATTAGCACATCCATTGTCAGAATGCAAATGCAGCTGCTAACCCAGCAGCTTTGCTCAAAGTACACTAACTGTGTCCTTATTTAAAAGGTAATTGCCCCCAGAGCCTTGTTGTCTATCACAAGGGGTGCGGGGTACAGGGATTCTTAATAGGAATTCCAGGAAAGCCTGCATTTCTAAGCCCAGCTGGGTATTGAAGGGAGAGATTGAGTTGGTCTTAGGACAAAGCCTCAAACACCAAAGAGCAATAGGACTTTCCATTACGCCTTCATGAACCCAGCACCTACTCTTTCCAACAAACGATTGTGGATTCAACTGTAGCCCAGGACCTCCCTTTGGCTTTGATTAAAAAATATTAGGGCTTCCCTGGTGGCGCAGTGGTTGAGAATCTGCCTGCCAATGCAGGGGACACGGGTTCGAGCCCTGTTCTGGGACGATCCCACATGCCGCGGAGCAACTGGGCCCGTGAGCCACAATTAGTGAGCCTGCGCGTCTGGAGCCTGTGCTCCGCAACAAGAGAGGCTGCGATAGTGAGAGGCCCGCGCACCGCGATGAAGAGTGGCCCCCGCTCGCCGCAACTAGAGAAAGCCCTCGCACAGAAACGAAGACCCAACACAGCCATAAATAAATAAATAAATAAATAAATAAATAAATAAATAAAAATAAAAAATATTAAAGATCGTTTTATAATTAAAGGCTATCATTTGTTGAGTCCTGGGGCATGCATCATCTCTTTTAACTGTCACAGAAACCCTCTAGTGGGTCCAATATTATCCTTATTTTTGAAGCAGGAAAACTGAGGTTTAGTAAGATTCACTCAACCCTCACAGGTCACTCATTGGGATTAGACCAGGTCTGGTTCACTTTCTTGCCCAGGTGTGTTACTCAGGTACACTTTTTGCTACAGGTAAAACGATGGCTGATTTTCTCCCTAAATTGTCCAGCTTTATTCCTCTTCACGTAGCTGATACACCTATATCAGTGCTCCAGGAATTTTAACTTGTTCATAGTCCCCAAATACAATGTGTGAGCTCATGCCCTATGCCTTTGCACTTGCTGTTTCCTTTACTTGAAACCTGTTAAGAAAAAAATACTGGGCTTCCCTGGTGGTGTAGCGGTTAAGAAACCACCTGCCAATGCAGGGAACACGGGTTCGAGACCTGGTCCGGGAAGACCCCACATGCCGCAGAGCAACTAAGCTCTCGCTCTAGAGCCTGAGAGCCACAACTACTGAGCCCGTGTGCCACAACTACGGAAGCCGGAGCACCTAGAGCCCGTGTTCCGCAACAAAAGAAGCCATCGCAATGAGAAGCCCATGCGCCGCAGCTAGAGAAAGCCCGCGTACAGCTACGAAGACCCGACACGCCAAAAAATAAAATAATAAATAAATACATAAATACATAAATTCTAAAAAAAAAAGAAAAGGAAAAAAATACCAAAGCTTGGAAATAAGTTAATCAATGATTATGTGATCCTTTAATGTCATCGTGGAGCAGATTCTACAGCTTGTGGGCCAGATCTAGCTAACCACTTGTTTTTATAAATAAAGTTTTATTGAAACCTAGCCACACCCATTTATTTAACTATTGTCTAGAGCAGTTTTTGTGCTGTGATAGCAGAGCTGAGTAGTTACAATAGTTACGAAGTCTAAAATATTTACTATCTGGGCCTTTATAAGTATAGTTTGCTGACCCCTGCTCTAGGGGGACTTGGCTGTGTTTTTCTTACTGCTTACTATTGATTAGGTCCCAGATATTTCATATTCTGTAAAGGTTAGAGGTTAACATATAGAAAACATAAGTTTTCCGGTAAGGAAGAGATGCTAGTAGAAAAGAATCTCAGAAGTTATAAGTTATAGTTTCATTGCCCTGCAGGAATTACCCAGCTTTGCATCTAATTTATCTATCTCTTCCCAGCATTCCTTTTTATGTCACAGACTATATAAAATCCCAGTTCTCATATTCTCTTTTGTACTGATTTTGTCATCTTGCTGGTTTCCTCACTAACAAGTTAAATGAAACTCTGATACATTCCCTCTCTCTCTCTCCCCATATTGAGAAATGTCTTTTGACAAGCTCTTCTATCCTCTTCTAATCATACGTCAATACTTACCTGAGTTGTCCCCCTCTTTGGGCAATCTTCCCTCATCCCATCCTGGTTACTGGCCCCTCTCCCTGCCCCTGAAGCATCCTGAGTACCCTTCCCCCAGCACTAATTCTCTTAGGTTGGGAGTGATACAAGGGATGCTGGGCCAATAAGGACTAAGCTTTCTGTGGGGTCTGAGAGAAGAAACTGCTCAGGTGTTGGCAGAAAAGGGTGGGTGGGATTGGTGTTGAGGGGTCCAGGGTTTGTGAAACACCTAATCAGCCTTTTGATAACTTTACTCAGTGACTTTCTTCATCTCAAGCAGCTAATCTCTCACTCTCCAGAACTTCTGAGAACCCCAAGCTTCAGTAACCTGGAGTCCAAGGCAGAAAAATCACTGATTTCCTTGGATGAAGGAAGAAACCAAAATAAGTGCCTGATTCTGTGCATACCATCTGCAAAAGGCTAACATGAACTTGAAAGCATCTTGTGAAGACATCTGGGAGGAGAGAACCCAAGAAGTTTCTAGCAAGCAAGGAGTAAATGGGTGAATGGAACAGAATCACACAGAGCACCCACTGTTATGACTTTGCAATGGCATTATGTCACTCATATGCTCATTACTTAATGTGTCCTTCATTGTTTTACTTTTGGAAACCTAGAACATGTAGAGGAGCTCTCACAAGTCACACTCCATCCCTGCCCTGCATCTTATTTTCTGCATTAGATCTGGTCCCTCACCACGGGCCTTTCAGGGACCCAACAGCCGTGGCAAAGCTTCCTGTTGAAGGCGAAATCTGTAGCAGGCTTTTTAGCTTGCACATAATACCTGCATTTGCAAGTTCGTTTTATGTGAGTGAAACTCCTCTGGCTGTTGTTACGTTCTGAGATTAGTGTGGATTTCTAGCAGGTAGTGTTCTTGGCATTGTTAAAGAAAGATTTGCTTTTCTGGGATGTGCTCTTTTCAGCTTACCAAAGTTATTATCTTTCTTCCTAAGCTGCCACCAAGCCAAGAGGGAGGACATCATTTGCTGTTGCAGCCAGCTCATTTCCCCTGGGGATGGCAGGGTGCCTGTGTGTAGGAAGAGGTTCATTAGCTCCCAGCCGCTGCCTGACTCTTGGCTCTCCTTCCTAGACTTCTGGCAAAGTTTCAAAAACTGTCATAGAAATGACCCTCTCAGTCTTATGGGAGATGTCAATGAGGTGAGGTGGGGGAGAGTCAGAGAAGGCTTTGGAGAGAGATACTGGGATGCAGAATGCCTGTCCCCTGTTTTCAAGCCAGCCTGCTCACTGCTCCCTTAACCTGTGTATCTGTAGAGTCTTGTTAGAGAGGGAAATGTGTGCATGGAAGGAGAGCTAGCAAAGGGTACGTGGATACTTGTTGCTTCAACTTTGGGTCCTGTTGTCTTGCAATCAGATTCAAACACCTGGGCTTTCAAATATTTGAGCAACCATTTCAAAGACATTTCAGTTTCAGAGATTTCAGGTCTGGCCATTCCTCAGCTCTCACACCACACTCCCTACTGCAGCCATAGATGGGACTCCCACTGGAATGCCATCTACTATTTTCTTGGCGAATCTACAGGATTATATAAAAAGCAACCAACAGACATTTCTTGAAGGAATAAATGGATTATTCCTATGGTGAAAGGATTTTCATTTTACAAAGGGGAACGTGGGCTTTTTTCCCCCATGTTACATTCCTTCAGTGCATTCTAAAAGTAATTGGATTCAGACCCAATGGTAAAGTAGAGCATACATTGATGGTGAGCACACACATAGAGTGAGGAAAAAGCAGTCGGCCACAGTAATGACTGATGGCTGGTCTCGGCAAAGTCACTGGGACCCTATTTGTACCATAATAGGGAGGAGGAAGAGGGGACACAGAGGAGTGGTCTGGGAGAGCAGGCAGAGAGACTGGCTGGAATTCTGCTCTCCAGAGAATTTACCTGTATGCACATGCATGTGTGTGTGATTGACACAGTGGAATCTTTTCTTTTTTCGTTAATTAATTAATTAATTTATTTTTGGCTGTGTTGGGTCTTTGCTGCTGCGCACGGGCTTTCTCTAGTTGCGGCGAGCAGGGGCAAATCTTTGTTGCGGTGCGTGGGCTTCTCATTGTGGTGGCTTCCCTCGTTGCAGAGCACGGGCTCTAGGTGCACGGGCTTCAGTAGTTGTGGCACACGGGCTTCAGTAGTTGTGGCTCGCAGGCTCTAGAGCGCAGGCTCAGTAGTTGTGGCGCACGGGCTTATTTGCTCCGCAGCATGTGGGATCTTCCTGGATCAGGGCTCGAACCCGTGTCCCCTGCATTGGCAGGTGGATTCTCAACCACTGTGCCATGAGGGAAGCCCAATGCAGTGGAATCTTTAGAGAAGGAGTTCCTTCTAGTACAGGTCAAACGGCAGGGCTGGCCTCATGTATTAGGCAGATTAGGCCATTCTATATGTGGTGTGACTTGGAGCATAATATAAAGGCCTTCCTGTATGAAATTATGCCCCTATCTGCTACTGTGGCCTACCTTTCTGTAACAGGGGTCTTTCATTCCTCAGAGAAATTTCAAACTCTAATTCTCTGAGAGAAAAAAAACAGTGAGACTCATGCTGAGATATAAATGACTAATAGCACATCCTTTCTTGAGAGCAGACTGGTGCTGATGCCTGGCTGGCAGGAAAAGTGCCCTGGCTGATAGGGACACAGGGACAGAGGAGGGAGAATGCAAGGCAATTGTAGACAGGCTTTGCTGATTGACCCTAAGTGGGGGAATGAATATAAAGGTGATCAGAGAAAGAAAAAGCCCTTTTAACTTGAAAGAGATGTTTTAAAAGTTAAAAAACTTAGTTTTAGGCACCAGTGCTCCAGA
This sequence comes from Eschrichtius robustus, assembly GCF_028021215.1. Lineage (NCBI taxonomy): Eukaryota > Metazoa > Chordata > Mammalia > Artiodactyla > Eschrichtiidae > Eschrichtius > Eschrichtius robustus. The sequence goes on along the minus strand of NC_090829.1, from coordinate 22,043,050 downwards.
AATGAAACCACAGAATTCAGTTCAGCCTATGCAAACCTGTGGGATTAGACTGAATGATTTAGTTTCTATCTGAGAGTTTGAAGCCAAAGAACTACAGCTACATCTCCTTTTGGTAACTCTACCATTTCAAGAGGAACTTTTCCAAGGGCCAAAGCTTGATAACTTGACCACAATTGGTTAACTTTGCAAGTCTAGGAGACAGACCCAATACCCAACACCTGTGCCATGACTCTCCCTTTCTACCCAAGTGACAGTCAATGCAAATTCATCACAGCATGCTCTGTACTGAGTCATTATTAAGCATCAGATCCTTCTCAACTCAGCTCTCCAAGCTGCCAGGATTAGTTGATTGGACGTGGCTCTTGGGTCAAAATCTAATTTTTTTTTTCTCGGTCAAAAGCAATGAAGAGGTTACACATATAAATTCTTCAAAGTTTCCATCTCTATGCTTTTTTCCCTGAAGAAGCAATTCAGGGTAGATCATCCTAGTAGATATGCAGTAGGTCTATGAGCATTTGATGAAAACTCATGTGAAAACAAGCACACACAATTGACTCCTTTAATAATAATTCCTGAGAGGCAGGCTGAAGGAAGCATTACCTGGAGATCATAAAAGTGTATTTGCTATGACTGGTAACTCTCTGTTGCTTTGAGAGGAGAAATGATTCATGGAGGTCTTATCTACACAGAGCTCCAGCCATGCCCAGCAAGAATGAAGTGTTGTAGTCTGTGTTTTAGTGATTAATCAGATGTTTGCTTCACAAAAAAACAGAGGAACCACGATGAGATAAGTCCATTCCAGGTGCATTCCACCTTTGCTCACTCTCTGGTTTAGTACTCCAGGAAAATGACTGGAGCTCACCAGCATGGTGGACTCTGCAGTACTATCTTATAAATATCCACTGAAGAAAACCACAGCGGACTCAAGATTAAGCAAAACTTCCTTGGGATCTCCAACTCCCTCAGATTCCACGTCATTGGAACGATTTAATCTCTCCTGTTCAACAAGGAAAAGTTCAATAGAAAAATATTTTTGTGTTTATTTTGTTTTTTGATTTATTAGGAGACTCCAAATAACACATTTTACTCGGTGGTGTTTTGTGAGAAAAGCATCAGGAAAATGACTCTGTTCAAAATGTGTGAACAGAGTTTTTTCAGGAGAAAACAGAATCTGGGCCCCTTGAAAGAAAATAAAACAAAACTTTAGTAGAGCTGTGAAATCTCTCTCAGGAGAGAAAAGTTGTAAAAAAGTAGGTTAGATAATATATTCTTTCAGTGTTTACTATCTATGTATTAGAAGAAAATAAAAATATGGTGACCTAGGGACTAGTACAGGGAAGTCTATGATACTAGCTTAAGCAGGTTAAGTGGGTTGGTAGATGGAGGGTCCCAATTTTAACCATTATTTCAGATTCTGGATCATCTAATGAGGGCCATGTGCATTTCACTCTCTACCCATTACCCATAATCCTCACAGCCACATTCAAGGTTGTCATTATCTCATTTTTGCAGGTGAGCACCATAAGATGCTGAAGGATAAAGTCATTGACTAAGAGTCATTAGGGAAACCGAGAGGCTGACTGTACAGAGAGACTCAAAGAAAGTTTTCAGCCCCAATTTTAGATAAGAAGGGATTGAAAATGGCTCACTTCTGAGTTTCTGCATATTTGACTCTTGTTACTAAACATACTTAATTCTCATAATTCAATCCTTATTGATAACAAGCTTAATAATCCTTATTAATTATTGATAACAAGCTTAATAATCCTTATTAATAACAAGCTTATTGAATAACTCCTACACTGTGCAATGCCCTTGTGCTAGCAGGGGACACTGCCCAGAAGATCTGAATGGGCAGAACTGGGAAGGTGGGCAGGCAAAGCACAGCCCAGGGCTGTGGATACATAGAGTGGTCAAATGAGAGCAACAAGCAGAGTGGGTCACTGAAGACAAGACAGAGGTGCCAGACACACCCTGTACCTGTCCCATAAGTTCTTATAATAGCTCCCTGTAGCCTGTCTCTAAATGAGGATACCCAAAAGAACTTGTTTGGGCTATTATATGCAGGGTGGCTGCATGGACTTGGCTACCATGAAATTCTAAATTTGCATAAACAAAGTGGTATCTTGCCTGATGAATTTTAAGGCCAGTTCAGCTGGCATGGAGAAAACACCACTGAGTTGGTGAGACTCATCTGAATGCTTGCCTGCCTAGGGGAATTAGAAATGACACAAGAAGGAGTAGCAGGGGTTGGGGCTCTGCCATTCCCTGCCATCTCTCATATTCTGTGTATTGATTTGGAAGAGCCTTTTGAATGTCTCCACTCACTTCTCTGGATGAAGACCCAGCCTGAGAAGATATGCGTGGTTTCAGAAAGCTGAGATGATGGGCTATTATATCTAAGAGTACCACACTGAACAGGCAAACACAGATAATTGAGTTACCTTCAAATTGGTCATTCACAGTGAAAGGCTTTGGAAGAAGCTGAAGTGGGTTGAAAGCAGCCTGTAAGTCTGTCCCCTCCACCCTCCTTATCGCTTCTGGAATTTTCCAGAGATGAGTGGCAGCCACACATGTTACTGCCTTTAACCACATGCACGGCCTTCTGCTCCACATTCCCACCCCCACCCCCTTTACCAAAAAAATCAACACAGGAACACCAATGACAAACTGATGACAGATCCTGCATAAAACGGCCCATATCTACCCAGTGCCTCCTGGCCTCAAATCCTCCAAGCCTACTACTTGGGGAACAAACTGGCAGCTAATCAGACCTACTCCCTATCTAAATCAGGATAGGAGGAAAAAATTCAAAATGGGCAAGTGAGGATCTGATGCCCTCAATACAGAACCTAAGCCACACGATCTACACTGATTTCCCAGTCTCCACATGCCTCCAAAGCAGATGGCATTTGTTGGACACAGTCAGATATGCCCAGACAGCTCGGATGGTTCATTACAAATGGCCCTCCCACTTGGAAATGTTGAAATCCCAGTTCTATCTGTGCTTCCCCAGAACTGTCAGTGTAGAGAGATCTCAACCCCCTCACCCAATGCCACAAACACAGCGTGCATTTGCTTTTCAAAACCTTTGAGCTTGTGCTGTATGCCAGGAAAAGAATGGTGACTCAGATGTGGTTCAACACTCATGGATGGAATGGTGGGGGTGATAGAGACCAACAGATACATCCACTTGGTGCAGGATATGCAGAATATTATGGGAACCTGGAGAATGGTCCAGGAACCTAAGTGTGTTATCAGGAAAGGTGTCCCAGAGGAAGCAGCTCCTGCCTGGACTCTTAAAAGATGAGTCAGGGAGTGGGATATTTTGACCTCCAAAGGAAGAGAATTTCAGGTCCAGGGGATGGCATATGAAGGTCCAGAGGCCAGAAAGAGTATGACACTTGTAGAAGAAGTACTGGGCATGATAGATTAGATCACTTCTCAGTAAATATTCAAGCACTGTCCCCTGCCTCCTAGGAGGAGTCTATTGGCATGCAACTTGACTTTGGGCTGAGAACATGACTCGTTTTGGCCATTGGTATATTAGTAGACACAATGTGAGCAGAGGCTTAAAATATGCTTACACAATCAGATTTGCTCTCTTTGCCCTTGCCTTTTGCCATGAGAACATGTCTCAGAACACCTCAGGCCCAGCCATGAGATATGTGTAGAGCAAACTTTAACCCTATCTTAACTGAACTCAGCTTAAATCAGCCAGACTCCAGATGATGACAGACAAGTAAGTAGTAAATAAATGCTTGTTTTTGTATGCCAACAAAAAGTGGGGTGGCTTGTTATGCAGCATTACCAAAAATATAGTGGACTGATACACCACGCAAGGCAAAGAATGGGAAGAGAGAAGGCTGGAGAAGGAAGAATGTGCTAATCATAACCAACTGGAAATAAACACAGCAGACAAACAAAGGAAGCAAGAAGCAGCCCTGAGACTTGAGGGCAGGGTCTGCCTTCTTTTGGATGGTTACCCATGCCTGACACTTAGCATAAGCCTGAGCACACAGCAATTAGTAAAGACAGTTGAATGATCAAACCAGTGAGTCCTCAGCCAGGAACAAACAACGGCCTGTACATACATCAGCAATACCAGACTACTTGCAGCACTGGCTCAAAACTATCCCAGGCAACAATTTAGCTATGGCCACAGCCTAGAAACTCAAGTTAACAGAATAATCATATGAACTTACTCAGTGTAACCAGGATTTGCATGAGGATTAAAGAGGAGTAAAACTTCATATTCTATTTCTATTTTGTCTAGATCTTCCAGGTTTAAGGAAAATCTCACAAGCCTCTAATATAGACAATACTGAGTATAATAAAATGCTTGGTGACTGAGGTCAGAAACATTTATTCAGTAAACACTTATTAAGAAACTAATGTGTGCACTGCACATTGGTAGACTCTGGAAGACACAAGTTCACTCTTTAAGACAGTCTCTTAAATGCAAAGATTTGTGTGAAATCTTATTTCAAGTACATCAGTCCCAAAATTCTTTCTTGAGCTAACCTCACAGTAACCAATGCTGTGGTTTTGCCTTAAAATGAGCTTTTTCAAGGTGGAATGGAGTTAGTTATTCTTAGGACCTCTAGAATTGAGAATCAAAAGGTTCTCAGAGCCACTGGAGATATTGAGAGGGAATAAACCAAACAAAACACGAGTATCATCCTTTCTAGCCGACCTAGAGGGTAATTTCAACTCAACCTCTTTGATTATGGGGGAGCCTCTGTGGTGAAATAAAGGAGAGCAGAGAGCCTGAGAGAAGAGAGTCAGGCATCAGGGCCCATGGGATGGGGTGAGGGAAACACTATTACCGAAAGATAAAGTCAGGGAGGGAACTGGGACAGAGGCTACAATAACATACCCCACCCATGTGTTCTTCATACAATGTGACTTTGACACTCCTCCCATCTGGGAGTGGTTCTGACCACAGTGGAAGCTATGCCATGTGAGTTCCAAAGCCTGGTCATAAAAGGCAAGATAATTTCCACCTGGTTGTCTTTTGATAGTCACCTTTGGAACCCCAAGGCATCATGTAAGCATCTGAGTGCCCTGAGGCAACCATGTTGTGAGGAAGCCCAGACCACATGGAGCCGCCACAAGTAGATGATCTGTCCACAGTCCCAGCTTAGTTCCAGATGACAGCCAGCATCAACTGCCAGGCATGTGAGTGAAGACAGCTTTGGATGATTCTAGGTCCCAGGCATCAAGTCCCTCCCAGCCTTCAAATCTTCCTACTGAGGCAGGGACATTGAGAACAGGGACAAAAAGTCCCCTCCTAAAGTCCACAGCAACCAGAAATGGTTGCTGCTTTACTGCAGTAAGTTTGGGGTGCTTTGTTACACGGCAATAGATAACTAGAACAGGAATCTTGATGGGGACTGCCTCCCTGGTTTCAAACCTCTGCAGTTAATGGTTAGCAAGTCATTTGCCCTACACAGGCAGGAACTGCCTGTATCTCCCAGCCCTCAAGCTGAAACACAAGCATACCTAAGGGTTGTAAATGTGTTCCACTGTACAGGGTCTAGGCGGATACCTATCCCTTTACAATAGTGGTTCTCAACGGAGGGTGATTTCCCCTCAAGAGATATTTGGCAATGTCTGAAGACATTTTTGATTGTCACAACCTGGGGGGAGTGGTGCTACTGTCCTCTTGTAGGTAGGAACCAGGAATACTGCTACATCCTAAATGCACAAGACAGTCCTCCACAACAAAGAATTATTCTGTCCACAATGTCAGTAGTGCCAAGGTTGAGAACCTCTGCATGAGAAGACAGTAAGCACCCAGAGCTGTGAAATTTGCTGAGAATGTTCCATATTCACAGGGGAATGCTACCTGGGCCAGGAAGACAGGCCACAACAAGGTATGATTGAAGACTCTTTTCTCCTCTTTTAGGTGTTAAATAAACAAAGTGCAGTCCACAGGCCATCCATCGGGTGCACGCAGACCCCACAATATCCTTTCTGAACCTTGCCTTCTGCACCAGGCTCCCTTTAAAGCAGAGCAATTAGACACCTGCTCTGAGACTCACTCTGGAAAACTGTTTCTTTGGAAAAACAAACAAACAAAAAACAAGGATAGTGAATTTTAGGACAGTGTGGCTGCTACAGGTGACCAGGAAACTGGTACCATATGAAAAGCTGTCCATTTTCAATGCGTCACTCTCACTTGCTTCTTTGACAAAAAGCCAGGGATGAGAGAAGGGAGGAAACCGCTATAATTCACTCCTTCATCTCACTGAGAATTGGACACAATGTGCCCGGCCTGGGGCGGGGGGCTGTGCGTTTTAAGTGGACGGAGGTGTGGAGCAGATTGTCTTCCAGGCTGCTGGGGTGTTTTCAGGTGGATGGATACGAACTTCTCCTTCAGCAAGATTTACACCCTGTTTACCTTGGTCAGAAAGGAGAAAGTGCAGCTGAAAGTCCCTTTCACTTTTACAGTGAGGGCAAGGCTCCCGGCTGATTTATGGAGCCGCTCAGGCGGCTCCATCGGAAGTTACGCTGCAAGATACACGCTCCACAAAGCCAGCAGCAGGGGCCAAGGTCAGGGTCACACTCAGCAGGAACTGAGGCTGCAGCCAGACCACTCCCTGCAGGGACTTCTGGAGGATCCGTGTGCAATAGTGTGAAAATCAAGCCACAACAACACAGAAAGAAAGGATGAAGGTCTGATGAGACTCTGTCATTTTTTTTTCCAAAATGAAAATACCTCTATTCTCCCTGATTATCAAAATAATTATGTTCATTGAAAGAAAAAAAAAAAAAAAACTTCAGAGACTATGGAACAATAAACAAAAGAGTATAGTATGGAAAAGGGGGGTGGGATACAACTACATTTACGGTGGAGAAACCTGATAAACATGACCTTAGCCAGGTGACCAAGGTCAAATTTAACAGTGGCAAGTCAGGTTGACAGTATGTATCTTTGATATGATGTGATGAAAATGGCCCTGGACCTCTGTGATCTTCCTCTCCAAAACTCATAGCCTCAGTCTAATCACGAGAAAAACATGATTCAAATCTCAATCAAGGGGCATTCTTTAATATATCTGATCAGTCTACCTCAAAACTGTCAAGGTCATCAAAACCAAGGACAGTCTGAGAAACTGTCTCAGCCAAGAGGGGCCTGAGGAGACAGGATGACTGAATGTAATGTGGCGTGCTGGATGGGATCCTAGAACAAAAGAAGGACATAAGGGAAAAAGTAAGAAAATCTGAATAAGTTGGACTTTAGTTAATAAGAATCTATCAATACCGGTTCATTAATTGTAACAAATGTACCATATTAATGTGTGATGTTAATAATAAGGCAAACTGAGAGTGGGGTTTATGGGAATTCTCTGTACTATCATCTGAAAATTTTCTGTAAATCTAAAACTACTCTAAAAAATTAAGTTTATGAAAAAACGAAAAGGAAATGAGAATGCTCTATAATTGCAACCTGCAGGCAAACTACTGTTAATCCTATGCTTTAAAGCCTTCTCTTTGCATATACAATCATTCTCTATGTATACATATTATTATTTTCATTTTAATTTTTTTTACAAAAAATAAGACTATTCTATAAAATTTTAACCCTTTTTATTCATTCTCTGGCACTCATTTGCAAATCTAGTCAGCATAGATTATTACAATGTTCCATATGCAGGGGAAGGTGAAATTCCTGTAAGAAGTACATTAGAACTCCTGAAAGTCAGGTCTACTTTACAAGGTTGCCTGGACCACTGTGCAATGCATGCTTTAGGAAGACATCTGCTAGGCAAGTACTAGTTTCAGCAAGATCATAAAGGGACACATCCGAGCTATAGCCAGGGGAGTGGGGGAAGAACCCTGATGCTTCACACACCACTCACTTCACGACCACCATCTCCTTGAATTCTCACAGAAATCCTGCAAGGTCAACCTGTTTGTACTCATTTTCAGGAAAGGAAACTGGGGGACACTTGGACCTTGCTCAAGGCCAGACAATTAGTCAGTCGTGGAGCCAGTGTCTGAACCAAGTCCAACCCCAAAACTTGGGCTCTTTCTCCCGCATAACGCAGTGCCGTTGCTTGGACCAGGTCTGACTTTCAGAGACGAGGAAACCATGGCCAGATGGATGTAGATCAACTGCAGTGCAGCTGCTGGAATAACGACCATTCAGTAACATGTGCCCCAAGCACTTGTCTTGCATAGTTTGAATACCTGAGTGGTCTAGGGGTTTCTATTCTACATGTGGGAACCACAGAGCACATGCAGTTCAGCTAAGGATGAAAACTTCCAAGCTCCATTGCAAGGCCCCCATGGCTCTGAGGAAGCACAATGCCAAGCTGAATGCAAAGATCGTGGGCCCTGGTCCCAGGGATGTCATTTAGTAGGTCTAGTTTGTGACCTCGGAACTGGCATCTTTTTCAAGTTCCCCAGGTAATGCTCATGCACAGCCAGATTGGGAAACCACTGAGCTGGATGGTCCCTTATAGCTTTAAGATTCTAAGAGCAATTGATTAGCAAACTAAATGCCTGTAATTACGCTTCCCAAATCTCACTGTAATTCCAAAGGGTCTCTTCTGGTCTTCTTAATACATTTTCCTCGGAGAATGGGGTGGTGGTGGAGGGGAGGGAGAGAAGGAAGCAGAGAGAGAAGCATAGCAGGTCAGCACAGAACATTGGTCATGGGGCCAGGCCTCTTCTTGGGATTTTAAAAAAGCACAAATCATCCAAATGGAAAAAACATTCTTCAGATGCTTCAGTCCAGCCCCTTATGGTACAGACAAGGTATCAACGTTCCGAGGGCCACATTCAAACCTGGACTGCCCTCCCCAAACCCACAAACCACTGTCCAAGAGGCAGATGGTATGGTACTGCTGGTCATGGTCGCTGACACAGGGCACCTTTGCCGAGAGGAAACACCGCATAGCAGGACACATCCCCGTTCCCTCCTGATGGAGCAGCACGTGCGGGTGTGCGTCAGGCGGCCAGAACCCTCACCTCTGCTCCCACCTCATTAGTTAAGAAGAGCCCACAACGCCCCACTGTCTGTTTGGAAACAGCAGACAAGACAAGCGCTGTGCCCGGCAGATTAAGAGAGCAGCTGGCCAGGCTGGGGAAGGGGAGGGCCTGGCATCTGTACACTGAGAACCTTCAGGCCTGGAGGAAGGATGGTCTACACTTCCCCCGTCTTTTCTACAAGGTGCGTGCTCTCCTGGGTCTCGGGCTGGAAAAGCCCCCGAGGAACTAGTGCCAGACCTGTGCAGTAAAGGGCCCTAGTCTTTGCACAATTATTACACATCTTTCTAGGGCCCAGCAAATAAGAGCTCTCCGATGAGTCCGGGGTCACACAGGGCTGGAAATTCCGAGGGTGCGCTTGCCATGAAAGCCGCCCCTGACTGCGCGCCCCCTAGGGGCCACGAGTGGAACTGGACATGTTCTGTGCATTGCCACGTTCCATCTTGGCTGCCACCCTTGTGGAAGTGATGTTACTATTTCTGCTTTATAGACGAGGCTCAGGGGGCTTAAAATACTTGCTCCATTGGCACAGCGCGGACTTAAACCCAGGCATGAGCACGAATGGCTCCCAGAAGGCCTGTGGCAGTGTTATGGATGCAGGTTTTTTTCTAGGAGCTACGGGGTCACAGACAGATATGTGGCCCCAGGTTTGTATTGCAAATAGATTCCTTTGGCTGCTGTGTGGAGAAGAGAGTGGAGTGGGTGTGTATGGAGACCCATCACTATGTGCCTGAGAGGAGAGAGACAGCGGTCAGAGAAGTGAGAGGAAAACCAGGGTGCTTGCTCTGGCTACCGGGAGGCCTGCACCTTATCTGACAAAGTCATTTCCATGGAAACAGGAGGACACTGTTTATCCACGTGTGGACCGTGGACTCTGCATCAGAATCACTACAGGTGCTCTTAAAATTCAGATTCCTGGGCTCTATCTAAGATTTTCTAAATCAGAAGCTCTGGGCGGGTTTGGGTGTGTGTGTGTTAAAATCTGCATTATCTAGAATTTAGAATTAAGGGCTTGGGCCCTGGAGTCAGAGTTCCTGAGTTTTCATCCCAATTCTGTCACTTCAGTGAGCCCAGGAAAGTTACTTGCTGTCTGTAAAACAGGTCTCATGCTAGTATCCACCCCCTATGGACATTATGAGGGTTCAATCAGCTAATATTATAAAGCCCTTAAACCAGTTCTAGGCCAAGAGTAAGAGCTCAATTAGTGTTCAGCTACCTCTGAAAAGGATAATGCAAATGGAATGAAAGCTGGTAGAGGCTCAGGCGCTGTTCCCCCCTCCCCCCCCCAAACAGAGACGGTTCCTTTGTGGGCTGGTCCAGAGCTCAAGATCTCAGAGTGAAGAAGATTCTATTCTCCATCTGAAACGAAGCTGTCCCACACCCTGAGTGTATCTCCATCAGCTGTGGCAGCCAGCGTATCCATAGCTCCAGCACAGATTCAGACACAAAGGCAGCATCTCGGCTGTTACGGGTTGATTGTGTCCCCTACCTCCACCAAGATGTTAAAGTCCTAAACCCCGGTACCTGTGAATGTGACCTTATTTGGAAAGAGAGTCTTTGCCCATGATCAAGTTAAAATGAGGTCATTAAGGTGGTCCCTAATCCAACATGACCGTGTCCTTAATAAAAGGGGAAATTTGGACACAGAGTGAGACACGTACAGAGAGAAGGTGATGTGAAGATAAAAGGAGAATGCCATCTATAAACCAAGGAACGCCCAAGGCCACCAGAAACTGGGAGAAAGACAGATTCTCCCACGCAGCCCTCAGGAGGAACCAACGTGTCAACCCCTCGATTTCAGGCTTCCAGCCTCCAGATCTGTGAGACAATAAGTTTCTGTTGTTTACGCCATTTGCTTTGTGTTTGTTACAGCAGCCCTGGGACGTTGATACATCTGCCAACACAGAATGGGCAGTAACTGGGCCCTAAAGTAGAGAGAGAGAGAAATGTCGGCTCCCAGGAAGGAAGCCCTACATCCCTGAATTTGGAGCCTGGATCTGGCCAGCTGAGCCCCAGTGGGCAACGACCCTTTTGGAGACAGTCACATTGCTGCTGATTGGGAAGAGGTAGCTGCTGCATGCTTTCTTCAACTGTTTATCTCCAGGGAGCAGGAGGAGGGTCAGCATTGCGAGGACCACGAGCCCCTTCCTCGCTTGTGAAGCTGTGTGATTTGGTTCACGACGATGGGGTGTACTCAGCAGACGCGTCAGCCCATTGTCCAGTGAAAGCTGCCAGTTGAAGCCTCTGGCAGCAGATTTTCTGTGGCACAATTCACACAGAGCAGTGGCAAACGGCTCCATAAAGAAAACACAGAAGACCTCCCTCTCTTCCACCCCCTCACCTCCCGCCCCCAGGACTTCAGCTTTTAATACATCGAGAGCAGCTGGCTTTCAGCGAAATCTTGGCATGCCTACACTGGCTCTGACAGGCTGATGAAAGCTGGGGGGCTGTGTACTTGGCAGAGGGTCAGTTCCCAGCCCCACTTTGTTACGTGGGGCCTGGTTCGGGGACCTCTGTGCGCCAGATCCGAGTCCTGAGCTGTGGGAGAGCTCTGCCATTCCACGGGCTTGTCCACACTTCAGGGGATGCCTGGTGGAGGCCAGTCCACAGGCAGAGCCCGGAAACTAGAAAGAAGGAAGGTCAAGCCCCCTGGAATGACACTCAAGACCCTTCATGCTCATCTCCAAATGCAGGCCCCCCTCGTCTTCTTCCTCCCCACACCACCAGGCTCTAGAAAGGCTGAACAAGGGATCGTTCCTGAATTCAAATCCGGTCTCCATTGCGTACCTGCTTTGCGAGCTTGAATATGGTCCCGAGCCTCCGTTTCTACCTCTGTAAAATGGGGAGACAAATATCTATTCTTTCTGGTTATTATAAGGATTATATGAAGTAAAATGTTCAAAGGGCCTTCATGGTGTCCAATGCACAGTCAGCACACGGGAGAAGCTATTATTGATCATCAGTAACTCATGCATCAGTAACCTAATTCGACAGTATTCAACCTACAAATAACTCTGCTGATTGACAACAGAATTACCAGAATCAAAAAAAGCAGTAATTGACTCATTGAACCTCGCTCCCCTGCTGCTTCCAAAGGCCCAACCGAGACACTGGAAAGGACAAAAGAACACTTTTCTGGTTTAATTAATTTAACTAATTTAACTAGTTTAATCTAGTTTAATTGAGATTCTGGTGTGGCGTGGAGCCTCAGTTCTCAGGGAGGGGGAGGGGTTCTGAGAGCCGTAAAGGTCGGAGAAGAGTAAGCCATTCTGGGCCTCCTGCCTCTCGCTTACCCATGCACACACACAGACACATACAGACACACACACAGGACACACACAGACACACAGACACAGACACATACACACAGACACACACTGACATACATACACAGACACACACACAGACACACACACAGACCCCACCTTCTTCTGTTACACTATCCACAACTCCAGTCTGCCCATCCTTGATCAAAGTGACATATCCAGACATAAAATCCGTGTGTAATTTTTATCTCATCTGCTCATAACAGTCTCACCAACAGGCTGAATGTGGAGTTGCAGGTACTTCTGGGGCCAGTGTTTTGGCCCTTACAACTGTGTAGATGGCCTGGTCTAGTGAACTCACCAACCATATCTCTGATTATAAGCTCAGGCTTTCTCTGTCTTCCCCTCAGTAATACTCATAATCAAATTTCAAATTAACTCAGAAAAAAGTAAGCATTGTACATCTCCTCTCTGCCCAATACTGTTAGTTGTTGTGATGAAACAGAATGAGTGAGGGGAAGATAGGTAGTGTGATAGGGTTCCTAAGTGGTAGCAGAGAATTCCACTGGGGTGAGAAGGCAAGGGACTGCATAGTGGAAAAGAGAAAACCAGGGATGATGTGAGTAAAACTGTAGTCAGACCATGGGGCGGGGGCCCTGGGGAGAGCTTACATGCCATGCTAAGGTGTTTGGGCTTTATTTCCTAGACAGTGTATAGCCATGAATCATATAATGTTAGAGCTGGGAGGATTCTCAGAAATTATCTGGTCCACTCATCCATTCCACAGATGGATATGCTGAGGCCCAGGCAGGAAATGTGACTTGCTAACAGTCACATGGTGAATTATTGGCAAATTAAGCACACAATCAGAGCTCTGATTCAAGAAGTCCTCACTGGTGGCAACACAGAAGTGGATTAACTTGTAGAGAGATGGATGAGTTGGATAATGCTCACACACCTTGGCATAGAACTCATGTATTTACAGAAAGGGAGGCAGAGAGAAGTGGAAAGAGATCCCTAAAGGAGGGGAAGGTGGAGAGAGGAACAAGATGATATGTAATGAACTCCATCTGGGGTCACCCTCAGAGTCAGGCTCTGGGCTAGGCACTCTGTATTGTCTCTTAAATTGTCTGAACAGCCCAGGGAAGGACCATGAACTCCCTTGAGAAGGAAGTCTGATGTTCAGAGAAGATTGATAAATTGCCTGAGCTTGAACCTGGTTTTGAATAAATGTCAGTAAGATGCAAAGACCTCAAGCTTTTTCTGCTCTCTCTGAATTTTACAAGGTCATGCTAAGATCTTGAGCAAATGAACAGGGATTGGACCCCTCCTCCCAGCCCACTGCCAACTCCCTGCCTGCCTCTCTTCTTGCTCCTGTCTTATGCCTCTGTCCAGAAGAAGGGCAAGGAGACCCTGCCTATAGACTTTCTCACCAGAAAAGACAATGAAATTCACCTAGGAGATGTGTAGACCAGAAAACCCAGTGTCCACTCTATGAAAGGGATGGGGATAACAGAGGTAATCAGAGTTTCTGATCTTCATGACTCAGCACCTTCCAAGTTAAGAAGACCAAGTCCACATCCACAACATTTCTCATCCATTCATTACAGCCAAGTGTTCATCCCAGCCCAATGAACCCCTACTCCACATGGCTTCCCATCCAGGAACACAGGTAGATTTGGGGGGGAAAGCAACTGAATTTCTACTATTTGCAAAATATAAGCAAGAGTGAAGCCATTGCCGAGCACCTGGAGTGTCTCCCTCTTTCTTACAGGGTTGATTACTATCAGCACCTTACTGGGCTTATCCTGCAGGACAGGGCCTTGCTCACCCCCCCACCCCCACCCCAGCCAAGCCTCATCTCTCTCTTTTCTCTACCTCCAAGTTTATACTCCAACAAAACTGAACAGTTAGAGCCCCCTGTGGACATTCTTGTCTCCTTGCCCTTGAACTTGCTGTTCTCTCTTGGAATGTCCTCCACATCTCCCACCCTCCACCTTTACCTCGTGTGAAGACAGCTATCTGTCGCTGCCTCTTCCCCAGCCTGGGAGAGGGACCCCTCGTGCTCACAGAGCCCCTGTGCATTCCTTTGTCACTGCGCTGATCACCGGTCTATCTCTGTCTGCTTGTCCCTCCCCAGGACAGGGGCTGGATTGCTTCATGTCTGCAGACACATAGCCAAGCACATTATCAGAAAACACTGAATACCTTGTTGAAGAATAAACATATGAATAAATGAACAAATAGATGAATCCCAATAAGTACTACAGTGATCCAAGTGAGCCTGGAAGCTTATTAGAATGAGCAGAGACTTGAAGACAAAAACACTGGAGAACATGGGAGTACATTTTGGGAGAAGAGTGAGGGCGAAAGTCAGCATTAGCCAAGGGCAGATGCAGAAATAAAATGTCATATAGGGCATGGGAGAGAGACTGCCTTGGTCACAGTGTTAGCCTTGTGGATAAAAGTAGTCAGACATAGGGCAGAACCCCAGGTGACTGAGGACCACAGCTGGCCTATAAGATGCCTTTGTGCAAAATGGAAAAAGGTACCTTCTTGGTACAGATGCCAAACTGAAGCCACATGGCCTGGAGAATGAGTGGTCAGTATCCTGTTAAGAAACAGAAATCTTTTATTCTGCTGGATGCAGCCTAGCACTTGAGGGTGTGGCCTGGTGAGCAGAACAAGTATCAAATTTCAAACTCCTGTGTTAGGTGCCCTTGTGCAATACCTGACCTGCACAACTGTGGCCTGACCTTGACGGTCTGGGTAAGATGTGTAGAGAACAAGAAACACAACTGAAGCCTAATTCTTTTCATAGACACTGACTTTTAGAGCTATTTGGCCTTTTTGTCAGTTTCCAAGCCTCAAAGTTCACTTCTTCTTCCAGAAATCCTTCCCATATTTTGAGCCCGTGTCTTGAA
This sequence comes from Eschrichtius robustus, assembly GCF_028021215.1. Taxonomy (NCBI): domain Eukaryota; kingdom Metazoa; phylum Chordata; class Mammalia; order Artiodactyla; family Eschrichtiidae; genus Eschrichtius; species Eschrichtius robustus. The sequence continues at coordinate 22,027,860 of NC_090829.1, read as the reverse complement.
ATGGGCCCCCCTGAAAGCAGAGCCTGAGACAAAGACTTGGACCAGGTAATTTCCTTGGGAGGTGTCTCAGGAAGGCAAAGTGAGGGGGCAAGGAAAACAAGACAAGGAAACTTGGAAAGGTGCAGAATTGAACTAGTTATTGCTGTGGGCAAAATGGGGCTCGATCCTTCTGGGAAGCCATTGAGAATCATGTAGAATGCACATGGAGATTTTCCCTCTAAAGAACGAGCAGCTGAGATATTTATTAACCATCCCCATCCTCCACCTCCCATTTGTGGGGAGTTGTTACTGGGAACATGAACTTTCCCACACTTCTGGGCAGCACGTGAGTGTGAAGTGGGTGCTCCGAGTGGATGTGGAGATTCTGAGAGTATGCACTGACCTGTCCATCGTGATTGCACTGAGACCAGATGGGCTGAGGGGGCAGGATTTGGGACACAAAAAGTAACTGACACAGTATATCCTTAGGTCAAATCAGACATTGGGAATCTTCTTTTTACTTGAAGAAGTCAGTAAGAGGAGCAGCCCCTCTGGTCCTCTCTCTCCCAGGAGAAGCCAAAAATGTTGGTTGCAAACCTGGCTCTCTGCCATTCATTCGCCGCAGCATCCAGCATCATGGGACCCTAAGAAAGGCAGCCTCTAGCCATGAATGATAAAGGTGCAGGCACCCACCAGTTCTCGGGTGCCAGGTGGGGTACTCAGAGCCATTCCTCCCTGAAGAGGGGAAGGAAAAGGCACCAGCTTAGCTCTGGCCCTTGGGTAACATTGAATTACTTACATTTAATATTTTATAGCAGGCGTAATGATATAAGCTTCATTTTTTAGCATCTATTAGAAATGAAGGAACATTTATATTTTAGTGGCACCCAGCCATAGATTTCCCCATGCCTGCTTTTCTGGGGCCTTGCCATGAATACAGGAAGCAGATGAGAAGCCATCGATCAGAGCTTGGATCTTAACCCCATAAAAATGACCCAAAGTGCTTATGCCTATAAAATCAAAGGAAGAGGCTGATTTTTTATGAGGTTGGGCTGAATTTCTTTTTTAATTCAAGGTGTGTCACATGTATTTATAAGCCCAAATCACCATCCTTTCAGGGAAGGTTTGGAGTTTGTTCTGTGAATACCAAGTACCCAGCACAGAAAACAGACATGGGAAGGAGGACCCGAGCAGGGTCCTGGGCAGCAGACCCCTGGACCAGCCATTTCTGCCACATCAAGCAGAAAGTCACAAAGTCAAAAGAAGACGTCTCACACACTCATTAGGATAGCCACTATTAAAAACCCAAACCCAGAAAATAACAAATGCTATGAGGATGTGGAGAAATTGAAACCCTCGTGTAATGTTGGTGGGAATGCAAAATGGTACAGCTGCTAGTGAAAAGAGTATTGTGGGTTCTCAAAAAACTAAAAATAGAAATACCATATGACCCATCAATTCCACTTCTGGGTATATACCAGAAATAATTGAAAACTGGGAATCAAAGGGACATTTGTATATTAATGCTCATGGCAGCATTATTCACAATAGTCGAAAGGTGGAAGTAACACAAATGTTCATCAATGGATGAATGGATAAACAAAATGTGGTAGATACACACAATGGAATATTATTCAGCCTTAAACAAGAAGGAAATTCTGACATGTGATACGATGTGGATAAACCTTAGAAATGTTATACTAAGTAAAATAAGCCAGTCACAAAAGGACAAATATTTGCATTATGACACTTATATGAGGTATCTAGAGTATTCAAAATCCTAGAGTCAGAAAGCAGAATGGTGTTTGCTCAGGGCTGGGAGAAGGAGGGAATGAGGAGTAATTGTTTAATGGGCACAGAATTTCAGTTTTGAAAAATTAAGAATTTTGGAGATGGATGGTGTGATGGTTGCACAATGATGTGAAAGTACTTAATGCCACTGAACTGTGCACTTAAAAATTGTTAAGATGGTAAATATTATATTATGTATATTTTACCATAGTTAAAAATTTGAAAAAGATAGATACAGGAGGGGAGATCAAGATGGCCAAGTAGGAGGTTGCAGAGGTCACCTCTCTGCATGAACAAATCCAAAATACATATACATGTGGAGCAATTCTTGCTGAAAAAAAACTGGAAACTGGAAGAAAGTCTCTGCTACAACTAAGGCTGTAGAGAAAGATCTACAGGGAGTTGGGTAGTAAGGGAGGAGAAGTGATCAGGTCAGGACCTGGGGCCCCTATCAGGGGACACAGAGGAGAAAGGGAATATCACAGGCTTGGAGATCCTCCTTGGGGAGTGAGGGGTTCAAACCATGTATTGGGCACCCCAGCCCTGGGGTCTGACACTTGGAAGATGAGTCCCCTTTGCTGGTTTGAAAACCAGTGGGTCTTACTGGACACCTGTAAGAAGCTAAGACTCTGCTCATAAAGAACGTGCACACACTTTGGCTTATTCCTGGAAATAAGGTGGAGGAAGCAGATTGAAAATGGCTTGGGGTTCTGGCCAGATTCCTGAGACTGTGCCAGCATGAACCCCACCCAGCACTGGGTACCTGCTCCAGCCCCTCTCGCTTTGGTTCAGCTCTACACTAGAGAGAAGACTGCCATTGCCAAGGAGAGTGTGCACGTGGGTGGTCAGAACTGGCTTGGACTTGGCCCTGCATCTGAACGGAGTGAGGGCAGCTGTTGCTGGCCAGTGTGTGAAGGCAGAGAACTGGAAACAGCCTAGGGCTCTAACTGGCTTGCTGGGACCATAGCAGCCAACACCTCAGCCTGCACCGGGTGCCCACTCCAGCTCCTCTTGCTCTGGCACTGCTCTCCACTAGGGTGAAGGTGCCATTGCCGGGGGTGGAGGGAGAGCACACAATTAGAGGGAATGGAACCGACTTGGATCTGACCCTCAGGGCTTCTGCTCCAGCACTTTGGATGCTGCCCCTGCCCCCGATAGGGTAGTGACAGTCATTGAGCATAGGAGAAGCCCCGGCTCACACCTTGCAGTGGTCTAGCCCCTCCATTTCCAGTCTTAACTTCCACCAAGGTAGTAGCTGCCAGCACACCCAGAGGAAGATCCAGGTCTCCCACCAAAACCACTGGGCATGCACAGACTGCATAGGGATAACCCCACATAAAGACACACTTTCAAGACCTAGATAGGTAACTGTCTCACCTAATTTCATAAAGACAGAGAAAGGTAAACAAAATGAGAAGACAAGAATTTGTTTCAAATGAAAGAACAAGAAAAAACCTGAAAAAACAACTAGTGAAACAGAGATAAATAATTTACCAGATAAAGAATTCAAAGCATTAGTAATAAGAATGCTAACTGAACTTGGGAAAAGAATAGATGAACATAGCATAAATTTTTACAAGGAACTAGAAAATATAAAAAAGGACCCATCAGAACTGAAGAATACAATAACTGAAATGAAAACATACTAGAAGGAATTAGCAGACGGGTTGATAAAGCAGAATGCATAGGAAATCTTCAAGATAGAATAATGGAAATCACCCACTCAGAACAGCAAAAAGAAAAACAAATTTAAAAAGAAAGAATAGTTTAAGGGACTTCTGGGACCACATCAAGCATAATAACATTTTCATTGTAGGAGTCCCAGAAGAAGAGAGAGAAAGGGATAGAAAATGTATTTGATGAAATTATGGCTGAAAACTTCCTGAACCTGAAGAAGAAAACAGATTTCCAGATTCAGGAAGCACAGAAAGTCTCAAACAAGATGAATCCAAGAGACTCACACCAAGATATATCATAATTAAAATGGCAAAAATTAAAGACAAAGAGAGAATTTTAAAGCAGTAGGAGAAAAACAAAGAGTCACATACAAAGGACCCCAATAAAGCTATCAGCTGATTCTTCTGGAGAAACTCTGCAGGCCAGAAAGGAGTGGAATATATATCTTAAGTGCTGAAAGGGAAAAACCTACAACCTAGGATACTCTACCCAGCAAGGTTAGCACTCAGAATTGAAGAAGACAAAAAGAACTTCTCAGACAAGCAAAAACTAAAAGGGTCCATCAATACTAAACCAACCTTAAATGTTAAAGGGTATTCTCTAAGTGGTAAAGAAAAAGCTACAATAAGAAGTAAGAATTTACAAGACTTTTTCACTAGTAAAGGCAATATATATAGGAAAGGCTATGGGTCAACCACTTAAATAGGCAAGTACAAAGATTAAAAGGCAAAAATTGTAAAGTCAATTATAACTACAATAAATAATTAAAGGACAGACAAGAAGATGTAAAATATGACATCAAAAACAGAAAATGAGGAGGGGAGTAAAAATTTATATCTTATGTATATCTTTTAGAATGTGTTTGAACTTAAATGACTATCAGTTTAAAACAAGTAGAGACAGTTGTAGGTCGACATATATGAACACCATGGTAACCACAAATCAAAAATCTACAATACATACACAAACTAGACAGAAAGGAACGCAAGCACACTGCTAAAGAAAATCATCAAACCACAAGAGAAGAAACTAAAAGAAGAAGAAAAGAATAGAGAAGAACTACAAAAACAACCAGGAAATAAGTAACAAAATGCAACAAGTACATACCTATCCATAATCACTTTAAATGTCAATGGACTAAATGCCCCAACCAAAAGACATAGGGTGGCTGATTGGATTTAAAAAACCAAGACCAATGTATATGCTGCCTACAACAGATTCATTTCAGATCTAAAGACACACACAGACTGAAAGTGAGGGGATAGAAAGATATTTCATGCAAATGGAAATGAAAAGAAAGCTGAGGTGGCAATACTCATATCAGATAAAGTAGACTTTAAAACAAAGTCTATAACAAAAGACAAAGAAGGGCATTATATAATGATAAAGGGATCACGCCAAGGAGAGGGTGTAACACTCATTAACATATATGCATCCAATATTGGAGCACCTAAATATATAAAGCAAACATTAACAGACATAAAGGGAGACATTGACAATAATACAATAATAGTAGGCAACTTTAACACTTACATCGATGGAAAAATGATCCGTACAGAAAATCAATAAGGAAAAAGTGGTTTTAAATGACATTTTAGACCAGAAGGACTTAATAGATATCTACAGGACATTCCATCCCAGAACAGCAGAACACACATTCTTTTCAAGTGCACATAGAACGTTCTCCAGGACTGATCAGATGCTAGGCCACAAAGCAAGTCTCAACATAATTAAGAGGATAGAAATTATATCAAGCATTTTTTCTGACCACAACAATGTGAAACTAGAAATTAATTGCAAGAAGAAAAATTGGAAAAACACAAACACTGGAGACTAAAAAATATGCTACTAAAAAAAAAAAGAAAAAAGCGTCAACGAATAAATCAAGGGGGGATCAGAAAATACCATGAGACAAATGAAAATTAAAACACAACTTTCCAAGGTCTATGGGACACAGCAAAAGCAGTTTTAAGAGGAAAGTTTATAGTGATACAGGTCTACTTCAAGAAATAAGAAAAATCTCAAATAACAACCTAACTTACCATCTAAAGGATTTAGAAAAAGAAGAACAAATGAAGCCCAAAATCAGCAGAAGGAAGGAAATAATAAAGATCAGAGAGGAAATAAATAAGAGACAAAAAAACAATAGAAAAGTTCAATGAAACCAAGATATTTCAAGATATCCCATGTTCATGGATTGGAAGAATTAATATTGTTAAAATGTCCATGCTACCCAAAGCAATCTATTACATATTTAATGCACTCTCTACCAAAATACTCATGACAAAGAATCCTAAAAGTTGCATGGAAACACAAAAGACCTGAATAGCCAAAGCAATCCTGAGGAAAAAGAACAAAGCTGGAGTTATCATGCTCCCTGACTTCAGACTACACTACAAAGCTACAGTCATCAAACCAGTATGGTGCTGGCACAAAAACAGGCACATAGATCAATGGAACAGAATAGAGAGCCCAGAAATAAACCCACACACATATGCTCAATTAATGTATGACAAAGAAGGCAAGAATATACAATGGGGAAAAGACAGTCTCTTCAATAAGTGGTACTGGGAAAACAGGACAGTTACATGTGAAAGAACTACGTTAGAATATTTTCTCACACCATATACAAAAATAAACTCAAAGTGGATTAAAAGCGTCAACATAAGACTGGAAACCATACAACTCCTAGAAGAAAACATAGGCAGAACACTCTTTCACATAAGTTTGTAGCAATATTTTTTTTAGATCAGTCTCCTCAGACAAAGGGAACAAAAGCAAAAATAAACAAATGAGACCTAATTAAACTTAAAATCTTTTGCACAGCAAAGGAAACCACTGAAAAATTGAAAAGACAACGTACAGAAGAGGAGAAAATATTTGCAAATGATATGTCCTATGAATCCAAAATATATAAACAGCTCATACAATTCAGTATCAAAAAAATCCAAACAACCCAATTAAAAAATAGGCAGAAGACCCGAATAGACATGTTTCCAAAGAAGACATACAGATGGTCAATAGGCACATGAACAGATGCTCAACAGTACTAATTGTCAGAGAAACGAAAATCAAAACCACAATGAGATATCTTCTCACATCTCTCAGAGTGGCTATCATCAAAATGACCACAAATAACAAATGTTGCCAAGGATATGGAGAAATGGAACCCTAGTACATTGTTGGTGAGAATGTAAACTGGTGTAACCATTATGGAAAATGGTATGGAGGTTCCTCAAAAAGCAAAAATAGAATTACCATATGATTCAGCAATTCTACTCCTGGGTTTGTATCTAAAGAAAATAAAACATTAACTCATAAAGATATATGCACCCCAATGTTCATAGCAGCATTATTTACAATAGCCAAGGTATGGAAGCAACCTAAGTGTCCATAAACAGATGAATGGATCAAGAGGATGTGGTGTACATATATACATATATACATATATATACATATATATACATATATATATATATATATATATATATATATATATATATATATACAATGGAATATTATTCAGCCGTGAAAAAGAATCAAATTTTGCTATTTGCAGCAATATCGACGGACCTGGAAGATATTATCCTTAGTGAAGTAAGTCAGACAGAGAAGACAAATACTGTATGATATCACTTATATGTGGAATCTAAAAAATAAAAGAAATGAATAAATATAACAAAACGGAAACAGACTCATAGATATAGAGAACAAACTCGTGGTTACCAGTGGGGAGAGGGAAGGGGGAAAGGGAAAGACAGGGATATGGGATTAAGAGGTAAAAACTACTATGTATAAAATAAATGATACAAGGATATATTGTACAGCATAGGGAAAAGAGCCAATGTTTTATAATAACTTTAAATGGAGTATAATCTATAAAAATATTCAATCACTATGTTGTACTCCTGAAACCAATATAATATTATAAATCAATTTTACTTTAATAAAAATACATAAATAAATACAAGATACAGATGATAGGAGGCCTTATGGATGATCTACTTCAACCCACTGATGAAACAATTGCGAGAAACAGGTCCAAAGAGCAAAGGTAACTTGATTAAAATCACACATCAAGTGGATGGAGGACCCAAAATTAGAATGTAGATCCTGACTCTCAGTCCAGTGCTCTTTCGACAATCCCATACTAACTCATTTCATTATTAAGCACTGTGCAAAGTGTCAATAAGAAGTTTATGGAACTACAGGCCAGGCACTGTTCTGAGGTCTTTACATGTACTAGCTTATTGAATGCTCACAATGACCCTGTGAATAAAGAACTACTATTATTTTAATTTTACAAATGAGAAAACTGAAGCAGGGAGAGGTTAGATAACTTGTCCCAAGCCACCCAGTGACAGAGCCAGAGTTTGAACCTAGAGTATTAGACTTCAGAGTCCACTGTCTTAATCACTCTACTGTCCCACTTTCTCATTAGTATTTCTATTATCCCATGTTTCAAGGGAGCCTTCCCAAATACAAACAATAAAACGAACCATACTGTGAGTATATGTCTCAGTTCTCTTCTATCCATTGTGTATATGCTGAGCTCCCTAGGGCTTCTAGCTTAGGCAAAATTAGGAAAAAGAGAGAAGTTGAGAACTGTGGGAAAACAGCCAAAGATATGATGACCCCTCAAATCCCAGATGTTTTACAATCCAATGAGAAGGTCACTGAAAGAAGAGTCTGTGTGGACTTGGAAGCTCAGTGAAACTTCTCTGTTGAGTGTACATCTGCCCTGAGTTTTGAAGAATGACCAGGACTTGGCTTAAAGGTATGGCCTATGTGCTGAATATGTGGTATGCAGTCCCATCCTGGAAACTGTGGGGAAGATCAAAACACAAATGTCATTTATTTACTTTGCAGGATGCCAGGAAATGTCTGTCTGCACTCATTTGGTTGGAAACAGGGTCCATCTCCTGGAACTTTCTAGTTTAGGGCTAGAGAAGACACCTAGTTTCTTTCTGAAGAAGTTAAAATAGTCACAAGGCCAGTGTAGGCGAAAAGAAGACACAATGAGTACCCAGAGCAATTGATAAACCATCCTCGAGAAACCTGTGGTTCCCACAGACTTCTGGGACCATCTCGGGGTACTGGGATTGAAGTACGACTGGCCTGAGGTGCTGGAACTCCAGATCTTCCACCCACACAATTTCACTCAACAAATGGACCTGTGACTAAATATGTCTGAAAACTATAGTAAGAAATTAACATGCTACACTGGGTTCTCAGCTCCCACAGCATTCTGTGGATTGGCAAGTAAACCAACATTTATTGAGTACATGGTACTAATTTCAGTTATCCCCACAGAAACACTAGGGGGTAGGATTTACAGTCATGTCCACTTTACAGATTAGAGATCTGAGGTGAATGAAGGTAAAGTGACTTGCCCAAGATCGCACAGCTCTTTGTCAGTAGAGTCAGTACATGAACAGAAAGCTGTCTGACTCCAAAACCCATATTCTCTTGAGTACACCAAGCAGCATGTCCAGAATTTTTGCTGACTCCATCTTCTAAAAATGGGGAGAAGTATGAGGGAGGTTTGGCTATGGAAGACCTACACCCCAAATTTGAGACCAGCAGTGCACTGATCCTACATGAGTTCAAGGAGGCTTTCAGTTCTTCTCCTGCATGAAGGCACTTCATAAGTTGCACCTGTTACCCCAGCAACAGTGGCAGGTGGTGAGTGTCTGGGGTTATCCTCCCTATTATTGTCCCTCTGGAGGGCAGAATGATGGCTATGTTGTGAGGAGCAATAAGAGCATTTGTTACCATAGTGAATGGTAGAAAATCAGATTTTGATTGGGTACCAGTAAGCCTAGCTTCAATTCTAATGATTCTCAGTTTTCCCCATAAGAATGAGTCCTGGCTCATTCAGGGATGAGGCAAGATAAACTCATCCTCTTTGTCTGCTGTGTGCTTTCTGGCATTGCTTTAATGATACTGACCTCTTTGCCAAGAGCTATATACACAGTCTCTTTAATGAGGTGTTATTTTTTTCTATGCAATAGATAATCTTGTTTGACTGCATTTTTAGTTATTCTTCAGGGCAAATACTTTGTATTAATCTTAACAATGACAGATAAAATGTTATGTATAAAATATTTCACATCCAGAATGTCGACCTTTCACTCTTAAAGTTGATGTCTAAAGCAAATACGGTTGTAGAGAGCACTTTGGGAAAATGTCACACCAAATTGCACAGGTCAATGAGAGAGTTTTGTCTGAAGGTGCAGAGGAAAAAAGAAAGCTGCAGATTCTAACGAGGACCTAAGCTTTCATTCCTTTGGTTCTTCATAATTGGCATAAAGTCATGGCGTTCAGTACCACGGACAGCACCATGACATGTCTTGCCTGGCTAAAACTGGCAGCTGGTCAGAAAGAGTAGTAGCTTTTGGAGAATTCCGTCTCTCAGGCTCTCGAGTCCTTGCCAAAATCTGCCATGTATTAACACACAAACTTCTAAGTTTCTTAACTAATCAGAGCTGATTTTATTCTGAAAATGAAGAAAAGCTGGGATCATGAATTGATATCGTGTATGGGAAATGCTCAACACATTCTAGGTTCCCTGTTCCTCAGTTCCATGGAAGATTTAGGTAAGTCACAGAACAACCAACGAGAACATGATCTCTGAAAGCTTCAGGCACAAGACATGCAATGTTGAGAAGATCTTGTCTTTCGAGGCCTACTTCCTCCTCCTGTCTTGCCTCTCCAACTAGACGCTTTCCTTATTGATGGTCAACTACTAATCTATGAGATGCTCTGACAGTCACATAAAGCTTTATCTCCCAGAGGGAAAGCATTGTTTGGGGAATCTTAAGAAATGAGGGGCTATTCAAGGGTCAAAGAGTAAAGCAATAATGGTGGCATGTCAGGTATGATGCCAAGAAGCAGGGGAGAGTTTGGATATGAAACATGGAGGGTGGAATTCTGACACACCCAGTGTTTGTTAATGCATTAAAATGGTACTCCTTTCTGTGGCTAACACTTCATTGTGGGGTAGGACTGTAAGGAGGAAAAGTATACATTTGACTTCTTAAAGGCTTTGATCCAGTAATAAGTTATGGACGAGGCATTTGGAGAAGGGGGAGGTCTTCATGAGCAACTCACCCATCATGAAGTGAACTGCACTGTCCACTTAGACGTCAACCTTGTTGTCTGGAAACCTCATCTCGTGCTTTCTGATCCATTTCATCAAACTTCTTGTCTTGGAGGCAGCTTCAGCTCTTTAATCTCTTTGTAATCAAAATAAATGTCTTAATAAAGATGCATGCCAATCCTCTTTAATTTGTCACAGATATTAACTGTGGCTTCCCAAGTTTTCAGCATTTTCATGACACATTTGCAGTCTCAGAAGCGTCTCCTAACCTGCATTTCTGTGCTCACCGTCACCACAATATCACTTCTAGTTTATATAACCTGTTCTCAGGGCAAAGAGGTCCTCTCCCTCATCTCTCGCTTATTTCAACAAATCTGTTAAAAATGCATGAGATGCAGAGACTTTCCCACATAGTCTGGGCTGCCTTTTCACATTGATTTCGACAGAATAGAGAGATATAAATATACATGCAGATCCATGCCAAGAAGGCATTCTCTGTGGTCAGGCTAAGCACCATTATTTTTTAAAATTGTTTTTCTCCCTGTTAAAAGAGTAAACAGGTGAATTATAGAAATTTTGAACATTGTAGGGAAAAAAAGAAAACCAATCAATCAGGTTCCTATACCCTAGAAAAATTACTGTCAATATTTTGGTCTGATTTCTTCTAGTGGATTTTTTCCTATACATACTTTTATTTTATAGATATGTTTGCTTTCCTTAGTGGAAACAATGTGGTATATATGCATTTTTATTTTACTCACTATACATTATAGAGAATTTTTATATGTCATCTAAAATCATTTTTAATACTTCAGAATTAGGGGGTACATTATTGATTATTAAACCATTCCTCTATTGTTAAACAATTAACTTCTTTCTTTCTTTTCTTTTTTTAAAATATTTAATTTTTATTTTTTTGGCTGCATTGGGTCTTTGTTGCTACGCGCCGGCTTTCTCTAATTGTGGCAAGTGGGGGCTACTCTTCATTGCAGTGCGCAGGCTTCTCATTGCAGTGGCTTCTCTTGTTGTGGAGCACGGGCTCTAGGCATGCGGGCTTCAGTAGTTGTGGCACGCGGGCTCTAGAGCACAGGCTCAGTAGTTGTGACGCATGGGCTTAGTTGCCCCACGGCATGTGGGATCTTCCCGGACCAGGGCTGGAACCATGTCCCCTGCGTTGGCAGGCAGATTCTTATCCACTGCACCACCAAGGAAGTCCCTCCTTTTCTTTCTTGCTTTTAGAAATTATACCACAGGTGACAGCTTTCTACATAAAGGATAAATATTGTAACATGATAGCTTTTAAATAACCGGGTGCTCCATTAACTGTTTTAAATTAGTAGCAACACTTTAGTGAAGGCCTAATGTGTGCACAGTCCTTTTCAAGGTAGTATGGGAGAGATTTGACAGTATGAGATCATGTCCCTAGCCTTGAGTCTTATTCAAGGGGGTATGGCACAGGCTCTTACCTTGCTGTTCTTCAGAGATCTACTCATTTTCCTTATTGGTAGATTTCCTAGTCTATTGATATCAGGAGGATATCCACTTCTGGGTATGACCTGTGAACACTGTTGAGTGGAGATGTGATGCTGGGAACTGTTGCAGCCATATTTGAAGAAAAGCAAGGGACCAGTCTTAGGATAGATGCCAACACTGGAATTTGGATCTTCAGTGATATCACAGAGTTGATACTCAATTCAACCTGGTGCTATCCTGACCTCCTGACTTCTTATTACATGAGAAATAAAATTTTCTCCTTCCAGTTTTTTTTTTCTAGTTGAGTTGGACTTTTTATTAATTGCTGGAAGCATCCTAACTAATAGAGTAAAATCAACACATGTCATAATATTGGCTACCATTTATAAAATTATTGTACAGACTTCATCTTTAATTGAACAGTAATTCTCTTCATTGAACAGATAAAGAGACTGAATATCAGAGAAGCTAAGCAACTTGCCCCAAATCACGGACCTGGGATTTGAGTCCATATTTGTGTGAGTCTGGAGCCTTGTTGATGGGAAGATCAGAGAAGTGAAGAGTGTCAAGCATATTGTTTGTGAAGGTGAAGAGGAAGCAGGTAGCTTCCTTAGCACCTGTGCTCTTCATTGAAATGTGCATGTGTGGAACTTACTGCTTTATAAAATCTTTTTGCATCTATGAGTCTATTTTAGTATCCTCCAGATATCTTGTGGAAGAGGAGACAGGTCCACAGAGGTTTAAGTGCTCTTGTCCCCAGGCACAATGCTAGCAGGCATCAGAACTGGAAGCTAAGTTCCCCGACCAGTGGTCCAGACCTCCCTCCACTAGAGCCCACTGCTGGGGAAGCCTGCTCAAGGGAAGAATCCCATCCTCCTTCCTGGTTTTCTCTCTTCAGTCCCCACCATTCAACATTCTTATTTTTTCAAGCACAGCGTCTACCCTGTGGCGATGTTAACAAATATAATACATCAGAGGAAGAATTACAAATATTTATGGCTGTAATCATTTCCTACCCAAAGAGGGGGCAGGGATCAGATCATTAGAGAAAATCAACCCAGCATGAAGTGTGATTTTTATTTCTCCCTTCAGTTTTAATTCAGATAATGTACGTGATTTTCTGGAAGTGAGAAACTTTGGCTTGGGGAAACAGGACTTTGCATGACAGGGATGTTGGTTTGCAAATAGGGGACTTTTAGTTTTTGGGTTTTTTTTTTAAATAAATTTATTTATTTTTGGCTGTGTTGGGTCTGTTGCTGCACGCGGGCTTTCTCTAGTTGCGGCGAGAGGGGGCTACTCTTCGTTGTGGTGCACAGCCTTCTCATTGCGGTGGCTTCTCTTCTTGCGGAGCACGGGCTCTAGGCACACGGGCTTCAGTAATCGTGACTTGCAGGCTCTAGAGCGCAGGCTCAGTAGTTGTGGTGCACGGGCTTTGTTGCTCTGCGGCACGTGGGATCTTCCCAGACCAGGGATCAAGCCTGTGTCTCCTGCATTGGAAGGCAGATTCTTAACCACTGTACCACGAGGGAAGTCCCAGGGACTTAGTTTTTGATTCACTGATTCCATCAGAACTTTGTAACCCAGACATCCCTTAGAGGTTTTCCACCTGGGACTTAGAGATTCCAAGGGTGATGATAGCATTCCAGTGGATGTGTGAGTCTGGGACACACCTTGTCTTCTCACTCACTCACCCTGTGTCTTTCAAAACCTGCATTTGGGCAAATTTTTTGTTTATTTTTAAGGTTCAACCAGAAATAATAGAAGGGTTCATTTTAAAAGAACCATCTGCTCTAGAAAATTTCCCTGACTCCCTCCACCCTCACGCTGGCTTGGGGTTCCTCCTCTACATTCCTGCAGCCCCTGGAGATGATCCCCACTTGACATCTGTCACTCTCCATCCTACTGGCTGTCTTCTCGTCCATCTCCCCCACTAGAATCTGAAGTTCTTTAAGCGGAAACTCTATCAGGCTTGTGTCTGCATTGCCAGCCCTTAGCGGGGAGCTTGCCACTGGGATAAGCTCTCAACACATTCTTTATTCCATCACTCCTAAATGGCACTCAGAACACGATTCAGTGTGGGTTCACATCTCAGTGTTCAGGATGGGAATTTGTAGTCAGGTTGTCTCAGCCTGATGGGGACCAGCAACGTAAAATGCAGTCCAGGCGAAGCCCGGTCTCTCCCCCGCATTGAATTTCTGTCCCTTTCTCTTTACTGACAAAGTCCTTGTGCTGGGAGCTTACTTACGACTAAGACTGCCCTGCGAACAGTCCCTGCCACCGAGCTTCCCTTCTCCTGTGCGGGGGCCTCTGCAGCCTGGAGACATAGATCCACAGAGGGTGGTAGGAGGTGCCGGTGAGGGGCCTGGGGTCTACCCTAGAGTTAGACACTAGTTGAGCTGCTCTGCTCCAGGTGCTGACCCTGTGCTGGACAAGTCTGCAGCCCTTCTCCCCTGGGACCCTGGATTCCCCAGGAAGCTGGGAGCACGGGTGGCCCCTTGACAGCCAGTTTGAATTGGACACTAAAGTAGCAGAAGTGGAAAAGATACGTATTTCTCAGGACTCTTTCCGAGGAGAACAATCTGATCATCTCTGGGGGTGGCATGGGGCTGAAGGACCACCGGAGTCTCCTAACTACCTTCTCACAGGGAAGCTCTGGTTATCTGAAGGCTCTGGTTATTTGAGGGCTTCGGTTTCTCAGTGGGGTGCACACCCCTCCCCCCACCCTCAGCCTCACTCCTAAATCAAAGTGCAACAACATTTTAAGGACGATCAGCTTGAAGGGGTATTACGTTATCAGCTTCTGGGTCCCCAACCATCTCTCTATCCCTGCTGAAGGAGGGTGGTGGACCTGAGGGGAAGCCACACCTGAGCGTGTGGGAAGCAAGTGCAGAGGAGGTGGTACAGACTGGACAACACAGGCTACTGGCGGGGGCTGTGAAGATCCAAAGAGAAGAAGGGGGAGGCAGGTTTGGTGCTGAGGGGGGCACATGCTCACCCACTGGCTGGGCCAGACTCCGCCTCACAGGTAATTATGTAGGAGATTGATTTCACTGGGCAGGAAGTGTTGAAGGTATTGGCAGAGAGGAGAGAGGCGGGCTGAGGAGGCTTGAGCATGAGTCTGGGCTGACCCTGGGTCCAAGGCTATGGAGGGTCCTGGGATATGTCCTTTCTAACCTCGTCTTCAAGACCCGAGGCCCCCATTCCAGGAACAAGCTGTGCTCTGCCCAAGGTATACCCATACAGCCAGGGAAGCCACGCTTTTCCATAATCATTCACCATAATCACTCACCATCAGTCACCTAGACACCCTTGCCCTTTACCCTTTGTAACCAAGCCCATTGATTTCAGCTTCACGCCCCCCAGAGATAAGGGGGCACCCTGCATTCTCCCAGCGTGACCTTTGTATGGGGCCATTTGGTGGAGCATTGTTCTTGGCACTCAGTAGAAATGACTTCAGATACTTTTCTCTGTTGCCTCTGCTCACCTCCCATCAAACAAATAAGCAGGTATAAGCAACCCAATTTCTTAGGGACCACCTTTACCTTCTGTTTCTGTCTTCTCGCACATTTTCCATCTATTCTTGCATTTCTGGAGAGGCTTAAGGCTGCAATCCCATTCCCCCAAATGGCCTCTTCCTACTTGACACGGTTCAGAGCTCCAACTAATAATGTGATGCTCCTGAACCTGGTATAATCCAGAAGATACATAAAAATTGAGCCCCCCTCAAATAAAAAGGAAGCATGGGCATTACCTATCTGAAGGTAGGGTCTGGTTGGCACCCAGCTCTCAGGAACTCTGCCAGCCTGACTTTGTGTGGCCAGGCCTGAGGTGTCCACTCAATGCCAACAGTGTACCCTGGAGCATGTGACACCTGCAACTAAAATCACCAAATCAGGACCATGCCTTTTATCACTCCATCATTTTCCAGCAACCTTATCACACCCTCTTCCTCTCCTTTGAGAGAAGGTGATAGAGCTGTCACTTTTAGTTTTGGACTCATGGCTGGGACTCCCTTTTCTGTGTTTCCTCTTACCTGGTTTCCCCATCCCCTACCTGGAAACTAAAAATGGGGGTGAGTTCTGACAAGGCCCCCCAGTACCAGATCTGTGATGCTCTCCAAGTGGGAGGTTGTCCCGGCAACCTTATTCCTCCGCCCATCCTTGGGGTCTCCTGGCCGCCTTGCACCGTGCAGGGCTCCTTCAGGGAACCCAATAACAAGGGCTGTCAGAGCAGCTGGGCTGAGGGAAGATGCGACGCGTGGCTGCCTGTGGTCAGACCCTGGACGTACATCACGACCTGAGATGACACTTCAGATGAGAATGCATCTCACGGCAGGACAAGGACATTTTTTTAGGACACTAGAACACAGCGTTCAGAGACCACTGGGAATGCACTTGCAATAAAGTATAAAAGCCATAAAGCAGCAGCAAAGTGTTGGCAGCAAGAGTGGCCTTTTCTCTGAGGGGAAGTGGCTCAGATGCCACTTCTCCAAAACATCAGCGTAGTGCTGTGCCTGGGGCGTGTTTCAAAAGAACAGAACGATTATTATTTGAAGCAGAGACAGAAATTCCTAGAAGGGTTTGCGCCTTTGCTTATTATTAAAGTGATCTACAATCGCGCTAAGGTGCAAGCTCAGAACTTTCGACGTGATCTCTTTATCCTTCGTGACAAACCTCGGTCATGGTACTTGTGCTGGACACTGTTGTTGGCTGCCTTCCCAGTATCCATGTTCTCACCCCCTTTCCTAATTAGATCCTGATTTCACGTGCAGTCAGCCCAGCCCCAGCCTCACAGGGGCAGCCTGATTACTTAAGCAGCAAATCAGTGCATGGTGTTTCTCTGGCCATTGTAGCTCGACTTGGAGGGGACTCACGACCATGGCCCAGACAGACTGAGGATAAGAACACATGTGGTGTGGTTGGGGAACTGATTCTTTTTCTCATTCTCCCCTGGGATGAGAAGAGAGTGGCACACAGACCCAAGTGGCACTGGTGGCCACCTTGTGATTTCAGGGAACCGTGCTTAGCATGGTACCCATGCTGAGGAGAGCAGAGCAGAGGGACAGAAGACCTGGGTCCCTGATACCGTCACTGAGCTTCTGGATCTATTCCTCCTGCCTCTGGGCTTCCGGTAGTAGGAAACAAGACATTTCCTTAATTCCTGATTCAGGGGAAGGTGGAATTACTCTTGCACTTGGAAAAGTCCTAACTGATTGAGGACTATTATTTTCTTCACTTTACTGATGAAGAAACTGAGGCTTAATTAGCTTTTCTAAGGTTCTACAGCTAGTAAACAGTGTAAAATCCAAGAATAATTTTACTCCAAACTCCAAACTCTTAATTACTGTTACATATAGGCTCTTATAATAATATGCAAAATTTTCACGGTTCACCTTTATTGAAAGGAAGAAAAATACGTTAAATCAATATTGTCCCCCAAGAACTCAGAGCATAAATTGTTTTGCAGGGAGGGTTGATTTTAAAAATTATTTTAAACTTCAAATCTTCCACTTTACTTTGTCTTCCATTTCCTCTTTGGCTAGGTACAGAGCAGGCACTCAATCTGTGTTTATTAAATGATACGCCTCAGCTCCCCCAGTAGGGAACGGTGGCTCCGAGGAGGGGCCTCGGGTTCCTGGACTCTTTCTTACATCACAGTAATTCCCTGGAACTCTAGCATGTGGAGACATTCATGCCAGCATGAAGAAAATAATCAGCTTTCAGTAACAGCAAAGTTTTCACAATTAATCACTAATATTTAGGTCACAGCCTGAGACCTGAGGGGCCCTCGTTACTCTCCTAGGAACAGGTATTCCAGAGGGGCTCTTCAGTAACTGCTCTGCCCTGCTGGGTACCGTGAGTTGGCTTCTTCAGAAACCCAGCATCCTGACATCATTCTTTTCTGGAAAACAGGGATTCCGGATCCACCTGCTCTGTCTCTGCTGAACGCGACCGCGCCCTCTGCTCTCCCCAACACCCTTGGAATTCATCTCATTATCTAGCCTCCCAAGCCCTTTCTTTGCCCCTTTTTCCTGTCGAATGGCATTGGGCGGTCACTGGCCCACCTGTCTGCCTCTGCCCAAGGCAGCTGGGGTTTGCCTGGATAGCACCCTTCCTGCGAGACTTCCCAAGTGATGACGTAGCACAGGTGTTAAGAGCATGGCCTCTGGAACCAGTCCACGAGGCTCCGTCGCTCACGAGGTGAGTGGCTTTGGAGAGGTCACTTCATTTCCCTGTGCCTCGCTGTCCTCATCTAACACAGGAGTTGAAACAGTCCCCGCCCCATGTGGCCAATATGCAGTACCCCGCAGTCACACTACAATGAGCTGCGTAGCTCTGGGGGCTCTGTTGTGTGTACAGCCTGCATATCAGCACAAGGTGGCCCTGACTTGCGCGTAACAAGCAATTAATACATGCTTCATCTTAGGTATTGTTATTGTTATTATTATTACTTTTATTGACTAAATTCCCTGGGATCCTCCCTGCCATCCACGCCATCCCAGCTGGCCCCTAGCTGCTATGTCCTTACAGAAGGGGACAGAGTGGGTGAGAGTCTCTCAGGGCTATGTTCGGCATGGATCTTTTGTTACAGTGGGTGGGGGGTTGCAGTCTCTAGAAGCCTTGATTACAAGAGGAAAAAAACTAGTGAGGCTTCCTAGGGAACTAACAAGCCTGGCATTAAATGTGAGAGAGGGCACAGCTGCATCTTTAATGTGAATTTTGGTATTTCTCACTTCTCTAACAATTGGACATTGAGTCAGGTATCCTTAACAAGCCCTTATTTATTTATTTATTTATTTAATTGAAGTATAGTTGATTTATAATATTGTGTTAGTTTCAGGTGTACAGCAAAGTGACTCTGATATATATACATATACATATATATATATATGTATATATATGTATATGTATATTCTTTTCCATATTCATTTCCTTTATAGTTTATGATAGGATATTGGCTATTTCTCTGTGCTATACAGTAAGTCTTTGTTGTTTATCTCTTTTATATATAGTAGTTTTATCTGCTAATCCCAGACTCCTAATTTATCCTTCTCCCACCCCCCTTTCCCTTTTGGTAACCATAAGTTTGTTTTCTATGTCTGTGAGTCTGCTTCTGCTTTGTAAATAAGTTCATTCTTAACAAGCCCTTTGAGTATTGCCAGAGTAAATTAGTACCCAAGGTGTCACCTACACTGTCTCAGTTAAGCCTCCTCGTGTCTCTGAGGGAAAATCAAAGCAGAGAGATTTCCTATTTTGCATGTGAGGAAAAGAAAAAATCTGAAGAAGTGGTGACTCCTGACACAGCTGGGCACTGCTGGGTCTGATACTAGAACTGGGGGCCAGAGGCCACCAGGCTGCAGGGCAGGCCTGGCTGGGAGGTTGCCAGCAGAGGTCTCTGGCCTCTGAAGCCACACCCCTTAGTTCTGGTTGCTTCAGAAAGCCATAAAGCTGCAGCTTCCATCCACTGAGGTGACTTATTAGTTGTGCCCTCCCAGAAGATTCCTTAAACTTTACCACCTGCACTTTCCAAGGATGACGCAAAAGCAACAATCCTGTTGATAATTGAGCCATCTGGTCCACTCAACACTTCTTGGGTATAATTCATGGAGATGGTTTTCTTTGTTTGTTTGTTTATTTTTTAAAGGCTCAGCTTCATTACAAAGAAGTATTGTTCTCAGAGGATCCACTAATCTGGAAAATCACCAAAACTCTCAGACGGAAATGCCTCTAATAATTCACTTTATTATGACTCCGACTAGCACTAAGAACTTATTTTCTTAATTTCCTCAAGTTATCCCTAAAGTGAGACAATTTTCCCATCAACATGCTAACAGCCTACTCCGCATTATTCCATGGCCAGCTTTATTTGCATTCGCAGTGAGTTTAAAACTTTGAGTAGTTTGATGAGATTAATATGAGGTGTCTCTTCAAAAGTTGAGTGGTATAACAATTTCACAATGTCTCCACTAACTATGTGAAATGAAATATTAACTTCACAAATGCAGTGACAGATTAGAATATCATTCGCCTCCAAGGCAATTACAGCTTCTGATCACATATCACCACCACCCCTGGGAAATGTGTGATCTCCCCTGTCAATCACTCCCCATTCTGCATTCAGTGAGCACCTGCTTTTGTCCCATGCAGCTCTGGAAGACGCGAGACACAGTCCCTGGCATCAGGGAGCTGACATACCAGCAGAACTAACCGATGATTAAAATGCCATGCGATCGAGAGGCAAAATGGGTAACACAGACACCAAGAGATGTTGAGAAAAGAAGACAGTGTGGGTTGAAGAAGCGGATCCACAGAAATGACATTTAATAATTGTAAGAGTCCAGGCACCATTTAACAAATGCTACTTGCACTAACACCATGTTAAGCATCTGACATAGGCCATTGAATTCAGACTTGATCATAACTCCGTAAGTCTGAGGCTCACCCAAGCTCAAACAGCTGTCATTGTTGCAACTGGCATGGCCATGGTTCTCCTTTAGGATCTAGGACCTAAGATCTGGGGTCATGAACAAGGCCAGGTGAGATCCCATTCCCTGTGCTGCCCTCTAGAAAGGGCTTCTCTCCTTGACACCACTGCTCATACTGAATGGTAATCATATATTAATCTGCTTGTCCCCAGACCAGGCTGTGAAGCTCATAGCTGGGTTTGATTTATCATCACACCCGTGGCACCTCAACAGAGAGCGACACACAGCTGGAACTCAGCAAATGCCCATGGAATGAGTGAGTGAGTCTAAAAATTTCCAGTTCCTCCAGAGCTGGGGTAGATAGATGAACGCTCCTTTGCAAGCCCATCCTGCCTCTTTCTCCCTCTGCTCAGCTCCCCTCCTCTCTCGCTCATTGCCTCAGTGAGACGGAAATCAACTTGCAGGCAGTGATCAAACATTCTTCACTTTTTATTCCCCCTACTGTCTACTCCAGACCCCGTACCACACTAAGCCCATAGCACAGCCTCCAGAAACTGACTTGGGTTGTAACCTTAATGAAAGACATCAGCTCTGACTTGGGACTTTTGCTCAGACAGATGTGGCAGCTGGGTCCCCTGGAAGGCAAGTTGCTAGGAGGAGCCCCCATATTCAAGGGCTCCCCTGCAGGACACTGGAAACTTTTAATTGCCCTGGTTTTAATTGAAAACTAGTTTGATAACTAAAGGACTTGAGCAAGAGAACAATGGAAGGTCACACATTTGGCACATGGGGAAGGCAAAAAAGCCACAGTAGTGAGTGGATAACAGCATCCACTCGTTTGTTATGAACAAATAAACATTTTCATAATTCGCCTACTAATTAAAATAGCAAATACAATCAAATCCAATTAACGTGGATTGGTCTGTGGGGCTTTAAATCAGAGGAGCCTGGTTGATTGCTCTGGAGTCATTAATTAAGTCTGATGTGATTTCTTCCAAGCAAATCTTCTTGGTGTACACCTTTCCCAATTATAGTATTTATGATCAGCCGGGAAATCACAGGTGTCATTCAGACCCGGACTTTGGCAAGGGCCTGTTTCAAGGCTTTCACTCACTTAGTTCTGGCAAGGCTTTCCATGTTTCTGAACCTGGCTGGTGCAGGTGGCAGTTCTGGGGTCCAAGGCAGGATCAGGGAGGTGAGTGAATGCTAACCCCCTGGGTCTTCACCCCTCCCTTTATCAGCAGTGCTTTTTACTGTCCACATCCTGCCCTCACCAGGAAGCACCCACAGCCTTCTGGGCCACTGTACTATTTCCTTGGCCTAGGCTGGAAAGTGATGAAATGCTCTCATGTAACCGAGATAAATGGAAACTTAGTTCAAGCTTGGGTTCCCTGAAGGATATTTTTCAGTGCTTGCTTTGTGCTAGAGGGTGGCCATGAGTGAGCAGAGGCCCTGCCCTAAGGAACACAGGTGTGTTTTCTTTGGGGAGACAGATATTTACAAAGACAGTTACTCCAATGCCCCCAGGGGCCAGGCCTGGCACAAAACCAGGAAGTGGTCCTCATGTAAGAAAAACAGGGAGGGATGGGACTAAATGGGAGACTGTAATCTCCTTCCTAACGGGGTGACCACTACTAACTCACAATGATGGTTTCATGTCAGGGTTCCATGCCCCAGTTCCTGAATGTTCTAGGTTTACTCAATGGTTAGAAATCTAGATTTTTATGCAAAAATCCCTGTTTTTGTTGTTGTTTGTTTAATTTTTCTAAATTGGCTTATTAAAAAAAAAAACAAAACACATGCTGGAACATTGAAACGTGGGCCCCTGCAGGGTATTATGGAGATAAAAAGAAGAGCATCCAACCCCCCCATGTGGGTAGTCCTGTGAGATCTCCAGGAGAGCAGCCACGTGGATTAGGCTTAACAATAAGCAGCTCTCACCCAGATTAAGGAGGTGAGGACAAGTAGGAGGCATAAGAAAATATACGTGCAAAGTCATGGTTCAAAGGGATAATCTGATCCCTTCCCCATCTCAGGGGTCTTTCAAGTTAACAGCCATCCCAGGAGCAATGCCAGGGCAGCAGCTAAGGGAAGCACCATGTCAGGAAGCCTAGGGTTTTTTGTATATCATGAAAAAGTTCTGGGCTTTGAATTAAGCTCATGAGATTTCCTTTCTACCCAAAGCTTGGGTAGAAAGCTTTCCCTAAGAGCTTGGCTTTGAGGATAGCTATTTAATTTCTCAAACTGAAGATGGAAGCGAGAAAAAAAAAAACATTTCATGACATAGTTGTAGGGATCCCGTGAGACCATACTCGGGAAATGTCCAGGACCTTTCACCTGCCAATGTGTGCCCTACAGGTGATGGCGTGGTCCAAAGCATTTCCTTTCCTTGAACCAGGCTGTCTGTACTGCATACTCTAGTCCCTTGGCCCTGTGGCCACCCAAGGACTGGGATGGAGGTGGGTCAAAGGGCAAAGGGGGAAACCCCAGAAGGTAGGACCTGTTTCTGTTCCCACTTTGAGCTGCCCTTGACATTCCCAAACTGGCAGAGCTAACTTCCCAAAGGCCTGAGGACCAATGGCAGAGAAAGTTGCCGGTGCATTTGCTGTGATTTGGAGATGGGGGCATTGTGCTTCGTGTCGCAAAGCCATTAGGATGTCTAGACTCTTTACCAATGACACACTTCACATTGTGAGTACAGAAAGAGTCCCTAGGTAGCTGGTACTGATGCACTTGAAAGCTGTAAAAGCCTCCCTGTCAATCTCTGAGTCGTCCCACTCCTGGAATCATTATGCCCCTTTGCTACAACTTGATAACCCATTTGTGCTTCTTCTAAAGCGTTGACCGCAGCTGCCACCTCCTCCAGGCGTTCTTGGCTCGCCTCTGCTCTCAGCCTCTCTCAGCGGGAATTTGTCATATAATTCAAAATGACACTATGCTCCACTGCACTGCCACCTCTTCTATGGAGTTTCCTTGAGGCCCCTCCTCTGGCAGAAAGGATTTGGCCTCCACTTAGGGCACGGAGGCTACACTGAAGAGAAAAGGGAGCAATGGACTACGGAGTTAGCCCTGCATCTAGTAACCCAGGCCGACCTCTCTGAGCCTCAGTCTCCTTAGCTGTAAAAAGACCTAATAGTCCTTCATTTGCAATGAGAAATGCACAACGCACGGCATCTGACGTATAAAGGGCTTCAATGAAGAGCCATAAAATGACCTGTTGCACTTGTTTTTCTGTCTCTTCCGCTAGAGGACAAGTTTCCAGATGGTGGTGACAGCTCCTGATTCATCCACCTTTATAACCCCAGCACCTAGCACCACGATTGGCACATTATTTGATTCACTCAATGTAATTGCCTGAACTTTTTCCCCCAGAGGCCTTGCGTTGCTTCTTTCAAATGTTTTCTGTAAGTTAAAAAAAAAAAAAAATTAACAAATATACCAATAACATAAAATAGAAATTGCCCAGGATTAGGGTGGAGACCTTTGGAGACAAGCTAACAAAGAATCCAATTGCCAGAAATGTCAACCCTCAAGAGGTTTTGCTCTCGATTTTTAAAACAAATGCAAATTCCCAGCGCTATTTCTCCCATGTACCCGTTGTCAGGCTCTAAAACCAAGCCAACCAAATCGTGTTCCTCTGAAACCTCCCCCCCCCCCGCATTTTTCCCTTGACCCCAATTAATTACAATTTCATTGTGGTTTTACAGAGTTCACGTCACTGCTGACTGAAACTCACTGACTTGGCCTAGCTCTTGACAAGGCTCGTGTGAGAGAAGGAAGGACCCAGAAGATGTTCAGTTTCCACAGTTCTCATTATTTTATTTTAATTAATTTATTCCTTTAGGCCTCGCCGTGGGGCATGTGGGCTCTTAGTTCCCCAACCAGGGGTTGAATCTGTGCCCCCTGAATTGGAAGGGCGGAGTCTTAACCACTGGACCTCCAGGGAAGTCTCAATTGTCATTATTCTAAAAGAGAGCTTAGAATTGCCTTGCATACCCCCAAGACAAAGTGATGACTTCAAACCAGCTCACAGTTCAAAGCCGAACAAGAGTTGCAGACTGAAGGGGATAGGCTGTTAAAACAGTTTGCCTATTTCCCTGGGGGAAACGGAAGGCAAATAAAGAGAAGGAAAGTCAAACTCCTCATGTGCAATGATGAAGGAGCAGGTCAGGGGCCCAGCATTGGAGAGAATCACTCTGAGAATCGCTCCCCAGCCAGCCCGACGGAGGAAGGTCACAATGCACAGAACACATGTCCCCACCGGAAGGGAGGAAATCTTTTATTTCTGTGTAACTGGGATCCCAATTTTTAAAGTAATGCCCACCTAGCGATCTGAAACCAACTACTTGTTAGCAAAACTAGCACAGAGCAAACGGCTACCAGGAGATCTCAGATTCACATCATAATGAAACTGTTGGCCGTCTCACTAAAAATAAATGTCTCCCATGCTTCTAAGCATTTGGAGAAGACAGGCACAGACTGCAGGGGAGAAAGGAAAGCCCTGTGGGTCTGGATGAACCACAGAAAGCAGAACCAGGCTTAACTGGATTACCTCTAATTAGGTGCCTCAGATGAAAATGGAGAACATTGGATGCACGTGTAAAGAAGTAACCGGAATAATCTTCGTAATTAGAGATGCAGCGTTAGATAAGGCTTTTCATTCCCTGGATGGTTTGTTAGTACAATCTCACTCCTCCATCTTCCCATCCACAGGGCCCAGGACATGGGGCTGGTGCCTGGGTAGAAATCCTGGCCCACACTCACTAGCTGTGGGACTTGGGCAAGTTACTTTTACTTAACTCATTGTGTCTCTCTTTCCTCCTCAGCTGGATGCAAATGATTAAAATAGCACTTACTTCATAGGGTTCTAGTGGGGATTATAGGGGTTATTACATATAAAGCCCTTAGGATAATGTCTAGAACATAGTAAGTATTCATAAGCCTTAGATGTTGCTATTATTAATGCATGTGCCCACCCATCATCTATTTATTCAAACAGTATTCATTAGGTATTTTCAGTGTCTCCAGTTCTGGGCTAGTCTGGTCACACCAGCCCTAATTCAATGGCTTCCCACTAATCTCTTTTTTTAATTGAAGTATAGTTGATTTGTTATGTTGTATTAGTTTCAGGTGTACAGCAAAATGATTCATATACATAAGTATATGTAACTAAATATATACATATATATGAATATATATATTCATATATATTCTTTTTCTGATAATTTTCCATTATAGGTTATTATAAGATATTGAATACAGTTCCCTGTGTTATACAATAGGACCTTGTTGGTTATCTATTTTATATATAGTAATGTGCATCTGTTAATCCCAAACTCCTAATTTATCCCTCCCCCCTTACCTTTCCCCTTTGGTAACCATAAATTTGTTTTCTATGTCTGTGAGTCTATTTCTGTTTTGTACATAAGTTCATTTGTATCGTTTTTTTTAGATTCCACATAGAAGTGATATCATACATTTGTCTTTCTCTTTATGACTTACTTCACTTATATGATAATCTCTAGGTTCATCCATGTTGTTGCAAATGGCATTATTTCATTTTTTTGTGACTGAGTAGTATTCCACTGTGTGTGTGTGTGTGTGTGTGTGTGTGTGTGTTTGTGTGTGTATGTATATACCATGTCTTGGCTATTGTGAATAGTGCTGCTATGAACATTGGGGTACGTACATCTTCTCGAATTAGAGTTTGTATCTTTTCCAAATATATGCCTAGGAGTGGGATTGCTGGATCATACGGTAACTTTATTTTTTCAATGAAGATTCTGTTGACCTCCCAGCCACGTCTTGCTCACCTGTTCCTTCCCATCTCTGCTCTGGCAGCACTGGCCTCCTGCCAGGCTCTGACCAGCCCTGCTCCCCGCTCCCCAGGGGCCTTTGCTCAGACCCTTCCCTCAGCCTGGGATGCTCCAGGAAGGCAGAGTCTGTATCTGTTTTTGTTTGTTCTTGAATCCACAGCAACTAACATAGAAGCTGGTTTGTACCAGGTGCTCAATTAATAGTCATGAACTAATGAATGATAAATCAATGAATTAAAGATGAAAAATAATACATAAGACAGTGCTAAGGCATGATGGTACTAGCTAACAATTATTTAATGCTTGCTCTGTGACAGGCACTGTTCTACATACTTTTCTTGTATTATCTCATATCCATTCCAGCTTGAATGGCATGAAGTAGAATAGTTGGAGAGCAATGCACTGGAACAGGACTGGGTAGGAAAGGAGATCCCAGCCTAAGTCGACAAGGGAGAGAGAGCTGGAAACAGACCACTGGAATCAGTGAGTTAACCCCATGGTAAGGGAGAACAGAGGGCTTGGCTGCAGCCCAGAAATGAACTCTCAGTTGTGTTTGCAGACTCTAAGAGCTCACGGAGGTGACCAAATCCTGAAATGAAGGCTGAAGGATGCGTAGGGAATTCTACTTCTGCAGGAAGTAGGTGGGGCCTTTCCAGAAAGAAGAACGACAGCTACAAAAGCATGAAGGCTCATGAGAGCCTGGGAAACCAACCAGTGTATGAAATGAGGCAGTGGTAGTTCTCCAGGGAGTGGTGGGAAAGGGGCTGGGGAGATGGGGGGGGGGGGAAGCCAGACCAGCCAGAGCCTGTGGGCCAGCCTGCGTCCACAGAGGGCTGTAGAGGAAACGACCGGATGTAGATTTCATAAACATATCTCTGGTGGCAGCACTGAGTTTAGATGGGATGGGAACAGGCAGGAGAGAGGAGAAAAATTGGGAGACCTCTTTAGTAGCTCAGGGGACAGATGTTCGGACCTGAGCTCCTGCAGCTGTAGCAGTGAGGGGAGGAAGGCCAAGTTAGAAGGAGATGGAGATGGAGCAGGAGTGGGGGAGGAAAAACACGGAAGGTTAGAACTCCAAGACCAGAACTTCCCTGCAGGTGATAGAGGGAGGTCGGGGCAGAGAGGCCCAGAAGGGTGACCATGCCACAAACAGCAACAGTCCCAAGCATCAGTCCTGCTCCAACTGGCAGGCTTCTGTCCTGGAAGAGCTGGGCATGTGTGTTCGCGTGTGCATGGTGGGAGGGGGAAGCGGGCAGAACCCAGGCCTGAGAAAGTGGGAGGACAGGGCCAAGTACCTGCAGACATTCAGGACGTTGCCCCACAGTACGGGGAAGGAGCAGAGGGGCTGAGGAAGGACTTAGTAATCTGGGGGATAATTCCTGGCAGGGCACATGGGGTGATTCTTGTAGCTGCCTGGCTCTTGCAGCTGTGACCTGAAACTCTTGACTGAATGCCCCGATCACAGAGGGACCCTAGTATGCCCAACAGGTCTGCTGGCATCCCTAGGTCCTGCGTCCTCTGGCCTGCCTCTTTTGCCACCAGCTATGCCCTTCTTGGGAGAGGACCAGCCCTCCACAATACTGAGATCCCAGCCTAAGTCGACAAGGGAGAGAGAGCTGGAAACAGACCACTGGAATCAGTGAGTTAACCCCATGGTAAGGGAGAACAGAGGGCTTGGCTGCAGTCCAGAAATGACCTCTTTGGTAAGACTTGTCCCCAGGGCTTCCCCTCACCCTACTCCACCCCCAGAGCCCTCTGGGCCACCCACCTCCTTGCCCTCTTCAGACACCCAGTGCCCAGGGTCTTTCCCACCTTCTCCTGTCTCAGACAAGAGCCAGTTTGCCAATGCAGACCACAGTCCTGCACAGGGTCTGCCAGGCCTGCATAAACTGGGGCCACCTCTCACCAGCCTTACCTGGGACCACCCTCCTGTGGGAGCAGCAGGGGGCCCAGACATCTTCCCAGTAGCCATGTGTCCCCAGCATCTTGCTGTCTCAAGCCCTTCACAGGCGTGTTCATGGCCACCTTACCTTGACCTCCTACTCAGCCTTCGGCTTGGGCCTAAATGGGCCTTCTTCAGAGAAGCCTTCCCTTGGATCCTCAGTTACGTGGTTTCGGTACCCTGTACTTCTGTTTTGCCTCTCTTGTCGAGATTACAATTCAAATAATCAGTTGCTTAATCATGTACTTAGTGTCTGACTCTCATCTGACTCTAAGTTCTGTGAGGGCAGGGACCACGATGACCTATTCACTGCTATATCCCTGGTATTCAAAATTAGAGCCAAGGGCTTCCCTGGTGGCACAGTGGTTGAGAATCTGCCTGCTAATGCAGGGGACAGGGGTTCGAGCCCTGGTCTGGGAAGATCCCACATGCCGCGGAGCAACTAGGCCCGTGAGCCACAACTACTGAGCCTGCACGTCTAGAGCCTGTGCTCCGCAACAAGAGAGGCCACGATAGTGAGAGGCCCACACACTGCAATGAAGAGTGGTCCCCGCTTGCTGCAACTAGAGGAAGCCCTCGCACAGAAACGAAGACCCAACACAGCCAAAAAGAAAATAAATAAATAAATAATTAATTAATTAAAGGTGCTAATAATTAAAAAAAAAAAAAATAGAGCCAAGCACATAGCATGCACTCAATTAATATCTGTTGAATAAACATGAATGAATCATGAATGCAACCACGGCTCAAAGATCACACAGCCAGTAAAAGTTAAATCAGGAGGCGTATCCCCTATTCTGCATAGGCCAGTCCAGTTAGGAACTAGTTTTTAGTGGAGAATTTGCCTTTACATCTATGTTAGGGTGGTGCTTAGGAAAGTAATGGGATGGGGGAGGGAGAGAAGGGATCTGACATGCATATTGATTTTCCGAGAATGCTGTATGGCTTAGCACAAAACTGGAGTGAGGATTGTGCTTCTGAAATGTTAAACACTGTTGAAAAATTTGGCGCCATATGATGAGGGGCTTCTGTCAACACGGAACACGCAGCACTCCAGCTGGCTGAGAAACGAGCAGGGAGGTTTTGAAAAATTCACCGGTTCCCTGGGGGAAGGCCGACTGATCTGATTTCAACACCTCACACAATGATTTCGAATTGCATTCATTCACTGCAAATATGCCCTTGCCAGAATTAACTAGGTAGGCTCTCCCAGAGCAGATCCAGGATCTTCCATCAAGACCACATTTATCTATCAGAATGCAGCGTCTATTCCAGGAGGGACTGCAAAGGATTGGCAACCATCGGGGTCATTTATGGTGAGCCTACTACACGCCAGCCCTTCACCCGCCTTTCCTTCCTCAGTGTTGAGCAGCGCTGACTGAGTTGAGCTGGTGATCCTCACAGCTGTGTTGTGGTGAGTGACTTGTCTGGGTCCTGACATCTAACAGGAGCGGAGCAGCCCTGGGCATCTGAGGCCCTCTGGCCCCGAAGCCTGTGCTCATCCTCCAGTTCTAGCTTGTCTGGCTCCTGGGTTGATATTGGTGCCATTAGTGTTCCAGAATTGAGGGGTCTGTAGCCTTCTATTGATGCCAAGAACCAACTCCAATGTGGACGGCCACTCCCTGGGCACGTGTTTCCAAAAGGCCCAAGATGAAGTTGACAGGCTCAAAGTTCAGCAAATGTGGGGGGATGGGGGTCTATCACAGGGCTGGGGTGGAGGTCCTTTGGTCCACTTCTCACCTTCAAGAAGAGCCTTGAGACTTGATGTTTGGTCTGCATGGTTATACCTGTAGATCATGTTAAAGGGACACCCCAAAAGACTTCAAAGGAAGCCTTCACCACATGACTCGAATTGTTAAATGTAATCATTTAAACGCACCATGGTATTTCTAATGGGTATGGCATTGCTGTATTTTTTAATATACCAGAAGCCAGAAGTAGAAAGGGCTGAGGCCCTTCTGCTCCCATGAATGGTGGAGGAAAGCATAAAATTCACAAACTAGGGTCTGGCCATTTTAGGGAAGTTGATTTCAGCAAGACAGAGGAAATGCTGGGAAGGATGAAGGAGCGAGACACAATGAACCAATTAAAAAAAACAAATATTCAGTCAGCAAATATTTAACAGGCGCTCACTCCATGCCTTGCCCCAAATCAGGCATGGTCCCATGGACGTGACTAAGCACGGCTGAGCACTCACTGTATACCCAGGGGGACTGTTTAGAGATGATCAGCCTCACCGTTCTGTTTGTGCATCATGGGGGAGTGAGGCATGGAGGTGGGCTTGTCAGAGGCAGAGTCTATGCCCTGCTGAAGGGGTCAGGGAAACACAGGGGCCAGGAGTCCCCAGGGGGAAGAGCAAGGAAGGTGGGAGGAGGGGCAGCATGAGGTCCCATGGGGAAGTCGCA
Source organism: Eschrichtius robustus (assembly GCF_028021215.1). Taxonomy (NCBI): domain Eukaryota; kingdom Metazoa; phylum Chordata; class Mammalia; order Artiodactyla; family Eschrichtiidae; genus Eschrichtius; species Eschrichtius robustus. The sequence continues at coordinate 21,997,250 of NC_090829.1, read as the reverse complement.
GTTGGCTCATTGGAGAGGACTGGGGAGACATTCCACTGGGCAAGGGACTCTGAGTTACTCAGCGATGCTCGTATAGAAACAACAGAAATGAAAAAATAAAGAAACAGAAACAAAAACCCCCAAAGGGATCCCAGAACACCAGAAATCTGATGGGGATGGAACAAACTGCCCTGAGTCGGTAGAAAGCCACTTCGCCAACTGAGACATAAATTTGCTGGAAAAGCCACGGTCTGTGGGTGCTGAGAGCAGAGGCCGAGCAGTGACAGGATTGTGGGTCTGGAGCAGGCGAAGTGACCCGGGGAAACCCGGCTGTCTCGGTAGAGCAAGAGTAGCACGCAGAGGGGGAGGGGGACAAAAATGTGTGAGGCCGGCGTTGTTCTCAGTACATTCATTTTGTCTTACTCTCAAGTCCTGCAAATCAGATTCTGTATTTTGCTTCCATTTGACAGAGGTAGAAACAGAGACTCAGAGTTTCAGCAATTTGCCCAAGACCGCCATGAGGTGGAGTAAGGGTCAGTGGACGATGGAGCCAGGAGGGTTGGCAGTAAAGCCTGAACATGCTGCCGTCCTCTTAGAGGGGTGATAATGTGGGGAAGAACTGTATCTTCTAATGGGAGAGGTCACGGTGAGTGTTTGTAGCAAAGGGAAACAATTAGAACAGGAGGGATTCTCCATGGCACTTGGGTCATCGATTCAGAGTATTGATGAGCGCCGGCTGCGTGCACAGAACTGGCCTAGGCACTTGGCGTTCATCACTAACACGATGGGAGTCCCGTGAAATCACGGCGGTGCCCAGAAAGCGTGCTGTGAGTCTCTTTGGCAAGGGCAGTCTGGCGGAGACTGGGTCTTGGAAGATGAATAGGATCTGGATTTGTGTACAAAGGAGGAGAACTCTCTGAGGTGGGGAGAAGCACATCGTGAGCAACTGATGGGTGTGGGGATGACTGCGGTCTCTACCACCCGCTCTTAGTGCAAGCAGAGAGATGGACACTTCAAAGCACCATCCCCTCTCTGACTGTAAAAGTAGCATATGCTCACTGCAAAAATCCTTGCAAAGACAGAGAAGTATAAAGAAAAAACTAAAAAGTCATCCATCAGTTTATGGTGTCTATCCTGTCAGGCTTTGCTCTGTGCGTTAAAAAAAAAAAAAAAAAACTAATCCATGGTCAGATTGTACATACAATCCCCTGGCTTGCTTTTTTTTTAACTTAACAAAATATCAGATGTATTTTGTTCTCCTAAAATATTTTTCAAGAATCTGGGTTTCCATGGCTTCATGGTCTTGGTTTAGGGCCTCCTGCGTTCTTCTTTGGCCCTGCGAGTGTGTTGCCTGTGCTGGCTGATGAGGACGTGGCTTTCTGGAATGGTGAGGCTGGCTCACCAAGGCATCCTTGGCCTCCCCTTGGCCTCCTCTTGGGGCACCGCCTGAGGGCCCGGTCACCTCTCCCTGCGCCCTGACTCTGCTCCCCTCCCCCTCTCCTCCCATGGTGTCTGGCTTAGCTTGGGGTGATGTAAAGGAAACAAGAGGAAGAGTCTACTTTCCCTTAGGAGGCCAGGGCCCCAAAATACCTTCACCCCACCACGCTTGCAAACAGTGACTCAAGGATTTTAAAAGGTATTCTCTAGAGGCTACAGAGTTTAAAGGAGTCTGTTTCAGGTTTCTAGACGTATTAAGAGATGCGATTTCTAATTCAGCTCCTATTGGAGGTGAGCATATCAGGCTACTACTATACAGATGAAGCCCCTTTTGACCCTGGCTTTTGTGGTGACAGCTTGAATCCATTTATAAGGTCCTCAGCATAGAGCGGAGAGGCTGCCCCGTGTTCAGTACTGGAAATGGGGAGGGAGGGGGCGTCGTGCACAGGTGTGTGTGTGGGGGGGGGGGCGCGTGCACATGTGTGACACAGCTCACCTGATTCTGCCCTTCAGGGGGAAGCAGACTATCATGCATCGCTTATTACTTACAGACATGTGGGGCACTAGGCACTTGATAGGGATCATTTTTCTTTGGGTTTATACCTATAGGCATGGAAAGTACATTGTCAGCTTTTCTAACCTGAGGAGACAGACAGGTTCGCCTCTTGCCCACCTACGTAGATGACACACCTACTGAGTGGTGGGGTTGGGTAGGGACTCAGATCCGCCTGGATGCAAAGCCAGCTCTCTTTCCACAACACCCCTGCCCCTGCGCTGGCTCCAGGAGGTTAGAGGGGTCCCCTGTCTCCATCACCACGGCCCCAGACAGCCAGTGGCAGCACCCAAACCTCCAACAGGGGCTTAAGTCAGAGCCCCACCGTCAGCAAAGGACTCCATTTGGAACCGAACCCAGCATTTGGGAAGATTGTTAGGGATGAAGAAAAAAACACGAAGGGCTTTGAGGTTAGCCACAGTTATCAGAAAATTCAAAGAAATGAAGTCTCACGTAGTTACAGTCTGGAGCCATTCAATCTTCTTCCTGTCAATTTCCGAGGTCACCACCCAGGTTGCTTATATCCTTTTCTGAGTTTTACATATATTGGCCATTTAATCCATACAATTCTCCTAATGAGTAGGGTTTCTGATCACCGTTTCAAAGATAAAGAAGACGAGGCTCAGAGAAAGAAGTAACTCACTTAAAATTGAAGAGAAAGAGTGGCAGGCACTGCTGTGGACCTCATTTTCCCCAAGATTCCGGATTCTCACGGTGCCAAGGCCACACGCCCTGCCTTGTGAAGGTGACCCTATGTAAGGCCAGAGTGGGGTTCTTGGTCACGGCTGGTCTCCTCACACATCCAGCCAGAGAGCGTTGACACCTCCTAGGACACAGGGCAGTGTTCCCTCCTTTAGAACATCCGAGTTAAAGGAGCCAAGTTACAATGGCCAAGGGCCAAGCTGGGACACTAAATGGTCCTTCAGGCTCAGGTTTGCTCTGACACCCTTTGTAGACATCTCTAGAGACCTACTTCGTCTGCCCCACTTGACTTTCAACTGGATTCATTTTAAAATTTGGAAGTAAACGTGTTTTGTAAACTGTAGAAAGCTCTATGCTGAAAGGATGTTATTATAATTACACCTGAAAAAAAAATCCTGGAAGAATTATTTAGAGATTATCCCTCTTTTATAAATGAAAAATTGTCCGAAGGAGCTAAATGACTTGTCAAAGATGGCGAGGTTGGGAAACGGCAGAGCTGAGACCAGAGCCCGACCTTTCGTTTGGATCCAAGTCAGTGAAACACTAACTGAGCACCTACTGTGTATTCAACATCTTACCAGGCACATGGGAGGAAAAGATGCCAGTCTCTGAATAAAGGGGAGCACAGCTAATCCCCTCTCGTTCCCCAAGCCTAGTGGTAGGCTTGGCACCAAATACGCACTTATGAAATACCTGCTGAATGAATGGCTGAACTCATACGTGCTCACACTCTTGTTTCCTCTTGTGGATATTTAGAACCTAAACTGCCTACCTGAGGCCTGAATTTTCCAAGAAGGCCCCAGGCTTTCCTGCCATCTTCCCTCCCCGCCGTGCTCATCTGCATCCCCAACAAGATCACATACCCTTCGATGGTGGAGACCTTGCTCTTGCTCTAGCCTCCCCTGCTGTGTGCATTTCAGGGCTGGACAGAGCCTGGGGCTTCAGTAGTGGCTGAGGAATCACAGCCCGGCACCATTTCCGGGACCGACAGCCTCGCTAAGGCAGGCACACCCCTCGCTCACGCCGGGATGCCGGCATCCTCATTTGGAAACCTAGCCCACCTCGTTCCACACTGGGCTCACACCATCCCCCCATAAGCCACCATTACCACCCGGCCTCCCACAGGGAATCACTCCCCTGTCCGCTCTATGTACCTGCCTTGCCCCCCATTGGACGGTGGGCCACACTAGGCACCGCCCCCCGCCGGCCGGTGGGCCGCGCTAGGTACGCTCTTGCTATACCTCCAACCTCCGCAACGTCTAGATCAGGGTTTTCCACATGCCAGGTACTTGATAAGCTTGTGTTAAACACAGAAAACATTTTAGCCACACGTGTTCGGCTTGTTTTCAGTGAAGGTCTGCTGGCCTTTGAGGGTAAATGCTTTGAAGACGATATTTTTCAAAGAGCTCCTATGCGAAGCCAGAATTAATAAGCATCTAAATTACAAATCTCACCATGTAGAACAAATTGGATTTCTTTTCATTAATAGCAAGGAAGCAGAAAACAAGCCCAATCCCAAGGGAGCCACATGAATACAGTTATTCACCGTTTTCGCTGGCATTCTTTTTTTCCATCTCTAAACCCATCTTTATTCAATTATGTAGCTCATAAATATGGCCCCTGTACATCAGCACAGCTAACAAGTGGTCTCCAAGGTCAGGGGCCTTCTGACAGCTCACCCAGCCTTGCAATTAACAGTCGTGGCTCTGAGTATGGGATTCTTTTTCTCTTTTTGCTTTTGGAGGAAAAAAAAAAAAAAAACTACGAAAGCTAGCAAAAACCAACCAAGCCTTAAATGATCACAATGTTCGAAATATTAAGATGTGGGCCTAGTGGCTTTTTAATCAAATAAATGTTAATGCTCTTCTCTATAATAGCATAGAAACTCTGTTATTGATGGAAAACAAAGGCCAGTCCATGCACAGAATATTTTTACATATGCCTTCTTAAAAATGTATTTGCTTTAAAAACAGGCCTCTTTTGCAGAAGTCTGAGTACCATAATAGCAAAGGCTCTTCTCCAAAACAATTTCTGTAAGAGTTGGAGGAAAAGTACGTTGAGTACGTTCCCCATTTGCCCTGCTGAGCAGGGGTTGGGGGGAGCCTCCAGGAAAAGCACTTGGTGCCCTGCTAATAGAACAGAAGCCCAACGCCTAGCAAGTTAGCCAGTCATACATCCTTGACCTTTTTGTCTCCAAAACAGAGATTCTCCAAGGGCAATCCAGGGACCCCTGGGGTTCCCTGTGACCCTTTGGAGGAAGAGCCCATGAACTCAAAACTATTTTCATAATTTCATGAAGGTGTTTTTGTCTTTTTCACTTCTAGTAACTCATGAATACACAGCCAAGTTTTACAAAAGCTACGAGGTGTAATATTACAACAGATCGAATGAAAAAGCAGCCATGAGAATTCTGCTGTCTTCTATTAAGCTAGATCTTAAAAGAAATTCGCCATCAGGTAAAGCAGTGCCACTCTCCTCACTGGATTCACTTTGTTTTGAACAATATAGAACATAAAATCTTCAGCAAAGATGTTCACATCTAACGGGTTGATTATTGTTGAATGAATAAATATTTCTAAAATAGGTCAGTTTTCATTCTAATAAGGTAAGTGTTGATAGATAGAACCTACATAAATAAGTTCTTCATGGTCCTCAATAATTTTTAAAGAGTGCAAAGAGGTCCCAAAACCAAAGAACATGAGTGGCCCTGTCCGAGGATCCCCCTCAGCTCTGCATGGACCTACCCTGCTCCTACGCATCCTGCAGACCCATCTCCAACACCCCTTCTCTGGAAAGCCACTTCAGAGGCCCCATTCCCCAGGCGAGCCCAGGCTGGCCTCTATAATTGCACTGATTACCTAGTATTGCATACACAGGTCTTCTTGTCTGTACTGCCCAATGCCAACTCTGTAAGATAGAGCTGGGGAGTTTTCATTCCTGCATTCTTGGTACCCAGGAAGAATTTAGGAAATGCTAAAAGAAAGAAAAAAGGCAGAAGGAAGGGAGGCAGGCGAGACAGTCCTTACAGGGATTTGGGTCTGAAGGTTGTTAATTAGCATCAAAGATCCAGTAAAGACCATAAAATTCTCAACTACAGTATTTCACCGAGGGACTAATATTGGCTCAGTCTTGTGTCAAGGTCTTCGGTTTCTACGTATTATGCATAAGGCTACCTTGATGTATTTACTATACTGTAGATTTTGGGACCCTACCTCCAGAGATAAACAGCAAATCATATATAGCTGATGAAAGGTGGAGGGGTAGAGGGGGAAGCCTGCTTTCTGGGCAACAGCTCCCAGTGAGGAAGCCAAAACTGTAGTTTTGTGAGCAACCAGAGGAAACATCTGCAAGTTGTTCACAATTTGGAAGTTCTATCAAAAGGCAAGGCTATACACAAAACCATCATCCCATGTGGCATTCTTCCAACCACGAATAGACACCTTATTATCACAGGAGAGGAGAGAGAAAACTTTCCCTGAGAGCTTCAGCACGCAAGTTTGCATAACTCATGTCAAATTCTAGAACGGCACATCTCCATGCGAACCAAATTATAGGGAAATCACTAGTGTGATAGAACACAGCCATGATCAACAGAGACAGACGTCTCTGCAGCCCCTTCGTGACACAGCGAGGTGGGATGGGGGGCCGCTCGGGGTGCAGACAAAGCTCAGTGGCTGACACAAAAGACACAGTTAAGAGAAGACAAAGAAGGGGATCTGGACAGGGTGTGGACTGACACATACCTCGCTATACCTAGCTAAGGATCTCGCCACTTCTCTGATGAGAAAGGACTGCGGGTAATACGAGTCCAACATGATAGTTGGACTTAAACATGAATTCTTTCTGCGAATTTGTTATGCAGATACATGCGTACATGCATGCTATGATTATAATAGCGGTTTAGTAAACAGAATTTATTACACAATGTAGTTTCATTCTCAACTAATCCTTCAAACAAACTGCTTGATTAAGGACTCCCATAGGTTTGCTTAAGGAAGAGAGATGGGAACAGGGGGTGCCCATGTAATCACTCAAGTCAGGATCTGGGTGGGGGGTGGCTGTCCAGGGGCACAACCCCTTCCAGGAACGTGGTTGCCAGGACAGGGCCTGCTCCCATTCAGTTGGCTCATGTACTACAATTGTTAGTCCTGGAGTAGTTCGGGAGAACTTCCTGCAGGAGGAAGCATTAGGCACTGGGCTGTTAGGAACCAGTAGTGTGAGGCAGAGTTGAGGGGAAAAAGTGGGCAGCTCAGCCTATGGATAGTCCAGGTGAGAGTGAGGGGCTGAGGCCAAGGAGAAGGGGGAGGGTTGGAGGCCAACCTTGAATTGGGTGCTCACTGTGTCCACCACCTGGCAGGGCACTATTCTGAGAGTCTCTTTATGGTAAAGGGGCTGCAGATATTTCTCTTCAGCCCATGCCCAGACCTTGCATCCCCCAGCCCAGCTTTTGCTCAGGCCTGAAGTACCTTCCTCACCTCTTCAAATCCCTTCGTCCTCTTAGCCCGGCTCTGATGTCCCTAACTCTCCCCATTCTGCCCAGTTGGGTTTCTGCCCTCCTGCCTCCTCACTCCAACTGCAGGTTACCTGCATTTCCCTTTAGGTCATACCTTAAACTGTGGGTCCTTGTGTGCTCATCCCTCCTTGAACCCCTCCCACTGGTGCCCCACTGGACAGTGCACATACAGGAAGTACATTTCCCTTTGCCTTCCTGATAAAGATTTTATGAATGAATGAATGAACAGCTGAATGAGTCTCCCTGTGTGATCCTGGGCAAGTGACCTCCCCACCCTGGGCTTCGTCTTCCCCATCTACGGAAACTGGCCATTGACTGTGGCCTCCCCAGTGTGAGGTAGGTGGGCGGCCAGTCAGAACTTCTTGATTTCTCAGTGCTTCCTGCTCGCTCTGCACAGTCTGTTCCTGGCACAAACCCTCTTCACCGCACCAGACACAGCACAAGCAGCTTCTCCCTGCTGACCTCTTTGCAGCCCCTCTGTGTCCTCAGCATTTCTTATCACATATGCTGGGCAACTATGAGTTTCTATGCTTGTCTCTTTCTCTAGACAGTGAGCTCCTTGAAGGTTCATGTAAATTACATGAAGGTTCAATGTAAATTACAGTTATTGGTATCATTACTATTGTTATTAGCTTCCATGTAATGGACACCATATTCGAGACATTTTTTTAAAGATTTTACATAGATGATTTCCTTTAATATTTACAACAGTCCAGTGAGCTAATATCTGTATGTTACAGGTGAACTAATTGTGCCCATTTTACAGATGAGAAAAACTGAGGCTCAGAGATGTTAAGTGAACTCCAAGGTCACACAGCATGTACGTGGCAGGTCTGAGTGCACGCCTGTCTAAATCAAAGCCAGAACTTTTTGTTTTTTTAATTTAATTTAATGTTATTTTTATACAGCAGGTTCTTATTAGTTATCTATTTTATACATATTGGTGTATATATGTCAATCCCAATCTCCCAATTCATACCAGCACCACCACCCCCAACCCTGCGTTCGCCCCTTGGTACAAAGTCAGAATTTTAAATGACTATTCTTCACCTCACCCCACTTCTTACCATGAGGCCTAGCACATAGTAAATGCTTAGTAAATTGTTGGTAATGGATAATTGAATGAATGACTATTAGGTTGAGCCATCATTATTAAGCTTGAAAGCCCTACATATTATCCTCTATGTTCATAAAAATATGATTCATCCAGACTCACATCGCTTCTTTGGGCCTCAGTTTCATTGTCTAGTCACCAGTTATAACACTATATGTTGGGGGTCAGCAAACTGTGGCCCCCCAGGCCAAACTCAGCCCTATGCCTATTTTTGTACAGCCTGCAAGCTAAGAATGGTTACTGTATTTTTAAATGTAAAATGTAAAAAAGACAATAACATTTCAAACAAAATGGTAGCTCAGTTTTGCTCCTTGGCCTGCAAAGCCTGAAATATTTACTATCTGGCCCTTTACTGAAAAATAGTTTGCCGACCCCTGTTCTCTGTAGTAATCACTTCACAAGTTTATTGTGAGAATCGAGTAAATTTTTTTGGAGGAAATGTTCTGAAAAGGAAGATGTAGTAGCAAAGGCATTCCTATGAATAATAACTATTAATATTAGTTATAGTGTCGATGCCAGAGGTGGCCGTCTTTCCCAAAGTCCTTAGCATCTGTTTAAAAACAGTGGGTGTGAGACTTCATCTCCTTCAACCTTCCGAGTGGCTGTGTGATTTCTGTGCAAGATTGATTCTCAGAGTCGATGCAGAGATCACTTCAAGGACTCAGCCTGGCTGACTAAATGCCAAACTGGCCAGAATACTTGGCAAACAAACAACTCAAATTGAGTCCAGATGTTTCCTAATTAGTCAAAATATTAGTAAGAAGTTAATTACTCTAAATAATGCCCAGAGAGCTCTGCATAGAGGAGCAGCTGGAGAGTCTAAATTTCACCTGAAGGAGTTGGGCACACCCTGGAGATGGATCCAGTGGTCCTGCCCTTGTCTGTCCATCCATCTGTCCGTCTGGCAGACTGGCCACTCCTGCTGGCTCCATGCCAGCTTGCTCCTGCTTCTCTCCTGAACCTCAGGTTCTAAATGTGAAAATGAACTCAAGTTACCCCTCTCCCCTCTACCTAACAGGGCAGTTATGAGGAACTAATGGAAAAATGGATGTGACAGTATAACCTTTGCTATGACCAGAAAGAATAAAACACAATCCCCACGGGAGAGATGGTCAGAGCCGGAAGCCGTAAGGAAAATATTGGAAGATTTGACTTTATGAAGTCGACATTCAACTAACATTTATTAAGCTCCTATTATGTGCCAGGCACACATAAGAACTCACAAACTTCTATAGGGAAAGCAAACTTAAGTGCCAAATAAATTTTTAAAATGTGCACATTGTATATGACAGACAAAGGGTTGGTATCATTAACTTATAAAGAGCTCTTACATACCAGTAAGAAAATGAGGAGCATCCCAATTAGATTACAAAAGGGTGTGAATCAGACAATCCATAAAAAATAAACCAAGTGAGCCGTAAACATCTGAAAAGATGCTCAGCCTTACTAGCAATCAAAGAAATGCACATTGAAATGACAATGGGATGTCCTATTCCATTATAGCGGTGAGGTAGGGGGTTAAAGTGCCTGATGGGGGCAGACCTGTGAGAGGATGTTGAGAATGCAGATTAGTTCAAACCTCCCAGAGGGCAACTTACCAGTACATATCAATATCTTCAATCAACATACCCTGTCTCTACCAACTTTCAGACAGGATGGCTTTTAGGGAACTGATACAGTGGTTCTAAAGATTCTAAAGATCACCTTCAAGAATAAATATGTAAGGACTGCCAGGGAGCTTCAGAACAGAAGATCTTTCCAGATACTAAGACAGTTAAAGGTAGAAAGCTGTGGGTTTTAGGTACAAGAAAAGACAAATAGATCAGGAGAGGAGCATGGAAAATTCATAAACAAATCCAAATATAAAGGCTGCATTGGAAATCAGGGAGGGAGGGTGGAAGAGATGACTATTCATCAGAGAAGGGTTGAAGCATTTGTATAAATCTTCAGGGAAAAAATAAAGCTAGATCTTTACATCACTTTTCAACCCAAAATAAATTTCAGATGGATCAAAGATTTATATGTAAATAACACAAGTACCTAAATATTGAACAAAAACGTGGGTAAATCCTTTTATAATATTTTACAAGCCCTTCTGTAAAGGAAACGCTATGATAAACATAGTTAAAAGATAAATTAAAAAAGCTAGGGTAAATATTTTAACGTATATGATGGATAAAAGGCTAAAATCCCTAAAATACAAACTGATTCCAAAGTCATAAGGAAAAGTTCAATACCCTTCCCCCCTAAATGGACAGAGTAAACAAATAGGCAATTTACGGTAGAAATATAAATAGTCAATAAACATATGCTTATCCTTGCTTATGATAAAATAAATATAAAGAAAAACAAGGTATCATCTTTTCCTAGAAAACTGGCAAAACAATATATTGGGTTGACCAAAAAGTTTGTTCGGGGTTTTCCGTAACATCTTAACGGAGAAACCCAAATGAACTTTGTGGCCTACCCAATATATAAAGCTATGTATTGATATAAAGTTTCAGAGAGACGGAGGGAAGGAGAGAGAAAATGAATGCTCATTGATGGCAGGGTTTGATACACTCACACATCGTGGGTGGGGATGAAAATTCATCCCCAGCCTCATGGAGTCCCTGCTTCCCCATTGGGTAAAAATGAAAATGACAATAGCTGCCTGCAAACGCTATTTCTAGTTGAAATATATGGTATTGACGTACTGTATAATTTTATAAAGCACAATCGCACGCCTTATTGTGTGCAGTTCTCCCAGCAACCCTGTGAGTGATATATCGTTATTCTCACCCTCATTTGGCAGATGATGAAATTGAACCTGAGAGAGGTTAAGTAACTTGCTTAATATTACTTGACTAATAAAGGTTAGAAAATGGATTTACACCCATGTAGAATCTTTGGACTCTGCATCTTACAGGGTTCTCTGTGTAGCACTTATTCTAATAGGCACTCAGGAATGCTGGGATAAGTGGAGACGGATGCCGTAGCAGGTGGGTAGGGGTGTCAAAGGGTTCATTCTTCAACAAAGATTTGCAAAGGAGTTAGTGCACGGCCAGCATGATGTGAGATGCTCGGGACACAGTTGTATTCTAGGCAGATAATGTTCTTGCACATTGTGGGACTCTATTATAGGGGGCAGATAGAAAAATTGTATTCTAGGCAGATAATGTTCTTGCACTTTGTGGGACTCTATTATAGGAGGCAGATAGAAAAGAAACTAATATCAATGGCATAGCTAACTGCACCAGAGAAGGCTCAGTTGAGGAGGAGATATTTGGGCTAAGCTGCTTGTAATGGGATGGAAGCAGCTGAGAGCCATGGGATGGACAGAGCAACAGCATCCCAGGGAGGGAGCAGCAAGTGCAAAGACCCCACCTGTTGGAGGAACAGAGAGAGGCCACAGGGTCTGAGTGTCCCAAGCAAGGACAAGATCAGCAGGAGAAGAGCACGGGAGGCAGGCCTCCAACAGGCCCTGGGGGCTTTCCAGGCCATGGGGGAGGGGCTGGTTTTTATCTTCAGGACCTTGGGAAGTCTTCAAACTGAATTAAACAAGAGAGAGGGCTTCCCTGGTGGCACAGTGGTTGAGAATCTGCCTGCCAATGCAGGGGCACGGGTTCGACCCCTGGTCTGGGAGGATCCCACATGCCGTGGAGCAGCTGGGCCCGTGAGCCACAGCTACTGAGCCTGCGCGTCTGGAGCCTGTGCTCCTCAACAAGAGAGGCCGTGACAGTGAGAGGCCCGCACACCGCGATGAAGAGTGGCCCCCGCTTGCCGCAACTAGAGAAAGCCCTCGCACAGAAACGAAGACCCAACACAGTCAAAAATAAAATAAATAAATAAATAAATAATTAAAATAAAAAAAAAAAAAAAAACAAGAGAGAAATATGATCTGGAATTTGCTTTAAGAAGACCCTCCAGCTTTGAACGGAGAATGTACCAGGGAGGGGCAAGAGCTGGAGCAGAGAGACCAGTGGGGAGGCTCATGGGGTCCTCCAGGCGAGGGACGATGTGCCCATGGATGTGGACGGGCAGGGGGGACTCAGCGATGACTGTGAGTCTGAGTGGTTGGGAGCTTGTGGTTTAGAGGGTGAAGATGGAGGGATGACCATCTGCGGTGGGAGGAGGGGGCAGAGCTCTGCTTCTGACTTTGGATTCAAGGTGCCTGGGAGGCAGTGGAGCAGAGATGACCATTGAGTAGGGGAATATGCGGGCCTGGAGTTCATGGGAGGTCTGGCCTGGAGAGGGTAAAAACAGTGCATCAAAGACTCTCCAATGTTTGGTGGAAGAAGAGGAGGCAGCAAAGGAGCAGGAACTTCCAGTAATACCACAGAATCCCAGAGTCCAAGGGAGAAGTATTTCAAAAAGGAGAAAGGGCAGTGGACACTGCTGAATGATGTGAGGTCCAAAGGGAGCAGACAGGGGAATGTCATCTGATTGAGCTTCGTGTCATCTACTGGTGACCTTGACAAAGCAATTTCAGCTGCACATCAGGGAGGACAGATCAGAGGGGCGTGACGGGTAATAGAGCGAGGAGGTCGGGCAATGAGTACAGGCAACTTGTTGGAGATTAATAACTGCTAACAAACAGTGAAAGCTCATCCCGGGCCCCTTCTGTGTGCTTCACACGGATTCACTGATTTAATGTTTCAACAAGCTTATGGGATGATTATTAATGATAGCCCCTTTTTACAGATGAGGAAACCAGGGTGCAGAGAAATAAGCAGTGCTTTGCTAAGAAGGGTAGTAGAGATCTTTGGATGCAGCTAAAGGTGAAGAAAAAAGAGGGGTTTAATTTTTCCCTTTAATATCAGGTACTTGAGCCTGTTTGTATGCTGATGGGAGTAGTTCCTTAGCTGGGGGTATGAAAAAGGGTATCATTGCAAGTCAGGTGACACATCGGCCCTGAGAGGAGCAAGGACTTGCCTCCACTGAAGGGTGGGGAGGTTAGGGAGCTGTCTTCTGATGGCTTCTATTTTCACAATAAATTATGGGGTGGGGTCCTCAGCTAGAGGAGTAAAGGCTAAAGGTTGTTTGAAGACAGAAGAGAAAGTGTGGATCGGATTCCTTATGCCTACACATTGCATTATCCATGCCACACTCTCAAGTGGAGGGTGAACCAGGACCCCACCAGGATCTCAACCAGGGAAGAGCCTTCCCTGTGTCCCCCACTGGCAGGGTTGGGTGTGTTTGGGTCTGTTTCCCCTGATGGACCAGGTGCTTCTCAGAAGACATGGGGATGCCCATTTCTTCCCTTCTTCTCTTCATTTGTAACAATCTCTCCACCTGTCCCTCAACCTCACCTCAAAGGCCCTCCCTCCAAGAGGACTGAACTGGTCTTCCATAGTCCAAATCAAAGAACTCCTTCCAGATGGACGTTCTATAGCACTTTGCACCTTGCAGGCCCCTCCTGCTGTATTAGCGCTCCCAGTGATAGGAAGCTCCCTGAGGGCAGGACTCCGTTCTCTTAGCCCCCTCTAAAGCTCTATTACCAGTCCCCTAAATCCCCACACAGGGCCAATTGTAGTGCTTGACTCATGGGAATGGCTCAGTAAATGAGTGCAAGATGAACTCAATCCCATGTCAAACCAGGCTCAAAAAAAATTCATAAGATGGGAATTCTGAGACAATTCTAGAATCCATCATTATCTTAAACATGCAAAAAGACAATGAAAGTCTTTTCCTAAGCCTATTAGCAAAATTAGAGCACTAAAGGGATTTTGATCTTTATTGCTCCACTTTTTACATAAAGTCTGGTTTTAAAAGCCTTAAAAATGTCTGTTCAGCATCTAGTAGTCTGGGCAAAGAGGCTTCAGAGACTGTTTTACATGCCTCTCAAGCCCTGTTTCTAACCTGAAAACACAATTTCACCTGACGCAATATGAAAATTTGTCATCATTTAGCATATATGAGATTCTGATAAAATCCTGTGTTTTGGGTCCTTAAATCTTGTCTGATGTGTAAGAAACTCATATATGAGACTATTGACAGGGTTATACTTTTAGTTCATGGGCAAGTTAGCAGGAATGTGATTTTAGAAAGGCAAAAATTGCTAAATTCTGTCCTCATACAGGTGTATCTTTTGGTGCATGCATGTGCTCATTTCTTCATTCATTCATTTATTCATTCAACAAATGTTAATTAAGTCATCTATGATGTGCCAGTCATTGTCTGTTGAAGAAGGAAGGGAGTAGTAAAGGTTTACTCAAGTGTTTGGCCTTGACTCTGAAGGCAGTGAGGAGAAGGGTTTGAAACAGGACAGAGGCCTGGTTGGCACGGTGTCACAGCTGGAATTGTGCTATGGAATTAGGCTATGGTCCCCATAGGTGCTGTTCTTTCAGCTTAAGTTTTTGGCCCGTTGCAAACAGATATTAACTAGGTACCTGAAAAAAGACCTCAACTTCTAAAAATACAACTCAGTGTACGCCAACAAACTTTGAAATTGGATTCTGAGCCAGTCTCTCCGGGTTTGAATCCCAGCACCTCTGTTTCCTAGCTGTATGACCCTGGACAAGTAACTGAATTGCTCTGTGCCTCAGTTTCCCCATCTATGTAACAGGCATGATACCACAACTCATCTCATAGAGGTCTGAAGATTAAGGGATTGAATCCAGGTAAAGTCCTTGGAACCATGCCTGGCACACAGTAAACACTTATACTGGCTATCTTGGGGCTACTTTGTGTTGGGTCCTGTGGATACAAAGGGAATAACTATGGTGCCTCTCCTTAGGGAGCAACCAGTGGAGATCCCAGAGAGCTTTAGCACAGTGTGCTCAGGATAGTACTGCAATAACAGCAGCATTGACCCAGCTGAGGAAGAACAGGGTGGGGGAGGAGAGGTGTCTGGGGAGGCTGCCGGGGTCGAGGGAGGTGGGTATGGAGGATGATTAGAAAGAATCCAGTTCATTCAGGGGGCTGTGGAGAATGCCTGGCCTGCTCAGAAGCAACTGGATTTTCCCCACAAATATCAATGGATTAATTCATTAGTGTCCAAGCCCGGTTCACAGTCATTTTCATATAAATCCCTTGGAAGGTGCTAATGGGACCTTCTGCGGCATCGATGATGGCATTGCAAGTGATAATTAGTCAGTAGGGTTGGTGGAAGCAGGACCTGCTAACTGGAGCAGAGTGAGAAGGAAAATCAAAACAAATCGATCAGCATTTCCTCAATCCAATATTGCAAACCTCAGAAATTATGTCCTGGACTGGGGAGGCTGAATGCCATAAAAAAAACTCAGGGAATCAAAGTATCCCAATCAACTGCACTTTTTCTCAGCCAGCACTGAAGACTCTTCCCCAAACATCCAGGAAATGGTGTTGAGTGATGGCAATAGAATCTTTCTCCAAAGACCTGGGTCTCTGAGAGGATCCTAGGGAGTTGGCGTGACCATCATTTCTTACTGACAAGGGTCTTGGGTGAGAGTGGAAGGGCCAGGAGAATGAGTTGGCCATGCACTTATCTCGACATATGTCCCGAAGTAGAGACCTTTCCCTCCATCTCTTCCTCCCTTTCTATCTCCCTCCTTCCTTCTTCCTTCCTTCTGCCTTTCTTTCCACTCTCCTTTCTCACTTTCCTCAAATTTTCTATTTCCATGTGATATGTGTTCCTAATCAGACATTCAAAGATTACAGCAGGGATATATCTGAAACTTAAGTCGCTCACACCCACCTCTGACCCTCCTGTTTCCTGTTCTACTGATTGCTTTTCACACGAAGGTTATGCCTTGTCTATTGAGAAGAGGAAGTGATTAGCAATCAGTGGTTGAGTTCAGAATTTGAGCTAAAATCACCTTGATAATCATAAGGTAAGATCCTCCCCCATCCAAAGCCATTCTGAAAGATGAGACGCCAAGTCCTCGGAGGTTTAGGAAGTGCTTTTTGACCCATCAGTTCATCTCTCTCCTCCTGAGCACTGGGGATGCTCTCAGAGGGAGAATCCAGTTTGAGAGGCACAGACAAAGTACATGACACGGTGATCTGGAGATCAGACAGACCTGTGTTGGAATTCTGGCTCCGCCCATTACTCATAAGTTGTGCCACCCTGAGTAAGTCACTGAATATCTCTGGGCCTCAGTTCAGAATTTGTGAAATGGGAATTTAACACCTACATCACTGGGATGCTTGAGAGAACTGCATGAATTAACATATGTAAAGTATTCCCTTTTACTTAAGAAAATATACTATGTTTTCTCAACTTCCACTGTTGTTATGGATAACCTTTTTTTAAAAACAACTTCAGTGAGATATAACTGAAGTGCAAGAAACTGCACACATTTAAAGTGTACATTTTGATCCGTTCTGGTATGTGTATATACTGTGAAACCATCACTGTAACCAAGATAACAGGCATTTTCATCAGCTCCCCACATTTCTTCATGTCCCTTTACAATTCACCCATCTCTCTGCTGCCATCCCAGGCAACCGCTGATCTGCTTTCTGTCTTCAGAGATTAGCTTTCATTTTCTAGAATTTTATATAAATGGAATCATACAGAATGTCCTCCTTTTTTTTTTTTTTTTTTGGCCTAGCTTCTTTGACTCAGTATATCAAAGATTTTGAGATTGATCCATGTTGTTGGATCCATCAATAATTCACCGCTTTGTATTGCTGAGTAATATTTCACTAACTGCACTTTTTCAGTTGTTAAGGCCACCTTAACAAATCACACAACATCCTGGAAAAATCAAGAAGCCAGAAAGATGTTATTGTCTCTAATTCTCAGAAACCTTTGCTTACTATTATATTCTACTTTGATACATGATACCTACTCCTCAGCTGGGCTGTTAAGGCCCTTCATTATCTGCTCCTTGGATTGAGCCAATCTCTTTCCCCTCTGCTGACCAGTCTGATCCCTCACTCCAGCCAGGCTGGGCCCCTCCCTGTCACCCACACTTTCCAGGGTCTCTCCAGTGTCTGTGCCCTGGTTATGCTGTCCCACAGCCAAGAACAGTCTCTTATTCCCTCTCCTCTAAAAAGCCTACCCATCCTGATGGTCCAGGGCCTGCCTTACCTCCTCCAGGACCCTGCTTCTTCCCTGGTTACCATTCAGCCCCTCTTCCTGGCTGAACTCAGCATGCACAGAGGGGCAGGTTCCTCCTTCATCCAGCAAACAGCCTCCAATTGGAAGCTCCCTGCCAGGCTCTGAGCTGAGCCCAGGAATAGGGAGACCGGCAAGATGGTCCCTGCCCTCAAGGTGCTCACAGTCTAAGGCTGGGCAGGGAGGCAGACAAACGCATCGTCAGGCCCAAGGGTAGACAGAATGTAGGGTAAGAGGGAGAGGTCATGCATACATCTCTCTGTCTGCGATGCGGAAATGGGAATGGGCATCATCAAACCATTCTTTCCTCCCCAATGTGTCAGGGACATCCTAGAGCAGGGAGCAAGCTTTGTGCCTCTCCTCTTCGCCCCTTCCAACCATATCTATACAGGGCTGAACAGAGATGATATTCATATTTAATTGATTGTGAAGGAGAAATGGTCCAAAGAGTCTCTCCTTGAAAACATCACACCTAACATGGAAAGGAACCCACCACCAGGTGGGAATCAAAGGCTCCATGCAGAGCTCCGCACTAAGGTTCATTCCATAGGCCATCAGGATTGTCCCAGGAGAATCGGGACCTGCACGGGAAGGCTTGTTTCTTTACCGGGGCTGCACTTCCGGATGCTGCTCAGAGGTTGGGGAGGAGATCAGACCTCTTGCTCCAGAGGCCACCTGCACCCTCTACTGTTGGAGAAGCAGCTTATCTTAAAGCCCAACAATAAAATTTCCCAGGCTTCACGCACCACCCTGATTCTCACAGGCACCCTGAGGGGCGAGCAGGGCTGGGCCTAAACTTCCCACTTGGCAAAGTCACCGAAGCACAGGCGGCCAAAAGATGCCTCCAGAGAGGGTGATCAACCGGTCCCAGTTTTTCTGGGACTGTTCTGGTTTGAACACTGAAAGTCTCATGTTCTCAGTGCTGGGCGAACCGCTATGGTTGGTCACCTCCGCTCCAACACACATCCTCTGGCTCACCTTTAACTTGAGCCCAGGGAATCTGGAAATGTGGTCACCTGACCACCGGCACGGGCATCAAAAGCCCCTCAGGCTGGCCATCAGCAATCTGTTCCAACAAGCCTTCCTGGAGCTCCCGATGGTCTCTCCGATTTGAGAACTACTGCTGTCGGCACATCTGTTGTAAATGGCCTCACGCAGGAGTATACGTCAGCTCCTGCCTCAGCTACAACCGCCAGAGCCCCTCCTCTGCACCTGTGCTGCCCTGATGCAGCAGTGGTTGGTGCGCGGGGCGGGTACCTGCAGGAAACTCCTGCACCCGCGCAGGCTGATGGCTGGGTCCTGTGGGGTATAACACCCCCTGAGGTGACAGGAGATAGAGCCACTGGGTAAATGACACCCTCTTCCATCCCTTGGGCCAGAAACTTGAAAGCACAGTCTGTACATAATCAATAATAAAAATGAATCAAAAGGAAATAAATGTGAAAAATCAGTTCCTCAATCCCACGGGCCACATTCAGATGCCCACCGGTCACATATGGCTTGTGGATGCCACAGTGGACAATACGAGAACATTCTTAGCATCAGGCATCACAGGAAGTATCCCTGGGCCCCAGTTTGCCCACAGTGGTGACCACCTGGAGGGCGTTCCTTTGTATCGGCTTTTCTCCCCTTCCCTCTCGCACTCCACTCAGCCTCCTGTCTTGTCACCTGGAATCAGCAAGCCTTTGTCTCGCTCAGCTTTCTCCAGGCAGGGTGGGAGGTAGGGTGGCAGGCCAGGACCGGCAGCGGTGAGGACAAAGCGCATCCTGACTCCAGACCTCCGCTGGTCCCCGGCTCTGTCCATCCCTCTGTCCCCAGCGTCAGGCTGAGTCAGATGGGCTGGTGGAGGATCTGCCACCAGTCCAGCAAACACAGGCTGTTGACAGAGGGGGGTCTTTACACTGAGAAATGTGACCTGAAGCTTACCAGAGAGCAAAGCCTCTGGCATGAACCGTTTCAGACAGAGGTTTGCGTTGACTTTGAGAGGATTTGTGCTGCTGAAGTCTTTCTTTCCACAGAAAGTGGGCACCTGAGGCAGGCGCATCCAGGTGGGGCAGCTCATGAGGCAGGAAACCCACAGAGGCAACACGCACTCCTGATTTGAGAACTTGATGCCCCCAATCCCCTGCAGTGTGAATAATGTGATTTTCTTAGAAAAAAAAATCACTCATGTTTTCTTTAGGACTCCATCAATATTATATATGTGGCACAGCCCTACAATTGCTGTTACCCTCAAGACTGGTTAAGTGTAATGGCGTCTTGATGTCTTTTCAATTCAGTTCGATTTGACAAGCATTTACTGAGTAATTATGGTGGGCCTAGAATGGTGCTTTTTAGCCTGACAATAACTTAGAAGCCCAATCTATTCTTTCACTTAAAAATAAAATCTAATAGCATTTAATTTAAAATATACGTAATTCTTCATTTTGACAAAAACCTACCCAGTTTTCATATGTCATTACTGCATCTTTGGTAAAGGCTTGATTTTAATAATAAATATCTTGCTGCATTCTTTCTAAAAGAAAAAAAGATATGTTCTTTTGGATGACAATTTTATTTGATCAATAATTGCATCAACTCCTGCCAAAAGCACACACAAGCTGCCCAAGGTGAAATTTACCAGCTTCCAATTTTTAATTAACCTGTATCTCCTTTACAGTTGGAGCTTCTCACGGAGGATTAGAGCAAAGTAACTCACTGAAGAAAGGCAAGTCATGCAGAAAATGCCAATATCAATTTCCTATATGTCATAACTTAAATGCAACCCATCCAGCTCCTGGCCCTAAGCTTTAAAGAAGGGAACAATCAAAGAAACTGATTGAGCTGAGAACATTATCAATTAATGAGAGAAGTTAAAAGGGAAAAAGACTGTATTACATTAATTGGAAAGACAAATTTCAACTGAGGCTTGCTATTTTCAGTCTGTGGAGGAATGACTTTTTTGTTTGGACTCATCCACCTTTGCCTGTGACTGAGTGACCCAGAGCAAAGCAGAGACCCTGCTGTGGCTGGGAGGGGAGGGTGCCCTAGAGCAAGGCAGAGGAAGCCCAGGTGCAAGTCTGGCTCTGCCATCTGGGAGACTCGTGTCCATCTCCTACCCCCTCTTGAAGTCCTTATTCGTCCTCCAAAAAGTGAGGGTAATGCAATCAGCCCACTAACCCCAAAGGCTCACTGAAGAGACCAGATAAGAGCTGGGGAAGAAAGTGAAGCATGAATCACCTGCAAGGAAAAGTGGAAACTCTGTATGTGGGTGTGGGTGCATGCACATGTGTGTATATATATGGTGCACATGTGTGATTGTACGTGTGTATCTGTATCTGGGTATGCATGCGTGTAACCTAAAAAAGTACATAGACTTTGGCTCTCAGAAAGATAGGAGGATGCATGCAAATGATAAACACCAACTTCCTGCTGATGAAATCTGGAAGATTTGGTCAGAGAAGGGCACATAGGGCTTCACCTGAACTGGTGATATTTTATTTAAGCCAGGTAGTAGGAAAACAGGCTTTAGCTGTATTCGTCTTTAGAAACTTCTGTATTATGAAATCTATCTATCTATCTATCTATCTATCTATCTATCTATCTATCTCTTCATCTCTCTCTCCATCTCTCCATCTCTCTCTCTCTCTCCCTCTATCCATCTGTCTCTCTGTCCATCTATCTAGCTATCATCTATCATCTATTTATCTAAAGAACAAAGGGATAAGCCTCCACTTGCAATAGGAAAATCGGAGGTCTGGCACCATGACTTAGGGATTGTATCTCATCCCCGGCTGAGCATCCCTGTATGTCATCTCTGGGGAAGGCAGCAGCTCCATTTTAGGGGAGAAAGTCATTCTGAGGAGTGATCATCACTTTTCCTCTGGAAACAGCAGCTCAGAGACTCTTTTGCAGTGGAACCCATCCTCAGCTTGGTGAGGATGGGTTGCAAACAATAAAAGTTGAGATGCCTGAAACTTTAAAGCAATACACACACTGTACAACAGCACAGTGAGAGAAGAGTGAATACCTTTTAATTCAGACCTAGTTGCAGAATTCAGTTCCTCTGACCACCAGCTCTGGGAACTTCAGCAAATCACCCCACCACTCTACAAGCTGGTTTCCTTGGTGTACACAGGATAATAATAACCCACCAAGCAGATGGAGATCACACACGGCGAAGGAAACAGGGGAGAAGAAGGAATTTGTGGGGTTGTTTTAAAAATTGAATTAGTTGTCAATGTTTTAAACTTGGGAGATTTCATAAGAAGCCCGATTTCCAGCTTCTTGGAGAATCAGAAGTTCTTCCTCACCCAGCCCTCTTTCCCATGCCACAGAAGGCTGCAGTTCTGTGGGCACCGCACGCTCCCCAGCCCACCCAGCCCCTGCAGGCCCACGGCAGCCATTGTGCCACATGTCTGCACCTGCACACTTGACGGTAAGGCTCTCTCGGTGATGCTTAGGGAGATGTGTGTAAAGGACCTAGCTCAGCAGTTCATCCCCACCATCCTTTGCCAACAAGGATATACAGTTTCTGGCTGGTATGCTTACTGTCTGAAAAATCCCGCTGTTGAGCTTTATTTCTCTGTGGTTGGCACGACCAGTCGCCTGCCTCCTCTAGCAAACAAACATCCCTGTCCCCAGACCCCTGTCCTCTCTGGACCAGTCAGCTAATCTGATGCAGCAGCGTGTGTCTGGAGGGCCGGTGCTTGAGAAGGGTGGGTAGTTCCCCTAAGGCTGGGCTTTCATTGGTTTCATGTCCTCTTTCCTGCTTGTGGCTCCCAGGTTCGTCACTGGCTGTCTCTTTGAGAGTTTCTTTTCCAATCTTTTTTTTTTCCTTTTTTTAATTAATTAATTTATTTTTGGCTGCGTTGGGTCTTCGTTGCTGTGCACGGGCTTCCTCCAGTTGCGGCGAGCAGGGGCTACTCTTCGTTGCGGTGCGTGGGCTTCTCATGGCGGTGGCTTCTCTTGTTGTGGAGCACGGCCTCTAGGTGCACAGGCTTCAGCAGTTGTGGCTCACAGGCTCTAGAGCGCAGGATCAGTAGTTGTGGCGCACGGGCTTAGTTCCTCCGCGGCATGTGGGATCTTCCCGGACCAGGGTTCGAACCCGTGTCCCCTGCATTGGCAGGCAGATTCTCAACCACTGCGCCACCAGGGAAGCCCCTCTTTTCCAATCTTAATCAGAGGGCTCCCTCTAGAATCCTCCACTGCTCACCCCCAACCTCAAAACTTGTGCTTCTAATCAGTTGTGGGTTGAGGAATCAGACTGCCGAGCTCTTAAAATCAAAGACCTTTTCCCCATAAAATCTCAATGAGTGGACTGTTAATGGGGGCCTGGGAACATTTCTCAGAGTCAATTAATTAGGTAACTGGAAGTGTCCCGCCCCATGTTTCTGGATTAAGAGATATGGGCAAAAGAGCGGTGATCACAGAACCCCAGACCAGCTCTGCCCATAGTGAGTAGCTACTGAGATACAACTTTTCAGCACCAGTTGCCCTGAGGCTGATGTGATCAAGGTGAGCTTACTGTTTTGTGTTTGTTTGTTTTATTTTTTCATTTCGGAAAGTTCCTCAAAGTCCAGGAGCTCACTGAGGGCAGGAACAACTCTCCTTCTTGGTATCTTTCACTGTACCTGCCACCTTATAGGCACCAAATCAATATTTGTTAAAATGAAAAGAATTTGTTCCTATTATGTTCCAGTGTTCGAGGCACCCATATGCATTTATGTAAGAATTCACTCAAAAGCATTTGCAAAGTTCCTACTCTATATGAAATGCTCTTTGAATGAGATTTTAAATATTTAATGACACCGCCTCCCAACCCCTTGTGAGGCAATATCCACCACACACATGGAATCACACTCACACTTTGACCTTGAGTTTTAAAAGAGGCCTTAGGGAAACTAAACCACGGCCAGTGTGCTCTCCCTGTCATCCAGGACAGACACTGCTAGTCAATTACATCAATCATGTCACCCTTTCTTATTGAGCTCAGATTCTACCTCAAAACCCTTCTCCCTACACTCCCCTGGAAGACTCTACCAATTAAGACTAATTGGCTTTTGAATGAATAAAAGTTATTTACCATCACAGATCAAGTTCAGTGTACCAAAGCCCTTGTTTTACCAAGACTGGGGCTGACCCCAGACATGTGAGGTCACTAGCACCGATTCTCAAACTCCCCCAGACACAGCCCTGGCTCTCCCGGCCCCCAGTGCACCTCACCTATGACCCCCAGGTGTGTCAACTCTACGTAAAGCTGCCTTCCCCCCACCCCCCCAGCCCACATTGCATCATGGCGCACTGGGAGATGCCCCAGTTCTACAACTGAACAGAAATGCAAGTCTTTCCTGAGCTGTCTCAGAAGCCGTCCAAGGAGACTTCATCCACGACGCACAGCAAAACATTCTGAATATTCTCTTTCTCTTTCTCAGTTCCTCACAGGCATGGCAGCTGCTTCTCAGTTACTTTCCTCAGCCTCCTAACTCAAAAATTCTCCTCTCACCGGCCCCCTGCCTCTGGCCGTCCCTTGTCCCTCTACCTTCCAGATATCTCCTACTCCTTCCACCAGTTATGCCTTTTTCAATGCAAACAAATCCAGCCCCTCAATTTTCCCGCTTACCTATTACCATGATTCTGCACAAGAGTCCAGGACTTGATGAGACAGTCAGCATCCGACTTATGGGCAGGGGACGGGGAGAGAACATGGATATTGAAATGGTAATATCTCTCTCTTTTCGCACACATATTATTACATAAGATTCAGGAATCTCAGGATGTCACCAACTTTGGACTTTCCTTCTTCCTTGCTAAAATTTCCCTTTATTTAAGAGAGGACATGAGTATTTTAGTTTGATGCCCACACAATTCCCTGAACTCCCTTCTCTGGCCCAATTCCCTGAACTCTCTTTCTCTGGGGCTACAGGCACAGAGGTGAATAGAGCAGGGCCCTGGCTCTGGGAGCAAACAGACTGCCTGTTCGCTCCCAGACAAGCCCAAACAGGCAAGCCCAGGGCTGGGTTCACTGCCACGGGATGACCTGCATTGCTTCAGTAAGGCCTACTCGCCTTTGAAACAGGTTAAGAGGGCACTGATGGGTATGGATACCCCAGGGCAGTGTGACGAAGGAGGTCAGATCATCACCTCAAGGTGGGACTATTTGCCCATCTTTTCCCCTCCTTTGGTCATTTGGCAGTGACTTTACTGAGCACATACTGTGTAGCAGGTATCTGCCAGGTGCTGGGGACCCAGGAGCAAATAAGGCAGGCTGCTGGCCTTGAGAGGCTCATGTCCACTTTAGCTAAGCAGATGTCATCTGCTTTCCCGAATTCACCCCGTTGGGCCTGAGCAGAGACCAAGCTGCATTGCTACAGTGGTCAGGAGGGTGGGTCACTTCAGAGTTGGTGACTTGATTGGCAGAGCAAATCAGGGGTTTCCTGAGAGCACAGCCACCTGCCCATATCCATCATGAAGGTTCCCTCCTCCTCTGTTTCTCTCTTTGCCCATCTCCTTTGAGGATGCCCTGAGCTGCCCCTTCTCAAAGAACCAGGGCCTGTGGCAGCTTCAGCCCACAGGCTGGTCACCCAGCAGTGACCTGGCCACCTTCCCCGTGCCCTGAGCTCTGGTGCTGAGCCTGCAGCAGCCAGCGGGAGCTCTGTCTGCAGCCCTGGGCTCATCTCTGTCTTCTGCAGTCAGGGGTCCCCTAGTGGGCATTGAACAGGGAAGCCCTGCAGGGGATGGGCACATAAAATGCCATCAAGATGAGCCTCACAGAGGTAACACTGAGGGAAAGAAGGCAGACACAAGTGTCCCTGCTGCGCGATTCTATTTGTATAAAGACTGCAGACAGGCAAAGCTGATCAATGGTGATAAAACTCACAAGAGTGGTTATACCCTGAGGGTGGAAGGCAAGAGGAGGGGCTTTCCGGGGTGCTGGAAATGTTCCATACTTTTATCTGCACAGTAGCTTGTGTAGATATGGAAAACATAATCCTTCTGTGCCTGCAAGATTAGTGAACTTTATATAAATTATACCTCAATTGGAAAAATAAAAAACCCGCCTTTGGGGGCATTGGCAAAGAGGTCATTGTAAATATGCACAGATAAGCTCCCTGGAGTCAGCAGACGGCTCATGGCACTGCTCTGTGCCCTGCTCTGCTGGGGCCCGGGCAGTAGTGAAGACGGACGGGGCGGATCCTCGCAGAGTCCAGGGACTGGCCGGGAGACAGCCGTGCGCTTCTGGGAGAGGAGACAGCTGCAGGCCAGTCCTGGAGGGCGAGCAGCCACTGGCCTGTAAGCAGGAGAGGCAGCCTTCCTGGGTGAGGGGCGGCTGAGAGAAGCGCCGGCGAGTGGCGGGGGCGTGCAGTGTGGCATGACGGAGAGGAGTGCAGGCAGGGAGGGCAGGGAGAGCAGGGCCAGACCTCAGGGTAACACCTGTGAGTGCCTGGGTCCACCACCACTTATCTCATCTCATTATTCAGGCCAAGACCCTCCAGGGGTCTAGAGGATGACTCACTATGATCCAATTTAGAGCCAGTCTTGAATACCAAGTAGAGGCAGGAGCTCAGGGAAGGGCCATCTCAGACCACCCAGATCAGGCCCGCCACCTTATTTTAGCCTCCGCCTTATTTCAGTGGGCCACAGACAGGTGGCGGTGGGAGGGGGTTTCCAACAGGGCGGGCCTCAGACCTGACATCTCCCAGCACCTGGAGGGAGAGCCTCAGGTGCTCCTTAAAGATGCAGGTTAATCCTTCCTCTGAAAGCACCGTTGTCACAAGCAACAAAGAATTATTCCTTGTCCGCATGTATTGTTCATTTCCTCTTTCAATAAAGCCTCCTGGAACACGAATATTCCTTCATTTCCATTACTATTAATTGCCATGTCTCTGAGGTGAATAATAAGGCTGGGCAATCAATAGTAATGATGGAACCACTGAACACAAACAATATCTCCTCCACCATCTCTCCCCCGGCATCTATCTGCTTTATTAAGCGACAAAGTATATTATTTTTAAAAAAATGCGCTACTAAGGGAAACAAATCTACAAATAATTATTTTAAAAAGTTAATCGGTGGTATAATTCAATTATGCAGCATGCAACGCAGAAAAGTTCCCTTAATTACAACAGAATTGAATAGAACATTCCTCAGCCTTAACCTTGTTATTTTTCAAGGTGAGCTATTACTAACTCACTTCTAGGATGGCTTTCAATAGCCTCTCTTTGCAGCAGCTGTCTGCAGAACTATTCAGAAGGGATGTGTCTCGGGCTGGATGCAGCTGGAGATGGATGGGGGATAAACAGACGACTGGAGACTGCAGGTGAAAGCAAGGCGTGTGGGCTCTGAGGCTGGACACCCCTTGCCACTGGAACAAAGCCAGTGACCTTGGGGGAAGCAACTTAGTGCCTCAGATCTGCAACTGACCTCACCGCCCCCGCCTTGCCGAGTTCCATACCTGAGATCACAGGTACTGGTAGCTGACCTTACTGATGGTTCCACCCACATCCTCCTGGCCCACATCTGAGTTCACCTGCAGCTCCACGACTGTTCGTTGTGTGCTGATGGCTTCTTACCTCAAGAGCCTGCATCTTCCAGCTTCTCTGCCCGAGGACTTTCCCAGGGTCATACAGCTTGCTCAGCTGCTCATGAGGGGCAGTCCAGGAGAGCTGATCCCCAGAGGCAACTCTCAACCAATGAGGGACTTCTGTTGACAAACACAACCTCCCCGCCCTTAGGCGCATGTTCTCATGATATCAGTGGCCATCCTGGTCTTCAAGGGGCTGAGGGGATTCCCAGGATGCAGGACTTTCAGTGCTAACACTGGGTCAGTCTGGCAGACTGGGATGGTTCATCATCCTAATTATATGTCCGAGGGTCCCCAGGGGGGTAGAGCCCGGCTGCCTGCAGCAGGAGTCTGTGCGTTTATGCTCCATTCACTGGCTTTTCTCCCTTCCATCCCATGTCCCCCACTCCCGTACTTGAGCTTCCCGGGGTCACCCCCCAGTAAACCACCTCCATCCTTGTCTCAGGGGGAGCCCAGACTGACATAGCACTCAGCTTCAAGGTGGTTCTCTTCCCACTCTTGCTCTGTGCTCCACTCCAGACACTTGCTCATACCTGGGCTGAGTGTGGGCTGGTGAGGTGGGCAGGACCACAAAGGAAAGGCTGCCTGCTGGAAGTTAAGGGGAGTCCCAGCGCCTTCATATCGGGCATGCCAAGGGGACACACATCCCACTGCATCCTCAGTGACCTGTGAATGGTTACGGTGCTGCCAGCTGGCTCATTCTCCAGACACTAGGACCAGCTTGGACATTCCCCACTATTCCCGTGCCCATGGAGCTACCTGGGTGAGGAAGAGAGAGGGACATTCTTTGCTCTCTGGGTGGAATAGGAAAGGCCGGCCTCTGGTTTGTATCCAGGCTCTCTACCCAACCCACGTTAGAGCCCAGGCAGCCGAGCCTCCTTTGTCTCTGGTCTCTAGTCCCCCAGTGCTGGCCGCTGCCTCAGCATCTTTGCTCATGTGTCCCCCTGCTCACATCCTCCTGTGGCCTTTCTAACTCCTACCCTTCAAGACTAATTGTCAGCCCATATCATCCAGGAAACTCCCCTTGAATGATCACAGCCACCCTGACCTCCATCTTTCCACAATTACCTGCACCACTTTGTGTGCACTCGCTGCGGCTTGAGTGCGGCTCCACTGCGCCCCCTGCTGGAGGTGAGCGTCAAGGGGGTAGAATGGGAACACAGAGGTATGAACTGTGTGGGGCGCGCAGGAGGAGCTCAGAACCTGCTGGGAGGTGATGAGCCATCATGGACATGAGTCAGACACCTCCTAAGAGGGCTCCTGAGAAGCAGACCCTGAGATGCAGGTTCTTGTATAAGGGATTCATTAAGACATCCTCCCAGGGGAGACCTATAAGGAAGTGGGGCTGGCCGGCAGGAAAGGGAGGAAGTCAGATGAGGAGGTGATTTCAGGCGGAGTCCCACGGAGGGGTGGCTTCACTTGGATTCTGCGAGGGTCTCTGGAGGGTAAGATACCGCTCAGAATTGTCCTGACGTGAGGCAAGGGGCCTGGACTTTCATACTTCGCTAGACAGTCACTGGTTCAGGGTGCCCTTGGGGGAGATGCATGGATCCCCAGGTACCTCCATCTCTCTATTGACAGGCAAAGCTCTATCCAGGAGGCCACAGGCAGTCCTCCAAAGAAGACACTCAGCTGCTGGCTACCAAGAGCCAAAGCCAAGGAAGGCCCCTGCTGCCTACTCTGGCTACCTGGGCACACAAGCCTCCACACTCTACACAAGTTGCTGCCTCATAAAGGCAAGTATCTGAAACTTCCCCAGTTCTCAGCCTAAATTCTGACCCATCTTCCCTTGCTCATCTTACCCTCTGTTTTGCGATCCATGCCTGTCCTTTGCCCTCTGACTTGCCTCCTTAAGGATAAGCACACTCCCTGCTCTGAATAAGCTAATTCCGGTAGCCCTGGGAACTGTCCACGCTGCATCCCATCCCAGGATGTGGTGCAGACATGCCTGACAGATCTGCCCTATCTCAACTTTCCCAACATCCCGGCCATCCACGCGTTTCAGAACATGTGAACACAACTGTCTGCCTTTCTGTCCTATTACTGTGTGAAGATGCGGCCCGTGCTTGGCAATTTTACCGAGTAAGCCCTAATAGGGCCAATTTACATGAATGATTACTGTCGAGATTGACTGAATGGACAGAGTTGGGGTACCATCAGGCAGGCTCTGGGGAGCCGTCCCAGCCTCCAGCTGTCCCAGCAGGGTCTGTGTCTAAGTTGCCCTCAGTCAGAATTTTCATTGCTCAGGAGAAGCAGGGCCAAAGCCACCGTCTCCCTGACATTCCTTATCTAGGAAAAGAGCCTTATATTAACCTGCATGACCTCTCCTTGGCGCACGTATGGTTTGTTCCCCTGTGGGAGGGGCCCAAAGGCCCCTGAGCCCCGTGTGTTCAGCTCAACGTCAACCAGCAAGTGCCGGCAGGACAGAGGTCCCCAAGGTGAAGGGTACAGAGCTCTCCTGATGCTTCTGACACTGGAGCTGGGCAGGGCTACACTGTAACCTTTGCCCAACACCTGTCACCTGAGCGCGCCGCCGGCCGCATGTCCATGGCACTGTGAGTTCAACCTTTAGACATCCTCTGAGGCTTTGTGAGCTGCTCCAGCCCTGCCATCTTTTGGAATTAATCCAGACCCCCCCCTCCAAAAGTCACAGGTGCTGAGAGGGAGAGAGTGAGGTGACTAGATCATATCTACAAAACACCTTCCTAATGGAAAAGAATATGAAAAAAATGTATGTATGTAAAACTGAATCACTTTGCTGTACAGTAGAAATTAACACAACACTGTAAATCAACTATACTTCTATAAAATAAATTAAAAAAAAAAAAAAAAACACCTTCCTACAATTAAATAGTCAGCATTTCAATGTTTGGTCAGAGCCGGTGCTCCGACCCCATCGCTAGGAATCAGTAGGGCAGGTGAGTTACCCTGAGGGATTGCTTCAAGGGGCTTTCCGAGGAGGGCCTGCCTGGAGGTGCAGGGACACCAAGACTGAGCATCTGTTAGGAGCCGACTTTATACCAGGCCCGGGGCTCTGACACGACAACTCTTGTAAATTCTCACAACAGCGTGCACAGATTTCTTCCCTCTGCACCTTGATATTGTTAGCTGCACAATTTTTATAAATTTATAAAAATGTTAACCATTTTCTATGTGATATGGGAAAATTATGAATTTGGGAATCATCCTGAGGCCACATGTACCTATGAGGCTTAGGTTTCCTCAGCCATAACACTGCTGTGAAGGTTAGTTAGTTACAGTATCTTGCAGCATCATGGGTGATCGATATTTTTAAGGAAAAGAGGGAAGTGAGTATATTTTCCAACCAGCAGGAATTCAAAGATGGGGAATCTGATTTCAAAGACACAGCCATTGTTTAGGAAGTTTGCCCTCAGAATGTGGGCTCATTCATTCCTTCACCTCAGGTGCTTTTTGTCTTCATCTGAATATGTCACACACGACAGGGGAATGAGAGAGGCAAGGGGGACATAGGGGTGGGGTTCAAACCCCCAAAGAACTAAGTCCATGTGTGTAACAGCTTTTCCCTCAAGGTTTTCAAATGAACCAAGACTGAAAGGAACGTTGCCAGCCGCAATCTTCCTTAAACATTCTATGACTTTCCCATCTGGTGATCAACACAATGAAATGCAAAATACTGAATATTACATTTTAAATAGTCACCCCAATTATAATAATCGTATTGATTGGCTATCATGTTCAGGTCACTGTGCACACCCTTTCCCATACAGGATCTTATTTCTTGTCACACATCCTGTGAGGTCTTAACTGCTGACCTTATACATGTCCTATGCATATTGATTAAACTGTCACTCTGCGTCTCATGTCGGAGGGGAAGAAACTGAAGCCAGCAACATTAAATAACTTTCCCAAGATCTCTCAGCTAGACTCAGAGGAGTTGGGATGTGGCTCTAGATTTAACTTGTTCAAAAAACCTCTTAAGTTTTCTTTTCCCACATCGCTCCACAGGTGTTTATGGATTGAGGTATGAGCAAAACAAAACCAGGGTAGCTGCTTTAAACACCGTGCTATTATCGTGATGAGCAGGAAAAGGAGGTTGGAGAATGCAGTTAGTTGGTTTCTGTTTGTACTTTTATTCTAGAAGCTAAGTGTTCACTTAGCTGAACCACTTGTGGTTTGAGTAATCACATTCTGCCTCAGCTGGGAACCCACACACATTTGTGTGTCTGCATTACACCAGCGCACTTCATTTGAATTGCACACGCTTTCCTTCTTTTGAAATTAGTCAGGCCTAGTGAGCAGCTTCATGTACTATTAAACGGGCAGATCTTTTGAGGAAGTCAACAATCAGCCCGGAGGGGAGGTGGGCATATGGAAGCACCCTGAATAACCTGCCATTTGCTCTTTCCTGCCTGGACTTAGCTGGCATTTGGGCTCCTGCCCTCTTGGGTGTCTGGGGCCCTGATAAGCAGAGGTGACATCCGAGAGATTAGCGGATAAATGATTACAGAATGCAATGGCGCGCTAAATCCATACGACTGGGAGGCAATGATGCACCGAGGCATCAGTTGTTTGGTGAAACAGTACAAAGTGATTATGCGGCTGCCTAGGAAGGAAATCACCCAGAGATACTGGTAAAGAATTATCTGGCATGAGGATGTCAGGGAGTAATTTCTCTTAAATTATGACTTGGTTGCAAGGGTGCTAAATTGAGGTCAAAGGCAGGGTGAGAGGTCAAAGGCAGACATCTTACTGGGTCTGTCAGAGAGGAGTGACGTTGGAGAAGGCGCTGCATGCCCTCCCTTGGGACCTCTCTGGACCGCAGGTTCCAGAATTCTGCTATCAGCCACAGCCAGGTGATAATGCATATGCTTTTCAAGTAAAGCGGAGCTCCAACCATTCTGTAGGCCATAATAAAATCATCTGGAAATGCTGTGTCCCTGTGGCACTTGCCACCTCCTGGACCAGGATTTCCAGTCATAGATCCACAGACCCACAAGGTGCACAGCGTGGATCCCTACACCCTAGCATCCTTGCCCCTCCTGCACCTACATAACCTGACCTCGCAGTAGAGGATCCCGTTCTTTATGGTCCAATGCATGGATCGTTCCGGCGGGGACACTGGGGTTGACAAGGAACTGACTGTGGGTCACACACATTCTTCCGTTCTCTGATTTTGAATTCTGTCCTCACAACCAGACCGCAGGTGCATCCCAAGCAAGGACTTTGTCTCATTTTGTCACAAGGGTGGCTGACATAGAAAGCGGGTGACTGCCCTCTTCCATTCAGCCTCCTCCCTCCTGCGGACACCCCCAGGAAGAGTGGAGCCAGGTGCCTCTGGGCTCAAGTCCAGCTCCAGCATGAACTCTCACCCTTGACCTCCCTGAGCCTCCATCTCCTCACCTGTGTCAGGAGGTCCCGAGTACTGCAGGTGAGTGAGTGAGGCAATGAATGAACAGCACCGAATAGAGGCCGCGGGGTTAGTCCTCTCAGTAAATGGGAGTCATCAATCCTCACTCACTAGGATATCTAAGCAGTCTTGGTATTTACTCTTTTCCAATTTCCTTGGCATGTTCATCTGTGAAGATGCACCTCATATGTTGGCTTTGAGGCTTAAACGTGCTGCTGTCTGTAAAGATGGGGCCCATTAGGGAGCATTTGCTCGAGAAACCATCCAGCATTTCCTCCCCTTTGCTTTCCATCTATCTTTACCACATCAAACTCATCAAATCCTCACACAACCCCTCTGAGATAGGTACAATTATTATTATTGCCATTTTACAAATGAAGAAACAGAGAGGTTAAGTAACCTTCCTGGGATCACACAGCTACTGAGTGATGGGGCTGGGATTTGAACTCAGGAGTAAGCCCCTTCTCTTAACACTACCCCAAGTTCCTTTGGGGAACACCTGGAGAAGCACCCTGGAGACTCAGGTCAGGAGCTGCATGTCACTGGTCCCAATTTACTACAGCACTTGGTTTGATTCCCCATTGGTAAAAGAATTGCGCTATGCATAGAATTTAACTCAATAATAATGAAAGCTTTTCCTTCCAGAAAGGTCCACTGTTTAATTACCTCCATTTCTCTGAATGCAGTGCAGGCTTGGGCCACTCTGCCCCACAAGAGTGTCAATCATTAGATTCCCGTTAATTAATACGGAGTTTAATCTTCTTTGATTACAAACATTGATTGTTGCTGATCTTTCAGCCATCCCTGCCAGCGTGTATGTATCTGAGTTCCAAAACACTCAGGCACCATCATGCCAGGAGAAAGGTGAAATGAAACATTAAGCTGGGTTCATGGTCAATTTAATTAATGCAAATGTGCGGCTCTGTTCATTTGTCCCAATGATGTTTTCCAATCAAGCTATTGGGAACAAACACCTCTTGACTTTCTTTTCTATGTCCTCTTAAAAAAAATCCTTTCTGCAACAAATAAGCAAGGTAGGGCCTAAAGGACACTGTTAAGTTGTATGCAGTTCTACGACTCCATAGAAAACCTGCCTCTTGACTGAAACTCTGCAAACAAAGATAAGGGTCTCTCATCAAGGAGAGAGTAAGCCTGTGAATTGGCAGGACTGATGGTAGAAGGTAGGCGTGAGTGTCAGGGAGAGACAGAGAGAGATGGGGGGAGGGAAAGAGAGAGAAGAAAAGAGAGAAGCAAGAAGAGGTAGTAAATGTAAGGTTTATCCACTAACAGATTTATTAAAGATTTTCCTGGTCCATAAATCAAGAGGCAGATCTCTACCGAATAGCAATATTTAACATCTGTGTAGGGCTTCCCTGGTGGCGCAGTGGTTGAGAATCTGCCTGCCAATGCAGGGGACACAGGTTCGAACCCTGGTCTGGGAAGATCCCACATGCCGCGGAGCAACTAGGCCCATGAGCCACAACTACTGAGCCTTTGTGTCTGGAGCCTGTGCCCCTCAACAAGAGAGGCCGCGACAGTGAAAGGCCCGCACACCGCGATGAAGAGGTCCCCGCTTGCCACAACTAGAGAAAGTCCTCGCATAGAAACGAAGAAGACCCAACACAGCCAAAAAAATAAATAAAGTAAATAAATAAAGTCTTTAAAAAAAAAAAAATCTGTGTAGAGCCTTCCAGGGCCCAGAGCACCAGCACACACACTAACACACACAGAACAATCAAGGTAGGTGCATATTATGGTTTCCATCCTGCACATATAGACAATGAGACTCTGAGAGCTCAAGTGGGCTGCTTAAGTTTCCACACATCGAAGTCAAGACACGGGCTGTGTGCTTCTAGCCCACTGCCACCTGGATGCTGTGTACAGTTGTGCAGGTTGCACACTGCACGAGAGTGCCTGGGTGCTCCCATGGTTCACAGGCTAAGTCAACACCATGGCTGGGTACAGACTCAGCCAGAAGATTGGAACTCTTCCTGATTTTCACAGCAAAACTTCTGCTTGCCAAGCCACATGCCCGTGGATGGCATCTGTCCAGAAGAGGTGCCATTCTCTAACGTGCCCCAAAGTGCCTCATGGAGCAGCTAGTCCAGGCTACCCACCCCCTTGTCCATCAGATCTATCCCAGCACCCGTAACTACCATGTGCATGTGTTTCTCTACATGCATTCCCTGAACTTCCTGAGGGGGAGAACTGGCGTCATCTCTGTGACCCCAATGCCCGGCATGGGGTTTCTAAACCCCCTGAAAGAAAGGTTGGTTAAAGGGCTGAGGGAATAAATGCATGAAGGCACGTCCAGCACCCCTTTCACTGCACATTCCTGGCCCAGACCTCTGCTGGGTGATCCCTCCCTCTCTGAAGACCCAGAGCCCTCAGTTCCTCCCTGTTGGGTCTCAGGTCATTGTGCAATTACTAGATAGTAAGCTACGTGAGGGCAGCCACAGGGCATGCCGGTGAACCTTTTCACCACAGAGCTCAAAGCTTGCCATCTCATATTATTTTCCTCCCCTTTCCTCTGCCTCCAATTTATTCCCTGTTTTTATGTAGTCTGTTTCTCAAGGACAAATGATATGCGTATGTGACAGGAGACAATGGATGTCACTGTGGGTGTAATTTCATTTCACAGAATCAATCAGAGTCCAAGAAGATCTACCCCTTCCAGGAATCCAGCCTTCTGGGCTGTTCTTCTGAAGCCTTTATCCACACTGTTCTGTCCCTACGCTGGGGCTTCTGAGCTAAACCAGAATTCTCATGCCTCCAAAGCTCCATGCAATGTGAAGTTGAGGTATCAGAAAGATGGCAAAGCCCTTCCTCAGGCCAACCAACCTAGAAATCACTGAGGTTTCCCCTTGTACTTTCAAAGGCTTACCTGTCTGCTGGCCCAGGGCATGGCAGACCACCTGGACTTCTGCCTGAAGGCAGCAGCACAGTGATTTTAACCAGCTTGAACCTCTAGAATGTAGGTATGTTCCCAACTAACAAAGGATGTGTCCATGCACCTTCAGCTTCCTTAGGTAATTTTTATTGCTTGACTCTTCTGTTTCAGTGAGGTTCAGCTTTTCTCCATGACCTACAGTGTTCTCTCAATAACCATAGGCTTTTGTCTTGCTCTGAAACCCAGAAATGTGCAGCAGACCTGGGGATTGGAACCTGTGGATGGAGATTTTAGGCCAGGGCAAAGGCATTCTACATCAGAGAACATATACAGAGGAGCAAAGTGGAGGTGGGTTTGCTACAAATCTCACTTATCTAAATTTGCTCCTTAGGCTGCATTCTCCTCATCTTCCTTGTTCAGGAAGGATCTGAGGCTTCAGAAGAGCCTTGGCGGCTTGAAAGGGGGACCCAAGTGTTGTAACGGACAGGAAGATACACAATCTCCCCCACCTACACACTCAACTTGATGCTCTGGGAGGAACCTGGTCCATCCTCCATCCTCCTAGGATTTCCCAGTTTCCAAATGTTGCAGCTCTATTCCAGGGATGTAAAACATAGGTCTCACTTGTCCCAATTCTGTCCACCTGCACTCATGGTAGACATTGCTAATTGATCATGATGCTCTTCCTTACTGAGCCAGTTTCAGCCTTGGCATTCTTTCCAACACAGTGTTCCAGACAATAACTAATAATCAGAGTTGGCACATAAAAAACCCACAGTTCTCTTCATGATCTCCATAGAGCTAAAATGGAGAACAAATCGTTGGTTCACATCCACAGTCAGGTAGAACTACCAGTGGACCTAGGAATTGGGTCTATTTAAACTTACTGTGGAGGACGATCACTTGTTAGACCAATCAAATCCTATATGGTGACCATCAGCCCCATGCTACACTGTCAGAGCTTTAGTGCCTGGCCCAAACAAGATGGATGAAAAGAAAATTTAGCAATGGAAATCCAGACACATTTTCATTTATTCAGCCACTTCTTGAGGCAGAACAACCTACTTAAATCAAATGATGAGTTTAGGCAACCAGTATGTAAACAGAATACCAACAGATATATCTTCGAATTGTTCTCTAGTAGCTGAGAACAGGAATTGTTCTTTAGGCATGCACACGTGTAGGTGAAGCCAGGAATTTCTTACACTTAAAGTAGTAGAAGTGCTACTTCTTGGAAGATGCTCTCTTCGTTTTATAAGAACACTCAAACTACTTTACATAAATGCACTCAGGTTGGTTCAAGATGGCAGAGTAGAAGGATGTGTGCTCATTCCCTCTTGCGAGAGCACCAGAATCACAACTAACTGCTGAACAATCATCGACAGGAAGACATTGGAACTCACCAAAAAGATACCCCCCACATCCAAAGACAAAGGAGAAGCTGCAGTGAGATGGTAAGAGGGGCGCAATCACAATAAAATCAAATCCCATAACTGCTAGGTGGGTGACTCACAAACTGGAGAACAATTATACCACAGAAGTCCACCCACTGGAGTGAAGGTTCTGAGCCCAACGTCAGGCTTCCCAAACTGGGGGTCCAGCAACATGAGGAGGAATTCCTAGAGAATCAGACTTTGAAGGCTAGCGGGATTGGATTGCAGGACTTTGACAGGACTGGGGGAAACAGAGACTCCACTCTTGGAGGGCACACACAAAGTAGTGTGCACAGTGGGGCATAGGGGAAGGACCAGTGACACCATAGGAGGTTGAACCAGACCTACCTGCTAGTGTTGGAGGGTCTCCTGCAGAGGCGGGGGTGGCTGTGGCTCACCGTGGGGACAAAGACACTGGCAGCAGAAGTTCTGGGAAGTACTCCTTGGCATGAGCCCTCCTGGAGTCCATCATTAGCCCCACCAAAGAGCCTGTAGGCACCAGTGCTGGGTCACCTGAGGCCAAACAACCAACAGGGAGGGAACTCAGCCCCACCCATCAGCAGACAAGTGGATTAAAGTTTTATTGAGCTCTGCCCACCAGAGCAAAACCCAGCTCTACCCACCAACAGTCCCTCCCATCAGGAAGCTTGCACAAGCCTCTTAGATAGCCTCATCCACCAGGGGGGAACCAGCAGAAGCAACAAGAACTACAATCCTGCAGCCTTTGGAACGAAAAACACATTCACAGAAAGATAGACAAAATGAAAAGGCAGAGGACTATGTACCAGATGAAGGAACAAGATAAAACCCCAGAAAAACAACTAAATGAAGTGGAGATAGGCAACCTTCCAGAAAAAGAGTTCAGATTGATGATAGTGAAGATGATCCAGGACCTCAGAAAAAGAATGGAGGCAAAGATCGAGAAGATGCAAGAAATGTTTAACAAAGATCTACAAGAATTAAAGAACAAACACCTAGAAGAATTAAAGAACAAACAATCAGAGATGACCAATCCAAGAACTGAAATGAAAAATACACTAGAAGGAATCAATAACAGAATAACTGAGGGAGAAGAACAGATAAGTGACCTGGAAGACAGAATGGTGGAATTCACTGCCATGGAACAGAATAAAGAAAAAAGAATGAAAAAGAAGTGAAGACAGCCTAAGAGACCTCTGGGACAACGTTAAATGCATCAACATTTGCATTATAGGGGTCCTGGAAGGAGAAGAGAGAGAGAAAGGACCAGAGAAAATATTTGAAGAGATTATAGTTGAAAACTTCCCTAACATGGAAAAGGGAATATCCACCCATGTCCAGGAAGCACAGAGAGTCCCAGGCAGGATAAACTCAAGGAAAAACATGCTGAGACATATAGTAATCAAACTGACAAGAATTAAAGACAAAGAAAAACTATTAAAAGCAACAAGGGAGAAACAACAAATAACATACAAGGGAACTCCTGTAAGGTTAACAGCTGATTTCTCAGCAGAAACTCTACAAGCCAGAAGGGAGTGGCAAGATATATTTAAAGTGATGAAAAGGAAGGAACTACAACTAAGATTACTCTACCCAGCAAGGATCTCATTCAGATTCGATGGAGAAATCAGAAGCTTTACAGACAATCAAAAGCTAAGAGAATTCAGCACCACCAAACCAGCTCTACAACAAATGCTAAAGGAACTTCTCTACGTGGGAAACACAAAAGAAGAAAAGGACCTACAAAAATAAACCCAAAACTCTTAAGAGAATTGTAATAGGAACATACATATCGATAATCACCAAAAATGTGAATGGATTAAATGCTCCAACCAAAAGACACAGGCTCGTTGACTGGATACAAAAACAAGGCCCATATATATGCTATCTACAAGAGACCCACTTCAGACCTAGGGACACATACAGACTGAAAGTGAGGGGACAGAAAAAGATATTCCATGCAAATGAAAATCAAAAGAAAGCTAGAGTAGCAATACTCATATCAGACAAAATAGACTTTGAAATAAAGACTATTAGAAGAGACAAAGAAGGACACTACATACTGATCAAGGGATCAATCCAAGAAAATATAACAATTGGAAATATTTATGCACCCAACATAGGAGCAACTCAATACATTAAGGCAAATGCTAACAGCCATAAAAGGGGAAAACGACAGGAACACAGTCATAGTAGGGGACTTTAACACCCCATTTTCACCAATGGACAGATCATCCAAAATGAAAATAAATAAGGAAACACAAACTTTAAATGACACAATAGACCAGATAGATTTAATTGATATTTATAGACTTTCCATCCAAAAACAGCAGATTACACTTTCTTCTCAAGTGCATACAGCACATTCTCCGGGATAGATCACATCTTGGGTCACAAACCAAGCCTCAGTAAATTTAAGAAAATTGAAATCATATCTAGCATCTTTTCCGATCACAACACTATGGGATTAGAAATAAATTACAGGGAAAAAATCCGTAAAAAATACAAACACATGGAGGCTAAACAATATGTTACTAAATAACCAAGAGATCACTGAAGAAATCAAAGAGGAAATCAAAAAATACTTAGAGACAAATGACAAGGAAAACACAATGATCCAAAACCTATGGGATGCAGCAAAAGCAGTTCCAAAAGGGAAGTTTAAAGCAATACAATACAACACAGGCAATACAATCCTACCTCAAGAATCAAGAAAAATCTCAAATGAGCAGTCTAACCTTACACCTAAAGGAACAAGAGAGAGAACAAACAAAACCCAAAGTTAGTAGAAGGAAAGAAATCATAAAGATCAGAGCAGAAATAAATGAAATAGAAAGAAAGAAAACGACAACAAAGATCAATAAAACTAAAAGCTGGTTCTTCGAGAAGGTAAACAAAATTGATAAACTTTTAGCCAGACTCATCAAGAAAAAGAGGGAGAGGACTCAAATCAATAAAATTAGAAATGAAAAAGGAGAAGTTACAATGGACACTGCAGAAATACAAAGCATCATAAGAGATTACTACAAGCAACTCTATGCCAATAAAATGGAGAACCTGGAAGTAATGGACGAATTCTTAGAAAGGTATAACCTTCCAATTCTAGCAAACATTTAGAGAAGAGCTAACACCCATCCTTCTCAAACTCTCCCAAAAAATTGCAGAGGAAGGAACAGTCCCAAACTCATTCTACGAGGCCACCATCACCCTGATACCAAAACCAGACAAAGATACTACAAAAAAAGAAAATTACAGACCAATATCACTGATGAATATAGATGCAAGAATCCTCAACAAAATAGTAACAAACAGAATCCAACAACACATTAAGAAGATCATACACCATGATCAACTGGGATTTATCCCAGGGCTGTAAGGATTCTTCAATTTATGCAAATCAATCAATGGGATACACATTAACAAACTGAAGAATAAAAACCATATGATCATCTCAATAGATGCAGAAAAAGCTTTTGACAAAATTCAACACCCATTTATAATAAAAACTCTCCAGAAAGTGGGCATAGAGGGAACTTACCTCAACACAGTAAAGTCCATATATGACAAACCCACAGCCAACATCCTTCTCAATGGTGAAAAACTGAAAGCATTTCCTCTAAGATCAGGAACAAGACAAGGATGTCCACCCTTGCCACTATTATTCAACATAGTTTTGGAAGTCCTAGCCATGGCAATCAGAGAAGAAAAAGAAATAAAAGGAATACAAATTGGAAAAGAAGAAGTAAAACTGTCACTGTTTGCAGATGACATGATACTATACATAGAAAATCCTAAAGATGCCACCAGAAAACTACTAGAGCTAATCAATGAATTTGGTAAAGTTGAAGGATACAAAATTAATGCACAGAAATCTCTTGCATTCCTATATGCTAACAATGAAAGATAAGAAAGAGAAATTAAGGAAACAATCCCATTCACCATTGCAACAAAAAGTATAAAATACCTAGGAATAAACCTACCTAAGGAGGTAAAAGACCTGTACTCAGAAAACTATAAGACACTGATGAAAGAAATCAAAGATGACACAAACAGATGAAGAGATATATCATGTTCTTGGATTGGAAGAATCAATATTGTGAAAATGACTATACTACCCAAAGCAATCTACAGATTCAAGGCAATCCCTATCAAATTACCAATGGCATTTTTTACAGGACTAGAACAAAAACTCTTAAAATTTGTATGGAAACACAAAAGACCCCGAATAGCCAAAACAATCTTGAGGGAAAAAAACGGAGCTGGAGGAATCAAACTCCCTGACTTCAGACTATACTACAAAGCTACAATAATCAAGACAATATGGTACTGGCACAAACACAGAAATATAGATCAATGGAACAGGATAGAAAGCCCAGAGATAAACCCACGCACCTATGGTCAACTAATCTATGACAAAGGAGGCAAGGATATACATGGAGAAAAGACAGTCTCTTCAATAAGTGGTGCTGGGAAAACTGGACAGCCAAATGTCAAAGAATGAAATCAGAACACTCCCTAACACCATACACAAAAATAAACTCAAAATGGATTAAAGACCTAAATATAAGACCGGACACTATAAAACTCTTAGAGGAAAACAGGAAGAACACTCTCTGACATAAATCACAGCAAGATCTTTTTTGACCCACCTCCTAGAGTAATGGAAATAAAAACAAAAATAAACAAATGGGACCTACTGAAACTTAAAAGCTTTTGCACAGCAAAGAATACTATAAACAAGACGAAAAGACAACCCTCAGAATGGGAGAAAATATTTGCAAACAAATCAATGGACAAAGGATTAATCTCCAAAATACATAAACAGCGCATGCAGCTCAATATTGAAAAAACAAACAACCCAATCCAAAAATGGGCAGAAGACCTAAATAGACATTTCTCCAAAGAAGACATACAGATGGCCAAGAGGGACATGAAAAGGTGCCTAATTATTATTAGTAATAATAATAATTATTAGTATAATTATTACTAATTATTAGAGAAATGCAAATCACAAGTACAATGAGGTATCACCTCACACCAGTTAGAATGGGCATCACCAGAAAATCTACAAACAACAAATGCTGGAGAGCGTGCAGAGAAAAGGGAACCCTCTTGCACTGTTGGTGGGAATGTAAACTGATACAGCCACTAGGGAGAATAGTATGGAGGTTCCTTAAAAAACTAAAAATAGAATTACCATATGACCCAGCAACCCCAGTACTGGGCATATACCCAGAGAAAACCATAATTCCAAAAGGCATATGCACCCCAATGTTCATTGCAGCAGTATTTACAATAGCCAGGTCATAGAAGTGACCTAAATGCCCATCAACAGATGAATGGATAAAGAAGATGTGGTACATATATACAATGGAATATTACTCAGCCATAAAAAGAAATGAAATTGGGTCATTTGTAGAGACATGGATGGGCCTAGAGACTATCATAAAGAGTGAAGTAAGTCAGAAAGAGAAGAACAAATATCGTATATTAACGCATATATGTGGATTCTAGAAAAATGGTACAGATGAACTGGTTTGCAAGCAGAAATAGAGAAAGAGATGTAGAGAACAAACATATGGACAAAAGTGGGGGAGGGGGGTGGTGGTGGGGGGATGAATTGGGAGATTGGGATTGACATATATATACCAAAATGTATAAAATAGATAACTAATAAGAACCTGCTGTATAAAAATAAAATAAAAT
Source organism: Eschrichtius robustus (assembly GCF_028021215.1). Classification (NCBI taxonomy): domain Eukaryota; kingdom Metazoa; phylum Chordata; class Mammalia; order Artiodactyla; family Eschrichtiidae; genus Eschrichtius; species Eschrichtius robustus. The sequence continues at coordinate 21,954,968 of NC_090829.1, read as the reverse complement.
AAATTCAAAAAAAAATTCACTCAATACTTTTTCAAGTTTGCTGTGGTTGTTTTGGATTTCACTGTTGGGGTGTGATTTCCAGTGCTATATGCTTTTCTCTCTTCCACCCATTTACACTTTTATTGGTTCCATTCACCTATAAGATTAAGAATTTAGGAGCATCTACTCAGGGAACCACATATTCTCTGCATTCCCTCTGGAGATTGGGAAAAATTAAAGGACAAAAGGTTTGGAGAGTCAGCAAGCCAACACTGAGTGCAGAGAGAGGGACCAGACAGTAGGATGATGGATTAAGTCACCCTCAGCAATCCAGCGCCCATGTTTCTGGTGTTAGGCTATTGAAGGGTGTCAGATGCAGTACTGGAAGATCTGTTAAGAACACTCACGAGTCAAGTGGATCCGTTGTAGCTAGCTGAGCAGAGGCAATGCAGTATTGCTGTCTGCACCAGCTATGCCCACCTAGCGAGGGGCCCAAGAACCCTAGAGCCTAGTTTGCCCAGTGCTGGAGTGCTTTCTGAATGTATTGGTATGGTTCACAGGAGGGAAAACTCAGACCAGCACAGATGCCTCTATCTGTGTAATTTTTCTGGGCCTCTAGCCTTGACGATCTCTTTGATGTGTAACATTCTTGCTGACTGACACATTTTCCTTTTCAGGAGCTCTGTGTGGGAGTGGGAAGAATGAAGAAAATCTAGCCCTTACCTAAGAAAACTCAAAGCACTGATGGTTTTATTTTTCTTCCGGATAAAACCGGCTTTTCTTTCATATCTGCAGCAGGAGAATTACTCTTAAAAGTCAATGCCGACGGAAAGTGCATTCATACTGCACTTAATCACACTCAATGGAGACGGGCTAGCGTGAGTCATTGCCTCTTTTTGACAAAAGCTTGTTTTCTTGCCAGCTGGCCTCAAGGAGCCTCGAGTGGCCCACACACAGCTGTGGTTTAGAACTGGACCCCATGGAGACTGTGCAGTGCCCCTGAGTCTCTGAGCCCTCCCTGCTCTGTTGAGAAGCTGTTAATCCACACTTTCTCTCTCCTACTACTGTCTGAGCCTCCAGAGATGACACCAGCCTAGGACTCCCTCAGGTCCTGTAAGCGCCCCCAGCAGGGCGCACCTTTACCTGGAACTGTCTTTGTTTCCACATCCGTCCCCTAACCAGAAAGGGTCGTGTAGACCCACGGTTGAGGGCCTGGGTGTCTGCAGCTTCACAGTTTGGACCCAGTTACTGGCTCTGCCATGTACTGTGTACATTCAGGCAAGTTATCTGACCTCAGGTGCCTCCTCTAAAACGTGACAGTAGTACTAGTACCTCCTCATACAGTCATTGTGGAGATTAAATGGTCTACAACGGTGATGCACTACATGATGGCCAGCACATGCCCCCAGTACTTTATAAGCGTTGGGGGTAGAGAGGTAGGGATCAAAGACAATCAGCTCCTCCGTGGCAGGGCTCTAAGTCACCTCTGTAGTCTCAGCATCTAGTCTGACACAGAGAAGGCTCTCAACAAAAGCCTGCATGTAGAAGCAGGCCTGTTCGCTTAGATGTCCCCCACTGGCCTAGTTCCCAGTTAATAGCCATTGTTCTATGAGAACCACCAGATTTTCAGTTGCCCTAAAAAATCCCTGACCAGTTCTTACTTTGTTCTCTCTCTGTCTGATGATCCTGGGGTGCTTCCCTAACAGGCTAGAGATTATCTTTTGCTGGCAGGTCAGGGGAAGTAGTGCAAGGGAATTGTCCTCAAAGGGAATCATCACCAACCATGGCTGATTCTTGTTATTCTAGTTATTCGCTGTATAGTTATAGTCAAGAAAGTCACCACAAACACTGAATTCATGAATACTGAATCATTGCCCTTAGGGGGAAATATAGGATTAGGTTCCTGAGGTCCTCTGGTCATAACATTTTCATCAACTGATAAACATATAAACTTGTTTTAGACCTGTTTCTGTTTAAAGACACCATACTTAATACATATCGTTGACTCATTAACATTGAACTCATGGCCAGCAGCACTAGAATTCACGTCTGAGTGAAGCTCATCTAACACAAGTATTTTCTCCATAAGGTACACTAGACAGCATTTCAACACTATGCTTGGAGGCCATTTTAAACAGCAAAATCACCAGTAAAAAGCACAAAAATGCAAAAAACACAGCACTAAATGGACCATGAAAAGGATACTTGTTAACAAGATGAGTTGAAACACAAAGACAGAGCATTGCCTTGTTCTACCTCAGCTGGAAACCGGTACATTAGGCAACTCAAGTTTTTGCCACTTTTCAAGTACCCACAAATGACCGTGAAGGTAGTGTGAGTATTGATATTGGGATTGCAAGTAATTTTTAGCAAGTAGGTGAACTCGCAAATATGGAATCTGCGAAAGATGAGGATGGACTGTGTATGATCATGAAATATGAATACTCAGTATGGCATTTGTAATGAATGCCTGTAAACTGAGGCTTCGAACGTTCTCAGACTATCAAATTCAGCTTTAAACTTTCCTTCAGGGATGTTCCTCCTTCTTGGAACCATCAATGAATAGTTAATCTGAATGTTTTATTGTTCGAACAAGAGAAGCCTCACCACTCACATGAATCTGATCACCATTTGCCTTCATCCCAGCCATCAGCCCCTCTTGCTGCCACACTGTACATTTTTCATAGTCTGCTAGATCATTTCCAACACATACACATACATACACATTTTTCATACTCTGCTGGATCATTTCCAACTGCAACTAAACATACACAGAAATATAGTGTATACAAACACAATTATCTTGCAAAGTTTTTACTATAATCTCCATTTTCTAAATCAAGAAACCAAGCCTCAGAGAGGTTAGGACACTTACTGAGGTCACACAGCTCATCAGGCAGAACAGGGCAACTATAACATCTATAATTTTTATAGCATTATCCTAATTAGCTTGGGTGTATGGTTGACCTTGAATAACTCCCAATATCAATCATAAGTAGCAGAGTAAACTCTAAAGACATTCTGATGGCTAAGATAAGCTATAAAAGATACATGGAGCTAATATACAATTACCAAAGGGACTGACCCAAATGTGAGTCAATAGTGTGAGTCAATAGACATCACATTTTTAAGGTTATCCATTTACTGCCAAGGACAGGTCCACATGTAGCTTAGTGCCTCCCTACATAAACAGTCATGATGTTATAGGCATATCATGATTTTCATCAATGAGAAAGCTGATATTGTGAGCCAGTTTTGAAAATAAAGATAATTACACAGAAGACCCTTCTTTTTTATTAGCTTTTTTAATTTTAATTTTTTTTATTGAAGTATAGTTGATTCACAGTGTTGTGCCGATCTCTGCTGTACAGCGAAGTGACTCAGTTATACACATATAGACATTTTTTTTTTCTATTCTTTTCCATTATGGTCTATCACAGGATACTGAATATAGTTCCCTGTGCTATACAGTAGGACCTTATGTAAACCATTATACATAGGATGGATAAAGAACAGAAGACTCTTCTTAAGCACTCCTTGTCATCAGACAGCTTCCGGTAATCACACGGCAAATGTCAGAAGAATGGAAATTTCCAACATTTTGTTAAAACCCAAAGAGGTCCTGCAACCCATAGAAAACTCAAAGCTCAAAGATATTAAGATGGAAGTTTCCACAAAAGACATTAAAGGAAGAAAAAAAAAAGATGAATAGGGAGGAAGTAATGGAATTTAACCGTACGTAGAAAAATTCATCCTTGCTTCAGGTTTGAAAAGAATATATATCACAGCAGCAAATGGGAAATGACAAACCTCCCATCAGAAACATGACTTTCATTCTTATTGTGTGCATTTACAGCTTTTCCAAGGATTTGACTAAAGAGAGCCAGAAGAAGAAAAAAGGAAAAGACAAATGAATTGGAAATGACCTCATCTATTATCTATGGCCATATGGAGGAAATAATGCCTTCCCAAAGCTGGGCCATGGATTAGCTGTCAAATAAAAAACCTATGTATAAATACTTGACCTAAGCACAAAGCATTAAAGTAATTTCAGCTACATACGTCTGTGAGGAAGTCACTACCCAGGTGAAATTAGCAAGTGGGTAGTTAGAAGTCTCCACACTGAGCTTTCTTTTCCTAATCTCAAGGTCTGTTTACATAACTTTACTAAAGGGAGCCTAAGACAATCAAAGGAGGCTGAAAATCTATGAAAATGTGTAAAAGAGGAAATTAAAAATGTGATTAAGCATTGCGGAACGTACTCAATCAATAAGAAAGAATAACAAATTAAAACAAAGATGAGATCATTTTGCAACCAACATAGGAAAAGACATATGATAATAGTGCCCGCAGAATCTGTGAAAGGCAGAACACCTGGATACTATTAGTGGGAAAATAAAATGATGAATCTGGAAAGAACAGATGTGGAGAAGCTTAGAAATGTTTATATCCTTTTGACCTAGCAATTTGTCTATTGGGACTTCATCTTAAGGAAAGAATCTGAAATGGACAGTGATATTTTGGCACAAAAGTGATGACTGTAATACTTTTTAAAATATTTATGTTTCTATCTGCAAAGGTTTGGAAACAACCTACATGCCCAACAGCGGGAAAATTGTTAATTAAATTGTGACACATCTATATGTCAGAACAGTTTGCAGCCATTTAAAAACACATTTTGACAACATTTTTAATGCCATGGGAATATTTAATATACAGGAAAATAATTTTGTACATAGAATGTGATCTCATAGCAGACACACACACACACACAGACACACACCCCGCTACACACACAACGCTGGAAAGAAGTAGGCTGGAATACCAACAATACTTGCCACCCCTTGCCAGTGAGACTACCAGCGATTTTAATTTTCTTCTGTACAAACAACTGAGCAATTACGAATTTAAAAGACAAGAAGATACTCTCATGACACTTATGATCTGTAGTAAATCTTTTCCATCATTTCTCCAAGTAATACAAGACCTTCTTCATTTCACAGGCAGACTGGGTTACTGTTGATTATGTCTCATCCACTGGATCATGGTTTTTCTACTTATTACCTAAACACTTTCCCTTATTAAATCATTTTAATCTCCTACGTGGTCCCCAGAGACTTCCACTTGCAGCGTGCACCAAGGGCTATTCATGGAGCACACACTCAATTCTTGTACAGCCTTTGCTTAGTTTGAAGCATGTTTGCTTTCAAAGTTTGAAACTGATCCTCAACACCCTTCTTCAACAGTTCCAGTGAGCACTGAATTCAGTTTCACGAGTATGGTCATTTATGAAGCACCTATGCCTTTCTACATCACACATACTTTTCTCAAAAGCTCCTGGTGCTTTAAGCTTGTCACCCCAGCCAGACCTGGGAGTGTGACATCCAGCTTCCAGCACGTAGCACGGAGTTAGGCACAGAGCAAACCCATGCCTGGTGTGTACTTGCTTGCAAGGACATCCATTTCTTACATCAGAATGCAAATTAAACACAAGCAGTGCATTACAAACGTCATGCAATGGCTCTGATGACATCTTAGTTAATGATGTTTCTTTGATTGTCTTTCTGTTGGACTGAATCAAATAGAAGTCTCAAACAATCAGAAAATTTTAACCTGAGGACAGCCAAGTTCAAAAGGGAAGCACTGCAAAGCCTTGAGAAAGACTCCTTTTCTATAATGTCAGGTCCAGCTTATGTTCTAGGATGTAAAGCAGGGAAGACAGAGAATGGAAATACCAACCAGAAACTCATGCTGAAGGATGCCAAAAGGCCAATGACCACTTCTTTGCTCCTACTTGGGGCCTGGCAGAGTGATGGCATGTTCTCATTTCATGTCACTCAATCTGAAATAATCCAGTGAGATTGATGTGATGATACTCTTTTTACAGGGCTCGGAGAGGTGAGGTATCAGACTTCCACTCACAAGTTGGAACAGGTTGCAACTATTCAATACATATTTTTCTTTAGGAATTAGTCTGATTGTGAATTTTAAATGCAGCGTTTTTTTTTTTAAAATTGGCGTATAGTTGATTTACAATGTGTTAATTGTTGCTGTACAGCAAAGTGATTCAATTATACATATATATATATTATTTTTTTAATATTCTTTTCTATTATGGTTTATCATAGGATCTTGAATATAGTTCCCTGTGCTCTACGGTAGGACCTTGTTGTCTATCCATTTTATACATAAAAGCTTACATCTGCTCACCCCAGCCTCCCACTCCATCCCTCCCCTGACCCCCTCCCCCTTGGCAACCACCAGTTTGTTCTCTATCTCCAAAAACACAGCATTCTTAAGATTGCTTTTTGGAGAAGTGTGACTCAAAATAAAGTTTAAGGTCCACCTTCATCAAAAGGGTGGGTAGGCCTCTGCATTTTGAAAGGAGAGTCCCAGTGCCCAGGAGAGGACTGAGGCAAGGAGACTCTTGTGGCTATTTTGGGGGGAAGGTCTCTCATCTTTAGTGGTCATACCCAGGGCTAACTTTGACCTAGAAAAAGCTTTGTCATCGCACGTGACCTCATATCAGCAAAATGTGGGGAAAGGGAATACGTGGGTTGTCAGAGATCTGACTTGAACACATGGAAGTCAGTTTTTCAGATTCAGAATTTAAGGCTCTTAAGTTTCCAAACGTCCAAATGTCCTAGATTATTTATTTGGAGGCAATAATTTCTGTTCTTCAAGTTTGTGCTGGAGTTGAAAGAATAGGAGTCATAACTTTGGTTATGTGTCCAGTTTCCGAGAACCAATAGGCATGTGGCCAATGAGCACTGAGCATTTCTATGCCTCAGTTTTCTCGCAATAAGCTAGAGATAATGGTCTCTGCTCTGCCTCGTTCACAAGGATAACATGAGGACCACATGGGACATATCTGAAGGCTCCTCATAAACTCGAAAAACTCTCTACATTCTCAAGCTATTTTAAATCACAGCCTTTGCAATTTTATGAATGACATGGATCTGCTTCCCATAAAAATGTACCCACCTATATAAAAATTGTACCCACAATTATTTCAGACAGTTCATGGAATTCCTGAAGCCACAATGAGTCCTAGCTTGAGCAGTTCTCTTGTGAATTAGTTATGGGAAACTCTCATAAACTTCCTCCCCGCAGGGCCCAAGACCTCCTCACCTCTACATGGAATAATTTTTCTTTTTTGCAGGAAGCCAAGTAAATTATTTCCATCTCTTATATAACATTTGCAAGGATCTGCATCTCTTCTTAGACTTGTCACGTATTTGCAATGAAAGGTGAGAACATAGGAAGTCTGCAAATATCTTGTGAAGAATCTTTCCTTATCTGTTTTATGATTTCTAGAAAAGACTGGGGAGAAATGTGCCCAAATGAAGTAAGGGACCCACAATTTCTGCCCCAAAGATAGTTCCAAAGAAGGCAGAACACGGCTCCCCGACTGCTGCAAAAAGTTACCCAAATGTCCCCAACAAAGGCCTGCCTGTGGTTTTGAGCAGAACTGATAGCCCACCCTCATCACCAAGCATGGGGTCTCCGATGCCAGGAGTGTCACTCAATCAAAGCCTCCCACATCTGTCAGGGGGATGACATGGCAACTGTCATGTCTGGAGGATGCGAGAAAAAAACAAAAGACAAACTCTTGGTGGGTCCCTGTCTCCTGCGATCCTGAACTTCTATCTCCTTGTAATGAAAAGAATTCAGCTAAGGTCTGTCCCAGGGAAGGGAGCCATCCCTGATTCTGGCAGCTCTGCAAACAGCCTTTCCACTTCCTGCTCCTGTCTGTGTTCTCTCTTGGTGTACACACCTTTCCCTGGGAGGAAGGGCTGGAATACCCACCTGTCAGAGGCCCTTGCTCATATCTCCCCGGCCTGCACTGTGCTGTTTTGAATTTTTTAAGTGAGGTATAAAAGAGCAATTATACAAATTTGATTATGTAACGTCATAAACAAGTGTAGCTGCTGCCAGCACTAATTAGGGGCACCATCTCCTCGGGTGCCATGTGCACGGTGCCCTTGTGCTCAGAGTGGCTGATGACAGGTGTCCTGGGTATGCAGACAGGTACCCCATGGAGGTAACTCCCATGCGCCACCCTCCCAGCCACGGAAGGACCTGTAGTGACCATGGCAGAGCTCAAGTGCTGACCTTGACTAGCCCCCATCTTAACACCTCATCTTGCCCGTGACCAAGATTTGCTGACTCTGTCTTTTCCGCTGGAACTTTGTGATCTCGAATCTGCCTTTTGCCCTCCATCCCTCTGCCTTGACCTTGGATAGGGCTTCCCCTGTCCCTTGCCTGGTGTACTTATGCAGGGAGTCAGAAGGATCCCGGTGATCACACACACACATGTAAACACGTGTAAACAGTCTTAGTCAGGAACGCACATTTGGCCGGCAGCGAGATAGTTTAGGCTGGGGGCGGGGAAGACGCAGGGATTGATGTTATCTTAGCACATTGGCCTGGTCTCCCTGGCTGCCCCAGAGACACACAGGCCAGCAGATCCAGCCATCGCTGGCTTTCATGAAATGCGCTGGGTCAAGGCTGACCCTCCATCAGCTGCCCACACATTCCTTCAATTCTCTGAGCCTCAGCTGCTACTTCCCGGAACAATATAATCAGCTGAACGAGACGCATCTGTACACCGCACTTTCCTAACATGCTTACAGCTTACAGAGTTGCGCTCCTCCTTCCCACCATCCTCTGCAGACGTGCTTCTCCAACTTGCACATAAGCCAGATGACCCGGAGAGCTTGTTCAAATGCAGAATCTGATTCAGCAGTGAGGGCTGAGGTCTCCCCAGCCGAGGCCCGTGCTGCTGGTCTGTGGACCACGCTTTGAACAGCAAGGGTCTCTTGAGTGTTAGCATGGGACCTCTGACAAGGGTAGACTGCTCGCATCTCTACGCAGGATGGGATTTCAAGCCTTGGGCTTCATTCTAGAATCTGCTCCCTCTTTTCCCCGCTCTGTCCACTAAACCTGCTTGCTAAGCTCCTCGTCTCTGCTCGGCTCTCATCCATCCCTGCTCCCCTCAATTCTGTTTCCAAGGTCTTCTTTACAAATAAAACCCACATCTCATTGTGTCACTCCCTTGCTTAACATTCTTCAGTACCTCTCCATTGTGCTTAGAAACCAATTTCTTTGTGTGGCATCTGTGGCTCGTTAGAACCTAGCCCTGTCTCCCCACTGCTGTCTTCGTATCTCGAGCTGCTGCCACAGCAAACACGCTGCGGTCGCAGGCATGTCATAGCTGTGTGTCTCCAAGCTTTGAGTGAGATGCTCTGCACTGAAACCCCTCCTTCTCACCTCCCCTTTCTCCACCCAAGCAACTCTTACTCCTCCTCCCAGGCATGACCCGGAGTCCACTGCCTCGGAGTACTAGACCCATGCTTTCGTGTTGTCGGTTTACTTCTTTGTTTCCCTCATTTGACAGAGCTCCATGAAGGTGGGAGCTGGGTCCTTTTCATCACGTACACAGCGTGCTGTTGACAGCACAGATCACAGGCTTGGCTCAGAGACGGTGCTCAGTAGCTCAGAAGGAGGGAGGGAGGGGGGAAAGAAGGAAGGAAGGAAAGAAGAAGGGAAGGAGGGAAGGAAGGAAGGAAGGGAAGGAAGGAAGGGAGGGAGGAAGGGAGGGAGGGAGGGAGGAAGGGAGGGAGGGAGGGAGGAATGAAAGAAGGAAGGAAGGAAAGAAGAAGGGAAGGAGGGAAGGAAGCAAAGGAAGGAGGGAAGGAGCCAGCAGCTGCTCTTGGTGATTTTCTTCTCCCCTTGCCACCCTAGTCAAGGAACCAGGTGTCCATCACCAGGCTAGAGTAAAGATGTTGTCTCCAAATTTCAAAACATTTTTAGCTTTTCCTGCCAAAATTTTGAGGAAAGCAAATTAGCTCTTCAGACTCTTAGTCACAAAACATCTATTTAATAACTAGGCAAACTACCAAAGTATAGAAACAGATGCTGAATAAATAATATAGGCCAGAGAAAATTTTCATGGACGAAGATACTTATGATTATTCTTTATCAAAAAATTTTAGAAATGTCAAACTCAATGATCTGGCCCCAGAGGAGATGCCAAATTTTAGTACTGAGAACGATGACGTTACCTTCCCGTAATGTCACCCATTTGTACGTTTCTTCCTTCCACAGACAGTGCCTGAGTGCCTACCGGGCGGGACTCAGTGAAAGCCAGCCAGGAAGGACGTGGCACTGGCACTCACAGAGGGGACCATGCACCCACACATCCCCACACGCGTGCAGCCCGTAGGGGTCACAGCCAACATGTGCTTGGAACAAATGTCACAGCATGGGCACCTCGGCCACACGGAGAACCAACCCGTGGGGAAAAGGCTCTTCACGGAAGTCAGCTGCTTAAGAAATCTTTTATAATTTCATGTTGTCAGTTCTGGATTTATTAAAGGTCACCAAAAAGCAATATTCTTTTCCACTGAAAAACCAGGCTTTGAATTAAGGTCTGCCTAAAACCACATTTCACATTAATGAAGACTATATGATGAAAATGGATTTTAATTTTAGTGTTTTCCTCTCAAGTTTGGGAAAAAAGAGTGATTAATTAAAGAGAAGGCTTTCCTCTCTTTTCTCCCCCTGGGTGGGTTTTCACAGCCATTCGGCCTAATTATCCCTGGCCGGGGCCCTGTTGCAGCTGAGCGCAGCTCAGAGCAAAGTGCAGAGAAAAGTCTGGCTGCAACCCCAGGGGCTGAGGCCCTTACAGGGACCGTGGCTGCCATGTCACTCCAGGGAAGCCTGGAACAAACAGCATTACATCAAATAATTATGTAAATTTGACTTCTAAAATGTAATTAAAATAGATTTTTCTCATTCTTTCCCTATGAAAACTTCATGAAGCATTAGCCCCAGCTGCCCAAAAAGGCACAGCCAAACAGTTATGACTCTCAGCTGAAACCATCTGACATGGAAATCTTCCCTAGCTTATTCTCAAATGATGGACTAACCCTTCCACTGTCAGGGTTTGGCACGTTCTTTGGAGGGCCCTGGATGAGTGGGGTTTCTGGAAAGCAGAACCAGATCTGGCTCTGTCAGTGTTCCTAGATCCTGGTACAGCACCGGCACCAGTGAACCGCGCTGAGTCAATGCGTGATGGCTCAGACATGCTTGCTGCCGGCGCCGAATGTTTGGTTCTCAAATATTGTCTGTCGTCCCAGTAGGTTGTCCGTTGGTCTTGTTTTGATATATCCTTCCATAGCACAGATTATTCCCATGTTTCCAAGAAAAAATGAAGCAGGTTTTTCACGTAAGCCAACTGAGTTGATCTCTGAAAATGGATTGCTATTCGCTTGATCCAGAAAACCCCACAAAAATCATGAAAATCAAGAGGTTCAAATCTTTGTGTCCACTTTACAAACACCCATGTAACTGCCCAGGCCATCAGGTTTGCATATCCAATAAGCCACCGAATATCTGAAAGATGTCACTTTACAGGAGCAATGGGTGACATTCTGTCCGTACAGTGGTAGAGCTGGCAGATGCGTCTAGGTGAAACAGTGGGGCTGGACACAGGGTTGGTGGCCCCCATAGAGTGCTGTTTTTGCTGCACATGCTTAAAAATGCAAAGAGTGATGATAAACTTAAGGGTTTAGATGTAGATTCTCTGGTCACTGAGCACATCCAGGTGAACAAAGCTACTGTATCTATAGAACTCATGGTCAGATTAGCCCTACATGAGCTCTGCCTGCCACATTGAGATGATTCTTATTAAAGAAGAACAGATTGTCCCTAAACCCCAAGAGAAGGCTGCATGGAAGAAAAAGATACCCCAGAAGAAACTGTAGAAACAAAAACTTATGGCTCAGGAATAAATTCAGCATAAAATAAAAGCAAAGAAAAGTTAAAAAAAAAAATTAAGCAGTTACCTTTTGCAAGGGGCTCTTGCTATTTCTTAAATTGACATGATTCCGGCTGGTGTCTGAGGTCACACTGCTGTCTTTCTGGGTTCTCCTTGCTAGTCACAGGCCATAAGCCAGGATGCATGGCTGGGTTGGTACTGCTGCTGCTGCCAGCCTGTTGCCCTGCTGGGCGAGGCTCTCTCGTGACTGTCCTAAACTTAGGCTTTTCCAAGCCCCTCCCTGAAATCTGTAAACTCCTGTACTCCCACGTTCTCTTAGCTGGGACCCATGAGTTAAAGTAGTTTCCAAGAATGGTGAGTGATGAGAATATCTAGAATTTAGCATGTAATAGAGGAAAGGAAATAAGTTTTCATGCCAGACCACTTGGAGCACAAAGTAACTCTCCCTCTAGAAACCCCCTAAACCTTAATTTTCTCATCTGTAAAATTGAGATAATAATGCCCTCAGGTTTGGAAGACAAATTAGAAAAAATCTGCAAAGTACCAATACTGTACCTGGGACATTATAGGTACCCAATATGGAAGTCATTTGCTGTTATCCGCCTAGCCCAGGTCATGTCAGCTAGGTAGACCAGAATCCATAGCCCTTGGCTCCCCCTGACCATTTCCTCCTGAGGGATCCAGCGCCCAAAGCAATATGGTGCTCCATAAGCCCTTTGCAGAGCATCTGCTCAACCCTCAGCTTTGTCAGACTTCTCAGACTATAGGCTGGACACATCGACTGAATGTTCTTGTGTGAGCTGCAGGGCAATTGCCCCAGCTAGAACATCTGTCTGTGTCAATTTATCTTCATCTAAGCTCAGATCTTCAGCTGGACTCATTTGAACAGAGAAATAACTTTGGAGACAGGACAGACTCTCTTGAGGTTCTGTCCGTTGAAGTGACATCTTAACAGAGGTAGGGCTTGACTTGCACAAGTTGGCTGGCATCTCAGCCCCGCTGTGGCTCCCGGAGTTGTAGGGAACGTACTTAGGAGAAGCAGGGTGGTGGGAGTGGGGGCCTGTGGCCGGGAACAAGGAATCAAAGACCCCATGGGCAAACCCTTCCTCAGACCCGCTCTCTCTTCCCATAGATACTGTGGTGGTTAATTTCATGTGTCATCTTATCTGGCCATGAGGTACCCAGATTAAACATTATTTCTGGGTGTGTCTGTGAGCATGCTTTGAGATGGATGGGCATTTGAACTGGTGGAGGACTCAGTACAGGAGATTGCCTTCGCCAATGTGGGTTGGCCTCAGCCAACCCTTTAGGACCTGAATTGACCAAAAGGCAGAGGAAAGATGAATTTATCCCTGTTTTCCTGCCTCACTGATTGAGCTGGGACATCTCTTCTCATCCTCTCCGACCCTTGGACTGGGATTTACACCACCAGCTCCTCTGGTTCTCAGGCCTTCAGAGTTGGACTGAATTAAACCCCCAGCTTTCCTGAGACTTCAGCTAGCAGACAGCAGATCGTAAGACTTCTCAGCCTCCACAATTACATGAACCAATTCATTCATACACACACACACACACACACACACACAAACACACACACACACAGAGGTTCTGTTTCTCTGGAGAACCCTGACTAATACAGATACTGAACTAAAAAAGCATGAATTCCTAAAGTGTCAGTGCTAAGCGGTCTCCTAGAAATCATCTGATCCACATCTGTCATTTCCAAATAGGCTAAATGGAGGCCCAAGGAGGGAAAGTGACTTGTCCAGGGTCACATAGTTACTTGGTGGGAGTGGGAAAACCGTGGTTGAAACCTGACCTTCAAATCTGTGGAATGTAGCTCCTTCTATCTCCTCTGTGTACACGGACAATTTATCATAAACTAATCTTCAAACGTGTTATGGAAGACCTCAGTTGGAGAAATTCTATAAGGACTCCTTTTGTTTGTGTGCAGATCCTTTACCGGTCGGTGCGCACAGGTGGAATTGCTGTGGCCAGACCTCAGCCCTGGAGATGGGAGATGAGCTGAAACCCGAGTGTCCCCGGTGCCTCAGCCCCTCCTTCGCATCGTAGTGTTCCAGCCGTCCCTTTCTGACTGCTGACGGATGTCTTCCACGTACTGTTGCTGGAAGTTCTTAGATTGAGTCTCACGTGTGCTCTAGAGCACGCCCACTTAATGCATCACGGCCCGGCGGAGGCCTGCTGCCCACAGCATTCCGGGAAGATCCTTAGTCTCCTCCGCCTCTGCCCAAACTTGCCACCTCCCCTCCTCCTCCGGGCTGGGGTCCGCTGATGCTCTGCAGACCTAGCCACTGCTGCCTGCAGGAATCATGACAAGGTGCCTTGTTCCTGGCAGGTGGCACTCCCCCACGGGGCCCCTGGGCAGTACGGCTTGTGTCCTCACTTCAAAACGGCCCCTTCGGTTTAACTTATTTTTCTGTGGGATGTCAAATCAAATGCTTTGTTCTGCCCCGGGGAATGGGCGTCACTGCCTCTCATCTCCTCTCAGACACCCACAGCCAGGTCTTTGAAGTTTGCCTATCACGCGACCATCAGTTTGTGCCTTCAGATGCCTGGGAGGTAGCAGGTCTGAAATGTGCTGACGGCCGGAACCCCCTACCGCTCATACATCCTGTTTGATTAGAAATGTGATCTCAGTCCTGGCAGCGTGTTAGAATCACCTCAGTAAGCTTTTAAGGAATCCTGATGCCTGGCCCAATCTGGGCTCAATGAAATCAGAGTCTCTGCGGGTGTGGCCTGGAAGTCAGTGAGTTTGCCAAGCTCTGGGGAAGGCAGGGAGAGTGGGTCCTGTGCGGGGCTAGCTGGGCTGGGGCGTGGGGAGCCTGCGGGGTGCTGGGGCTGCTGTGTCTTCACCTCCTGCCACATAAGGGGGACAAAGGTTTTGTCTGGGGAGGGTTTGAGGAGTGGTGTCTCACTCTCCATGTACCTCCTGGCCCTCCACACACTGAAACGCCTGCATTTCCCACTCAAATGATACCATTCAAACGAAAACAAACAAGCAAACAAAAAAAGCAAGCATGCCAAAAACCATTCGGAGGGGAGAACAGCAGCAAAGGAAATAAATCTCATCATTTTGTTTCACTTTAGAGACCCAGGTGTTCTGTGTTCTCGTGCTTGTTTTTTAAATGAAAGAAATCTGTCTGATATACAGGTTTGATGTTGAATTTTTTTAGGCTTAAGGAAAAAGTGGCTTAACACAAATGTAGTTCTGGGCGCTATAAAGATGCCACAGCTTTCCAAAGGTCACCTCTCGCCAGTAGGGTGACAAGTAGGGGCATGAACTGTCCAGTTTGCCTGGAACTAAATAATTTCCCAGGACGAAGGACTTTTAGTGCTAAAACTGGGAAAGTCCCAAGAAAACCTAACGAGCTGGTCATCCTACCAAGAGTGAGGTCCTAATTGCTGAGTGGTTGGGTTTTCAGCGTGGCCACAAAGGAGACACAGGGTTAAGAATGGACCCTCGTGGGGCAGACATCACTGACAGCCAAGTCATGACCCAAGGTCTATGTCAAGGACCTTTCATGATCATCAGCTCACATTTCTGAAAACCAAGCAAAATCTCAATGGCATTCATTCCTAATTAGAAGGGGAATCTTCATAAGCCTGCCATGGTAGATGTGTTCCCCACTCTGCATTTTCTGGTATCATTTCATAACTACAGCCCCCAGGTATTTGGCGCCAAGAATCTTTTTTTTTTGGCACGTCTGGTGGGATCTTAGTTCCCTGACCAGGGATTGAACTCGTGCCCTTGGCAGTAAAAGCACCGAGTCCTAACCACTGGACAACCAGGGAAGTCCCTGGCACCAATGATGCTTTCATCCATTATTCACAGTCCTCACAATAACTGAAAATAGCATTATTATTCCCATTTTAATAACCGTAGGATTGGATCCCAAATCTATCTGAATCCACAGCCCATGCCCTGCTTACTACATTTACTGCCTCTCAGAAATAAGTGAGTGTTCCCCAGGACATAAGCAGCCCCCAGAGATGGCTGCTAAGGAGCCCAAGACCCCCTCCTGGAATTCCCCAGACTTGCCATCCCACCTGCCCAGAGGTACCCTTGTCACTATCTGCCCAGCCCTTACTTGGACTGATATATTAGTTTGAGATTTCCCATTGTCACTGAGATTTCAATATAGTAATAGTAATAATAATATCATTATCATCATTATTATAAGAATACCACCAACAACAGTGTTAAATGCATTTACTACGTGCCAGGCATTTAGCAATGCATTTTACAACATGTTTCATGAAATCCTCATCCTGTGAGGGGGGTATCATGACCACTGTTCAGTTGAGGAAACTCAGGCTTAGGAAGACGAAATAAATCGTCAAGGTGTACACAGCTACCTAGGGGTTTCAAATTCACATGTGTCTGATTCCTCCTCCTGGCTCAGACAGGCTGGCACGGGGAAAGGCATCTGGAATGATGTTTTGAACTCATGGCAGTGAAAGTTCCCCCACTAGCAACTGCCCACATAGAACAACAATTATTTAGCAGGAATATCCTCTGATTGAAGGGGCAGGAGGTACATTCAATTAACATTTCATTCAGAGTCAAAATTCATGACTCTCCTGGGGAAAATAATAAAACGTCACCTTAATCATAATTAAAAATGATACTCAGCTTCCATCTGATAGGCATCTAAATCTATTTTAGTGTTATTAGTATGGAAACAGATTCTCCATCAGTGTTGTTCCTGGCTCATAAATAAACTAAAGTAAAGACAAAATAAATTTTAAGTTGGAAGTATCAACGTAAATGCATTTTTACAAGTTGTCTTATTTACCGTCACAGATTCACAGTTTATTGATGGCAAGCTTTAAAAAAGCTACAGATATCTGTACTGCATAATAAGAAGACTTTAAGAAAATAAGAATCTCACAGATACACATGCCCCCAGTAGATGCTATCAGCCACATGCTAGAGCAGGGCCCGTGCTCTACAGCAGCCTCCCTCAGTCTCAGGAACACAACAATTAAGTGGGAATTCACAAAGGGCGAGGTCACTGTCCAAAGCCACCACAGATCCCTGAAGTCAGGAAGTGTGGCATCTCCCTGAATCAGAGCGAGACCATGTCACCGCAGAGCTGCACTGCCTCTAGAGAAGGAAAGAAATATGCACTGCGACCAAGGACATCCTCAACGCCAAAACGTGCCAGTCTTACATTTTCCTTCTTGGAAGTTAATAGTCTCTGGCACATGGCAATGTGTTTTCCCCCAAGGTTTGGAAACCCTAGACCAGTCCAGTACACTGGACCCTCTCCCTGCATTACCCTCCCCTCTCCTTGTCGACCTGGTAAACTCATGGTTTTTCTTCCAAAACCCACTTTAGTCATCACATAGGTAAAGGGTTAAATATTCCTCTTCCTTTGCAACCTTCAAGCCCTGTACATCCATCATCTGTCCCACTTAGCCACAGTTGGGTGATTTCTTTATTTAAATGCCTGTCTCTCCTTCAAGCCTTTGAGATTCTTGGGGATGCAGCTGAGTTTCCTTCATGTTTATATTCACCATGCCTAGCACACTGCCTGGCACAGAAGCAATTACCTACACATGTTCACTGCATTGGATTAGAACTAAATTGGTGGAATATATTTTAGCCCGGGACTTATGTCTATTTGGACTTTCTCACAGGTTTACTTTTATTGAGTTATTTATTCATTCAACAGACATTCCCTAAATACCTACTGTGCTCTCAGCCTTGAGGACTAAAAGCCAAGTATAAAACACTTTGCCAGCCCTGTAACGTGTGGTTGTCAAATTAGGAGACAAATGACATGCATAGTAGGACAACTAGATCAGCGCTTCCAAAAATGTGTTCTGAGAACCCCAGACACTGTGAGGAAGAGGGTCCATGGTGAGGTCAGCGTGGGGACCCTCCCAGTGCTGCTTCCCGGGGAGTCACCCTGGACGTTAGCACAGCTCAGGTCTCAGCAGTTCTACAGCTAGATATACCACCATGTTTTAAAACCCTGACATTTCAAAATTTATTGAGATTTAGAACTTTTAAAAATATAACATAAAATGAACATTCTGTAGGAGCAAATGTTACAGAGGACAAATTGCAATTTACATCAACCTAGAACTATAAGCCTAATGACACATAAACACAAATAAAAAAGGAAACTCCCTTCCCTCTCCCAGAGTCTACAGTCCAAGTTCTTAGCACTTCCTGTAAAGGCTGAGACCATGGAACCCGTGGAGGCCCTGCAAGTATACAGTGGAGATCATCACCTGTGTGTCTCAGCCACACACAGCCCAAATGGGGCACTTTCACTCTGTACTGACATGAGGAACAAATAGGTATCCACAGAGCATGCACTTCTTTGCAATCATTCACACATATGTACACATGTCCTCCATCTTCTCCACCCTGTGTTCACCAAAACCTCCTCCCATCCTTTAATGACAGACAGATGAGAGCATCATTACCCAGGATGCCTCAGGAAATCAACACCCCTTCATGACCTACTTGTGGGAAGCACAGAACTAGCCAATCATTTACCCATCAATGGCTTTTCTCCTGAAGTCTGGATCAAAATATTGAGTCTCATCATCAATGCCTTTGGATAGTGAATAATTCCACCCTGACTTGGGAAATGAAGGCCAAAGCACACTGCTGTTCCTGTCCACTCCCAGTGGGCTTTGTCACCTATGCCTCCTGTGTCTCTGGCTCTGTGCTACACTCCAACATGATGGGGATGGGCTGAACTATGAGACCTGAGAAGCCCTCTGCCCCTAGAGTGTGTTTTGGAAAATGGAACTGATGCAATTAGCAAACATGTGCTTCTGAGGATCAGGGAAAGAAAAAAGTGCAGTAGGCTGCAGTGGCTTGGCAAGGGTTCTAGAAGAATCAGAGCTTAACAATGAGTCAGGGAGAAGAGAAAGAAGTGGGCATTGGTAAAAACAAGCACATAAAAAGTACAGATAACCCTGGCAGTGTATGTGTACTCCTGTATTTGAGTCCAGAATGAGGGAGACATGGGTCAGCCCAGGTTCTTCATCCGGGAGGGGTGGTGGCATTGCAGTGGTCCTCTGGGAGAGAATTGCTTGGGGAAGGAGCACTTTTCCTCCACGGGCTGTTGGGCAGTGAGGACTCCATCAGGCCTTATCGCCCTTGTGAATGCCAGACATGGCAGCCTGGGGAATGGGAGTCATGTTCTCTCATAAAGCTCAGAGTCCGGTGATCTCTCACTGCTTATAAGTTTCCCCTCGGGAAGGAGATGGCTGAGTGTGAAAACCCCTCAAGGTCCATAAAAACCCTGTAGTGTCCAGCCACGAGGGAAGACAGTGTGGTAGAGGCTGTGTCTTTATCTCATGTAGGGAAAAGTTAACTTCCCTGGTCTCTGGGAAGCCAGAGCACAGAGAATGGATGTTTGGAATAAGGCATGCCAGGCTCCAAAATGTAAAGTCAGTTTGAGTAAAAAATACTCTCAGAAATTGGCCCATGGTAGACCATGTCCACCTTTACCAATATTATTTTTCAAACGTTCTTAATATTTCTACTCATATTTCTCATAGACAGGTTTTCCTGGAAAATATTAAAGATGCATTTAAAAATGACAACATTTTTCTGAAAGAAACTTTCACTGATTCCTGGAATAGGCCAGGTTCCCCCATTTTTATGTATTCATAAGGTACTATACAAGTCCTCTCCTCTGTAGCACATAAGGAGAGCTGTATTATTATTATTTTTTTTTGGCCACACTGCATGGCATGCGGGGTCATAGTTCCCCAACCAGGGATCGAACCCAAGCCCCCCTCCAAGACTCCACGATTGCAGTGGAATCGTGGAGTCTTAACCACTGGACTGCCAGGGAATTCCCAAGGGAGCTGTATTAAATAGCATATGTGCTTGTTGAAGGCCTGTCTTTCTTTCTGACAGCAGGACTCCATCTATCTTGTTCACTGATATATCCCCAGATGCTAGCACAGTTCCTGATCACAGTAAGCACCCAATCAAAATTTGTTAGAAGAATGAATGAAGGCGTAGTCTAATCCCTTCTGCCAGAAGAGTCTGAGACACTAGGATCAGGGCAAGATGCCTGGGAACAGTTACAGGACATTAATATCAAGATGAGAATTAAGTGCAAGATCAATTTTCTCCTCAGTCAGCTCTTAAATGTTTATTCTAACAAACAGATCTGAATGAGTGACCTGGACCACAGGCCAGGGTCAGTGGATTCATGGAACATTGACTCCATTCTCCTCTCCCTCATCCATGGCAGATACTAAAATTTAAGTCCTCACAGAACACTTACTTGCTGAACATGGACATGGCCTGAGAATATTTTACAACAGAGCACTCCCAGTGGTCACTGCCAATTGCTTGGAGATGACGGGAAATATAAAACTTATTTAACATCCTGAGCATAGGTGACAGGGACGGGCAGGCTCTATTTGACAAAATGGATATAAGTTACACTATGAGATGGCACTCTTAATATTCCTTTTTAAAAAACTACCTTGCTAAAAATATTGAGAAACAGAACACATAGAATGATAATTTACAAATCATAATTCCTACAGCTGATTTCATGCATTATCATTTTTCGTGTTCTGTCACATTGTCAACAATTACAAGTTCCCATCTCCTAGGATGTCAGTGCATTACAACCTGATGATGGGGGACGCATACCACTTCCCCCACTCTTAACCTCCTAGATGATGGTCAGCATGTCATCTGGGAAAAGGAGGGTTCTCTGATAGAGAGGGTGAGTGTAGAGGCAGGGAACCTAGTAGTGCCACAAAAAATTTTAGCTTCCTCTTTTATCCTAGCTTCAGAACACCCTTTATCCCCTGGTCAGTCTTTATTGCTTCAATCTCTTGAAGCTGGCTCTCTAGCTCTCTATTCTGCTGCTTTTCTAGGACCAAAGTTAAGGATCATCTACCATGAGTAAAGGTCCCACCTCTTGGCCGACAGGACATGTGTCAGCACACTGGCAGTATAAGTAAGATCCATGTGTGTATAATTTTACATCTGTATAAATGTTATCTGCCCTTTCAACAAACCTGTCAAGTTGGCAATATTGCACCATCATTTTCAGATGAGGAAATGAGGTTTAGGGAGGATATGTAACTTAGCCAAGGTCTCATAGCTGGTAAATATTATAGCTCAGTGGGGCTCAAATCTTGTCTCTTTGTTCTAAATCTCATTCTTTTCCCACAATGTCATGCAGTCTCTCATGCTTATTTTCTTTGTTTATGATAACTTGCTCTGTAAGGACTACCATAAAAAGACAGGATATCCAGGTACAATTAAGGCAGAGCTACGGCTGAGGCTGGGGCCAGGCTTGTAGAAATGTCAAGGCCAGAGGTAATTGCACAGATGGAATGTCTGTGCCCAGAAAAGGAAGAAAGGTAACCTATTCTCTGGCATGAGATCCTACAAGATAGGAAATCTTTTGTTTCTTTTATAAATGTTTATATATCTATGTGTGTATATGTATATATACACACATGCATATATGTATACACACAAATATATATATATATACATATATATCATTTCATGTCTTCTAAGATGCATTTTTTTTTTCATATTTTATCAATGAATCTTACAATGAGTAAATCAACGGCATCTCACAATTTCTGGCCAGGCTGTAGTCATGCTGTAGTTTTCATTGCCACTGTGTACACATCAAAATTTGGAGAATGACTTTTAGCACCTGGAGAAAGTTCTGGATACAATAATGAAGCACTTTTTAAAAATGCTGTATGAGCAATGCTCTAATGGCATGAAGGATAATATTGTAGGCAAAAACTTTGGATTGGACAACTCTGAATGACAGGTGATTAGAAAATTCAGCCTCTAAATGTGAAGATAATTTGAAGGCTCCTCAACCATTCAACTTTACCTATATTATTTTAAAGTATGCATGGGAGGGATAACAGTCTACTGTTTGTTTTAATAAGTCTTTTAATAAGTATAAAATAACATTTTTTTTTCTAAGTATTAGGAAAACGTGTCATAGTTTAGCTGGCAACGCTTTTCCTTTCTTAGTGGTACAAATAATGGTGCATCTCACATTTGATGGTATCATAGCATCAATAAATAGAACTCACATATGTATTGTGTATGTATTCATATGTGGGTGTGTCTATTCTGCAACCCTGAAGAAAAATTTAGTTGTAGGTCTGGCCTGAATCAAAACTGTGAAGTTACCTCATTTTGCTTTTCATGCCACCAACCACCCTGCCCCACACTCACAGCCAGTATTTGGGGAGACTGGCAGCAAAAACTGCAATTATTAAGGCCTTCCTGAAAACCCAATGTGGCAAAGATTGCTGGTATAGATGATGAAAGGCAGAGTACGTTTGAGAAATGCACAGATTTGTTTTTTCACTTTGATTTCTCCCCCCAAATGAATGTCTTCAGTTCAGCTGGGTAATCTGACTTCCCCTTCAGATCCACATCCATTGTGCTTTACACCATGAATGCTGAACAAAAACTCTAGAATTCAAGTCCTTTCTTGCCTTAGTCATTCTATTATTTCAATGCATCACAAATTTCTGTGTAGCTGAACCCAAGGCTCTGAGGCATTCTTGAAATAGTCCTTTTAAAGCTGACATTTTTAAATCATCCCTAACTCAAATTAAAATGGTTTTGACATGGTGTTCTGAGAAGGCACAGTGCTTAATAGCAAACACTTCTCATGTATTAAGCAGGATTAGTCAGCCTAATTCTAAAAAGATGTCATAATGAGTATGCCACAATAGATGTTTTAAAACTTGTGCCAAATTTGCTTCTTTTTTTTTTTTTTTTGTTTCCTTTTAACATCTTGGAACATGAAGGGAAAGTTCCACTTCTGAAAATGAAGAGAAATCTCTTATTACCAATTACAAAACATGATGCAAGAAAAATGGATAAGGTTCAGACTTATTATTTCTTTTTCCTAGTGGAAGTAAAATATATCAAAAATAGTTGCTTCTGGACAGTATAGATTTGCTTCCACTCTGTGCAGAAGATGTTCTTAAAATAGAACACAGAGAACTTAGCTGAAAACCATGCATAATTCAGCATAGAGAGTTAACCATAATCTCTTTACCCTGTTCAGGTAAATGGTTTGTGCTCTGAAGATGGGAATTTTCCAGATAGTGGTGAAAAGTCAGGTTATATTTTTCTTTAATACAAGAATCTGTCACAAATGGAGGCTCTGGCAATCTATCCTGTGGCCCCAAAGGGTCAAGGGAAATGTCCTCAGATCTGAGACAGGATGCAAATACAGCATTGGGGTTGATGCTTGGAGAAGCACCCATGCTTAGTTCTGAGCACAGGGATGAACAGAATGGGGCTGTTCCTTTGAATGCTGGATGATTTATGTGAAAACACACATTGATTTCCTTCTTCTGTAATAGGCAAATACCAAATGATCACTTATACAAATTTTGACTTGATTTACAGAAATACTTTTGAGACAGTAGTGCCTCAAATTTAAGAACATGACCTCACATCTCTGGCTACTCCAGTTGTTAACCATGTAAGCTTGGGCAAATTACTCAACCTCTTTGTGCCTCAGTTTCACCACGTATAAAACAAGGATAAAAATAGTATCTAATAGGACTTCCGCTTCCCACCGTGATGGAATAATAAGAAACTACTGCCTTAAAAAACCAGAACACTGGGAAAATGTATAAAACACTGGTTTTCAGATATTGTACAACAGGTAACACAGCACAGTGATCCCTGAGAGAAGAGAAGTATGAGAAAACTACCAAGGCTGAGGGAAAAAACTACTGACAAAAAGCAGACAGAATAATCCTTGGAGCTCAGTGCTAGGAATAGTTTGTGTTCCCACCATCCAGGGAGGAAAAACCTCGTAATGCATGAGGCATGGAGTAATGCCTCAGTAATGAGGACAAATTATCCCTAGACTAACAGCTGATCTGGCCCCATTTAATGAGGCTTAAAAGCAAGGCTTGAAAAACTAAAACTGATTCCAAGAAACATAACTGCATTCCAAAATGAAGTCTGAAAATATTTAAAGGTATAAAAAAAGTCCCACAACTCAACACCATAAAATTCACAATGTCCAGTATCTAATAAAAATTTACCTGGCATTCAAAGAAGCAGAAAAATATATGCAATATAAGGAGAACAACCAGTTGATACCAACAGACCCAGAAGTGGCACAGCTGATAAAATTAGTAGTCAAGGACATTAAAACAACTATTATAAACATATTTCATATGTTTAACAAGTAAAAGAAAAGAAAGCACAGGCAGATAAGGAAAGATATGGAAGATAGATAGATAGATGATAGACAGGTATTGCTCTTCACTGCTACCTCCCCTTCATATCTGTGGTTTTTCTCTAAAAAGTCCTTTTCTCAGAATTTTCTTTTCCCAAGTATTTTATTCTCCTTCATTCCCTTTCTTCCAGTAAATAAAGTGTCTTCACCTTCTTTAATTTAGCTCAAAGCAGGGTTTAAACCTTGGATGAAGACAAACCACCCATTCACTCACAGATTGGGAATACATTAGTCTACACGCTAGGGGGAGGCTTAGGAACCCCAAGGATGGTCTTGGTCTTCCCCTTGGGGCCCCTACCTCTCCCAGCTCCACTGGCAAAACAGCTCTGGAACCTGTGGGCACAGACCAGGTAGACAGCAAGAGCTCCTCACAGACAGCAAGGGCTCCTCACCAGAGCACAGTGGAAGGGTAAGACCAGCCCTCTGCCAGTCACAGCAAACTAGAAGATTAATTAAAGCCACTCAGACCAACAGGTGGGTTCCCAGACCTGCACAGCACTGGACACATTTAGGTCCTGATTTATCATTTCCACTGTGTTCACTGAGCATGCATTTAAATGTCTCTCCAAACAGACTGATCCATTTTTGCTCCCAGCAGCACTTAGGCTCTCCTCTACCACCACCCTTCTTCTTGGGGGCAGGGTGGGGGAATGTTACATGCTAACGAGGAAAGTCTTCAGGGAAGGGAGAGGGTAGAAAGAACTTGTGTGGGACTGTCAGGGCCCTCATCTGGCCCTCAGAAGCCAATCACTGGGAGCAGCACTGCTATCTGGGGCAATTTACATTAATCAGTCCATGTGCCCAGCTGTATGCAGACAGCCATGTGCTAAAAGCATGGAGGACAAAAATGAATGTATTTTGAACGTACTGTGTGCAAGAAACATTTATTAAATTATATTTAATCCTCACACAACAACCTTGAAAGATACATATTCCTATTTTGTAGTTGACAAAATTGAGGCTTAGAGAGGTTGAGTGAGTCACACAGCTAAATAAAGCCTGAGGAGACAAGTCTCATTTACAGAGCAGTTGTTTGTCCTAGGGCTATATGAGCTGTGGAAAAGAGGACAGCACTGTGGCTGGGACCGCAGTCCTGGGTGGGCTCCTGTAGGAAGTGGCACAGCTGCTGGTCTTTGAGAAACAGGCTGTGAGGCAGGATGAGAGAATTTGACCTTAGGGGAATAGCATGATAAAGCAAAAGAGCAAGAATGATCAGGGCAGTGAAAAGGCCCATTGATGGGGACAGAGGCTGAATGACATCAGAATGGATGAAATGGATGGATGCCAGTTTGATCTTCTCACATGGGCACTGAGATACATAGACGATTTTATGCAGACAAGGAAGTTTTAGGAAATTTGGCTGTTCCTAGAGAGCTAAGCTATTCCTTTTGGGGAGGGAAGTCCAAAATCCAGGAGACTTCCTTGGAATTTCTTGCTATGGTACTAGAACACAACTGAATGAGATCATAACAGCTGACATTTATTAAGCATTTAAAATAAACCAAACACTGCGATAAGAGTTTTCCATGTCCCATCTACTCTTCACTATAACTTTGGTAGTTGGATGTTACTTTCATTGAGCAGATTTCAAAGAGGAGGAAACTGAGGCCCAGAGGCTTAAGTACCTTATTTGCTCCAGTTCACACCATTGAGCAGTGCGCCAACTGTAGGCACAGGCAGTGAGATTCCAGAGCCTATGCTCCACCTCCTCACAACTCAAAGTGTGGGCTGCAGAGCAGCTGCATGGGCCTCACCTGGGAGCAGTAATACTTGTATATGAAGATCTTTTTCTCAATGAATATGAAAGTACTTAGAAAAACATAAAGCGTTATCACAGAGAAAGTATTAGGAATACCTCTCAGCCATTGGATTTAAGACCATGACCCTTTCTTGGGTTATGCCTTGCATATGTAAATCTCAGCACAGAGCTGAATGGGCCCAGATGCTCTTGAGCAAAGCTCTATAGCAGGCGTTGGCAAACTTTTTTTTTTTTTTTGTAAAAGGCCAGGGAGTAAATATTCTAGGCTTTGCAGGCCACATGTTCTCTGTCATGACTACTCAACTCTGGCATGAAAGCAGTCATAAACAGCACATAAACAAACAAGGGTGGTTGAGTTCCAATAAAACTTTATTTACAAAAACAGGTGGTGAGCTGAATTTGGCTCTCAGGCTATAGTTTGTCATCCCTATTTTAGAGCACCAAATATTACCCTCTGAAAGAGGGGCTATGGAAGGGAGGGAAGGTAAGAAAAGATACTTCAAACTGAACAGACTTTCTACTAGCCACTTGGATGCAGGACATTTCAATGGGGGCAAGAAATCTTTGGATTCTGGGTGTCTGGGATGAACATTACAACTACTAACAGGGTGAAGAAGAGTATCAGACTATTTATGACAGGGAGACTTTTTGCCCCTTCATATCCAACTCTTGTTAGATGAGCTCTATAAAGTAGAGGGAAATGTCAACTAAAACATCCATCAATTCTTTTTTATTCACTTATCTTTACTGAATGACTACTATATACCATGTAGTATAAATAAACACAGGATAATGTATGCAGTGTTCCTGTTCTCAGAGAGCTCATAACCCAATGGGGAGGAAGATGTAAATAGGTAGCCTACCAATGTGCATGCTAGCTTGGAGATAACCACAGGGCATGGCGTGAACTTGGAGGAGGGCATCTTACACAGACCAGGAGAAGGGCAGCTTTCAGAGCAGCTTTCTGGAAGAAGGTAACCCTTCATTGATACTTGAAGGCTTGGAGGATATGGAATCGACTAAGTGAAGGAAGAGGGGCAGAGTAAACAATGTGCAAAGGCTAGAGGCAGGAGTAAGGGCAGGAGGCTAAAGCAATCTGAGTGCAAAACCAGAGAATTAGTCTGAAAAGGGAATGGAGGGCAATGGGTGAAGGAGAATCCGCAGCCAGATTATCAAAGGTCTTTGCACCCTCTGAAGGAGGTGGGCTCAATTCTTAGGGCAATAGGGTGCATTGAAGCCTTTTAAATCAGAGAGAAAAAATGCATGGATTTCTGTTTTAAGAATCCAGAGAAATTTTACTAAGGTTTCACTATAGAAAATGGATGTACTGGGGAGGAGGGGGTGGGGTGCAATACAGAGGAGAGGCCAATCAGGAGGCTCTGGTAGTGACAGGGCTCAAAGAGAAGGGGTAGTCCTAGAAGGAAGAATTATAGAAGGAGAACTGATAGAGCTTGGTGAGTTTTGAAATGTCAGTGGTGAGAGAGAATTAAAGACACTCAAGTTTCCGTCTGAGTAACTGGGTGGGTGCTGCTGTCATTTATAGCAACATTCAATACAGAAGGAAGATCAGGTTTGGAGGAGAGGTAGTGAGATCAGCTTTTGACTCTGAGTGTCTGTGGGACAGACTAGTGAAGATGCTGAGTAGGTAGGTATATGGGACTGGAAGTTACGGAGAGCTCTGGGCAGGAGGTAAGGAATTTGGAACATAAGCTTTTAGGAATTGTGATCAAAGGGATGGCAGAGAGGAGACCACACAAAGAGGATGAATAGAGTAAGAGCAAAGGGCCTCAGGGGAATCCCAGGGGAGAGATGGTCAGAGTAGGGAGACCATGAGGGAGAAGGGAAACGGCACCCCTGATGAGGGAAGGAGGACCAGGAGAGAGTGGCATAACATCATTGCCAAGAATGGCACATGTATTATCTCTTGTAATGTTTCCAACAGCTGTATGGCTAGATCTGATTATTCTTATTTTACAGAAAAGAGAACAGGGAATCAAAGGGGAAAAGTAACTTGACTAGGTTTGCAGTGCCAGTAAGGTTTGGAGGTGGGATTGAAACATGTTTGTTTTTTAATTTGAAACCTATGCACTTCTATCCCACAAGGTACATCACAGGTTTCAATGATAAAATGAATGACTTTTATTTGTATGTACTTTGCTCTAGACACTGTTATAAACATTTAAAATATATTCACTCATAATAATCCAATGATATACAGTACCAACAATGTAGTACTATTATTATCCTTATTTTTCAAATGAGATAACTGAGGCACAAACTTGTTTAAGACTGTGCAGTTAAAAAAAAAAAAAAAAAAAGGCAGATCTTGGATTTGAACACAGGAAGTCTGGCTCTCAAGTCGGTGTACCTAACCAATACACTATACAACTTGAATTGATCTGAAACCTTTCATTCAGCAAAGGCTAATGGAGTGACTACCACATTCCAGGCATCGTGTCCAATGCTGCAATTTAAAAATGTGCTAAAACATTACAATTCCTACCCAAATAGATCTTACAGTCCAGTACCTCCTAGAACTAATTCTCAATCATATTGAGAAAAGACAAACAATGAAGAGACAATAGAGTTGAGTGACAGAATGTGGAGGAAACTTGAACTGGGGACAGTTGAGAGAAATGCAGGATTTTATTTAACACCTCAGTGTGAAGTACTTTTCTAGACCTGAGATGAGCTATAATGGGCAAACTAGTTTAAAGGGCACAGTCACTTAAGGATATTTCAGACTTGCCTTGACCTGAATTTGTCTCCCCTTGTGTTTTTCAGTGGAAAGTATTTTTGTGATGGTTACTTCACTGTTCATGAGATAATCTGCACTCTTTAAAAAACAATAAAGTTTTTTTCAATCTCCTTTTTATGGTGGGAATAGACTGAGACATTTAGAATTTAGAGGGCTGGGATTTATGGAATCATGGAGTTCATCCAGTGCTGGATGACTGGGAGGATATTAACAACTCTGGAGTCAGGATGGGGAAGAGTGTCTACTTCAGGTGGGAAGGACTCTTGGGTGACATCACCCAGGACAGTGGGAGCCTCCCCCCAAAGAAGCTAAGACCCTTGTTTCTTCTTAATAATGGTCTCTTCTATCTCTGGATAATACCTCTTTTCCCAATGCTCACCATGGGATTTCATTGTTATGGAGATGAGAAAGGTCTGAATTAGGAGGAATCTACAATAGATGTTGCAATGTGGAGAAATAGTAGTTACTTATTAAAAAAAATGAGAGAATTATTCCCCTATTTATTAAGAGCCAAGTTTGAGCTATCTCATTGCCTTCAGGAACTGCCAGGCTGACCTGCCGATGAAGTATCCTGAGAACCTATAAGGCTTTTTGTCCTCATACTATTATGGGAGATCCCAGGGAGACTACAATATCCAGAGGGTGGTTTGGGAAGGATTCCCTCTACAGACAACTAAAGGTCATTTCTGAAACAGCTGTATTTACTCTTTGAGACATGCTTCAGGGACTGGACTAACCAGTCATTGAGGGTGTTACAGGTAAGTCGAAAATGCCCATGGGTTTGACCTATTTATTTGCATGTAGGCTAGCTGCCTATTGGACCACACAGTACTACTATGTGTAACCTTCCCAGCAAATACATTTGCCTCATGTCAGTGCTGTCAGTATGTATTTTTCCATACATCAGAAATCAATGCCAAAACTAGCCCCAACCCCTGCTTACTGAGACCTGATATTTCATCAGTGCCCCACCCATCCATTTATCCATCCATCCCAGTCATCTAGGAAACACTGGATGACCATTTACTTTACTGAGCCTTACTCTGAGGGCAAGGAGATGAATCAGACACATCCTCCAAGCTGCTCACAGACTATTAGAGAAGAAAGATAGGAAAGCAATACTTGCAATAGAGTGATATAGATTCTATGATAGTTGTATATCAAAAACAAAAAATAGATTGAGCTCCCATCTCACATCCTGTTCAGAGTGACAATCATGGGAGAGAGCACAAGTGTGAGAGAACTAGTCAGCAGAAGTCTCTGTCTATATCCCCATAGGGCAGAAAGAAATTCTTCATTGTTAGAGCTTTGCCTCTCACAGAGCAAGAGCTTATTTTGCCTTTGTAAGAGGAGACCTTGATAAGGAGAAGGCTGGAAAGTTGGGTCTAGAGGAGCCCTGGAGGAATTTGTGGAGAAGGCAAGAGTGGATACAGTATTTCCAGGCTTCCACAGTGAGCATGGCAGCTTCCCCACTTTCTTCTTCACTTCCTTGTTTCCTTACTTCCTTAACGCTTGAAAGATTTTTAGCTCTCTTGAATAACCACATGAGGAACATCAATATATTTTTTGCTTTGTCAAAGGAAAACAACTTAGGATGCTAGGAACAAGAGAGTGGAATGAGAACCCTCAGAACCTCCTTTTCCCATGAAGATACTGATCCAGCAACAATACATGAATCAATTCCCTTTGTGAGAAAAGCAGAAGCCAGTTAAAAGGATCCTGTACCCCAAGTGAGTGCAAAACCAGCTGTTATAACTATAAAATGTTTTATGTATGCTCCATGGTAACCACAAAGAAAATACCTATAGATGATACACAAAAGAAGATGAGAAAGGAATCAAAGCATGTCTGCACAAAAAGTCAACAAAATACAAAGGAAGATTGCAAGAGAGAAAAAGAGGGACAAAATTGTCATAAGATAGAAAACAGTGAACAAAATGGCAATAGTAAATCCTTCCCTATCAATAATTACTTTAAATATAAATAGTTTAAACTCCCTAATCAAAAGACATAGAGTGGCTGAATGGATTAAACA
Organism: Eschrichtius robustus; assembly: GCF_028021215.1. NCBI lineage: Eukaryota > Metazoa > Chordata > Mammalia > Artiodactyla > Eschrichtiidae > Eschrichtius > Eschrichtius robustus. The sequence goes on along the minus strand of NC_090829.1, from coordinate 21,924,371 downwards.
AAGCAAAACAAAACAAAGATTTAAATATATGCTGTCTACAAGAGACTCACTTTAGATTTAAGGACCATATAATGAAAATGAAAAGATGGAAAAAGATATTCCACATAAATGTCAATCAAAAGAGAGCAGGGATGGCCATACTTATATCAGATAAAATAGACTTTAAGTCAAAACTGTCACAAGAGATAAAGAAGGACATTATATCATGATAAAAGAGTAATTCATCAAGAAGATATAACAATTTTAAATATATATGAACCTAACATCAGAGCACACAAATATATGAAACAAACACTGACAGAATTGAAGGAAGAACTAGATAGTAATATAATAATAGTAGGAGACTTCAATAACTCACTTTCGGTAATGGATAGAACATCCAGACAGAAGATCAATAAAGAAACAGCAGATTGAACAACACTATAGACCAAGTGGACTTAACAGACGTATAAAGAACATCCCACACAACAGAAGCAGAATACTTATTCTTCTCAAGTGCACACAGATAATTCTCCAAGATATAGTGTTTTAGATCACAAAAAATGTCTTAACAAATTTAAGAAGATTAAAATCATTTTCTGACCACAATGGAATAAAACTAGAAGTCAATAGCAGAAGACTAAAAACTTCACAAATATGTGGAAATTAGACAACACACTCTTAAACAAAGAAAAAATCAAAAAGGAAATTAGAAAATATATTGAGACAAATGAAAATAAAAACACAACATATGAAAACTTAAGAGATGCAGCAAAAGCAATAATAATAGGGAAGGTTGTAGTAGTAAACACCTACATTAAAAAAGAAGAAAAATCACAAATAAACAACATAAATTTATACCTCAAGAAACTAGAAAAAGGAGAACAAACTAAGCCCAAAGTTAGGAGAAAGAAGGAAATGATAGAGATTTGTGCAGAACTAAATGAAATAGAGAATAGAAAGCAATAGAAAAAAAATCAATAAAACTGAGAGTTGGCGTTTGGAAAAGATCAACAAAATTGACAAACCTTTAGTTAGACTAACTAAAAAGAAAGGAGAAAAGAATCAAATAAATAAAATTGGAAAGAGGAGACATCTCAACTTATGTCACAGAAATAAAAAGAATTACGAGACTGCTATGAACAATTATACACCAAAAAAATTGGATAGCCTAGAAGAAATGGATAAATTCATAGAAACATGCAACCTACCAAGACTGAATTATGAAGAACTAGAAAATATGAACAGACCGATGAACAGTAAGGAGATTGAACCAGTAATCAAAAACACCCAAATAAAGAAAAGCCCAGGACAGCTTCACTCAAGAATTCTCCCAAACATTGAAAGGAGAATTTATGTCAATCCTTCTCAAATTTTTCCAAAAAATTAAAAAAGAGAGAATACTTCCAAACTCATTTTTTGAGGCCAGCATTATCCTGATACTAGTGCCAAAGACACTACAAGAAAAGAAAACTACAGGACAATATCTCTGATGAATATAGACGCAAAAATCCTCAACAATATACTAGCAAATTGAACTCAACAATACATTAAAAGGATCACACACCAAGACCAATAGGGATTTATCCTTTTGATGCAGGGATGTTTCAACATATGAAAATCAATTGATGTGATACATCACTTTAACAGAATGAAGGATAAAAAAAATCACATGATCATCTCAATAGATGCAGGAAAGGCATTTGAAAAAATTCAACACCTTTTCATGATAAAACACAGAACAAACTAGGAATAGAAGGAAATACCTCAACATAATAAAGGTCATATATGAAAAGACCACAACTAACATCATAATCAAAGGCAAAAGACCTGAAAGCTTCCTCTCTAAGATCAGGAACAAGAAAAGGATGCCCACTCTCATCACTTCTATTCAACAGAATATTGGAAGTCTCAGCCAGGGCAAATAGGCCAAAAACAACAACAACAACAACAACAAAACAAAAAACAAATAAAAGGCATACAAATCAGACAGGAAGAAGTAAAACTGTCCCTATTTGCAGACAACATGGTCTTATATGTAGAAAACCCTAATTATCACACACACACACACACACACACGAACTGTTAGAATTAATAAACAAATTCAGTAAAGTTGCAGGTTACAAAACCAACATGCAAAAATCATTTGTGTTTCCATACACTAACAACAAACTATCTGTAAATGAAATTAGGAAAACAATCCCATTTACAATAGCACCAAAAATAATAAAACGTTTAGGAATTAACTGAGGAGGTGAAAGACTAGTACACTAAAAACTACGAGAGAAGTTAAAGACACAAACAAATGGAAAGACATCCTATGTTCATGGATTGGAAGACTTAATATTAAAATGTCCCTACTATCCAAAGCAACCTATAAATTCAATGCAATCTCTATTAAAATTCCAATGTTATTTTTTGCTGAACTAGACAAAAAAACCGAAAATTCATATGGAACCACAAAAGACCCTGAACAGCCAAAATAATCTTGAGAAAGAAGAAAAAAGCTGGAGGTTTCACACTTCCTGACTTCAAAACATTATAAATATTATAAAGCTATAGCAGGTATATATATATACACCAGTGAAACAGAATAGAGAGCCCAAAAACAATCTATGCATATACAATCAAAGGATCTTTCACAAGGGTGTCAAGACTTCACAATAGGGAAAAAATAGTCTCTTCAACAAATGGTGCTGGGAAAACTGGATATCTACATGCACAAAAATAAAATTGGACCCTTATCTAACACCATAAACAAAAATCAACTCAAAATGGATTAAAGACTTAAGCATAAGACCTGAAACTTTAAAAATTCCTAGAAGAAAATGTAGGGGAATAGCTTCATAACATTGGTCTTCACAGCGATTTCTCAGATACAATACCAAAAGCATAGGCAACAAAAGAAAAATTAGACAAGTGAGGCTACCTCAAACTAATTAGACAAGTGGGACTACGTCAAACTAAAAATCTTCTGTGTAGCAAAGGAAACAATCATCAGAGTGAAAAGGTAACCTATGGAAATGGGAGAAAGCATTTGCAAACCATATATCTGCTAAGGGGTTAATATCCAAAAAAATATAAGGAATTCCAACAACTCGATAGCAAAAACCCAAATAACTTGAATAAGAAATAGGCAAAGGACTTGAATAGACATTTCTGCAAAGAAGACAAATGGCCAATAAATATGTGAAAATATGCTCAACATCACTCATCATAAGGGAAATGCAAATCAAAACCACAATAGCTATCACTTTACACCTGTTAGAATAGCCACTATCAAAAAACTCAAAAAAACAAAAAATAAACAAACAAAATAATAAGTGTTAGTAAAGATGTGCAGAAATTGGAACCATTGTGCACTGTTGATGGGAATGTAAAATGGTTCAACTGCTCTGGAAAATAGTATGGAGGATCCTCAAAATATTAAAAATAGAACTACCATATGATCCAGCAATCCCACGTCTGGGTATTTATCCAAAGAATTGAAATCAGGATCTCCAAGAGATGTCTGCACTCCCATGTTCACTGCAGCATTATTCACAATTGCTAAGAGGTGGAAATAACCTACTATCCTTCTTTCCCCACACCTTCCTTAATCCTGGCAACCATTAAGCTCTGCTCCATTTCAAAAATTTTGCAATTCAAAAATGTTATATATATGGAATCATGCAGCTGTAGCCTTTTGGGATTGGCTTTTTTCACTCAGCCTGATGCTCTGGAGACTCAAGTAAGTATCAACAGTTCATTCCCAATGTGTTTTCAAAGGCATTTTCACACCTAGGGGAAGTTCTTCATGAGCTTGTGTGAATATACCAATAAAATCCCTTGCAATGTTATAGGAGGAAACATATTCTCTAGAGTCGTTCCCTTTTTTAAAACATCTCTATTGGAGTATAATTGCTTTACAATGTTGTGTTAGTTTCTGCTGTATAACAAAGTGTATATGTATACATATATCCCCTCTTGCATCTCCCTCCCGCCCTCCCTATCCCACCCCTCTAGGTGGTCACAAAGCACTGAGGTGATCTCCCTGTGCGAGACGGCTGCTTCCCACTAGCTATCTATTTTACATTTGGTGGTGTATATGTGTCAGTGCTACTCTCTCACTTCGTCCCAGCTTACCCTTCCCCCTACCTGTGTCCTCAAGTCCATTCTCTACATCTAAACAACCACCTTCTGGAGGTTTCGACACTGCGGTAATGGCAACAAACATTTTGAAAAGTTTCCAATGTGATTTTTGTGCATGTGAACTTGAAAAGGGAATAAAAATGTCAGTGGCCATATTCATCTTGCATAAGATATTTGAACTTTATGCTGCACTAAAACAATAACTTGTCTCTGTAATAAGACATGGGTGATTAAGCAAGAGAAACAATTCATGTAGCTTGAGTTGAAAAGAAGCAGTTGAAAAGTAATGTAATCACACCCTAGGAACTCAAGGAGGGGGTGTGTGCCCAGCGGAAGTGACTGGTTTATGCTTCTTTGTATAATGTATAAGGGAAGTGTAATTTAATTTGCAAACAGCAATCTTTAGAAATCAATTAGGAGTTTATTCCAAAGAGGGCAAACACCAGTCAATGATTTACAGACTTCTGTACAAGAGAAGGGAAGTTCAGCATTTAGTGCTCAAGTCTTGCCTTACACATCTCCGCAGGACTGACTCCGGGGGTGGGAGGATGTGGTGGGACAACAAGGAGAGTTGTCCTTCTTTGAAAGTAGCCCCTTGCTTGGGCTCCTTGGTGGAAGAACAGACCCTGGTATTTCTCATTATACTGTAGACTTGCTTTTTCAGTCATCTCTAATCAGCATTTTCCTTATCTTTCTCAGAACATAGAACATAGGCAGTCAGTCTAATAAGAATTAGCAAACGAAGATTTTGCGGTCACGTGAGTTTGGGGAATGCTGGTTTAGTCAAAGTTAAGGAGGCATCTTTACTGCAGGAGTGCTCAGACCCTTTGACATGAGGCTGTGCATGGGAGATCTACAGATTATTATGAGTAAGATTGTACAGTTATGATGACTGATTGTAAGATTGTAATCAGGATTTTTTTTTTTTAACTTGTCTGACCAGGGGACCTCATTTTCTTGTGAAGATTTACCCAGACAAAAGCACTCTGGGTCCCACTCTGAGGGGCCTTGTTTCCTGTCTGTGGGGCCTGTGTGCACAGGGACACCATAAACACAAGAAGATACGCTCTACGCTGGGGGCACTTTCCATTGTGTTCCTTGATGTATCACTACTCCCTAGGACAGTGCCTGGCTCATAGTAAGTGCTTACTGAACACAGGTTGAACAACTAAAAGTAACTATTATTGCTTGGGGAATTGTGCTAAACTTTTTTTAGATATTACCTCATTTAACTCTCAAAACGATACAAAGAAATAGGTCTCATTGTTACTTGCTTCTATAGATGAGAAAACTGAGGGTTATGATAGTTCATTAATTTTCCCAAGGTCATACAGATAGGAAGGGGAAGACTGGGGCTTGAATCCAGGTTATATGACTCCACAGCCCACGCTGGTAACTGTTTCTCTACACTTCTTCTAGGAAGGAACAGATACGTAGATAAATGAATCCAAAACCCATGCAGGAATCACTCACAGGAAGGGAACTAGTCCAAGTGGCCCTACTGAAACACCCCACTCCTCTGAGCTAACTCATCCTTGGACATGGCCTTCCAGAATACTCAGGGATAACACACATTTCCAGAACCTTCCTGGCTGCAGAGGCTGGCACATATGCCTGTGAGAACTGGAACGTCATCAAGAACCAGAGTCACCAGAATCACTTGGCTTGATCTTCATTTAGTTACATGGGGTTCTCTTTAAAAGAGTCCACACTGAACACTGAGGCATTTGAAATCAAACAGCCACAGGAACAGGGGTTAGGAGGCGGGGTGGGGGTGGGGAGATGAAGGCCATGGAAGCAATTAAATAATCGCTAAGGCTTCCCATCAGGAATTAGGAGTATTTACTTTAACACAGTAGATGGAGGCTCAGGAGAGAGGACGTCTCAACCTCTCAGTGTTCCCAGTATGTCTCCATGATGCTTCTACCCCCACTGTGGTAGACAAGAAGTAACAAACTTGCCCAGGAAAGTGGACGTTGATACGGTAAAAAGCCTGGTGCAGAGAGGCATTCTGAGGATCTCTCTTTGGAAACAGGAAATTCGTCTCTCAGAAAGTGCTGAATCAGCACCCGAGCACTCAAGGGTCTCTTGAGCTCTGGCCAAAGGCTGGCAAAAGACTCCAGAGGCCAGCTCCGCCACTGGGAGCTCACGTTTGCTTCCTCCTGTTGATGCTTTCTCCATGCATCTTGTGTTGGCTCCAGGTAAGAAGTCACCTCTGACCCAGGATGGGTAGGACATTTCTTGGTCAACACGACTACAACTCAGCAGAGGACAGTGGTTAAGAAGAAAAACTTTCAAGCCAGATTGTCTGGGTTTGATTCTTAATGCTTCCATTTTCTAAGTGTGTCTGCTTTGAGCCAGTTATTTTATTTCTCTGGGTCTCAGTGTTCCCATCTATGTAATTGGGATAAAAATGACAGCATCTCTTAAGATTATGGCAAGGATTGAAAGATAGAAGAGATGTAAGGTATTTACATGTAAGGCTCGTCTTCTGCATGACTATATGTCTTGCTGACCCTCTGGTCTTCAGATCAGCCTCGGTGTGTTTAGTGTGGCGAGACAACCTCTTGGTATCGGATCAACTCCAGGGCACTGATAAATTCTATTTTGGGGAGCTGCAATGCCGGGGTCCCAGTCCTGGCTGCCCTGTGAGTCTTGTAGACCCTGGATCCTAGGTCTCAACACAGGTGCCAGCCAACCTTCAGCACAGTTCCACATCAACCCCTGAAGGATGGAGATGTCACTGGAATTCCTGAGGTCTGCTGGCATCAGAATGAGACCCGGAGGGCCTCCTAATCTATCCTGTCCTCTTGCATCTCAGCATTCAAGGTCTCAAGCATTTGCCCCACATTCTGATGGGATGTTTAGTTCTTAGCTGCAGACATACTCCAAGGATTGTCTAGAGTGATAATTGAGAATTAAAGTCATAGGCAAAGACTTGAGGACAGCAACTGTGCGTTTAAATTTATTATCCTGCTGAGTATCCATCATGTTTCAAGCCGTAAGAGCCCTTAAATGATATTATTAATTCATTCTTTCAATAATAGAAAACATTTTTTCAGCAACTGGTAAAGGCCTAACATTGTAGAGATTCAAAGAATAAGACTTGGCCCTTGATTTCTGCTTTGAACGGTGGTACATTTGAAGTTAGACCCAGTATAGGACTGGGCTCATGTGTGTCCAGGGCTTGGCTAACTCCTCACCTGTCCCCTACTCCCCACCTGCTCTCAATGTGGTCTCCTTACAGCCCCAAATCCACAGTCCCACAGAGACAGTACCTCAATTTACTTTCTGGCTTCCTGGCCCCAGAGGCCAAATTTATTAATGTAGATAATAATATTGACCTCACCAGCTGGTTGTGAGGATCCAAGGACACAGTGTAGGTGAACCTGCTGGGCACACAGAAGAAATATCATCCTCCTTTCCTTCCCTGGATGGAAACTGCCTTGTCTCTGTCACAGATCAGCACAAAATGATATTTGGTCTTGTTCTGTTCTCTCTTGCCTCTGAGTTCATGCATCTGCTTTTGCTTTTGGATTTTCAATTAGATGGAATGCATTATGGAAGCAGACGCCAATTCTGCTCATGTATCTTTATGATGTATTTCTACTGAAGACATTTCTACTGAATTAAATGGAAATGGCTCTTGGAGAATTTGCCTCTGAATGCACCCAGAATCTTTTTCTTGAGTGATGGTGTTAATAGTAATAGACAAGGGAGGGGTACTTGCTATGCTGCCCAGGCAAGGATGCTTGGTTCCAAAGCTAAACACATCTAGACCAATTTAAGGCTAAAATTGGAAACTGTCTGTAAACTAACCACGGGGTTCAGGTGGGAAGACAAGAGGCCGGATTCCACATGTGGTCCTGATAATGTCCACAGCTCTATTTTCCCAGGGAACCTGCACTCCCCGCTCCCACCAGTGTTACAGGCTAGCGACCAAGTACATCATGACACTGACATACAGCATGATGAACATAGTGAGATGACACTTGGAAGGTGGGCCACCTCCGCCAGGGGGTGCTGTGAGCAGATTACACAGCAGGCCTCTGAGGACTCCTGCAACAGGTGACAGAGCACACTCTGTACCCCTGCTGATGCTTAAATCTGAACTGATGCATCTGATTGTTTTCATCTGGGAGTTATTTTCCTGGTAGCAGGGAAACCATGAGAGGCAGGAAAGCATAGCATCTGGAGCCCGACAGCCTGGATCTGCCACTTACAGATGTTGACAACATACTTGAACCCTCACGTCTTCCATCCTCCATCTAACATCTATAAAATGAGGAGAATAAAAGTGCCCACTGCCTGGGCTCGCAGTGAGGCGGAATGAGTAAATATGGCCAAAGCTCTCGGAACAGCATGGAGCACAAATCCCACAACCCAATCAAAAAATGGACAGAAGATCTAAATAGACATTTCTCCAAAGAAGACATACAGATGGCCAAAAAGCACATGAAAAGATGCTCAACATCACTAATTATTAGAGAAATGCAAATCAAAACTACAATGAGGTATCACCTCACACCAGTCAGAATGGCCATCATCAAAAAGTCTACAAACAATAAATGCTGGAGAGGATGTGAAGAAAAGGGAACCCTTCTACACTGTCTGTGTGAATGTAAACTGGTACAACCACTATGGAGAACCGTATGGAGGTTCCTTAAAAATCTAAAAATAGAGCTACCATATGATCCAGCAATCCCACTCCTGGGCATATATCCAGAGAAGACTATAATTTGAAAAGTTACATGAACCCCAATGTTCACTGCAGAACTATTTACAATAGCCAAGACATGGAAGCAACCTAAATGTCCATCGACAGAGGAGTGGATAAAGAAGATGTGGTACATATATACAATGAAATATTATTCAGCTGTAAAAAGAGAATGAAATAATGCCATTTGCAGCAACATGGATGGACCTAGAGATTATCATACTAAGTGAAGTAGGTCAGACAGAGAAAGACTTATTATATCACTTATATGTGGAATCTAAAAAAATGATACAAATGAGCTTATTTACAAAACAGAAACAGACTCACAGACTTCAAAAACAAATTTATGGTTACCAACGTGAAACATAGGGGGGTGGGAGGCATAAATTAGGAGTTTGGGATTAACATAAACACACTATTATATATATAAAGTAGATAATCAACAAGGGCCTACTGTATAGCACAGGGAACTCTACTCAATATCCTGTAATAACCTATATGGGAAAAGAATCTGAAAAAGAATGGATATATGCATATGTATAACTGAATCACTTTGCTATACACCTGAAACTAACACAACATTGTAAATCAACTATACCCCAATACAAAATAAAATTTAAATAAAAAAACAAAGAAATAAAATTTCCAGAGAAAAAAAAGAAAAAAGAAAAAACCAAAGCCGTAAGTAAGCAGCAGATATGATAGTGACCATGCTGTCTTTCAGAGACATTCCTGTCTACCTGAGATGGCACGCCCTAAGGGAGGTGCGGAGGTCAGCCAGGAAGCTTGGAAGAAGGCAGGTTTCCAAGCAGGTGCTTTCCTGATGAGTGCTTTACCAAGCGGATGTGCGGAAGCCCAGCTGCCCCAGTGTCAGAGTTGAATCCACTGGCCAGTCTGGAAGGGCTGGGCACTGCCTCTCCATCAAGGCACCACGGGTGCTCCTTCCCACTGTATTTATCAGCCTCCAGGACACCAAGATAGGACTTGCTCCGAATGAAAAGTGAGTAGCATCCATAAAATATTAAAAAATACATCAAGAAAGAGAACTCTGGAAACAAGATTGCTCCTAGATAAAAAAGCCACCCTTGTTTTCTTAAGGAGCTCAAAATTCTCTGAATGAAGGAACTGTGGTTTGAAAGGTTACCTGTGGGAAATCTGGAGCTTTTAAAGCCCTGAGCTTTAATTAAAGCTCACTCATGGGCAACTAATGTGTGAGCCCAGAGGTCCCCTGTGTGCTCTCTGGGAAGGTAGGCCAGAGAAGGGCTTTGATGAGAGGAGAAACTCCTGAGTCATTGGCACCCATGTGAGAGCCGTGTGCCCCCGTTCCCATTCCCTCTCTTTAGGAAAAGTTGTAAACCCCACTCTTCAGAGACGAATGCACCCGGGCACCCGAGTGTCCATCATTCCTGCAGTTCATGTATGATAGTTGCTCTGGTGCTACCCAAATGGACCATAGCGTGGTTGGAGTTGATGCGCTGGTGGTATTTTTTTTTAATTCTCAATTATTAAAATTAAAATAAATAGGTCCACGCTCCTTCTACAATAATCTTGTGTGTGAACCAAACGCTGCCACTTGGGGTTTCCTGCTCCACCCAGGTTGGGTTCCCCTTTTGCCACTCCACCACCTCTGCTCACGTTGTTCAGTGAGATGGTTCAAATTATTGCACCCGTTTAATCCTGCCTCACGTGACTGTGTTTGTGAAGGCTGTTTCTATATCCTCATCCCCCTGGGGACTCCACATACTCTGCTCTCAGAAGCAAACTCAAGTCATCATTTCCCTCAACAGATTCACCCCAAACACTATCTTTGCTCCAGATGTCATGGGTCTTGGGCTATTTTGTAAAACTGTCACCTGCCTTGAAAAGTGTCTGGGGAGAAAACTCTTGTGGGCTAAATTTGGCCCAAAGACATGCTTGCTTGATCTGCTCAGTGTTTTAAAAAATCTGAACTACTTGCTGAAATGTAAAATTCAGGAGGTTTAGATGGATCAACTCAGATTCCCATTGAAAATCGGGAGAGCTAGCAATCTGGGCCAACAAGGCAACAATTGCTGGGTCCTGCTTTCCCTGAGAGCAGACCTTCTCCAGAGCACCACGATCCCAGGGCTCCTCTGTCTTATACTCTGCCCCCTCACTCGAATTCACATCCTACTTGGTCCTTGGGTGGGGTCTTTCCAACCCAAGAAGTAAGAACTACATAAGTGAGCAAAGGTTTATGAGTGCCCAGATTGCACTGAGAGCACCACCCCAGAGCCCTAACAGCTTTGCAACTAAGGGGATGCAGGAGGTTGCGTCTTTGCTTACATAGCATTGATGAATACAGGCAAAGAAATAGCAAGTTCAATGACTCCAGAGTTTTGCTTCCAAATCTGCCAGTATGTTGTTAGAAAGTCCCTAAACAAAGAAGGTAAGAAACCTAGGACCAAAGCACCCAAGATTCAGCGTCTTGTTACACAACACAAACGTAGGTGTATTGCTCTGAAGCAACAGCGTACTAAGAAAAATAAGGAAGAGGCTGCAGAATATGCTAAACTTTTAGCCAAGAGAATGAAGGATGCCAAAGAAAAACGCCAGGAACAGATTGCCAAGAGATGGAGGCTGTCCTCTCTGAGAGCTTCTACTTCTAAGTCTGATTCCAGGCAAAAATGAGATGTTCTAAGAGACATAAATAAGATCAGACACGAAAAAAAAAAAAAAAAAAAAAAGACTGGAATCTCTTAGCTAATAGGGGTGGCCATTTTTCTGATAAGAACTGGGAAATTTCTGCTGATAGTAGCTTAGTTACATAGACATTGTTTTTACAGAATAATAACTGTTATATTTCTTGTCAACATTTATTTAGTTTTGTTTTTGTTTCCTGAGTTCCAGCTCCATGATGAGCTCTTGAAAAATGACCACAGGTCCTATTCCTGGTCATCTTTCTGCTGGAGCAGATAGAAAATGGATCAGTTCTTCTATGCTGAGTCATTAATTAAGACTTTGGGGACGATCTGGTTCATTGCAGGGCCGCAAGAGTGCTAATGTGCTTCAGAGCTAAAGCAGAACATGGTTTGGTTTCTTCCTTCCTTTCTGTTTTAGAGAACTTTTAAAATTTAAAGCATAATTTCCAAGCTTCCTCTGCACTTGACATTTCTTAAATAGTTTCATTTTCTAGCCCAACAACAGTGCTCTTGCTTTCTAAGGAAAATATGGCTTTTTTTTTTTTTTTTTTTTTGCTCAAGAAGCAGCTGACTGGGAGAAAACCAAAGGTCAGGGAAGGCTATCTGAAGAAATATGTCATGTGCTACATACAATTTCTAGGGCCAAAACCCCTCTCTCAAGACACCAACAATTTCTATTCCTTCCAGATCTTGAAAAGGTACAGAAAATATCATAATCATATTGTAGAACAAGATTTATTTTGCTTTTTGCATTTTCCTACCTTTAAATTTTTGTCATGTACAAAGAAATTAACAAAACTGTATTTTAATGGTGACTATTGAATGATGATCAGTTTTTCTTGGATCTCAGCAAATTGTGGAGGAGGTGCCACTGTGGGCTGAATGAGGATGAATTCTAACAGGATAAGTCAGTTCTCGGGGCAAGTTACAAGTCTGCTCCACGGACAGCCATCCTGGGTCAAAGTGGCTTAGTTTAGTCTGTCAAATTATTTTTGATTGGCGAAAACATCCCCAACCTTGGTGCAGAATTGCTTTTAGAAGAGTGAAATAACAACCTGTGCTTTTTAAAATAACCTTTTCTCTGAGGATATAGAAACCAAACTGGCACATGTAACAGACCCCCAGCTCCAGCCAGAGCCAGCTCCTGGGGAATCGCGAAGTCAGCCAACTCCAACTTGACATCCCCTCATTTCTCTGTTACCTGGCAGTTAAGAAATTGCCCCCTGGAGTCACATTGTTGGGATCCAAATCCTATTTACTAGCAGTGTGACCTTTGGCAAGTTATGTAACTTCTCCGGACCATGGTTCCTCCTCTGTAAAATGTAATGATAGCACCTCCTGCATGGGTGTTTGTAGGATTAAATGAGTTAGTGCATATAAAGGGTTTATACTAGAGCGTGGCACATGGTAAAGTCTTAAATATGTCAGATTATCTATGGAGTATCTTTTCACTCCACTGTCAGTTGGCTTCCCAGGTTTTCTTACCTGGTCTTGGATTCATTGTCTGGACATATCCCTCCCACTTCACTCCCATTACCATCAAAATCTAATATCTGCATGGAACTTTGAAGATTACAAAACGCACTTACACCCTAAACCTCACATACTCTTTATATCAACCCTGGGTATTACTCCCCACTCTGCTTGATTGTTTTGGACAACTTAGCATCACCTTCTCTCCTCTGTGTTTTGTCCTGTATCACAGGCTTAGAGTCCTGGGAACTAGATTTCCTAGAATTCTAACCAGCAGGTAACAGATTTCTATCTTTGTAAGAGTAACAGCAGAGAGGCATGTGTAGGAGAGTTTGAAGGTGGAGGAGGAGCAGAGCCCTGCGGCCCCTGAAGCCATGGGGGGTGAGCAGCCATGTGGGCTCTCCAGCAGAGAGCGGATGGATGGACTGATGCCAGATGCATTGGGCATCCTTCTGCAAATCACCCCCACTGGTGCTGCAATTCCTGACTTCCTAAATGCTAGTGGTGGCTTTCCCTTTCCTTCACCCCACAGCTTCTCTAAAGACCTTATGTCCTCTAATCCCCTCTGTGAAATCCCTTCCCGTTGGAAACACCTGGAGTGTTAGCCATTTTCTTGACCAAACCCAGACTGATATACTTGCTTTATATTAAATAACACACATTGAGTATGTACTATATACAAAGCACTGTTTTAAGCTTTTCATAAATTACTTATTAAATCTAACAATAATGCAGTTTGAAAAGCAGTGCTATTATCCTGATTTTTCAAATTAAAAAAGTGGGGCACAGAGAGGTTATGTTACTTGTGCATGATTATTACTAGGCTCTCCCGACTCTCTTAATTTACTGAATGTTTGTTCTATGCCTGGCATTGTGCTAAATGCCTACATGAACAAAGAGTCTCAGGTTTCCCGAGGTAACACTGGTAGTTAAGAGCCAAACAAGGATTCCCATCCCTTCCCAACTCTGCATCCAATGTTTCTTTCTCTCCAACCTCTGATACCTCTTACATGGAGACAAGTATCATGGGGATAAAGACAGATAAACTGTTATGGTTAAGGGGTATCTAGCTAAGAACTAGTTGTCTGCCCCGTGTTCTATGTGCACCTTACATTTTACGGAGGAAACTGTTTTATTCCAAAGAACGAGCCTCTAGTGGTGGGTCTTGAAGGCCGGGGAGAGTTTGTGATTGTCATAGAAGGAAGACGTGGGGGTAAACAGGGAAGGAGAGAGGAAATGAAAAGAAGAGGATGTGAATGCTGTAAGAGGAGTGAAGAAAAGAATAAGGGAAAAGGATGAGGGCAGAGGAGGAAGGGGGAGGGAGAAGGAAGGCAGAATGATGGGCAGCTTTTCTGATTATCAAACCTACCAGCGGCACAGAAGAGCAAGGGCAGAAAGAGAATCTCCCTACCTTCTATTTCTACCAGGGGATTCAGGTCCCTGTCATTGCAAAATTTAATAACTAAGTGCATTTACTAAAATATTCATCCCTCTGCCCTAGATTTACATCATAATGCACAATCCGTAAGTGTTAGTTATTTTAGTTGCTTGATAAAAATTTGATACATTCAGATTAACGCACATATAATAAATAGTCTAATTTTATTACATTGTATAAACACTTCCAAAACATATGGTATCTGTGCTTTTCCAAAGTGTAAGAAAGCAGATAAGGCTTCAGACAGTGAAAGAAAGATTGCTTTCGTTAAATTATGCAGTTATTGAATTTCTCCCCCTATGCTGCACTCTCCCTGGCCTCAAAGCTGTCTGCCACATGAGTAATCACTTGTGGTGGGAATTTTCCCTCAATCTCTGGATGTGATCCTTGAAAACACCATTTAAGTAATTGGGAAATTCTTTATTGAAGGCCTGCAAGCAGTGAAGATGTGTTAGAAAGAGGTCAGACGAGCTGGTAAGTGTTGTGCCGAACTATTTGGAAAAGATGCAAGTTCTGACTCTAGTCCTTGGGATACCTTGAAGCTAAAGAATATTGATCACTGACTCTGTGCTGGGCACTTTGAAAACCCTTTCAAAGTGGGTAGGCATGTTCATCTCTTTGTTTAATATATAACAGATGAGAAAGCTGAGGCTTGGATAACATTATCTAAGATAGACTTAGAATGGCTATTTTGGGGATACCTTATCGTCATGCTTCTTTATTTTAGATTAGAATGATAAACCAAACTGCCAGGCTTGGTTGAACTTTCCAGATCACCAAATCTTGAACAGATTGGCTCAAGGATGGGAATTAAATTTGGACATTCAACCTCCTCTGGGGTCTGTGAGTTCCCTCTGCTCTCATATTCTTCCAGTAAATCCTCTTCTGCTTCAGCCAGCAGGGTCTGTTTCTGTTGTTTGCAACCAAAGCATTCTGACTGATAGAGAACAGAGCTGGATTTGAGCCTCGGTCTTCATGAAGCCAATACTAACCCTCTGTGAAGGAAATGGGGCTCCTCCTCCTGCTAACCCCACCAGGGGCCCTACATTCACATCACAAGGTCAGACTTTAGACTAGGTGAATGAGGGTAGACTAGACGTTCTCCTGGACCAAACAGGGAAGACAAGACATTGGGCACCAACTGCTACTCCCCAGGACAGTGCTTCTGCCTGGTATTCTGCGCATCTCTGGGCCTGCTTGCCTAAGCCTTGGGGGGCAGGTGCTCCTCACTTTACTCTGATAAGAATCAATAGGCACCCCTAGTTTCCTTGGACCTGGCTTCCTCCACTGCCCACGCCAAGCAAAATGGTCTGGGAGAGGGATTATGCTCTTTGTCCCCTTTGCTCTTTGGCATTTTCTAAGGGCACTCGGCATCATCTCGGTGCCCCTTTCCCCCTGCCCAGGGCTGCATTCCAGGAGAAGAGATCTCACCCAAGGTCACCCCAGTGCCCACTCCCAGAACAAAAGCTACAAAAGCTACTCATCCTGCCTCCTCTTTCTTTGGGGCCTGAAGCTATGCAGATCCCATCCCGGGTGACATTAATACAAGTGTAATGGTGAGATGGAGGGAGAGGATAATCCCAAAGAGCCCAGGGCTGGTTTGGCTTTATCTAGTGTGCTGCATTCCCTCCTAAGAGTGACACTTTGAGAGAGGATTTTCCAAACTGGGTGCAATCAGGAGGCTGCCTGATGCTCACAGGGTCTAGAAACCAAGTGGCAGAGGATTTGGCAAAAGATTGAGAAGAATTGTTAGTGGGGCGACATGCTAGTTCCCATCACACATTCGGAGGGCAAGTGTGGCGATGAGGAGGAGGTACACTTAGTGGCTGAGGTTCCAGAGGACAGAACTAAGAAAGAAGGATGGGAATTAAAAGGGGGGAGATCTTGGTTTACTATGGGAACAAATGTTGTAATTAGGGCTGCCTTCTCTGGTACTGAGCGTTCTGTTCCTTTAAGTATCTGAGCAAGAGTAGGAGATGTCTGCCCAGGGATGCTACTGGAGGGACTCCAGGCTCTAGAAGAGAAGATCTGATCATATGATCCCTGAAGTCCTTCTCTCTTGAAGATTCCAGGATTACAATGTACTTAAACGTTGATGGACAATAGGGGAGTAACTAAATAAACTGTTCTATCCATGTTCGGAAATCGTGACAGCCTCTAAAAAGAATGAATCAGAGCTAAGGGTGCTAGCACAAAACGAAATTTACAACATATTGTAAATTTGAAAAAGCAAGCTGCAAAAAGATATTTCCATGTAATACTGTACATTTTGGAGGATATGTGGGCACATGAATAGAAACATGCAAACACACACAAACATACACACACACACACGTCAGGGAAATTAACAAAAAATATAGTTGAGGAGTCTGGGAGTGGAAATGATAGGTAAGAGGAGTTTAGACTCATTTGCAATGTTTCTCTTCTTTTTTCTTTTTATTTGTTTAAACAAGGAGAATATATTAGTGTACTACTTCTGGTATTAAAAATGAAAGGAAAATTGCTAATGGCTATGAGGTTATAAAAATGAAAGGAGAAGTGTTGATAGCTATGAGCTATTTCTCCCAGTTAAGGAGTCTGAAGTTCCACCTTGATTGGTGGTTGGCTGGTTCATTCATTCCTCAATAGCCATTGAACGCCCCCTGTGCACCGGCAGTGTAAGGAGACAGGGCATGGTGGAAAGACAGACGGAGCTCTCCCCCTCAAGGAGCTTATGGTAGAGGAACCAGGAACTACAATAGAGTGTGGAGAGCACACAGCCCAGGCAGGAGGCATCAGGATCAGCTTCCCAGAGCCTGAGGACTGAGGCCTGGGGCAGGGGATCCTAGAGTGGGGGATAAGTATTCTGGGTATAAGCAACATTATGTGGCGAGGTCTAGAGTGAACAGAAGGGCAGCCTATTTGAGAATATGAAATAAGGTTGTTATAGCTGCTGGGAGGTAAGTGGCACAGAAAAAGATGAAGCTAAAGATATAGGCAGAATGCAGATACTAGAGGGACTTATGGGTCATGTTTAAGAGTTTAGACTTTAGCCTAAGTCAGCAGGGAGTCACTGAAGAATTATAAGCAGATGAGAGGTTGAGGGTGGAACTTCCGGCTTGCTAAAGGCGGTTTCCGGGCCGGGTGGCTCTGGGTAGTCCTCAGAACACAGCACATAAGCTTTCTACTTACACCAGTCTGGATTTCAAAGAGGTACAACCAAATCAACTTGTAATTATCTGTATGCAGATTATTTGCTTTGTGGATAACCTGTGGCAATTGCAAAACGTTAAGCCATAACTGATCTTCCATTCTTGCACAGGACAGTGATGGCTGCCTTTCTGTCATTAGTCACCAACTCCCCTAGGCCTGCAAACTCATTCTAACACTGGATGGAGCCTAACCAAATCCAGAAGGAAAATCTCTGCCCAAAATGATTAAAATAATGCATAAGAAAGCCAAATGTAAATGACTGCTCATTCAAGGGAATGCCCACGGCAGGAACCCATCACATTCCCGAGGAGTCAAATGTCCATGGCTGATTCAGCGCAGCCATGCAGGAAGCAGGGGACAGGGAAGAGGCTTGGTCCTTGGTGTCACTGCACTGCTGTGCAATGGAGTCCTGGCTGCTCACTAGATCCCTGATGTTTGACAGGTCACTTAATCCCTGGGCAACAGTCTCTGCATCTGATATCTAACATGAATGATACAGGGAAAATCTATGCAGATTTAGAGTCAAAAGTCAACAGGCATGCTGAGAATTGGAAATCAAGCATAGTCAAAATTACACTTGAAAACTAAAACAACAAAATCTTATATCCTCTTTGAATTGTGAACACCAGGCACTTGGAGGCCCAAAAGATTCCATATTTTTTCTTTTTCTTTTCCCATATTTTCCTGATTACTGGAGGTGAAGGTCTAGTTTGAAAGGCTGAGGGAGACATGGTGAACAGGGTGAGGGGCAGGGGATGTAGAGGTGAGATAAATGCAGGTTTCTCTCTTACAATCCACATCTGCTTTCATTCAAGTAAATTGAACGTGTACTATGATTCAGCTCCATTGTACCACTGTAGCTATTACAACTACTTAAAAGTTTTTTGTTGTGGGGATAAATCGATATATACGAATTACCCGGCATATCTTATGTGGTTTGGGGCCTCTCCTTCTGTCTATTGGTCATAGATAATTGAGAAAAGACACTCATCCCTGCAAACAAATCACTCTAGAATGGACCTTAAAGAACAGAGCTGGAAGTTTCTTTAAAATCATCTAAACTGAATTGCTGAATTTATGGAGGAGGAAACTGAGGCCAGGGAAGGGAGTGATGTACCAGAGCCACACTGCTGGTGAGTGACAGGGCTGGGATGAGGTCCCAACTCTACTGACCGTCAGATCTCCGATTCCACCACGCGGAGCCTCCACAGGAGGCTGGCTCTGTCCATCCAGGGAATGAGGCAACCCTCTCCAACGCTAAGTCTACAAAACCTTCCTTAAAAGTCATGCTCACTTTAATGTAGAGAGCAGAGTCTCTAGTTACTGTTGAAGTACTTGAGAGTAGGAGTGGGGGTATTATGAATTTGGAGACTTGAAGCTTCCTAGGAAGCTGAGGGGATGCTGCAGCATCCTTGACTTCATGGATGTCTAAGTATTTTTTATAAACCCTCTTTGTCCCCAAATTTCATCCCAATCATTGTAAATAGGTCCACTCTGCAGGTTTCTATAAAAACCCTCCTCTCTCAAGCCCACTGCGTGGACAGGGCCCACTAAGATCTACTCAAGAGAAACATCCAGGCAAGTGGCATCCTCCCTGCGGAATGGGGCAACGACTGGTCAGGACACGGGTGGCTGCACCGTGATGAGTTATCCAACCAAAAGGGAAGCAGCTTGATGTCTTCTTGAGCCTCTACAACCTCAGCTCAAGCTAGTGCATGATTTCCCTGAAGATGACACGAGCAAAACTGAACATTTCTCTCAAACTTCAAGAGTCTGTAGTCCAGGTGGGAATGCCTCTTTCCTGCTGGACATGTGTCATGTCGGTTGACTGGCTCCTTGATGCCAAACACCTGCCTGAAAGTGTGTAATACTTCCAGATGTTTCTTAGTATCCAGCATGCTCCAGCTATGGCTCTTTCTATCCATTTGAACACCGCAGCTCTTGTTCTAGTGTCGCACCCTTGAAAACATATTCTGATCACTCACAGGAAGTGGGGATTGGTAGATTTAGGAAGCGCGAGGGAAGCGCTCTAGTGTCAGGCAAACAGAAGGTCAAATCCTGATCCTCCACTGACACAACCAGTAAGTCCCTTTGCCCCAGTTCCTCATTTGTGAAACAGGAACATGGCAGCAACCTCCCAGAGTCATTACACAGATGTGGTGATACATGCAAGGCTCCTAATAAAAGAGGGTGACACAGTAGGTACGCAGTGAAGAATGGATTTTCTCAGAAGAGACAGCGGAGGTTCCATCTTGTTCACCACCGTACCCCCGGCACTCAGCACATGGCAGGAGCTCAATAAATATGAATAAGGGAGGGAATGTATGAATACCTGAATGGCCCTGTAGTTACTTAGAAAGTCCTTGAAATCTATGTGAGAATTCAATTCATTGTCTCCAACTTACACTTAAAAAGTTAGAACCACTTCAAAGTTGAACCACTGAAAATCCTTCTTCCACCACCACTTGAACTGAGTCCACTGCATCTTCTCGTGCTGGCCTCTTCAAGCCACTTGTCCTCTCCAGCTTCCAGCCCACAGGAAGGGGGGGTGTATAGGGGCCCTGTTACCGTCTCAGCCAGTAAATACTGGGGTGCTCTGCTCACTCAGCCTGGGGACCTGCAGGTCCAGACAGCAACACAGACATCGCTGCACTTCAACATGGACCTCCTGTCTGGAAGGGCCCCTCGTTAGCAGCAGCTGAGGCAGTCTCACTCGGTACCCCTTGGAAGTACGTACGAAGGCACAGCAAGGACCACCCCTCACAAAAGCACCCAAATCTGGCCCTGGCAGTTAACCTCCTGCCAGAATTGAGAGGAAAGTGCTATCTCTCACTAATCAAATGAAAATGAAAAGGATCCATTAATGGCCACCTAAGCTCTGTGGTTGAAAGGATGCAACCTGCTGACCCAAAAGCCCATTCAGCCCCCCCACATACCCCCGATCCAGAAGTGCAAAGTCAGTACCTACCCAAAGACTGAGCCATCTTTTTTCTACTAAATGGTTCCTGGTTTGATAAGCAGAATGCTGTCCTCCAAACAACACCCTTAACTCTCCACTCTGACTCCTGCTGACAACCACCAAGAGACACACATCATTGTTTTTACTCTACAGATAGTTGAAGTCCCTAAGTTTCAAAAATCTGAGAGCAAGAAATGGGAGTCAGTAGATGAAATCGCAGTGACATATTTTTCCTAAATAAATGGTTCTCATAGGAAGCTGCTGTGATGGTCACAAAGATATGAAGAAACTTGGGAGCAGTTCAAACTGGGAATTGTTATTTTCTATCCATTGTATGCTTGCAGAGTGTAAAATAACCAGAAAGTGGTGATGGGTATTAATAATAATAGGTTAGATTAACTGAACTCTTTCTATGTGCCACGTGTGGCTACAAGCTCTTTACAAGTATTGATTCATTTTATTCTCCTAATTACCTGCTGAGAAGTAAAGAGAAGTTACACAGCTCACTTGAAGTCACAAGGTCTTTAGTTGCAGAACTGGGTTAAAAGATAACAAATAACGTGAAAACCCAACAGAATTAATTAAAACAAGATGAGTGAAATAAGTAGGATTGCAGCAGAACCCCAAAATGCAGGACTACAATGAAAATTTCTATTGGTAGCACACAAAAGCAAAATGAACACTGGAAAACTGCATGAGTGATGAAAAAAATAAAACAAGAAGATCTCTAAGAAGGCAGGTAAATGCCAAAGCAACACATGACAATATCAGAACACACAATACGCACAGAGGGCAGAGATTCTAAACATTATCTGTATTAGGGGGAAACAGAATCAGTAAACAAAGATATTGTAAATTTCTCTTGGCTAAAATGAAAAAAAAGAAACAAAAAGCTAAAACAAAGCAAACAAAAAAGATTAATCATAATTGTAAGATTAAAAGATCTTACTGTATTCCAAAATCAGTTAAAAGAAATCTTTTCCTGGATACAGCCAGCTACATTTACTAAATCAAGGATTAATAAGATTACTTTTAAGACAATTAGTAAAATACTTTTACTCATAAGAAATAAGAAATTAAGTTAGAGACTCACCAATCCCACATCAAAACAAATTTCAAATACAGGTATCTCTGCTTTTTGAAAGTTTGCTTTACTCCCCTTCACTTTTTCAAAAGACCTACATTAGTACCTGCTTTCACGAACTGAAAGAAATCCGAAGGCGATTTTCACTTTTGCAAAAAAAGGCAAAAAGCAAAAATAGCATCTAGTGTTTGTTTTTCAGGGAGCCTTTATGCACCTCGACCAGAATGACACCACCAAGCTCTTTAAAGCCCAGGGAACTATACTCAGCACCTCAACATCAAGACACCATAACTTTGAACTGTGTCTGTGAGCATCTGTGCTTTACCTTGATTTATTTTGTGCATCCGTTAGCAAGATATGTCCTAAGAACTGCTCTTTGTTTTATGCCATTTTGGCTTATGAAAGGCTTCAAAGAAATGCTCTACCTTCGGATAGTGGGGGAAACCTGTAGTTTAAAGAGTTAATGTAAAAATGAGCTATGTATAACCTTGGGGAAAAAACTGTATTAGTATTGTTTGGATATTTGGATGAAGAACATTTTTTCTTTTTACTTAGAGCAAAAAGTAATGGGAGGGACTTCCCTGGTGGCACAGTGATTAAGAATCCACCTGCCAATGTAGGGGACACGGGTTCGAGCCCTGGTCTGGGAAGATCCCACATGCCGCAGAGCAACTAAGCCCATGTGCCACAATGACTGAGCCTGCGCTCTAGGGCCCGTGAGCCACAACTACTGAGCCCGCGTCCCACAACTGCTGAAGCCCGTGTGCCTAGAGCCCGTACTCCACAACAGAAGCCACCGCAATGAGAAGCCCACGCACTGCAACGAAGAGTAGGCCCCGCTCGCCGCAACTAGAGAAAGCCCACGTGCAGCAACGAAGACCCAACACAGCCAAAAATAAGTCGATAAATATATAAATTTATATTAAAAAAATACCATTATAAAAAAAAGTAATGGGAAAAAAATCACAAAAGAAAACATCAATGGATTTGACGAATACAGTTTAAAATTTATATCCAAAACAACCTAATCAAAATTTAAAAGCACAAAAGAGCAATATTTCTTACAAAAAGTGCAGCAATAGGTTACTATTAAAAAGAAGAAATTAGAGATAGATATTTTTGCATTTTAATAGGGAAGCAATAATCATTTACAAATATATGAATCAAAAACTTACAAAACAAAAAATATATATACCCATAAACATTCTGGAAAAGTTCACATTCCCTAGTAATCAACAAAATGCAAAGTAAAACTGCAGTTTTGCTTTTGGGGCAAAACAGAGGAGACAGCAGTTTGTTTCTTAATTGTTGGTAAGTCAGTTCTTTTCTGGAAGCCAGTTCTGCACTGGGTACCAAGAATACTAACAGTGTACACATTTGACCCACCAATTCAACTCCTAGAAATGTATCCCATGCATCAATAAAACAAGTGCATCAAGGGGTATCCGGGAGGACTTCTCCAATCCCAGGATGCTCTATCTGCTCTGTTCTAGGTTATTTTAAAAACTACCATCAACCTCAGTCCTCACAGGTGTTTTGACCTGAATTTGTGGATCATGTTCCCAAACGTCATCTTATTTAATTTTTGAAACAACTCCCTGAAGAAGGCGTTATTATCATTATCCCCACTTAAAGACACTGGAAGACAAAAAGGGCAGGTCAATGTAGTCTGAGTTAAAAGTCACAGAAAGTTTTCTCTGCTGGCTGAAATCATGCCACGAAGACATGAAAATATAATGACAGAATGGGAAGCGTGGATTACCTAGACCAAATCCTTTCTCTTAAAAATTAAACAATTGGCTTTCAGAGAGGGGAAGGTTCTTACTGAGGTTCACGTGGTGATTCTGGAACACTCTTTCTCTTGCACTAACTCATTGGAAAGCACAAACATTCCTGGGAAGGAGGGCCTGCCCTTAAACTCTTCTCTTTTCTGTTTGTTAGATTATTAGCTAAAACACAGGCATCTTAGAAGTTGGAAATGGGACACGTGCTGGGTCAGTTGTAATGGAGAAATAGGAGGTTAAGGAAGCTCTGAAAAAGGGTCTGGGAATCTCCCAACGTTCCACCCTTGCACAGGAGGGCTCTGGTCACACCGTGGTCCTGGGGATGGGTAAAGAAGTAGGAACAGAAGAAAGAGAGAACCAATCCCAATGGCTCACTCCACTGCTCAGGTCAGGGCAGGCTCTGATATCTCCTGGGACTAAGAATTCCTGGTTCAAGTAGCTGTGTTGTAGACCTACATCTGCCATTTCAGGCCGACCAAGTGCCTGTTGGCCCCTGAGATTTCCCTGGAAGGACCCTGGACAGCGTTCCACCGGCATTCCAAAATGAAAAGCCCATCAGGCCCTCCCTAAACAGAGGTGCTAACGGGGCAAGTACAAATGTCTCCCTGGAGAGCCCATGGGGAGCTTCACTGGGAGATTGTAAACCTGATCTCAGCCTCTCTCCTTGGCTGCTCTGAATTCACTTGGTAGTACCTTTATCGAATCCTTCATTATTTAAAAGAAGAAGCTCTGAAGAGTTGGTTTGGGGAGCTAATTCAGGTCTGGAAGATGAGTCAGGTTTGGCTTTTACTGTCAGGTGTCCTCACATTTGATAAGAGCAGATGGGTATTAATGAAGCCAGATTCCGCCTGGAGCACTTCAAGCTCATTTCCTGCTGGCTGGGGCCGCAATTCCTCCATCAGTTCCTTTGGGGATACTTTGCCAAATCCCTGCCCTGCCACTCATCCTTACCTCCGCCTTGGCCTCTGCTTCCAAGCTGGGGAAGGCTGGCCCCATCCATGACCGCATGCCCTTCCCTCCAGGCATCTGCCTCCTGCTGAGCCCAGGTCTCCACTCTGGAGAAGGAGAAGGTGTCCTGTGGGTTCCCTCCCTGCCTCTCTCAACTCCCCGACTCCACTACCCATAACCCACCCTCCTACCCTCCCACCCCAGTGAACAGACTAATTTGGAGTTGTTTACAGCTATGGGTCTCAGCAGCAGTATTTCCACAGGCAGTGATTTGTTACTAATAAAAGCAAATGTTCTGAAGTTTGTGAATGATTTCCTTTCTATTTTTTTTTAAGTAGGAGTGGCTTCAAGGTTATATCGATAATAAAATCTCTTACCCCTGTGCATTCTGGTGCATTTTTTTCAGGGACAGAAGATGGAGCTCCCAGCCCCTAGGGGCACAGCTCACCCACCCCCTGGGCTGACCAGCGGGCACCACTGGTTTGGAGCTCTGTGAGGCCTGGCTGTTTGCATCGATCAGGGAGTAAGAGCCCCTTAGGGCAGGGACCTTGTCTCATTGTCCTCTGCGCTCCAGCCCCAGACACGGTGCCTGCACACAGTGGGTGCTCAGTCCTCATGGA
This sequence comes from Eschrichtius robustus, assembly GCF_028021215.1. Taxonomy (NCBI): domain Eukaryota; kingdom Metazoa; phylum Chordata; class Mammalia; order Artiodactyla; family Eschrichtiidae; genus Eschrichtius; species Eschrichtius robustus. The sequence goes on along the minus strand of NC_090829.1, from coordinate 21,899,386 downwards.
GTGGCAGAAGGCGGTGCTTTGATGAGCTCATGGACTAACCAAGACCTGCATCGTGAGCATGCGTAGAACATGGCCGTGTGGAGTCAAGTCTGAGCAGCAAGGGCACCCAATCTTCAGTCTCCTCACCCCTCCTCTGTGGATTTCCTCGCCTAATCTGCTTTCCAACCTCAGTTTACTATGTCTCTGATACCCCACATTTGTGACCCAGGAGGTACCTGGAATCGCTTTTCTCTGAATCCCTGTTTCATGGTTTGGTTAAACTGACCATTTATCACGTGCTCAGGTGCTCCTCGAGCACATCCTGCCTTCTGAGCACTCCTCATGGCTGGGCATAATGTCCTCTGCCTCTGCATATATTCTCCCCTTCCAGCGTCAAGTTGAACCACACACAGGTATAATGAAAAAGAAATGTAAAACACATGGTATTTAAATGGGTGTCAGAGGGACTTGGGTTCAGATCCCAGCAAATCCCTTTGGATGCTGTGTGATGTTAGGCAATTTACATAACCTCTCTGACTTTCACTTTTCTCAACTTTTAAGTGCACATGATAATGTTTACCCTGTCATAGGCAGGACAGGGGCCACATCTTACAGAAAATGTCTGCCCTTTTCTCACACGCCTCCTGACTCCCCTACTCCCCACCATATTTTGAGCCCCTAAGAATCATTAGCAGGTCAATAATGCCGTGAGGTCCACCAATGCATTGTCATTAAGGGTCACCAGCTCCTTCCAATGCCTCACAGATCCAGAACAGGGGACACACAGTTCTGACCCGTCACAAGCACTACTGCAGCCTGGCTGCCTGGGGGGCAGTGACCAGGGTAATAAGACCCCAGGCAACTGCAAGGACCTCAAGGTGGCTCATGTTGCCGCTCAGATGGGGGGAGGGGAACCCATCAGCACATCTAGCTCTTCTGGGAAAGGACATTTGGACATATCTGGAGTGACCGGCTGAGTATCACACTGTTACCCTTAGTTCCAGATCCTTCACTGCACCCCCAAGTTCTGCCCAGGTACCACATTAAGTCAACCAACTAGCCAAGGAATGTGCCCTTTTCCAAATTAACACAAAACCACAGACACACGTGCAAATAATTCTAAGAGCTAATTCACTGAGAAGTTATGATGCACCAGACACCATTTTCTGTGTATTCATTCATCACTAAACCCCTCAAATCTGGGGCATAGGTATTGTGGTGACCTTCACTTATGGGTGAGGAGAGGGAGGTACAGGGAGGGTCAGTAACCTGTGCAAGGTTGGAGAGAAAGAATCGGATGGTAACCCAACAGTTCTCCTTCTCTGGGCCATCACGTCTTCTGGGAGGGTCCCAAAGAGCAATAACCCCCACTTGTAGATCCCTGCTGCATGCCAGAAGCTATTTCAGGTATTACAATTTCCATATTCCAGCAGGGGAAATTGAAGATTTGAAAAGTTAAATGACTTACTCAAGATCACACAGAAAGTGATGAAGCAGGAATTTAAAGTCGAGCCTTTTTCTAACATGCCACACTGCATCCCAAAGGACATTTTCCTTTGGAAAATGGAGAGCAGAAGGAAAGGGGAGATCCACGGAGATTAATCGCAAAAGGAAATATCCTCAAAGGGCGGTCCTGGTTGCCTCCTACTAACGAAGACCCAGAAGAAACACCCTTCTCTCCTGTCTTTGTTCCCTCCGCCAGTATCTGCCAGTTAGGCAGAACTTGGGAGCTTACTTCCTTCCCATGTTAAGTGCAGGTTCCATGTTAAGTACAAATCTTTGCAGCGTTTCCCTCTTCCTTCTCCTCCTCCTCTTCCTCCTCTGTGTTTGAACATAACGCTGTTCATTACCATCCCTGTAACCTCTCCAAGATAAGCACTGCCAGCAGAAACCATTGTCTTGTCAGAAAAGTCCATTAAGGCTGTCAGGCTCCCTAACAAATCAGGCACCAGGAGGCCTTTCAAAACGATATCATTTGCTAGTCAGGCGGAAACAAATAACTTTCCCAGGTGAGCGTCAGAGGCGCGGGCCACGGGCCAAATTGCGCCACGGTCTCAGGAAAGAGCTGACATTTTCCACCAACAAATGGCACAGGGTGTGCTTATCTCTCCCGTATTAAAACAAAAGCACCTTTTTCTTGACCCCTCTTTCCCCATCAGCTAGTCCCCGGTGCTTTGTGGGTCCGGACTCACCGTCACCAATTTCTTTCCTCCTGTTTTCTATTGCGCCAACTCCAATCAGACGTTCCTTCACCCTCTCCGGAGACTGCCCTTCTCAAGGTCATCAAAGACCTCCGTGTTGCTACGTGCAATGACCGTTTCTCAGTCCTCACTCAGCTTCCTTGACCTAGCAGCAGCAAGTGATCACTCTCTATCTTTGTCAGAGATACTAAGTGCTGTAACAGCCAATCCCCAAATCTCAGTGGCTGAAAATCATAAAGGGTTATTTCTCACCTGTGACACATTCTGGAGTGTGTGTGCATGTGTGTTATGTGTGTGTGTGTGTGTGTGTGTGTGTTGGGGGTACAGCTCTACAGAGTCATTAGGGGACCAGATCCTCCCATCCACAGGCTCCACTCTCCCCTGAGGCCATTGAGAGCAGGAGATTTTGTTGGCCAGGCCTGAAGGTGGCATACCTCACTTCCACCCACATTTCACTGTCCAGGACTCAAGGCACATGGATGCACCTAATTGCAAGGGAAGGTGGGAAATATAGTCTGATTCTCGCCCAGGAAAAAGAGGAACTGGTTTGGGAGCATCTTACTAGTCTCATCCATGCTCCATCCACACTTTCTTCACTTTATTTCCAGATACTTTATGCTCTTGCTTTTTTCCTAACGCACTGGCTATTTCTGCTCAGTCTCCTTTGCTTGTCCCATCTCTTCCCTCAAACATCTGAATACCCCATGGCTTAAAAGACTAGCTGTATACCAACAATTCTCAATTTATTTCCCCAGTCAGACCTTTCTCCCAAACCCTAAACTTGAGTATCTAATTGCTTACTTCATATCTCCACTTGAACGCTAGAAGACATAGCAATGGATTATTCTAAAGAGAATGACCAGTATTCCTTCCCAAACCCATTCCACCCACAGCTTTTCCAACTCAGGCAATGGCACCTCCTTCTTTCTAGCTTGGGTCCAAACCTTGGTGCCATCTTAGACTCCTTTATTTCTCTCACATCTCAAATATAACATATCAAGAAATCCTGCTAGCTCTACCTTCAAAACCAAACGTAAAATAGATAGCTAGTGGGAAGCAGCCGCATAGCACAGGGAGATCAGCTTGGTGCTTTGTGACCACCTAGAGGGGTGGGAGAGGGAGGGTGGGAGGGAGGGAGACGGAAGAGGGAAGAGATATGGGGACATATGTATATGTATAACTGATTCACTTTGTTATAAAGCAGAAACTAACACACCATTGTAAAGCAATTATCTACAGTAAAGATGTTAAAAAAAAACCCAAAAAAACCTACCCACCAATAAATCAATCAATCAATCAATCAATAAATAAATAAATAAATTCCACTAGTTCTCACCTCCTGTTAGACGCCACCAGCATTCCCAGCTGGATTATTGCAGTGTCCTCCTCCCTGGCTTTCCTGATACCGCCTGCGTCCTCCTACAATATATTCTCAATGCAGCAGCCAGAGAAGTCCTACCAGAGGGAAATCAGTTCATTCCACTCCTCTGCTCCAAACCCTGAAATGGCTGCACTTCACTCAAAAAAAAAAACAAAACAAAAAACTGAAGTTCTCACCACAGCCCACAAGCCATGCTTGATCTGCCCCACTCCCATCTCACCTCCAGCCTTTCCTTAAACAATTAGGCAAGCTTCCACCTCCAGGCCTCGGTACTGACAATTCCCTCTGCTTGAAATACGCCCCGCCCCATGACACAGGGCACATCCCCTCCTTCCTTCAATATCACCTTCACAGTGAGGCCACCTGATGCTCCCAATCCACCTCCCTGCTCTGCCTTCTCAGGTTTCTTTCCCTCTTCATTCTTGTATCTAACCTACTATATAATTCACTTATTTGCTAAATCTGTTGTTTATTGTCTGTGTCTTGTTCTCCCCTCTGCTAGGATGTGAGCTTTACAAGGGCACAGAGCTCTTTTTGGTTTACTGATTTGTATCCTAAGTTTCTAGAACAGAGCTGACCACATAGCAAGTGTTCAATAATTTTTTTTTTTTTTTTTGCATAAACAATTAGTATTTCACAACACCAAAATGTATAGAGTAGTCACAGTTACTCTCATAGTGGCCACGATTTTGACTTCCCAGGCCTCTGTCCCAGTCCTGTCAATGAAAAACCTTCCTGGCTCCCCACTGAGTACAAACTCCCAGGCTGGCAGAGAAGGTGCTCTACATTTTTGTCCCATTGCTTTTTCTTGCTGTGGCTCCCACTTCCTCCATACGTGAGGCCTGTGTGCCAGGCAAAGGGACCGACCACACCTTTTTCCCCCTGCATCTCTGCTCCTGGCTTCCCTTCTCCTTTTGAATGAAGCCTCTGGGACCCAGTCGTCTTTCAATGGCCATTTCAAGAATCACCTCCCATAATAAAGGTGAACTGAGACCGCGTTAGTCTTTAAAGGCCACAGTGGACTTGAGGGCATCTCTCATGTCAGCTTGCTCACTAAGTGAATGTTTAGAGGGCAGGGCCTTTGTTATATTCACCTCAGTCAAAAAGGATAGGGCTTTAAACTCATTTATCTCTCTTTGATTTAAGAGACATTTTACTCTGTGCAAGGATGGGGGACCTAAAGGCAAGCAGGTCACCTTCCCCGACTTCAGGGTGGTCCCTGTTAGGAGAGGAGAGAGCTGGATGAACAAGCAATTCCAAGGTCATATTGTCAAGGTCCCATAGAGGGAAGTATTGGGTGATGGGTCAGTGGGATGGGGGGGAGGAGCTGGGAAGGCTTAGCAGGAGGAGGTGCCTGACCCAAGGCCTGAAGATGGGGTAGGTGTTGAAAAGAAGAGACAGGTGTGGGAGGAGCAGGCATTCTAGAGTAGAGATCAGTGAGGAACTCAGTAATATTTGTTCAGTTCAGTCTTTGAGAAATGTTCTGTCTTTGATGCTCTTTTAAATGTTTGAATATATACATACATTGCCTTAATGAGATTGAAGAATTACTCAGATGCCTTAGAACAGGGGTCCCCAACCCCCGGGCCACGGACTGGTACCAATCCATGGCCTGTTAGGAACTGGGCCACACAGCAGGCGGTGAGCGGCGGGCGAGCGAGCGAAGCTTCATCTGCCACTCCCCATTGCTCCCCATCACTCATATTACTGCCTGAACCATCCCCCACCCTCCCCGCCCCTGTCACCCTGGTCCATGGAGAAATTTTCTTCCACAAAACCGGTCCCTGGTGCCAAAAAAGTTGGGGACACCTGCCTTAGAACCAGACACACTTTAAAAAAAAAAAAAAAAAAAAAACAAATAACAGGATCTTGCATTTCAAAATAGCCTTTTTAACACTTCCAGATGTTTTCACATCCATGATACATTTTGGTTTCTGTTTTTCACTACTGTTCTGTAGATATAAAGAACACGGTAATAACACTCCCATTTCACAGATTTAGAAAGAAACTTGGAAATGTTGTAGGCTTGCTAACATAGACAAGCTAATTGTTTTAAACACAGGTCCCCCATCTTCCCCTCTTAAGACTTTTGGCTACATTTGGGGGTCATTACCTGTAGTCTAAGGATGGAGTGGTTTAGGGGCTCCATGTATCCCTTAATAGTTAAGTGAAATTCTCCGAGCATTTTTCAGGGCACTAAGTTCTCTATATTTCATTAGATATCACGGGGACTGCAATTTTAAAATGTGTACAAACTATTGTACCATACTACAGTCAAGGCAGGATGACCTTGACCAAGGACAAACTTGGGACTGGTTCATACAGCTTCTTCCTAGAATGAAGCTCCAGGGGAAGAAGCACAGGCTACATGTAGAATACAGACTTCTCTGAGCTGAACTGCCTTCATGCCTGCACTAACGGTCTCCTAGGAAGGACCTGGAAATAGTCACCAGCTGCTCCAATCCTAGCATAATAATGTCCTTCAGCCAGAACTTGAACTCTATTTGTGTACAATGTTTGGGTTCAATGCCGCTAAATTTAAAAGACCGTGACAATTTCTAACACCCATTGTCTGATTTGGATGAAATGTCATTGAGGTCTAATTAAGTGATTGCTAGAGGCAAACTTTGCTGGGTCCACCTGATGGCCAGGTACTGTTTAGTTTGTTCATCCCTGTGGGTCTCTGGAGAACAACTTTGGAGCGCCTCAGATTCACCTGCAGTACTTGTTAGCCATCTAGCTATCCACAGCTCATCCAAGCCCACTGACCCCATCTCTGGGAAGGCCAGCTGTGGGCAAGTGTGGGGACTCTGGGATGGAAGGAGATAATTGGGAGAAAAGATGTCAGTGTGTCCCAGTCATCCCTGGTGACAATAAACAACTGGGCAGGAGCCTGAGTGGCTCCACGTTTGAAAAGCACCCAGCTGATTCGAAGCACTGATCTATTTGGTGGTTTTCAAATCTGGCTCTGCATCAGAATTGCCTAGAAAGTCTCAAGACAATTCTGATTCCCAGGTCCACTCCAGACCTACTGAGTTGAATTCTTTAGGGAAGAAACCCATGAATGTGATTTTTAGGTCTGTAGGTGATTCTGATGTTCAGGCAAGAGCATGGCTGATTAGATGTAGGATTACTCTGATGAATTAAGCCTGGACAGCCACAAAGACCATGCAATTTGTATGTGGTAGACTGATTTTCCACTTCTGGCCCTGACGCCCTTGTGGAAACTTGAGAGAAAGGGAGGGAGTTAGCATCTAGATGGAAGAAGAGCAGGCAATAAATCATTGCACCTGTGGGGTTTGATCAGGTCTTGGCGAACCAGACCTGGGTATCAGATGAGAATCAGACCTGGGAACCAGAAACAGACCTACCCGGGAGCTGACAGAGTCAGGCAAGTAATCTAAAGCCCCTGTGTCTCTGTCTATTCATCTCTAAAGTGGGGATAATATTAACTTCAGCCTAATGAGATTGTTCAGAGCAGGGAGTGGGCATACTACCACCCATAGGCTAAATTCAGCCAGCCTGGTTTTTACAGCCCACAGGCTAAGAATGGCTCTTATATCTTTAAATGGTTACATTTTAAATGGTTATGTTAAGTACCTACCTAATAGCTTTGACGTTACCTTTTGACCTGCAAAGCCTAAAATATTTACTGTTGGGCCCTGTAAGAAAGTTTGCTGACCCCTGGTTTAGAGGGTTAAATGAAAGAATTGATGTGAAATGCCTGGCATGTATTACATGTTATTTACAAGAACTTTCAGGATCTGAGATCTCCCCCTGGCTGGCAGCCAGCAAGAATGAAGGGACATCAGTCCTACAGCCACAGGAAGTTGAATTCTGACAACAGGGAGCCTGGAGGAGAACCCCAGCTCCAGGTGAGAACGCAACCCTGCGGACACCTCGGCTTCTGCTGGTGAGACCCTGAGCAAAGGACCCAGCCACACCATGCCCACCCAGTCTTCTGACTCTCAGAAACTGAGATTGTAAGCAGATGTTTGTTTTTCTTTTTGTTTTTGACCACTGCGTGGCTTGCAGGATCTTAGTTCCCTGACCAGGGATTGAAGCCAGGCCCTCAGCAGTGAAAGCATGGAGTCCTAACCACTGGACCACCAGGGATTACCCAGGTGTTGTTTTAAGGCACTAAACTTGTGGCACTTTGTTAAGCAGCAAGTGAAAACTCAGACAAGCCTTCAGACACCAAAAATCTGACTTTTCTCACCAGGAAAAGGGACTCTGACTTTCCCCTCACTCTCTGGAAGTCTCCTGCCTACTTTTCTCTGCCTTCTCTTTCAGGTTCCCTGGCATCCATGGAACCCCACCGACTATCCCTCGCACTCAGGAAGTTTGCAGTCCTTGGAACGCAGGCCCCTGGGTATGCCACTCAGCTGTGCATGACTTCATCCATTCCTCAGGGGTTCCCTGGACCAGGTGCTGGGGATACTGACATGAACAAGCCAGGGCTCCTGCCCTCAAGGAGTCACTAGTTCAGGTAGAGCAGTGTATGGTAACACCTTCAGTGCAGCATACGTGGAGCAGGAGAGAGAACTGTGCTGGGTCTGTTATGCTCAGCAGTGCTCACTGAGTCCTCTGTGTGCCAGACACTCTGCTCAGCCCTGACAATGTAGAAGTAATTCAGCCTGCAAAAAGCTCACCTACTCTTGTGACTCTGGCTCAGCCTCACAGCCTCGATGGCTACAGCAGTGTCATTCACCTCCAATCCAGCTCTAACATGCCTCCGCAACAAGACATTGCCAGGTCCTTTAAGGCAGGAGCTGAATCACACCCATGCCTACATTCTATCCCATGACTCATAGAGAGTTGAGAATTTAATTTACCAATTCTCAAATGCTCTCTTCTCTAAAATTTAAGCAAATTCCTCCCTGTTTTTCTTCCACCGACCTTCACAAAAACATTAGCAATGCATCTTTAATCCACTGAAGGTCTGTTCTCCACAATTATAAAATACTGAAGTTAAATCCTCATAAAATAAACACAAGTGAAGTGATTGAAAGGTTTAATCCTTTGCCAAATGTGTGGGTTAATCTATGTGTATGTAGGTGTATATGTGTGTAGTGTGTTGGTAAAGCAGTAATTTTTGGCCTTCGAGTAATTTTTTCCTCAGACCTCCACTGGCCAGCTGGGCCAATCCAGGAAAACAGAGCCAAGGTAAGGCTTATGTGGTCTGCCCACGCTGAGGGCTCAGCTCTTCTTGTGGTTGCCAGGGTGTGTGTGGCACAAATACCTTAGTCCCATGGTTAGCTGATCTGCCTTCCCCAAAGGCACCAACATATCATGAAATACGCAGCTGGGCCAGCCCATGGTGACACAATCATTGGCTGGTCCAGAAAGGGCAACTTAATTATGGCAAGAAGTCAAAATTTAACAGGACCATCAACTAAGACCCAAATACAATGAGGTGAAGACATCTTTTTCTACTGCAGAATGCATAAAATGTCCACTCTGTATAGTGTAATGATGCCATGCAAAAACTCTCCTTACTTTTGCTTGAAGCCTCAGTACATTTGACAGACATCTTCGAGACCACTTCAAGAGCCACAAATGAAATTCTCAAGTTTCTCAGGATCTGTAGGGTATGAAAGCTGGAAATACCTTAGAGATAATCCAATCTAACAGTCTATCCTCTTGATTTACATACAAGAAAACTGAGGCTCAAAGAGAGGAAGTAATTTTTCCAAAGTTACGTCCTGAGCTACATGCAGAATAGAAACTAAAACTGAAGCCTCCTGCCTTCCAGAGCAGGGTTTCTCAATCTCGACACTATTGATGCTTTAGGTCAGATAATTCTTTGGTGTGGGGAGCTGTCACATGTATTTTAGTATGTTTTGCATCATCCTTGGTCTCTACCCACAAGATGCCACAGCAACCCTCCACCCCATTAAGAAAACCAAAAAATGTCTCCGAATGTTGTTGAGTGTCTCCTGGGGGGCAAAAATCACCCCAGTAAAGAACCAGTGACCTGAACGAACGATGCCAGCTTATGTGAATTCTGACTCTAAGATGTACCTGGCTGTATGATCTCAGCAAGTCACTTAACCTTTCTGAGACTGAGTTTCCTTATCTTTAAAGTAAAAATAGTGCCAGCTTTACAAGTTCACATGATTGGTGAATGTAAATGAAATTATGTATGCAAGTCTGTCAGTAAAGTGCCAAGCACACAGTAGGCAGGCAGTGGCTATTATTTTTATGAGTTGTGATAGTTTGATACCAGTCTATTTCCAGCAAGCTCTTTCTCCTGTCTGCAATTTGCTGTAAATGCCACCGAACAATCATTTCTTAATGGGGACAGCTACCTTGGCAGCAGTAAGCTGAGGCTGGGGCCTCCTCACATTTGGAGGAAAGGGAGAGTGCTTGTGAGTCAGGCAGGGTTGTATTTGCTGTGCAGGAAGACAAGCTATGTGCTTTTTTGTTTGTTTTTGTCATGTCTTTAAGCTTCCTTATCTCCAGCTGCAGGGTTCTGCAAAATTAAATTCAATTAGTATTTGTCATCCTTTTCCTGGCTGAGTAAGTCAACTTCTTTTATTGCTGAAACTCATAAAAAAAGTGGAATTGCCAAAGAGCTCTGAAGATTTCAGGGTTTTGAGATGGAAAGGCCTGAGTATAAGAGGGGAGAAGTAATTTTTTTCATAACAAAATAACCATGGTGTCGTTGTGATCACAGATAATGTTCAGGTATGAATATAAACAGAAAGTTCAATGCTGGGGTTTTCAAACTCTGGCCTTACTACAAAATCTGTGTGTGCAGAAACATAATACTGTCCAATACATGAGAGTGGGACCACTTTTTCTGTTCTGGCTGCCTCTCTCTGTTTGCACCCCACCGTGGGTGTTTGTGTTGGTTGGGAATTCAGGGGACTTGAAGAAACATAAGCATCTTCAGAGTCAGGACTGATCATCTCATATCCACCCTAATGACCGAAAGGGGTGAAAGGAATTTATGTGGTGACTTCTTGGGTTCATACCTGTCTCCTTTCTACCCTGGAAATGGCAAGTGGTACCCATTCCATTCCAGCCCTTGGTTTGACCAGGCAAATGCATGCTGAGACAGCTGCTCTTCACCTTCATTCCCATCTCCAGGTCCTGTCCATGCAATGATAACTCATGCCCGAGCCCTACATCCAGACGTCAGCCCTCCTATTTCCTTGGTTTTCATTAATGTGACTCTGGATTTTTTTCCCAAACCACCATGAAGTTTGGGAAAGCTCTGCTATCTCTGACGATGATCAGGACACACTGATGTAGGTAGGAGGCTCCTGTTCTCTCTCTTTTGGCTGTCATTGGAGCCAGTGGAGCTGTCCCCAGGTATTCCTCTTACACAACAAGAAAGATGACTTTGGATTCCTGAGGAAATCCACTAGGATTAACCATCAGAAAGATGGCCCACCTAGGGAGCTGCCCATAGAGTCACATCTATTTCTGAAAACCTCTTCTCCATCATGATGTCCACTATACGAGGGTGTGTTTTGTTTGCTCATGTAAGCTCCATAGTGAGAAGTCCTTGACTGTCTCATTCACCACTGTAATTCACATGCAGTAGACTCTCAAAAATTTCTTACGAATGAATAAATGAACAAATGTGGGATAGGCAAACATCCCTCTTTGGCAGTGTGTAAACCTCCAAGTGTACCAAACCCACAGTCCTTCATCCTTCACTGCCTGGGTAGCTTAAACCAGAGGACACATGCTGGTGGCCTGGGGCAAAATTCAGCCAGCAGTGTTGTTTAATCTGTAGATTGTCTGCCCACACAGTGCTCTATAGATAAAACTGAATTATTTACTTTTTAAAAAAATTTTGGAAATTTCATACAAAATTCTGGATTTCTGGCTTCTTTTGGAAAATGACAAGACCTGGTAGACTTGGGGTTACATTTATAGAAGAAAATCATTAGACTTTTTCCTATTTACTAAGCATAATTAAAAATCCTGGAGCTATATATACATAGGAAGACTCTGAAAGTTGGAGAGAGGCAAACCAGTTAGGGAGCTTAGGACACAAGAAACAGCGTGATGGTGAGTTCCCTGGGTTTTCTTTTTGCCTCATATATCCCAAACTTGAAGCTGAAGAAGGCTGTAACTCAGAAATGCGAATAGGTACAGCAAAAAAACAACAAAATCCCAGACAAAAGGTTGCTTTCTCTAGCCAAAGGACCAGAAAAAGTGCTACATAGCAAAACGAATAATTTTCATACAATTGCCCCTCTATTCAGATAAATGCTACATAAAAAACTGTGACCTCGTCTCTACCCATGCCATAAAAGGCTGAGTAGGGATCCTAGACCTCCAGTCTCATGATGCTGTAATGAGGTACCCCAACATCCTGGCTGAAGTTTTGTCAGAGAAGGTCAAGTAGGGAGCTGGGACTTTCATCCCCAACAGGCAGTAATGATGACCACCCTACAGTGTCAATGAAGACCATGTGGGGAGCCTGGGTCTCCACCCTCACCTGACAGTAATGAGGAGCCCTCCCTGCTCCCCACTGCGGTGGTGTCAGAAGAGGCTTAGGAAAGAGTCAGGACTTTTACCGTTGCTCAGCTGTAATGAGGCTGTCTCCACTGCAGTATCACAGGAGACCACGTGGGAAGCTGGAATTCCCTCCTCAACCCAGCAGTAATGAGAAAGCCCCCTCAGGTGTTAATGAAAGCCAAGTAGAGAATCTAGACTCTTACCTCCAGTTGTCAGTAAGGACATGGTGCCCACCCTCCTCCTTTGCTCAGTGTCAGAAAAAGCCAATTAAAACAGGTGGTATAAATAAGATCTAGCGTCTCAGAGAATAATATAAAAATTTTCAGGTTTCAACAGAAAATCACTCATTATATCAAAAATTAACAAGATCTCAAGCTGAATGAAAAACAGAACATCAATAGATGGCATTGCTGATAAAGATAAAGGACATATGAGAATTATCTGACAAAGATTTTAAAGCAGGCATGATAAAAACACTTGAATGGTCAATTATAAACATGCATGAATCAAAATAAAATAGAAAGCCTACGCAAAGAATTAGAAAACCTCAGTAAAGAAATGGAAGATATAAAGAAGAACCAAATGGAAATTTCAGAAGGGAAAAACACAATGACTTAAATAAAAAGCTCAGTGGATGGGCTTATCAGGAGAATGGAGGAAGGAATCAGTGCACTGGAAGAGAGAAAAACAGAAATGCCCAATCTGAGCAACAGAGGGAAAACAAACTAAAAAAGAGTGAGAGAGAGTTACAGAGCTTCAAGGACCCATGGGACTACGACAAAAGATCTAACATTCACATCACTGGAGTTCTGGAAGAGAGGATAAAGAGAGCAATGCTGAAAAAATATTCAAAAAAATAAAAAAGTAATGGCTGAAAACTCCCTTTTGGACAAGAGACACAAACCTATAGATTCAAGAAGTTGAGTGAATGTCAGACAGGATAAACCCAAAGAAGTCTAAGCCAAGGTGACACAATTAACTTCTGAAAGTATAAGACTGAAAAAATATTGAAAGCAGCCAGTACAACACTTTATCTATAGGGGAAAAGCAATTAGAATGGCAGGGGATTTTTAACCAGAAACCAAGGAAGTCAGAAGGAAGAAGCACAATATTTTTCAAATGCTGAAAGAAAGTAATTGTCAACCTGGAATTCAATATCCAGCAAAAATATGCTTCAGGAATGAAGAGGAAATCAAGACACTCTCAGAGGAAGGAAAACTAAGAGAATTGGTCATCAGAAGACCTATTCTGAAAGAATGGCTAAAGGAGTTTTTGAAACAAAAAAGAAACTGTAAAAGAAGGAAACCTGGAACATCAGGAAAACAGAAAGAACATGATAAACAAAAATATGGGTAAGTATAATAGACTTTCTTGAGTTTGCTAAATTACATTTGACAGTTGAGGCAAAAATCATAACATTCTCTGATGTGATTCTAAATGTATGGAAAAAATATTTAAGACAATTATAAACAGGGGAGAGTAAAGGGACATAAATGAGGTAAGTTTTCTATATGCTGTTTGAACAGACAAAATAATGACACCAGTAGACTCTGATAAGTTATGTGTACATACTACCAGAACAACTACTAAAAAAGATATACAAAAAGAAACACTCAAAAACACTATAGATAAATCAAAATGAATTCTGAAACACATTCAAGTAATTAACTGGAAGGCAGGACAAAGAAAACAGAGTTGCAAAAAGACAGAGAGAACACAGAGAAAACAATAAATAAAATGGCAGACTTAAACCCTAAAAATGTCAATAATTACATGAAATGTAAATGGTATGAATACACCAATTAAAAGACAGAGATTGGCAGAGTAAATTAAACAAAAGATCCAACATATTGTCTATGAGAAACTTACTTCAAATATAATGAAAGAGGCAGACTCAAAGTTAAATAATAGAAAAAGATATAGCATGCAAACATTAATCACAGCAAAGCAGGGTCGCTATATTAATATCAGATAAAGTAAACTTAAGAGCAAAAAAATTGGGCTTCCCTGGTAGCGCAGTGGTTAAGAATCCACCTGCCAATGCAGGGGACATGGGTTCAAGCCCTGGTTTGGGAAGATCCCACATGCCACGGAGCAACTAGGCCCACCAGCCACAACTACTGAGCCCACATGACACAACTACTGAAGCCCACGTGCCTAGAGCCTGTGCTCTGCAACAAGAGAAGCCACCGCAATGAGAAGCCTGCATGCTGCAATGAAGAGTAACCCCCACTCACTGCAACTAGAGAAAGCCTACGTGTAGCAATGAAGACCCAACACAGCCAAAAATAAATAAATAAAATTTTCAGAAAAAGCAAAAAATCGCTAGAGACAGAGAATGACACTATGTAAAGATTAAAAGGTCAACTCACCAAGAAGACATAGCAATTATAAACGTGTATTCACTAGACAACAGAGCTGCAAAATATGTGAAGCAAAAACTGATAAAACTGAAAGGAAAAATATAGAAGTTGAAGTTTTCAACAGCCCTATCTCAACAATTGATAGAACTGGACAGGAAATCAGTTAGGATATAGAAGAAAATCAACAACACTATCAACCAACAGGCATTTTTAGAACACTTCACCCAACAATAGCAGAATATATGTTCTTTCCAATCACCTGGAGAACTTATACAGAGATAGATCCTGAGCCATAGAACAAACCTCAAAAAATTTAAAGGAATTAAATTCATATAAAGTATGCCCTCTGACCACAAAGGAACCAAAGTAGAAATTAACAACAGAAACATAACAGAAAAAATTCCAAACATTTGGAAACTTAGCAAAACTCATGGCTCAAAGAGGAGGTCTCAATGTAAATAAAACTAATAGATTGAAGTAAATAAAAATACATCAAAATTTGTATGGCACAGGTGAAGCAGTGCTGAAAGGAAAACAGATAGAATTTAACGCATACATTAGAAAAGAGAAAATATCTAAAATCAATAATCTACACTCTCACCTCAAAAGCCTAGCTAAAGAATAGCAAAATAAACCCAAATGAGTAGATGAAAGAAATGTTAAGATAGGAACAAAAATCAAAGAAATAAAAAATAGAAAAACAATAGAGAAAAATCAGTAAAATAAGGAGTTGGTTCTTCAAAAAGATCAGTAAAATTGACAAACCTCTAGCAAGTTTGACAAAGAAAAAAGAGTGAAGACAAATTTTCAATATCAAGAGTGAACTAGTATATATCATTACAGGTGCTTGTAGACATTAAAAAGATGATAAGAGAATACTAAAAACAACTCTACACAAATACGTCTGCCAACTTATATGAGATGGGCCAATTCCTTGAAAAACATAACCTATCACCACTCACCCAATGTGAAATAGATAATTTGAATAGCCTTATAACTATTAAGGAAATTTAATTTATAATTGTAAAACTCTCCAGAAAGCATTTTCACTGAAGGACTCTAACAAACATTTACAAAAGAATTAACACCAGTGCTACACAATCTCTTCCAGAAAATAGAAAGGGAGAAAACATTTCCCAATTCATTTTATGAAGATAGTATTACCCTGATATGAAACCAGATAATGGCATCTGGTTTTGTATCAGATGAAGAAAGATGAAGAAGATGACAGACAAATAAAGAAGATGGCAGACTAATATCCCTCATGAATATGGGAGAAAAAATCCTGAATAAAATATTAGCAAATAAAATTCAGTAGCATGAATTTTACAAGTAGAATTATACACTATGACTAAACAGGGTTTCCTTTAGGGATGCAAGGTTGGTTCGATATATGAAAATCAATCAATGTTATCACCATTTTAACAAACTAAAGAAGAAAAACCACACATTCATATCAATCAATACCAGAAAAAAAGAATTTGACAAAATCAAAACCCATTTATGACAAAACAAGGACAAAAAAACTCTCAGAAACCTTGGAATAGAATTCTGCCTCAACTTGATAAGGAGAATCTACAAAAACCCTATAGGTTATATTATACTTATTGGTGAAAGAATGAATGCTTTCCCCTAAGATCTGGAACAAGGCAAGAAAATCTTCTCTCATTTCTAGTCAGTGCAGTAAGGGAATAAAAGGAAACAAAACTGTCTCTAATTGCAGATGACATGATTGTCTATGTAGGAGTTCAGCAAGGTTGCAGGACACAAAGCATAAAAATAAACATATAAAGGCAATGGCATTGGACTTCCCTGGTGGCGCAGTGGTTAAGAATCTGCCTGCCAATGCAGGGGACACGTGTTTGAGCCCTGGTCCGGGAAGATCCCACATGCCACAGAGCAACTAAGCTTGTGTGCCACAACTACTGAGCCTGCACTCTAGAGCCCACGAGCCACTACTGAGCCCGCGTGTTACAACTGCCAAAGCCAGCACACCTAGAGCCGGTGTTCCGCAACAAGAGAAGCCACCACGATGAGAAGCCTGTGCACCACAACAAAGAATAGCCCCTGCTCGCTGCAACTAGAGAAAGCCTGCACACAGCAACGAAGACCCAACACAGCCAAAAAAAAAAAAAAAAAAAAAAAGCAATTGCATTTTTATACACTAGCAATGAACACATGAACAACAAAATTAAAAAAAACAGTATCATTTACAGTCGAGCCCTCTTTGTAAATTAAGTTCAGACATTTAGAGTCATGTCTGATGGACTACATGTGGGCGTGAGAGGAGGGGTGAGTGGAGACACCCAGTGGAAAGCAGACAGCAGGCAAGAATATCTGCACTTGTGAGAGAAAGGAGAAACACTACAAATGAGAAAAAACTCAGATGGTAGAGGGCAGAATCAGCGGCAGAAAGTTGAGTGGAAGGTTACGTACCACAGCACAGCTCTGACCTGCATGTGAACCTATCCTACATACCTAAAGCTTGGGAGCACCCATCCATCTCTGGGAAGGGAGGACAGAAAGAAGTGTAAACACTAGGAGTCCAAACAACATTTCTGTGGGAACCCTAAGCAAGGGTGGACCAGAAGAGGAGAAAGGCCATTTCCTCCTTGGCTGGGAAAGAGGTGGAGGGGAGGTGATGAAGCCCTATTACTGGGCCAATCAGCATCATGGTGGATCCCTAAGTTCAGCATTAGAGCAACAAGCATCATAGGTGGGCAGTGACGGAGCACCCACTGGCGGAGGCTGAGATAGAATACACACCCAAATGGTATGGCCAGCCCAGGGCAGACACCGTAGGGGACGGGAAACAGCACTGAGAAGGATGGCCCAAAGATCGCTGAGGTGGAGGGACAGCAGAGGGGCAGGCAGCAGCAGGGCAAGCTGTGGTGAGTGTTATATCTGGCATCTTACCTATTTAGGACTCTAAGAGAGAGACACAAAAAAGGCAAAGGGCCAAGGGATGCTCTTGGACACTGGACTTGGGGCCGAAGAGCATCCTGTTTTTACCCTTGCAACCTTCAGCAAAACGGGCCAGGAGTGGGCTTTGCGGATATGCCCACGCTTTCCAAATTGTTTTCCTTTTTCTTCCCTGACCTTGAAATTTTGCGATTAGTATCATTAATGTGCAGAAAGAACTCCTGCCACACTGGGATTCACTTTTCTACTAAAAAAAATACAAAGTATTATATTTTAATAAAGTCCACAGCCACCCAAGCTGACCATTGCCAGGGATGTCATTTACCATGGCACTCAGCTGGAACTTAGATAAATAATAATAATTTTTTAAGTTTGTAGATCATATTGAACTTGGCTTAATAGGCCCTCTCTCCAAACCTCTGAAAGAATGGCTCATAAAAAACTAATTAGTTTATACAGACTGTCAAGGTTCATGGAGGACAGCTGGCCTTTGATGCCTCATCTGTGATTACAGGCAGCTACAAGATCATAAAATCGAGCTCTGAACTCATGTCAAGGTATTCAGTGATCTCACGCTGGACACTGCCAAAGCAGAAGAACTGAACTATAAATGCCTGCCTGTACTCCGTTGGAATCTCACAACAAGCTAAGGCATTTAGGACTTGCATTCATAGGCCCCTAATTCCTATTAAGGTAAAACCATTGACCTTACAAATCCATGTTCATAATTAATATTTGTGATGGGGTCTGATTCCAGGCCTATTCAATATGGCTACTGTCGTAAGCTGCAGAAATAGCTTCTAGAGAAGGGATTTGAATCGGTATTAACTTGTCTAAGCTTGGCTATTAAACGGTCCAATTATGGACAGTTGCAGCTGGTTTTCAATTATCATTGGTTTCACCATGATGATCACCGGTTACGGCGATCCTTTTTAAGAGGATTTCTTCAGTGTTCTCAAATTCCCAGTGACTTCTTCTCCATGCTGTTCCCTTATTCTAACTTTCTTGGGCTCTTTTCTCTCCTGTAGCTCAAACAATGTCTCATGTCCTCAATATAGGGAACCACATTAACAGGTGGTTTTTATTTGGCCTCTTTGGTTTTCAGAGACAGAGACATAGTCATCTCAGGGCAGAGTGGAGATACAAGTACAGAGATCATCAGGAAACCAGGACTACACAGGAACTGAGGCCACAGTTCCCATCAGGACCACTTAAGACTCTGTTCCCTCTGGTCACATCTGTTTCTCCCTGGGACCAGCTGCTTTCTCTCAGTCTGCTGACCAAGCCCTTATACTGTGATTTGCATGTGTCACAGAAGTTTTATCTGCAACCCTCACCCTCCAGTGTGGCCCCTCAGTACTCAGACAGGAAGCCAACTGGCCTACGTGGTCTTTTCTACCCAGGTAGCAGGTCACATGCTGGAACTAGCCAACTCATCAGCTACCTAGAGTCAGATGTCCACCCCAGGTCCAATCATAGTCAGGCAAGGGGGCTGGGTCATGTGGCCTGGAATCTGGCCACCAGGGGCAGTGAGTGTGAAAGTACCATAAACATGCTGGCATCACACTTGTCAATAAGGCCATAGATTGGGGGTCCTTTATGCTCGGATGTCTTTGAGCTTGGAGCTGGAAGAGTGGCTGTGCCTTTTGAATTGTTTCTCCAGCAAAAGCAAAGGCTTTGTTTTTGTTTTGTGTGTTTCCTGATTTGTTATATAAGGAGCTCCAGTCTTTGGACTTCAGTTGGGCCCATTGTCTTTGGCTGAGCTGGACAGAGTCAGGGATACTGACATAGAGATGAATGAAGCTAAGAGTGTCCTCAGGGACTGAGGCCAGGAACTTGACCTCAGGGGCACCGTGCCCACTCCCACTGAGTCCACCAGGCATGGGATGAAGCAGAACCGAATGATGGCAAGACCGAACAGTGGTTAATGGGGAGCAGTAGAAAACAGTGCACTGGGGAGCCCTCTTGCAGAACAGAATCACCCTCAAAATGGGGGAAACTGGCAACATTTTTCTGGCAGGAATATCAGGATTGCTACAGGCAAGTCCAGAGATTGCTGTGTGGCTCCCATTTTCCTCCCTTTTGAATCAGAATTTATTGTGTTTTTCCTTTCCCCGGAGGGTGTGTAGGGGAAGATAAATTATCTTTTTAGTTCACAGTTCTCTGGATCAAGAGGACCTGCATCCAGACCTGATGAGGATCACAAAATCTTGGCTTCAAGCTAGATGCCATGACTGGATACCACTTTTGGGAGTCCCAGGATGCAGTGACCATATTTTGCCTGAAGAAGGATGTGAATAATTGTGGCCTAAGAGTAGTGATAGAATGACTGCACTGATGACCCTAACTTGTCACCTCTCTGTGCCCTTTGGTAGTTTGTTCCTACTCTGGGCTTGGCCATGTGACTTGTTTAGCTAGTGGGACAGTAACAAATTGTCCCAAGTAGCTGCTTGCAAAAGTCTTTGCACATTTCTGTGCTTTTAAGCTTCTCTGCAATCAGCACAGGAATATATATGCCCTGGCTAGCCTGCTGACATGCCTAAGATTACATGCAGGAGAATGGTGTCATCCCAGGCAAGGCCACTCTAGACCAGCCAGCCTACAGCCTGCCCACCAGCTGTCTGCAGACACCCGAATGAGCCCAGCTGGCATCAGCTGAGTCTGACTCAGATTAGCACAGCTGCCCAATCAATAGGTAGACTCATGAGAAAGAATGAATGGCTCTTGTTCAATGATCCTAAGTTTTGCAGTGGTTGTTGGACAGCAACACTTAACTGAGATGTCAACTTTATCATTTGGAATGACAACTTCTTTACTACTATGTTCTGAGCAAATTATACAATCTGACTTAACTTCAGTCTCTCCTTCTATAAAATAGGGATAATGAGAATGCCTATTTCAGAGGACTGTTGTAAAAAGTAAATGATGTAGTGTGTGTAAAATACCTACTACAGTGCCTGATATGTAGTATGGGCTCAATGAATGTTAGTTCATTTTCAGTGCTGTGTGCAAGTTGTTTCCTGTACAAGGATGTATGATCAAGGGGACAACTTAGGGGTTAAAATCCACCTCTTTCTCCACTTACTAAGTAACGTGCTCTGGTGCAGGAGAGTGTCTGTCTGAAAGAAGGGGCAGCTGTTTCTAATTGGCACAGTTACCATATGGGCTGGCAACAGTCCTGCTATTACTATTAATTTTATTGTTCACTTTTCATCTTGTTTTAGTATACTGTCATTAACTCAGAATCCCAGGAGACTTGAAATTCCTACATTCAAGGGCGTCTCTCAAGCTCTCTCTCAGGGCCAGCACTCAAGTTTTCCAACCTGGGACTCCACATCCCTCCTGCTGGGGTAATTAATTTGCTCCAGTTTATCAGGACCTTCTCAGTTTTGGCAGTGAAAGTCCCACAACCTAGGAAACTCTCAGTCCCAGGCAAACCTCCCTCCTTGAATGTCCCTTACTCCTCATCCTTATTGATGGAGAACAGCCCACAGTATCCACTGGTTCTCCCTTAAGCATTAGTTTTACCTGGAGCATGACTTCACCTTCACTAGAGTCTTCTCATCGAGAAGGTCAGGGTCACTGGTGGATAGCTTTCTATCTCCAGTTAGCCCCTGTTGTGGGGATTTACCTGGGACCCTCGCCCTCTTCTTCCTCCTTGACTGACCACCCCTTGCTCCCAAGCTCCTTCCCCTGCACTCTGGCTCTAGTCCCTCCTCCAGCCATCCCTTGTGACCATGTGTGACCACACTCACAGGGTCTCCAGCTGCTGCCAAAGAACCCAGTCCAACCAGGCTCCTGTGGAGAGGTCTGGGATACCAGGATTAAGCATAGAATGTGATGGAGGAGAAGTGAGCAGTAGAATCTTTATGATGAGATGGGCCATCCAAAACTTACCAAGGCTGCAATGCCACATGGCCTGAGAGAAGTTAAAACCAACAACAACAAAAGGCCACATGGCAGGGGATACACAGACAGACACTTTCAGCACCACTGAGAGCCACTTTCGGGTGGACCAAGAAAGAGGATAATTAACAAGAAGAAAAAAGTGGAAGGATTTGTTATAGCCAAGAGAAAAAACTCAGGGCAAAGACCCCAAACTCATGGGCAGCAGAGAACCAGGGAAGCTCCTTATCCTCCCTTTGGCAGAGCAGCTCCACCCTAGAAAGTGTGGCGGCAGGAGTGTTGTGTTCTCGTCCCAGTGAGGCTAGGGCTTTGTGCTCCAAGCTCCCGGTGCCCAAGCATGACTTGATGTCTCCTGTCTACCCCCGCTGGAGCTGAGATCTGCCTCCTGAGCTGCTTGGCCCTCAGCAGACAGGAGGGAGATATAAAATGTGTGAAAGGGGAAAATTGGAGTGAATGCAGTGCCCGTGAAGGGATAACCAAGAAGGGACCCCCATTATGCCCCCAACCCCACATCCATCACTGTCAAGGCTGGCAGCTGTCAAGCTGGCAGAAGAAAGAGAACCAAGGAATAGAGATGATCAACACTTCAGTTCCAGAGTGATGGATATACCAGGCCTTTCTTTCTCCCAGCCTGCCTCGCAAGCCCCTCCAGCACCAGCAGAATCAGGACCATAGGTGCGGTCCAATAAGCCTTGCTGCTTCTGGGGACTACAAATGGACCTTTTTCTTGTCACCCCCTTCCCCGTCCCCCCAGTGATCACAAGCATCGACCTGACCAGATCTTCTGCCGTATTTACTGGTTGTTGTGCCCTCAGCCCTCAATTTTTTTCAACTTTAAAATAACTTCTGTATCGTTCTCAAATCACATCTTGCCTACAGCTGGAAACCCTTCGATCACAGTCACTGTAGTGAGGGGGAGACATTGCCATAGGGATGGAGGCCTGAAGCCTGCAGAGATGGGGACAGGGGACTCTGCCACAGGCTGCAGACAGGGGTGGGAGTCCCCTCCAGTCCTTACTTCCCAGTCTAATCTGAACCCCACCATCTGCTGGAAATTGGGCAATCACAGATCATATCAGCAGAAACATTCGACAACACAATCTCAATCTGCCACTGAAAATAGGACACATCTGTTTTTTTTTTTTTTTTTTTTTTTTACTTACTGTCTATGAACTAAACCATAAACATAAAATCCTGACTCCTATGTTTATATAAGAAAGGTATTTTAAGCAAAGTTGCCCACGGCAGTGTAATTTTTTTTAAATGGGAAAATTTTGTAAACAACTCATATATACAAAACATAGTAGCATGATTAAGTAAACTATGAGACAGTTATATGATATATAATTATGCCTACATTTAAGTAGTATTTTTGAATCTGTTTCAATCTGCTTGGAAAATGTTCTGTGCAAAGGAAAAAAAAAAAGACTCTGAACCATACATACTATGATCCAAATTAATAAGAGCTATGTATCTAGACGTGAATAAAAACAGTCTGGCAGGGTTTTAGGAGTATGGGTATACTGTTTTATTCTTTATTATTTTTAGTAATTTTCACATGTATTTGAATGAATAGATGCTGGTTCCTGTTTATGCTAGATTCCAACTCTGGGAGGTCCAAGGCAGTAGCCCACATTGTAGATTCCAGAGCTAAGTCTAAACCTGATTCTCTGCAGGGCCTGCTATGCACTGACCTCTGGCTGAGGCCAAGTGAATGCTCAGAGAGCAGGGTGGGACACCACCCTCTGGCCCTCAGGAATGACCCCCGCGGCAACCAACTTGGAACGCAAAGGCGCATCCATGGTGAGGCTGACAGACCGCCCCTCTGCTTCCAGGACCACAGCTCAGAGAGCCGTGGGGCAGGACAGACTGAAGATGGCTGTGTCCAGTGCCAGTGATCCTGAGGTTGCTGGATGGGGCAGTGAGGCCTGGATGGGACCATTGCCTGGTATCCACGTGGTACTCAGCCAAAGACCTCTTTCATGGTTTTTTGCCACTGCCATAAACTACCTAAATACTTATTTACTTACATTTTTCTTTAAATTGGGGTTTTAAAAACTTCGTTGACTTTATTTAAAAAGAAAACTGAAAAGCCAGCAATATGTGCCTCAAATAGAGCATAATCTAAATAAAATACAACAGAATGTTATTAAAATTCTAGCACAGTGCTGTTGCCTACGGAATGCTATTGGGATAGCGCTTTCTCTATCTTTGTCAAAAAGAGAGATTAGCAAGTGTTTGAGAGGTGCTGAAGATATCTTGAGCCTCCCAAATTGCACCTCTCTCCTTGACATAATCAGAAAGATTAAAAAAAAGAAGTTAAAAGGGAATGGATTAGCATGGGGCTCAACTTTCTTTAACACTATGTCCGGGTACCATGGAAATCTTCTACTGCCAGTGACATATGCCTCAAACACTGGACAACCGGCAGAGGGGAAAGAAGGCAGGACTTGGAGTCTGAGGGTCTGGAACTGAGTGACAGGGCTGGTCTGTCCTTAGCTTGGTAACCTGGAACAGTTGCTTAATTTCTCTAAGTCTCAATGTCCTTACTTGCAAAACTGAATCATAACAGCTGACCCACTTTTTCCACAGGGTTGGTATGAGGCTTGGATGTAATTTTGTGTGTGCTGGAGCTGGCACACATGTGTGTGTGTGTGTGTGTGTGTGTGTTTATAATAAAAGGGCACATGGTCTGTGGTAATCTAAAAGTATATCTTGCAACGAATAGGTTACTCCACAGGGATAAATGATAGGTAGAATGTAAGGGGACGTTCACTTTCAACTAGCATTTACAGAGTTCTGCACAATTCACAGACGACTTTCCCCTGCATTAGTTAACTGGTTGTCCCCAGACTGCCACATAACCAAACAATCCAGGCAACGTAGCTTGGTGGTGCAAGTGGGTGACGGCATCAAGCCTTCAGAACAAACTCCAAGCTTACTTTTCTTCTTTCCTTAACATCATCATCACAGATTTTAATCACACCATTGTAATCAACCTAAAATGAATAAAACACGGCTATTGATGATAATGAGAATTATTATTACTCTGACTACTCTCATTACTACCATTGCTAGGATTATCAGAACTATGATACACTGAACATCTCCTGGCTGCCAGCGCTCTTGGTACTTTACATTAGTATCTCATTTAATCCATGTATTAACCCAGGAATAGGTACTGCGTTTACCTCCATTTTAAATATAAGGAAACTGCCCCTCAGAGGAGTTCAGTACCTTATCTAAGACCATATCGCTGGTCAAAGGCAGAGCCTAACTGTGAAACCATGTGTGTCTGGTCAGAACCTGGGACTGTTCACAACCAGGATTCCTTTTTCGCTATAAGACACCATCGCTGTACAACCCCCCAGGGAGGGTCTTTGCCATTGGGCAGCTTTGGGGCCCAAAGCACAAGCAAGGGCCCTGGGTAGGTCCAAAGACAAGGAGGCAGATAGATGGGCAGATGCCGGGCAGAACAAGGAGGACCCATGGAGACAACCACGGAGGAAAAAGCACCTTCTGCTACAACCAGCTAATCAAACCAGGCCAAATCATGTCCCAGGCAATTTTCTGGGCAGCCTTCAGAGAGTCACCCAGGCTGGGAAGCCAGCCAATTATGCCTTATCATTCTCTGTAGCCCCGTCCTCCCAAAAGACAAGTCCAGACTGGCCCAGTGTAGACAAATGAGCAGTTCCATTACCTCTGAAAGGCAATCTAATTCCCTTTAAATTTAAAAGTTTCCACGGTTTCCTAACAGGCCTCAGTGGGGCTTATGTAGAAATTAATAATTTCACGGTGTGCCCAGCTTGCTTTCATTACCATTTTTTTGCCATGCAGTGGACAGAATTTGCATTATGACTCAAGGATTTTTCTGTATGTGATTCTCTAAGATCATGTCCACTGAGCTCAGACACCGGGTTGAGAACTGAGTCAGGTCTCATGGACTTGACTGAGGTCTGAGGGAGGTTTCACTGACTGAGAGAGAGCACCTCTGCTCATCAGCTGTGGCAGGAATCAAACGGAAATATCACAGGGAAAGGGAATTCACATCAAGGATGAAAGCCCTGGGCTCCAATCCCAGCCCCACGGCTAGCCTGCTCTGGGACACTGAGCAACTTTCTTGGGCTCCCTGTGAGTTAGTGATCTCCTCTATGAAAGAAGAGAGAAGGATCATGAAAAGTAAACTCAAATTTACAGAACTTCTACTATATCTTGAATCTTTGCAACATGCATCCTAGACATTTTTTAAATTTAATCAACACAGCAACCCTGGGAAGCTTATATATTTATTCCACAGATGAAAAGAGTGAGACTACTGTAATTGGTGAATCCATATTATTGCCATGAAACCACACCATTAGAATGAGCCATACAGGGTCAGGGAATGCGAGACGTGTGTGAATGTGACCGCAAACGTACACAACTTCTCTGGAAAGCATTTTAACAGGTTTTAGAACTTTAAAATATTTGACAAATTAATTCCAATTCTGAAATCCATCCAAATGATAGAATCAGAAATGTAGACACATATTGTAATAAAAAAGACTTGAAATAGACAAATTGCCCATCATCTCACACCAGTCTGAATGGCCATCGTCAAAAAGTCTACAAATGATAAATGCTGGAGCGGGTGTGGAGAAAAGGGAAACCTTGTGCACTGTTGATGGGAATGTAAATTGGTACAACCACTATGGAGAACAGTATGGAGGTTCCTCAAAAAATTAAAAACCGAACAACCATAGGATCCAGCAATCTCACTTCTGGGTATATACCCAAAGGAAATGAAATCAGGGTCTTGAAGAGATTATCTGCCTTCCCATGTTCATTGCAGCATTATTCACAATAGCCAAGATATGGAAACTACCTGTCTGTCAATGGATGAATGAATAAAGGAGATGTATATAGACATTATTGAGCCATAATAATGGCTGAGAAATCTCAAATTTCTCATTATGAGAAAGAAGGAAATCCTGCCATTTGTGACAATATGGATGGACCTTGAGGGCAGCATGCTAAGTGAAATGTCAGACAGAGAATGATAAATACTGTATGATATCACTTATATGTGGACAGTGAAAAAGCTGAATTCATAGAAACAGAGAGCAGAATGGTGGTTACCAGGGGTTGTGGTGGAGAAATGTGGAGATGTCAGTCAAAGGGTACAAACTTCAAGTTATGAGTTTGGGAGATCTAATGTTCAGCATGGTGATTAGAGTTAATAATATTATATTATATACTTGAAAATTGCTAAGAAAGTAGACCTTAAATATTGTCACCACAAAAAGAAGTGGTAATTACATGAGGAGATGGAGGTGTTAGGTAACACTATGCAGTGGTAATCATTTTGCAACATATAAGTGTATCAAGTCAACACGTTGTATGCCTTAAACTTACACAATGCTGTATGTCAATTATATCTCAATAAAGCTGGAAAAAAGTAAAAGAACGGTAAACTGTAGAATATTCATTGAGTTGGAAATCATGCAGCCATTTAATGAGATGCAGAAGAGTATTTAATAAAATGGTGTATATTCATTAGTAGGAAAAATAAGTTATAATATTGAATATAAAGTGTATCACTATTTTTGGATTAAAACAGAGTAGCAAAATGACTGGAAAGAAATACACTAAAATGTTAACAGAGACTCTCTCTGGGGGTAAGAAGATTTCACATTTTCTACAATAAACACATTGTCATAATCAGGAGATATATAATAAAAGCTATTTTATATCCCTGAATTTTTTATTTATCCACAAAATTCCATCATGATTTTTATTTAAATGAGTGATATTTTAGGTAGGAAATTTTCTTAAAAAGTTTTTAAAGAGGGAAAATCTCAAGAGAAACAAGACAGAGCAAAAGTGATACGGATGGAACCATCCCCTCATGAGTTTGTAGCTCATCTCACTGGCTAAGCTGGAAATAAAGACCACTGGGATGCGGGTGGAAAAACTGACACACAATACCAGAGCAGTTGATAAGGGGGGGGACCAAAAGCTGCAGTTGACTTCAAGAAGTGATGGAGCTGGCAGATATGAATTTTTCAATTTTATGAGAATGATAGGGATCTGAAATAAATCTTCAGTATTTTATTTTTCAGATAAATGTTTTAAGATAAATGTTCTTTGCAGCATGGATGGCTGGTTAGTGTCTGTGTCCTATCTCAGAGCCAATCATAAATAACGCTGAGAAAAATAGCTTTGACCATTCTAAAAAGCACCTTTACTTTTTACTCTTAAGAACTTGCAAGATTATATTTTGATGCATTAAGCTAGATTTTTTTTTTTTTTTTAAACGCAGCTGCAAGTATCAGGCAGAGTGTAGAGATTGTCTTCAGATGGAAATAACTGCTCAGGGCTTCGCTTAGAAGCAAACCTTAGTTTCAAGAGGTGTCAGAACACCTGTGGTCATGTCTGATGGTCAGAATACAACTTAAAGTTTAAAAGTATTTGATGAATTTAGCATTGAAGGAAATCCTTTGGTCAATCTTCAGGTGAAATGATTAACTGTCCTTCAGGTCGACAACCAAGGAAGGTAAGTGTTTGTAATCCAAACTTTCAAATAGCAGATTTGCTTGAATTTTTTTTCCCATTTTAGTCTTTACATTAGAGTTTATAAGTTTACTGTAGAACAGCTTGTTCAACGACCTCAGTTTCCTAGTACACTATTGGATGAGAACAGGGCTATACTGAGGCAGACACAATGAATAATCAGACACATCCCTCATCTTTTAAAGTGTTAGCCTCACTACCTTACAGTGACTTAAAACCATCTGTTTACTTCCCATTTAATATGTCATTAGTTTTTTCTCTTATATCTTAAAGAGGAGTCACACAGTTGAATGGAAAGATGAATAAAGGACCTGCACATGCTCAGTCTAATGAGGGAAGCCACAACACAGCTCTGTATTTCAGATCTAATTCATCAAGATAAACCAGAATCCTGCAGTTTTATGCAAACTTTCCCAACTTCTAAATGTTGTCTCTATTTCATTTTTTAAAGCACACAGTGCATGCCAATCCAAACATTCCCATGACCCAAACATTTTTGCTAGTGTTTGTTTTAAAATCTCATTTCCAGGGTGTTGGTGAGAATTGCTGATTAACCTCAGTATAGTTATGTCCAAGAAGGGGATGAGTTGGAATAGTCCCAGGCTGGTAAAGACAGTCTGGGGAAGACACCTCATTTACTGTGGAATTTACACTGCCAAGTGGCCTTTGGTTGAGCTGGGACCTCTGAAGATGGCTGGAAGATGTATGGAAATGTCCCAACTCTAAACACCATGGAAGTCACAGTTAGGTACCCATGGTGGTTATCATTCTACATAAAATAAAGATTAAGCCTTCTTCTGAGAGTCTAGAATATCTCTCCCATGCTCTGCGAGAATGCTTATGGGTTTGTCTTCACATAAGGCTGAATTTCCCCATTTAACTCACCCCCTCACTCCTTACTTTATAATGTTCCGTAATGAAAAAGAGGACTTCACAGAACTTATCTCTTAGAAGTGTGAAAGAGCCAATTTTTTCCGCCCAAGTAGCTCATAATGTAACATACAAACTGTCATAAAAACTAGACTTCATCATGGTAAAAACCTCAGCCTGGCACCCATCTATCATAAAGCAATCTTCCAGAAATCTTGAAAACCTTCATTAAATTTCCTGTCTTTCTCCTGACAGTTATAAAATGTTAACAATATCACTCATGATGTAGGCATCTTCAGAAATTCTCTGTCCAACCCCTCCCCGCCCCGCCCCGCCCCACCATCATCCATCCTCTTTTTTTTACCAAAATCTATGGAAACATGAGACACAGCCATCTTCTTTCACACACCCCTCCTGGGACCTGGCCCTTGCAGGAGGTTAGAGGAGGAAGCAGTGGTCATCTTGATGACAATGAGAAGGCTCTCTAGCCACAAGCTGCAAGGGCAAAATGACACTGCCTCCAGATTCCTCCTCTAAAGGCCACACCCATTTTGAAGCTCAAGGGCACAAGCTTGTCCTACCCTTAGCAAATAACTCCGGATCCTTTTTTCTTTCCTTTTTCTCTTGTCAATCTACCAAGTTACAAGTCTTCACCTGTTCATGATATGTGGGTAGTGGGGACAGTGGTTTACACATCTACTCGTGTCGATGAGAAGATACAGAATTTTCCCTCTTTCCAGAGGGAAACTTCCCCCACAGGCCTTGCTGGCCCAGCTTTTCCAACTCCAGAGGCCACTTCAGCAATATACCATCTTTCAGAAGAAGAAGGTATAAGGGTCTTGCATTGGAGGCAACACCAAGGAGAAAAACCATAAGGAGATACAGAATGCACACCAGGAATCAGAAGAAGCATACAGCTTTGAAAGCACAAGCTGATCTGTGAGAGCCACAGGTGGTGACAAGAGCAATAAAGCCCAAGCCTGGGTTTCGTGGAGGTTTCCCAACTTGTCTCCCAAATGAGCAGAGCCTAACCATGCTAAGCTATCATCTCACCTGCAAAAGGAACCGGTGCATCTTTATCCAGGGCGACAAGTGGTGGGTCCAAAATGACTGTGTCATTGTTCTCTGTTATGACCCCATGATACGAAGTCTCAATCCATGGCTTGTGCTTGTTCACTGGAAAACAGTGGAAAAAATAAAACAAAAAGATTGACTTTTAAGATCATTATTTGAATCCATAATAATATTATGAATATTGCCCAAATCCCATTATTTCTATTTCTAGATGCCCAGTATAGATATTTTAAAAAATTAATCAAAAGCTTTAATTCTTAAATGCTACTATCTATTCAGAGATGTTTCAGAGTTAAAGCCCATTATCAATCAACAAACTAGCAGATTACAACTGCATGCTGAGATTTCTGACCTCAATCTTATCCAATCCATCATTAGGAGCTGTTACTGAATCTTATATACATGTATACGGATAAGTACCAACAAATGTGTAAATATACAACAAACATTTGAATATTTTCTGATCCATTAAAGACTGAGTCTATCTAAATGGTCTAAATTATATAGCATTTTAAGGTGCTCTTCAATAATTTGATCAGCTGAATGATATACTGTATAATGTACAATTAATACACTTAAAATACGTATCAAATATATATTACTGGTTGAGGTGTCTCCCCCAAAAGATGGACTGGAGTCCTAACCTCCAGTACCTTGCAATGTGACTTTATTTGAAGATAGGGTCTTTATAGAGGTAATCAAGTTAAAATGAGGTTATTAGGGTGGGCCCTAATCCAAAATGACTGGTGTCCTTATAAAAAGGGGAAATTTGGCCACAGAGACAGACCTGCACACAGGGAGAACGCTACGTGAAGAGTAAAGTTGTGCTGTCACAAGCCAAGGAACTACCAAAATCTACAAGAGAGACCTTCAGAGCAAACATGGTCCTGCTGACAATTTGATTTCAGACTTCTGGCCTCCAGAACTGTGAGACAATAAATTCCTGCTGTTCTAAGACATCCAGTTTGTGGTACTTTGTTATGAGCAAATGAATACAAGATAACTTAAAGTCAACCAGCACTAAGACTTGTACCAGGATTGGTGTAATAGTCCTATGTGAAAATCTCATCTGGTGAATATCCTATTTCTGCTAATTCCAGCCCCTTGATTTGTCTCTGGCCCAGCTCTCCTATGAGAATAGCTGCAATGGCCTCTTGACTTGTCTTCCAGTAAGAAGTCTTGTCCCATTCCAATCCATCCTCCACACTGACATTAAGAGTGATCTTTCTAAACTATTAATCTAATTCTTCAACTGGGAACTCCTTGGTTTGTCCTTTTATTCCCCCACAGGAATCTGGGTGCAGAGTAGCTGCTTTAGAAATGAAATGACAGATTAGAGGGAGCCCTAGAATAATCAAAGCTGTCCTAATGCTAATCCTCACACCCTCCTTCACAGTTTAAGAGATGTTGTCACATATGTAATGCTCCCCCCAGCAACCTGAGAGGTAGGTGTGATCATTATGAAAATGACAAAGAAACTACTTTCACAAGGTGTGACTTTCCCAAGATGGCCACAGGGTTAATAACTAACAATGGTGAAAACCCAAAACTCTTTCCTACATAATGATATCCAAAAAGTGCCCCCCCACACACTCATAATATATGTAATACACATTACACTATATAACCCACATTATAATATATGTTATACACACAATACATATTACATATTGTTTCAATAGCCATGGCAAAGCGAAAGCTTATACATAGATTTGAGAACAGGTCTGTGGCAATGGCTCTGTCCCCTTCCCACTCCATCATGCTTTAAAAGGTCAGTTAAGAGCTGTTCCAGGATTGGTGGTAGGCTCAACCTCGGCCACTGTTTTGCCCTTTGTCACCCATTCCACAGCAACCGTGAACTAACCGAGGGGCAGTTCAGTGGGGCATGGATATATGCGTTGCTATTCTCAGGTGTTGGCCTCTGAGACCTATTTCTGATGATTGAATCATGCCCAGGGTAGAGAACCGCTTGCCTAGAGCAGGTCTTAATGGGGCAACAGGCTCATCTATGCTCACTTGTTGGCATTCAAACTAGTGCTTCATTATGGACCCTGGAAGAATTACAGCCACTCTGGGCTGTCCCCACGCTCCTTTGCTCTTTTATTAGCCATCAACACAAATGCAATGTAAATAATTTGCAACTGTTGGGAAAAATAATTAATCTTTTTTTCCTTTAATTAAACCTAGGGGCCTATTCATTAGAAATGTGTACAGAAGATATACCAGGAGCTTACCCAGTGTTGCAGATTCACGTGCCACTTGGCTCAGTGGCAGACAACGGAATCTAGAGTCACGGTTGCTGGGTTGTGGCCCTGGTTTAGCCACTTCAGGGCTAATACAGTGCAAGTCAGTTGGCCACGCAGCATCTCAACTCCCTCAGCTGTAAAATGGGGAAGATGACACCGCCCACAGGGTTGTCATGTCATTCAGATGTCCTCGGCTGGCCACATAGACCCTGCTCTTTCATTACCCCCCTGCTCTCTGGGCAGTGAAAGTGTCGCAGGAAAAGTGCTCTGCAGACACTGAAGTTAAGAAGTCGAGATTTCTGCATCATTAGTGGGGATTCTCCTCTCTATCACTACTATAGTTAGTTGAGTACCTACCACATATTAGGCATTTTACATTCATTCATTAATCCTCACAACAAACCCTCTAGATGAGACTTCGTATCTCATTGTGCAGGTGAGGAACTGAGTCTCAGAGGGGTTTAAATATTCCCTTTTTGGAAAATAAAAAGGTTCATATTCCTAAAATTTCTTCATTTCTCTCCCACTTTCTAACTTCTTTCAGATCTATCTCAACTTTTGCTTTGTCAAGGTTGATAAACATTTGCACTTTGATGAGTAACCCCAATGAAATCTTCTTTGCTTTGTGTATAGATCAAATCCTCAGGGTTGCAAACCAATAACTTAAATTTACATTATTTTGACTATGAGGATACCATTCATGGCTGAGCCAAGTATCGTGCAAGGATTACTTTTCCTTCTTAGTGGTCCAACCGTCATTCCAAGAACACCGTTCCTTGTATAGAGACCAGTTGGATTCTTGATTTATTCATTCCATCAAATGGCTGAATCATCCTCCATTTTAACTTGCATTATATTTGGAACCAGCATCCTTCATTTTTTTTTTAACTTCTTATTTTATATTGGAGTATAGTTGATTAACAATATTGTGTTAGTTTCAGGTATACAGCAAAGTGATTTAGTTATACATATACCTGTATCCATTCTTTTCCAAATTATTTTCCCATTTAGGTTGTTTCATAGTAATACTGAGCAGAGTTCCGTGTGCTATATAATAGGTCCTGGTTGGTTATCCATTTTAAATATAGCAGTGTATATGTGTCAATCCCAAACTCCCTGACTATCTCTCCCCCCCATCCCGCCCTTCTGCTCTGGTAACCATAAGTTCGTTCTCTAAGTCTGTGAGTCTGTTTCTGTTTCATTAATAAGTTCATTTGTATCATTTTTTTTGATTCTGCATATAAGCAATATCATATTGTTTATTTTTTGTTTTCTGAACTTAATGATTGTCTTGATTGTCTTTTTATTTCTGTTGAGTAATGAAATACAGAACTACTTCCCCACATCCCAACAATATTATAGGTTTTTAATCTTTCCATCTATTATTCATTCCTCACTTGTAAAATGGAGACACTTTCTTCATAGGAATATTGTAAAAACTGCATGATCATTTAGGCAAATCTAGTACTCCTGACATGACTAAGCATTCAAATACTCTGAAGTCCCCCTAGCTCATCTCATGCTTCTGAATGGTTGAAGTATAACCTTACATTCTCAGAGGTATTTAGCCCAGCTTCATTCATTCAACAAATATCTATGGAGTACTTAAAATGTGCAAAAACAGTCTAAACATCGGCGGTAAAATGGGGAAAAATGTCCCCGAAAAAAGCATTTGACAAAATTCAACATTCATTCATAATTAAATCTATCAGCAAATGAGAAATAGAAGGAAATTCTTTACTCAGATAAAGAGCTTTTACAAAAATCTATAGCTAACATCATACTTAATGATTAAAGAGTGAATATTTTCCCATTCAAGTTGGAAATGAAAAAGTAAAATTGTCTTTATTTTCAGAGAACATGATCATCAATGAAGCAAAATCTACAGAATCTACAAAAGTACTACTAGAGCTAATAAATGAGTTTAGGAAAGTCACAGGATAGAAAGTCAATCTATAAAAATCAATTGTATTTCTATGTATTAGAAATAAACAATTGGAAATTTAAATTTAAAAATATTATTATAATAGCATCAAAAAATGAAACATTTAGGAATAACTTTCACAAAATACATGCAAGATCTGTAAATTCTCTAAGATATTGCTGAGAAAATTTAATGAAGACCTGGAGAGGTCTTAGTGGAGAGATAGACAGTGTTCCTGATTTGGTAGACTCGACATAGTTAAGATGTAAATTTTCCCCTAACTGATCTGTAAGTGTCAATGCAACCCTAGTCAAAATAATAGCAGAATTTTTAAAATGGTTAAGCTAATTCTAAAATTTATATGAAAATGAGAAAGACCTGATATAGCCAAAACACTTTTGAAAAAGAAGAGCAAAGTTGGAGGACTTCCACTACTTGATTTTAAGACTTATTATAAAGCTACTCTAATCAAGACAGTGTGATACTAACATAAAGATAGACATACAGGTCAATAGAAAGAATGAAGGGTACAGAAATAGACACACATACATATGGTTAATTTCTGACAAAGGTTCCAAGATAATTCAGTGGGGGAGAAGATAGTCCTTTCATTAAATGTTGCTTTGGAACTTCAGTCCTACTGCACGTCATACACAAAAATTGTCTCTAAATAGATCATGATCTTAAATGTAGGAGTAAAAATTACAAAACCTTTAAAAGTAAGCATAGGAAAAAAACCCTGAGTGTCCTTGGTTTAGGTGAAGACTTATTAGAAGGGAAAAAACAAGCATGAATCATAAGAGATAAAATTGATTCATCAAACTTTATAAAAATTATAAATTTCTATTCTTGGAAAACAATTTAAAGAAAATATTTTAAAGTTACAGACTATGAGAAAATATTAACTAAGCATATCTCATAAAGGACTTGAATCCAAAATTTATAAAGAACTCCTACAACACAAAAATAAGACAAATAATCTGTTTTTTTTTAAAAAAGCAAAAATTTGAACACACTTGTCACCAGAGTAAATATATGAACAGCAAATAAGAACAAGAAAAGATGTTCAACATTAATAGTTATCAAAAATGTGTAAATTAAAGCCACTATGGGATATCACCATGTCACTACTAGAATGGTTAAAATAAGACTGACAATACCAAGTTCTGATGAAGATGTGAAGCAACTGAAATTCATCCATTGCTGGTAAGAATGTAAAATAATATAGTCACTTCGGAAACAGTTTAGCAATTTCTTATAAAATGGCTCAGCAATTCCATTCCTAGGACTTATCCAAGAGAAATGAAACCATAAATTACACAAAAACCCTTGTAGGTAAATGTTCATAGACTCTTTATTCAGAGTAGTGCCAAAGTGGAAACTAAAATGGCCATCAACTAGTGAATGGATAAACAAATTGCAGTATATCCATATAATGGACACTTACTCCACACTGAAAAGAAATCAACTGATTCATACAACAAAATGGATGAATCTCCAAAGTATTTCACTGGTGAAATGAAAGAAGTCAGACATAAAAGACTACATGCTGTTTGATGCCGTTCATATAACATTCTGGAAAATGCCAAAGTATAAGGAGAGATAACAGATCAGTAATTGCTAGCATCTGCTTGCAAAGGGGCACAAGGGAACTTTCTGGGTTGAAGGACCATTCTGTATCTTGATTGTGGTGATAGTCACACCTCTATGTGTCTTTGTTGAAACTTATCAATTTGCAGATTTAAAAAGAGTGAATTGTATTGTGCGTAAATTATACTTCAATAAATATGGGACAAAAACAAAGTCCTTATCCTCAAGAGACTCTCAGACTAGAAAGGGATCCACGAAACCAGTATAGCAAGAGGTAGGTAAGAAGAGGAAAAGCAGAGTGCTATGGAAAAAGAGAGAAGCACTCACCCCACCATGGCAATCCAGAATTACCTCCTGGAGAAAGTAGATTCTAAGTCATGAGCAGTAAGAATTAAGCAGGGATACAAGATATGGAGGGTTCCAGGCAGAGGAACATTGCATGGGCAAGGGCCCGATGGTAAAAGCACCCTGCTACACCATGGGGGGAATGTAAATAGTTATATTTGGTTGGAGACCATAGTTTGAGGGGCAAGGCCAGCCAAGAGGCTGGACTGATGGATATCATCTACATCACCCAAGGCTTATTGGCTTGCACAGAATCATCCAGGAACCATTTCCAAACTCTGGCTTCAAGAGACACTGGAGAACAATCTCCTTTCCAGAAAGAAACAATAGGTATTGATGCTGGTGGCTCGGCTGTAATTTCCTATTTAATCTCTTCCCTTCCCTGGCAAACGTTTTGCCCCTTTGTTCCAGTAGACCGAGGCCAGTCAGCACACGCTTTGCTCCATTTGGTTGTAACTTCAGAACTGACTTTTCATCAGTTCTTCATGAGATAATGTCCCTGTTAGCTATACAACTCCTCTCGAGGCTGAACTCTGTCATATCATGCCCCCTTAGGAACTGCTTCTTGCCTCTGTCTTGTCTCCTTTCCATGATGTTTCAGCATCTGGAAAATGCCTGTGTCTTTGCACTCATATAGAGGAAATGCCAGTGTGATATTTCTGCTCCATTTATATAGAGAAATTAGGTCTTGCCCCTCAGTGCGCCTTTAACTAGAACACAGATGCATCCGCAGAACACGCCTTGGCTCTCGTCTCTCTGCTTCCACTCAATGCACCGCTGAAAAACTGCATTAACACTCAATCCAAGCAGCAGGGCCGAGTGGCTGATGATTCACCCTTTGAGTCTTTCTACCTACATCCTGCAGTTGACCCTCTGGCCATTGCTAGCTCCTTAGTCCTCAGAATTCTCCCTGGGTAAAACTGAATTGTGAGTAAAAACATACCATACTGATTGTAAAATGCTCCAGTGAGGTTAACTACATCCTAGGAAACAGGTCACTCTAGTGACTGTCAGGCTGTTCTTTTGCCTGTCATGCCCAGTTTCTCCTTCTGACTCCATCCCCTGGTAGAATTGCCTAGACCAGGGGACATCCGTGGGTGGAGTAGGCTGGGTCAATTGGTTGGATCTTTAAACTTTCATTTAAGAGGCCGAGAAACTATAATGTATTTGGCGATGGGCACCAATCCGTGTGAGGTGAAAATTCATAAGGAGTTGGGGCTGGCGTTCATGCAGTGATCACCCAACCCAACATTTAAACGGAGATGGAAAGCTATGAAAATCCAAGAAAGCTAATCGGTCAGGAGACAGAGGATTTGGGAGCCGACATACAGAGAGAAGAGAAGCACCCCAAGCAGCTGCAGGAGATCTAGAGGCTGGTCCCGCATTCTGTTCTCCAGTCCTGGCCCTGCTCACCTTTCACTGACTTGCCAGCCTGCCGTGGCTTGTCTGAGGCTCCCAAGTGAAGCCTTTCAAATAATTCTTCCACCAACCATCATTTTGTAAATTTGTACTAGTTTGAGTGGGTGTCTGTTCTTGCAATAAAATGACTCCTAACTACAATAATTGTCATAGCATTTCAAAAAGTATTTTTATTCCTTGCTTCGGAGTGAGGGTGGGACGGGATCTGTGTCTAGGTGGAGGTAAGCCTGCCTAAGGGCAAATCTGGTCCTGACTTCCCTGCCTAGGATCCATCAGAAGCTCTCCTGCTCTCCAACAACAAGATCAGGGAAGCCACCCAAAGACCCTCGCTCCCTCCGTGACCCATGCCTTTGCCCTCATTGTGCTGTCTGCCCCTCTCCTCACACTCCTTTCTCCTGGCTCCTGCCTGTTCATCCTGCCAGATGCAGCTCCAGCACCCCCTCCTCCAGTGGTCCTCTTCTGTACACCTTGTCACCCTGCACTGCCTACTATTAGGCTATAGGTCCGCCACATTGCCATTAGCTGGTTCCTTGCCCCTCCTTCCCCCTCTTCAAGGAGAGGAAGCATCCTAGTCACAATGATGTCCACAGGTCCTGACACAGTGCCCGGAACCTTGATAAATGAGGTGAGCACACCTTTGCCTTCCCAGCACCTCCTGAAGCAATTAGCAGCACTTTGGTTCCAATGAGCAGGTATTCCGATGTCACCCAAATAGAAGGAGGGTGTGCCTCGCAAAACATAGGGTGACATTTGTCATCACTTAATTAGAGGCACTATATATCTCTTGCTAGAGGTACCAATTAGAGAGTTTTAAATGCAAATCCCATGTGTGTGACTCACATATGCAAAGATTCACAGAGGATGAGGGCTACATTATACCGTGTTAATTGGGTTGAAAAAGCGTTTGAAGAAAAGATGGCTGATGGGTGCTTTCAGTGAGGGCGGACCAGTGCTTTCCTTCCCTTCCTTCCTCCTTTCCTTCTATCCATCTATCCATACATGTATCCACCTTTCCTATTTTTTTCTTCCCTTCCATCTGTCATTTTCCATCCATAAATACTCAACTGTTTAGAGTGTGGGTTCTCTCAAAGTCATTAACTAAATTGCCCCAGCCTGCGGATGAACCATATACCATTATCCCATTGGGTAATGGCACGTGGGCAAGGAGAAAGGCTAGCAAGAACTGTGCACTGGGGAATTGTGTAATCTCACAAAAGTGTGATTTTTCAGTTGTCCCTGCACAAGCCATCCAGATAAAGCCAATTGCCTAAAGCTTGCCCTAAGACAGACCCTGAGATTAGGTGTAAGTGGTACTGGCCTTAATGTCATAGTTCTGACACTATGTAACCAACAGGGTATTTTAGTCAAGTATCAATCTTCCCAGACCTCTGCTCACTCTCCTTTATAAAAGGGAGGTAATATCAACCCCACAGGGTTATTGGGAGGAAGATAAAATGAGACACTAAGTCAGAGCTGACTCAGTGGTGATGAGCACCTTAAATGTCTCCAGTAAAGGCCCTTTGATTCTGAATCTCAACACCCACAGCCTCGGTGAGGACCCCCATGGTACCCAGCCTGCCCCAGATAGACATGCCCAAGTTACGCAATAAATCTACTGGTGGGCGGGGAAGATTAGATTAAGACTGTAAAGAAGATTGGGAGGAATTCAGGAAAAAATCTTTTAGAATAGGAAGAGGGGGGAAAAAGACTGTGATGGTTTAATGTTCCCATTCAATTACTAGAGCCAATACACTTTTCCACACAAAATGTCTTACCTACTGAACAACATTATTGGACTGAAGTGTGCACTATATTGTTATACCTATAATTCCCCAAGATTGTTATTACTTCAATATCTCATCCTTCACTGCATTTTAAACATCTCTAACTCCTAAAACCAGCCCGTAACTTACTTTGGAATTGATGCTACTAAATGTAATTCTCTACAACTCTTTCTGTAATCCATTGTTCAATCACAACCACTATGTAACTAATCAGGAGCGGCCACTCCGGAGGACCTACTATGTGCAATCTCATTAAATCCTCCCCATTGCCCCTGTGAGGGTTGCATGGGCTCCATTTCATAGATGAGGTTATGGAGGCTCAGGGAGCTTAAGGAAATCATACAAGGTCATGGTCCCTAATGGAAGGACTGAGGTTCCCACTCCACTGGGTCATTCCTCCCCCAACCAGAGGTCAATGCAGCAGCAAATATTTGTTTCCATCCCCTGTGGGTCGAGCCTTGGACCAAGTGCTCTGAGGGGGCACAGAAGAGCCAAGACTGAACAGACCAGAGAACAGGCAGAGTTCTCCAGAGAAATAGAATCAATGGGAGACAGAGATTGAGATAGATAGAGATAGATAGAGCTAGAGCTAGAGCTAGAGCTAGAAATAGATATAGAGATAGGAGATATATATATATATATATATATATATATATATATATATATATATGGAGAGAGAGAGAGAGAGAGAGAGAGAGAGAGATACACATGCATATATAGATACATATGTATGTGTGTGTGTATAAGTATATATAAAGGAATTGGCCTACACAATTGCGGGGGCTGGCAGATCTAAAATTCATGGGGCAGGCCTGCAGGCTGGAAGCTCAGGCAGGAGTTAATGCTTCAGTTTTGAAGCAGAATTTCTTCTTTTCTGGGAAAACTCCATTTTTGCTCTTAAAGACTTTCAACTGATTGGATGAGGCCCACCCACATTATTGAGGATCATCTCCTTTACTTAAAACAATTGCCTGTAGATGTTAACCACATGTCCAAAATGCCTTCACAGCAACACCTGGATGAGTGTTTCATTGAATAACTAGATACTATAACCTAGCCAAGTGGACACATAAAACTAAACATCACACTCACTGAAGAATCTTTTAAAATGTTATATTCAAAATGAGTGAGAAGACTGGATGTGACAGTGCAACTGCCTTCTAACCTCAGACAGAAACACCAAATTCTTGTTTCTTTACAAGCAAACTAATAAATAAAACCTTTGTGGCTTTTGCTATCAACTTTGTTCTAGAAGGTAGCAAATGTGAGATACATTTTTATTGCAAATTCCATTTCATGCCTTAGATCCCAAGGTGTTCAGAACAATGAATGGCAATTATCTGGTTTACAGTATATTCACTGCAAAATGCTCACCTGTTTCTCAGTGCTTCAGAAAGAAAGCACTGGCAGGTCAATTTCACTTCTTATTTATGTGGATTGTTATCTGCATTTCTCCAGCTCTGGCTCCTTCCTGGGAAGTTGTGGAATATCAGAGGTAGAGGATAGGCTAGAAAAGCCTGCCCTCTACCACCACCAAACACACAAAATCATCATAAAGCTGAAAGCCAAATGCCCTAGGTCACCCTCATAATCAACCCTGATCAGGGTATCAGACAAGGTGGTTCCATTTGCATTCAAGTTGAATTATCTGCAGTCCCATCCGTTCAGCTCAGCTCAGCTCCACACCACTGACTCAGGAAAGCATTCTCTGACCCCCATTCCTCTCCACCCCTAAAGACACCCCGCAGACTGAATTAGCTCTTTCCTTGTCCCACCATAGCCCCCTGCCTATACTTAGCACATCAAGGACTAAACCGGGCTGTAACTATCCTTTTGTGTCTTTCCACTACCAGATGGTGGGTAAAGATGCTGGGGCTTTCATGCCTGTATCTCTAACCCTAGCACAAAGTACAGCCCAGGAACCCTGAGGGGTCCCTGAGACCCTTTGAGGGGTTCACAAGGTGAAAACTATTTTCATGAAAGTACTAAGGTTGTATTTGCTCTCTTTGTCCTCATTCTCTCGGGAGGAGTTTTCCAGAGGCTGTATAAGAGGTATCACAACAGAATCCAGAAACAGTTATGAGGATTCAGCTGTCTTCTAATCAACCAGGCATTTGCAAAAATGTAAAACAAGGGCACTCTCCTCATTATTTTAAAATTTTGGATAATATAGTTATTTTTAATAAAAAGTGCTATATTTTTGTCAATATATGATAGGTTTTTAAATTATTTTTAACTGAATTAATAAAGATATATATATATATATCACATTTTATTAGCTCTAATTACTAATGAAATAAAGAGCAATAGGTAAAATCCACAAAAACCAAAGCTTGGGGTTTGTTAATGATATTTAAGAATGTTAAAATGTTCTGAGACCAAAAAGTTTGCTGTATAACGTGGCAAAGGGCTTAAAACATAGTACATACTACTCACGTAGGAATAAAGAGAAAAGGTGTGAGCAGAGGAACAGGGGAGAGAGAACAAAGAGACAGAGTTGAGGGAGGGAAAGAAAGGACGTCTAAAGTTGTCAAGGCCAGGCTCACATAATCAATTCTTAGATTCATCTCAGTTGGGGGAAAGTCCATCAACATGGTGACCAGATCAGTCCTTTCTCTTGTGCTGGTTGTGAAAGAAGAGCAGCTGGTTGACTTAGCTTGCACACCGATTGTTGTAATGCCATGTAGCTCATTTTTGCCGTGCTGACTTTTCTGGAAAAAAGCAAGAGGAACATCCTCTCTTGCTGTATGCACCTGGGCGCATGCTGTCAAGAGAATAATTGTCTGAAATCACAACCCTTATATCACTTGCAACCTGGTTGGAGACACCACCATATAAAGACACAAACTCCATAAATCATTCCTGCAAAAGGCATCAAGGGTTAAAAGCATCATGATGAATTTCTGAAATAAATCTGGACTCTGAATTTTCAGAGTGTTTGGGAGGCAACCATTGTATCTCAACAGAGAAATCACGGTCTTAGCAATTTTAGAGAGTAACTCCACTGCTAAAGGTGTCAATTTCTCCTAGAGGTAAATAGAACAGGTCTTTGCAGCTGGAAGAGTCTCTCAATGCTTAACGCATCCTTCTCAAAAGAAACTTTTGGGATCCCTGATCTGACAATTTCTAAGCACCCTGGGGTCTGGCACGTGGCAGGTGCCCAACAAATGTGATTAAAAGATCAATAAATGAATATGCTCTTCCTGCTTTTGTCAGTTATCTGCACAAAGACCCATGTAACACTCTGCATGGAATCACTATCCCTCACCAATTATAAATTCTCTTAACCAAGATATCTGGTTTGGACATATTTACTTCTGAATAACTTTGGTTGATCAAGAGAATGTTGGTTTCCACATACACCAACATTACTTCTGGGGATAACTGAACAAGGAAGAAATAAGGAAATAAAAACAAAGAGGATGTATGGACAGTTAGATAAAGGACACTGACAGAAGATAAACACCAGCCTAGAACAGTTCAGCATGGAATGAGAATTCCATGGAATTCCATGGAATTGAGAAGGTCCCAGGAGGAAAGTAACTCTGACTCATGAAATCAGATTGTCACAGGACATTTGGTGGGGAACAAGATATATGTTATTATCTGTTACAAAACACACAAATGTATGAGCAATGAACTGATTTAGGGTTGGAAAAGTCTACAAGATTCTTATGAGCACAGAATGGTGCATGGAATTAATTGTGCAGAGCTCATTATAGTGATTTTAAGATGGGTATCATGCTATTGATAGTGTATTATTTGGTTTGCTGCATATTAGTGAAAATGGAGATATTTATTAAAAAATGTTATATGTTAATCCTCAGTATAATTTTTGCATATCATTTTTTTAAAATGAGGATTGAATTTCTCAACAGTGATGGCTGCTCCCATTGTATGTTTCCAAGAACTCAATCCACTTCACAAAGGGCATGGGCAAGACCTCCCCTGCTGCCCTGCTGGCATCTGGTAGGGTTAATATGGCCCTTGTCCTTTCTGATGTCAGCAAGGTCTACTGGTCCAGGTCCTCCAAGAAGCCAATACCAAGACCCAAGATGGGATTAAATGTGCAAGAATTTTATAAGAGAAAATGCAGATTCGACCTTGGTGCAAATGTAATCCCAGTGCAGGGAAAAGAAAGAAAAGGTTGGTGAAAGTGTCTCATACCGTCATGCAGTCTATGTGTGACTCTACAAAGCCGAAGCCCTAGGGCCTCCTCAAGCCAAAGTCAACAGTCAGAGCAACCCCATGTCTCCCAGGAGTCTTAGCGTCTCCCAGTATTCCCACACTCCACAGGAATAGCCCGTGGAAGGCATGGCCTCAGAGCCCAGGTATTTTAATTCCCAGCCCCTAATTTTGTGAGAAAGGAAGGTGAAGGGTGTTCAGCTTTTGAATCTGAGTTACCTGCTCATTTCTTAAAGATGAGTCCCTGACCAGGTATAATTTACCATCCCCATTCAGATGTTCAGGAAGCCCTCCCCTCTGGCTGACACTTGGGAACAGAAGGCAACTTTTGATTTCCTTCCCAGACTTGCTCCTCACCTCAGGGGCACCATCTTAGAAAATGGCACCATTACTGATGCTCAAGCAAAAACCCCAGGAGGGGCTTGATTCCTACCTTTTCCTAACCAGCAATCCTTTCACATCCACACATAGTCCATCAGAGGTTCTGCCATTTCTACACCAACACAGTAGAATGTGGAAGCCCTCTTCCTTCTATTTGCCAAGAACCTATGCCCAGCCAATACTATTCCTTGT
This sequence comes from Eschrichtius robustus, assembly GCF_028021215.1. NCBI lineage: Eukaryota > Metazoa > Chordata > Mammalia > Artiodactyla > Eschrichtiidae > Eschrichtius > Eschrichtius robustus. The sequence continues at coordinate 21,855,591 of NC_090829.1, read as the reverse complement.
CTGAACCTCTGCAAGAACTCTCAACTTTATCTTTGTGTTTTCACTCTTCTCCCCTACAATCCCTTTTCCACAGAGCTTCTGGAGCGACGGTTTCAAAGAGAAAATCTGATCATGAAGCAAGCCATGGCCATTTCTGCTTAGACCCTCTCAAATCTGCCCATCACATTTGAAATAAAGTTCAAATTTCTTCCCATGGTCTATTAGGCCCAGTCCTGACTCATCCCCCATCACTTTCCCTCCCCCGCGATACACCAGCCACACTGGTTTCCTTTATATTCCTCAAATTCACCAAACCGAGTCCTACCTGGGGTGCTTGCACTAGCTGTTCTCACTGTGTGGAATGCCTTCCCCCAATAGCATGACTAGCTGCTTCCCATAACTCTGCCCTCAGCTCAGACCTCAAAGAGCCCTTTCCTGAAGACCTCATCCCAACTATCTCTCCCTGCCTCCATAACCCACTCTTTAATCTTTCTATCACAGGGATCACACCTTCTGTAAGACTTGACTCTGTGATTGTCTGTCTGGTCCCTCTGGAATGGATGCCCTGTCTGTTTTGTGCATCACTGTTTCTCCAGAGCTGAGGCAGTGTCTGGCCCACAATAGGCTCTGATAAATACGTGCTCAGTCAGTGAATAAACTGGCACCCCTCATGACTGTCAGTGAGGTCAGGGAAGTGTCTTTCTGACATGGGGTCTCCTCTTGTCAGGCGCCTTCCTGGCTCAGCTCAGCTCCCTCTGGAAGCCCCATTCCCCACACGGTGTTCTCTCCCACCTCCCTGGCTGATATCACAGCCCTCGATCGCCCTCCCCACGGCACCCCACACATCCACCATCATCCACCGTTGGTGGATGATACTCAGACTCTCTCTATCTCAAGGCTCTCATTTTCATCCAAAGAGAATCTGAGAACTCCAAAGGCCTTTTAACCTCCAAAGAATGAGGCTCTCAGAGAAGGAATTAAAGGGCAAGGTGATGATTTTGAGAATGACTTCTCTGATTCACCTGTGCCGTGATTTCCTTTTTAACCACGACCCTTAAATACACACAGGTACACCCAGCCCTCATAGCTCTTGCCACAGCACCCACTGCCTGAGCTGGGCAGAATGCTGAAGCTCCAAGCCAGAGCTCCAGCCACATTTCCACCACAGGTAGGCGGCTCCAGCCCTGAGGAGTGACACGATCAAAGGCAGAGCATCCCCATGCTTTTGCATAGGGTGACTTGTGTTTTTAAGTGCCTGGCAGCCCCTTGTCTTCCCTGTGCCAGCGGGTGCACCTGCTCCTCCACCCCTACATCTTTATAAAGCAGCCTCCATCTACACAGTCTAAGCGACAGGGTCCAGAAATGGAGCTGAGAGGGGTCATGTAGGTAACAAGGTGCCAGGATCCCCCCTTCCCTCTCAACAGTACAGGCTGAAACCTCATCTCTTCCTCTACAGGAGTTTAGCAAAAGCCCCACATCATGCCCTGGCATGCAATTCTGAAATCCTCATAAACCAAGCTCTCAGAGACGGCACATACACCAGGAAGGCACCCAAGCTCCACAGCCCAGGTGGCTCCAGTCACAGGTGGATCAGGTTTCCTTTGGGAATGTTTGAGCCGGAGTTCATGCGTGTGGGGACACTCCTTGGCTCCAGAGCATGTCCCCAGGGTTTGTACCTAGCAGGCTCTCTTTCAGTATCTGCTGGATTCATGAAGCATTTATGTCTTGGATACGTAGATTGCCTCCAACTCCACTAAGCATGGAGTGGGAGAAAATGGGATTTCCCACAGCACAAGGGAAGGGAACTAGCTATGAAGCATAGCTTTATGATACGGGGGCTGCTTCATCCTGGGGGTTGAAAGAGAGAATAGATTCAACCCCCTGGAAACAACTTTCAAAATGGTTTCCACCCACACATCGAGCTGGACTAATGGAATGTGAACACTGATTGCCCATGTACACGGTGGAAGCCACAAGTAACAGTTTCATTCCACAAAGATTTATTTAATGAGTAACTACTGTATGTGGGAGGGACAATGGAGGTACGGCACTAAGTAAGTACATTGGTAATTAAACTGGCATCAGTGCTGAGAAGGAGAAATACAGGATCCCATGAGGATACATGTCAAGTGGACATGACCTTTTTGAGGTTGTTGGAGGGCCCACTCTTCAAAAGTGAGCTGAGATCTGACAGCTGAGAAAGAAGAACATTCCAAGAAGAGAGAATCACACTGGGGAAAAACTCTGAGAGAGGCACAGCTGGTCCGTTTGAGAAAGAACTACGAAGAGACAATCGAGTGTGCTTAGGAAGATAAGGGCAGCTTCTGCTTGGAGAAGCTCCCAATAACATAAGAAAATGAGAACAGGATTCAGAATTCTCACTGTGTGATTGGGTAGCTCAGATGTAATTTTGTAGTAACTTCAGAGGAAGGGGAGGTCAATAATGACCTTCAGGAGGTGAGGGCTGGACCTCAGCTGGGTCCTGCAATGATGAGCTGGGTAGACAGAATGGCGAGGGAAGGGGAAAACCCTGGATATCCACCTCCATGGCTCCCTTCTCTCTCATCCTTTAATTCATCTTTTACCGTATATATTGTATATAAGGTCCCTCACAGAAAAGTCTCCTGTGCGTCTGCTTTCCACCCCCACTACCTAGGCCAAACAGCTACCTAGGCATCCTCCCTACCAAGGGCAGAGTGGCCTGTAAAATGCAGGTTGGGCCACCCCACCCCCTGCTCCCCTCCGTCTAGTAGCTCCCGTCGCTCTGTAAATAAAGATCACACTCCCTAGCCTGGCACACAGGCTTCTCATTCTATAATCTCCATGTGCCTCTGACCTCTGCTCATTGCCTAACCCCCTGGACAACTTGAGATAATTCCCATTTCCTGGGTATAGCCTGCTCTCTCTCCAGCCCTGCCTGTAGCCCAGAGCTTCTCTCCCACCAATTCCTAGGGTCGCTGGGGGATCCATCACTCTTCCTTCATGACCTTATTTCATGGACCAAGGGTATCCCCGAACCCCACACTTTCCTACTGCAACCACTCATGTATCTCTTCCACACACACTTAATAAGCAAACCCTCCTGAAGCTATTTATACCTGTAAATGATTGTCCCATAGAAGTCTACTGCTCCATCGGATCTTCTGAGGCCAAGCAGCTAAATGTTGCCCAAGCATTTACTGAGCACCTGCTGTGTTTCCAGGCCCATGTCGACCACCAAGAGAGGCACAGGGGCAGGCATGGGCCTTGCATTGATCACAATCTAATGTCAAATGACACCACCGCCAGCAAGGAAGCCCTTTCTAAGAAGGTGCAGGAGCTGCCATGTACAACTAGATCCATGTTGTATGTTTGACTCTGCTGTTGCCATTCTTGGGTTGTTGTCATCCGTGTTTTCCATGGGTTGAGCACCTATCCTAGGTGCCGGGAACGGTACCAGGCTGTGGCAGGCAGGGTTCCCTGGGAAGCGGACTCTAAGACAGAGTTTACTGTGCAGGATATTTTGTTAGCAGTGGCCTTGGGATCACAGCTGTGGAAGAGAAGGTATGGAAGCAGGAATTGCAGAGGGAGAAGTGATGCAGGCTCAGTGACCCACCAGCGATGTTCTAGAGCTTGAATGGCCCTTTCTGCGTTGTCCGGGGTTGAGCTGAGATGGACAGGCCTTTAGGCTCTTGCATTCGTCAATCACTGGATGAGGGCCCCTGGAAGGGATTTAACTTTGGGCAATATGACTCTTTACAGCTGAGGCAGGGCCTGAAGGGGGTGACAGCTGGAAGCTGTTTCTGCCACCAGTTCTCCCAGCAGCTGGGGCACATCATGGGGTTCACTACACAGCTGCTTTCCATATCTTACTTTGGAAAATCACAACAACCTGAGAGGTGGATGTCATCTCCACTTTACAGATGAGAAACAAAGGCACAGAGAGAGTATCACTCGACCAAAGTTCTACAGTTGGATTTGAACTCAGTTCTGATTTCACAGCTTATGCTTGTGTCACTGTACAATGTTCATTCCTCCCAAGCAAGTGGGTAGGGGCTCAAAGTGTGCCCCCTCTCCTAGCACATCTTGGATTTACAATAGACCAGAAGGACCTCCTCTTCACTGAAATAACCAGGAGGATGAAGGCAGAAGCACCACTTTCGGATCAGTCTGGGCACAAGTGGATTGGACCACTATGTGTACTCACCTGTACCCCTTTGCTGGGACTGGGTAGCATTTAAGCCACATTCAGGACCCCAGGAGATTGTACCAAGTCTAGGACTCATGGATGAGATTAACTTAAATAAAAATACAGGAAGCCCAGTTAATTTTGAATTTCAGATAGACAACAAATGATTAATTTAGTATCAGTATGTCCATGCAATCTTTGGGACATACTTCTGCTAAAAGGTCATTTGCTGCTTATCTGACATTAAATTAACTGGGTGCCTGGTATTTTAGCTGTCAAGCTTTCTCATGGGTGAAGTGGAAGGCATGCCTCCTTATCCTCAAGATGATTCCAGTGACACGAAAGTTTCCTCAGACCAAGCTCTCTCCCAGTCTGCAGTCCCTTTTCCTGCACCCAAAGTTTTTCATTGCACACTTAATGTGAATGCACCCCTGGGAGAGGGGACCCATGAGCTACACTTATTCACCCTCGAGGTATTACTGAGAGCAGGTTTTGGGGAATACACACAAAATGACACAGATGGAGAAGAGGGATGCCAGGAGAGGACATCACTAAGGGGTGAAGGGCTCAGGATGAAAGAAAAGACTCATGATGTGCAGGGCAGCCTGGTGAAAAATGGGCAGTCTCCATTTTTCTCAGTTAGGCTCCCTGAGGGGGGTCCCACTCTTTTTGGATTTCTCAGTGGGTTCCTGGGCTCTCCTCTCTCTGGCTTGGAGGAGGACACTCTTTTCACACCCTCACAATAAACCCCTGCCCACTAGCAACCAGCTGCACCCATGACCTGTTTATGGGCCACCCAGAGTCCAGTGGCCTAGTGTCACTGCATCTGAAACAGACCCAGGTATTGCAAAACCCCCAGCTTCCCACTCAGAGTCTCCTGGTCCTGTCATTGGCCTAGAACCGAATGTTTCTGAGCAGCTCTGTGATAAGGAAACGGTGTTTAGATCATCCAAAAGGCCATCACAAATGACCTGAACATCTTCCCTTTCTCCCGACTTTCCAGACAAGCCATTCCCTTTTATTATCCAGAGATTCATAAAAATGCATAAGTGAAGGCAACAGCTTAAACAGTTTTCCTTTAGGAGTTCGGCACTAAATACACGAAATGAATTCCCTCAGCCTTTGGACAAGAAGACATTAGATATGGACTATTACTTGTGTTATCATTACATTAGAGGGTCATTATGAAAAATAAAAGTTCTAATCAGCATGAACATTTATAAAGTGCCATGATGGGGAATATGCCAGGCTAAGCTGTCTCAAATATCCAGAGGAACCACAGTGAGTAATGACTTTGAACAAAAAGAGTTTGAACACAAAGAATCATTTTAACAAATCCCACTCAAAGTCGTTAGCAATTAAAGGCTTTAGGAAAAAGATGACGTCCACCCCACCTCTCCAGCTAAGTGAGAGTTCTCTGGGTGTTCCTTGGTGGCCTGTGACAATACTCACTTTTTACCCTCCTACTCAGCCTCCAGCTGGAAGAATCAGAAATTATTTGGTCCTCACAGGGTTCCAGGCAGCCCCGGGGTCCCTCAGAGGGCCACAAGGAGCCGCTATGGGAGCCGTGTGATGGACCCTCCACCCCTCTTTAATCCTGTCCTTTCTCACTCATCTGTTTGTTTCTACTGTGATCCTCTTTTATGAGTTCTAGATGATTCTGGAATGAGCTACATTCACTGCCCCCAACACAGGATGATTTTAAATTAGGATTGACATATATACACTACCACGTGTAAAATAGATAGATAGTGGGAACATGCTATAAATCAAAGCTCAACTCGGTGCTCTGTGATGACCTAGATGGGTGGGATGGGGGTGGGCTGGGAGGGAGGTCCAAGAGGGAGGGGATATACACATACATATAGCTGATTCACTTGATTGTACAGCAGAAACTAACACAACATTGTAAAGCAATTATACTCCAATAAAAAAAAATAAAGTGTGCAAGTTACCCCCTCGTCATGTTGCAGGGGACCCTGTCACGTCCATGGGAAGTGTGGGTCAATCCCATGGGCCCAACACCAGGGCAGGATTCGGTGTGTCAGTCACCCCAGAGTGGCCATAAACAGACTGAATGAGTGGGCAAGGGGCAACCCATGCAAGCAGTAGGGCCAAGGATCCAGCAGAGAAGCTGAACCATTCCTGGAGACCAAGGGCCCTCTGAAGGGGGGCCAGGGGACAGGAGGGTCATCTTAGAAGGCTCTGCCTCAGGACTCCTTCTATCCTCCTGTGGGACATGCTCCCTGACTTCCCAGGGGGTGCAACCGCCTCCCCAGGGCACCCACTGGGTCCTGCACAGACTCTTATCTGAGTACATGGAAATAGTTCAGTTGAATTTCCTTGTTTCCATCTCTTACACCCTGGCCTCCGCTAGTGAAGGGGAGTATGATGCCCTGACTCATCCACCCATACATCTGTCCATTCACTCATTCAATCATTAATTCGCTCAAAAGATTGACAATCAGCAAGTTCCTTTCACGGTGCCAGGTGCTTACCTTGTCTTTGTACATCCAGCACCGGAAACAGAGTCTGGCACAGCGTAGGTACTAAGTAAGTGTTGATGAATAAATGCACAGGTGCCTGAGGACTTGTTCTGCTAAGGGGGCTGCATTCCCAGGTGGGCCTATTGCCGGAGGGATGGATGAGACTGTCGAGGATAATATCCCTGTGGGTAAAGTCTCAGATTCGAGACTGACGTAAATATCCCAGCTGACCAGCAGTGTCTCCCTCACTGTTCCATCCCAGCGTGCGAAAACTCTTCCACGCCAGCACTATCACTCTTTTGGATTAAGATATTTTCTTCTGTGTGCTGCCAGTAAAATGTTTACTAGATTACTTTTGCCACTTTGTAGGTGCAACACCAATTCCTGTCGAATTTTCATTTCCCCCAGTTGAACTTCCTCTGAATTACCTACCTGCTTTATTTAGCAAAACCTCAAAGAGCCTTTGAGGAGGAGAAGTGCTGCCCATTTGTCTCCACATACTGTCTGCTCCACGAAACCCTTTCATTTCACTTTCCTGGGTGCTGTGCTGCGGCTCACCCTCTTGCTTTGAGCTATCTCATCCTTCTGCTTTTCAGCACTATCCTAACAATGCTCTGCTGAACTTTTGCTATTTCCGTAATACCCCTTTCCTAATAAAAACAACCTGTATCGCACACTTAAGTGCAGTTAAATCCTTCCTCCCTTATCGTGTGTTCAGCAACTTTAGGGCATCCCAGCTATTGTAAGGTATTATATGCTTAGTTGAACTTACTGAATTCCACTTGTCTCCAGTTTTGTTTATTTTCTTTTCTGTAATGGAGTCTGTGCCCCTTGGCATATACTTTTCAACAGGCTTTCTGAGCCAGCAGGGATCACAGGAAATTATACCTCACCAGGGAGTGACAGGTGGGCTCAGGGGTTCCTGGGGAAAGGTCTTCCCAGAGTCTGCACTGTGGCTCCAAGCATTCTGGCACTGCACGTCCAAGCCCCTCTAACTAATTCCCAGAAACAAAGCAGGCTTCTTGTGGAAACGTGTTTTCAAATGGCAGGCAATCTCATTCATGGGCAGTGGTTTTCATCGGACAAAACGTTCTGTAACGCCATCTGTCCCACATGGGCGGGATGTGTCGGAACGATCATTCTGCCAGCTCCAGGAATGATACTCTTTGAACCTGAGAAGCTTTCCTATGCTTGGAAGAGGCACTGGAATCTTCCCTGGAACTTGTTAAACTGCAGAAGGCTGAACAGGGCACTCAGATGAAGCTGGAAATGTGTTAGAATTTGCCACCGGGGCTCTTGGGCTGAGACCTGGCACAGCCCTGGGCAGGACGCTGTTTGATCATGAGCCTTGGCTAGTGGAAAGCAAAGCTGCATTTCTCACCACACACCAGCATCTGCTCAGACCATTGAGAGAGATTTCTTCTAAGTAGTCCCTCGAGAACCTATGTACTTATTCCAGAGATTTCAGCCTTGCCGGAACCATTTGGAGAGCTTCTTTCTGAGAACTGCCTTGAGAAGTTATGATCCTTCCAGCAGATGCTTTACACAGCCTGTATGTGCTGTGCAGAGCACCTGGCCCATGCTATTGATTTCTCCTAGAAACCCCACAGCTTTAGGAATCATTTTCTCTCCTATGGATCAGGAGACATTAGGCTCAGAGACATTGAGGGTTTCCCTGTGGCTTCCCCACTCCTATGAGCCAGGAAGGAAGGTGAAATTGAAACAGGAGGGAAGGGGGGAGGGCACAACCTCTAAAAGAATGACGTAGGCCTTGAGGATATGACATAAATGGGCTAGAACCAACTAGGTCCACAATGGCAGACGATTCAACCTCCAGTAGACCTTGAGCCTCATTATACGCCCACTGTAATACATTAGCATCTAAATGACACACCCACAGGCACCATGACAGTTCCGAGGCCAACCATAAAAGGCCCAAAAGTGGGCGGTGGCCCAATTCCTGGAAATCCCTGCCCCTTCCCCCAAATAGTTGTAATAATCCTCCTACTCATTAGCGGATGAAATTACCCAGCCCATAAACTAACCACCCCATATTTCGGGGCCTCTCACTCTCCCTGTGTAGTGTGTTTCTCCCTTGGCCACTCTCACTTTCTGAGATGACCCCATTCCCTAGGGCCGCTCCTGCCTTTTGAGACAGACCACATTTTGTCTATGGAATGTGAACCTCTCTAAATAAATCCACTTCGTACCTATCACTTTGTCTCTCACTGAATTCTTTCTGCGATGAGGCAGCAAGAACCTGAGCTTCTTTAAGTCCTGAGACCAGGTGTGTGATCTTAATTAAAAGACAGTGGGTTCAAGTCCCAATCTGGGTTTAGGCTGGGTTCAACTCCTGGCCCATGGGTTCAAGTTCCAGTCTGAGTTGTGCAGTTTCAAAATCAAGGCTGCCTCATGTTAGAGCCTGAACTCTTCCCACCTACCCATGCTTCTCGCTAACTGTCTAGAGTTTTGAATAAATATCTACTGAGCTGACACCACCTAATGGATGCTCCACTGGAGGCTGGGTTACAGAGTTTTGATAAAGATCTGCCCTCTGATCTAAAAGAAATCACAGTGTGGGGAACGATGCCATAACTCAATTCTTCCAAGATGACACAACTGCCAAGAAATGGACATGGAGCGGCAGAGGTGCAAGGGCAGGAAATGGTCTTCTTGGGGGAAAACTGGAGTTGAGAACCTCATTCATGGAAGATAAGAGTTGAAATGACTCTTCAAAGATGACAAGGAATTATCAAGCCCCCAAAGAAAGGGAAGTTGTTGTTTCAGGCAAAAAAAAAAAAAAGTCACATGTAAAGGCCCAGAGGCAGGTGAATGTGCAGCCTGTTGGGTGAATAAAAATGGTTTAGTGTGATGCAAGGCAGTGTGGGGCGGAGCCCAGTGCACCTTCTTTATCCACTATTTTTCAGCCTTAAAAAGGAAGGAAATCCTGCTATTTATGACATCACGAATGAACCTAGAGGACATTATGCTAAGTAAAATAAGCCAGTTACAGAAGGACAAATACTGACTGATTCCACTTATATGAAGTGTCTAAATTAGTCAGACTCATAGAAGGAGAAAATAGAATGGTGGTTGCCAGGGGTTGCAGGGAGGGGGAATGGGGATTTGTTTTTCAGTGGGTAGAAAGTTTCTATTATGCACGATGAGCAATCTCTAGAACTAGAGATTAGCTCTACAACACAGTGCCACTAGGTAACAAGACTGTATTGTGCACTTTAAAACATGTTGAGATGTTGAGGACAGATCTTGAGTTAAATGTTCTTACAAAAAAAAGTCCACAAAAGAACATAAGGAAATTCTTGGCAGTGATAGATGTATTTAGTATCTTAATTGTGGTGATGGTATCATGAGTGTGTGCATATGTCCAAACTCATCAAATGTACGCATTAAATGTGTGTGATTTTTTTTTGTATATCAATTACATCTCAATAAAGCTTAAAAAAAAAGAAAAGAAAAGAGCCCAGCATCACCAACTTCCAGAGCAAGTAGCACTTTGAGCTTAATCTAGCCAACCTGAGCTGCACTACTTTGGGATTTGGGGTTGTATGGACTCTGAAAACAACCTTTAAAAAAAAAATGAAAAAACATTTTAAGTACTTCCAATATAATCAGAATAAGTGTGCCATCTCCTAAGGTGACGACTTTTAACATCAAGCCTCATCTGGGGGCCTGCTCACATTAACAGGAGACATATTTGTCTCAACCCCTCATAATTTTTACCTGTTATCAGAAAGACCTGGGAAAATGTCAGTTATCCAGCAAGTCAGGCAGCAGCCCTGTTGACAAGCATCCAAGCCCCTAATCTCCAATCAGACTGAGTTCCCTGCCTTTCACGTGAGTAGGGAGGCTCTTGATAACAAGACTCTCTCTCAAGACTCAGCCTGAAAAGAGCGGTCTTGAAGGCTTCTGTTAATTTTATCTGGCGGGAGCACGTGCAGCTCAAAAAGACATCTATTAAGTTGTCAGTCATGATATCATTCGCTTTCACAGTGTTTAGTATCTACCAAGCGGAAGCTGACAGCCAGCACAAAGGCACTCTGGGAGGGACACGGCAGACATGCCAATTAGCGTAGCACCCTCCATGCGCCTTCGTGGGTTAGGAAAGCTGGAATCCTAACATGTCTTTCTGCAAGCTTCCTTCAAAGATCTCAGGCAAAGAAGCCATTGGAAGTATGCTATCAGAGCATTCTGAATTCCTACACAAATCATTAGGCTTTCTGACTGAAGCCTGTCCTGCCTTGTGGGGTGACAGGCACAGCCAACACACAGAAACTTCTTTCCCCAAATGACAGAACAGGGTGAAATGCAGAGAGAGTGAGCCATCGAGCTCTAGAAGATGCTCTTTATCCAGGGCCCAGGAAGGCTTAGCAAGGCTGATTCTAGATTTAAACAGAGGTACTAAGAACCATTATAGTGAAAGGGAAGGGAAGGGATTTCCATGAAAGAATTGGGTCTACCTGGCAAAATTATCTGTATTCATATCTGTGAAGATTATAATCAGTCTAATGATTATAATCACTATAACAGCTGCTGCTGTTTTGGGTTTGTAGACTGTATGTCAGGTACTTGTTAGATGCTGTACACACATTATCATAATTCACAGCAGCCCAATGGTCCTGTTGTGAGAGGGGACTATTATCTTTATCAGACAGATGAGAATATGGAGCTCTGGGAGCTCATTGGTCACGATATTAGCAAAAAGTGGAGGTGCATTCAAGTTCAGGTTGATTGGCCGCTCTTTACACTTGTAGAGTTTAAAGTTGTCTGCAACATCCCAACGCCCTTTCAAAGGCATCATCACCTCTGACTTCCCATGAGGTGGATGGGACAGGTGTTATTCCCATCTTACAGCTAGGAAAACTGAGGCCCAAAGAGATAAGGTACTTATTATCTGAGGTCACAATGGGCTAAACCAGGATCGGGATGCTACCTCCTGCCTCTCAGGACTCCTCTCCAGGTCACACGAGGGCCCCAGAACATTAGACCAGTCATTACTTGAGCAAGAATGTCCAGACACAAAGACAGGATGATGATAAGTCTCAACACATGAAAGGGGGTTTGAAAATAAGAAGAAAAACGATCACAGAAATTCAGGTGTATCACTTGGTCACTCATGACTCTTCCTGTAATTTATGGAAATGGAACCTGGGCGTCTCTAGCACCCAGTGTGGGTTTGGCTGGGCGGCCTAGCTCTGGACAACTCCTCGGCTTTTTCCAAGGACATCCAGCTCCCTCACACCCCTGGGGTGGAGACTTCTCACTGAGAGGTCCTCCCCGGCCTGGGCAGCCTGGACCGTCCTGTGGTCCTCCAGGCTCACCTCAGGCTGGGGGTCCTTTGTGAGCAAGCTTCATGCTCTTAGGTGTCTCTTGTCCCCAGAAACTACCTCCACTGGTCCTGATGATATTCTCAACAAAACCATGAACTCCATCCTCAGTGTACACACACAGGAAGTAACAGGAGCCAAGTTGAGACTTTGCAAACACACACCTGGATGCCAAGATTGACTGAAGGATATGTACTCTTTAACCTATCCACCTCCTTAGGCAAATCCCAAATGACTCTATCAATCAGACGAATGAGGCAACCAAGTCCAAGAAGAATGAAGTGAGGTGTCCCAAACGTCAGGGCCATCACATGTGCTTTAGAACCCAAGTCCCATCTTGTTCTACCCCCATGGAACAGCTCTCCTGTGTTTTGGTTTCTGCCTTAATCAAGGGAGGCAAGGTTGGAAACTACAGGAAAAGACCCCCTTCTTGGGATAAGCATGGCTCTTAGGGCCACAGAACTCACACCAGGGAGTCAAGAGGAGGTCCTCTGTGACAGTAGAGCTGGATGGAGCATAGAGGCTGCTCCTCATCCTCAGGGGGTGTGGGTGAAGCCCCATCAGCTGTGCGAAGAGTATATGCTACGTGAGGGGCACCTGTCAAGTCTGAGCAGGGCTAACGGCTGGGTTTCCAGGCAGCAGAAGCTGCCAGGAGCTGACTGACCCCACTTCGGTGATCGTGCATGTGCTCTAGCCTGAAGACCACCTTCAGGAGGTCCTGGGGGATTCTGTTAGCAGCTGTTTCCTGTGCTGGACAGGCCAGCAGTTCTCCCACATGTTATTACTGCCATTATTCTCCTAAGACAGGCAGCTTCCCAGAAACTCAACCATAGTGACTTCTCGAAGACCCAACATCAGCCATGCTTCCTCTAAAGCAGCCCTTATGGTGAGCTTGTCCCTGTCACTCCTGCTGTGCCTTCCCCAGGGGAGCTCCAGTATGGCCCCTGGCACAGTCCAGTTCTGCTGATGGCAAACAGGGCCCACCTGGTCAAAGCACAAGGCAGAGAAAGACTGAATAGGACCAGGAGGGACGCCAGCACCGGGACTCCACCCAGAAGGCATGAGGCGGGATTGGGGACATAGTCCAAGGACCGGGCATTAAAACTGGAGCAGAGACCTCACATCCTCTGAGGTTCACCCTGTCATAAAAGCCGCAGTTGAAGCAGGGCCAGAACCTAGAACCCCATGTCCTTCAGGACCCACTTTACCTCCTCCTCCAAGAGTCTTTCTGGACCCCTGCAGCACAAAGCCCTCCCCAACCCTGGAGATGTTCTGTGGAAAGGAGCCATTGGACCCTGGGTCACTGGCCGTCTCCTATTGCTACTGCTTTGCTGCATACCTGAGTGGTATCTCTGAGTTTTCTTCTTTGATGGAGACCACAGAAAGGTTTGAAGTGAGTTAGGGAGGGGTCTCCTGTCACTTCCATGGCGCCTGAGACATGGTTAAGGTCACTGCAGGAAGCCAGTGACTGCCTATCAGGAGGCACAGTGGTAAGCGGAGAGAGGCAGATTTGGGAGTTAGGCAGCCCTGAGTTCCAATCCTGGCCCTGCCACTTAAAAGGATGTTCCTCTTAACAAGTTGCTTAACTCTCTAAGCTCTCTGAAATGGAGGTGGCCATGCCTACTCATGTAGTTTTGGGAGATTAGAGATAAATAATAAAAGAACCTAGGCTGCCTAGACCAGGGGTCCTCAAAGTGTGGTCCCTGGACCAGCAGCAACAGCATCTCCTGGGAACTTGTTAGAAACGCAGATTCTCGACCCTACTTCAAATTCACTGAATCAAAAACACAGGAATCATGCCTAGCATGTGTTTTAACAAGCCCCACGGGTGATTTTGATACACCTAAAGGTTTAAGAACTTTTGTATGTACTCAGTAAATAGTCTGTCCACAGCCAGAGATGAAGGAATGATCTTCATCTGTAATGACTTTCAGATACAGAGCCAAAGGAAGGAAGTGGCCAGTGGACAGACCAGTCATGACATAACGGTGATCATCTGGGACAAGTCATTGGGTACAGGACGAGAGTGTGGTTCCTGTACCTACACTTAAACATGAGTCAAGAGTACATTCAACTCAATCTAATCCAATAAGAATTTGAGTGGTTGCTATTACACAGAATAATGAACTCGCCTTAAAAGCAGGCACTCAATACATGCAGATGGAGTCAGAGCCAGTTAAATATGGCCTGCCACTTATATTTCTTTAGATCTGCTTCCCTGGAAAGTAGACGTTTTCATCCCTTGCTGTACATTAGAATCGCATGGGGAGGGACTTCCGTGGTGGTGCAGTGGTTAAGAATCCGCCTGCCAGTGCAGGGAACACGGGTTTGAGCCCTGGTTCGGGAAGATCCCACATGCCACGGAGCAACTAGGCCCATGCACCACAACCACTGAGCCTGTGCTCTAGAGCCTGCGAGCCACAACTACTGAGCCCTCATGCCACAACTAGTGAAGCCCGTGCACCTAGAGCCCGTACTCCACAACAAAGAGAAACCACTGCAATGAGAAGCCTGTGCACTGCAACAAAAAGTAGCCCCTGCTCACCGCGATTAGAGAAAGCCTGCATGCAGCAATGAAGACCCAACACAGCCAAAAATTAATTAATTAATTAATTAATTTTAAAAAGGATCATGTAGGGAGTTTTGAAAGATCCAGATGCCCAGGCTACAGCCCAGACCACTCACATCAGCATCTCTGGGAGGGGGTGAGACCCAGGCATGAGTAGTTTTTAAAGCACCCAAGGTGATTGCATTGTACAGTACAGGGATACAAACCACTGAACCAGGTGGGTCAGCCTGCAATGCTGGTAACCTGCAGGCAGGCAGGAAGCAGAGGCCAGCCCCTTCTTCTCTTCATCCCCACCCCTCCACCTCTTGGTCCCCACCCTCAGCTCACAGACTCAGCCATTCTCACTGCAGAGGTAGAAAGCCAGCTCATGAGTTGGAAGAAGTCACATGGACTTCACAAAAACCTCTGGAGAAAGGAAGAGCAAATGTTATTATTTCAGTTTTATGAATAGAAAAACAACATTGCTCCTGTGAGATTCTGAGATGTGTTCAGTACTTTGCCTGGGTTGCTGGGTGGTCAGAACTGATTTGAGAGAGGACCTTCAAGATGTCAGAGGAGTAAGACGTGGAGATCACCTTCCTTCCCACAAATACATCAAAAACACATCTACATGTGGAATAACCCCTACAGAACACCTACTGAATGCTGGCAGAAGACTTCAGACTTCCTAAAAGGCAAAAAACTCCCCATGTAACTGGCTGTGTGGCTGACTGAGTCTTGGTGCTCCAGCCGGGTGTCAGGCCTGAGCCTCTGAGGTGGGATAGCCGAGTTCAGGACACTGGACCACCAGAGACCACCTGACCCTACATAATATCAATTGGCGAGAGCTCTCTGAGAGATCTCCGTCTCAAGGCTAAGACCCAACTCCACTCAATGACGAGCAAGCTCCAGTGCTGGACACCCCATGCCAAACAACTAGCAAGACAGGAACACAACCCCACCCATTAGCAGAGAGGCTGCCTAAAATCATACTAAGTTCACAGACACCCCAAAACACAACACCGGACACGGTCCTGTCCACCAGAAAGACAAGATCCAGCCTCAGCCACCAGAACACAGGCACCAGTTCCCTCCACCAGGAAGCCTACACAACCCACTGAACCAACCTTACCCACTGGGGGCAGAAACCAAAAACAATGGGAACTACGAACCTGCAGCCTGTGAAAAGGAGACCCCAAACACAGTAAGTTAAGCAAAATGAGAAGACAGAGAAACACACAGCAGATGAAGGAGAAAGGTAAAAATCTACCAGACCAAACAAATGAAGAGGAAATAGGCAGTCTACCTGAAAGAGAATTCAGAGTAATGATAGTAAAGATGATCCAAAATCTTAGAAATAGAATGGAGAAAATACAAGAAACATTTAACAAGGACCTAGAAGAACTAAAGAGCAAACAAACAATGATGAACAACACAGTAAATGAAATTAAAAATTCTCTAGAAGTAATCAGTAGCAGAATAACTGAGGCAGAAGAATGGATAAGTGACCTGGAAGATAAAACAGTGGAAATAACTACCACAGAGCAGAATAAAGAAAAAAGAATGAAAAGGATTGAGGACAGCCTCAGAGACCTCTGGGGCAACATTAAACGCACCAACATTAGAATTATAGGCGTCCCAGAAGAAGAAGAGTAAAAGAAAGGGACAGAAAATATTTGAAGAGATTATAGTTGAAAACTTCCCTAATATGGGAAAGGAAATAGTCAATCAAGTCCAGGAAGTGCAGAGAGTCCCAAACAGGATAAATCCTAGGAGAAACATGCCAAGACACATATTAATCAAACTATCAAAAATTAAATACAAAGAAAAAATATTAAAAGCAGCAAGGGAAAAACAATAATTAACGTACAAGGGAATCCCCATAAGGTTAACAGCTGATCTTTCAGCAGGAACTCTGCAAGCCAGAAGGGAGTGGCAGGACATATTTAAAGTGATGAAAGGGAAAAACCTACAACCAAGATTACTCTACCAAGCAAAGATCTCATTCAGATGTGATGGAGAAATTAAAAGCTTTACAGACAAACAAAAGCTAAGAGAATTCAGCACCACCAAACCAGCTTTACAACAAATGCTAAAGGAACTTCTCTAGGCAGGAAACACAAGAGAAGGAAAACACCTACAATAACAAACCCAAAACATTTAAGAAAATGGGAATAGGAACATACATATCGATAATTACCTTGAATGTAAATGGATTAAATGCTCCCACCAAAAGACACAGGCTGGCGGAATGGTTACAAAAACAAGACCCATATATATGCTGTCTACAAGAGACCCACTTCAGACCTAGAGACACATATAGACTGAAAGTGAGGGGATGGAAAAAGATATTCCATGCAAATGGAAACCAAAAGAAAGCTGGAGTAGCAATTCTCATATCAGACAAAAGAGACTTTAAAATAGAGACTATTACAAGAGACAAAGAAGGACACTACATAATGATCAAAGGATCGATCCAAGAAGAAGATATAACAATTGTAAATATTTATGCACCCAACATAGAACTACCTCAATACATAAAGCAAATGCTAACAGCCACAAAAGGGGAAATCGACAGTAACACAATAATAGAAGGGGACTTTAACACCCCACTTTCACCAATGGACAGATCAACCAAACTGAAAAAAAATAAACACAAGCTTTAAATGATACATTAAACAAGGTGGACTTAATTGATATTTCTAGGACATTCCATCCAAAAACAACAGAATACACTTCTCAAGTGCTCATGGAACATTCTGCAGGATAGCTTATATCTTGGTCACAAATCAAGCCTCAGTAAATTTAAGAAAATTGAAATCGTATCAAGTTATCTTTTCCAACCACAATGCTGTGAGACTAGATATCAATTACAGGAAAAAAAATCTGTAAAAAATACAAACACATGGAAGCTAAACAATATGCTACTAAATAAAGAGATCACTGAAAATATCAAAGAAGAAATCAAAAAACACCTAGAAACAAATGACAATGAAATCATGACGGCCCAAAACCTATGGGATGCAGCAAAAGCAGTTCTAAGAGGGAAGCTTATAGCAATACAATCCCACCTCAAGAAACAAGAAAAATCTCAAAAAAAAACAACCTAATCTTACACCTAAGGCAATTAGAGAAAGAAGAACAAAAAATCCCCAAAGTTAGCAGAAGGAATGAAATCATAAATATCAGAGCAGAAATAAATGAAAAAGAAATGAAGGAAACGATAGCAAAGATCAATAAAACTAAAAGCTGGTTCTTTGAGAAGATAAAAAAAACTTGATAAACTATTAGCCAGACTCATCAAGAAAAAAAGGGAGAAGATTCAAATCAACAGAATTAGAAATGAAAAAGGAGAAGTAACAACTGACACTGCAGAAATACAAAGGATCATGAGAGATTACTACAAGCAACTATATGCCTATAAAATGGACAACCTCGAAGAAATGGACAAATTCTTAGAAAAGCACAACCTTCCAAGACTGAACCAGGAAGAAATAGAAAATAGAAACAGACCAATCACAAGCACTGAAATTGAAACTGTGATTAAAAATCTTCCAACAAACAAAAGCCCAGGACCAGATGGATTCACAGGCGAATTCTCTCAAACATTTAGAGAAGAGCTAACACCTATCCTTCTCAAACTCTTCCAGAACACAGCAGAGGGAGAAACACTCCCAAACTCATTCTACGAGGCCACCATCACCCTGATAGCAAAACCAGACAAAGATGATACAAAAAAAGAAAACTACAGGCCAATATCACTGATGAACATAGATGCAAAAATCCTCAACAAAATATTAGCAAACAGAATCCAACAGCACATTAAAAGGATCATACACCATGATCAAGTGGGGTTTATCCCAGGAATGTAAGGATTCCTATATATGTGGAATCTAAAAAAAAAAAAAAAATAGTTCTGAAAAACCTTGGGGCAGGACAGGAATAAAGACGCAGATGTAAAGAATGGACTTGAGGAAACGGGGAAGGGGAAGGGGAAGCTGGGACGAAGTGAGAGAGTGGCATTGACATTTATATACCATCAAATGTAAAATAGACAGCTAGTGGAAGCAGCTGCATAACACAGGGAGATCATCTTGGTGTTTTCTGACTACCTAGAGGGGTGGGATAGGGAGGGTGGGAGGGAGACGCAAGAGGGAGGGGATATGGGGATATATGTATATGTATAGCTGATTCACTTTGTTATACAGCAGCAACTAACACAACAAGGTAAAGCAATTATACTCTAATAAAGATGTAAATCAATAAATGAGGAAAGGAAGGAAGGAAGGACGGAAGGAAGGAAGGAAGGAAGGAAGGAAGGAAGAAAGAAAGAAAGAAAGAAAGAAAGAAAGAAAGAAAGAAAGAAAGAAAGAAAGAAAGAAAGAAAGAAAGAAAGGAAGGAAGGAAGGAAGGAAGGAAGAAAGAAAGAAAGAAAGAACTGAGCTGAGACTTGACCCCTGGCCGTGGTCCTCTACCTCCCAAGAGTCTGCTCTACCGTGACATGCTCTCTATAGCTTCTACTTAGAAAGTGCCCACACACTGAGCACCTACCATGTGGTAAGCACTTGACTCATCCTTAATCCTTAGCAACCATGCTGCCAGACAAGACATGATGATTCATATTGTATAAAGAGAAAACCCAAGTGCAGAAAAGTAATTAACTTGCCCGATATCACACTGATAGTAAATGATGGAGCTGGGGTAGGACCTGGATCTTTTTTGTTCTTAGTGCTCTTTCCATGTCTGGGAGAGAAGACATGAGAAATGCCAACACAGCCTCTCAAAATGGACTTTGATTTGGAGCCATCACAACAAAGCAACTCAGAACCAGAAAGAGGCGCATCTATTTTTCTAGTTTTGCACATTCCTCTACCTTTTCTACAAGTCCTGGATGAACCAGGAGCAGAGAGGACCTCGGATGGCTGTACTGACCTGGGTGAGAAGAGAGGGTAGTCCAGGGATTGAATGGTTCAAGGAGAAAGCCATTCAGAGCAAGTGTTCATGTGCTTCCAGGGCCCACCAGGATCCAGGAGAAGGTGTTGACATATCTTCCAATGCCCCACAAGGTGAATTTGTCATTCAGCGTTGAGGTTCAGACAGAGGTTCCCATGTCTTCCTGTTCACTCACCCTTGATCTCAGCACACCCCAGCCGTGCTGCCTCAGGGCACCTGGACAGTGCACCTACCTCAGGTGAGTCTGACCCAGGATGGATGCTCCTCCCTAAGCACTGGCCCAGTGGCTGCATGGGGTCCCCATTTGCTGGACAAGGGCCAGACAGGTGGTCTAACAGCAAAGGACCCTGCCAGGCAGCGCTGTGGGGACAGCAAAGCTGGTTTCCTTTTCTATCTGTCCCTGTCCCTTGTCACATAGCACTCTGTCCTCCCTTCAAGCACAGAGTCTTGGAAGAAATCTGCTATCTGCCATTTTGGGTGTTTGCAATATTCACAACCCATACCCTATTGTATTATTATGTTAGACTCTGGTCCCTGTGGAGAGATGTCAGGTCTCAGGAAATTAGACACAGGTGAGTAATTTAGAGGAAGGAGAGCTGCTGCCGGCTAGGAGACTCTTTATTGGAGAGTCCATCATTCGCTGCACTGGTCACTGGATTTTGCGTTTCCACGTGCATATGTCCTGTGTGTGTGTCCTTTCCTAAGAACTTCTGTTAAGCAAGAAAATTAACAAACAAATAAAGTGGCAATAGAGACAACAAAAGGCTGTGGAACCACACAGACCTGGAGTGCAATTCTAGGCCTGACATGGCACAGCCCACACAGTCAGTCCTTCCTTGATTCCTCATTTGCAGGGCAGGGGACAGGAAAGCAGATTATGCTCTGAAGTTGTCTGTCTCATGGTGCTGGGTGAGAACTCAGTGAAGAAAGACTGAGGCAGTGTTTTGTAAACTACAAAGCTTTATGTGAATATTGCCGTAGTTGCAATAACAGCTACCATTATTACATCTCTTTGTGATTTGCAAGTATGCTATGCCACACACATTCAAATCATATCAGTATTGCCACTAACACATTACAATCCCTGGGTTAGGTACAGTCTTTGCCATCAAGAGCTTATGGTCTAGGAGGAAGAGGTTCCCAGCCAGAGGACACTGAGAGGTGGGTGCTAAAGAAGTCAGAAGGGAACACAGGGAGGGAATTCAGGTTCCAGAGGAGGGACACCTGACCTAGACTGTGGTCCAAGAAGGCTTCATGGATGAGGTGACCCCTGAGCTTTGTCCAGGAGGATGTATAAGAGCAATGCAGGTTGGGAGGCTGGGGATGGTGGTCACTCTCTAGGCAAGCAGAGAAACAGCATGTACAATGAAACAGAAAAAAGAACAAGTATACTATGTTTGGGATGTAAGTAATTTGATATCTGCAAAGGACCCCAGCTCTTGCCTAAGTGATTTCATATCACTGGGTTCCTGAGCCCTATTGAGGCTAGGACCGGAGGAAGATGAATCTCCCCTTGCCCCTGATTAGAGAGCTAGCCCTCATCAATGATTCCTTCTTCAGAATAAATCAATGCACCCCCAGTACCTAGCCCAAATCCCTGCACATTGCTGGTTCTCAATAAGCATTTGTTGAATAAATGCATCTTCAACCTCCAATATAATCTAGAGGTAGCAGGCTATGATTATGATAGAGTATCAAACAGTCCTACATTTTTATAGCCATATCATTTAACTGACTTCAGCTATCTCTACAGTGACCTGACATGTATTCTGCTACTCAGTCTCCACAGTCCATATGTGACATTAAACCCAGGTACCCTGGCTCTATCCATCCACAACTCCTCCTCCTCCAGGTGCAGAGTAAGAAGAGCAGTCATTCGTCAACCCCCTGCTCCTTGCCAGGACTGTGCTCATGGGTTTCCCTAAGTTTTCCCATCCAATTCTCCCAACAAGCCTGCAGGGCAGTTAAGAGTCACCATGTTTTACAGATGCACAAACTAAAGCTCAGAGAGGCAAAGTGACTTTCCCAAAGTCACACAGCTGGTTAAGCAATAGAGTCACAATTCTAGCTCATGTCCCTTTCACCCCCAAAACCTGTGTTTTTTGCCTTTGGACCAAATAATAATAACAATAGCAACAAAAATAACAATTATATATTGAGTCTCATGCCTCTCACTGACAAAGCAAGGTACTAACTGTCATCTTACTTAGTCCATATAGTTCCCTTGAGACAAGCACCATTGTTCCATTTTACAGTTGTGGATCTTGAAGTTCAGAAAGGCTAAGTAACTTTCGTTAAGACACAGCTATTAAGTTGTGGCACTAATTCTGCCTAATTCCAAAGTCTGTCCTCTTCCCACAATGTCCCTTTAGTGCCAGCTACAAACACAGCAAGACTCAAGGGGGAGATCTGTCTATTTTCGGTAGGAATCCAAGATCCTATTGGGGCTTGATGACGAAGAGTGATATATATTTTTAATTACTAGAGCACTATCATCCACCCAAATCATTTCAGGGAAGCTTGGCTGATAGGCATAATCAGCCTCACTCTATTTGATAAGCTCTGAAGAAACTGCTCATTAAGAATGACAGCGACCCTTACTCTGTCTTCCTGGATCTAAAACCTTTGAATCTTCTTAAGACCAAGATAAGCAATGACTTACCCATATTAATGTTCTAAGATAGAGATGTAAATCTCCCACGCGTACGCCTGCATTCACAGGGTTCTCAAGGCAAAGAGCAGAAATATGACTTGGTTTGGGGTTATATGATTTTAGAGATTAGGGTTTAAGCCAGATTCCTAAAATGGAGGGGCTCCGGACAGGAAGAGACTCACACAACACATTTCTTTTATAAACTGACTTCAGCTATTAAAAAAAAAAAAAGCGACATATGCTCTACCAGATTAACACGTCCATTTGTCAAAGAGCCAAATCTTATTAATGCTCCACATGTGATCATGGGTGCTCCGCTATGGTTCTGCTCTCAGGGTAGGATAAGACAGTGCCACGGGCTGCCCATATGGCCCTGTAATATCTGCTTTCATCTTCCCCCTTCAGATGATTTTCTTTGATGTTCCTAGAAGTTTAGGTGCTCGTGAATTTCTCCTACCCAAACTCATCTATGTTTAGAGAATGTGAGACTAGAAACACATCAGAAAGAACACATCAGATCAACCTCATTCTCCATTCAGCTCCAGATTCCACCTCCGAGGATGGCCACAAGGATGACACGGAGGAAAACTGTGATGGAAACTCTCCAGGGCTTCCCAAGTGTGTGCCCCCAAAGAGGGAGGGAGTGTGATTAGGGACATCAAAAAGTTTTCAGAATCAATAAGTTTGGGAAACTCGGAATGAAACAAAATTAAACAGGTATCTTTACTACAGATCTCAGAGTCTTTTATATGTAAATAGGAATTGTATAACTCCAAAGGATGCCCATGATACCCGGTATATCCCCAATATATCTTTTTAAAAGCATCACCTCGGACTGTTGTTATTATGAGGAATACCCTCTTGGAAATGCTGTCTAAACCTTTCTTGAACCCATTCTTGTTTGCAAAGTGATCACACCCTGGGGCAAGAAATTCCACGTGTTCTCCATTCTAAAATGTTCTTACATGCACCTTCCAACCTATTCTTTGCAACCCAGTTGGGAAACTCTTCACAAGCCATCATCTAGGGGTTTGCTGAATGTATTTATATATTTTGGAGCTTTTGACGAATATGATGTTCCCTGATGGATTAGTGGAATGACAGAGCATGCATCTTGGGCACTAAGTGACAGCTGTTCCCTCCCCCTCCCTTCCTTGCCCCAGCCCAGCTCAGCAGTGATAATCTGCATCACACAGTGTGTTGTCTGGTGGTCTGTGTGCTGCATTGGGAGAAATCCGTAAAGACGATGTTCAGCAAGTGTCAAACTATCTTCTCCTAAATTGATGCTCAAGTGATAACTCCCTCTGCCCAAAGAGACCTGATGAAATACCTAAGCTTTCTCAGTTTTAGCAGAGTCCACATTTCTATGAAAACATTATTTTAAGGGGAATGTCTTGAGTCCCGACTTTTTGGATGGTCTTACGAGCCCCGTGCACGGTTGCTTTTCCCAAGGAGTCAGTTGTCTGGGGGTGGGGCTGGGACTGTCCTGACTCATGGAGAAGAGCCTTCCTGTCTGATGTTGGCCAGAGAGCAGAGAGCCATCCAAACAGGAGACAGACAGACTCAGGCTGTGAGAGCTGTGCCACTCTAGTGGAATGACTTCTTCTACATCCAGAAGACGAACACCCAGCTCAGAGGACATGCATACAAGCAAAAGGGAAAAATAAAGGCATCTTCTGCGCTAAACTGAGGAAACTGAGATTCAAAGTCAGTAAAGCTATATCACAGGTAAATGATGAGGTGTGGTTCCGAGCCAGGTGAGAGCTTTAATTTCAAGTCAGTTGCTCTTTCTACCCTAACTGCAATCAGTTACCCAAGGGACATGGGTAGGGGGATATCCCATCAAAGCTCTGACCTCCTGAGGTCCAAATTGCAGCCAGAAGTGTCCTATTGCCTCCATGGTGGGCTGTGGCTATTCTAGTAGGGAAGGATACTATTCCCGCATTTCCAGGGAGAATACCCCAGGTTTTCTATGCAGCACTGAATGCCCTGCATGGCGTACCTGGATTCCTACCTCCCAAGTTTTTCCAGTAGTGTGTAATATGGTTGGCCTCCCAGTAACATCTGTTCATGTTCTCGAACCTGGCAATGAAGGCGGGCTCTTGGCTGCCCCCACCTTTGCCCCTCTCCAGGAGTCAACCTTCAGATGCTGTGGGAGTGATCTGGGCCTTTCCAAATGTAATCTTGGCCATGCTTCTACCCAGCCCCTAGTTATTGATGTACCAAGTGTCAGTTGCCCCCAGGTCACTCTTGGAAATACCTTGGCTATAAACACAGTGGCTTAGGCATGGATCAAGACCTTGTCTATGATTCCACTGAAGAATCAGACCTCTGTGTGATTTCCAGGTCAACAGATACATGCTGCTCCACTAAGCAAACATCTTAAGAATGTGCCCCGTCTCCGTTTTAACATCCTTTAAAATGATGACAAAAATCTATCATTTTCCAAAGACACTGAACATTCCTTTCAATACAGTATCTTTGAAATGTGACTTCCCTGGGAAGGCCTAAGGGGTTTTGCTATCCCCACAGGGACACAGATGCAATTACAAGGGACTAATCATTTTCTAGCTATTGAGTTGAGCTGCTCTTGTAAGAACTGTTTGAGATGTCCTTTGCTATTAATCATGTATTTCAACTTTAAGAAATACAAAAATATTTTAAAAGAGCTCACTTCACTGGAGCACCTGTTTTGCGCTATACTTTCACATGTCATCTCGTTCAATCCTCAAGACACCCTATTGTGCTCAACACCCGGCCAGAAAACTGAGTTTCAGACACACTAAACAACTTCTCACAGCTAGAGAGTGATAGAGCTGGGACTGGAAATTGGGTCTACCAAAGCCCAGGGTCCAGGCATTTTTCCTACCCCATGCCTCCTCTCCTCTACATTTCACAGCACAGGGGAATTATTTTCTCTTCTTTTCCTGCATGGGGAGATGAAGTTGGTTTACATAGTATTTTTAGATTTATGCATTCTAACTGAGGTTACCTGTATTAGCTTGAAAAACTAAGAAGGAAGGGACATATGGGTCTATTTATTATTCACCTTCAAACACAGGAAAAATAATTCTTTAAGTGCTACCGGTAAAAATCATAGAAATCAGAGGAAGGCATTTCCCCTTAAAGTGAGGCATCTTTTACATTCTTTCCTCCTGTTAAACTTCAACCAACATGATGTGTTATTTAAGCCCGCCATGCAGAATAGCGATATGCATCATAATTGCAGCTCTCCATGTGAGCTATGTATCAGAAACCTTAATGTAATTGCCAGACTGAATCTTAATTCATCTCTGAAAGAAGCTTATCACTTTGGGGGTGTTGTATCACCTGCTTTTAAATCACACACAACTATAGCCACAATGATCTATTTAGTCTTCAATGTTTTAAACTTTGCTGCCTGTGTCTACATTAATTTCCATCTGCCAGCCGGTTCAGACAAAACACTGGTCAACTGTAGGGCCAGTTTAGGGCCCTCCCTGTGCTATGTTCTTACCTCTGTCTTTTTCCTTCCAGTCTATCCTCCTCTACACAAATGTCAGAGTGAGCTTCCCAAAACACAAAACCGCCTGGGCCACACCCTGCACAATAGCCTTGAATGACTCCCCATCATCAACAGGACACAAAACCTCTCACCATCCAGCCATCTCTTGCCCCTATCCCCCCATCTCACACCTCTACCATCTTCAGGCAGAAGCAGAATTAAAGACAACACCAGAAGTAGTTAACATTGGGCTAAAAATTGCCAGAGGGAGCCAGGTCTGCCTGTTGCCTCTAAGGGACTGTGGATATTCTGGATGTGAACCACAAACTTGACAACCTCTCTTAGAATACAGAAAGACAGGACAAAAAGGTAAAAGTCAAGATGGAGAAAATGATAAATACAGATGACTACAATCATCAAACACATACATAACTTGTATTCCATAAGAAAACACCGGTATAGTATACACTATAGAAGCAACAAATAAAGATGTACAAAAAGAGAACATTACCTGAGCCAAAAAATGACCTAAGAGGATCATTGTATTACAAAGAAAAAATTCCTCCAAGAAACTCACTCTTAGTAACCTGAGAAAATTTGCATTTGAAAGGACAAAATATGGTCTAAGAAATACCTGAGCAAAAAATTATGAAAAACGTTTGCTGCCAAAGAAATAGTGTCAGGCTTCCTGAGACTTCTTGTTTGGTTCACTAACTGCCAGTCCCAGATCTATCAAGTTGTGAGGGACAAAGCTGTTGAGACCCAACAGAGGAACAGGAGTCACGTTGTCCTTCATGTATGAAGGAAGTGGAAAGATTACCTTTGGTCCATAAAGGTTCAGAAAGCCTGCCCCGATGTGCGCTTCTTGAGGGAGACGGTATCGAAGTACGTCTATGGGAATGAACTCAGTCCAATCAAATCAATGGGAAGTAAAATTAAGAGCTCAGGCATACGGTATAAAAGGACTGGCAGTGCTGAAAACAGTTAAACACAGGATCCAAACATTGCTTGGAATCGGGCTAAAAAGTTGCAAATG
Organism: Eschrichtius robustus; assembly: GCF_028021215.1. Lineage (NCBI taxonomy): Eukaryota > Metazoa > Chordata > Mammalia > Artiodactyla > Eschrichtiidae > Eschrichtius > Eschrichtius robustus. The sequence continues at coordinate 21,828,939 of NC_090829.1, read as the reverse complement.
CCAAAACTTCTTGAAATCAAAGATACAAAAAATACACTACCAAATGTAAAATAGATAGCTAGTGGGAAGCAACCACATAGCACAGGGAGATCATCTCAGTGCTTTGTGACCACCTTGAGGGGTGGGATAGGGAGGGTGGGAGGGAGGGAGAGGCAAGAGGGAAGAGATATGGGAACGTATATATATGTATAACTGATTCACTTTGTTATAAAGCAGAAACTAACACACCATTATAAAGTAATTATACTCCAATAAAGATGTAAAAAAAAAAAAGATACAAAATATAAAATCAGCATCTAGAAAAGCATCGCCAGCTCCACCTCCTGCAGGCTGGTTCAGGACCCCTCCTCCCAGCCCCTGCGCTTCCCTCTGTCACAGCACTTAACCCCACACTTGTTTCATGTTTGTTTCTTTACTGTTAGAAAGTGAGCCCCTAAGAGCAGGGGCTATTTTTTTTGTGACCCCACCACCCCGCCCAGCCATGTGGCATATAGTTTGTAATTGTGAATGTTTGTTGAAGGAATGAATGAGGAAAAACATGGCGTCCCTTCATTATACCCCCGGGCAACCTTCCCTAAGGACTTGATCTCCGATTCTCGGAAGGACTTCAGTGAGGGTTTCGTGGCACATGCATCTAATACTTCCTCAGAGCATCAGTGGAGCTTCCCTCAATGTCTCCCTAAAAAATGCAGTGGGGGTGTTCTTTACACGGCGAGCCCCACAGTGGCTGTATAGAGTGCAAGTGCAGAGGCCCACGGAAAGCTGTGCTTTTCTCCCCAGCACTCTGGAGTCTGTTATTGCCACTCCCGAGAGGCGAAGATGGCAACGGAGGCTCACAGGGCTTGTGTGACATTCCCAAGTGTACATCCTGAGGGGTGCATGGGAGCTGACTGTGCCTCTCTGGCTGTGAAGTCCCCGCCCTGGCCCTCGTCTGGAAACCTGTGCTAGAGACGATCACATTATGCCACACAGGACTTTTATCTCCTGAATGTCAGCAGGCCAAACCTGGCATCTGTCCCACCAGGCGCCTCGCTCAGTATGCTGGGGAACTTGTGTTCACTGTACATTAGGCAGCTGAGTTTACCAGGAGAACACGGCGTCCCCTTGATGAATGGCGTGCGGGTTGCATTTACATGCGGGCGGGCTTCCTAGGCGTGATAAGGGGCTGAGCGATGCGTCACTTGCTGTGCCGGCGTGCACAAGTCAGAAGTGATGAATAGGGCTGCAAGACGAAGCGCTCAGAACGGTGCCGAGCTTCAACACGCCAGGCTCAGCTGATGTGGTGCCCAATTAGGGGTTCCAGAATGCCAACCCGCTCAAGACCCAGCCATTCATATACCCTTCTGCTTGTCAACAATTGACTGAGCACCTTGTCTGAGCCAGTGCTTGCCAGATGCTGCAGACAGAGAAGGAAGGTGTGGTCCTTCCCTACCATCCAATAATGAGAGCATAGATTATTGAGCATTTACTGTGTACCAGACACTACACGTGCCTCATCTCCTTGAATCTTCACCACTTCCCTATGAGGTAGGTATAATCCTCTTTTAAAGAATGGGAAAACTAAGATGAAGAAGGATTAACTAACCATCCCAAGTCAGAGCTAATTAGGGAAAAAAACCTGGGTTGGAACTCAGGTCCACTGACTCCAGGAGCCCTTGCTAGTAGTTATTCTGCAGAGATGCAGACAACAGTAGCTATGGGCTATATCAGACATTCTTCATGCTTTGACTATCTTTATTCTCATGACAACTTCATGAGGAAGATGTTATTTTCCCAATTTTTCAAATGAGGAAACCAGAGTTCAAAGACGTTAAGACATTTGAGCAAGGACACACAGCTTGTTAAGGGGTTGGAAGCTATATGCTGGCATCACAAATTCTTCCAAGAGCCTCACAGGGCTGCCAAGGGAGTGGCCAGGAGAGGTGTTTACCAGCCTTTGGTCTGCAAAATGGGTGCATCTGAATAAACACTCTCACCAAATGTGACCCTTATATCTTACACAGTGGTAGGGATCTGGTTTTGATAACATACTGTCACCACAGGGGAGGCTGGGGGATCTCTCTGTGCTAGTTTTACTTCTTAAAAATCTGTAATTAGTTCAAAAGAAAAGTTTTTTTTAAGTGATAGGAATCAATTCAATTTGACAAACACTTACTAAACACTGAAATTGGGATCAACTCTTCGCTGCTGTCAGGGGAAACTGACATGGCCACTCAGTTTCTAGGATCACAAGTTTTTAGATATAAGATTCACATTTCCTAAAATGTGATGACTTCATGTTCTAACCCTACCTGTGGAAACACTACCTACTCTTCCTGCTGAGAATTTAATTATGCATTGTGTCTGCATCTCTGATTCTCTCATGTGTTAATCTCACATGATCCACTCAGCCCATCCCCTTTTCCCGACAAGGTCCCTGGGCTGGACGTCTTCCACTTCCCCTCCAGATGGACCTTCTCTTCTCTGACCAGCTGTGTGCCCCGGGAGACAATGGACCATATCAGTGAGCTCCCGTGACCGCCCACTTGTGGTTGGGCTCAGAAACGGGGGCTGCTGCAGGGATTGAGGAAGGGAGGAGAGAGGTTGGGGTATTTACTGCCCCAGCAATCTCCCCTTAGCTTCCGACAATGTGGCCTAGTTCCTCCACTGAAAGGAAAGTCACAGCTTTTTGGAGACCCTCCCTTCCCAGCTTTATTTTCAGGTTCCGTAACGAGTCCCGCCTCAAGCCAGGGGCGGGGGCGGTGGTGGGGATCGTTTGTTGTCACGTGTTCCACCATGTCTAGACCAGGGTACCACACTATCTCTTGTCGTTCACAACATCCTGCCCACACTTTTGTAAATAACCCCTTTACTAGCCTTTCTTCAAACTGCCTAATTTGAATGTGCCATCTGTTTCCTGCCAGGATGCTGTCTGATGCCATCTTCGAGAACAGAAACCATATTTAATGTGTTGTTTCATTACTTACGGTATCAACCACAGAGCAGGGTGAGGCCCACAGTGGGGGGGAATTACCTGATTGGATATCTCCTCACTCACTCAAGAGTTGGACTAGTGGCAAATTTATTTAAATTGATTTTTTTTTTTTTTTTTTTTTGCTAATGAAATTCTATTTTAATTGGGAGAGCTCAATGTTTCCTAATCTATTTTGGGGACATGGATCTCTTAAAAAAATCTGATGATCTATAGACCTTCAACCTAGAAAAACATACAAATGTATGTTTTTGCAAATGTTTGCATAAATTTTCAGGCAGTCCATAAACCACAGGTCAAGAATCCCTGCAATGTATCCGTTATTTATTAAAGCAAAGATCCTACTGCAATGTGAGTACTTGCTTCCTAATTTTGAGACACAGTCAATTCTAAATGTTTTACTATGATTACTGTGTTATTATTATTATTATTATTATTATTATTATTATTAAAATGGGGATGGCACTTGGATTTACAAGTCAGTGTGGTATTCCCAGGATCTGGGATGAAGCTTGAAAATTCTAAAGTCTTATAAACGACAGAAAAAAAAAACAAACAGAAAGACTTAGATAGCCCTTACTCTGTGTCTGGCACTGTCCTAACTGCTTTATCAATATTGACTCATTTAATGCTCACAATAACCCAATAGTCAGTCTTATTCTCATCTCCCCCAGTCTTCTCAAGCCCTTGATATTAGCCTGGCTGTTTCCATTCGTAAGGGTCAGGGAAATCACTGCTTTTTTTTTTAATATTTTAATTTTATTGGAGTAGAGTTGATTTACAATGTTGTGTTAGTTTCAGCTGTACAGCAAAGTGAATCAGTTATACATATATATGTATCCATTCTCTTTTGGATTCTTTTCCCATACAGGCCATTACAGAGTATTGAGTAGAGTTCCCTGTGCTACACAGCAGGTCCTTATTAGTTACCTATAGTAATGTGTATATGTCAATCCCAATCTTCCAATTTATCCCTCCCACCCCCCCACCCCCTGGTAACCATAAGTTTATTTTCTACATCTGTAACTCTTGACTAGGAAATTAGACTCAGGCGGGATCTGAGAGCCATGATTCCTGACAGCCCACTCATCCTACTTCCATAGACCCCTGCCCTCAGCACTGTCATTCCACTCAGCCATCTGCATTATGGTCACCTGTTTGTGCACTGCCCCTGCCATCACACCAGTGGTTTTCAACATCTTTCCCATGGTGATGCGCTTGATCCAGAACTGCAGCATGTTACTAACAATAATTAAACCTACTGTGTTTTGAAACCTTCCTATGTACAGGACTAACCCCATTGTAAGAGTTTTATAGGCATTGCACCTTACTTAAGTCTCATGACAGTTCTATCATTAGGAGTGTTACTATTCCCATGTTACAGATGAGGAAGCAGAGGCTTAGAGAGGTTAAGCAATTTGGACCAGGTCAAGTGACTAATAAGTCCTGGACCTGGGATCTGAACCCTGGCAGGTTTCCCCAGATTATTACTGCCTTCCGGGTTTGAGATAATACTGGGGGGCACTCCCATATATCCCAGCCCGCTGACCCTAACATCACCCCGATTTCCCCCACTCAAGAATGCATCCTGGTATGCAATTGAAGAAGAGTGACACTATCATGATAACCTTGAACCTGCTCTGAATTTTTTGAATTCAACAATTTGCTAATTGCATTATTTTAACCATTGCCAGGAAAATAGCACTTGCACCTCCTGACAAATGCCAGCCTACTTGTGTATCTGCACAAAATGTCAGGGATTCACTACTTTGGGCAGGATCCAAATATGACCATTTCTGTGTCCCCAGCACAGCTGAGGCCCTCATCATTTAAATGAGAGCAGGCAACAGTGCATGAATGAATGAAGTTGGAAAGGATGACCCTCAAGTCTTAAAGGTCAGGTAATAAAAAAAATTGCAAAAGGATTGGAAGGAGAAGCAAGTGATGGAGAGACCATACTAGCCTGTTCCTCCTCTTATGTCACCTAATATCCCTTCCTGATTCTCTAACCCATCTGTCTGCCAGTCCTTGTGAAACTCAGAGAATATCGAAAGCAAACTCACCTCAATCCCTCACCCAGGGCTGAGCTTTGGATAGTTCCTTTACCTTCTTATTCTAATGGAAACCCAGAAGTCCCTAGGGCACTCAAGCAGGACTTTCTAGTGGTAGAGGCTAATTTTTTGCAGCTCAGAGAAGTGGGAAGGTGCCTTTTAGATCCTCACTGCCACTTCCAAACCCTGTCGCTGCCTTCCTCGTTCAAAACTGTCAGCTCTTTTGAAGCATATCATCCCACTGCTATCATCTGCCAAATTCCCAGTCACCCTGTGCCCTGCCATTCACCAATGACTTCAGACCTGCCTCCCTGTCTTCATGTGGGGGGACTTGAACATCAATGGCAATGGTCTGTCCATAGTCATGACCTCTGAGTTCCTTGACCTCCTTGACCCAATCTTTTTCCTCCTCCCACCTCAGGCACCCAGTCCTAAGGTCAGACATCATCACCAATCACTGAACCAACTACAAAATTTCTATTTAGCACCCATTACTGACCATCACCTCCCATCCCTCCTGCTCATTCACTCTGGCATAAATGCACTAACAATTCTTTGACACCCCCCCACAGGGCCCTGCATTGACCCCACTGATGCTGCCACTTTGTTGCTGTCAACCATGTCCCGGTGTCTTTATTTCCACCCTTATTCTTCTTAGAGGCCACTGTCCAGCAGTTTAATCCCTCTCTCACAAACCTGCCTAACTGCCTTGGCTCTCTCTCCTTCTTTCTCTCCTCCCTTACTCCAATCCCAGTTTAACCCAAGTACCCCCCCTTCTCAGATTCTGCACCGTGTAAATGTGTTTAGAGAAGATCAAGTAAACAGTTCTAGCTCAGCCTATGCGTGAGTTCAAATTTCCAGTGAGTGGTCAGCACCGTGGACAGTGCTACATTTTCCCCAGGAAATTCACTGTCTCACTCCCCATCTGATTATTTCACACCTTCCCTTCTCTACTTAAAGCTCCAACACTCTCTCTCCCCCTCCTAACTCTCAGCCATTAACTCTGCCTCATATTTCATAAAGAAAACAGATGAAATCAAGGAACTGCCTCATATTCCCACTGCCAAATTCTCTGGCTTACTGGCATCTGTTCTCACATACTCTGCTTTCCCTCCTATCGCAGTAGAAACTTCCCTGCTCCTAAGGTCAAGCCCTCTCTGTAGACCTTAGACATGTCCCTCTTGCCCACTCAGGCCCTCTGTCTCCCAAACAGTCAACTTCATTCTCACCATAAACATGCCTTGACATCGACTCTCTGAAAACATTCCCCATCCTACAATTCCACTCCCCCCTTCAGTCTCTGCCCCATTTCCATGTGCCTGTTCATGCAACCTTTCTCAAAAGAGTTGACAACACTCATGGTTCTCACTTCTCCCCCCTCATCATCCCTCAACCCACTCCAGTTGGGCTCTGTCCCCACCGCTCCAATGAAGCCACTCCTCCATGGTCACAAGTCACCTCTGTCCTGCTAAATCTAATAGTCAGTTCTCGGGCCTCACGTTATTCAGCCTCAGAGAAGGTCACACTGAATCACTGTGTCCTCTAGGCCTATGCGTCACCACAGTCTCTCGGGCTTCCTCCTACCTCGTGGCTGCTGTCCCCTGTATCCTTGGCTGAGTCCCCTCTCCTGGCCTCAGTGTTGGCCAAGGGCTTGGTCATTGGCCCTTGGCCGTCCTCTCTATGTGCACTCACTTCCCCCATGTTTTCATCCTGCAGGAAACTTTACCTCCTCCTGTATGCTGATGATGCCACCATTTCATCCCCAGGCCTGAGTTTTCCCCTGAGCTTCACACCTGAATATTCAATTGCCAACTCTGCCAGCATCTCCACTTGGATGCCTCATGGGCATCTCAACATGCTCAGAACTAGACTCCTGATTGCCTCTCCCAAACCTGGTCCTTGCCCAGTCTTCCCCAACCAGTTATTGGCACCGCTCTCCACTCAATTGATCAGACCAGACATTGGGGAGTCGTCCTTAACTCCTCTTTTCATGCTGCCTGAACATCTCATTCATCAGTAAGGCCTGTGGCTCTACCCTCAAAAATTTCCACAAATTCATCCCTTTCTTACCATCTCCTACTACTTTTACCGTAGTGCAAGTCACTAGCACCCCTTGCCTGGGCTACTGCTGTAGAGAGCATCTGATCTCCCTACTTTCATCACTGTATATAGCGGTTCAACTCCTCTGTGCAGTCTGCTTACAACCCTGGCAGCTCCGTATGGTAATATTAATAAAGATTAGCTGTAATGAGGCTCTCCCTGATTTGACCCTGGCTTTCCTCTCCATCTCATTGTCCAGCCATCCCCAAATATGAACAGGCTTATTTTTCAATACCCTGAACAAATTTTTACCTAGGGTCTTTGCATGTGCTGTTCCTTCTGCCTGGGATGTTATACCCTCTGTCTTTTCACAGTTGGTATCTTAGCCTTCAATTTTCAGCTCAAGTGCCATTTCCTTAGAGAAGCCCTCACTGACTACTCACTCCTGGTATCTCTCTTATTTATTTTCTCTATAACACTTAACAAACTCTTATAATGCACTTACCACGCTCTAGGCACGGCTTTAAGTGTGTTACAAATATCAACACACTTAAACCTCACGCTAATCACATGCTATTAGTTTTATTATTATCCCCCTTTAACAGATGAAGAAACTGAAGCACAGAGAAATTAAGTTACTTGCCCAAGGTCCTATTATCTGGTATATGTCAGGGCCAGGATTAGCACTCAGGTGAAGGCATTGGGGTGTATGCCTTCCAGGGGTCCTTCTTGGCAGGGGATAACACTAAAGAGAAGTCACTAGTGTAAGAGTGAAGTGGTCTGATGTGCCCTAGGTTAGGAGTAGAAGGTGCTCTAAGACCCACTGTGTGACCTTAAGGGAGCTCACCTCTCTTGGAGGGTCCATAACCATGATTGTTTTGGCAGCCTTGACATAAATGGGTGGATGATCTGGAAGCTTACCTCAGGTGTTGTAGGTACTACTAATACCACCACCCCTGTGACTACCAATACTGCTTACAATATGATGATGACAATATCTGGAACTTTTGGTTGAATGTCTCCTGCTGTGGCCCTGTGCTTCATAGGCTCATAGGCTCATCTAATTCTCGCAACTGCCCTTAAAGACTATCCTCATTTTATAGAAAAGACAAGTGAGACTCAGAGAGGTTAACAAAATGACCCAAAGTCACACAGCCAAGAATTGGTCAAGCTAGATTTTGAAACAAAAATCTAATCTCTCTTCCCCTACCACCTTCCTCCAGCAGTTCCTACTGTTCTATTTATATTTACTTCTTAGCACTTATCACCCTCCTACTTACTTATTATGTTTTTTCATTGTCTCTCTCTCCCCACTGCAATGTGACTGCACAAGGGCAGGGGTCCTTGTTTACTTTGCCCACTGGCATATCCCACGTGTCCTACAACAGTGCCTGGCATACAGAAGGCACTCAGCAATGCACTGCCTGAGCGACTGACTTCCACCCAGGGCCCCTTCGGTACCGTGTCCCCCATCTGTGAGGCTCATGAACCGACTGGCTCTCCAACCTCTACGACAAGGATGGGCAAACTAACTCCCACTGGCCATACCCAGCCCGTGGCCTGATTTTGTACAGCCCATAAGCTAAGAATGGTATTTGCATTTTTTAAGAGTTGTAAAAGAAGAGAAAGAGGAAGAGGATGAAGAAGAAAAAGAGGAGAAGAAAAGGCAGCAGCAGCAACAGCAATCAACAACAAGGAATATCAAATCACTAGGTTGTGTTACAGGAACTAACATAGGAACAAGGGTTGTAGGTCAATTACTCTTCAAAGACAAACAAACAAACTCATAAGAAAAAGAGATCAGATTTGTGGCTACCAGAGGCAGGGGGTGAGGGGAGAGGGAATAGGATGAAGGTGGTCAAAAGGTACAAACTTCCAGTTATAAGATAAAAATAAGTACTAGGGATGTCATGTACAACGTGATAAATATATTAACACTCCTTTATGTTACATGTGAACGTTGTTAAGAGAGGAAATCTAAGAGTTCTCATCACAAGGAGAAAAAATTTTCCTTCTGTTTCTTTAATTTTGTATCCATATAAGATGATGAATGTTCAGTAAACTTACTGTGGTCATCATTAAAAAATAAAAAGAATATGTGACAGACCGATGGGCCACCAAGGCTAAAACATCTGGCCTGTTACAGAAAAAGTGTGTGGACCCTTGCACTAGGAGACCAAAGTGACTGGTGTGTGTTTCCCTGCCCCTCTGGGGCGCTCTGGAGAGCATGCTGTGTCCACTGCTTTGCCACTCTTCAGACAGACACTGTCCCCCCATGATCCCGAGTGGTGCACGCTCTCCCTGCACCGTTAATTCATGTTTCCATCCCACTGGGGAGATAATGTGGTACAGGGCAGCATGCTCAAGAGGGCTCTTCATGGGAATTTCCTAGGAATCCATTTCTTGGGAGTAAAAGCATTCTTTATTATCTAATAAAATAGTTATATTGTGAATCAGGAGCCCATGATTCAGCTAACGTGATCCCATTAGCAGTAACGGCCACTCTTTCCCACTTGGTTTCTGTTGTGGACCCAACATTCTGCCCCTCACATCCATCCACTGTGTTTTGTTGGCTTTGAAGTTAAGAGGGGTCACCCAGGCTTGCCTCCTCATACATTCCAGCCCTGCACAGCTAATAGATTCATCCTGTTAGGGATGCACTGACAAGCTCGTGCAGTGGGGAGAGGCATCCTCCAGCTGCAAAACCTGCACTGAAGGCTGGTGCACCCCCATGAAAATCAGCATTATAGTCACACCTAAGCACTTCTGAGGGGTGTGTGAGAAGTGTCCTCTGCAGCACGGGTCCCCAACCACTGGGATCTAATGCCTGACGATCTGAGGTGGGGTTGATGTAATAATAATAGAAATAAAGTGCACAATAATGTAATGCTCTTGAATCATCCCCAAACCATCCCCCCCAACCCAGTCCTTGGAAGAATTGTCTTCCACGAAAACGGTCCCTGGTGCCAAAAAGGTTGGGGACCTGCTGCTCTGCAGGACAACAGGAGAGAGAACCATGTGGAGATGACCGGTGCTCAGCTTTGCTCTGCTCCTGACTGGATCAGAACTATAGTTAATGACCCCCATTACAGTTGTGTTTTTACTCCCTCTAAAGTTGGTGTTGACTTCAAACAGCAGACTTGTGTGTTTTCTCACCGATTCATTTTCTCAGGAGGGAAGGTGAGATGAGCTGCAGGATTCCTGTGCTTGCCCCCTCGTGCTGGCAGTGCCGTCCTCGCCCCAAATGCCCCGGCCTCACTCTTGTGGGGGTGAGCTGCAGAGCTGAGGCTTCCCCTGCTGGGGACAGTGCTCCTCCCAGAGGAATTCTCCAGCCCCGAAGGGGAAGCGCACCCCCACTGCGAGCGCTTCCCAGTCCAGAAGGGAAACCCTGAAGGCACCCATTTTAGGTACCAGCAAATCGAGGCTATAGGAGCTTCCTTCCACTCAGCACCCAGGTGGCAGCTGAGGACCCCAAAGGCAGTGCTCTCTCTGAGACACAGGAGGCTGCTGCCCACGCGTTCCAGCAATCACTGTGCTCTAACTTGCGGCTCACATGAATCCAGCATTTACTATGTGCTGGCTGGTTCACACCCACTACTTCACTGAATTGTGTCTTGTCTGGACATCTCACCCACCTCTCTGGGGTAACGGGAGGCACCAAGGTTTCTCCCTCCTTCCACTCCTCAATGTCTAGCGCTAGGCATGCTCACACCACCTCCACCACCACCCCCCCGCCGAAGCCTGCTTTTCCCCACCTGTATCACAGAGTTCCAGCAGGGAAATGATGAAGACGTCATGAGGCAAGGTAGGCAGATCCCTTGACCTAGAGTCTGCCCACGGCAACTCCAATGACTGCTAACTCTCCTGGAAAGGAGCTCGTTGAAGAGGTGTTTAGGGTAGGGAGGGGCAGCAGAGACCAGTTTTCTAAAAACTACACTTATCACTGCCCCTTCTCCTTTCAGTGAAAATTTTACTATCAACCACATAGGTCCAATGCTTTTAGCTCCTCAAAGAGTTTTCACAGTCATAGATTTGTTGAGCAGAGCAGCTCTGGGACAGGAGGGGAAGGCGGGATTATGCCCATTTTACAAATGGGAAAATCAAAGAGGTAAAATGACCTGCCCAAAGTCACAAAGAGAACTCAGGGCATGCCATGGGGCTCATTACTAGTGACTGATTGACCCTGGGTTGACTTGATTATGGGATTCTGCTGAGTGGAAGCCATGGAGCCATAGCACGTCTTTTCTGCTCCCCATCCAGGAGGAAGCGGTACGGAGAGATAGGCAATGGGAAGGGGAAGGAACGTGAGCATGACCTGTGGAAACTCTGAGCTGTGACACCCTCACTTCCTGAGCCAGCATCTGACCCCTTCCAGCCCTGTAACTAGTGGGGGGCTGGGTCTTCTCTCTCCCTCCCTTATGCCTTCCTTGGCTCCCACCCACCTGTTTCCACCAGCCTCTGGGGCTGCTTCTCCACCTTTAGCCCCAGAACTCCTGCTCCGTGTCCTAGGAATGCAGGGGCACCACCAGAGGAATTGTTAGCAAATGAAGTGATGGTAATAACTGCACCACCACTTACAAAGCCTCTTCCCTACTCCAGACATGACATCTATTTCTGTCTTAGGAGAGAACGCATTGTCCATATTCTAAAGATGAGGAAACTGAGCCTCGAAGAGGTTAAGTAACTTGCCAGTGTCTGATTTCAAACCTAGGGGTATCTGAAATTAACCAGTGTCCCCCCATGCAAACTTCCCAACAGAACTCATTCTGAGGCCCAGTACACCCCCGTCCTTTTACCTGGCCCGACTTCCATGACAGGGCCCAGATTGCTCCACTGAATTATGTCCACTTTGCCTCTTCTAACCACTGTCGATTCAGAAAAAACCCAGAGTGTCCTCCTCAAACCTCAGCACTGCCAGATCCTCCAGAGCATTCAGCTTTGAAACAACCTCAGAAAGTCCTAGCAGTGATGAGTCCAAATGATGGCTTGTGGCTCTTCCATGGAATTGGAAAGTTTTTCCATCATTCCCCGTGCCCAGATAGCCCATTCTTTTATTTATTATTTTTTGTCTTTCAATTCCAGCGTATGTCTTGTATTAGTCAGCTCAGGCTGCCATAACAAGACTGGGTGGCTTAAACAACAGAAATTTGTTTTCTTATAGTTCTGGAGTCTAGAAGTCCAGGATCAAGGTGTTAGCAGGTTTGGTTTCTTCTCAGGCTTATCTCCTTGGCTTGCAGATGGACCTCTTTTTGCTGTATCCCCACATGGTCGTCCCTCTCTCTGTGTCCTAATCTCCTCTTCTTATAAGGACACCAGTCACATTGGATTACAGCCCACCCATATGACCTCCTCTTACCTTAATTACCAATTTAAAGGTCCAATCTCCTAATACAGTCAAAGTCCGAGGTACTGGGGGTTAGGACTTCAACAATTCAGCCGATAACATGGCCTAAGAAGGAAGCAGTTAGCAGCAGGACGTCCCAATTACAAGGTTTCCTAGAGGCAAAGGGACCAAATGCGAGGAACATGGAACCCAGTTAGGAGAACAGAGTCTCAGGCCTGACTCTGCCCCGAGCTCCCTTTGTGACTTTGGGCAAGCTGTTTCACCTCCATGATTTTCCCATTTGTAACATGGGCAGTTCTCCACTTTCCCTCCTGTCCCAGAGCTGCTCTGCTCATCCTATAAATCTATGACTATGAAAGCTCTTTAAGGAGCTAGAAGCATTGGACCTATGTGGCTGATAATAAAATTTCCAAAAAGGAGAGGGGCGGTGATAAGTGTGGTTTACAGAAAGCTGATCTCTGCTGCCCCTCCCTACCCTAACCAGAGACCCAGCTCTTCAATGAGCGCCCTTCTGGGGGAGTTAGCAGTCATGGAAGTTGTCATGGGCAGACTCCAGGTCAAGGGATCCACCTGCTTTGCCTCATGACATCTTCATCATCTCCCTGGTGGAGGTACCGCTAGTTCTGCGCTACAGGTGAGGAAAGGCAGGCTTTGGGGGGGGGGGGTGGTGGTGTGTGGAGGTGGGGCAAGCATGCAGAACTTCAGCTGTCTGATTCTAGAGCCTGTGCTCTTGGCCCCCTGCTGGACCGAGCCCTGGTTACTGGCACTGAGGGCGCTGAGCTGTGTAAGACACAACTCCACCTTCAAGGATGCCCCAGGCTGCAGAGGCCACCGCGATGTAATGCCCAGTACAGAAGAATCGGAGCAAGACTTACTCTTCATCATGCGGTGGCAGAGGAATACTCATCAAGGGAGCAGGGACACCTGAGCAGGGCTTTGCGGTCTGAGAAGGAAGCAGGCTGAAAAAGGCATTTCAGACACAGGAAGAGCATAGTGTACTCAGGACCATCCTAGTAACACCATTCCCCTGCCTGCGTGGGACTCTGGGGTGGGAGGAAGAAGAGGGGTCAGGAGTACAGCAGCAATGCCAGAAGACAGACCGAAAGCAAATAGCACCCAGGTTCCAAAAGGAGCAAAACAGTAGATGCTGGAAAAGCAGATGAAAGCACTCCATGCACTTGCCGGTGTTATATTAAATGGGGGGACGGGGTTGAGTGAGGACTTAGCAGAGGGTTCAACCACAGCTAAAAGAAAGCTACCTGAGCACAAACACACCAACCCAAACTCTCTTCTGATACGGCAGGAGGTTGGAAGGAGTTGGTGTTTCCCAAGGCTGTGTCTGGTCCTCCAGGGATGAACTTAAGTGGTAAGGGGACCTGGTGATGAGTGAGACTGACTCACAAAGGGCTTGGATCAGAGTAGGACAAAGTGAGGGGCCCAAGGTGCAAAATTTAAGGAGGCGCTCCCTTCTGACATTGGCGCAAGTGCAGGGCCATCCCTGGGACCAAGTGCCTTCTTAATTATGCGCCCAGGAGCTGCACTGACCTCACCTGACTCTTGGCCCCGCTGGAAGGGAGAAAGTCAGTCTCTTTTCAGTTTGGATAAAATCCTTCTGTTTGCTCTCTGTCTCTAAACCTGGCTGCCCTCTCTCTGGCTTTGAGTGGGCCTCATGCTTACAGCCTCCTGCAGGCCACAGCGTCTGGCTAGAATTTAATACTATTGCTCTGATTTCACCATATTTACTTTCACAGATATACAGAGAGTGATATTAGTTTCCATTCGTGGTCAAAATAGAAAGTTTCCTTGAAAAATAAATTTGAGTAAAAAAAAGTAAGTTCCTCTGAAGAAAACTATTAAGTCAATAACAGAGCAGGGGATCTGTGGATGGGGAAATCTCATGAGGTGGGGATTGTGGGACTGCAGCTGGCAAACACCAGGATTTCCCACTCAGCTCTTCCTCAGGTGGAATGGGTAGTCTTCCAGAGGCAAGGAAAGGTCACGTCCCAGCATTAAGCACCAACACACCAGACACTCAGTCCACTGAAGAAGCCACAACTGCCCAGGACAGGGGAACGCAGGCTTCTGGTCCAGCAATGACACTGGGTTTACATCTCCCATGCAAATGATGCAGGAAGCTGGCTGCTTCCAGAACATCTCAGCATAACCACCGGGGCCACTCTCAGTCACTATAGCAAGCTTCTCCACACAAAAGATTTCTGATCAAAGCTGGCAGGCTACTTTTTCTTTCCTGAAGCGTGAGAGCCTCTGAACCAGTCACTGTTCATTGAGAACAATACAATGGAAACAGCTTCTTGGTAAAGGTTTCTTTAATGTTTCAGCGCATCTCTTGGGGAATGACACCCTGGTGACCAAAGAGGGTATGGCTCTGGTGCCATCCCTTGAAAGAATCCCAAACACAAAAGCCTTTGTCCCAGGTGGCCCTGCCAAGGTGCAGAGATCAGAAAAAGACAAGCTGGTTCGGGGAGAAAAATCTAATCAGAAGCAGGTACTTTTTCTGCCTGCCCTTTGCGGACAACCTTCTGTTCACATTTCCCTGCTCTATCCTTGCGCCAGTGGGAGTGAAGAATGAGCTCTCTTTCTAGCCTGGTGAGCAGAGGAAGGGGTGAGCTTCCAGGAAATGTGTGACCCCTCAAAAGAAGCAAGGGATGAGGCTGCCCAGCATTCATGACTTTATACCTTTGAATACTGTAAACACACACAGAGAGAAAAGCAATGTATGCTTTAGGGAAATGCTGTGCACCCCACTACAGAGTCCTGTAACTGAGAAGACAAAGACAGAATCAGACAGAATCACAGAAAGAAAATAAGTAGGCTCAAGGACCTACTGTATAGCCCAGGGAACTCTACTAAATATTCTGTAATAACCTATATGGGAAAATAATCTGAAAAAGAACGGATATTTGAATATGTATATCTGAATCATCTTGCTATACACCTGAAACTAACACAACATTGTAAATCAGCTATACTCCAATATAAAATAAAAAATTTAAAACAAAAGAAATAGGCTTAGGGGCTGAAGAATGGGGTGCAGCTCCCAGATCCACCTCTCACTTGCTCAGAGCATGTGATTTCGAATGAGCCTTGCAACTCTTGGAGCCTCAGTTTCCTCAATTGTAAAATGGGCTGGTGCTTCCTCCCTTCCGGGAACAACTGATATCATCATCAGAAAGCATACTGGAAATGAAGATGTGGTAGCTAAACCGGCCAACACTTTCCTTATTATAAAGAAGGAAAACAAATAGTATCCAGGCGCAGGAGTGGGTCTGCGAAAGTCAAGGTGTAAGTCCCATCAGGGCAGGAGAGGGGAGACTGCAGCTGCTCTCACCAAGAGGGTTCCAGTGATGGCTCCTGGAAAAGCGGTCATCAGGCATCAGATGTTCACCACGTTAACGATGGATAAACTGTGGGCAGAGGGTGAAGGTCTTCGTGCAGCCAGGATGGTGAAAACAATATCAACCCATTTGTTAGTCATTCATCATTTAGTTTCATCCAACAAATACTTGAGTGGCACACCTACTGTGTGCCAGGCACCAGGAATAGAAATGATAGGCGTATGATATCCTGCCTCCAAGATCCTTAGAATCCAGTGGCCCTTTGAAGGCATGAACTCACTTGAATGCACAAGCTCTGCTGTGGAAATTGGACAAATCTTATTGTAAGAGTTATTATCCCTTTGTCTAAGACCATCCCTTTATTCTCCCAACACAAAATATATTGAGTAGCTTGGGCTGAGGGATGTAACTTTAGAGAGTAGCCTCATGCAAGTCTGTTCCCCAGAGCTTACAGGCTAGTGATGGACACAAACAGAAGAGAGAGAAGACAGGATGCTACATGATGAGGGTCATGACAGACGCAGGGGG
Organism: Eschrichtius robustus; assembly: GCF_028021215.1. NCBI lineage: Eukaryota > Metazoa > Chordata > Mammalia > Artiodactyla > Eschrichtiidae > Eschrichtius > Eschrichtius robustus. Next base: position 21,812,649 of record NC_090829.1, on the reverse strand, counting down.
TAGTAGGAGCACCATGGGGCAGACCTATCCCAGCCCACAGGTGAGGACAGGTCTAGTGGGGAGATTCCTTAGCAAAGAACCAACAGTTGCAAAGTTCTAAAGTTGAGCAGTTCAACAGAGCTGGGGATGGGGCAGGCGGAGGGGGGAACACAGCCACTGGGTTGGGAACTCCTAAGGTGAGGAAGAATGACATGAGACCTGCCAGGGAGGGGGTGTTTGGACCAGGCTTGTGGGCAGGGGCAAGGAATCTGGGCTTTATCCTGAAGTCCAGCAAGGAGACTTGGAGGGACTATATCAACATCTGCTCAGAGGCAGCTGTAAGTAACTGCAGGCCATCACAGGTCCCCAGAGCATCCCATGTTCACTGGCCTGACCTTCCACAGTTATCCCATGCAACTGGTGCCTTCCTAGGATTGCAGATAACTTCCCACATTTCCTGTCACTGATTCATGCATGATACACACACACAAACACACACACACACTCAATTGCTTCATTCATTTTATTTTTAAAATTAATCTGAGTCCTGCGCTACCACCAATGAGTGGCATAATTTTGCGTAATCTATCCATCCAACCACTCTCTGCCTTCCGGTCCTGATCTGCAAAACAGGAATGATCACACCCAGCTTAACTTGGAGGGTTATTATGAAGGGAAATAAGATATTTTTTCAGGAAACTTTGAAAAATTTAACCCCAGGTTAATGGAATTATGTGACTGAAACTCTAACAACCACAGCTCCATTCTCAACTGTGTGAATGATGCAGCAATGTGGGTTGGAATCAGGGCACCAGAATGGCACGGCCCTGAAATGGGAGCTCGGGTGAATGTAGTGTGAGCACCCCTGGCTATGCTGACGGGGGGCAGCTACCACTAGCAGCTGGAGTGAAGCCCCGAGAGCCTGTATCACTGAGGGAGAGAGTCGGGGTCTGCACCCAGTCCACAGGCTCTCTCTTTTTTTTTTTTTTTTTATAAATTTATTTATGTATTTATTTATTTTTGGCTGTGTTGGGTCTTCGTTTCTGTGCGAGGGCTTTCTCCAGTTGCAGCGAGCGGGGGCCACTCTTCATCGCGGCGCACGGGCCTCTCACTGTCGCGGCCTCTCTTGTTGCGGAGCACAGGCTCCAGATGCGCAGGCTCAGTAGTTGTGGCTCACGGGCCTAGTTGCTCCGCGGCATGTGGGATCCTCCCGGGCCGGGGCACGAACCCGTGTCCCCTGCATTGGCAGGCGGACTCCCGACCACTGCGCCACCAGGGAAGCCCCACAGGCTCTCTTTGGCTGGACCCCCAGGTTCACAGGGTCTCAATAGACCACTGAGAAACACAGTTGGGGTGCTGCTGGATGTTCTGAACTTGATGTCAGGTGGCCCACTGATGTGCTGGGGAGCCAGCCCTCCAGAAGACAAAAGCAAAAATCTCAATCTGTAGCGCTGGCTGCTTTCCACAGTGTAAAAACTCCAAACTTGGCCAATTTCAAGCCACCAGTGGTTTAAGAATTGGCGCCCCAAATTCCAGAATATTTAACAATTGGTTGCCCCAAGCTGGCAGAGCTGGCTCCAGCAGAACACTGAGGCAGCCATCAGAAGGATGGAGTTGGCATCTCAAGGCCTCTCCAGAAAATTACCATCAACAGATTATGAGTCATTTTCTGTGATAGGCATTTGCACTTCACTTTGTTTAAATGAAAATCAGCCTCAAAGGGATCTTTTATGGTATGTTTTTCTCCTGTTCTGTCTCCAAAGGTATGTTTGCAAAGAGAACTTTCTACCGTACCTTTTCCATAGCATCAGTAAGTAGGGATCTGCCCAGAGCCCTAAAGGGGCAGACAGTCCCCTTTCTCTCACGGTGCTTCCTGAGTCAGGCGTGCAATCTTAGCTCAAGTTCATCTTGCCTTTGCTTAGAACCCAGCACTTCCCCAGGTCTGTATGCATCCATGAGAAGCCAGAGGTGAGAGTGATCGCAGCCCTCAGATTCATCTGTATTTGACAGAGGGATGAATAACTCTTTCCCACTTAGTGAGTTTACAAAGGAAATCATGGCCTTGTGTATAATATACAGTGTGTGGTTGTCTGCATCTCCGCCACTTTCTCCTTGAAATTGCCCCATGAAGATGCACTCCTATGACTTATAAGTCTCCTTATTATTGTGGGTTTTAAAAATGTATATGTTACACCAAGAAATTTAGAGGAAAAGTAATTATTTGGAGTGTAATGAAAAGGACACTTTTAATATTTGGTCCTCTTCCTGTTACTGCAAATTCATCTGTGATTTCAAAAGCAAAATAAGCTTCCAAAATACAGGTGGTCCTGAAATTGCTTAGAAGACAAGCCGTTAAAGGAATCTTTCTCTTTTCTTTGCCACCCCTCATAGAACAGAAATGAAAATCCCATCAAGATGGTGCTTTCTCTTCTTCTTAAGCAGGAAATCAAAGCAGATTCTATTTTGAAGAAAGACACTGGATTCAACAAACTAAAGAATTGCTTCCATTTCTTTCACTGGCGTTTGAGCTAAGCCTTGCCAGTGACACTCTGCATCTTTACTCCTATGCTTTGCACACACTTTTGTATTGTGAGGATGTGGAGAAAAGGGAACCCTTGTACACTGTTGGTGAGAATGTAAATTGGTGCAGCCACTGTGGAAAACACTATGGAGGTTCCTCTAAAACACTAAAAGTACAACTACCATATGACCCAGCAATACCACTCTTGGGTATATATCTGAAAAAAACAAAAAACACTAATTCAAAAAGCGATATGCACCCCAATGTTCATAGCAGCACTATTTACAATAGCCAAGATATGGAAGAAACCCCATTAACAGTTAAATGGATAAAGATGTGTGTGTGTGTAATGGAATACTACTCAGCCATAAAAAAGAATGAAATTTTGTCATTTGCAGCAACATGGATGGACTTGGAGGGCACTATGCTAAGTGAAATAAGTCAGACAGAGAAAGACAAATACTGTATGATACCACTTATATGTGGAATCTAAAAAGCACAACAAACTAGTGAATATAACAAAAAAGAGGTAAATTCACAGATATAGAGAACAAAGTAGTGGTGACCAGTGGGGAGAAGGAAGTGGGCAACATAGGGGTAGGGGACTAAGAGGTACAAACTATTAGGTATAAAATAAGCTATAAGTACTTTTGTAAAACACAGGGAATATAGCCAATATGCTATAATAACTATAAAGGGAGTATAACCTTTAAAAATTGTGCATCACTTTATTGTACACCTGTAACATATAATATTGTACAGCTACTATACTTCAATTTAAAAAAAAAGACACATTAAAAAAAGAGCACAGGCCTTGGGGTCAGACTTTGAGTTTGAAGCCCAATTTGGCATCCCATGAGCTGTGTGGCCTTGGGCAACTCACTTGCACTCTCTAAACCTCAGTTTCCTCAGCTACAGAGGAACATTCCAGGGCCGTTCTAAGGATCAAATAAATGAGTCAATGCATATAAAGCCCTTAGCACAGTGGCTGCTGGTGCAGAGCAGGCACTCCATAAATGCTGCTGCTGCTTCTGTCTAGCTGCTCCAATACATGTACCTTGTCTTTCAACTATACTTTGACTGCTTGAAGGGATGGGCCATTTTTCTCGTCTCATAGATCCCAGGAACACACCGAGTATAGGTGCTAAACAAGGTCTTGCAGACCGAGGTGTTGTTGAATCAGGATGTGGAGGCAAGAAGAAAGAGAGCTGGGCCCAGGTAAGAAGGAAGCCCTGCGGGAGGGAAGAGGGTGTCTCCTCTGTGGAGATGGTGGCACTTTGCTTAGCTGAGACATCCCAGACCTAAGCAAGAACCCTGCTCCTTCACCATGTGGCTTCAGACTTGTCTCATGGTAGCCTCTGCTGAAGGGACCTCCCCAGGTCCCTGGTGACTCAAGTTTCCACTAGGGAGGTCACCTCTCTGAATTGGCTAACAAAGATGGGCTCTTTCTGAGCCGCATCCGTGAGCTCGTCACCATGGACTGGGGGGATCTGGCCAGAGGAGATGAACAATGAAACATAATCTCCGATGGAGAGGGCAGGGCAAGAAGAACTGATACATGGAACAGCACAGGAACTGTGTCTGTGGGGATGCGGGTAAATGTAAAGCATAAAAAGGGAGATGTCATCCCTGGGCACAGACTACTTCAGACTGTCCACTAGAATCACTGGCCCTCCTTGAAGCAATGAGCTCAAAAAGAAAGCCCATGAGATGCGGAGCATAGAGCGATACATGCTAAGCCTTGAATGTGCAGCTTCATCCCCTGAGGACAATAGGAGAATGGGGTTGAGGAGCCTAGGACCCCTGTAGAAGCTGGACAATGGTTCTGTCCAACTAGTCTGCTTTTCTTTCCTGGGATCCGATTGTAAGTCCTATCCTGGTCTGGGGGTTAACAGTGGAGCAGGAGGAGAAGCCATCACCAAGCCCTCCAGAAGTTTACTGTCTGGCTGGGAAGCAGGGCTTGCAGGTGGGCAGCCGGAGTCACCCTAGAGGTTGAGGGGCAGCAGAGAGAGCTCAGGACTGAGAGTTAGAAAGTCAAGCCCTTGCTCCCTGAATGGTTGAGGTCAATGAACCTTGAGGAACCTTGGCTTTCCTATATCTACAGTAGAAATCATCATCATCATCATCATCATCATCATGATCATCAACCCAGTGATTGCAGCAACATATTTACCTTCCAATGGAATTATTTTAGACCTTGTTACCCTTGTTACCCTTGTTACCTTGTTACCTTGTTTAGACGTTCATAGTTAGCTTTCAAATTTTTCTCTAATAATAAAGAACAAATAAAAGCATTTGGAGGAACAGCAAAATGAAAATCCCTGACCTTAGAATCAAAGTTCTCTCTTCTCTACAGAAGTGTAGGAATTAAGTTCTTAATTCAATAACATGGTGTCCCATCGTGTTTAATGTTTACATTTCCCTTTTTGCTTATTGCTGAGATATTACTGTGCAAATATGCTCTGAGGTTACTCTTGAAAAATGGCCCACTTCCCAGTCTTTTGCGTTTCCTGTATTAATGGTCAGGAGTGAACGGCTCTTTAAGGAAGATGTTGATCATCTTAACATCCATTTGGAATTCAAGAAGTTCATCCTGATTAAAAAGCCCAAGGAAGCACAGATCCATGTACCATGCTTTTCAAAATAAAAGGATTGATAAATTCAAGGCAAAACCTGACTACTAAGGTGTAATTATTCTGATACTTGCAGATTTTAAGATGAGTGGTGATAGTGACTTGAAATCGTCAGCCCTTTAACATAAAGAAATATTTTAGCAAATCTGGGCATAAAATTGGCATACAGAAGTCTGAGAATCACGGTTCTGGGAAAGCCGATGAGGGTTAACATGACAATGGAGTTGGCGGGATGATTGTGATCAAATGGTCAAACTGGGAGGAAATCTAGAAAGCTTTAATGAATTCCCTTTAATTACTGCAGAGGAAAATGAGCCCCAGAGAAAAGCATGGTTTCCCTAGGTCCCTTGGGTGTTGACTACAAAGTTGGAACTGGAGCGCATGGCCTCATGATGAGTCACATGCAACCCAAATCCTCACTGTCACTTTTGCTCTAGGCTGATTCTTCAGTTCCTGTCTCTGTGCTGCCTTGAAATTCTTCTTCTGGAAATAGAGGGTCTTTCCAAAAACCTGGGAACTTCCTCGGTTCCCTCAGAATTCTCCCAGCCCTTCTGAAGAGCTGTATGGGTCCCAGTGCTTTAATAGAACAAAGCCACCAGGGGGACTTCCCTAAAAAGTCCAATAGCCTTAGAAAGACCAAGGAGAAGTCTACAGAAAAGGCTCATGCCCTCACCACAACCATCGCTGGCCTCCAGAAGCAGCAGGAAGGAGCCTGCCCACCCATTTCTACCTGAGCCAGAGCCAAATATCCCCTTGGTCAGGCAGGAGCACTTCTCCCAGTGAGAGCAAATCAAGGCTCCTCAGGGCACAGGTCCAGCTAAGGCTTCCCCCAAGCATGAGTTCCAGATTTTCTCGGGAAGCAGTCAGAGATGACCTGCCAGGAGGTGATGTGATCTTTCTCAGAAACACCTGGATTTCTGGGACAGCAGAGAGCTCACCGCTGGGGCCAGCAAGCTCACACCAGGGAAGGGGCCATGGTGCGGGTGGTCTTCTCATGTCCTATTTGGGCAAGGAAGAGACAGGAGTCATTTCCATATGTAATGTACTGAGACCCAAGAAAGATCCACATGCCCAGAACTAATGCCCTTAGCTATGAACCACAGTGCCCAGGATTCTACCATAGGAATTCCACCTGTGCCCATCTCTTGTGTTCCAATCTGGGCTTTACCACTTCACAGCTGCCTGGCTTGAGCGAGTTATTGGACCCCTCTGAGGCACACGTTCCTTACCTTTACAATGGGATCATGATCCCCAGCTCATAGAGCTGTCCCCAGGATGAGAGCTCTATGGGGAGCTCTAAGGGGAGCTCTCCCTGGCACCCAGCAGGAGAACAACGAATGTTGGTCCCTTCCTTTCCCTTTGGCTGCAGGTCTTCCCTTTCTGGGCACATCTTCTACAGTACATCCAAAGAGGGAACGTAGTGAATGTGTTCAGATGCATGCTCCCTGCAAGAAGAGACGGGACTCCTAGCTGCAGGGGCAGCACTGAGCCAGCAGGAGAGAGAAATGCCTGGAAAAGGGCGGCTGGAGAGAGGCGGGGCTGGGGGTGGGTGTGGCTTAGCCCCACTGCAACCGCCCAGGTTCCATTGGCTTCAGGAATCCCTAAAGAGCTTTCTCCCTAAGGCTTGGGCAAGTATGATGGAGACTTTGATTTCTAAATAGTTGCACATAATATGGTATTAAGCACTGAGATTTAAAACTTTAAAGAGCAAGGATAATTTATGCCAAACACACTCCAATTTCCCCACGCGAGCTAAGACTGAAGGTTTGAGATGGCCCATGTCAGCTCCCTGACTTGTTGATATGGTGGTTCTACCTGTATGTGCATAATTACTGGAAGAGTCAATGTTAAAATTTCAGAAGAAGATCCCATCTGGAAAATCCATTTCTATATTTTCTGGAGAGGAACACCCAATGCCTGGTATACACCACCCTCCCGCCCTTCTCGCAGGGCTCCCTTATCTGCTCTTCCCTGCGCTGGCACAGCGGCTGGATGGGAACAGTGGGCTGGGCTCAGTCTGAGGTCCCCTACTGCTACTGGCTGTCTCTCCTCAGGGAAGTCCCCTAACTTTTTTGAACTTCTGTTTTCTTAGCTCTCAAACTGGGAGATGGACACCTATGTCCCTACAGTCTTGTGAGGATTAAAAGAACGAGGAGAAAAAAAAAATCATTTCATTAATCCCCAGTAGAATGGTGAATCCTTTCCTCTCGGGGTAACAAGGGAGAAGCCTTAGAGAGAGTTCTGGCTCCTGCATCTTCCCTTGGGTTCCACTCCAAGGTGAAGAGGTGAGGAAACAAACCCTGCCCTGCCCTTGGACTGCAGCGATGCTGACTGAAGGGGGCGTCACTGGCTAGTGAGACAAGCAGGGACGTTTCCTTCTGCTGGTGGGTTTAGATGCAGGTGTACTCAGAATGTTCCTGTCACCCTGGAGAGGTGAATATGCAGATGTCTGCTCCAAGAGTCCCTGCTTAAAGGATGGGGTGAGTCTGACATTTCAATGCCAGGGAACCCCTCTCCTGAAAACTGGCCCTACAAGACTCTTCCCTGGAGCTGTCCTTGGATGTCACAGAACAACAGGGACCCCAGGAGCTCCTCCTGTCTGAAGGAGGGAGACTTGGGAAGAGCTAGGGGAAGAGGGCAGATCCAGAGAAAGAGCCACCTCCTTGTGTTAGAGGAAAAGGGTAGGGAAAACTCTGAGAAGAGGGTGGAGAGTCAAAACCAAAGAGCCCAAAGGGCAGGCTACTTTCGGGGAGCCAGGGCAGGATGTGGGGACCCTCCAAGCAGATGCCATCACCAAGGACCACATCGTTCTGGAAGTTCCCTGTGGGCCGTGCAGAAATTCTAGTGTGTTCTTGCCTGTCTTTTCCCAGCTGTCCTAGCACTCAGTGAAAGAATCCATCCAGATTGCTAGTCTTCTCAAAGAGAATTTTTCTCATCAATGCCCGGCAGTGAGAATGTGTAAAAAAGGAAAAGTTGTCACACCATTAATTGAATGATCATTTACAAAGCGAGTTCCCACTCAAATGTTCCCCCTGCTTACAGCTTAACAAGAGTGTCGGGTAAAAATACTCAACACTTGACTTAGCATAAAATAGCACACAGTTGCAGTTATAACACCATTTTTGGTAAACATAAGGTAAAATGAACATGCGTTTATACTTCTTCATTCTATTTTTCATGACAGTGTTCTAAAAATCTATTGTGAAATTTTGCTATCTTGCTTTTATGAAGATTCATTTTGCAAGTGACCTTTCTTCTGTATAAATTACGTGTAAAGAACAAGGGCTTTGTGCACTGTCCACCATCATGTGTGGGTTTGGGAAGACTTAACTGACCCTCCCATCTCCCTGTGGGCCATCCTGGAGAGGGACCTTGTTTTCTAGAATTCCAGGCAGAAACTGGCATGTGGACACAGGGGAGGAGACGGAATGCTGGGACAACTGAGGCCAGACCTCCTGCTCCTTCTCATGTGTCAGGGAAGCTGCCCTCTGGGGTGACAGGCAGTGGACGTCCAGCCTGCAGGGTCCAGGAGGAGTACTGAGACACAATTCTGGGCTCACTTTGCCAGTGCGAAGAAAGCCCCTTTGGATCAATCTGCCCCTTCCTGGGAGAATTCCGGCAGGCTCTGGGGAGGTTTCCTGGAATTGGCTCTCTGGAAGAAGCACATGCTAGGGACGATGTGGGTCCCAGGGGGGACCTCTCTCTGGAGCAGAGATGGGCCTGGTCATCTATCACTCAGAGAATCTATCCATCTGCAAGCTGTGCTGCTCAGAGTTGGACCGTATTAAAAGAAAGAAAGGATGGAGGCTCTGCAGACCGGATCTGACACGGTAAGGCAGCCTCAAATGCCTGCCCTACACATGGCCATTTGAAAAAGCAGGAACCCCACTGGTCCTCCCCAGAGGAGTGACCGTGTTCCGAAGGTGCTCTGCAGGTGACACCAGGCCCACCACCTCGGTCCCCACAGACTGAGCAGGGGGTTGGGGGCTTACACTGAAGGGGATTGGACTCAGGGCCCACCACGTCTTAGGTCACCGAGCATGACCTGTGCTCCAAGGGGACCCGATGTGTGCACAGCAGCAAACGGACCCAGAGCTGCCCTTTCTCAGGGGTGGTAGTACAGATGCCAGGGAATAACGGAAAAGCAAGTCCTGTCCCAGGACACAGAGGTGCAATGCCAGGTGTCTATAAGTCCTGCTACATCGTCTAGTCTTGGGCTAGTGGGAGGCCAGGGTGCCAGGGGTCTGATCGAACAGCATCCACACTGACTGCCTTTCCTGGGGAAGGCACCTGCCTCGTGGAAGGAGCCCAGCACAAGGTAGATGCTCAGTAAATGTTTGTCTGATGAATGACTCTGTGAAATCTGCCTGGTGTAGATGCTGGGAGTCAGCAGTCAAACTGTTGCTCTGAGGAGGGGAGAGGATTGAAACTCAGTCACTTGGGAAAAAAGTAATGTGTTCTCTCCTTCACTGAGGGACCCCGGGCCTAGAAGAGGAGGAACGGAGGTTACCGTCCATGGCTAGCTATGATTAAAATTACCAAAATGTGTGTCATGTGTGGGCCCTTTAAATGTTAGGGTTGAGAGAGTTTCGAGCTGTCTTAGGATATGATGCCTTCATTCCTGGAACTCTGTTAGGACGGGGAATGAACCTTGACAAAAACCCAGTGTTCAGCCAGGGTCAGTCATGAGCATGGTTATTAAAAGGCACCTGAATGCACTTTGTCAGGTACTTTAGTAAAATAGCTAAGTCAGAGGGATCAAATATTTAAAGGTGATGCATCTTAAGAGGGATGAATTTAAAGAAATAAGCCTCTGAATAAACTTGGTACTTCTCTCACTCATTCTTAACTGCTATTAGTCACTTCTTAACCTAAACCTGGAGCTATCTCAAGACTTGAATAGAACACTTCTTTCTAAGCCATCCCGAGTCCTTGCCCTGGAATGAGATTCCTTCCATGTTACCACCAGAAATTCAGGTTTTGCCTTTAGTTTTCTGCTTCAGCAACAGCTTCTTTTTTTCATCCTGGCTTTGGGTTTTTCCTGAATTATGAACAGCGACTCTTTCTGGGGTCAGTCAAGGGGCATTTGGTATGAGATAGAATTATTACACTTTGCACAGTTGCTGAGGATGTAAAGTCAGCCCACAGAACTCTGCTCTACTGTGAAGTCAGCAGGCTTGGGGTGGGGAGCAAGAAAAGAGGGGGCTCCTCTCAGCTGGACATGGCTTAGGTGGCAACAAAGAAAGAATCCTGGGTCTTTTCTCATATTGTGCTGGGGACAGAATAGAAATGTCTGCTGCTGGCAGCTCTCACTTGGAGAACAATGACTTTCCAAGTGTGGGTGGTATACTGCAGTGAGTTTCTCTCTTTCTCCCGTGCCCCTAGCTCGCTGCTCTGTAAAGAAGAGGGCAGGAGGGAGGGATTGTCTCTGGAAGAATCCAGGTTATCCTTTGAAGGGGGCCATAGAACCGGTCAGCAGGGGGAAAGATATCCTTACCAACCGCACAAGAGTGAATTGTGCAAGTTGGCAATATTCTGATTAAAGCTGTACAATTCCTTCCATTCTGGCTAAAATGACCAGCCTTTACTGTGAACAAGTATCTCCTTGTTCCCTGATAAGAGCAAGGTGAAGATAAAGTTCTAATCAGCTTCCGCAGTTCCCGCTACCATCTCCATCCATCATGCTCCGGTTCCCTGAAGATCAGAACACCACAGTTTTTCAAGGACTGGCAGGTATTTTGTTCTCTGTTGTTGCACGGCCCTGGTATTGTGAAGCCTTTTTTTCTTGTCTTTATCTTCCCTCCCCAACTAGTTCAAACACTCCTTGAGAGCCCAACTGGGACTGAGTACACAGTAGGTGCTCTATAAAGGCCTGTCCCACTGGGTGTGATTCTCCAAGAATTTAGCAAAGCCATGGAAAACAAGAGAAAATAATATCTCCCCCAGCCCCTCCAGAATATTGCTTTGTATTTTATTTTTGACAATCTAGACATGGTTGAGCATACTTCCTGGTTCAGACTTAATTTGATATCTTGTGACTAGCATTCTGAGATCACAGCTAAAACGCTTTCTCCAAAAGGACCCTAAAAAATACATGAATGCATAATTCACTTCTCCAGGCTGCTGATGGAATGATAAGCATACAATCTCTAAATGATGCTACAGAGAGCCTGGGATGATGGAATTGGAGGCACTATGGCAGGCATGGGAGGTTGAGGGAACACTGTGAATAGAGGCTTCCTGTCTCCCCTGAGAGCTCACCGTGGATGGTATGGCTGACTCTCCTCTCATCACAGCAGGTCAGCTGTGCACGTTCATTCAGTTCTGCAGCAGGGGATGCGGCAGGCAGTGTGAAGGCAATGCAGAAATTAGCATCCCCTGGCTTGGCTAAATGGACAGACCAGCATTTTTTCTGTTCTTGTTCATATATTTCATTTATTTATTTATTTATTTTAATTGAAGGATGGTTGTTTACAATGTTGTGTTAGTTTCTGGTGTACAACAAATTCCAGATTCTTCTTCAGATTCTTTTCCATTACAGTTTATTACAAGACACTGACTATAGTTCCCTGTGCTATACAGTAGGTCCTTGTTGTTTATCTATTTTATATACAGTAGTTTGATCTGCTAATCCCAAACTCGTAATTTATCCCTTCCCCGCTTTCCCCTTTGGTAACCATAAGTTTGTTTTCTATGTCCGTGAGTCTCTTTCTGTTTTGTAAATAAGTTCATTTTAAGATTCCACATATAAGCAGTATCATATGGAAAAAAAAAAAAAAAAAAAAAAAGGAGATTTCTCCAGGCGTTCCATCCAGCTGCTACAGCTACATGAACTGGTTCTGGCCAATGGATTACTACAAGCAAAACTGAGTGGTGTCACTTCTGGGTCAATGCAGTTAAAGCAGTTGTGCCTTTTCCATCATTCTGCTCCCTTCCTTGGCCACATGTTCCAGATGGCACAGCTATATGATGGAACTAACCTGAATCCCTAGGCCATCCCCCAGGAGAAAGCACATGTACACTGGAACACTGGAATAGCTTGGCAAATGCAATGACGACCAATATTAATGCTAATATTACTACTACTGTTTGGTGATCAACTGATAACGTGGCAACCAAGGTCAGTCTGTGGCCAGCATGAGGCAGTGAAGTCCACTGGGGAGGGTGGGAGATAGAAACTCACACTTACCCAGTGAGTGCTTACTGCATACCAGGAACACTGCCTTGTTTGATCCTTATAAAAATCCTAATGATAAAGGAGATATTAGCTGCTCCATTTTACAAAAAAAAAAAAAAAAAAAAAAAAAAAAAACTGGCAGAAAGGCTCAAGGACACGTGATGGGTAGTGCCCAACATCAAGAGGGAAACCCAGGTTTGACCCCTGCACATCTGCTACCCTCTTCCTAACAGGTTCCCTACAATCTTGCCTTTGCCCGCATGAGGGCCTGTAGTGATACATCCTGACCACAAGGGGCATCACAAAAGCTCCCAGTAAAGACTGCCTTGGCAGCCTCTCTAAGAGCACCAAGGACACAAGGTGAGAGTAGAAGGTAATTATAATTGCACTTGGGCCTTGGTGCTATCAGGAAGCATCACTTCAGGGTTTACGGTAGTCTCCCAACTCTCTGTAGCAACCTAGTGGCCCAAAGATGCCTCTCCTATCTTGTTAGATTGTAAGCCTCACAGCCCACCTCCGTTGTACATATGCAAGAAATTATCCCCAGCCCATGAACAGGACTGTGCCCGTTTCCTCATGCCCAGCCTGGACCCTCAGTGGTATATTGGGCTGCGTGGGAGGCTGCGTAATCAGAGAAGTACATTTATTAAAGAAAAAGAAAGGAAAACCTTCAGTGACACAGATACCTACTTTCCTATCACAGGGTCACATTTTAAAGAGAATTTAAGAGGATCTCATAGTCTCTAGTCTTTAGAGTTTAAAAGTGAATATTGAAAGCAACATTTTAAATCATTTTCTTTTGCTTAAGAAAAAGCTGCCCACGTTGATCACTGCCGGAAGTTAATAAGTGGAGGATGAGATGCATTGCCTTATGGTGGCAGCTGGTCATTTTAATACCTCAGTACAGTCCACAGACAGCCAAGGGCCTTGAGCGGGGAGCCACTGCCACATCACAGGAGGGGAGGAGAGAAATAACGGGAAACGGCCCCATGTCAGGTCAAGAAAGGAAATGAGTTCACAGCAAAAGATGAGAGGAGTTCTTAGGGTAAATAAAGAGAGCTAGGGCTTTGCAGAAAAGAGCTCATGAAAGTTGCATGGTTTAAAAATAAAAAGAAATGCAATTTACAGAAGGTGGTGATGTGGGATTTTAGAAAGAGTTATTCGGCATGTGTATGCAAGTATGTGTTTCTTTGGGAGAGAGGGGGGAAAAACACTTCGTGTAACCTCTCAGGAGGAGGGGTAAAGTCCGACACTGCCAGTCTTTAGACAGGTCTCTGCAACATCTGATTATCAACTGTCAAAAAAATTAGGAGCAAGAGAAGCATGCTACTGCCTCGGCAACGTCTCCCCACAGGCTGGCCCAGAGTGCAACCAACAGAACTGCCCCAGTATCCTCAATCCACCTTTTGTTCCTGTGTTCATCTTACCCCTTAACCTGAGACAGCCATTTTCTTCAGGGTTGGCAAATAGATTTCATCTACTCTGTCAGCACAATTGAACCTGCAGCATCACACTGAGAGGAATTCATGATAGAAATGCTTTAGACAGCTAAAAATGTGCATCTCTCCCCCTCCCTTGCAGATAGGGATGGCCGTGGGACCCAGTTCTTGCCACTGAGATGGAAGCAGCAATCTGGTGGGTGTAGTGGATTGAATACATCCTCAAAGATATGTCCACATCCATGACCCTGTGAATGTGACCTTATTTGGAAAAGGGGTCTTCACTGATGTAACTGAGTTAAGGATCTAGACATGAGACAATCCTGAATTATCCAAGTGGGCCTTAAATCTAATGACAAGTGTCCTTACTAGGACACACCGAGGAGAGGCACATGGGAGAAGAGAAAGCCACGTGAAGATGGATTCAGAGATGAGAGTGATACAGCCACAAGCCAAGGAATGCCTGGAGACTCCAGAAGCTGAAAGAGGCAAGAAAGGCTTGTCCCCTGGAAGCTTGAGGGACCCCAGCCCTATGGACACCTTGATTTCAGACTTCTGGCCTCCAGGCTGTGAGAGAACACATCTCAGTCGTTTTAAGCCACCAAGTTCATGGTAATTTGTTAGAACAGCCCTAGGGAACTAATCTAGGGGGACTTCCAGCAGAGCTCCTTAAAAGCTAGCAGTTACTCTTTCACCCTTTTGTTCATTAATATCTGCCCAAGGGGAGAAAGTTGCTATTGGATGAGATTGGGCCATGTGTGGACCAGTGGATTCTTGTGTCCTTCTCTGGGCTGTGGCATCTGGCACGCACCTCACTTGGCTAATTGTCCCAACACGTGACTCTTAATGCTTCAAGTGTTCACATATGATCTCACCTCTATATACAGCTTGAACCTGTGGTTTAATCCTAGATTTATGATCTGGGCTGGAAAGTGTTTGCTCTTTTTTTTTGGCATGGCAGTCCAGTGAATTTCACCTCTCCCTCCTGCTCCTGAGTGGGTACTCAACTCCTAATGCTTTTGCATAATATAAAACAGTAATAATTAATAATAATACTTTCAGGAGCACAGAGTCTATAGCTCAGTAACTTAGGGCCATCAAATAAATTGTTTGGAAGCCAGATAGGAAAAAAACAAGGGACTTCATGTCTACTATAAAACAGTGAACTACATCCAAAGAGGATTACATATTTTTGAGTATTTTGTAATTGCATCCAAAGCCAGGGGAATGAATAAAATCTCCAGCAAAAAAAAAAAAAAAAAAAAAGTTTTTACTGCCTTCAAAATAGTAAGTATGCAGTGTCTGTATATTTCCAAGCAAACTTATTTTGATTAAGTCATTAATGTCACTTTATAGCTCTTTCTCTCCCTCAGTCTTGTTGAAGGATTTAACATCAAGTAATTCAACAGTGACAGCTGGAGAGAAATCAGCTTTGAGATTTCTCATTAAAAGTAATGCTGTGTTAGTAGCCAAATACTCAGAAATGTGAAATGTTAAAATTTAATGGTGCGGAAAAGGCTTATTCTAACTTTGCAGATTGTACCATCTTTGTGGGAGTTGGTAGAAAATATCAGTTTGGATTTGTGGAAGGCCAGCACAGTTGTAAAAATGACAGGAGTTTTCAGAAGTCAGTATCCACCAAGCTGCAATCCTTCTGTGGTTCGCTTTGTGGAGTTCTTGAAGCCTCCCATTGGCTCTCACTCTTGCACAGAATAAAGTTTCCCAATGGTCTCTGCTTCTTCTCCCTACACTCTTCACCATTATTGGCCTTTAAGCTGAATAGGCAAATTTATTCAGTTTATATTGTCTTCCTAATGCCATTTTCAGAAATAGTCTGCCCAAAGTCTTATATCACTGCATTGTGCTAAGCATTTAGGAAATTCATTTCTCTAAGAGGAATAGCAGGAAATAAAGTTTCATTGTACTGTAGACAGGGAACAAAAATACAAGGACTCCCATCCAATGTAATCAAAGCTGCCATTTGCATTTGGGGGAAATAATTACATTCTTTATCTTCTGATCTTAAATCACTTCCTGAAAACCTCCAACACCTGTGACAATGAAAATGTACAACTCCACAAATTAGTCAATGAACCCCATCTGGAAACTTTAATAACAGCATCTTCCAGCCCTGTAATTGCACTGGAATTGAGGATAGTTGGAAGAGGAGGTATGTGTGGGCTCTCTGGCCCACCCCATCTATTTCTCTTCTAGAATTTGAAAGCACATGTGCAACTATGTATCGTTTTGAATAATTTGTGTGGTTTTACCTACATATTTCATATTAACATGCCTTATCTCCTCAACTTGACTGTAAGCTGCTTAAGCGCACATAGTAAAGGCTGAATAATATTAGCTGCTATGATCATTTTTATGATGCTAGTTATCCCAAGAGAAATAGTAGCCCCTCAGTAAGGCTGGGCAAAGAAACCCCTAAGCAGAAAAGCAGAAAGTCCAGATCAGACAGTTGGTATATCTCTCCAGTTTAAGGATGGAGTGGAGAGAGGAAAGGACTGCTGGGCCTAGAGACAGGAAGTCACCCAAACCACTCTGTAATCTTGGGTAAGCCACCCAAACCCAAAGTTTGGAGTGGCTTTCACTGTAAGTGCAACCCCCTTCGTGTAGTAAACCACCCAAACTTTCTGAGACTTGGCATCTTCATGTATAAAGTGAAGGAAATAATAGAGTTGCTATTATTACATATGTAATAATATATGTAATAGCAGAGTTGTTATTTATATTAGAAAAAATATACTTAGAGTCCCTGGCACTTTATAGGTACTCAAAAAGTGTCCATTCATTTGAGATGATAAATCTATAATATTATACCCGATATTAGGGCTGGGAGAAGTCTGAGAGCTCAGCTGGTCCAAACTCCCACCTTATAAATGAAGAAAGCAAGGCTCAGAGAAAGGAGGTGGACCACCCAAGTTTAACCAGGAACTGGACTATGCAGGGTTAACGATAGGACCCTTGTGTCCTGCACCCAGATGCTGGCTCTATTTACCCCTGCCTACTGCCCCTCTTATTTCATGCTTCTTCAAAGAGAACACCAAGTCCAAGAGGATTAGAACTGCCCCTTCTCTTGTTTTCCCCACAGCATAGCAGACCAGTCAAGGCAAGAGACCACAGATCCCTTGTGAGATGAAGCAACTCTGAATCAAGAGCCTGGATCCACTGGCCAATGTCCAGCATGGGCCATATCTATCTCTGGGCATTTTCAAAGGAGGCTTTGATGGATCTCCACCTGTACTGAAGCACACAACAGCTAATGACCCTAACTGATACGGTCCTGGGTCATGACTCAGAAGACTTCCCACAACCAATCATCACCAGAAGAAGCCATGGGAATGGGGGCCAGTCATTCAGCAAAAGAGCAAAATACCAGGAATGTATTCCTGTGCAAGACTCTCCCAGCACCCTAGCACCAATATCACAGTCTACCATCAGAGCTTCGTCCCTTCCAGCTATGACATTTATCCTCTGGCACATCACAAAAGCTTTGGGGAGATGTAATGTCCTATAAGCCATTAATGTCAATTGGAATATCAGAAACCTTCTACTAGGGAAGCTGGGAAACTTCTAAGTAAAACATGATCTTCATTAGAAAGCACTGGCTTGAGAGGGAAAGGGGCAGGAGTTAGAAGCAGAATTAGTTATGCCCTGAGCTATTCGGGGAGCTGGGGACAGTAGGAAACCACTGACCACCAGATGGAAAATGAGATTTCGGGAGCAGGAAGGCAGGAGGAAATATGATGCGGTCTGAGAACTCTGAAACTACACTGTGGAGTCATTTGGTAAAATCAAATGACTTTCCCTTAGAATCTATTCTCTGGGAAAGGCGCTTTTGTTTTTCCAAGAAGCTGACTAAATTGTCATCCAGCGTCCTTAAATTTCCTCATCTACCCATTGCGGTTTATCTCCTAGGAGAGCAGCTTGACACAACTGCACAAGCATTAGACACAAGAGCCCCTCGCAGACAAATCAACGGCAACCCACTCACCCACAGTGTGGGTGCCAGCTTGTAGCTCTATTACTTCCAAGTCCTAAAGCTAATTTACAGGGTTTCGAGCAGCTGTCGCTGCCCTTGGAAAACGCATAGCACTAAAGAGACACGGATGTTTGTCACTGATCACTAACACAATCCCTGTCTCCCAGGTGTTCTCTTCCAGCCACTCACCTTTCCTCTCCCATTTCTGCAGAAATCTGAGCATAGAATGACCAATACTCATAACCAGGAGACCAAGCAACGTGTCCGAACACTTTCTGAGAATTGAGGGTGTCTGTAGCTGAAGTGGAATAATCATGCCAAGGCTTGATGCTAATTATTGGGTAAGGCAGAAAATGCATGTCACTCGCCCTCCATCAGCTGACACTTTCAGGAATGGAATAGTTGTAAACAGCCCACCGGTTCTGCCCATTCTCCGGAGTCACTGGTCTTCCACATCCATACACACTGTCTCTGTTAGCAGGAGATATGTAAGATCTAAAGAATTTTTCATGTTTGACATTTGGCTTGAGGGCACTGGGGAGCACAGTCAAGCACCCTGGAGCACCAAAATAAGGAGTGGGGCCACATGACAAGACAGTTTCAGAGACCGTCCTCCCTGCATGGTGGTAATTCATGGAGAAACTTCAGAACAAAACGCAATGGTGCAAGTTCTGTGTATTCCATTAATATTCTCTCCACCATGGTTGCTCCCAATCCCAAATACCCTTAATATGTGAGGAGCTAGAGTCCTCACATATTAAGGGTGTTGGGAGGGGGAAAGAACTAATTGGAAAGGGATAGAGAAATTGAGCTCATAAAATCTTTGTGAAAGTCTCTTGCAGGGTTGAAGACACCATTTGCCACCTATAATGTGATGGCCTCATGCAGTCAATAAAATCTGCTTAAGTTTCTAGAATCTGTCTGGGTCTTAACTGAAGGTACTTCAAGGCCTCAAGAGGGCATTGATAGTCCCATGGGTCCTGGCAATGACTCTGAAGTCCTGGCTGCAGTCAAATCATTGATGTATTAGAACATCATTCATGCAAAGTTAGTATGCTACACATGAAACCTGCCACAAGGAAAAGACAGTATGCTGACGAGGACCTCAGAACATGGCCAATTTCCATATTCAAAGGGAGCTTCTTGACAGTATAACTTGGGGACACAGACCTTGTTGGGGGCATAGCTTTTTTCTGCTTTTTTTCAATGTTTGTTGCCGTTGCTGTAGCAGACTGAAGGATATAGTATTAATACTGCACAGCACTTTAGCCACTTAATTTTGGCACTTATGATGCTGCCTTTATAATTTAGAAAGAGTTTTGAGGGCTGAACAGTTCATTTGCTAATATGTTTTTCCTTTCTTCCCCACAGAGGCTCTTGCACCATTTGAAATACAAATTCATTTCCTTGAATACATGGAATTGATGCTAATTAAAATGCCTGTGAGGGTTAAAGGAATCAGCCAGCCCCAGGAAAATAGAAGGTCAATTTTATTTTTCAAAGGGCATGGGGAGAAATTAAAATACCCTTAATTCAAGTCATAGATTTCGCAGAGTTTGAAGAGATTTTACAGCTCCTCTAGGAAAGTAAGAGAAAGGGCATGGGCTCTGAAGTCAGATAGGCGCGGGTTTGATGCTTGACTCTGACTCTGCCTGAGTCTGTGACCTTGGACAAGGTCCTCCGCTCCCCACCCACTGGATTAGGAAGAGGTTTTAAGTGTGACTGTCAAGTTCATGCAGCAGGTGATTCTGCTCTATCTTGGTGCTGGGGGTTAGGACCTGGTGTCTCTCTTATACCAAGAATATTAGCGATGGAAAATGCAGTCAAAGCTCTGTTAATTGTTTGAATTTCTCCTATGGAACAGATGGGTTGGTTTCGGAAGGAACTGTACCCGCTCAGGGGTGAGGCCATTTACTGTAGATCCCCCTGGGGAGTGCCTCCAACAATTAAGCCCCTCCCAGATTCCCTTCTCGGGTTCTTGCCCTATCTGGACACTATTGATACTTTTATTTGCTCCTTGTTCTTATTATTGACTTGACTTTGAATCAACTCACTTTACTGAGTTATCCTTGTCTTAAGATATTATTACTTCCATCTGAGAAATAGTTTGACATGTTCATTGCATGTGCTTTAATATCCAATGAAATCAGTGCAGAACTATAAATCAGTCATGTTCATCCTGCACCATTCCAGATCCTTTTGCACTCTGCTCGTTAGGAAATATTTCTCGAGGGGAGAGTGAGAGTGGAAGATCGCCATGGTTTCTTCCCAGCCCGTCTTTAAAATGACCAGATCTATGCCCCTCTACCACACCCTGTGGACGCTGAGTCAGAGCCCACCCTGCACTCTGAGGACCCTCAGTCATTGGCCTTGGGACACTGAAACTCAACACCCAAGAATATGAAATGTGCACAATCCAGAGGGATCGGAGGGAACTTTACTGGACTCCATTATTTGAGGATAAGAGAGAAGGAGGCCAGAAGTGGGCCAGGGGGCCATTGGGAGAGAGATTAAAAGACTGAAAACTGGCAAGTAGGAAGGCAGAGAGGACACCTTCAGGCCAAGGAGGGTGTAGACTGGAGTTGGGCCCCCTCCTGGCTCGATGGCCTGGCACCATTATTTATTACTTCAACTGTCACTTAGTTGACTTTATAAGTAGACTCTGGCTTAAGTAATAATAATATCTGTGAAATAACGGTTCAGGGAGCAACACAGAGGGCAATGCCCATGCTCCCCTCACCTGAGGAAGCCTGGCTGGGCCATGGTTGAAGGAGTCAGGTAGCAGAATGGGCCTGTAGCCTGGTCTTTATTCATTCTCCCTCTCTCTCTGTCTCTCTGTCTCTCTCTCCAGTTCTGCAGCTCCCATCAGAACACCTTGGGTAACAAAGGGCTTAAATCCTGCCAGGAATCCAGATGGTGCAGACACACCGTGGGGAAGAACAGATGGAGCTGGTGGCCTCCAGAAGGGCAGAATGGCGCCCACCCACCCCCCGTTCCTGGTCCTTGGCCCCCTGACCAGCCGGCTCAGAGCATGTCCCCCCACCAGGCAGCGCCCAACTCACCCCTCCCAGGGGATGGTCAGAGACACACCATGGGGCTGAGTGGAGACGGGGGGTTGGAGGAGGCTCTCTCACTTCCATGGCTCAGGTCTGACACCTGCCCAGAGCACCAAGACCCTGTCACCACATGACTCAGAATAAAGGGAGGAAAAAAAAAAAAAAAGAAAGAAAGAATGGAAAAAATAAAATAAAGTAAAATAATAAAGTTATTAAAATAAAAAATATTATTCAAAAAAAAATTAAAAAAGTAATAAAAATTTTTCAAAAGGAAGACAGCAACCAAACTAATAAACAAATCCACCAATGATAACAAGTGCTAAGAGTTAAAGTAAGTAAACATATAAGTCAGAAACGAGTCAGTCACATACAGCAACCCCCAAGTCTACAGTTGCTCCCAAACAGCCACCGCCTCAATTTTGGGATGATTTGTTGTCTATTCAGGTTTTCCACAGATGCAGGGTGCATTAAGTTGATTGTGGAGTTTTAATCTGCTGCTCCTGAGGCTGAACGGAGAAATTTCCCTTTCTCCTCTTTGTTCACACAGCTCCTGGGGTTCAGCTTTGGATTTGGCCCCGCCTCTGCATGTAGGTTGCTCTCTGGCATCTGTTCTTCACCCAAACAGGAGGGGGTTAAAGGAGTCGCTGATTAGGGGGCTCTGGCTCACTCAGGCCAGGGGGAGGGAGGGGTACAGAATGGGGGGCGAGCCTGTGGCGGCAGAGGCCAGCATGACGTTGCAACAGCCTGAGGCGCACCGTGTGTTCTCCTCCTGGATGGAGCAGATTGATGGATATAAAGAAGCTGAAAAGGAAGACCACTAAAATGGGATGGCCTTGAACACCCAGGGCTTCACTTCTCTCTCAACTTCTTGGGTGTTTAGAGCCTGCTGAACAGATACATTCCGTTCTCCACTGGGGACATCAGAGGGCTGTCCTGGGACAGTGCCCTCCTGAAGATGCCAGGGTTGGGGCCTAGACTTGAGGGCCTGCACTGAGGGGAACCACCTAAGTGTTTAACCAGGGCACTGAGAGACCACAAAGTCCAAGGTCAAATCTGAACCTTGGCCAAGAAAGGAAGCCAGAGGTCAACCCCAAAAGAGCAGAATGACCATGCTTGATTTCTGAAGGGTGCACAAGGCCACATGTAGGAAAACAAGCCCCCAAGTAAGACTCCCAAGAGGTCTGAGCAAGTGGAAAAGGAGGTGAGGGGGTGAGTGGGGACCAGGGCTCAGCCAGCTTGTGTAACTGAGTTCAGGCTCAGTGGTACACGAGGAGCCTTAGCCTCTATGCTAACGGGTCTCAGGAAGCTAGGACCAGACTAAAAAGGGTGAGAAAATAAGGAGAATGCGTCAAGCGCCAATGAAATCCTGTTTGTGGGTCTTGCCTCAGATAACCTACTACAAGCTGTGAGGGCCTCTCCAGCAGTCCAGGAAGAGCCCCAGGGATGATATATGATGTCACCACATCCATTGTGGTGGGCCACGTCATCCTGGTATTGAAGGTCTCCCTGACACTTCAGAGACATTCGGGTAGAAGATTTGGGGTTGGGAAAGTGATAGGAAGGGGCCAAGTGACAGCTGCCATGGAGAGCTGGCTTCCTTTGTTTTTCTGCAGTTATAATTCTGTGAAGGTCAGTTCAAATTACCTTGAATGTCGGTGTAGACTTGGTGGACATAAATGTGAAATGGGGTGGGGTTGTGGGCTCAGCTATATTCTAGATTATAAATATAAGACTTTCAGAAAAATGTCTCCGCCAACAAGTTATGGCATGACCAGGTGTCACATAAAAGTCAACCTTGAGGGAGAAGAGAAGATGGCGGAAGAGTAAGACGCAGAGATCACCTTCCTTCCCACAGATACAGTAGAAATACATCTACACGTGGAACTGCTCCTACAGAACACCCACTGAACGCTGGCAGAAAACGTCAGACCTCCCAAAAGACAAGAAACTCCCCCCGTACTTGGGTAGGGCAAAAGAAAAAAGAAATAACAGAGACAAAAGAATAGGGACGGCACCTGCACCAGTGGGAGGGAGCTGTGAAGGAGGAAAGGTTTCCACGCACTAGGAAGCCCCTTCGCGGGCAGAGACTGCGGGTGGTGGAGGGGGGAAGCTTCGGAGCCACGGAGGAGAGCACAGCCTCAGGGGTGCGGAGGGCAAAGCGGAAAGATTCCCGCACGGAGGATCAGTGCCGAGCAGTACTCACCAGCCCGAGAGGTTTGTCTGCTCAGCCGCCGGGGTGGGCGGGGGCTGGAAGCTGAGGCTCGGGCTTCGGTTGGATCGCAGGGAGAGGACTGGGGTTGGCGGCGTGAACACAGCCTGAAGGGGTTAGCGCACCACAGCTGGCTGGGAGGGAGACCGGGAAAAAGTCTGCAGCTGCCGAAGAGGCAAGAGACTTTTTCTTGCCTCTTTGTTTCGCGGCGCGCAAGGAGAGGGGATTCAGAGCGCCGCCTAACCGAACTCCAGAGACTGGCGCGAGCCACGGCTATCAGCGCGGACCCCAGAGACGGGCGTGAGACGCTGCGGCTGCTGCTGCCGCCTCCAAAAAGCCTGTGTGTGAGCACAGGTCACTCTCCACACCGCCCCTCCCGGGAGCCTGTGCAGCCCGCCACTGCCAGGGTCCCGTAATCCAGGGACAACTTCGCCGGGAGAACGCACTGTGCACCTCAGGCTGGTGCAACGTCACGCCGGCCTCTGACGCCGCAGGCTCGCTCCGCCTCCGCTGTACCCCTCCCTCCCCGCAGCCTGGGTAAGCCAGA
Source organism: Eschrichtius robustus (assembly GCF_028021215.1). NCBI lineage: Eukaryota > Metazoa > Chordata > Mammalia > Artiodactyla > Eschrichtiidae > Eschrichtius > Eschrichtius robustus. The sequence continues at coordinate 21,789,097 of NC_090829.1, read as the reverse complement.
GCCCCCGAAGCAGCTGCTCCTTTAACCCTGTCCTGTCTGGGCGGGGAATAGGCGCCCTCAGGCGACCTACACGAAGAGGCGGGTCCAAATCCAAAGCTGAACCCCGGGAGCTGTGTGAACAGAGAAGAGAAGGGGAAATCTCTCCGAGCAGCCTCAGAAGCAGCGGATTAAAACTCCACAAACAACTTGATGTGATGCATCTGTTGAATACCTGAATAGACAACGAATCATCCCAAATTCAGGAGGTGGACTTTGGGAGCAGGATATATTAATTTTTCCCCTTTTCCTTTTTTTGTGAGTGTATATGTATATGCTCCTGGGTGAGATTTTGTCTGTATAGCTTTGCTTTATAATAGCTTTATTTTACTTCACTATATTATAGCCTCTTTCTTTCTTTCTTTCTTTCTATTTTTTCTCCCTTTTACTCTGAGCCGTGTGGACGAAAGTCTCTTGGTGCTCCAGCCAGGCATCAGGGCCGTACCTCTGAGGTGGGAGAGCCAACTTCAGGACACTGGTCCACAAGAGACCTCCCAGCTCCACGTAATACCAAACGGCAAAAATCTCTCAGAGATCTCCATCTCAACATCAAGACCCAGCATCACTCAATGACCAGCAAGCTACAGTGCTGAACACCCTATGCCAAACAACTAGCAAGACAGGAACACAGCCCCGTCCATTAGCAGAGAGGCTGCCTAAAATCATAATAAGGCCACAGACACCCCAAAATACACCACCAGACGTGGACGTGCCCACCAGAAAGACAAGATCCAGCCTCATCCACCAGAACTCAGGCACTAGTTCCCTCCACCAGGAAGCCTACACAACCCCCTGAACCAACCTTAGCCACTGGGGACAGATACCAAAAACAACGGGAACTACGAACCTGCAGCCTGTGAAAAGGAGACCCCAAACACAGTAAGATAAGCAAAATGAGACGACAGAAAAACACACAGCAGATGAAGGAGCAGGGTCAAAACACACCAGACTTAACAAATGAAGAGGAAATAGGTAGTCTACCTGAAAAAGAATTCAGAATAATGATAGTAAGGATGATCCAAAATCTGGGAAATAGAATAGACAAAATGCAAGAAACATTTAACAAGGACGTAGAAGAACTAAAGAGGAACCAAGCAACAATGAAAAACACAATAAATGAAATTAAAAATACTCTAGATGGGATCAATAGCAGAATAACTGAGGCAGAAGAAAGGATAAGTGACCTGGAAGATAAAACGGTGGCAATAACTACTGCAGAGCAGGATAAAGAAAAAAGAATGAAAAGAACTGAGGACAGTCTCAGACACCTCTGGGACAACATTAAACGCACCAACATTCGAATTATAGGGGTCCCAGAAGAAGAAGAGAAAAAGAAAGGGACTGAGAAAATATTTGAAGGGATTATAGTTGAAAACTTCCCTAATATGGGAAAGGAAATAGTTAATCAACCCCTGGAAGCACAGAGAGTCCCATACAGGATAAACCCAAGGAGAAACACGCCAAGACACATATTAATCAAACTGTCAAAAATTAAGTGTAAGGAAAACACATTAAAAGCAGCAAGGGAAAAACAACAAATAACACACAAGGGAATCCCCATAAGGTTAACATCTGATCTTTCAGCAGAAACTCTGCAAGCCAGAAGGGAGTGGCAGGATATACTTAAAGTGATGAAGGAGAAAAAACTACAACCAAGATTACTCTACCCAGCACGGATCTCATTCAGATGTGACGGAGAAATTAAAACCTTTACAGACAAGCAAAAGCTGAGAGAGTTCAGCACCACCAAACCAGCTTTACAACAAATGCTAAAGGAACTTCTCTAGGCAAGAAACACAAGAGAAGGAAAACACCTACAATAACAAACCCAAAACATTTAAGAAAATGGGAATAGGAACATACATATCGATAATTACCTTGAATGTAAGTGGATTAAATGCTCCCACCAAAAGACACAGGCTGGCTGAATGGATACAAAAACAAGACCCATATGTATGCTGTCTACAAGAGACCCACTTCAGGCCTAGAGACACATACAGACTGAAAGTGAGGGGATGGAAAAAGATATTCCATGCAAATGGAAATCAAAAGAAAGCTGGAGTAGCAATTCTCATATCAGACAAAATAGACTTTAAAATGAAGACTATTACAAGAGACAAAGAAGGACACTATATAATGATCAAGGGATCGATTCAAGAGGAAGATATAACAATTGTAAATATTTATGCACCCAACATAGGAGCACCTCAATACATAAGGCAAACACTAACAGCCATAAAAGGGGAAATCGACAGCAACACAATCATAGTAGGGGACTTTAACACCCCACTTTCACCAATGGACAGATCATCCAAAACGAAAATAAATAAGGAAACACAAGCTTTAAATGATACATTAAACAAGATGGACTTAAGTGATATTTATAGGACATTCCACCCAAAAACAACAGAATACACATTTTTCTCAAGTGCTCATGGAACATTCTCCAGGATAGAGCACATCTTGGGTCACAAATCAAGCCTTGGTAAATTTAAGAAAATTGAAATCGTATCAAGTATCTTTTCCGACCACAACGCTATGAGACTAGATATCAATTACAGGAAAAGATCTGTAAAAAATACAAACACATGGAGGCTACACAATACACTACTTAATAACGAAGTGATCACTGAAGAAATCAAAGGGAAAATCAAAAAATACCTAGAAACAAGTGACAATGGAGATACGACGACCCAAAACCTATGGGACGCAGCAAAAGCAGTGATAAGAGGGAAGTTTATAGCAATACAAGCCTACTTCAAGAAACAGGAAACATCTCAAATAAACAACCTAACCTTGCACCTAAAGCAATTAGAGAAAGAAGAACAAAAAAACCCCAAAGCCAGCAGAAGGAAAGAAATCATAAAGATTAGGTCAGAAATAAATGAAAAAGAAATGAAGGAAACAATAGCAAAAATCAATGAAACTAAAAGCTGGTTCTTTGAGAAGATAAACAAAATTGATAAACTATTAGCCAGACTCATCAAGAGAAAAAGGGAGAAGACTCAAATCAATAGAATTAGAAATGAAAAAGGAGAAGTAACCACTGACACTGCAGAAATACAAAAGATAATGAGAGATTACTACAAGCAACTCTATGCCAATAAAATGGACAACCTGGAAGAAATGGACAGATTCTTAGAAATGCACAAACTGCCGAGACTGAACAAGGAAGAAATAGAAAATATGAACAGACCAATCACAAGCACTGAAATTGAAACTGTGATTAAAAACCTTCCAACAAACAAAAGCCCAGGACCAGATGGCTTCACAGGCGAATTCTATCAAACATTTAGAGAAGAGCTAACACCTATCCTTCTCAAACTCTTCCAAAACATTGCAGAGGGAGGAACACTCCCAAACTCATTCTACGAGGCCACCATCACCCTGATACCAAAACCAGACAAAGATGTCACAAAGAAAGAAAACTACAGGCCAATATCACTGATGAACATAGATGCAAAAATCCTCAACAAAATACTAGCAAACAGAATCCAACAGCACATTAAAAGGATCATACACCATGATCAAGTGGGGTTTATCCCAGGAATGCAAGGATTCTTCAACATACGCAAATCAATCAATGTGATACACCATATTAACAAATTGAAGGAGAAAAACCATATGATCATCTCAATAGATGCAGAGAAAGCTTTCGACAAAATTCAACACCCATTTATGATAAAAGCCCTGCAGAAAGTAGGCATAGAGGGAACTTTCCTCAACATAATAAAGGCCATATATGACAAACCCACAGCCAACATTGTCCTCAATGGTGAAAAACTGAAACCATTTCCACTAAGATCAGGAACAAGACAAGGTTGCCCACTCTCACTACTATTATTCAACATAGTTTTGGAAGTGTTAGCCACAGCAATCAGAGAAGAAAAAGAAATGAAAGGAATCCAAATCGGAAAAGAAGAAGTAAAGCTGTCACTATTTGCAGATGACATGATACTATACATAGAGAATCCTAAAGATGCTACCAGAAAACTCCTAGAGCTAATCAAGGAATTTGGTAAAGTAGCAGGATACAAAATTAATGCACAGAAATCTCTTGCATTTCTATACACTAATGACGAAAAATCTGAAAGTGAAATTAAGAAAACACTCCCGTTTACCATTGCAACAAAAAGAATAAAATATCTAGGAATAAACCTACCTAAGGAGACAAAAGACCTGTATGCAGAAAATTATAAGACACTGATGAAAGAAATTAAAGATGATACAAATAGATGGAGAGATATACCATGTTCCTGGATTGGAAGAATCAACATTGTGAAAATGACTCTACTACCCAAAGCAATCTACAGATTCAATGCAATCCCTATCAAACTACCACTGGCATTTTTCACAGAACTAGAACAAAAAATTTCACAATTTGTATGGAAACACAAAAGACCCTGAATAGCCAAAGCAATCTTGAGAACGAAAAATGGAGCTGGGGGAATCAGGCTCCCTGACTTCAGACTATATTACAAAGCTTCAGTAATCAAGACAGTTTGGTACTGGCACAAAAACAGAAATATAGATCAATGGAACAGGATAGAAAGCCCAGAGATAAACCCACACACATATGGTCACCTTATCTTTGATAAAGGAGGCAAGCATATACAGTGGAGAAAAGACAGCCTCTTCAATAAGTGGTGCTGGGAAAACTGGACAGGTACATGTAAAAGTATGAAATTAGAACACTCCCTGACACCATGCACAAAAATAAACTCAAAATGGATTAAAGACCTAAGTGTAAGGGCAGACACTATCAAACTCTTAGAGGAAAACATAGGCAGAACACTCTATGACATACATCACAGCAAGATTCTTTTTGACCCAGCTCCCAGAGAAATGGAAATAAGAACACAAATAAACAAATGGGACCTAATGAAACTTAAAAGCTTTTGCACAGCAAAGGAAACCATAAACAAGACCAAAAGACAACCATCAGAATGGGAGAAAATATTTGCAAATGAAGCAACTGACAAAGGATTAATCTCCAAGATTTACAAGCAGCTCATGCAGCTCAATAACAAAAAAACCAACAACCCAATCCAAAAATGGGCAGAAGACCTAAATAGACATTTCTCCAAAGAAGATATACAGATGGCCTACAGACACATGAAAGAATGCTCAACATCATTAATCATTAGAGAAATGCAAATCAAAACTACAATGAGATATCATCTCACACCGGTCAGAATGGCCATCATCAAAAAATCTAGAAACAATAAATGCTGGAGAGGGTGTGGAGGAAAGGGAACACTCTTGCACTGTTGGTGGGAATGTAAATTGATACAGCCACTCATGGAGAACAGTATGGAGGTTCCTGAAAAAACTACAAATAGAACTACCATACGACCCAGCAATCCCACTACTGGGCATATACCCTGAGAAAACCATAGGTCAAAAAGAGTCATGTACCAAAATGTTCATTGCAGCTCTATTTACAATAGCCAGGACATAGAAGCAACCTAAATAAATGTCCATCGACAGATGAATGGATAAAGAAGATGTGGCACATATATACAATGGAATATTACTCAGCCATAAAAAGAAATGAAATGGAGGTATTTGTAATGAGGTGGATGGAGTTAGAGTCTGTCATACAGAGTGAAGTAAGTCAGAAAGAGAAAAACAAATACAGTATGCTAACACATATCTACGGAATCTAAGGGAAAAAAAAAAAAAAAAAAAGGCCATGAAGAACCTAGTGGCAAGACGGGAATAAAGACACAGACCTACTAGAGAATGGACTTGAGGATATGGGGAGGGGGTGGGGTGAGATGTGACAGGGTAAGAGAGTGTCATGGACATATATACACTACCAAATGTAAAATAGATAACTAGTGGGAAGCAGCCGCATAGCACAGGGAGATCAGCTCGGTGCTTTGTGACCACCTAGAGGGGTGGGATGGGGAGGGTGGGAGGGAGGGAGATGCAAGAGGGAAGAGAAATGGGAACATATTGTATATGTATAACTGATTCACTTTGTTATAAAGCAGAAGCTAACACACCATTGTAAGGCAATTATACTTCAATAAAGATGTTTAAAAAAAAAAAAAAGTCAACCTTGTTCTATGTGTTCTGTACAAGAATAAAGGAGACTCTGGATTATAAACTGTGTCTGGAACTCCTTGTCTGGCCATTATCAGAACAAATCCCATTCTCAGATAATGGGCATCTGTTAAATCTTCCACTATTAATAGCAAATGTTGCCTGTGGGACAGAGACGTTTATGATAGCACCATCTCTTCTGTGATAAAAGTGTTCTAAATCTTATTTTAATCTTATTGTATTTGCATCTGGTTTTCTTAGGGGAAAAAGAATAACGGGCCACAAAAAACCCAATGAATCCGAGATGTCAGCATAATGAAGGGCTGATGAGAAACCAAACTCTCCTGCCTTCATCCTTTCATCCAAACCACAGAGATCTGTAGCTCCAAACACCTTAAAATCCAGACTCCTTAAGCTGGACTCTGAGACCCATAGGGATATGGCCTGAGTCTTGCCCCGTGGTCCTGCCATTCTTGCAACTTACATTCAAGCCATGCCAACATTTTGAAGTTTCCAAATATTTCACACGTTACCATATCTCCCTGTCTTGCCACCTACGAAGAACTTACCTTATCTGGTTAACTCAAAACTCACCTCTTCTGAGAAGCCTTCAGTGACTTTCTTCTCCCATCTCTGGTTGGGTTAGGTATTTCTTTTGGGGACCCCCACAGAAATTAATGATGGTCTCTATATAAGCCTCAATTTATTGTGCAGGTGTGTTTACTTTTTTATTTTCTTCGTTTAACTTTGAAAGTGCATTCCTCAAACACATGGGTCTATCTTATTCACCTCTTTATCCACAACACAAAGACCCAGCTCAGGGAAGTCTAGGAAGGGTAGAAGGGTGGACTCATCCTGAGAGATTGATTCTGGCAGGTAGAAAAATGGACTCTTCCAATGCAGGACCCTAAGAGACACCTATAAAGGCAGGGGATATTATAAATTTACCTAGGATATTAAAAATATAAATCCAATTAAAAGCATGGCCACAATTCATATTTTTAATCGTTAATTGGCTTATTTGCCTGATCCTTGACCATCCGTCTACCTGGACTCTGTCTTAATCTCAATGACCTGTCCCTTGACCTACTGAGGAAACTTAATCTAATCTTAATCAGATGTTCTTTCTACCTCCTTCCCTTAAACTCAACAAAGGTAAAATGGGCATATCACAACTCCTAACTGCTTGGTCTTTAATGACACTGGTTCCTGATCCAGAACTTTACCCCAGCTCCCAAATCCTGTCTCAGATATCAGCTGGGATCCTCTTCCCTCCATTTAAAAATCTTCTCCACCAGACAAAAGGTCTTCAAATCACCTTTCACATGAGCCATTGATCTGGGTTTGAATTCGGGTTCTGCCATTTGCCAGCTGAGCAATCATAGGCAAGATACTGAAGTTCCGTAAACCGTAACTATATTTAAAAATCTCTAAGCCATCTGTAAAATGGAGACGATCACAGTTCCAACCTGAAAAGGCTGTTGTGAAGAGCAAATGAGACAAAGAAAGAGAAGCTCTTAGAGCCATGTGTGGCACACAGTGACACCTAGTATGTCACCAGGATTTGTCAAAGACAGCTGTGCAATAACACGGAATGAGAGCAATGCCTAAAGATCAGGCAATGGTAAAAGTCTTATTTTTTAAGAAATGAGAAAGCATGAATCCAAAACTACTTGTCATAAGATACACAGTGATGCCCAAGACAATTGTAGAAAATATCTTAGATTATTTATAAGCTCTTAAAAAACAAAACAGTAATCCTGAGGACCCCAGATGGACTTATTAATGACAAATACATCAGGTTAACCTTAATTTTTTACTGGATTGATGGTCAGGGGTATGCATTAATAATTACAATAATAGCAAATACTTATGTTGCACTTACCATGTGCCCAGGAACCATTCTAAACACTTTATATGTTTGTTCAATCTACAGGAAATCTCAGTGAGGTAGTAGGTACTATCAGTATCTTCAATTTACAGTTGAAGATACTGAGGCACAGAGGGTTTAAGTAATTTGCCTAAGATCCTACAACTATAGGCAGTATCAGAGGTAGGATCTGAAGTGAAGAAGTGCAGCTCCAGACCCTGTGTTCCATGCATTACACTAAATCCAGCAAACACACTACTGCTCTGCTACCACATTCCCATAGCAGACATTGCTAATCAATCCCAGCATTCATTGTCACTGAACAGAGATACAGCCCCAACATTCTTCTCAAGATAGTAGTACTTCAGATGGACCACACCTAACCTGTAGGCATAGTCACACCAGAGGAAATCCCTTTGCCATTTCTGCCATTGGCATAACATGTCCAAATGTCCACAGGGTAGTCAGCAAAGTCTATTATGATAGTCTTATGAATTAGGTAGGGGAAAAGCCCCAAGATAGATTTGCAGTTGGTTGAACACATCTAATAATTTCATACATCTCACTAAAGGGTCAATGCTCATCTGAGGGGCTCTCCAGGAGTTACCCCAAATGATCTGTACTTTAGCTGGCTCTATGCAACGTGATTGACCAAGTACTTGTACAAAGGGCTAAAGCACAGTATCTGGCAAATACACAACTGAGTCACAAAGGAGATCATACTTCAAAACCTCCTCTGAAGCTATAAATCCTAGGGTGTCCACAGGGGCCAAGTTTTCAGTCTCTAGATGTAGTTATATTAAGCCTATATCCACCCAGGCTTGTGTGAGATCCTGGGGCAGCAATGGAGGGAAGAGCACAAGAGGAAGCAGAGTCAGGATGCTGAGAGCCAGGTGTATCAAAGTGGCACCTGTGTTTCTCATCAGACAGACCCCAGCACCCAGCCACAGATCATTGGTCATGTCCACTCTCTCGGCAGAGTAGTTGACCCCACAGGACGTGCATTCTCATGAAAGATACGTACAGCCCAACTGACCCCTCCCCACTTCAAGGCCAGGGTGGTCCCAGGAGGTAGCATGGTGAGCAGTGTCCCTAGTGTGTCGAATACCAGCTCATATCACAGTCCTACCTGCATAGATATAACAAGGAAAGTAAGTGGATCTAATGCTGATCAGAAGGACTGTGCCTAGGAGACTGTGATGCTTCCCAGTTGCTGGCAGGAAAACGCTCCTTGTGCAAAGAGGGGAACAAAATGCTCTGATCCACCATTTTTCTTTCAGCACAACAATGCGACAGCAATGACACCCATCTGTTTGTTGATTTCTTTTACAGAAGGCAGGAAATGAGGTGTCCACAGAGACCCTGGATAAGTAACGCATAACAGTTGCCAACAGAATCGACCCTCAATTAACTGTACTGGTGGAGAGAGGCTGCAAGAATCCAAAATATCTGACAAACCTAGAAATATTCTATTTCTCTTTGGAATTGTTGCGGGGAGTAAACTGTGTGAGATTCAGCCACACACATTGGAAACAAACTCATGGATTACACAAAAAGTATAATCACACTCACGCTCACATATACACACTTACATTCACATGTACAAAGAGGTTGGTTGAGTCCTAATTCAAAGAGCAACAGGGCTTCATTAGGAGGGCACTGCATTCCCTGTCATTGGAAGGGGGTAGGCAGGGAAGGAAAACACTTATTGCAGATGCTGGAGAGAGGATTCAAGGGTCTGATGGGAGGACTGCCTCTAGGCTTCCCCCAAGCCCCTAGAATCTCTGCTTCTGGAACGTGCTCAAGTTCAGCAATAGACTGTATCCTACATCAGTGTGCCCTGCACTGTGTAGTAATCAGAGAACCTTCAAATATTGTCTCCTTGAACCTGTGAATTGGGTAAAATAACCATAAGACAGCAGCATATTCTATTACAGTTGTCTGTAGGCTTGGTTTCTGGCAGACGTTGGCAGACTCTCAGCTGCTGCGGGAAATTAGGTTTTTGTCAGGCATCTGGAATACGTGTGAATGAATGAATACTCATCCATACACACCCCTCCTCCTCACCTCAGTGAAAGCCCACGGATATTAAAGGACTTGCCAGAACTCACGCAGCTGGCTAGAGGCTTCACTGAACAGGAACCTCATCTTCCCATTCCCCGCCTGGTACTCCAGCCACTTCTTGGGCTGGTAAGAAAGGAGGATGCCCTTATTTATTTAATATGTGATCCCATACACATACTTCTCCGTCTTTAGGTCACCAACACAGGGTAGTATGCTGCAAGCATGTGTTGGTGCCTCTCAGAAGGCAGATGGGAGATACACACATGCCCAATTTGCCATAAGAGAGGCAAAGAACATAGTACAAATGCTGACTCCTTGGGATTTGGCCTCCCATTCCTCTGGGGATGTGTACAACATCAGGAAACATCTACAGTCCCAGACCAAGAGAACCTATTACTTCTCTTTGGTAAGAACTTTCTAAAGGTAATGAAGAATGTTTCCTACCAATCTCTAGTTTATGTGTCACATCAAAAATATAAGTACTGAGTTCACCTTTGATGAATACTGAATGGAGGCAGAGGATCAAAGTTCATTAAGAAAGGAAGGAAGGGAGGGAGGGAGGAAGGAAGGGAGGAAGGGAGGGAGGAAGGAAGGTCGCTGAGCTTAGGACACATAGATGCTGACATTCTTCCTCCTGTTCTTCACCCTGGCTGTGTCCTGCCCACAGATGCCTCTTAGGCAGTGTTACCACTAGAACCGGGTAGCATCTCTGTACTGAGTGAGGACTCCCGAGGACAGCTGGGCTAAAAACCCTACTCTGAAAACACAGACTCACCATATGCCACTCAACACAAGAACCAGGGTCTGCCCTTGGAAATACAAAGACACTCAAGATCAAGGGGTCCAAGGGTGATGAAAGATTGGAGGGACAAAGCATGGTAGGAGGGGAAAAGAAAGGCAGATATCTAGATGTCTCTGAATGGCCAGGGTTGCTGTTTGGGAAGGCCTGGTTTTATTCTTTCAATCATTCATTGATCTAACCATCCATCCATCCATCCATCTTTTCTGCGGTTTATTTGATACAGATTAATCGAATAGCAACATAGTGGATTTACCACTGTGCCAGATCCTGGGCATACAGTAGTGAACAAATTAGATCACCTTTACTGCAGAACTTACAATCTTGAAAAGAAGACAGAAAATAGTTAAATCACCATGCAAGCAGATAAGTAAAAACTGTGATAAATGCTATGACAGAAGAGTTCAACTCACGAGTGCTTATAAAAATGACCCCGATATAGTGTTCAGTGATCAAAAGGATTCCATGGGGAAGTAACATTTCAGCTAAAACCTAACGGAGTTTAGTAGTCCAAAGAAGAGGAAATAGCATGTGCAAAGGCCCTGGGGTGTAAATGCAGATGCTGTCTATGGCTACACCGATTTGGAGAGAAAGCACATTTTCTGCATGTTCCTGATGGCAAGCCCTGTGCTTGCTACTGAGACAAACATGCGGAATGTATAAAAGATACAGCCTGGGTGTAAGTTCACTGCAACCAGGGACCATATTCAATTCTCCCTCATATCTCCAGCACCTAACATAGCCCCTGGCAAAGGTCAAGCCCCAGAATGAGTAATAAGTAGGAAACTATGGTAGATCATGAGAAGGTTCATGGGTCAATTTAAACGATTGGAAGTAGTACAGAAAAGCAACAAGAGCACCGCAGAAAAGGGATGGTAACAAGGCTTGAAAGCAGTCACGCATGTGGGGTATGATAGGGACAAGGAAGCCTCTTCTCCACTTGGAGCAGGTTGTGTAGAAGCATTAGAACTGTTGTGAGGGGCTTGGAGAAGTAAACAGAGGTCAAGTTCTGGAGGATCTTAAAATCCAGGGTGAACCTAACTCATTCTGATACCAGAAATGAGGCAGAGTGGAGACACATGCATTTCAAAGATGCATTTCTGAGACTCTGCCTGCCACCTGCAAAGCAAAGCCTAGAAGCATGGCCCACCGGACAGTTTCTCAATAAGTAAACCCCAGTGCAAAAAGCAACGTGCATTCCCATCATTCCCCCTGCCAGTCCTCCGGATATAGCACACAGCCTTCTGAAGTCAAGGAGTAGGAGAGAAGGCAAAAAAAAAAAAAAAAAAAAAAAAAAAACCAGCTACAGGAGAGGAGCCTAGAGCCCTCAAATAAGGTCAGAAGAAAGATCACAGAAAAGCATTAACATTCCTGCGTAACTCCCCAGCCCTTGGGCACAGAACAATGCTCACAGTCCTCTCTCTGGACGCCCACCTGCTGGGAGTCTGGACTGTACTTGCTCCCCCGCAGCTGCTCCAGTTAAGGTGTTTTGTCACTGCAGCACTCCTAAGAGGCTTGTTATCTACAAACAGCTGGGGGGAAATGTCCTGCCTGACACTAACTCCAGGCAGCTGGAGGGTGGTGAACAGCAGAGGGGGTTACAGTTAGTTAAATGAATCAGCCAACAGGTAGTTAGATCTGCGTTTTATATAAAAATAATAATAAGTAAGCTAAATCCTGAAGAGTTCAGCAACTTGCTGAAGGCCAAACAGCTATTAAGTTGCAGAGCTTGATTAATTTACCTCCAAGTGCTCTTCGATCTCTAGAGCAGAATGCTGGCTAAATTCAGTACATCAAAACATGAGCAAAGCTCTACCTCTCACCGGACAGATTCCTGGAGTCTTCCTCTCTGAAGCATTCAGAAGCACCACTAAAGGATGTATGGGTGGCAGGATGCTGGGGCAGCTTGGAAAAGGGAAGAGGAAAGAAAGAAGTGGCTGGAATTGGAGAACCGGAGTCAGGGTGGGTTCAGGGAAAGGGGGCTGAGGAATTTGCCAGCATGACCTACCAGCACCTGGGGCTGCAGTGCAAAAGCCAGCAATCTCCTCTCCCCATTCCCTACTAAATAAAATGAATGTCTCTGCCTCACGTCACAGTTTGCATTTTCAATCTGATTCATGGGGAAACATTGGCAGGTAATCTTTATCCATTTCAAGTGTTTAACTTTTCACTCAGAATACTAATGGCAAACTTGAGAAAGGAGGAACATCAACCTTGGCACCAAGAAATTAATTTTTCAAAACAAAGGAACAAATGAAACTTCCCCAAGCTTTTGATTCTTCCGTATTGTCTATCTTTTCTTCATGGTTCATTTTTAGTAGTATCTTGACATCTGTGAGGGATTTGCCCTAAGCGGGGGGAATAAACCCAAACTGACAAATGTCACTATAGGACAAAACTCCCCCCATTCAGTGTGTCTCTACTCGAAGAGAGCCCTCAACTTCTCACACAGCTTCACCTCTTGTCCTATCCTGTCATTAACAGAAGCATCTTCTTTTCTTTTGGAGATCCAGTTTCCACAAAGAAATAGCATGTTTATGTCATCCCTAGAATCGCCGCGTATGTTGTGGAGTTGAGGATGGGCGAGGTCAGCCAGCTCCGTCTCCATTTCATTTCAGTGACACTGACACTCCATTTCATTTCACACACAGAATCCTCACAGTGCCAGAAAGAAACCTGCACTTTGATAAACCTACTACATAATACGTATCTTTTGCCCTATTGTAGAGATAAGGGGAAAGAGGCTAAGAGAATTAGGTGTCCCATAGCTGATAGGTGACAGAAGCAGACTGAAATCTCCCCAATTACTGAGCAGGACCCCGTGGAGCCCTCCTGGGTACAAAAGCCTTTCCTTGTCTGCCAATTATTGTTTGTAAGAAAAAGGCTTCAGCCTCCTAGACCTTCCCTGAGTTCCAAAGGGCAGATTCAAACAGTTAACTTGTTAGGCAAGTGAGGGAATGCAGAAACAAAGGAAAAGCAGTCAAGAAACAATAGTGCAGCAGTAAAGCAGAGTCCTGGTTTCTCCTCAAGGGATATACATAACAACTTATCTTTGAGTGTTTCTACAGGAGCTAAGGACCCCAGCCAGGCTGAGCACAGGATTCTTGGAACACCACCCTGTTACCTCCCCACCAGCCAATCAGAAGAAAGTCACACACCTGGCAGCCCACCCCCCCCCCCACCCCACCCCCAATTTTCCCTATTAAAACTCTTCCCTGAAAATCTTCAAGGAGTACGGGTCTTTTGTGCATGAGCTGCCCATACGCCTTGCTTTGCCCTTGCAATAAACCATCCTCTTCTCCAAAACTTCGATGCTCTGGTTTATTTGGCCTCACTGTGCTTTGGGGCACGTGAGCTCAGGTTCAACAACAACTGCATTTATCCATGTTACACACCTTGCAATCATCTCATTCTTATAGCAAGCCTTGGATGTTGCCTCACCTGTGTGGAGTCACAGAGCCCCAGCCCCTGAGAGAGCACTGATTTGAGGGTATCTGGAGCGGTGTCCTCACAAACGGGGGGATGAGCAGACACAGCCAAGAATTAGAGCTGTAGGTGGGGTTGTGGAAGCCTATGAAGGGGGCAGAGCTTCGGACAGAGTGGAAACAACCAGAGGGAAGCTGGGGTTGGGGAAGCTGAGGATCCTAGGGGGCCAAAGGAGTTGGGGGCTGGGAGGGCTTCTGTCCTGATGGAAAAAGACCCATGGACGAGGGAAAGAAGATGGAGTTGGGACAAGCATGAACCCAAACAGGACCCTGAATAGATGAGGCTGAGACCCACTGCGGCTCAAAGGAAAAGACTGGAAGCCGGACACTTGGGTACTATCTTCCGATATTCATTCATACGTTTCCTAGGCACCCATGATGTGCCAGCTACCCACAGGTAGGTCCTGGAGGTTCAGAGGCGAACGGCACACAGTTTTTTTTTTTTTGCAATTTTGGAATTCACTCTAGAGATAAAGGCTAGTGAAGAGATGAGCGCAGTACAGTTGAGTTAAGCGGGGTTGTTGTGCAAAAGAGAGTGGGGCGTGAGAGGATGGTCACGTCCCAGGCCTCAGGTGAGTCCCTGGGATGGCCACCAAGTGTGCCTTCTTGGCTTCACACAGGAAAGAATTCAAGAGCGAGCCACAGTAAAGTGAAAGGTTTATTCAGGGAGATACACACTCCATAGACAGAGTGTGGGCCACCTCAGAAGGCAAGAGGTGCCAGGGTATGGGGTTGCCAGTTTTTATAGGGCTGGGTAATTTCATAGGCTAATGAGTGGGAGGAGTATTCCAGCTATTTGGGGGAAGGGATGGGGATTTCCAGGAATTGGGCCACTGCCCACTTTTGGCCTTTTGTGGTCGGCCTCAGAACTGTCATGGTGCCTGTGGGTGTGTCATTTAGCCTACGCTAATGTATTACAATAAGTGTATACTGAGGCACAAAGTCCAGTGGAAGTCGATTGTCTGCCATCTTGGACCCAGTTGGTTCTAACCAGTTTATGTCGTGTCCTCAATAGCTGTCATTCTTTTAAAGGTTGTGTCCTGCCCCCTCCCTGTCTCAGGGTGATGGCAGAGACCCAACTGCTGTCAGAGCCTAAGGAAGGGCACCCACTGGGCCTGGGAGCGGAAGAAGGGGAAGAAGGTTCAAGGACGGTTTTCCAGGTGCCAATATCCTCTCCCTTCCATGAAGCAGCAGGAGGAACATGAGACTGGAATGTGAACCCTGGCCTCACTCCAGCAGTACAACTTTAGTCTACGTTAAATATTTTATTCTCAATCTCCTCCTCTGTAAGATGTGGATAAAATACCTCACGTCACTGAATTGTGAAAATAATGTATATGAATACATCTGCTGCAAAGCAGGTATGTATTAATTCCTCCCTAGCAAATAATCAAGAATAATCAAACTTATATGCACTGGACCATTTAAAAAGCTAAACCTGAAAACCAACATGTTCTTCCTCAGAATTTTTTCTAGCTTTTTAAAAATAACTATTTGAACCTCACTTTGGGGAAAAAAAAAATCTACATATAGACTCATTCCTCCTTTCCATCCACCCAGGTAATCTTTTCTACGGTGTCCATGGTAGCTGACCCTTCCACTTCTGCTTGGGTATTTCCAAGGCTTATTATTATCTTTTGGAGGAACTTTCTATATCTTTTAGAGACTTGAGCTTGCTCCTTAAAATTGAGACTAATGTGATTATTGTTAATCAACAGACTTAAAAAGTCAAATACATCACACAATTCTTTCTTGGCCTGTGGCTGAGAGGCCACTGAACTGTGTGACTATAACGAAATATGAATTCCAAGATGGTGATGGCATCAGCAAACCAGAGCCATGGCTTATTTACTGAGTAGCTGTTTCCTACCAGGAGCTGTGCTAAACACCTTTACAAATACGCATGATGCTACTTGAGCCTCATAACCACCCTGGCTAGGGAGATATACTTATCCTGTTTTACAGATGAAGTAACTGGCCAATGGTCATGCAACTAATAACAGGCAGAACCAGGATGCAAAAACAGGTCTTTCGGGACCTCCCTGGTGGCGCAGTGGTTGGGAATCCGCCTGCCAATGAGGGGGACATGGGTTCGAGCCCTGGTCCAGGAGGATCCCGCACGCCGCAGTGCGGCTGGGCCTGTGCACCACGGCTACTGAGCTTGCGCTCTAGAGCCCGTGAGCCACAACTACTGAGCCCACACGCCACAACTACTGAAGCCCGCGCACCTAGAGCCCGTGCTCCGCAGCAGGAGAGGCCACCGCAGTGAGAAGCCCGTGCACCACAACTAGAGAAAGCCCCCATGCAGCGGCTTAGACCCAATGCAGCCAAATAAATAAATAATAACTTATAAACAAACAAACAAAAAAAACAGGTCTTTCTGACATCAAAGATCACACTCTTCCCCCCAGCATCCCCAGAGCTCCTCTGTCTGCACAGACATTCATTTCTCAGTCCTCCTTTTCAACGACTATGAAAACTCCAGCTTTATTCAACCCAACATGGCTGCTGTGTCTACCAGACAGTTGGATATTTTTCCCGAATTCTCATTTTCTCCAACTTATAAACTGAAAGGAAAAAGTATCAAGTTCATAACCAGTTCAATAAAAACCATCCCAGAAATAAACGATTACATTTATTATCATAACTCTGCTAATACTACTGATTTTTCCCCCACACCACTTCCCGTTTCTTTGCTATCTTTATAGACCACCAGCAGCAGGAAAACTCACCATTAACCCCACAGACAGCACTAATAGATCACTGTGCTGTCACTCTCACCCTCTTTTGTGATGGAGCATAATAATTCTAGACTGTGACACAGCTTTTCACGTATCAGTCATCAAGGCCCCTGTTGGAGACAATATACTCATTACATAGAGCTCCTCAAGCTGCTGTCAGCTTGCAATCCTGGATTGAAAAGTCACCTTTAATTTTCTAATGCTCCCAGCAGTATATTGCATCACACCTGGTTCCATGTTGGTAGAAAGTGGGTCAGTTCTGCCTCAACCATCTCCCCTAGACCTTAGTGACAAACACTGTGCATTGGACAGCTCCAGATTCGAATTCCCAATTCTTTAATTGAACAATCCACCAGCAGAAGTTAGTTCGGTGCTTCTGTGCCTACCACCTCATTGAGAAAATAAGCTGAACACAGATGCAAAGTCTATCATAGGAGAGCTGGTCTGAGCATCTCCTAACATTGATCCAAAGAAGGATGGGGTCAGTGGGGGGGGAGGTCGGTTCAACTTTTGTCTTCTGTCCTTCCTCTCTTCCTTTGCTACCCCAAATTAAGCTTCTTAGTTGACCCTTTGCAGAGGAATTTCTCCACCTATCCCAGCAACTTCTCACGGTTGATTCATTTCCCTCCAGTTTCAACCATTTTCCCTGAGATGGAGCTACAAGCTTTCATAATCACGATCCAATCTGGACTGGATTCCAGGAGAGTCCGCACGTAAATCATCAGACAGTTATATTCCAGCAGAGGAGCGAGTCAGCCATTCCAAACACTGGCAGCTACAGCCAGGTGGATATTTGATATTGGATGAAAGGGCACGGGAAAAAAGGGCTGTGTGGGCAGTGGGTGGATGAGGATTCTAGGGTTGAGTAGTTTCACGCCATAAGACTTGAGTGGTTTTTTTCTCTCCTCTCAATGAAGGGGATGCTGACAAAACCCTTCCCACTGCAGGCACGATGAGGTTTTGTAGGTAGGTCCCACCAGCAGGGCAGGGCAGACCCCTTCTGCTCAGGGCATTAGCAGGACCTGTTTCCACTGAGCAGGGGATCTCTCTCCCCCATTTCTTATATTTGAAAACTTCTGCCTGGTACCAACAGAAACACAAATAACCGGTGCAATAGAAACACTGGTAGAACTCTTAGGCTCTTTAAGAACCTTGCTTTAAATGTTTAAGCATTTAAACAATGCTTTTAACATTGACCAGGTGCTTAGGGAAAGACGGAGAACCTGACGATGTGTATGAGAGCTCTCTGATAAGAAACCAGTCAATCAGCCTGGGATGACCTGGAACAGATAAGAGGAGAGGACATCCTGGCAAAGAATGAAGGAAAAGTCAGCAGTTAGCAGAGAAGTGCTAGGACAGAACAGGCCCAGAACACAGCTATGACCAAAGACCCAGTTCCAGCCATGACTGTCTAAGAGAACTTCAGGCTGACAGTGAGGATTCCTTAGACATCACATGTAGTTGATCAGAATTCACTTTTTACTCAAGTTTGCTTCTAATAAGTTTGATACACTTTCCACTTCGTTGAGAGAATTTGGCCTTTCCCAGTCATCTTCGCGATAGTTGTCCTTGTAAGTTCAGAGGTGGAAAATGCAATTCAAGCATTAGTGCTGGGGAGCCAAATGGAGAGGAGGGGTAACCAGTAGCTGTGAAGCACGGTGCCTGGCCGGGCCTGGCTGGGCTTGGCTGGGTGGGCAGAGCACCACCCTGTGAAGCAGCTGTGGGCAAGGCGGTGTTTGGAGCCATGAACCCACAGATGCAGAAACCATGGCCTCCATTTTCATGGTGTCCTCACCCTTCAAGGTGTCCTCGGTCAAGCCGGGAAGGCCAAGAGCTGTAAAAATACAGAAAACAATTCACACTACACAAACAAAGTGTCAAATAAATCATGCGGGCATTCGCTGCTGTTGAGTTCACAGGAGGCACAGGGGGTCAGGGAAGACTTCAGAGAGAAGCTGGGCCTGGAAGGGCGGAGAAACCACTGGCGGTGAGTGGCCAGTCACGGGCCACATAGCTCAGGTCCACGAAAGCTCCACCAGAACAGGGCTGTCAACATGTTTCTCTCACTGAGGTTTTCCTGGTGCTGAGAAGAACACCCAGAACAGAGTTGGCACTCAATAAATATTTACTAAGTGAATGAATGCAATAATATTTACTGAGCTCCCACTAGGTACTGGGTTGTTGGGGTTGTAGGGATTGATGAGAATCTTTCACTCCAGTGGCTTTTAGTCCAGACAGAAGAGTAAGCAAATGATTCTCATTTAGAGTGTTAGGTGCTATTGTGAAGCTGTGCTCAGGACATGCATGACCACCAGGCCTGGGAATATTCACCTAGTTTGTCTGTTGTGTCCTGTATTGGGAATAAAAGACATAGAGAGCCCTCACGTTTGAACTATTGATACCGAGCAGGACCCTGTGGGGCTCCTGGGCACAAAAGCCTTTTCTGTGTCCCCCATTTCTTGATTACAGGAAATAGGCTTCATTCAGTCTCCATGACCTTCCCTGAGTTCCAACAGGCAGGTTCAAACAGTTGCTAATCAGAGAAGAGAGGGGATGGAGAGGCAGGGGAGTAACAGTGAAAAGAAACAATAGTGCGGCCTTGGGGCAGGGTCCTGGCTCCCCCTCAAGGGATACACACAACAATATCTTTGAGCTGTTTTGCAGATTCTGAAACCCCCTCCACGTGGGAGAAGTTAACTGTATGCTGCTCACAAGCACGTAGACCCCAGACAGGTTGGAACCAGAAGGTTGATGATGCTGACTCCCGCTTACCTCACCACCAGCCAATCAGAAGAATGTCCACGAGCTGATCACACCCTCTCTGAACCATTACTATAAAACTCCTCACTACCCACTCCAGGTCAGGACACACAGTTTTGAGGACATTAGCCTGCTGTGGCCCCCTTTGCCTGGCAAAGCTATAAAGCTATTCTTTTCTGCTTCACCCAAAACTCTGTCTCCGAAATTTAATTCGGTGTTGGTGTACAGAGGCCAGATTCGGCTTCACTATGGGAGTGAGAGCATAATGGGTTCAGTTCTAGTGCAATGCTCTTAGGCAGTGCAGATCAAAAGCATGAGAAAGAAGGGCCCAGCCCTGCACCCAACAGTTCTTCTAGGGATTTATCCCAGGGTTAGAAAGATTAAAGATGTGCCTATCAAATTATCTCAAAGGTCGTTTATTGAAGCACTGTGTATAGCAGAAAGAAAAAGAGCCCAACCAAAAATATTGGTTAAATAAATTGTGATACCTTCAGACAATGAAATACAATGCAGCCACTAACACACTATACCAGAATAGTCATCAACACAGAACTATGTCTCCAGTATATACTTACTTGAAAATGTAAGATTCAAAGAAAATGCATACTGTAAGATCCATTTTTTTACAAGTATATGTTTTCCTTAAGAAACGTTTGAAAAAATATACTCAAGAAAGTTAAAGTGATTATCTATAAATGATTAGATTATGGGAGGGTTATCCAGAGTGAACATGCATTGCTTTTGTATAAGGAAAAAATGTTATTTTAATAAACAATGAACAGTCCTTCCTGTCCCATACACACACTAAACAACACCACAGACTAAACTGGCCATCTAGCTCATGTCAAGTGAGTGAAGATTCCACGGCATTCAGGGCCATCTTCCCTGGGGATAGCCCTGTGGCTGGGATCAGCCGCCCCAAGCCTGCCCCAGCTCCTGGCCAATTGTGAATACAGTGTTTAACTCCATCATTTAAAGGCTCTTAAAGAACTAACACCTAGCAGGTTAGATCCCTAACACTCAGAATACCTGGACCATATCCTCTCTGCATTTCTCCTTATAGAATTTACCCTCTCACTACCTCAAGCTCAAATGACCTCATCATAAAACAGAAGGCTCTAGAAACTCCTGAGTGTATTTATTATTTACTGATGATCTCTGGAAAGGACCTGTGCAGAAGCAAATTCTCTCTTCAGCTGCCCTGAATAATTTGACAGCAAAGAGATTACCTCCAGGAGGGCAGAGAAAAAAAACAGGCCGGGGGGCCGGGGGACAAGACAATAATGAAAACCCGTGTGCCAAATAATGACCGGAGTCCTCATTTTCCTCCTTAATATTTACTAAGGATGAACCACCCGGATGGACTTGTTTTATGATGGGATCATAAGGGAGCCGCTTGCTGGCAGGTCTGCTCATCAGGTAGCGTGTGGGAGGCAAGTACTGACAACCACAGGCTGCTCAGATGACATGACCCTCATAGCCCAAGGCAGCTCCTTCCCTCCAAGCTATTTTTGCATTTTTAGAACTCATTTTCTGCTGCTCTGACTGTAGAAGCCTTGCTCCTTCCTGTGGGTGGCTGAAATGAGGAGAGCTGGTGATCACAACGTGAGTTTGTCAAAAGTCACCCAGGCAGTCTGGAGGGAGCACTTTAATTAGTGAAAATGAGTGCAAGGCAGGAAGTAAAAGGGTAACTGCAGGGCAGCAGACGCTGGTACCCACCAGAGTGATGATGACGTGGACCCCCCATCCCTCTGCCAACATTGAAGCCCTCACTTGTTCATGTCCCCTGTGACTGTGAACTGGAGATGAGATGGTGGCAGAGCTGAGCTTCAGAACCAGGAAGAGCTGAGTTTCACTGGACCGCCTTCCTCTCACTGCCCCCACAGTTCCAACTCACACATTATAGCTGTGCGACATCAGGCAGAGTCTTTAACCTCAGTGTCTTCATCTGTGGGATGGAGACACTGACACTGCCTGAGCAGGGAGGGTGTAAGGAGCTGCAATAAGGAGGGGTAAGCTCCTGCCCCAGGGTCGGGAATGATAAACAGGAGGGTGTTTCTGTTTAGATGTAAAAGTATTAGCATTTAAGGAGAAATCAGTCATCAAAAGATAAACCCAAAAAAGCCTCCACTTATTTGGAAGTTAAGAAACACACTTCTAAGTAACCAGTGTGAGTCAAAAAAAGAAATCATGATACAAACAGAAAATATTTCGAATTCAGTGACATAAAAAATATACCCATCAAAATATGCAGGATTCAGCCCTAAGTGAAGAAAGGACAAACATGAATGCGTTAAAACATCCATCTTCCTAAACTGGAAAAAGAAAAGTAAAATGAACCCAAAGAAAGTAGAAGAAAGAAAAAAAAAGATTAAAGCCACTACTGATAAGATAATCAGCATAATTTAGGGAGCATCAAGAAAGCCAATGGCAGGTTCTTTGAAAAGGCGAATGAGCATGATCAACTTCTGGTGTGGCTGATAAAAAAAGAAGGAGGGGATAACCTGCATCAGGATGACTAGTGGAGGATTTTGCTAGTGTGACTGCTGCCCCCAGAGTAGGCCTCTACCTACCACAGGTTGCTGACAGTGCAGGGGAGAGACAAGACATGTGTCCATGAAAAGTACCAGGAAGAGATCTCGGGCAAGTGAGGTCTCCAGGTAGGAGGCTCAGAGGAGAGAGAGCCCCTGACTGGGAAGCCAGAGAAGCTACTCCAACAAGGGTGAGAGCAGAACCCCTGCTGGGTCCTACAATGAGATCATTTAATGCCAAAGGGGCTCAAATGATGTGAAATAAGATGGCATCTCATAGTGGACACAAATGCAGGGAGTCAACTGGAACTGAGTTGACATCTGCAACTATCTAGCTTTGTGACCTTGTACAAATTACTTAACCGCTCTGTGCCTCTATTTCTTCATCTGTAAAATGGGAGTAATAAGAGTACCTCCTTTACAGGGATAACCCTCCCAGACTTCAGACAATGCTACAAAGCTACAGTAATCAAAACAGTATAGTATTGGCACAAAAACAGACATATGAGTCAATGAAACAGAATACTGAGCCCAGAAATAAACCCACACGACTACAGTCAATTAATCTTCAACAAAGGAGGCAAGATTATACAATGGGGAAAAGATAGTCTCTTCAGCAAGTGGTGTTGGGAAAGGTGGACAGCCACATGTAAATCAATGAAGTTAGAACACACCTTCACACCATACACAAAAATAAACTCAAAATGGCTTAAAAACTAAAATATAAGACATGACACCTTAAGATTCCTAGAAGAGAACATAGCCAAAACATTCTGACATAAATCATAGCAATATTTTCTTAGATCAGTCTCCCAAGCAAAAGAAATAAAAACAAAAATAAACAAAGGAGACCTAATCAAACTTATAATGTTTTGCACAGCAAAGGAAACCATAAACAAAACTAAAAGACAACCTATGGTACAGGAGAAAATATTTGCAATCGATGCAACCAACAAGGGATTAATTTCCAAAATATACAAACAAATCATACAGCTCAATATCCAAAAAACAAACAACCCAATCAAAGAATGGGCAGAAGACCTAAATAGACATGTCTCCAAAGAAGAAATGCAGATGGCCAAAAGGCACATGAAAAAATGCTCAACATCATTAATTACTAGAGAAATGCAAATCAAAACTACAATGAGATATCACCTCACACTGGTCAGAATGGCCATCATCAAAAAGTCTACCAAAAATAAATGCTGGGGAGTGTGTGGAGAAAAGGAAAGCCTCTTACACAGTTGGTGGGAATGTAAATTGGTGCAGCCACTATGGAGGTTCCTTAAAAAACTAAAAATAGAGCTACCATATGTTCCAGCAATCCCACTCCTGGGCATACATCCAGAAAAGATGAAAACTCTAATTCAAAAAGATGCATGCATCCCAATGTTCATAGCAGCACTATTTACAATAGCCAGGTCATGGAAGCAACCTAAGTGTCCATTGACAGAGGAATGGATAAAGATGTGGTATGTGTATACAATGGAATATTATCCAGTCATAAAAAAGAATGAAATAATGCCATTTGCAGCAACATGGATGGATCCAGAGATTATCATAGTAAGTGAAGTAAGTCAGACAAAGACAAATATCATATGAGATCACTTATGTGTAGAATCTAAAAAAAAAAAAATACAAATTTATTTACAAAACAGAAACAGGCTCACAGACATAGAACACAAACTTATGATTACCAAAGGAGAAGAGGGGAGGAGAGAAGGATAAATTAGGAATTTGGGATTGACGGATATATACTACTATCTATAAAATAGATAAAAACAAGGACCTACTGTATAACACAGGGAACTATATGCAATATCTTGTAATAACCTATAATGGAAAGGAACCTGAACAGGATAGATATATATATTTAAGTTTATGTTTATAAGTTTAACTGAAATCACTTTGCTGTACAACTGAAACTAACACAATATTGTAAATCAACTATACTTCAACTAAAAAAAGAAGGGTACCTCCCTTACAAGGCTGTTGTGAGCATTAGAAGAGGTTGGTACAGAGGACATGCTCAGTTGCACTGAGGGTTACTATGAATATTATTATTGTTTTTACACGTCTATGAACAGAGCTCAATGTACCAATTTGGGCAGGGAGGCAGAACTGCACTTCTGTGGACAGGCCCAGATAACCGGGGACCCCTTTCCCCTCCATGCCCTCAGCAGTCACCTATGAAGCACCTCCAATGTGCCAGGAACAGTTAAGGTTTCCAGGAGGTGGTCCAGGGAGGGGCAGCGTCGGTCACTGTCTGGGCCAGTGCACACTCCCAACTGAGCCTCCTGTGCAACACCCTCATGGGCGGGGAGTAGGCAAGATGAGGAAATCTCTCTCAGATACTAAAGGGCCAAAGAATCAAGTCAAAAATGGTTGATTATAGCCCTGAGCAGAAGTGGGCAATTTTTCGAAAATACACATTTTACTTAAGGAAAATCAAATGGCAAATGGGAAAAAAAAAAACAAAAACCCAACAGCAAGTTGTTGCTTTGACCTCAGTTTTTATGTCAAGAGCTTTGGGGCTGGTGTTCCCGGTGCCAACAGTGGAGGAGGACGGCCTACCTGACCAGCCACCTCTGGCAGCATCACCAGCAATCGGGCCTCCCCTCGCAAGGGCACACAGCCTGTGCCTTCCGAGAGCCTCTAGAGAGTGGGGCGAGGCAGGAGTGGACTGAGTTCACAGCTTTTCAGGCCATTTCTGCCAGACCCAAGGACCATAAATCTCAGAAATGGAAAACAGGAGTGAGAAATAAAACCCTTGGCTTCCAGCAAACTGCCAGCCACTTTCTTTGGGCTGTAAATAACCACAGTTAAACCAAGCACCCTTTGCACTTCTTGGCAGTGAAGTGCATGAAAACATCTGATGCAAAGATTTTAAATGCTTAAGTGCTCTCTGCCAACATCTACTTAACCGCCCAGAGCTGCAAGGTCCAGATCTTTGAAGTGAGCCGGGCATACCTCTCCCTCCACTGCCCCTGACCACTGTCTTAGGGGACCCTGACTGTGGGATGCTGGGTGACATCATGAGTGAGGAGCAGGGGTCAATTAAGCCTGGCAGAAGGAGGTGGGTGGCCCTGAGCAGTGGTGCCATCTGTCCCAGTGCCAGCTCTGGCACTCACCATTCCGCAAGCCCTAAATCAGTCGACTGGTAAGTGGCTGAGCCCAGATCCAAGCCCGTGTGTCCTGTGGCTCCAAAGGTCAGGCACAATTTCAACAGGCACATCACAGGCTCCCAGGAAACACATCCCGGGTGGTAACTGTAACTATGACTTTGGAGCTGGGACTACTTTTTCTCCCCTCGCCCCTTTCTTCCAGCTCCTTCTGGGTAACTCTCCGATTTCACCACATTACAGTGAGCCTGGTAGCCAGGAGCTCAGCCTTTGGTGATTCTGCATTTTCATTTTGACGACATCTCCTAGGTCAAGGAGTCAAAGCCATCTTTTGGACCATCGGGAGAGCCATCTTTTAACCAAGAACTGCTCAAAGATGCAGCCCCATCGTTTGTGTTGCAGGGTCACTGCCAGTGAAGATCAAATGACATCATGGTCATCTGTGGAAATAAAGATTTCAGAGTAACTTGAAAAGGGAAAAGTGGTGGGGAAATTGAGTCCTCTGGGTAGAACAGGCAAAACCGGAACTCAAACAGGCCGTCCACAGCAGTCTGCGCCTGTGCACGTGAACTCATTAGCAATGAGCACGGCAGTGAATAGCCCAGGAAGAATGTTTCTGGTCTCAGTTCCAGTGATAATTAGGTTTATTACTATTTAACACACATTTCAATAAGCCAGGAATGCTAACCTTACCTTCAGATAAACTGGATAGCTTCACAGGATTATCAACGACCGCGCATTAAAACTGCTCATTGGAAGGTTTTGATTATTCATGGGTCTGAATAGCCTGAACTAACAAGCAAAACCTAAATGTATTTATACAATTTAAAAGCCTATTTATGTAAGCAGGCCTTCCTTTTATTGGTATTATTGAACCGAAAGTATAGATTCTATATATAAAACTGAATCCGTGTCTATACAACCCCATTGTTTAATACGTCCATCCTTCAGTTTCAGAATACACACATCTTATAAGCTTGATAGTGTTAACTTGAATTTTATTGGTTTTGTATTTGTTTATATAAGATTTATATATTTTTAAATTTATAGGATTATAAGAACTATACAGCTATGAGGTTTATACTTAGTTCAGCAGTTCCACATTCTAGAGAAACCTCAAAATAAAAATAATTAAATTCAATAGAGCGGGTTCCCGAGAATTTCTTTTTCCCTTAAATGGAATGGATACACTACTCAGGTTTGAGAAACACTGACACAATGAAACCTTAATGATGGGTATTTAGGTCGTTTCCTGTTATTTTACTAATACAAACAATGTGCACTTAATATTTTCCAAGTATCTTTGCGTGTTTGAGGATACCTGGAGAATAAACCTCTAAATGAGGCAACACGGGTCAAAGTGTAGATGAATTTACGATGTTCTTAAGAGCAGTCAAATTACCCTAGAGCAAGACTGCAATTGCTCTTTCCAAACTATGTATGCAAATGTCTGTTTCCACACACCCTTGACACTTTTTATGTCTTTGCCAAGCTCTTAATCTGACAGGTATTCAATAAATTGAGATACATCGGAGTTGTTGCAGTTTACACTTCAATCGGGAAGAATGAGCATTTTTCCATGGTTTATCTGATATTTTTCATTTCTTTGTTGTGTATGTATGAACTGCCTGTTGATGCTTTTTGCTGATTAGATTGTTTGATTATTTTCTCATTGATTCACTGGCACTCTTTGCTTACAACCTCTGTCTCTCATGGTGAGGATATTCTGTTTTTCAAGTGTCTTCTGGCTTTGCTATAGTAAATTTACTGGGCAGGCTTTAAATTTTTTTTTTAAGTAAAATACATCAACTTTCTTTCTCTTGTACCGTTGTTTCCTTTTAGCTTTCAGATGATTCCACTGATTATTATTAAATATTGTATTCATCCATGATTTCTTTCATATAAGGTATAAGCAAAGTACTGAGACTTTTTTCTAGATATCAAATAGTTTACTGAATAGTCCATCTATTCCTCCTGATTTTAAATGTCATCTTATCTTATACTAGATGTAAGTTCTACCGATATTTGGACCTATTTCTGTACTCTTTCATAGCACTGAACAATTTTCTATTCATGTGTCAATACCAAACTGATTTAAGTAGTGTGTATTTATCAAACATTTTGAAATTTGGTAAGGCTAGTCTGCCCATATCCATCTTTTCATGTTTACATGGATATTTTCATGTGTTTAATTTTCTGGGTCAGAAATCTGCAAACTTTCTGTTAAAGAGACAGTAAATATTTTTGACTTTTTGTGGGCCATACAGTGTCTGTATAGTGACTACTCAGCTCTGCCTTTGTAGCTGGAAAGCAGCCACAGGTCATATGTAAACAAATTTTGAGTGTAGCTGTGTTCTAATAAAACTTTATCTGCAAAAACAGCAGTGGTCTGGATTTCAGCAAGCCCTAGCTTGCCAACCTCTGTTCTAAATGAATCCTAGTATCATTTTTGAAAGTTTTCCCACCTAAGCAGCCAAACCAGTTTTGGACTATTGGTTGGGATTGCTTAGAATTTAGTGATTAAAGTGGGAGAATTTACATTTTTAAACGTTGACTCTTACCATCCAAGAACACATTCTTTCCTTCCACTTATTCACAGCTTCATTTTTGCTCTCAATAAGACTGTGAAGTTTTCCTCCTAGCTACTGCACATTTCTTGTTTAGTGTGACGTATTTTATCTGTTTTTATGTTTGTTACTGCACATGAAATTATTTGTACCCATTGACTTTTGTTCAACCCACTGGTTCAACCTACTAGTTTAATGCAAGGCTTATAACCAGATCTATAGACTTTTCTGGGATTGACAGAGAAATCCCATGGGACCTAGATACCTTCACACATGTTGCATATTTTCCTGGGAAGAGTCTATAGCTTTCATCAGAAGCTCAATATCGCCATCCATTCTCCTGTCCCAAATTAGAGATGCCCTGCCCCAAGATGGGTAAAGGCCAGGGCTTTGGTATTGAAATGGAACCCAAATATAGGTAACCAGGAACATACTGGCTGTGGAGTCAGGGAGAGTGAGAGCCACCCCCCTGCCCTGGCTCTCTGGGGGTAGGAGTGATAGCCAGGTTTATGCAGCAGTTTCCTACCGCTGTCCATGTGGGCAGTGCTGCCTCAGGGCTGAGATAGCCCAGAGGGCCTGTGGTCATCAATTTTGCCCACATCCAACTCTCCTTGACTTTCAGGCTGAGGTCTCCTCTTATTTTAGACACTCTATACCATGGCCAATCTCACCTCCTTCCTATGGAGTTTTGCTCAGCTTAACTGTTTACTGGGATCATGAACTGTCTATAGCCAACTGCCCCCTAATGCCTTGCCAGGATCCTTTCCTGGCCCTCGTCTAGCCCTGCAGTCCTAGCCTCATGGAGAAAGCCAGCACAGGAGGAGAAAGAGCACAGACTAAAAGGTCCAACACACCCAAGTTCAAATCTGGCCTTTGCCATAATGTGTCGTAAGGCAAGATGTGAACTTCTCTGACCTCAGAGAAGTAAAAGGCAACATGCATGCCTCCGAGCATGGCTGTAGAGATTGAAAGAGATAATGCATAAGAGCTGAAAGCCACTCTTACCATGGAGCTTGCTGTTCAGCAATGGGATGGTCATAACTCACTTCTTATACAGCCAACTGGCATCAATCAGGCTCAGCCTCTGCCTGGGAAACCTCTGGAGACTGTGAACTTACCCTTCCCCCAAGCAGGGCAGACTTTCTATGGGGTCTCAGCAGTCTATACTTAGGAGAGGTCTACCATGGCCCTGCCTTTAACCTGATGTCTCAGTGCCATGGTGTACCCAGGATGCCCCCGGAGGTATCACTCCCAACAAGTGAGAGGCTTATGTCTTCACATTGCAAAGAGCTGGCCTGAACTGAAAATGAGTATAGGACAATTCTGAGATCCAGAATTGGATCTCAGGCAAAATTTAAGGCAAGATTTAAATTTGAGTTTTCCTCTTGGGAAAGGAAGTCTCTCTCACTGTCACTTCCCAAGCCTTGGTTTCCCTGTCTGCAAGATATGGATAAAAATAAGGGCAGCTAAACATTAATGGACACCTACTATGTGGCAGGAGATAATTCCTCCTCCAAACCCTGTGATAGGAGATTCTGTTATCATCACAGAGACACACAGTGGTTAAGTAATATGATTAAAGTGGCAAAAATGACATTTGAGCCACATAATATGATGTTAGAACCGACTCTTAATTGCCATCATCTACATGCTAATCTCGTTGGAGTGCTTTAAATCACATATAATTCATACATTTTCTGCACTGGGTCAGGTCCATAGTAGATGTTCAATAAATGATAGTTGCCCTTTTATAAGGCAGAAATTGACCCTCACACCATGAATTGGCCTCTTACCAACTGGCTATCACATTAGAAATTGGCCAAATCTTCACTGTCCACTCCATCGGGAATTAGACATCCCATCAGAAGATGTCATCATCAGAAATTGGTCATTCCATCAGGATGATTTAAAGAGGTCATGTTCCAGCTAAAGCCTGCCCAGGAAGCAAAGTATCACAAGGTAGCCTTCAATTCAACAAACATGTATTGTTCTTTGGTGGAAAGAGAAATGAAGCACACTGCTACCAAATGCATCTAAAGTCCAAGTACCCAGAGAAGAACAAAGAGGCATAAACTCGAGGTAAACAGTCCATATGGAACCTGAGGGCAGTCTACCATGTGCCAGGCAACAAGAAGCTCCAAGAAGCTCCCGGTATCAGTTTATCGGGGCCTTAACTCTGAAAGGGTTCCTTGGGCCTATTTGTAGATGAAGATTCTGAGATCCAGAGAGGTTAAGTGAATTGTCTGGATTCCTGGAACTTAAAAGAGGTAGTCAAAAGCAAGTGGCCCCAGACACTTTCTTCCAAACTTCAGGGCCACCCTCCACTTGGCTGTAACGGGTCCCCACAAAAACAGTGGCATATGCCCAGGACAAACCCTGCCTCTTGCTTAACTAAACCAAGGCTGGCCTTGCTCTGGACCAGACACTTTGCCTCACTTTAAATCACCTCCCAAGGGGCGTATGGTTGTACCTGTTTGCCACGGCCGTGGGCTTGGGAATCTTAGAGAGATAGAGCCGTGTCTGCAGTGCCCAGCACAGAGCCTGGAATAGAACCAAAGTCTCATACACACAGTGTCCAGACTGTACAGACACAACCTCTGCCAAGAGGGCGGGCCTTCATGTCAATCAGAGAGAAGGTAACACACATCGTTAATTTTTATCCTTTTTAGGGATGCGGCAGGATGAGGTGAGGAGATTGGTTATTTCAAAAACTCCATTTCCTGAAGCCAGTGAGGCAAAGATACCAACTTCAGAACAATGGAAGCAGCCCCATTTCTCCAAGGAAAGTGTCCTTCCTCAAATGGCCACCCACAGGGGAGCCCTTGTGATCAGGAGGGATGACAGCACCTGCGATCCAGGCATTTAATCGTCAGGCACACTCAAATTTACATCCCTCGTGACTATGTGTGATCACTGGGAAATCATTCAACTTTCTGAGACTCCATCTTTTCCTCTCTAAAATGAGCATAATGCCTACCTTCCTGGACGTTCTGGAGGTTCACGTAAGATCCTTTATGTAACATGCTTGCCACAAAGAGGTTTTTGATGTGGCGGTTTCTTCCTCAGGACTGAAACAACATCATCTTCCTAGGACTGCAGAGACTCGGGCACATTAACTCTCTGAAGCTATAGGAAGTAGATGAAGGCTGTGCCTCGCCCCATCAACAGAGCAAGAATTTGATTAGGAGGTTGGGATTAACAGATATACACTGCTGTATATAAAATAGATAACCAACAGGGACCTACTGTATAGCACAGGGAACTATACTCAATATTTTGTAATAACCTATAAGGGAAAGGAATCTGAAAAAAGTGTGTGTGTATATATATATATATATATATATATATATATATATATATACATATATATGTGTATATATATATATATACATATATATGTATAACTGAATCACTTTGCTGTACACCTGAAACTACTTCAATAAAAATAAATTAATTAATTAGAAAAAATGTTGATAGTTGCAGAGAATGACAGCAATCACTTCTAAAAACAAAAATTGAGAGAGGTAAGGAACCCAAGGCCATTCAGCCCCAAGAGTGTGCTGGCCCTGCACTGGGAGCTTTACTCAATGATCTTCAGAACCGCCTACGAGTAGGTGACTGTGTCCCCAGTTTAGAGAGGAGGAGGCCGAGGCCCGGTGAGCTTGTGTAATATCACTGCCTCCCTCTCTGAGTTGGTAAGACAACTTCCCATTACCCTACGTTACCTCGTTTAATCCATCAGGGAGTCACACAGGCTGGGGGTGCAGGGAGGGTCAGGGGTCAAACCTCTTCTCCCCCAAGATTGATGAAATCCACTCCAGGCATCTCTTTCTCTGATTAAAACACATGGATGATAAATTACCAAACTCCTTGACGTGGAAATGTGAATGATAGGAGTGCCACTGACAACTGGTTCAGGGTGGTCGTCACAGAAGCGGAAAGAACTGTCATGCATAGCCTACCTCCTTGCCATTCTTTTCTGACTCCTAAGCATCTGTGAGTGTCTGTGGGTGAAAGGAAATGAAGGTGATGCATTAGAAGGGAATCTGGAGGTCATAGTGGTCACAGATGAACATAAATCAACAACCTACTGCTTTGGTTTAATGTAACAGGAGCCTAAGTAGAGGATTATTTCCCCCAAGGTAGCAAGGCTGTAAAATGGAAAGAGTCTGTCCTGACAATCATCAGCCTCTCCTGTTTGTGCTTATTCCTTTCTTTTTTCTTTTTTTAATTAATTTATTTTATTTTTATTTATTTATTTTTGGCTGTGTTGGGTCTTTGTTGATGCACGTGGACTTTCTCTAGTTGCGGCAAGCGGGGTCTACTCTTCGTTGCGGTGCGCGGGCTTCTCATTGCGGTGGCCTTCCCTGTTGCGGAGCACGGGCTCTAGGTGCGCGGGCTTCAGTAGTTGTGGCTTGCGGGCTCTAGAGCACAGGTTCAGTAGTTGTGGCGCATGGGCTTAGTTGCTCCGCGGCACGTGGGATCTTCCCGGACCAGGGCTCAAACCTGTGTACCCTGCATTGGCAGGTGGATTCTTAACCACTGTGCCACCAGGGAAGCCCTGTGCTTATTCCTTTCTGATGAAAGTTTTGGTGCCTTCAGCCCTATTCACTTTCCTGTCTAGCCCTTCTTCCAGGAAAGCATCTCCTAGAAATAAGCCACACTTTTATGTTAATATGCATCTACTTGTCTTCTTTCAAAG
This sequence comes from Eschrichtius robustus, assembly GCF_028021215.1. Lineage (NCBI taxonomy): Eukaryota > Metazoa > Chordata > Mammalia > Artiodactyla > Eschrichtiidae > Eschrichtius > Eschrichtius robustus. Next base: position 21,756,369 of record NC_090829.1, on the reverse strand, counting down.
GGTCATTTCCTCCCTTGGCCTTTTCTCTCATTATGGAACAAAAGTTTGGTGCCTGCAAACAATATTTCAGGCATCAGAGAAAGACTGGAGAGACAGCTTTGGAGAAACACTAGGACAGAGGCTATGTAGCCTCCTTGTAGAAGCAGGAAGTGGGAGATTGCTTCTCCAGCTCCCATTTGTTCCTGCAGACAAACAGGCTGCTGCGGGGCTCCTGACAGGCACCATGGAGAACAGGGTGGAACATTTCAGGAAATACCCTTTCTGGGCTTGTGCCTACCTGAAAAATTGTAGGATGATGGAGTAGAAAAATCAGGGACCTTAGAATCAACGCGTAAATCTCATCTCTCCCACTTTCTAGCTGAAAGACCACTGGCAAGTTATTTAATTCCTTCATTTACCCATTCTGTTGAATAGGGATAATAATATTTGCATATCAGTTGTTGATGGTGAGTGTTATGTGGGATAGTGAATGTTAAATGGGTGGCAAATCATGGGAACTTGATAACCATTAGTTCCCATTCTCTCTCCACCATGGTTGAGCAGATCATATAATAGTAATTCTTCCACGGGATAGTAAAAGTAGTCAGTTAAGATCTAATATTTCCATGCGACATTTTATCACTCATGAGTCTAGTGCCCTTCACTCCCAAGGCTGTATTTGCCAACATCGTGCTTTAAATGAATGAAGCAAAGCATGGTGATGCATTTAATGGTCCTTGGGAATTGAACCTTGAAAATCCCAACATCTTCGGACCTTCTGGTTCCAGAGAGACTCTATGGAGAGTCTGGGATGCCAGTTAAATTTGGATGGTGACCCAGAGAGAAAGAAGATTTGCTTTCCGGGGCATCTCCCTCTGCCCCCAGCCTTCTTGGCATCACCTCTCAGGATAACATATTCAAGACCATGGGAAGCACCTAAAGTCTTGAAGTTATCAACACAATGGCTTTGTAGGAATAAACTTCTTGACCATGATGAGGGCAGTCCTTTCCCTCAAGTTACTGTTAAAGTTGCATCAGTACAAGTGCTCAAGTTTTTCAAAACCCTGTCCCATTGACAGTCACAGAACTCAAGGGTGAGTAGGTGGTGAAGGCTAGCTCCCAGGCTGACCATGTAGATAAAGAAAGGCAGGGCCCAGACGGCCAGATCTGAGCCTCAAAAGTACGAAAGTGTGGATTGGTATCTAGATGTAATCTGTCCCAGACCCTGGCTCACCTGCCCTTGCTTCCCACACACTTGCCCTTGGCCTTGACCACCTGACTTCATTCTAATCTCCCTGTGCCTCTGACCATGTCCTGCTCATTGTTTTGCCCCATCTACTCACCTGCTCCAGTAAAACCCTGACTCAGTCTGTTTTGACCCTCCACTGAAAATTCATCTATTTTTTTCTTGGTAATTCATTAAACACCATTTTAAATTGCTTCCATGGCTATTAGCCAAGTTAACTTTTTGAGTCAAATCGGATCATATACATTCCTCAGGATGCCATACATTTCAGAAGCTTCCCAATATCTTAGCTTAGAGATGTAGGTTTTATGCTCTTGTAATTTAATTTAATCTTTTCCAAAATCATGGTTATATTCCATTTCTCATCTTTAATCTTGGGTATTTCTGCTTTCTCCCTTATTTTCTTGATTATATCTGAGAAGAGCATGTCTATTTTATTGGTTTCTTCAAAGAATCAGCTTTTAGATTCACTTATAAATTCTAATGTTTTTCTATTTTTCTAATACATGAATTCCTACCATATTTATGGTTTATTGCTTCCTAATTTCCTCAGATTTCTCCTTTTTAATTTCTTGCGTTGAATGCTTTATTTATTTTCATTCTTTCTCGTTGATTGTTAAGCATTTAAGCCTATGGATTTGCTTCTAAGTACAACTTTGGTTACATCCCATAAGTTTTGGTGTACAGTGTTGCTCTATGAATAGCTTGTAATTGTGGTTTTGATTTTCTTTTGTACACAAAAGTTGTTTAAGAAAGTTCCGTTTTTTCTTTCCGTGTGATTAGGTTTTATTTTGCTTTGATTTTCCTGGTAAGTACTGCAACATGATTCTCCATCAGCAGGGATGACATTCTTATTCCACTTTTCAGAGAGAAGGACCTGAAGCATGGTGAGCTTAAGCAACTGGACTGGAGCTTCTGAGATAATAAGCAATAAAACCAGAAATGAGAACCAAAACTTTTTGCGTAAGAAGACAATCTCCAAGATCCTTATTCAGCAACAGGGAACATGCACAACCATCAGTGGGCTTTTCCAGGGTTGCGGAGGGACGTGAAGGGTTTTCAGCAGCTAGAGACAAGGCCTCTAACAGGGCATGGAGGTCCTCCCTCAGTGACGCTGAGAAGACACCTCCCAGAGTGCCATGCGCTGCATCACTGAGCAGGCGGTAAGGTGGTGAGTGGTGCTGGTCCGTCTTCCAGACTAGGTCCAGGAAGGCCCTGGAGAGTCTTGGTACACAAGTGCCCCAGATGCAAGACTTCCAGCATCCAGAGGCCACAGCTAGACTTGTCCAAACGGGGCCAGTGCCCACATCACTCCCTAACTGTGTGCTACTCCCTCACTGTGCTTGTTATTTAATCCTACGGAGTAGTTCTCAGCCCCCTTCACTGATAAAGAAACCAAGGCTCAGAGAGGTTAGGGAACACATCCAGGGCAGGGCTGATGGTGCAAGATGGCACTTCCTCAAAGGGTGACAAGACATGGCAGGAAAACATGGTGGTGGTTGAGACATTCCTATTTCAGAGCAGGCTTCTGGCAGGAGTTCAGCCAAGGTTTTGAGCCTCTGTTTATGTATTTAACTTTTAAATGATTTATTTCCAACACTCCTTCCCTAAGATGAGGGGGTACTTTACCCAGCCCTGGGTACTATAGGTTTAGGGTGGTACCCCGTACATGGCAGGTGCTCAGTTAACGTGGGGTTGGGAGGTTCCTTCACCCCTTTCCCACTCTAGCTTGGGGCTCAAGTTGGAAGGTCATGGCCTACCTTTTGCAGAGTCTGACACCAGTAAAGTGCTAGGACTGGCAGAGCCCAGAGGGACCAGGGAAGCCCAGAAGTCCAGGGGTTCACTACTGGGGTTCACGGGTACAATTCAGGGGGTGCCTAAAATCTGGATAGGAAACGCATCTTTATCCTCCCTAATCTCACAGCAATTCAGGATTTCCTTTACTATGTATGTAGGCAGCAGACCACAGCAGTCCTAGCTGTGGATCTAGGACCTGGGACTTTGTGACCAACAGAAATCACAGGTGCTTGCGTGGCACGTCACAGTTATCACAGACATCTCAGAGTATCATTTACGTCCATCGCTACTTCAGAATTAGGATAGGTATTACACCCACAACTAGGTTTTGTCACTTAATGTGTTAATAAATAAGCATATATATTGCACTATCACAATTTATAAATCTTTTGATAGCTATTTCGATATAATTAGTTCCCTTTATAATCCAATGTATTTTATTTTACTAATTAAAAAACATGACTCTGAGAAGGGGTTTATATTTTTCACCAGACTACTACAGAGGTCCATGGTACAAAAACATGTTTAAGAACCCTGGTTATATAATTATTAGAGAAAGGCAAATCAAAGCCATAATGAAGTATCACCTCATACTGGTCAGAATGGCCATCATCAAAAAGTCTACAAATAATAAATACTGGAGAGGGTGTGGAGGAAAGGGAACCTTCCTGCATTGTTGGTGGGAATGTAAATTGATACAGCCACTGTGGAGACCAGTATGGAGGTTCCCTAAAGACTAAAAATAGAGCTACTCTATGGTCCAGCAATCCGATTTCTGGTCATATACCCAGAAAAGATGAAAACTCTAATCCAAAAAGATATGCACCCCAATGTTCATAGCAGCACTATTTACAACAGCCAAGACATGGAAGCAACCCAAGTGCCCATCAACACACGATTGGCTTAAGACTCTGTGGTGTATATATACAATGGAATATTACTCAGTCATAATGAACAATGAGATATTACAATTTGCAGCAACATGGATGGACCTAAAGAATTTTATACTAAGTGAAGTAAGTTAGACAGAGAAAGACAAATATGTGATATCACTTACATTTGGAAACTAAAAAGTAATACAAATGAATCTATGTACAAAACAGAAACAGACTCACAGACATAGAAAATAAACTTATGGTTACGAAACGGGAAAAGGAGGGGGGAGGGATAAACTAGGAGTATGGGCTTAACAGATACAAACTACTATACATAAAATAGATAAGCAACAAGGATTTACTGTATAGCACAGGGAAGTATATCCAATACCTTGTAATAACCTATAATGGAAAATCTAAAAAAATTATATATATATATATATATATATATATAATTCAGTTATATATATACATATATCTGAATCACGTCACTGTGTACCTGAAACTAACACAATATTGTAAATCACCTAAACTTGAATTAAAAAAAAGAAGAACCCTGGTTATAGACAAGGAAATAGGCCCAGAGAGGAGAAGTGATCCGCCCAAGGTCATACAGCAGAGTTGGGACCAGACTCCATCTTCCAACCCCACTAGCACAGGATGAGTTTACAATAAGGGGGACATGGGCATGTGGGTATGTGTGTCATCATATGACACAGCTTAGTCATATGAGGACTCATGACAGCTGTGGGAGGAAGGGTGAGGCTCAGCCAAGGCAGGGCAAGGGTAAAGGGAAGACTGCACCATCCGCAGTCCTGCCTGCTCAGCCAGGGAGGCCCTCAAAGCAGCAGTTACAAGTATTTATTATTTGTTTTCCCGAAGTCTGCTCACATTAAACCAAGTAAGAGATTAGATGATCCTTCGGTGGCCACACAAGAGGGTGGTAGGGCTTGATTTGTCTTTGCAGTTAAAACCCACATCACGTACATGCGTTCTTTATACTTGTATTTGAGCAGCTTAGGGAGAGAATATAATCCCTCAATATAATACCTCACAAGGGTGGGCGTGCTTGTCTGTAGACTAGGAAGCCCTCCACTTAGAGGATGGTCCTTTACCCCACTACCTGAGACTTGCTGAGGTCAGTAACTTGGAATCAGAAAGAAGGTGCTTCTCAAAGGACAGTGTACACACGTTTAGTGGGGACTAAGTCACCGTACCCAGCATTTTGCAAACTGGGTGCCTGGGACTCCTGGCACACAGCCACCAATCTCCTGGCCTTCCCCAAACGCCTGACTCATCTCCTCATGCTGAGCCCTCACTTGGCATCCCTTCTCTACACTTCACCACTACCACTAGTAATAACAATAACAATAATAGTAATAGTTATTATTTTCATCATTATCACTGTTATTATTATAAGGTAGCAATTGCTACAGCTCGAGGACTGCTAGCAGGCAGGAACTGTCTGTAAGGGAGGCTGCTGCATAAACAACCATTTAAAATACTGTGCGGTCAGTGTCGGGAGCGGGGAGCACAAGGCTTCTGGGCACTTAGTTGAGTCCCGAAGAAGCAACATAGGCACCAAAGGAGTTTCAGGCAGAGAGAACAGCACATGCAAAGGCACTGTGGCAAGAAATAACATGGCCCATTCAGTCCTCAGCAGGACTTCCCATCTGCCTGGCTCAGAATGCAACTGTGTCATGTCCCAGTAGGCTATAACAGTCCGGATGGGATTTCTTGGAAAGGTGGACTTTATCCTGGTCTCAGAGGAAAGGTGGCGAGAGTACTCTTGGAGGGGGTTCCAGCCCAGAAGAGTGGTGCAGGGGACTTCCCACCTCCAGCTCTAGGAGAACACCTGCCCCAGACCTGGAGAGAAGCTGGGCTGGTGGGGATTAGAGTAAACCAGGTTCCTGTGTGCTGTCCACAACCATGGAACCATCCGCCCACCCCTACTCAGGGCGATCTGGAGAGATCCACGACCTATAAATTCAGGAACATCTGGAAGGGAATGCTCAAATTCAGTCTCTGCAGTGAGCTTCTCATTTCCACGTGGTTACAGAGAGTGGGGGCTAAGTGGATTTGTGGACCTGTGTTAGCAACTAACTGATGCTCCAGATAAAGGAAACTGTCCATTCATGTGCATTTATCTGCATGTCTTTTAATTCCTCGCCTTTGAAGTTTTAACTACGGCACTGCTTACAAAATAGAATTTGATCCGGAAAAGCTCACTTTGAGAAAATGATCAACGTTACTATTTCCGTGTGAATTGAGAAGGTTGGAATCTTGGGGGAAAGCTTGGGATTCCCTCGGGGAATCTTGCTTCTTGGCCCCTAGGCAGAGAGAGTAAGGGGTGTCTCCTCCTGTTTGCCTCTGCTCAGGGCTTCCCTCTGCCAGAGCACTGGGCCAGTGTCCAGTCCTGGTCTGTTTCCTCCTCTGTCCTCTCTCCAGGCTGGAATTTCACTGACGACAGGGATCAAGGTTCATCCTTTTCAGGTTCCCTTGGCACAGACCTGGCCCTAAGAGATGCTCAGAAAATGCTGAATGAGGGACAAGAATGGCACACCCATGAAACTCAGATCCAGCACTCAGAATGTATGTCTGTGAAACTCAAATGTTTCCCTGTGTTGCCCACCACTGTGGTTAACCAGTTACCCAGGTCAACCACAAGTCTCATTACCCCAGATCCCACAGAGGGCAGCCCACTGGTGATGGACCCAGTCTCTAAAGGGCTTGCTCTAACGGCCAGATGGGGACCACTTCCTCTGGACCAGGCATCCCTGAGGCCCTACCGCATCAGTCATCCCATCTGGACCTGCCATTGCGAGGCTCAGGTCACTCAGACAGTCAGGGTGTGGCAGAGCTGGGTCCCCTGAGATCCAGGGTTTCCACATGTCTGGGAAAGCCGAGGCTGCCCTTGCCCTTGCCAAGTTCACTTCTAAGAGGACTTTGGGGATTGTATCAAGGCAGCTCCTCGTCAATTTTGCAGGTTAGCCATGGGACAGCCTTGGTTATAGTCGTAAAGTGCCTGCCTCCCATGACCCCATTCCTCCACCTCACACACCTCTTCCCCAGTAATATCACACCTGACCTTCACTGACAAGTTTATTCTCCTGCATCTGGAGGACTAGCCTTTCAGCTTTCACAACAGTACGTGTATTACATTATTCCCTCGAAGCTAGGCTATCTGCACAAATAAGGCATAATATCAGAAGAAAGAAGGATAACAACCCTTTATTGAACTCTTCCTATACGCCAAGAGCCTTGCTGAGTTATTTATAAACATGTTATTTAGTTCTCCTAACAGCCGTGGAAGAGTCTCATTTTCCTCATTTTATGGATGAGGAAACCGAGGCTCAGAGAGATGAAGCAGTTTGTCAAAAGCCACAAGAGCTGGTCGGGCAGGGCTAGGGCATGGTGCCAGCTGCTCCTGAAATCTGCCTGTGATGATGTTATTCCTAACCCCATCGTTAAGTGAAACCATTATATCCTGAATAAGCTCTTTCTGCATTGCTAAGAGTCCCTAATTTTTGTTGTTTAAAATGCGTACTCTCTTTGGACATTTTGTTTTCTTAGTAAGCTAAACACTTCTGTTGTAATTTGGGAAATCATAGATAGAGGATCCATGGAAGCAGCAGAGATGGGAAGACACAGGGCCAAGGAGCAGGCCCACCCAGCTGCCTTCAAGTGAGTAGCTGAAAGGGGCCAGTTCCTTCACTGCACGGACCTCAGTCTCTCACCTGAAAAATGGGGATAATCCTATCCATCCCGCCATGCTCAGAGGAGGCCACCGGGAGGACTGGACATGATGGTAAGTGTGCAAGGGCTCGACACACAGGCCTGAGAAGGAGGCCGGGGTGAGGTCCTGTGGTCCCCTGGCACCCTCTCGTGTAGCTTTCACCGGTGCCCTGCTCATGATCACACGTACCTCCAGCAAGAGCAGGCCTATGTCCCAGTTCCTGGCACGTCACCGTGAGTCATCTATTCAGCACTGAACACACATTTTTGGAGTCCCCACTGTGCCCCGGGCAATGGTTCCAGGCCCTGGGGAGACAGCAGTGGACTAGCTAGCACTGCCCACGTGGAGCTGCTGCCGGCCTCCTGGGGATGAAAGCCCACGCCCCTGGGGCACTCATCGTGGCTGTTCCAGGTACCTGGTGCACCTCAGTCCAATGATGCTCGCCCACGCAACTCCGAGGGAGGAGCCAGCATTACAGCTAAAGAAACCGAAGCACAGAAGGTTAGGTAAGTTGCCCCAAGTTGCACAGGTGGGAAGCAGCAAAGCTGGGTTTGAACTGCGCGCTCTGGAGCCAGAGCTCACACGCCATCATCACTCTCTGCTGCCGCATGTCTCTACCTGCTTTCCCTCTGTCTCCAACCCTTTCACCTTTTCCTCCGTAGCTTCTCCTGCTCTCCTTTCTGGGAGCCCCCTCCCTGCGGCCCAGGCCCGCATCCGTCCTGGAAGCACAGCAGCCTCCCTCTAGCCTTCCTGCCTCTTCTAGCCTCTGCCCAGCTCCCACGTAGCCTCTATCACCTCCACTCCATCTTGCCTCCCACCCCAGCTGAGTCCCCAAGAGTCCAGGTATAGAGCCCTGGCCTCAAGGCCCACCACGGTCTGCTCTAGCATGCATTTCTGCATTTCTCTTCCTGCTCCCCAATGCTCAGTTCACAAAAACTATCCTCCGTGCCAGAGAGCCTAAACTTTTGGGGGAATCGCTGGCCTTTTTGAGAAAGTTATGGACCATCCTTCCCCAGGAAAATACACATGTATGAACACCTCCCAAAGTTAGCACGTGTCTTCTGCACTGTCACGATGCCACCATGAAGACCCCGGCAATAGACTCACAAATTTTTTTTTCTTTTTTTAAAGATTTTCTGTTTTTTTTGATGTGGACCAATTTCTTAAAAGTCTTTCTTGAATTTGTTACAATATTGCTTCTGTTTTACGTTGTGGTTTTTTTGCAGCCGAGGCATGTGGGATCTTAGCTCCCCAGTCAGGGGTCGAACCTGCGTCCCCTGCATTGGAAGGCGAAGTCTTAACCACTGGACCGCCAGGGAAGTCCCTAGACACACAAATCTTATTACTGTTCTTCAGTTCCTTAAACGTGTGTCTTTCCATCTCCCTCTCAACATTTTCTCCCACCCCAGATGCTTCCTCCATTCCTCTCTTCCATCTAATGAAATCCTCGTGACCCATCAAAACCCAGCTCCAATGTCACTAGGTCAGACAAGAGTTCTCCCTTGATGTTTTCACCACCAGCTGCCCTCATGGGATTTCAGTGCTCCCTGCCTGGAATTTGGGACCACACCTCATTTCTACCTATTCCAATGGACCTCTTTAGGGCAAGGATGCTGGCTTAGCTGTCTCACAATCTTTCACCTCATGCAGCACAGAGCTCTGTAGACAGCAGGCATATAGTGTCCATTTTTGAAAAAACTGAAAACTGGAAGCAGCCATCCTTATTTCCAAATAGAAGATTCTAGGATGTTAATGAAATGGAAATGGATGTTTCATCATCTCTGTCCCACTAATAAGGCCCTGCAAAGGGTGGAATTCTGGAAAATTTCACCAGACATAAGCCTAGGAAAATGATCTCTTGGCTTTGCCATTTGTTAACAATATAAACATTTCATACCCACTCATTACTGCAGTTCTTGAATTCCTACTTAAATTTCTATTCCTTTAGTAATGGTAACCTAGTTTATGGGAACCTATGGCTTCAAAATAAGGTCAGATCCTGATAATGAGTTGTGATCCATATTTTGTATCTGATAATTAGCTTATAGCTGCAGTGAAAATTGGGCCCTACATTTTTGGAAGGTGGAGTATTTTAAGAAAGCAAGGTATTCTTCATGTGCTCTGATCTCTGCTTTGTTTAAAGGTTGTTAAAGTGAGAACTATAACGTGGGAGAAAAATGAATATATTTGCTCTCAAGATGCAATTAAAACAGAATGCAAATATGACTAATGAGACGATTAACTTTTCTAGAAATATTATGCAAGAAAATCAATTCCTGGGATGTAACATTTCTATGCTAAACAATTCAGTTTGATGGCATCAGTGACCAAAGGGATCTAGGAAGAAAAGACATTGCTACTGTCAGGGAAGGCTGAGGAGGGCATGAAAAGTACCCACTTCTTTCTAGCTTGATCTGCTCAGCTATGAAACAGATGCTGTTGCAAATGCTCCCGTGTGGCTCCTGCATGTGTGCTGCTCTGAGCAATTCTTTTCAACACGGCACCGCTAGAATGGCATTAATTCAGGAGTCAGGAACACTTGGTTCAAATCTCAGCACCACACCGGTTACAGCTAAGTGGCCTTGGATGGCCCATGTCATTGCTCTGGGCCTTGATTTCCTCCTCTGTGAAATGGAGATTGTGATACCTGTCTCACGGACAGGTGAGGATTCCATGAGCCAATGCATGTAAAGCACTTGGTACGGAGATTAGCAGGCTGATGCGTCCTGGAGAAATTGCTATCGAAGCTGCTGAGTGGGGAGGCCACAGAAACCCCCTGTTCCAGGAAGAGGTTCTGGCATGAGGTAGGGATTCTAGCAAGGATGATTCAAGAGTCAGGATACTGGGTCCCACCCTGCCCTTCAAGTTCAAGCCAAGTGATCTTGGGCATTGTTGTCATTCTTTCAACATCCATAAAACAACAGCATTTCCCTAAGTGATTTCCAAGACACTGTTCTAGGAACCCAGCACTGTCCAATGCTACAAAATAGTTCACACTTTTTTCCAAATAGGTTGTGACTAAGTAGCCTCAATTTCTCCAAATATGACCTATTCTACACTTATTTGGGTTTCGGTCCACAGTTTGGTGACCAGAATTACACTGCAATTAAACAGTCCAATTTGTAGCCCTTAAGGGCCTCTAAGTTCTGCAAACTCTCTCTCTCTCTCTCTCAGTCTTCATTCAGGAGCTACACCCTATCTTTCCAACCATGTCTGTGGGCATTGATCCAACACACGTGTTCCATGAGCCAGGCTGAGGATACAGAACACGGTCCTGTCCTCAGGAAGATTGGAGTCCAGTGGGGGTGACAGACCAGAGAATGACAAGGCCAACCGGGTGGGTCATGGTCTACAACAGAGAGTGCACAGGGGCCCCGCAGGCAGAGAGGGGGTTGGCAGGGTTAGGAAAGGCTTCCTGGAGGAGGTGATGCTCAAGCTGAGCCTTGGTCATCCAACCAGACATTCATCCAACCAGCAGTCTGCAGCTATTTATTGAGCACCTACTGTGTATGAGGCATTTTGCTCGATGCTGAGGATATAACACTGAATGTAACCATGTCATTTCCTACCTCAAGAATCCACAATGCTGGGCATATATCTGGAGAAAACTCTAATTCAAAAAGGTACATGCACCCCAATGTTCATAGCAGCACATTAGCACAACAGCCAAGACATGGAAGCAATGTAAATGTCCATCAACAAATGAATGGATAAAGAAGATGTGGTATATATACACAATGGAGTACTACTCAGTCATAAAAAAGGATGAAATAACACCACTTGCAGCAACATGGATGGGCCTAGAGATTATCATACTCCTGAAGTAAGTCAGAAAGAGAAAGACAAACACCATATGATATCACCTACACGTGGAATCTAAAATATGACACAAATGAACTTATTTACGGAACAGAAACAGACTCACAGACATAGAAAACAAATTTACGGTTATCAAAGGGGAAAGGGGGTGGAGGAAGGATAAATTAGGATTTGGGGATTAGCAGATACAAACTACTATATATAAAATAAACAATAAAGCCCTACTGTAGAGCACAGGGAACTGTATTCAATATCCTGTAATAAACCATAATGGAAAAGATTATGAAAAAGAATATGAATATATATGTATAACCAAATCACTCTGCTGTACACCAGAAGCTAACGCAACATTGTAAATCAACTATACTTCAATAAAAAGAAAAAAAATTTTAATAAATAAAAATTGCAAAAAAAAAAAAAAAGGATCCACAATGGCTCACTCTAGCCACTCGTTGCAGTGCTCATTCTATACCGTTCTGCCCTACTGACAGGACCTCCCCACTGTGGCTTGGCATCCAACCCCAGCAAGCAAGCATCTTTTTTCCCAGAATGCCCCTCCATCCTAGACTCCCTCCCCGCATCCAAATTCAGCCCAAAGCCATCGGCACTCTCCAGTTCGGCCTCTTCTCAGGACTTCTCTTTATACTGATGCCAAAGGCCCCCGTGCATATCTGCTCCTGATGAGGCCGGCATGAGAGGCACCCCGGCTATTTCACTTCCACGTATCTCACACCCCCAACTCAACTCCTTTGAGCGGGGGCCCTTGTTTCCTTCTTCTTTTATACTTTATCATGCCAAGGACAGCTCTAGACGCCGGGCAGACTGGGAGACTGATTAACAGGGTGCTGAAATGAGATGTTTCCTCTTACTTGTTACCACCTTCCTAAGATTAGCACTAAACCAGGGCATGTTTTGTTTTCTTGTCTGAGGTGTCAGAAGGAAAAAGGCATCATTTACTGAATATCTACTACTTGCTGGGTACTGTGCTGGATGCTTTCATTTCACCCCTTTTTAACCCCCTCCACAAGCCTGCAGGCAAGCATTTTTATTTCCTTATTGCATATACAGAAACCAAGGTTTAAGGAGGTAGGTTAGGGACCTTCCTGGTGGTCCAGTGGTTGACTCGGCGCTGCCAGTGCAGGGGGCTCGGGTTTGATCCCTGCTCGGGGAACTAAGGTCCCACATGCCGCGCGGCTCGGCCAAAAGATTAAAAAAAAACGGAGGTAGGTTAACTTGCTCAGGGTCTTACCACTCGTAAGGGGGGCAAAACTGAGGTTTAAACACAGCTAGGCGATTCTAGGCGATTCTGAAATGTAAGCTCTTCTTCCTCCACCAAGCTTTTTCTCAGGAACACATGCCCTTTTCTACTTCCAAAGACCTGGTTAAATGCTGCAATCTGGAAAGATACACAGAACTTGTTTGCTGTATGATTATGGTGGCTTGAAATCAGGTGAAAATCCAGGGTCTGCTCAAGGGAGAGCTAAGCCCATCCGAGCCAGGGTTTAAGCAAACAAGATAAAAAGAATAAGAAAAAGGTTTCTGGACACTGCCATCCATCTCTGGGAAGCCTTAGATAGGAGGCAGCAGGTGATGAAGTGGAATGAAATTCTGAGAGAAAAAAAAAAAGATGAAAATGGAGGTTTACACATCACTGAGCTGCCTTCCTATCTAGAGGGAAAACCCAACATTAATAAAACAGAAAACCTTCAACAAAATCAAGCCAATTTTTCTGTCAAGTTCAGAAACAACAGTCCATAAACCTACAGGCGTTTCCCAGGTGTGTTCCAGAAATAGCCAGGTTTCTGAGAAGTTGGGTGGAAATGAAATTCAGGGGGAGCTTAGTCCCTGCTAATCGTGTGAGGGAAAGCTGCCTTTGTGGCTGCAGGATGGAATAGAAGGAGTGTCTCTCGTGACATCAGCTTTAAGTTTTCCTCCTAAGCGCCCTCCTCCCCAGTCAGGGCCATCCTTGATAGGGAGTCAACAGTAGTCGACAAACGCTTAATACACAGCAAGTGCTCAGTGAATCAACCTCTGCTAATAAATTTGTCCATGAAGAACACACACACACACACACACACACACACACACACAGTGCAGGGTCTCCTACAGACAGACCCACTCGCACCCTACTTACTAGTCAAGAGGGGGCGCTTTTGTCTCCTTCCCTGGTACGAGGTAAGGGCCTCTGGGAGAGACAGCGGGCATGTGGGTGTCGGTGGTGTGAGAGGTGGTTACAGCAAAGTCTGTGTTGTCAGACAGATCTAGTTTTGAAAGTCATTCCCACCACTTACTGGCTACACAGCCTTGGATTTGTGCATCTTATTTTCCTTACCCAGCCCTTGGGGTGTAATCCCTTACCTCTTGCTATCCCTGATGTCTCAGCATCTGTCAAGGAGGAAAAAGCATGCCTATTTCTTGGCTTAAAGTAAGAACTTAAAAGGATAGTGTAAAGCTCTTGGCACAGGGAGGGCACTTGATAAATGTCTGACCTCCTTACTTGGCTCACCCTCCCCGAACCTGGCCCATTCTTTTTTTTTTTTTTTTCTTTATAATTTTTATTGGAGTAGAATTGATTTACAATGTTGTGTCAGTTTCTGCTGTACAGCAAAGTGAATCAGTTATACATACACATGTATCCACTCTTTTTTAGATTCTTTTCCCGTATAGGCCATTACAGGGCATTGAGTAGAGTTCCCTGTGCTACACAGTAGGTCCTTATTAGTTACCTATTTTATATATAGCAGTGTGTATATGTCAGTCCCAATCTCCCAATTCATCCCTCCCTGCCCCCTTACCCCCTGGTAACCATAAGTCTATTTTCTACATAAAGGCCCAGCTCACCCTCACTTCCTCCAGGAAGCATTCCCTGACTATACGGGTCCCCAAGGACCACTCCCTCCCACGAGCTCTGTGGCACTGTTGGTCACCACCAGCCCCTTGTGGTCACTCACCACCTTGTCCTGTGTGCTGGGAACCCCCAGCCAGACTGAGCTGCCTGAGAACCAACTGTGGTCACCCACTGGGGTCAGGCCCAAGCCTCCTTCCAAGCAGACAGTTAGTAAATCTGTGTCTACAGACAAGGCATTCAATCACCCAAGAGGGGTTTCCAATGACAGAGAGGTTCCTCACGTGCATTAACCCTGACTATGCCCAAGCACTTGACAGTAATCATCTCACTCTATCCTACCACATCCCTCTGAGACAAGGATTATGGAGTCCATTTCACAGATGAAGAAACTGAGGCTCACAGAGGTGAGCTAATTGTTTCCCCAAAGCCATGAGGCTCAGAGGGGCAGGAATGGAGGGAGAACCATGAGGGAGGAAGGGAAAAAGGAGAGATGGGTGATGGAGAGTGGGGCAGACAGAGACAGAGGGTCAGCCAGGAGGGACCCCTCCCTGGTGAGCCCCTGTTGTGAGCAGCTCTGAGCTGGCCTCATACCCGCCCCTTCCCTTAAGTCCTTCCCCACCACACGGGAGGCGTCTGGTGCTCTTGGCACTGGCCACACACTTCTGTTTATCATGCCCAGTGAAAGCTAGTGAGAGAGTTACCGTGGCCCTGACCTCTGTCCCCGGCCAGCTGACCAGCCAGTTTATCTTCTGTACAATCCAGTAACGCCGGAGAACCAGAATTGGAACTAGATTGCTTTCCTCTAATAAAATTTACGGTGTATACAAATTCAATTACATCACCGTGTGTGCCAACGGTGGCTGAGGAGCTAAGGTCACTTACACACATCCATCACCAGGGTGCAGAGGCAGGGGCATGAAACTGTCTCCCACCCAGAGCCCAGAGGACGGCAGAGGCACAGCGAGGGCACAGCGGGGCTGCCGACTGGGAGGGCTGGGCTCTTGGGCAGGGCCCATCCTCCCTGCACCCAGGAGTCACAGCGAGCCCACGTGGATGCTCTGGGAGCCCACACGGGTGCTCTGGGAGACCTGACTGCCAGCTCCACCCATAGGAAGGGTCTGTGCTCACTCCTGCAGACCCATGGTTGACTGTGCTTTCCTGATGGCAGCTATGTCTGTCCTTACCACACAGCCTAGGGAAGGGAGAAACGATGTGCTGTGCCCACACCCAAGGCATGCTATTTAATCCTCCCCAAATCCTCAGTGTGCAGAAGTGGGGCTGTCAGAGAAGGAAAGTGAGCTCAGAGAGGTTAGGTAACATGTCCAAGGCCACACAACCTACACATTGACAAGCTGTGCTTGGAACCCAGGTTTGCTGGGCTCCGAGCACATGCCAAGGATTTTCCAAACAGGAAGAGAAGGCTGCACTTCAGAAAAGAAGCTCAGGGAGGCCAATGCTTCCCTTAGCGGGTATTGCCAAACCCACTTCATGGCGGTGGGAGATTTGGCTGGTTAGAAATAAATATTTTAAACAGGTGCTTTCCCCCCGCCCAGCCTGGGATTCTTCTGATCTGTCAAGTCTAATAAACACAGACTTAAAAGAATAAACCTAGAATGGGGTGGGAGCAGGTTTGGATTTCTGTGATAACTTGATACCAGAAATATCTGAAGAAAATATCGGCCTTCTGCACAGGCTCAACCAGCCAGGCCTGGAGGGGGAATAAACAGACTTCAGTTCTCTATCCACTGAGGGTCATTTGACCTCAAGCAAATCATTTAAACTCTCTGAGCCTCAGTTTCCACTAAGGCAGGGGTTCCAGAGTGTGGTCCCCAGGCAAGCAGCATCAGCTTTGCCTGGGAACTTAAGAGAAACGTGCGTTTTCAGTCCCCACCTCAGACCCATTTATTGCACCTGCAGCTCTGGGGCTGGGGTCCCACAATCTGTGTGTCTAAGTCCTCCTGGGGATTCTGATGCAGTTCAAGAGCTTCTCTGCTTGAAGGCCATGACCCTCATGCTGGGTACACACTAGAGTCACCTGGAGAGTTTCTACAGCAGTCCCAGAACCCAGGCCACACTCCAGGCCAATGACATCACCATCTCTGATGTAAATGAGGTGAGACCTGGGCCTCAACACTATTTTGAAGCTTCCCTGGTGATGCCAGATGCCTGTTCTCTGGAGATGATCACACAGTCCTTGCAGGAAGTGGAGAGCTGGGTCTAAGAGCACAGATGGAGAAACACAAGTGTGAATGAGGCCTCCTCTTGGCCCCTGTGGCCTGCAGATGGCCCACTGCTCCTCCCTCTTCCCCTGCCTTTTGGGCAAGGCCCAGCAAGCCTGCAGGCGGGGTACGGATGAACTATGAGAGCGCTTTTAGGAAGATGCGCAGTGGCCATGCTGAGGATGGGTTGTGAACTATAATGGGGCTTCATAGAAGTCTGTGATATTTCATCCAGGTCCAACTGCTTTTCATTCATCAGAAAAAGTCCTGAAGGTCTGCAAACTTGTGCAAGTTGCATAGGCCCTAAAATTGATGGTTTCCCCCAACAGCCTCTCCCTGCAGCGATTTGCCATTTAAAGCTCGGTTCTACCAAAGACCTTGACGCTGTTCACACCATCAGCCTGGCCTGGACTTTGAGTGGGAATCAGATGCTGTGTTTCCTGCCTCTCTTGGCCTTGAGTCCCAGCCAGGGAATACCAGAGGCTGCGTGGAATGCAGGGCAGCCTCCGAAGGCCCATCTGTGGGAGCTTTTCTTGTGGTTGGTCCAGCGCCGTGTTTCTTTCTTTGATGTTACTGAACCTTTGCATCCCTCTTCACCCCTGCTTGGCCTTCAAACCCCTCAACAGCAGCAGCACTAAGGATGACAAGGAAGCAACCACACACACCAGGCCCACTGCAGGGCCCTCATTTGAGCCAAAAGCATGGGAGCTGGTGACACCCCTCTCGTCCCTGCAGACTTATTCTCCAACTCTCCTCCATGTCTGGGAGGCTGATGTCTACGGTCTGCTTCATCCACTGTCCTTTGTCGTCTGTCTGGTTGGGTTTAACCAAAGGAAGGCACCAGGAGAAAATGGAAATGGCAGAAGGAGTGACAGGCCGGGGTGTTCGTTCCTCTGGCTCTCTCCATCGGTCCCAGTGTGGTCCCTGCTCGCCTACAGAGGGTCTCAGCTGCTGCAGACCATCCTGTCTCTACAGCCACAGGTCTGGGCAGGGCCCAGTTGCCGTTCCTGCTAACTGCTCTCCCCCTACCCCTGCGGCCTGGGCACCAACGGCTGCCATGTTGCCAGGCCTGGGCACTTCAATCTCCCTTAATAGTGTCACCCCTTTAACACTGCCCGCACTTTGGAACTACATGAAACTGCTGTGTCTGTAGGTCAAAAATGGTCAAATCACTGGCAGTTCCATATGGTTCATCTCGTGAAGAGTCCCTTCCTTAACTCTCGTCAGTTAATCCCTCCAAGTGGGCCTCTGGGTCCTGCTCAACCCACACGGCAGGTGTGGGGAGATGCTGTTAGCATCCATTCACAGGTGAGAGCAGAGACCCAAAGGCCTTTGCTGAATCGTCCCAGGTCAAGGGTAAGACTGCGAAAATAGTAAAGTTGAGAGTTTACCGTGTGTCAGTCGCTGCGCTAACATTTCATACAGGTGATCTCATGTAGTCCTCAAAACTCTGAGGTACAGACTGTTATTCTACCCACTGTAGACTGCTATTGTCCCCAGTGGGGACATCGAAGCCTGGGGAAGTTAAGAGCAGGTAACTCCTTCTGGCCAAACTCAGCCAGAAGCAAGAGGGAAGGAAGCTTGGAGGAAGCAGCCTCCAGAGGTTGGCCCTCCAGGGCACAGGACAGGACGGGCCCGAAGGGACAGGAGGGGATTAACAAGGTCCCGTGCTTTGGGTTCAGATAAAAGGAGAGAGTGTGTGCGCCCAGCACTGGGCCGGTAGCCTCACTGCAGACCCTTAACCACAGCCTGGTTTTTATCCCTCGAGCCCGTGTGCTGCTTCTACCGAGTTCCTTCGAGCTGAACTGTAGGACCTTCCACTCTCTTCATTCTGCCTGCTCCCTCCCGCCGGCGGCCCCTGACATATTTAGTACAAGATTCGGTACATCATACAGCTGTAGGGGGCGATGGAACCACAGGTGAGAGTGACTAAGCCTGGAGAATGCCAAGTGAGTGGCTCACTGTCTCAGGGTCACTAGGGTCACCACTGTCTTGAGGCTTTGCACTGGGGCACAGCCCACCTCCCCTACCCTCGACTCTTTTAAGTTCACGTTCAGCCCCTGAGACGCTACTGCACTCCTCCCAAAGCGATGCAGTCGACAGGAAGCTTTGGAGCCACAGAGACCGCGGCCCAGCGCCAGCATCTCCTAACGCCGTGCCCTGGACCCCTCACCTGGCCCCCCTGCACACAGCATCCTCCTCTTCAGGGAGGCAGGGCCCTCCCCCGCTCAGAGAGACTAAGAAGACAAAATAAGATAGCAAAGGTAAAGCATGTAGAACCTACAAGCATTTGATAAAGGGCTGGTTCCGGTCCCTCCTTCTGGAAATAATCGTCCTAGTCTGGAGATTATAATTGCTGGTTTAAAAAGAGAGGCTAAAACTGTTTATCACACTTTGATTTTATGTACCTGGGATTAGAAAACTTGCCTTAAAAGATGGTTTTCTTGGTTTTACTGTGAAATTTCAGGATTTCCTTGGCAACGGCCTTTAGGAAGACAAAGAAGTCAATCAAAGGCCACCCAGAGAGGGGCGAGTTGAAGGCGATTTATTCCTCTTTGGGGCTGGCCCTCTGCAGGGCGTGCTGGTCACTGTGTCCTCCGTTGAGATGCCTTTCATGCCTGGGCCAGAGTTAACTCCCTGCTCCCCGTGATGCCAGGTCCCTTTGATTGTTTCTCTGGCTCAAACTCGAGTTCCAGCCAGTGCCACCTGCCTGGGTTTCCCCAGGAGTCTGCAAGGACCACACAGTTGGGGCTCATCAGTGCCGGCCAGAGAGGTACAGCTGGTCAGACTAGGAGGGAACAGAGATGGTGAACCAGGTCGGGCCGGAGACCAGGAGACAAGAGAGTCTGGGTGAGCTGGAGCTGCGGGCAGGGTCTGAGTCTGGTCTTTGCCCCTGGGTGTGGTGGGGCTGGAGGCACCTCACACAGCTGCAGGGCTATGGCCTCAGTAGGAGTGGACGCTGAGTTTGCCAGCTCCCTCTCCAGCCTACGCTGAGGCCTTGAACGCAGGACCACCCCCAAAGGAGGGGCTCACACAGCCCCACCAGCTGGGGACAGAGGCACCAATGGGGCAGGGGGAAGGATCCGGAGCCTGAAGTCACCCTCCCGACGTTCACAGCCAGTTCTTCTACTCACTAGCTGTGCAACCCTAGGCAACTTATTGATAGTTAACCTCTCTTTGCCTCAGTTTCCTTATTTGTACAACGAGGAGGATCATAAGCGTGTCCATCTAATAGGGTTGTTGTGAGAAATAAGTTAATATATGAGAAGCACGTGCAACAGTGCTAGCCCCTATGAGTGCTATACTGGGCCGGCTGTCATTCCGGTTGGCAGGACGCTGGCCAAGTCTGAGGGCCATTCTGTGTGCAGGCAGGGCTTGCGGAAGTCTTCAGTCTCACCACAGATCACCCCTGGGCTCTGGGCGTGATGCCTGAAATTCCACTGCAGACCACTCATTCTTGGATGTGTTCATTCATTCAATCATTTAACTCTGAACTAAGCTGGATTTCCCAAAGTATGTTCCAGTACAACCATGGCATACAAGTTGACAGCAGGGGTTACCCTGGAGGGTATTATTTTAATTTTGATAGCCATGTATACTTTTAATTTCCTCATATCAATATTTAAGGCAAGCTCTATCAGCTTTCCATTTAAATAAACAATGCTAATATTTCAGATAAATGTACCTCCCTTTAGATCATGATTCTTAACTTTATTCCCCCCCCGCCTCCTGTCTCCCCTCAGTCATCATGGCAACAATATCCTTCTGGTCAATTTTTTATGCTTTATACTTCAATTTTAATAGCCATACTTTTCTTTATTTCCTTGTAACATTATTTAAGGCAAGCAAAAATCATTTTCCATTTATAGGGGTGACATAGTTTCCTTCTTAAATTAATTTCCATAAGAAGTGAGTTAGTTAAAAGAAAATATTATGTAAATGAAAAGCCCAGGTGGAATATTACATGGCTGTTAGAAAGAATGAACGACTAATCTACATATCAACACAGAGAGATAAGCTGAAATGAAAAGAATGTCGTAGACTCAATATGCATTTTGTGGCATCGTTTACAGAAAACTTAAAACATACCCCAAAGAGGACTACTGATATTTTTCATGACTACATGTATATAACTGTAAAGATACACAAAACTGACTAACAGGATGGTGTTTCCTGTGGAAGGTAAAGGGGAAAGAGAGGAAGGAGTATGGCCAAGATTGATGATCAAAGGGGATATAAAGTATTAAGAGTTTTAAATCCTTTTTTTTACAGAGAGACAAAGTGACTTGAAGGAAATATAATATGATGCTAAAATTCTGGATGGAAACAACACGATGTTTACCAAATATTCTTGCCTTTTCCTTTATTTTATAAATCTCTCAACATAAATAACACAGAGGGTATGAAGATGTGCAAAAAATCACCCAGAAAGGATAGCTGGAGGTGGCAATACCAAGCTAGGCCAGTTGCCAAGTTCCAAGGATGAGAAAAGGACAGTCGAGTCCTGGCTCTCACAGTGTCATACTCGAGTGGTAGAAGCAGAAAGGAAACTGTCCCAAATCTGTGACAGATGTGAGCCAGGAAAGGCCTCCTGGAGGAGGCGACACCAGAGCTGTCGTTAAGAATCGGGGCTGGGATCCATCGGCCAATGAACAGAAAAGTAAAAGGTAATATATCCACACGATGGAATGTTACTTGGCAGTAAAAAGGAATGAAGTACTGAGACATCCCTCAGCACAGATGCACCTGAAGGACGTTGTGCTTAAATGAAAGAAACCAGACACAAAAGGCCACAGAGTGTATGATTCAATTTTTACGAAACGGCCAGAATAGGCAAGTCCATAAGGAAAGAAAGTAGGTTAGCGATTGCAGAGGGCTGGGGGAAAGGGAGGTTGGGGAAGTAACAGGGAGGCTGCTCGTGGGTACAGGGTTTCTTTTTGTTTTCAAATGCATAACGAATCAAATGAACTTCACTGTGTGTTGACTGCTAATATGCATGGGGTTTTGTTGATGAAAATGTTCTAAAACTGTTTGTGGTGATGGTTGCACAAGTCGGCGAATATACTAAAATTTTCTTTATAACACTCTTTAAATGGGTGAATCCTATGACTTGTGAATTCTATTTCAATAAAGGCTTTTATATTAAAGTAAAATAAAGACTCAGGATAGGGTGTGATGGAGCAGGAGGAATCATGACTGAAAACAGCTCAGCCCATCTCCCTACTTCAGCAAAGCCTTCTCTCTCCCGCTCTGCACAATCTATGCTTGGGATGCTGAGACACAGTAACGACCCAGGCAGACAGGACCCGTGCCGCCGTGCAGGTTCTTGCCTGGTGAGTAGAGGGAAGCAATCACTCTGATGGTCTAAAGTGACACAGAGATGCCTTAAAAACTTTGTAGGATGGGCTTCCCTGGTGGCGCAGTGGTTAAGAATCTGCCTGCCAATGCAGGGGACACGGGTTCGAGCCCTGGTCTGGGAAGATCCCACATGCCGCGGAGCAATTGGGCCCGTGAGCCACAACTACTGAGCCTGCGCGTCTGGAGCCTGTGCTCCGCAACAAGAGAGGCCGCGATAGTGAGAGGCCCGCGCACCACGATGAAGAGTGGCCCCCGCTCGCCGCAACTAGAGAAAGCCCTCGCACAGAAACGAAGATCCAACACAGCCATAAATAAATAAATTAAAAAAAAAAAAGATTCACTGCCTGTTAAAAAATAAAATAAAATAAAAATTGTTAAAAAAACAAAAACAAAAACAAAAGCTTTGTAGGAAATCATCAAATCTGGAAGGTGGGGAAACACCGTTCAGACAGAGGGAATGATGTGTACAAAAGTGTGGAAGCAAGAGAGACTGAGGCTTTGCAAGGAGTTTGGGCAGGATGTAAGCACTGAAAGGAGATGGCTGTAAAGAGACAGGCCAGGGGTGGAAGAGCCTTGGACACACACGTGATGAAACCTCCGACAAGACCCGGTTTCCCATCTTTCCTCCTGCACCACCCACCCCTCCCCACAATGTGTAAAAGGAAAACTCCATTTCCTCTGGGACTGTCCTCTACAAAGATCTTGTCGGAGATGGTGCTGAATTCTTTTGTTGGCTCCAGACTTCCCAGACAATAGACCATAGCCTGCCTAGAATCTTCTTCTGCTGACCCCTCTGGTTTCTGGAAAATGAACTCTGTGTGCATGAACCAGAAGGTCCCTTGTGCAGAGTAGATGGCCGTCTCAGCCAGGAGCTAGCGCTACGTGGCCAAGTCACTCTCAGACAGCACTTACAAGGCCTTGGGAGGAGACTCTAAATAAACTTGCTTTGAGTCGGTTAATTAAAGTCACGACTGCATCTTGTCTATCTCAAGATGATAAAAAATAAGCTGTTATGTCTCCCCACTGCTCTCTGGATTTAACGTGATAAATATCAGGGGTAATATATCGTATGGAGAGCTCACCGAGGCACAGGGGAAAGGTATCTCCCATCTTTATTACATTGCCTCTTCTCCACGAGGGCCGCCTGATTTGGAGGGTGCTTAGTTCCTTCATTTATCACTGCTACTGGCAACAGGAGTTGGATGTCAAAGCCCCATTTTCTTCCCTCATCCTCCCGTCATGCTAGATATGACTGATTCATGGCTGGGCCTGCCTAACAGCCGAATCCCACACACTCCACCTTGTAATCATGAAAAATACTCTCTCCCCTTCAGCGGGACTGTCACCCTCACTGCCTTATCAACAGGCAAGACTTTATTCTTTTCCTCTTGCCACTGGGTTCAAACGAAAAGCGAAGTAAAAGCACATTTCTAAAGAAGCGGTCCATTTTCTTTAATCTCTTCAAATTGCTTGTCCACTCGAACTCTCTTTTTGCCAATGGGAAGAGACACCAGCGCTGAATAAAACATTCAGACCCCTGGCAGCATCTGGA
Organism: Eschrichtius robustus; assembly: GCF_028021215.1. Classification (NCBI taxonomy): domain Eukaryota; kingdom Metazoa; phylum Chordata; class Mammalia; order Artiodactyla; family Eschrichtiidae; genus Eschrichtius; species Eschrichtius robustus. The sequence goes on along the minus strand of NC_090829.1, from coordinate 21,732,940 downwards.
TAAGGTCGGATCAGTCTGCTCAGAGAGGAATATTAACGCTCGCAAGTAGGGCGACATTAGTCCCTGGCCTTCCTCTTTCCACGTCCCGGGCACAGAAACAGCATGTGAGAATGATACCAGCGGTGGAAATCTCCTCCTGTGTATAACACACCTTGTAATGCTTCTGTTGAATAAGTTGACTCTATTTAACATATGCAAGGCATGGTCTGGCAACTTGAAAAGGTTCAGGATGTTCCTTTCTTTGCACATTGGCACCCAAGGGTGTCGACTAAAACTTACAATGTGTTTCTATAATAAATGACACAGAGAAGTTAGGACGCACGCAGATTGAGGACTGCGGTCAGCTTGAGGGCCAGGACTGCCTCAGCTGTGCGCAGGAGGGCAATGCATAAGAAAGGCACCAAAGGGGATGAGGAAAGGAAGGCAGGTGCAGCTACGGAAAACAGCTGATGTGCAAGGCACGGGAGAAACTGACCAGGTGAGCTCAAAATCTGGTAGCTTTAGCAGCTTAGTAAGCAATGGTATGAAGTGTACAAGCTCACCTCCAATGCCTGGCTTACAGGAGACAAACAATGAATTTTTTTTGTACAAAGGGATATTGAATGCTGGAGCTTTGATTTCTTAAAACTGCTTAAAGTAAAAGAAGGAAAGTTCCAATTTATCTAACTCAAAATAATTTAGGCAGAGTTTGACATTTTTGACACTTAGAAGTTGTTACTGTTGTCTTTTAATCTAATTCATATTGTTTATCTGTTCCTACTTATTTAATAAATTACTTTATAAAGTACATATGCATTTATGAATACTTCATATATATATATATATATATATATATACACACACACACATATAATATACATTTACACGTAACAAATGGAATTCTCCCCCAGAACTTAGAATCCCAGTCCTCAAGTTGTTTTCAGCCCCACAAATAACCTGGTGGCAGGGGAGAGATATAGGGCATTGTTGTGGACAAAGAAATCAATAGTGTTTTTAACACAGGCTCTAAATCTGAATTAGCTATAGGAATATCATGCATGGTTATAAACTAAAAACTCTAATTTTTTTACAAATAGTTCCGCATGTTTTTCATATTGTCAGTACTAATAACACAAGTATTAACGTGCAAACGATGGACATACAAACTAGAAAGATCCATGTGACTAGGAATGAAGAATTTGACCAAAAACCTAACAGTGAATAGTGGTGGAAGCAGGAGAGGAAAGCAAGTTGGCAAAATGCACCCAAAAGCCTTAAAAGGTCTCTACCCCTTGGCCTCAAAATTCCACATTCTAAGAATTCATCTTAAAGACATCATCAGAAATACACACAAAAGATTTATGTTCAAATATGTTCAATGCAGCCACATTTACAAAGAGAACAAATGGAATCAAAGTATTCAGGAAAAGGAAATGGATTAAATAAATTATGGTGGATACAAGGGACAGACTTGCATCTATTACACAATGAATGAATGAATGAAGTTCCAAATCAACACTAGCCCAGAAACCCTTAAGAGAAGAAGAGCAGTATGAACTGGCCTCACCAGATATCTAGGGATAAGTGGATCAGATTGTCGGGATCAATGAAGTAAAGTAAAGACAAACTCACTGGAACAGATCAGTTTGAACTCATAATGTGTTTTCTCTAAACACAGGTTAACCCATGTGAAATTGCCAACATTGGATCACTTTAACCAATAACATGACAATTTCATATAGCTTAACCAAATACATTTTCCCAAGCTCTAGCTAATGAAAAGACTAGAAACAATGAAAAACCCAGCAGCAATGGCACCCCTACTACCTAAACAACATTTTTCAGTAAAAGGAACAAAGACTCCTTAGAGAAATGGCTAATTCTAGGTCTGGGACAGGAGATGAACAAGAGGAGCCATGTGCAGCCTGTGTATGTTTCTGCCACGACAGAAAGCACGGACGTCATCAAAGACTACGGAATTGTGTCTCAGAGAACCCAGGCGCCGGCCTAAAGAGGCTTCCACTGACCACAGATGGGTCAATTTGAATATCAATAATAATGTTAACTGAAATATTATTATCTGAATAATTACTGAAAAGCACATCAAATGTGCTTCAATCCATGTTTTCACAGAACACAAAACACACATTAGTTACCTTCAAGTAAGGAAGATTAAGGAACCAACTGCTTAGTTTGAAACCTGTCAAACAGTTAATAAAGGGAAGTTTATCTTAATAAAAGTCTTTCAGCTAATAAGTGCAGAAGGAATGATAAACTTGGAATATCACTATTCTACAGGCCCCAGTGAATTAATTACTTAGGCAATAATCATTAATGACTACCAATGCCACAAAAGTAAGGACAATCAGATATTACATACCATCTGATGGAAATATGCTACACCACATGAAGCCATCTTGCCAAAACTTCAAACCAGAACCTAGCAAAGTTCTAGAGCTAACTATCAAATTACCGGAAATACAGAGGAGAGAGGAACATGTTATAAAGATACCACAGGGACATAATTTCAGACTGTGGGAAACTCTACAGAAAAAATTAACATATAAACTGCAAGAAAAAAAAAGTGTGTGTGCGTGCGCGTGCACACGCAGGGAGACTTTTAAATTAAAACACAATTCTGAGACATATCAGCCAATTGCAGTTTATGGACTTTATTTGGACCTTATTCAAACAAAACCTTAAAACCGTAAAAACCTTTTATAAGCCAATTGGGGAAATTTGAACAGTGACTGAATATTTCATGATGATAAGAAATTACTATTAATTTTTAGGTGAGATAATGACACTGTGGGTATGTATTTAATGATAAGCCCTTATCTTTTAGAGATCCAGGCTCACGTATTGATAAAAGACATATGATGGTTAAGAGGTCCTTCAAAATACCTCCATGGCAGATGAATCAGAAGTGTTGAACCTGGGGAACTGTACATGAAGGTTTATAACAATGGTGTGTTTCTTGTCATATCTGTTTGAAATTTTCCAGCCTCAAAAAGTTCTTTAGGGCTTCCCTGGTGGCGCAGTGGTTGAGAATCTGCCTGCCAATGCAGGGGACACGGGTTTGAGCCCTGGTCTGGGAGGATCTCACATGCCGCGGAGCAACTGGGCCCGTGAGCCACAACTACTGAGCCTGCGCGTCTGGAGCCTGTGCTCCGCAACAAGAGAGGCCGCGATAGTGAGAGGCCCGCGCACCACGATGAAGAGTGGCCCCCGCTCGCCGCAACTAGAGAAAGCCCTCGCACAGAAACGAAGACCCAACACAGCCAAAAATAAATAAATAAATAAATAAATAAATTTATTTTAAAAAAAGTTCTTTAAAAGTTTGAAAATAATCATTAAGATTGTTAAAATGTGTCAATGTATTTGTTTTCAGAAAAAGGGTGTTACAAAATTGCATGTACTGTATGATTCTAAATTGGTATATAAATATATACGTATAACACAAGAGAAAAGACTAAAATTATACACTCCAAAATGCAAACTGTAATTATCTTAGGGTGCAGGGATTATGTAAGACTTTTATTTCCTTTATATTTTTATTTTCTGTAGTTCGTACTTCTTTATAGTTATCACATACATTTTAATCTAAAAAGTATTATCACTCTTTACCTCTAACAGTGTACATAATGTTCAAGAATTTGATTAAATATACTCCCATCTATAAATAAATATGATCTAAAATGTAGGTCAAAATTAATGACAACATGCTAAACGTTGGAAACATTCTGATGAGTGACAGAATGTCTTGCATTTTATCTGATGCTCAACCTCCTATAAAAACAGATCTAGTATCCTCACTGAAGGGACAAGAATAATGGGAGTGGGCAGAGCATTCGATGCGATGCTGTGATTTGGACATTAATACTATGTCCACTTCATGCACAATGGGAAAGGAAAGTAGACTCTGAAAGTGAAAATCCAAACATTTCCAAATGTCTTAGCTGTGCCCAGATTTGGACATTTTTTTAAATTAATTTTTATTGGAGTATAGTGATTTACAATGTTATGTTAGTTTCTGCTGTACAGCAAAATGAATCAGTTATACATATACATATATACACTTTTTTAGATTCTTTTCCCATATAGGTCATTACAGAGTATTGAGTAGAGTTCCCCGTGCTATACAGTAGGTTGGACTTTTTACCTACATATCTGTATTCTGATACGTACCCCAGGATATCATTAATTCCCACTTACTTCAAACAGGTGTATCAACAAGGAAAGGTACAGGTGTACAATGCCATCTGAATCTTCAGGGCAAACACTTGACAAGGTCATGGGATTCTTCTAGACTTGAGCCAAGCTGTCTCAGAGCTGGTTCTAATTAAAAGCAGCATAAATCGCTCTATGGATTTTGGGCTGGGCTGGAAATGTTTTAGATCAAGCATACCTCAGAGATACTGCGGGTTCGGTTCCAGACCACTGCAATAAAGCGAATATCTCCATAAAGCGAATCATGTGAATGTTTTGGTTCCCCAGTGAACATAAAAGTTATATTTACACTATACTGAAGTATTAAGTGTGTCTAAAAAAACAATGCACATGCCTTGATTAAAACTACTTTACTGCTAAAAAATGCTAACCATCATCTGAGCATTCAGCAAGTCGCAGTAGTAACATCCAAGATCATTGATCACAGATTACCATACAACTATAATAACAATGAAAAAGTTTGAAATATTGTGAGAATTACCAAAAGGCGACACAGAGACATGAAGTGAGCTAATGTTGTTGGAAAAATGGTGCCGATAGACTTGCTCGACGCAGAATTGCCACAAACCTTCAATTTGTTAAAAAAAAAAAAGCAGCAGTATCTGAGAAGTGCAATAAAGTGAAATGCAATAAAAAGAGGTCTGCCTGTAATGGAATGGAGGAATGGAAACCATTCTGAAAAGTGAAACAGAACACTAGTGGAATGTATGTGCTTGCCAGGGCTTCAGAAGATAAATGTTCAGCCACTCGTTCACCAGATACTATCCAGCATCTAGTTAGTGTCAAATCCCAGGCCAGGCAGTGGGAAACAAAACAGGCAAATGAAGCGGTCCCTGGCTTTGCAGTGCTCACAGTTTACTGGGAGAGACAAATTTTAATCCAATAAAAAAAAAAAAAAAATCTATAATTACAAGTGGTGATGAACGCCCTGAGGCCAAAGGATTGGCTACTTTGTGAGCATAGGACAGGGGGCCTGGTCCAGCGCTGGTGCTCAGAGCAGGTGCCTTCCAGCTGAGATGTGAAAGATGTAAAAGCAGCACGTGGCACCCACGCAACTGGAGAGGTGAGTTGAGGAGAAGATGCACAAAGCAGAAAAGTGCTGTCTTAAGATGGTACTTCCCAGGGATGAAGAGGAAACAAGCATGCCTAGAACCCAGGGAGCCCAGAATGAGGTTGGGAAGGCAGGCAGAGGGTGGTGGATCCTCTCATTTAATCCGCATAACAGCCCTGGGATGCAGGTACTATTATTATCCAAGATGGAGCAATTTCCCACAACGAGTAGGACTTAGAGCTGGGACTCAAACCCCGACTCCAAAGTCCACCCTCTCACCATGTTCTGTTTCTTCTATGTTCACAGGGTCGCTGTGTTGGGAATGACTGGGAGGGGCAGGGTGGGGTTGGAAGACCACCCAAGAGGCTCTCACAGTCATCTATTTCCTATCACCCTGTATAGTTCACAAAAAGCTTACAGTACACTGAGGAAAGACATTCCAACTAATGGGCCATCCTAGGTACTTAGTGATTCCCTTGACAAGGTGCCACTGGGATCTCCAAGCCCTCTTCCAGTCTTGGGATGAACCAGAATTCCAAAGGAGGTAGAGCTTTGGTAAAAGTTCCTTAGCTGACATAGGCCATAGAACTAGCTAGCATCCTGGCTGGCCAGAATTTAAAACTCCCTAGGAAAATGTTGTTTTCAGAAAAATTCCAATATGTATGATTAGGCAGAAGACAATGTCCTTTGGTGTCAATCATCCCTAAACTAGGTAAGGGTAGGCTCCCTTAAATCTGCAAGCCCCCTGGGGTCAGCATTTGCAGGCATACTACCCACGTGGAATGCCTTATGACAGGAAGGGGATCATTCCCAAGGAAACAGCACAGAGCACCTCTGCAGAGAGGACAAGCCCCATTTCAAACTTTGATTCCAATTTGGCATTCGAGACTCCTGTGGCCTCTGGGATTTTTATTTCCTCTTTCTCTGACAGGATGGTGACATCTCGATTCTAGGTTAATGACTAAAATATGAGAATTCTCGTTAGATGCTCCCCCATAGTACCTCCCTCTCCCCTACTGCTAGAGACAACCTCTATAAAAATCATTTGCTCCTTTCCATACTGCATAGACTTGGATTTAAGCATTCATTCAGTTGTCTCAGGCTGTCACCAAGAAAATTACTTATTAATTTCTATGCACTGCAAAGCCATCTCTAAAACAAATAGAGAGTTGACTTGAGATTATCGGCGTTGACCTCCGTGTTCTGGCTTTGTACTTTCTGTCAGAGTCTCGAAATGTTTCAAATATAGCGTCATACACATTTGATCACATTTACAAAATGGAAATGTACTCAACATTAACTGAAAACGTCCATCGGTGAGGTCTTGAAAGTTTGCACCCTTTCAAGCTATTAAAGGGCTAATGAGAGACATTTTCTCCCATATATTATGATACAACTAATTATTTCCACTTCCTCCTGTCTAAAAAAAAATAATGACTCAGCAGATTAATAGGCTGTAACCTTTTGATCTTCAGCCCTTTAAGAATATGAAGAGTGCTATGGACCCTCTCCCTGGTAAATCCCAGCGTTTCATCCAGTTATGCACATGCACACACAAAAAAAGTAATTTTGCACAGACATAAAACAGCATTTCAGTTATTTCCTGGCTCACCTAAGATCCCAGGAACCCTGAAGAATATTCTGCCTCTCTTCTTTTTTCAGTCTACTCAACTGTTTATTAAACCGATGGCTGCCCGTTTCATTAGTAGTGTCGGTGCTGAGTGAAGGACGCTTGCAGAATGATAAGCGGTATTTGTGTTTATTTCTCTGCTCCCACACTAAATTATCAGGTGTTTTGCATGCACTTTAAGAATGTGCTCATGGCCTGTGGAGAAGACAGATAAATGCACCATTGGAATGGGGCGGGGGATGTCATGCCTGGCACCCCAGGGAAGTTACAGCAGAAGAGGAAGGCTCTTCTCCGAAGCCCAGCAGCTGGCCCAAGGTGGGTGTTCAATAAAGCTGCTTTGGGGATTTCCCTGGCGGTCCAGTGGTTGAAACTCCACGCTTCCACTGCAGGGCGTGCGGGTTCGATCTCTGGTGGGGGAACTAAGACCCTGCATGCCGTGTGGAGAGGCCAAAAAGTTAAAAATAAATAAATAAATAAATAAATGTTAAAAATAAAGTTGCTTTGGTTATCATTGTGAAGTCATTATCTTTGAGAACCTGGTCCTTGATGCAGTTAGGTTGACCCTGCCACCATGCTATGCCCCTTTGGTCTACACAGGAGGTCTGTGCAGCCTCAGTGTTCTCTTAAGCTGTGTCCCAGAGCATATCATAATTTTTATATACTATCTACTATGTGCCAGGCCTCCTATTTCTTTTCTAATACTGAAACAACTCACTAAAGTAGGGGTCATGATTCCAATTTTACAAATAAAGAAACCGAGGCTCAGAGAGGTGAAGGGACTCATGCTGGCTTACTGGCTGATAAGTGTTGAAGCCGGATTCCACCGGACCCATCTGACTCCAGTTTCCTCGCTCTCTGTCAAGGGCCAGGCTGTCTCTCTCATCTCTACAGTGCTTTTCACTTTGCTCACACACCAACTCATTTCTCGAAAACAAACCCAGAGAAGTATTTTGTTACCCTCGATTTGGTAAATGGGGAATTTGAGGGGCAAGGAGACCAAGCGACTTGCCCAAGGTCATGCAGGTGGCAAAGAGCGGATGCGGGGCTGGAAGCCAGGTCCTGGGTCCTGGGCCACTGCTGACTCTGCACCATGCCTGATGCCCAGCTGACAGGAAGCAGGAAGGCGTGCCCACACTTCTGCCACCCTGTACCCGCTGTGGACCACCCAGAAACGGTACTTACTGGCCCTGGAACCTAGGCTTGGTGGGAGCAAAGACAGAGCCAGAGAATAAGAATAAATTTGAGGCAGACTCATAAAAAGGCTACATGGGAAATATATTTTTAACGAATTAATTTTTCCCCTGAGTATATTTATGAGCCTGTTCTCCCCAGCAAGCCTGTTCATTTTGCACAGACATAATTTTCAGGACAAGCCCCATGCAATATGTCCAGGGGCAGCACCCTCCTTTTGTCTGCAGTAGGGGGAGAAGGAGGTCAAAGGGTCCTCCCACCTATTTGTGCTTTGCTCTGGGCCCAGAGCAGCGTGCCCCAGTATCCCCTAGGCTAGAGAGTGCCTGGACAGCTGAGCGGTTTGAAGGTCCTGGAGTCTAACCTCCCCATTTTACAGAGGGGTCCTGAGGTCCAGAAAGAGGAGGGACTCACCCAAGGTCCCCAGTCAATTGTGCAGAGTGGCTGCAGGCACAGACGGTAGAGCCACAGACTGCCTGATTTGAATGCCAGCTCTGTCTCTCACTAACCATGTGACTTTGGATGGATAATTCAGTCTGAGCACAGAATTACTCGAAGACATAGGAATCTTCCTCAGCTCATCTCAAATCATGCAAGCTGCCAACCACCTGATTTCTTCCCCAGGTCAGCTTTGGACGACACCACCCCGTTTCACTGTAGCAGCAGAGACCCAGCTCTAACAAACAGCTTCTGAGTCTGTGCCCTCTCCATTACACCAAGTTCCAACTCACGTATGCCGTCCTTGTTGTCAAGAGATGCCTGGAATAAGGAAACTATACAAATATCCCTTGATCTTCAAACCCATTCACTTAGATGCTTCTCCCAAATAGAGATGCCCAGAATCAATTTGGTTCCTGAAAGTTGAGAGCAAAGCATCAAGACTTTGGATAGCAAGGGATACCTGCTCTATCTCAAAACATTTATCCAAACGATTAATCTCCTCACTTGGGACAGCAAGAGTTGCGGTAGTAAGGATGCCTCCCCGGGACCCTTCTGGGTGGCCACCAAGACATGGACAGCCCACACCTCAACCACCCCAGGGATATGGTGGTTACGTTACCCCAACCCGTTGACAACTGTTAAGTCACTCCTCATTAGCAAATAGCTAAGAATGACCAAACAAGGCTCTGCCCATCTTCCTAGTCCAAGAATGTCTTCCCTCCACGTGCCACGTGTAAAAATCGGTTTGATTTATCGTAAAACGAAATAGAGGCAAAGCATGACCACATCCCACCCCCACTGGCTTCCTGAGAATACCAGTCCTTTACCTGGGTTTATTTGAGGCCCTTAAAAAAATATCAGGCGTAGCTGTTGAGGTCTTTGGCAGAAGGGCATCCTAGCCTTTTGACATGGTGCTGTCAAGATGTTCCAAGATGAATAAAAGCTAGAAGAGGCAGTGTCAAGCTGACATCTCCTCAACAGAAGGCTGACATGAAAAAGGAAGGACATGCACCCACCATTCAACCAGGGCTCCTCTTCCTTCAGCCTAATTTATGCCACAGAGCCCTTACCCTGTTTCTCTGGCTGTAATATCATGTGCCACCAAGGGGACGTCAAGGCGGAAGATGCCATTTATCTGCCACTTGGGGTCCTTAGAGAAAATATTGTTGGTCACGCATTTTTAATGAACAATTCCAAAAGTGCATTCAGGAGTTTAGATTTCAGTTACATCATCTCCAATGAGGGGACAAGATCATTTTTCTTGTAAAAAGACTGAAGAGGAGTAGGAAAGAACATTGGGTGTCAGGTACCTGACTCGTCCTGTGTCCTCCCACCCTGGGGCTGTTTCCTCAATGGGAGAATGTGGGGTACAAGGTCTCCACCACCCCTCAGCCCCATGTTCTCTGAGTCTTCCACCTGTCTGGTGAGAGGAGACCTCCCGTACCCATTAGAAGACAGGGAAAATGGAGGCTGCAAGTGTGACCCGCACTCCCCACTTCTGTCCACTTCTTAGCTCCCTAATGATACAGTTCAGCATACACCCAGCTTTAAAGAGTCAGTATCAGGGAGCAATGCAAATCGAAACCACAATCAGGTCTCACCTCACACCAGTTAGAATGGCCATCATCAAAAAAATCTATAAACAAGAAATGTTGGAGACGGTGTGGAGGAAAGAGAACCCTCCTACACTATTGGTGGGAATGTAAATTGGTACAGACACTATGGAGAACAGTATGAAGATTCCTTTAAAAACTAAAAACAGAGCTACCATATGATCCAGCAATCCCACTCCTGGGCATATATCCGGAGAAAACCGTAATTCAGAAGGATATATGTACCCCAATGTTCATTGCAGCACAATTTACAATAGCCAGGACATGGCAGCAGCCTAAATGTCTATCAACAGAGGAATGGATAAAGAAGATGTAGTACATATATACAATGGAATATTACTCAGCCATAAAAAAGAACAAAATAATGTCATTTGCAGCAACATGGACGGGCCTAGAGATTGTCATACTGAGTGAAGTAAGTCTGACAGAGAAAGACAAAATGTCAGATGATATCGCTTATATATGGAATCTAAAAAAATGGTACAAATGAACCTATTTACAAAACAGAAATTGAGTCACAGATGTAGAAAACAAACTTATGGTTACCGGCGGGGGGGGGGGGGGGTGGGGAAGGGGGGAGGGATAAATTGGGAGATTGGGATTGACATATACACACCTCTCTATATATAAAATAGATAACTAATAAGAACCTACTGTATATCACAGGGAACTCTATTCGGTGCTCTGTAATGACCTATATGGGAATGGAGTCTAGAAGAGAGTGGATATGTGTATATGTATGGCTGATTCCCTTTGCTGTGCAGCAGAAACTAACACAACATTGTAAATCAACTATACTCCGATTAAAAAATTAATTTAAAAAACCCCGAACAAACCAACAAAAAAAAGAGAGTCAGTATCAGGGAAAGAAGAAAGAGCAGGGGCTCTGTGGGCAGCCATCCTGGGGCTTGTATTCTACCTCTAACCAGACGTCTAACACTGGGGAAGTGACCTAACTCTTCATTTCCATCCCTATAATGGGTATAATATTATCTACTTCACAAGAGTATGATGTGGCATGGCGTATGTCAAGCAGCTACTATGTGCCTGGCACTTAGCAAGCCCTCCAGACAGGAAAGGGTGACTTCGCATCCTGCTGCTGCCCCCACTCTACGGTTTTTGCCAGCACACAGCTCCTGACAATTCTCAGTGCTGCCGCATGCAGTGATGGACAGTGTGTTTCATCACTGAACCAAAAAACAGAAAATGCAGAGCCAAGGTGAAATGCTAAGAGAACCAGCTGAAGCTCTGAACTCTCAGAAATAGTTTTGGCTTCTCTGAACTTGGCCTTCGGGAGCTCTATCCGCTGTATTCTGGCAACTTCGAAATTCACTGAGGTCTCCAACCTGAGTCTCTGGAGATCTCAGTGTTAGACTGACCAAGGTGATGCAGAGGGATCAACAGATGGGGAGCAGAAATAAGGAGGAATCCTAGAAGAATCAAATGATAATGATCCCAGCACCAGAGATGAAAATAACACAAACGCGAAAGCTCTGGGGGAAATTGAATTTCAAAATTTACAATATTTAGACATCTGAAATATAGCACATCTCATCTCTGTGTTTTGCATGTATGCATTTCTTACATACAGACATTCCCCAAGCCCAAATTCCCTACCGAGTTCTTAATTCATTGAGTCAGATAGTTTGGGGAAGAGTATTCTAAAGGCTTGGCAATGTTTTTACGAGGATGGCTTCAAATTTTGAACAATAAAGTTAAAAGTCAACACGTGGGGCACAGGCCTTGCACGAGTGGGCCTGACATCCTCATCGGTGTTCTGTTTTCCCCCGGGATCCTTTACAGATCTAAATTCAACTGTGAACGCTAAGGACACATGCATTACCATATGGACACCAGACTTTGAATCACAAAACTCATTATTTCTGCCATACTTAAAATGTAAAAAGTCAGGGGAAAAAAACAACAAAGGAGAGAATTCATTTCTCTTCAAAAATTGTTTCCTTCCTCCATTTACTGCAAACCACCTCCATTCTCACTCCAGACAGAGGGAGAGAAACCTCTAGAAAGCTTGAGAGAATGTGCTGGAGTCTCAGAATGAGAATGTCCCAGATCCTGGGAGTTTGGGGAAGAGGCAGAGAAAAGAGGAGATGGAAACCATTTTAAGACAAAACAGCATGAATATGGAAGTGACCCACTGAGCCCATCACACAGTTTCAGAAGGAAGACCTCGGCTTCCTGCACAGCCTGCCCCGTACGAGTCAGTGGGGCTTTTTAAATGTAATACAGAAGCTCCACCACTCACTCTGCAGGGGCCACGCTATTCTTAGCCGTAGCTTCTGGGATGGCTAATTCTGTGTGTCAGCTTGACTGGACCCCAGGGTGCCCAGAGAGCTGGCAAAACCTTATTTCTGAGTGTGTCTAGGAAGGTGTCTCCAGATGAAATTAGCATTGAATCAGTGGACTGAGAAGCCATTTGCCCACCAGGGCAAGTGGGCATCGTTCACTCCGCTGAGGGCCTGAATAGAACAGAAAAGACAGAGGAAAGAGGGATTTGTGTCTTCCTGGCTGGTTGCTTGAGCTGGGACAGAGATCTTCTGTTCTCTGAGCTCCTGATTCTCAGGCCTTCGGACTCAGAGTCACTTATACCCCCGGCTTGTCCTGGGTCCCCAGCTTGCAAACAGCAGATTGTGGGACTTCTCAGCCTCCATATTTGTATGAGCCAACTTCTCAAAACAAATCTTCGTGTGTGTGTGTGTGTGTGTGTACACACATCCTATTGGTACTGTTTCTCTGGAGACCCCTGACTAATTCGGCTTCTGAGGCAGAAAACCCAATTTGGAGCATTCTCTTCTTCTCAAACTCTACCCCCTTGGCTAAATCCCCGCACCCCATATGCCCTCTTCAAAGAGGCAGATCCAGGAGCAACCCCTCTCTACCTGTTGAGATTCTGGGGCTGCAGGAACAAATCATCACACAGTGGGTGGCTTAGAAATTTCTTCTCTCACTGTTTTAGAGGCCAGAAACCCAAAATCAAGGTTCGTCAGGGCCATGTTCCTTCTGAAGGCACTAGGGAAGGGCCGTTCCTTGCCTCTTCCAGCTTCTGGGGGCCCTTGGCCTTCTCAGCTTGGGGCTGCGTTCCCTGCATCTCTGTGTCCTCTCCTCTTCTGATAAAGATGTCAGTGGTTGGATTTAGGCCCCAATTTAACACAGTAGAACCCCATCTTAACCAGTTACACCTGCAAAGATCCCATTTCCAAATAAGGCCACCTTCTGAGGTTCTGTGGACACTAGTCAACCCACCACTACGTCTAAGGCAAAGCTGTCTCTCCGGCTCCTCCACCCTGCCCGCCGAGTCACGTGGGCTCTGACGAAGCCTCTGGGCTGACAACTGCAGGAGAAGGACCGACACTTATTTTTCCAGGTTCTCCTGAAATACACAGCTGAAGGGGAAGTCTCACCACCAGCCCCAAATCTACCCTGTGACACCATTGGCAATAATCCCCAGAGCTCCGTTCACGGTGAGGGGTGGCGGGGGAGAGGTTACCCCCTCAGGCGCTGCATGCTGAGGCTCCCAAGGTCACTGTCCCACCTCTGGCTCAGGAACCTGGGCTCTCAGCCAGGAGGCAGGGATGCGCCCCAGGCACGGGCAGTGTGAAGTGGGGAGGCCTCTGAGCTGGGGGTCTCCCCTCCCCTCTGTGGGCCCCTGGTACCCATCTGTAAGGCGAAGAGCCAGCTCTGGATCCCAGACGTTCCTGGCAGGTGACAGTGAGCTAACCGAGACAGGAGGGCCTCGGGGACAAATGTCTCACACTGAGCCCCCCCAGCCCCAGAGTGCCACTTTGCAGTGGGTGGCTCAGGGCCCTGAGGGGCTGGAACTTCGACTCCAGCCACTCTGCGCCCCCATTCTGGTGACCAATCCAACAAGAAACAAGCGGTACTTCCATTCCCCAAGCCCCATAACACTCTGTGACACGGAGAGGAAGCAGAGGAAAGATGGCCCTTTAATGGGAAAGCAAATTTTTTTTGTCTGTTTAGTTTTGTCTGCTTTCTGAGCCTTGGGACACATTTTGCACATACAAACCCCACACAGGACATAAAGGGCGCGGTGATGTATTTGCAAGCACTTCCATATACTGTTTATTTTACCTACTGAAATATCATTTCTGTCTGCGAAAGATATTGGGTATGGTCAGCTTTTATGCTCTCGGCACCTTCCCCCCCCCCAACAAAACCCTTCCCTATAAATCTGCGGTCCACAGCCGGACTTCAGAAAACACTTTAATAGTTCCCAACTCCAATATTTTTCCATAGCGATATATCCTCATATCAAAAATACTGAAGTGCTGAGGCTTGAATTCATTCAAGAGAGATTCATCAACACCCCTCCAGTGGGATGAGGGACTCAGTCTCCTCCCAGCCCCCTGGGGGGATGCAGGGGGTGAGGGGAGATGCTGCAGAAGAGGTAGACCCGCAAACACCACCCATCACTCCCCCTCTGGGAAGCAGGATTGGGCCACCTGGAGGGGGAGGGGGAGGGGGAGGGATGCCCTTCACTGTTATCAACAACAGCCATGGTCACTGTCCTCAATGCCATGTAACTCCACGCAACCACGGAGTAACCATGTTACTGTAACCATGTAACTCCATGTAACCTCCTCCGTTCCCCTGAGCGCCCAGCCCTGAGCCATCCAGCATTTCCTTGCATGACCTGTGAGCTGCTTCCACGCCCATCCCACACTCAACTCTATCCTTACCCCGATAAAGCAAACCCAGCCTCAGGTAGGACACCCAGCAAGACGGCTACTACTGAAGATCTCAGAGGGGGCCGTGTCATACATCGTACCGAGCACATCTTTTAAATCTTCCTCGGACATCTCCTCGGCCTCATCGCTCTCTCCTCCTTCTCCGGCTTTGCTCATGAAGAATGATTTAACCCCTCCTCGACATCCCCCACCAACATCCACTGGGAAGCAGTGGGAGATTAGAAATAACCATCTGTAATATTAAGGATAGCAAAACCCCTATATGGCTGTGCTCTTTGTTTGTTTTCACCTCTGATGGGGAAGCTGATGGGTACCTGGCCGCAGTCACACAGCCAGAGGAGGCGCAGAGTCAGGAGTCAAACGGTGACCTCCGCCTTACAAAGTAAACACCTGGAAAAAAGTGAATCCCCTTTCTGCACGCCCACCATCTTTGTGAGTGTATTTTAAGGCCTGCCACTGGGTGGACACGGGTTTAGTTTGGGTCAACATCCCCATGAATAAAATTTTGCTGACCAAAAATTTGAATGTACCCAAGATAGTAAATGGAAACAAAACTACTTGGGGAACAACATTGGGGTCACTTTCAAAGTTCCTGTTCACTGACAAATAATATGTAGCTGAAGGGAAAGAATTTGAGAAACAGCAAGGTTCCTGACCAGGGAGATCCTAGACAGGGGACCAACCCTGTGTGGTCCTTAATTTCTCATCTGCCAAACGCAAGCAGTTGACTATGGTTCCAGCTTAATTTCCTTAGTGTAGTTCAAATAATTTTGTAAGTGATCACTAAAGTTTATTCTAAAGGGCCAAATCCCTGGCATTGGGTATATTTATTTAACAAAAATGGCAACTATTATTTATTGAGCAGCAGATATGTGCCAGATGCTTTATATGTAGCATCTTGAGACTGAAAACAATCCTGCAAGATAAGGGTTATCATCTCCATTTTACAGATGACAAAACTGAGGCTCAGAAAGCCCAAGTAACTGCCTCGAGGCCACAGAGCTGAGATTTGGGTCTGTGTGCATCTCTACGTGCAAAGTTTGTGCCTCCTTTACCCGCAGTATCACCATGAGACTGAAAACGAATAGTCCTATAGGGACGAGAAGCCATCACACAGACCCAGCTGTGTGAGGTGCGGGTAAGATCCAGGCCCGACTGCTGAACCACAGGCCTGAACCACAGGGTATCTGCTAGTGACCAAACGTCCACTGGGGCCAGGCCAAGGCTGCCAGAGGGCTGCAGAAAAGTCCTTTAACCCCTCAGTGATCTCCAGGGAAAAGAAAACCTCGCTTCACGGGAAAAAGGACACGCAGCTGAGGTGGGCCCTGCCTGCGGCTCAGTCCAGGTCTCCCTGGGGGAGGACGGCACACTCCCCCAGGCTGCCCACATGTGTGAGGGACAGACACAGGGGAAGACAAAGGGTGGGCACCCGGGCAGGGGGTGCCCTGTGCCGTGGGATGCCCACATGTGGAACACTGCCACCTCCATGCTCAGACTTGACATGTCTTATTAGTAAATAGCCGCAAAGTGTAATGAGCGCTAATGCTGCATCAGGAAGTGTGCTAAGAGCTTTACATGAACTCCCTCATTGAATCCTCACCTTCTACACGGTAGGTATCCATACTTATCCCCATTTTGCAGATGAGGAAACTGAGACCCAGATTGGCTATACTCTACAGTGAGTGGAGCTAGGGTTCAAACACAGGCAGTGGGACTTCAGAGGCTGAGAGCTTAACCTCTGCTGATGGTCCCCAACCCCCATCGTCCTCCATGGGACCCTCCATGCCGCTGTGGATCGGGGAGGAGGGCAGCGCCGAGTCCTGGAGCAGGAACCAGAACCCCAGGTCTGGGGCCAGGTGGAGGCCACACCCAGGCTCAGCGATTCCAGCCTGAGCTCTCTTCCCTTGGGACCAGACTCCTGCCAAGAAGCAGTGCCTGAGAGGAGCAGGGTAGGGGCGGTAGCGGTGAGACACACAGCGTTCAGTGAGAGCTGCCTGGTAAACAAGGAGTCAGAGCTCCGAGCTCCACTGGGGCCCCCGCCACCATGAAGGCGCCCTGGCGCCCAGCTTGAGCAGCTCCCAGGGCAGCAGATTCAGCTCACGTCACTGAAAGTGGTACCAGCGTCTCCTCTGCCTTGTGAAGCCAGGACTGGGACGCTGGGTGCAGGACAGCACCCTCCACAGAGCTGACCTGTGCAGAGGTGCTGCATGCGGGCCCAGGACCTGCTGAGGGAATGGGGGCTTGAGGTACCCACAGTTGGGGAGGCCAGTGCCCCAGCGTATCAGGGACACAGAGCAGCTCCACCCTCGGAGGACCTTCCAGTCTGCTCTCCGTATTGCAAATGGGGACACAGCCTCAGAGAAAGCAAGGGCTGGTCCAGGGCCAAACGGCAATTTTTCTTTCAGACTCAAGAAAACAATGACAAGTTTCCTCTGTTTGAGAGAGTTCTACCTGCTCTCTTCAATGCATTTGCATTTCAGGAACAGAACCAGTCCTAAGCCTTGCTCTGGGTCCTCATTCCAAATTGTCAGGGTTCTCCCCAGCCTCCTCACCACCCACCCCCTGATTCCCTGCTTTGGCCATATTGAGGTAGAAACCTAAGACTCACAGATAACAGGCCCCTGGACTTCTCCATCATTCCCAGTGGGAATTAAATCATTTCTGTGGGATCTGTTTGTGCCCCATCTCTCCCACCACTCAGTTACTCCAGAAAGGCCAGGGTGGGTCTGCCATAGTCACCGGTGGACCCCCAATGCCTAGCAGAGATGGCGCACAGTAGGCTTCCAATAAATAGTTTTTGAATAAAAGAAGACATATTCACAACCATACCAGAAATTTATCTCACAAACTGGTGGTTCTTCAAGAGACCCCTTCTGAGATTGTGTATTTCTTCCAGTGACTCTTGGTGCAGTCTGGAATTCCTCTTAGGGGCCAATTTCCTGGGCCACCCCTCCCCCCATTCATGCCACCAGCATCACAAGCCTGGACAACAGCACCAGTAATTCTCTGTGAGGTCCCCCTCCCTGAAGGTAACTTCTACCTGCAGGACAATCTCTCCTCTTGCTGTCCTGGGCCTGGTTCCCTTCCCCTGGGGGTGAGATCTGTTCAGTTCTGTGTCTGCTCACTGAGCCACTGATTTTGGGCAAGTGGTGGTGTCCAGGGACCAAGATGGGATGACCAGCATGCCAGGAGGGAGGGGCCTCCCAGGACACACATCTCTCAGTGAAGGGCAGAGGTCACCGTAGAAGGCTGAATCTTTTTACTCCCAATCCTGCATCACCTTCCTCATCTACCCAGGGCCTTTCCTATATTGGAGGTGTCATGATGGGCTCTTAAGGGTACAAACTCTGGGAAGGGTCCATGCAATAGAAAGGGGGCTCTTCATTTCATATGTCTTGTTCAGAGGGTCCACTTCTGCGCCTGCCTGCAGAGGTCCATGACCTAGCTCCCATGGGGCCAAGCATCACATTAACAACAAAACCATCTAATATTCCACAAGTCACACCTGCATTTGCCTTATTTTACAAGGGTCTGGCACTGTTAGGTAACACCTACCTGCCTCCACCACTTCCATCCCATTCTCTACTCAGCAACACCACGTGTCCTTCTGCAATGATGTCACTCCCCTGCTTAAGCCCCTCAGCACTCCCCGTAACCTCCAGGCTGAACGTCAAGGAGTACCCTTACCAAACAGCCCTTGCCCAATTCACTGTCAGCCTCACCCCCTGACACCCTATGTCTCCTACTGTCCATTTCAGCCCCAGAACAGCTGCATTTGCCACACCGCCACACCATCCGGGCCTCTGCACACACAGCTCCCCTAGTTCTCTGCTCACCTGGCACCTCTCCTGGGTCACCTGCTTCCGTCTCCAGGTAGGGCTCATCTCTCTTTTCTGCGGAGCTGCACATCACACATAGATCTGTCCTGGCACCTACTTGTGACACTGTGTTGACTCTGCCTGTCTGTCTGTCCCTCCCGACTGTCATTCCTCTACAGGGGCAGCCTGCACCCCATTCAGCTCTGATGCAACCAGAGGGGCCAGGGCCCGAGGACAACCTGAGCTTCACAAACATGTGGGGCTTTGTAATATCTATAAAAGGCACAAGAAATCCTGTCGCATTTCTTTGATTATGCTTCTTGACTTCCCCACATTCAATCACTTGATTTATTAAAAAATCTTACTTAGAAATGACTCTGAGGGACTTCGCTAGCTGTCCAGTGGTTAAGACTCTGCACTTCCACTGCAGGGGGCATGGGTTCGATCCCTAGTTGGGGAACTAAGATCCTGCATGCCGTGGGATGCCAAGAAAAGAGAACTGACTCTGAGCCCTTTTTGCTGAGAGATCGCACATGGACCATTACATCAGTTCAGGGGAAGCAACCCAACCACCCACAAAAGCTGATCAGCCCATTGAGGTCTCCCCCACCCTTACCTGTGTTTGTACAGCTAAGGAGCTGGGTAGGACTGCAAGCAGCAGGGCAGAGGAGCCCCCCTAGGAGGATGGCCTGGAGCACAGCAGGCCATGTGGACACAGTCAGGCAGACCAAGGAGCCAAAGCATTATTAATGTAGGAGGTGCCTCTCACTTGCACAGGGATTGCTCAGGCCTCTGCGGCCTGTGCTTCTTCCCCCCTCACCCAGTAGGCTGCCTGGCTCCTTCTAGAGTCACCTGGGAAAGTGAGGGGCCAGGCATGAGCAGAGCAGCAGGGCCCTCCAGCACCTCTATGCTTCTCTTATCTCTGGCATCCAGGCTACACGCCAGCCACAGACTCCGCCCCATTCCCACTGCCTCCAAGGGACCCCTCTACCCTGGAGTGGACCTGGAGTTCCCGGTATGATCTTCCACTTTCACCCATCAAGACAGCTTGGCATGCACCATGCTCTCTCAGCAACTCTCCAGGCTACTTGTCTTCAGAAGTGCAGTGCCCAGGTCCCAGCTCTGCCCACTGCCAGGCTAGGCGCACTGCAATCTCACTCTTATTCTGTGCTTCTCCCCCAGAAGTGTGTTGGATGGTTTATTTTCTTTTCTTTTTTTTTTAATTTTTATTTTATACTTGCATATAGCTGATTACAATGTTCTGTTAGTTTCAGGTGTACAGCAAAGTGATTCAGTTATACACATACATGTATCTATTTTTTTTCAAATTCTTTTCCCATTTAGGTTATTACAGAATATTGAGCAGAGTTCCTTGTGCTATACAGTAGGTCCTTGTTGGTTACCTATTTTAAATATAGCACTGTGTGTACACATCAATCCCAAACTCCCAATCTATCCCTCCCCACAACCCTTCCGCCCTGGTAACCATAAATTCATTCTCTAAGCCTGTGAGTCTGATGCAAATGAATTTATTTACAAAACAGAAGCAGACCCACAGACTTAGAGAACGAACCTTTTTTCATGGTTAACCTTCAATGGCTCCACACTGTAATCTGAACTAATGTATTAACAAGGGAGAATGGCTCCATTCTGGACATGAATGGGGTGTCTTCTTGCCTTAAATCCCTAAGAGATGCACCCCTTATGGGTAGAATAGCGGGTACCACGGCATGTGGGTAAAAGTGTTTGGACCCATAAAAAGAGGGGACTTCATGGCACCCCCTCAAATCATCCCAAAGTAGTTCCATGGACTCCCTTAGTGCTCCTGGAACATGAATTAAAAACTAGCAGTAGGATTCTTTCTCGTCTTGTCTTGTTATGGTAAAATCCTGTGACTGAAGAGGATGTTTGACTTCGACATTGCCTAGGCGTGTTCTTCCCAATGTTTGCTTATGCAAGCAGGACTAACCAGGAATGTTCTGAAGAAGCCTTTCTTCCAACTCTACAAACACTGGCCAATGCCCCTGCATCTTCTCCTTTAGCTGAAATAGATGTCACTAATGTTGCTGAGTTACCTGTAGATTTGACAAGACCAAGTGGATTAAATCCTCAGGCCAAGAATTCCCAAGATTATCAGGCCTTAACAGTTCATGACAATCTGGCTATAAAAATTTGCAATGAGATCCTAGCATGTCCATATTCACCAGAAATTCGGGTCTATACAAAAGCCTTGAGTTCTTTAGAACTCAGGAGCAGTCTTGCTGAAGATCGTCTAGTTCTATTGAATGAGATTCTGGAGCAAGTAAAAGATAGAACGTGTCTGAGAGCTTTGGAGAAAATCAAGGTTCAGTTAGAAAAAGGAAATAAAGAACATGGTGACCAAGCTGTAGTGGCACAGGATGACAACACAACTACAACTGTTTTTCAAAGTGAAGATGAAAAGAATAAAGAAGTATATATAACTCCTGTCAAGGATGTAAAAGCATCCCGAATGAAATCCACTCAGCAAAAGACCAACAGAGGACGGAGAAAAGTGATAGCTTCAGCTAGAACAAACAGGAGACGTCAGACTGTTGAGGCTGAGGCTGACTCTGAAAGTGATCATGAGGTTCCAGAGCCAGAATCAGAAATGAAGATGAAACTACCAAAACGAGGCAAGACAGCAGCACTAGAAAAAAGTAAACTTAACCTTGCACAATTTCTCAGTGAAGATAAAAATTAGGAGAAGATATGATGGAGGTGGAGTCCTTTGAAAAATGTCCTTTAAAATTATGTTCAGTTCTTTGTTTTAATAAAGCTACCCTTGTATAAAAAAAAAAAAAAAAAAAAAAAAAACTAGCCCCAACATATAGAGCCACACTCATGTACACACAGCCCGCCCAGCCCCTATTAGAACATCAGGTACACACCCCTGACGGGGAATTTTCTAACAGAACAGGGCTTACAGGTGTCTCAGAGCTAAGCGTAGAGTGAAACAAGCCTGGCTCCTGGCAAGGTTGCGGGTAAACCGTTATCACCGAGTCACTTGCGTGGACCTGGCTCTCCTGACCTGCTTTCGGGCCATCATCAGCACACACCCACCCCTAGAATCCACTTCCTCTCAGGGCTCTGTGGTGGAGTTAAGCTCTTCTGGAAGCTTCCGATCCCTTCAGCCCACAGGAGCATTAATGAGCACAGGGGCAGTAACTCAGAGTACTTAAGAGTATGCAATAACATCATGGCACTTAAGGGGCAGGGGACTGTCTGCGTAGCTCAAAATGATGCTTCCCCCGTGGAGAGAGACCCAGGGAAACTACGGCTCCAGGAAGCACTGGGGGCATCCGATGGGAGAAGCTGGGAGCCCCACATCTTAAAAGTTATTATCTCACAGAAGAGTAGGTTTTTTTCCCCACCTGGTATCTAAATACGGGGTGGAAACGAGTGCTGGGTAGAGAAGGGAGCACACAAGCATTTAAGTCATTTACAGTTTACATTTTTACGGCACAGCAGAGACCGGCATCCATTTTCCACCTGCAATTAGACGACGGAGCAGGCTGCCAAGTTTCCATGTAAATAGTGCCTATTAAAAGAGTCGACACCACGCGATGACTGATCAACACCGAGGATTTATTCACTGAGCTAACAGCGGTTTTCACTTTTGCCATTATGCGGGGTGATACATAACAATTTAGATAATGCACCCGGCCAGATACACTTATAACTCTGTCAGGGTCCTGCCTCGGAGGCCAGCCAGCCCTGGGGGAGGAGGGGTGAGGCTCCTGGTCACAGCAGAAAGCCTGGAGCCTGCTGGCCTTGGACCTGCCATCCCGGGTGGGATGTGGCCCATATGGCACCCAAGGGGAGGACTTGGGCCAGAACCACTGCCTTTCTCCTTCCCTCGCAGCACTCTGAGCCTGTCTGCAGGCCAGGACCCTCACTCTCCTCATGTGTCAATGGGGACAAGACAGCCGTCACAGGGGACAGAGCGGGGGCGGTCTGTGGAACTAAAATGAGCTACTTGACGGCAGGTTTACGGAGATTCAATTATTCATAAACGCATGTGTGCACGTGCATGAGGGTTCTACCTGAGTACACATGTGTGCACACAAGGAAAGCCCCTCCCCTACTCCCTCCAATACAGGCAAGACACCGTCTCCCTCTAGGGTGGGGTCTCCTCAGAGTCTTTTTACATTTGTTTCACTTGTCTGGCACCAGATGGTGTTTAACGCCTTTGCTGAGTTCTGGTGGCAGGTATTGAATTTCCCACTCAGCATTAACCCGTTCTTTGTGTTGGGCCCCTGGGTGAAGACCTAGGCTGGCGATGCCGGGCAAGGCACTCGGACAGGTTTTCCGTGGGAATGGTGCTCTGGGGACAACAGGGACAAGCTCTACGCACTCCACAGGGTTTCAACCCCCCTCAGGTTGTGACATCTCCCAAATCTGTGCTCCCTGGGCAACTCCCTCAACATAAGGGAGCACAGTTTGACATGCCCCCCAGAACACTCATCACCTACTGCCCCAGCCCAATTCTCCTTCTCCTGTACCATCAGGCACTGGCATCCCCAGCGTACCCAGGAACCAGACCCACCCTGACTTTCCCCTTCATCCCTCATGCAATGGATTCTGATTCCTATTCGTTCCTCTGGCTAAATATCTCCCCACTCCAGACCTCCTCTCCATCCCCACTTCTGCCACCAAATTTGTCATTTCCTACCTGGATAAATATAATTGTCCTCCAATGCCCAGTCTCCCAACCCACCATCTGGACCTCCTCAGCATCCTTCTAATATATAAATCCAACCATGTCCTTCTTCTAAATACTTTAAACTCTTCAGTGACTCCCACCAAAAGCAGGATGAAGCACAAACAAATAGGATATGTGTGTGTGTGTGTGTGTGGATAGATAGATAGATATAGATAGAACTGGTTCATGACATTATATAGGCTGGCAAGTCCAAACTCTGGAGGGTAGGCTAGCAGGCTGGAGTCCCAGGGAAGAGCCAGTTCAAGTTTGAAGGCCACATGCTGCAAAATTCCTTCTTGCTCAGGGGAGGTTGCTCTTTTGTTCTATGAGGGTCTTCAGCTGATTGAACGAGGCCCACCACACTAAGGAGGGCAATCTGCTTTACTCAAAGTCCACCAACTTAAATGTTAACCTCATCGAAAAACACCCTCACAGAAACATCCAGAATAATGTCAGATTAAATATCTGGGCACTGTGGCCCCACCAAATTGAAACATAAAATTAACTATCACACAGTCTCTCTTCTATAATGATGAGTTGAGGCTTCAGGAAGCAAGCAGGACTGATCTTTCTCCTGCATGACCAGGGCAGAGTGCCCTGAGTGGGTCTACACAGAGGAAACTTTTTATTTTCCACAACCTGCACTGCTATGACCCAGTCCAAACACCATCATCTCTTTCTCAGGTCACTGCAACATCCTCCTGATGGGTCCTCTGGCTTTCCGACCTCCTCCTATTTAGTTTATTGTCACTATACAGCTGGGGAAGGTGGAAATTCTCCATGGTATTTCCACGTGTGTTGTGACAGTGTTTGTCTTGGACTATCTTTTCGAGGACGTTTATAGAAACAGATTCGGAGGATAGAGATAGTATCTCCTTCCTGGGCAGAGGGCAGATTTTCTCCTGAACAAGAGTATAAAGGTGCTGTCTTACTCCAGGACAAACTTGGGGCAGCTTTGCCAATAGCCCCTTATAAGACTGTGGGTTCCTAAGCCCGGGGTTCCTCAGCGGTGACACAGACCCACTGTGTGCACAGTATCCACCTGGGCTGCTCCGAATGGCCCCGGTAGAACTCAGGGAGCAAGGGGAATGGTTGTGAACGAGAGGCAGGGGCTGTGCTGCCTGGTATCCTGTGAGTAATAAAATCCTTTATCTCTGACCAGGAGGCTTGTGTCTGCCAACGTCTATGAGAATGTGGCAGGTGAATTTGTTAGCTTGGAAGTGGACTCTTCACGATTTTTGACATACAGCAGTCCAATTACTCATTTATTATCTAAGTCAGGTCATGTTGCTCCTCTACTCAAATTCCTGCAATGACCCTCACCTCACTCAGAGGAAAACGCAAAGCCCCTACAATGGCCGCAAGGCCCTGCAGAAGCAAACCTCCCACCCCCATCAGGCCTCTGACCTCATCTCCTCTCTTCCTCCATCCTTCACTCTCCTCCAGACACAGCGGCCTTCTCACTGTCCCTCAGACACACGTCAGGCACATGTCCTACTGTGGCCTTTATACCGCCTGTTCCATCGGCTGGATGCTCTTCCCCCTCATCCACGTTGCTCCCTCCCTTCCTCACTTCCTTCACATCTTTGCTCAATGTCACCTTCTCACCGAGACCATCCTGAACCCCTATGTAAAACCGCATCCTCCCTGCCATCGCAGGCCCCCCATGCTACCTCCCTAAGCCCTGGATCCCCAAAGGGCTCCCCACCTGCACAGATGCCTCCCCAAGTGTGGCCTTCTTGGGTCACTTTCCCCAGTCTCAACATCACCCTTGCCCCAGACAAAACTGCCCTGGTCACAGCCCCACCCCTGACAATGCCTGATGATACAGGAGGGCACCCAAGGTTCTCTCAGCTGCGGAAAGGGAAAAGGCACCTGGGACATGATAACAGAGAGAAAGAAGCAGCTCTCCATTCAGCAAAAGGGCAGAGCGTTGGCTGGTCCTGGAGGCTGGTGGAGGGAGCAAGGGGTGACTGGCACTGGCTGATCTAAATGTCTGCATCCCAGGAGCTGCAGATATACTTGGGGAGGGAGACGTGGCCCAGGGCTGAGCTCCGGCCCGGCGTCCGGAAGGAGACTATAGTGATTCAGGCGTTCCAGGCGCACGTGGACCCTGCTCCCCACCTCCAGCACAGGCTGGGAGCATCTGGAAGACTCAGCTTATTTTTCCAACTGGTCCATTTTCTACAGCATCTCATACTCTTTCCAGTTACAGCTTTGGGTTTGGTGATGATGACAGGCTTGCTCCGCTATTTATGCTTCGGATTATTTTTAGTGTTTCGCGATTAAATTTTCTTAAATTACAACTTTAGACCCAAGCATCAGATTGTCTGTAATGTGCCACAGTGTGTTCATATGTGCCGTTTATATATATTTGGGTTGCAATAGCCCCAGAAAAAAAAAAGACATTTCAAGAGTTGGCGCCCAAAGCCCTTGTTTCCATATCACCCACCTATTTCCATGCACTTCTTTTCCATTCCCACACTCAGTGATGCCCTCCATATCCTTGTAAGCCCAAACACAGAGCTGGGCGAAGTAACTAAGCCCTCGTTCAAAGCCACCAGAACTCGTTGGCCTTTTCCCATCACCTCAGCACCCACCGTGGGCTGGGTCCACGGTTAGCACAGCCTGTGATTCTGCCCTCAGCCCCGGGGCCCAGAGCCTCAGCCCCGGGGCCCAGAGCCGCAGACCCTTCTACTGTTTTCCCTCACCCAGAATTAGATTCATCAATTCCCAAAAAGGCTGCCTGAAGTGACGTGGTTTACCTTCTGACTCGGGGCCCACCACGCTCCCCAGTGATGCTCTCCTGAGGCGGTTCCCCTCCCACAGCCGTGCCTGGACCATCCATCCACTGGACAGACCCTCTTCCCTCGGCTCCACCAGGATGCACTGCCCTGACAGCCCCTGGCTTTTCTCCCTCCTGCCGCCTGGACCACATCAGCACTCTTTCCCTGACAGACACATTCACCCATGGCTGTGTAGCTGTAACGGCCACCCTCCATGCCTCTGTCTCCGGCCCCACCTCCAGACTGCATTTCCAGGGCCAGCTCTGCTTCTGTGTAGATGCACCTTGGAATTTCAGGCTCACTGGCTTCCCTCTAAAGTGCCTCCCGTCTCCTGACCTCCCTCGCTGGGTTAATTCAGTCTGCGGCCGCTCAGTCACCCAGGATAAGCCCGCGGGATCAAGGGCACTGGCTGTCGCTCACCGCACACCTTTTCCAACCCTTCTGACTCGCCTGCCTCACCACAGAGGCAGCGAAAGCTAATGACTCGCCTTTCTTGCATCTGGAGGTGGTCATGAGACACGATTCTGTCCAATGAGTTAGAGACAGACATCTGCTGGGGTGTCTGAGAAAGCTTTTACTGTCCTGAAAATATGGACCCATGCAGCCGGCTACCCTTTCTCCATTCAGCTTCCCGGTCCCCCAAAATCCCCCCAACACTGAGGCGCACCTGGAGCCGCTGCAGCAGCCCTGAGGCCCCGGGCACAGCAAGTACAAGGCCAACAGCTGAAGGGGGGAAGAGACAGCTGGGGATTTTGGGGGCATGGCTGAGGGATCCCTCAAGCTCTGGACAGCCTGTCTCCAGATTGCTTGTCCTAAGAGAGAAAGAGATGTCTGCATTGTGTTTTCTGGCTGATCCACTTATTTCATTCTTATCTCTTCTCCCTCCACTCCCTGGCTTGCTTGCAGCAGACCTTCTTACTCAATTACTCTCTCCTTTTTTTCTCTCTCTTCCTCCCTCCCATCTCTCATCACTGTCTCTTCAAGTGCTTGCTTTCTGAGCACCCACTCTGGACAGGCTCTGTGCTTCAAAGAAGCAGGAGACAGTGGCATCCTTAGTGCAGGGCGGTGCGTACAGGCAATGTGACAGGCTAGCTTCCCCGTGCACCTTCCGCCATGCTGAGCCTTGTCAAGTCTCCTGTCATGGTTCCTTCTGCCTTCTTCAGCGGCTTCCTGCACACCCCCAGCGAAAGCGGCATCTCGGATCTCCTCTTTTGATAGACTGCAGTGACCCTCATCTCCCTCAGAGGCATCTCTGGCCTTACTCTCCTGACTAGGATGGTTCTGTATCCCAGAGCTGGGGTCCTCTCCCTCACAGCCCCTGTTCTCAGGCTCCCCCCACTGCGCCGGCCACCTGAGCCCTTGGCTCAGCACTTAGAACACCCCTGTCCCCAGACACTCACTCTTCCCGCAGGGACTCTATGAAACCCTGGTGTGAGGGCAGCAGCGGCCAGGGAAAGGGGCCCAGTGGTCCAGGGGTTTAGGAAGGACCAGGGTTACATTCTGGCACGTCATCCAGAGCCAAACGGTCCTGTGGGAGTCATCGGAAGGGCCAGGCCAGGAAGGTAATGAGCGCTAAGTAAACGTACACTCTGTGCTAAGCCCTGGGCCAGTGGCATCCACGTATTATCTCTCTTTTTTTTTTTATTGAAGTATAGTTGATTTACAGTGTTGTGTTAGTTTCAGGTGTACAGAAGAGTGATTCAGATGAATATATATATTCTTTTTCAGATTCTTTTCCTTTATAGGTTATTACAAGGCACTGAATGTAGTTCCCTGTGCTATACAGTAGGTCTTTGTTGTTTATCTATTTTCTATATAGTAGTGTATATCTGTTAATCCCAACTTCTTAATTTATCCCTACCCCCCTCTTTCCCTTTTGGTAACCATAGTTTGTTTTCTGTGTCTATGAGTCATTTCTGTTTTGTAAATAAGTTCATTTGTATCATTTTTTTAGATTCCATACACAAGTGATATCATATATTTGTCTTTCTCTGTCTGACTTACTTCACTTAGTATGATAATCTCTAGATGTACCCATGTTGCTGCAAATGGCATTATTTCATTCTTTTTTATGGCTAAGTAATATTCAAAAAGTCTACAAATAATAAATGCTGGAGAGGGTGTGGAGAAAAGTGAACTCTCCTATGTCAGTGGGAATGTAAATTGGTGCAGCCACTATGGAGAACAGTATGGAGGTTACTTAAAAAACTAAAAATTACCATATGATCCAGCAATCTCACTCCTGGGCATGTAACTGGAAAAGACAAAAACTCCAATTCGAAAAGATACATGCACCCCAATGTTTATAGCAGCACTATTTACAATTGCCAAGACATGGAAGCAACCTAAGTGTCCATCAACAGATGCATGGACAAAGAAGATGCGGTATATTATCTCATTTTTAAGTGCACAACTGGGATAGTTGTATACAGAATGGATTCCAAGGCTCAGAGAGATTCAGCAGTGGGTCTGAAGTCACACAGCAAATAATGGGCAGATCCATGGTCTGAGGTAAAGAGAAATGGGGTTGGAGGAGCTGGTGATCTGTAGGTCAAGGTTGCAGGCAGGCATGTCCTGGAGCAGAGAGGATAGCCCTCTCCCCATGCTCTGTCACTGGCTCCTCAGCTCTACTGAGACACCTTCCCAGAACCGGGCACCCACAGACGCCAGCAGAGTAGCTGTAACAGACATGACTCTAGCACTGCCACACCACCAATCAAGGGTTATAGATCCTTGGCAATGTGGCACCCTAACCAGCTGCCATGTTAGCAGTGCTTGGCGCCAGCCCAGGGAGGGTCCCTGGGTCTGAGGAAGAGGGTCTGCAGAAGCAGCCTGCCTGCCAGGGCAGCTCAGGTTCTAACTGTGGGGAAATGGCCCTGGGCAGGTGGGTAGGGGCCCTGGTTCTCTGAGCACAGACCAGTCCCCCAGCTGACATGTCTGTAACCTCTGGAACACACAGGCCACTCAGCTGCACCTGTGGGGTAAAGACAAAGGGATCTCCATATCTGCAATACGAAGAGCCCCTCTTTTTTCAAATTGTTTTATAAATGTTTCACTGGGTCCTCACAACAATCAAGCCAGAATTATTTTGCTAATTTTCTACACGAACAGCATCAAAGCAAGGCCCCAAGAGGCTGGCTGTGCTGAGGACCACACAACAACTTTAGAGTGCAGTGGACGGTGGTAACAGTCAACATTGTCATCCTGAATTTCCTTCTGGTTTCCAGTGGGACCCCGGGCCCAGAGAACCCCACCTCCTTGGGCACAGCAGGTGGTTCAGGAAAGGGCCTGGGACCCCAGTCAGGCCACTCAGAATCCTCCATCCACATTTGATGGAGTCCTCAAGAGACAGCAAAACATACACCTGGAGCAACTGAGTACCACCACCCACCCCAGAAGAACGCCTGCCAGAGAACGAGGCCAGGTTACAGGAAATCCAGGCCTAGAAATGGGAAGATGAATTTCTGGGAACCATCATGGAGCACACAAATCCAGCCATGTCTGAAGCCCCTCCCACCGCTGGAATTTTCATGTGTGTGTGTGAGTCAATATCTTCTCATCTTAGTTAGGACAGAAAGAGTCTCTTACACCAACACAAAGAATAAGACCAAGGCCTCCTAATTGGTGGCAAGGACACAGAAATCTCTTGAAAGACAGAAGAGAAAATCAAAGAAAAGCATAAGACAACCACAGACAGGTACTTTCACTCATCCAACGAATATCTGAATTCAACAAAGCACCATGTTAATTGGTTGGAAAGATAGCACAACAGACAGGATTCTTGTCTTCAGGGATCTTAATAGAACAGGACAGGTACAGACACTCTGGAAGGGCTGGGGGTGGCAGCAATAATAATACAGAACTAATCCGATGGAGAGTCAGGAAAGACTTTCTGAGAATGTCACATTTAAATTGAAACTAAAGGATGATCAAATGCAAACCCCATGAAGCAAAGTCTGGGCAGGTGCAATAGCATAGGTGAAACTCCACTGGTGAGACAGCAATTTCATTACCAGTGGCTCATGCATATTGGGGCATTTTTGTGTGTGGGAGCCGTGGGGATTCTACACTTTCTTTTATAATTTGGATGTAAATATATATGAAAATCTTTCCAAAATAATCAGACAAGCATGCCAAGAAATATTTACAAGAACCTTTGTTGCAGCAACATTTATAACAACAGAAACTTACGATAACTGAAATTTTAAAATAACAGAATATACCGATATGCCCTTACAATTGAAAGATATTTTAAAAGACAGTGTAGACACACATTTATTAACTTGGAAAGATGTACATGTCTAGGAGAAATAAGCGGGTCTCAAAGACTATATATAGGATGATTTCATGTATTGAGTACAAAAGAGGAATTCAATAAATATTTACTGAATGAATGGCAAATAAATACCTCTGGACAGATAAACATCAAACAAAATGTTTGCTGTCATTATTTCTGGGTGATGGAATTATTGGTGATTTTAAATTGTTTTCTAGATCTGCTTATCTGAACTAATTTTTGGTACCGTGCACATGAATTACTTGCACAATAAAAAGGAATGAAAAGAAATCTTTCCAAAGCAATCAATGGCTCAATAAGGTCAGTTTTAAGATTGAGATGTATAATTAGGACATGGGACCTTAAAACAAAACAGGAAATAGTGTGGCTGGATAAGCATAATAGATAAGAAAATATTCCTCCTCTAAACATTGAAGAGAAATAAACCTTTCTTCAATGTCACAGCCAGAATTTGTTTAGCAGAAGTCCATGACATATTTCATATTTATTCAGCAATCTGTAACACAGCACATTAGTTAAATAGTCATAAAGGAAAACATTTACATTGATGCAAAAATGAAGCCAACAGGCTTGTGTTTGTATGGTGCCAACAAAATCATTTAAAAAAAGTCTATGTATGCCAAACATTTAAATATTTGGGCAAATCTGCAAACAAATGCCATTGGGACCAATTTCTGGGGTGACTGATTGCACCCCCCATGTTTCTCCCAGATGTTTTAGCAGAATAGAGAATATGGCCTCAGACGACCAAGTCAGTGGCTGGGTAGAATCACAGCCAGCTACACTGTCACCATCACTAATAGTATGTGCTGGGCAAATAACACCACCCACTCTCTGATGTCCTTTTGAAGCCAAATTGTAATCCTCCGCTTGTTCGTATCATTGGGAAAATTCTGTTAACTTTGAAACTCTGGAGGTCCTGATAGAGGCAAAGCACTGGCTCTGATCCTGGCAGATTTGAAGAAAGCCGACCGCAGGTGTTATGAAGCACCTGCCAAATGGGGGGCTCTGGGCCCTGGGGACCCCTATAAATTGCAAGAACAGCTGCCTGTATCTTACATGGCCTCCCAGGTCCCACAAACTTCTTGGGGTGCCTCACCTACTAGGCTGCACCTCCTCCCTCGGAACAGCGTGGAAGGAGTTCACAGGAGTCTGAAGATGTCAGGAGAGGCATACTGCAGGAGCAGGGAGTGAGCTGAGCCTTGGAACACTAGCCAAAACGAAAAGGATGCCAGGGCCAAGGATGCCAGGGACATGGTACACCTGTCACTGAAAAGACCTGGGTTGTAGCTTCTGGGAGCTGGCCAGCTCATAGCTCCTCCCTTAAAGAAGCATGGGACACTCATGGGGCAAACTCAAGGACTTGGGAAAGAAGAAGGGCCATCACCCCACAGAATCATGCCCCCAACACTACTCGCCCTGTGCTGGAATCAGCTATTTACATGTGGTCATTCTCCGCTGGAACATGAGCTCCTATTAAGATTGTATCCTATTAGGCCTGGCATCCTTGAGGCTGGCACAGTATCTGACCAAGACTCTTCAACTCAGTAACTATTGGCCGTTAAATGAGTAGATGAATGCCTAAAATAAAAATTGCATCTCCCCCAAGGCTAGGTTCTAAGTCTTCACATGCTATGAAAATCATGGGTGGTCAGGCAGGTAGGGCTCTGTGTGTGAGTCCTGGTGAGCAGAGGGTGAAAGAAGGTCTAGGAGGCTGGTAAGATAATTTGGGGCAGCCTGAGGACATGAGCCAGAAGCTGGATTAACAGTAAATCCCTTAAATTGCCCAGACAGTATATAGAACCAGCCAGCATCCTTCTTCCACAATTGGACAAGGTCACTGGTCCTTCTGTTGAAGCCAGAGGAAGTGGCTACCGGCTCACAGAGAGTTACCATGGTGCACAGCGTCACATATGCACACAGAAGTATGCAAACACAAGGACACATTTGGCATTGCAAGGTTCTCACACCATGGGGGGTACTTGGGAACCTAGGCCAGCCTGAGCCTCCTGCTGCCCCCAGGCCTGCTCACTCTGCAGCCCACCTGCTTGGAGTGGAATGGTGGAATCCCTAGCATTATTTCAACTGTTCTTTTTCTCTCCTTTTCAAAATTGCTGGAAGCACAAATAAATGAAGGAATTAAATTCATAGATGATGGGACTCAACTATACTCCTGTACTTGAATTACCATAAGCTCAAAAAGAAACAGGGATGAGATGGGATGGGATAGGATGGGATGGGATGAGATAGGATGGGGAGAAGAAAAATGCTGCCACCTTAGAGGACAGCCCTGGCCAGCAGCCCCGATGGGTACCACTCATGCTGTGCTAACCACGCCAGCTGCCAGAACACCTGCCTCTCCTGCTCCCCTGTGTCCTGTTTCCACACCCATCTAATCAGGCCCTGGCCTGAGCATACACTCCTAATGATTCAGTCCCAAATGAGGCCTGCGTGCTCCTGGACACGCCTATGTTTTTCTGCATGCTGTTTCTTCAGCAAGCCCGGCAGCTTGGGGAAGCCACCCAGCAAGATGAACGATCCCCCCACCCCATTCCATCTTATTTTCAGATTCCCTAGTGGGTGATAGATGAAGAGGGCTTCATGGTGGGCCAGGCAGGAATAAAAGGGCAGGAACGGGCATAGATGTATAGTTACATATCGCTACCAGTGCCGTGCCAAGCTGTACTGGAGACAAAAGGAAAAATCAGTAACACTGATCTTATAACTATTTAAAATTTTGACATTTTTTTCATCATGGATTTTTGTATTAATTTTGATTTTCTAAAATGTTGCATTAAAATAATATTTAGCTTTATTTCTAAGGTTGTGTGTGTGTGTGTGTGTGTGTGTGTGTGTGTGTGAGCCTCCTGAAGTTTTACCCGAGATGCGTACTTCACTCATCTCAGCCTAGTCCTTACTGACAGAGCTACTATTTGTTATCAATCATATACCAGACACTGCACTTAAAAATTATATATAAGCCTCACAATACTCCTACCAGTACTTAGGAACGTTCCCATTTGACAAATGGGGAAACCGAGACATGAAATGTTAACAGCATAGAAAGTGTCACACACCTGGGGAGAGGTAGTGAGGACATAAATTCAGGAGGCAATCAAGTGGACCATGCTTGATTAGAAAACATCAACCTACTGTGTATCTTATTCAGGGGAAAAATGGAATGGGGCAAGCGTGGTGAGGCGCTCTACAGCCAGCCAGAGAGATTTAAATGGTTCCCATGGTGCCTGCAGAAGTTCCAGAGACTTGGAGACCAACCACTTCCATGAACATTTGCATATGAACTAAGGAAAGGATTCCCAGCTGAAAGATCCACATACTGAAGAAAGCCTGGTAGGTTTTTTTAAAAACCAGGCTTTGAATTTTTCATAAGATTATTTTAGATTTGTGGGAGGGAGATTATTATAAAATCTGTGGCCAAAAGTCTTTTTCTTGAAATTTAAATTTTTCAGAAAGAAGGAAACAAAATATCTCACAAGAAAAATGTCTAATTTGATTTAAAGCCATCGGTCAGCCTTCTTTAACTGCTCATGAATACCACGTTCTCATTAAGGCCCAGGGATCCATGGAAAGCCCACTGAGAAATCGTGAAACCTCCACGGGGATTGAACTGGGAGCTGCTTTTCCAAGAATGTGGATGTTATTATTGAATATCAATATATCAACTCTGGCTCCTGAACCATCATTTTGCTAATGTTAGCAGTAGCATGAATGGACTTAGATATTGCTAACTCTAGCCTAGTTCAAATATACAATATTGCTCCGACTAAGCTGTCAACCTCAGAAGCTGTGAGTTTTCACCATCCTGGTATGTGTGGGTTGGCACCGCTACAACTCTGTTTATCATTTCATTTCTTTTACCGTAGTTGTTTGCCAGCTGCCTTGCCAGTTGGTGATGACATTAGCCAAAGTCCAAAAGTGGGGAGACAGGGGGACACACATCCCAGGTCAAGATCTACTTCTTCTCCCACTTCGCTACATTCACTTTTCTCCCATCAGATTTTCTTCAGCACTTATCAGCACCACACCATTTAGCACATAATTAAATATAGTCCCATCTTGTTAAGAATTGAGAAACTTGTGTCTCCTCGGGTAGAATGTAGCTGTTCAACAGCAGGAATTTTGTTTTACTTATTCACACAGCACGCAGAGTGGGTGGGATAAGCACATACTTGCTATGAGTTAGAAGGTTTACTGGGGCCAAAAGGAGGCATAAAGGAAGGTAGGTGGGGCTCTGTGTGCGAGTCCTGCTGGGCAGAGGGTGAAAGAAGGTCTAGGAGCCTGACACGACTATTTGAACAGCCAGAGGAAATGTAGCCCGAGGCTGGATTAACACCAAAGACAGGGAGGGAGGCCAAGGTCACCACAGAGTGAGAGCAGACAGGAAATACCGTGAACAGGGGAACCAATAATCACAACACAAGTTGGAAGGATCTGGAGTGAGGAGGGGGACAAAAAACAGCCCACTCATGTGATTTAGGACCAAGACCGTGCCTGACACGAGGGTATTGGGGGTCACCTGATAGCCGAGGAATCAAGGGACACTGTCCTCCTTAGAGCTGCCCTGCCAAGAACTACCGCATCCCCAGGCCAATGTCTGTAGGCCTTAGCTCCTCTACCTTTGGGTTCCTGGGGTCACCTTCCCCAGCTGTGGCGATATTCAGGGCTGGCCACTAGTTACCACTCTCTCTTCCCTAGCCTTCTCCAGTGCCCATAGGAGATGAGGGCTACCTGATGTAATGATACTCGTTTATGAATCATAAACTTTGGTTCCAATGGACCAACAGAAGGGGCATGTTATATGGCCATATTGTGGAGAACTGAACAACAGTGCCTTCTCCAGGATGGAGTTTTAGATTTCAATACTTTGCTCAGCACCCAATAAAACCATGGGGCCCTCACAAATAAACCCACTGGGTCTTTCACGAACTGGCCAAAGGCCACAACCAAATTATTGCAAGAAGCCCTTCACACTCAAATTTTACTTGTATTACTTGGAGGGGCTAGAAAACAGCTCTTTCTGCCTAGAAATTTGTTTCTTTTTTCCAATTCGGACATCTTCCTCAAGTCCTCACTCCCAGATGAAGAGCTTCATTATGCTAGTGAATTACTGGAAGGCCATGAAGGCAAGGAACCTGGTCCCTGAGAGGGCCCCAGCCTTAGAGAAAGTCTCTAAAGAACGGGCTCCCAAATAATTCTAAAGGTTCACCCTTCCTGCTGCCTCTCTGAGTGTCTCTTAGTGCTGATTGCTAGATGGGGTTTCCCTGTTGGGATCCAGATGGCCAGAGGTGGATTTACACTGATTTTTCCCACATCCCACCTCATCAATGTCTGCCCTCCCCTGGAGGGCTCTCCATATATGGCACCTGTCATAAATGGAAATCAAGGTCAGATTAGTCATCTGCTTACATTAAGAAAGCTACCTTCCAACTGATTGACTATCTCTCTTTTTTTCTTTAATTATGTGAATAAACAAGAGCACTGCATATTAATGGAGGTGCTTGTTTAATTATTTGGTGTAAGAGAAACTGCAGCTTAATCTTTACAATGAGGAAAACTGTCTGAACTATGGAAACTTCAAAGAGGCACTGAGCACTGACTGGTGTGTAATATATAAATGTATATGTTTTATTGGATCATCCTTTTCTCACCTTATCTACCTAACAGAAAGAAAGGGGAGCCCTCCCTGGTAGAAAACAATATTAGAGCTTCTACAGTTTTCTGTATTCAATGACCAGCATACAATAAAAAATTACAGGACATATGAAGAGGCAAGGAAATTTGACCAATAATCAAGGGAAGAAAGATCATAGAAATAGACCCATGTACTATCCCATTATTTGAGTTGGCAGATAAGGACTTTAAAATAATTGTGATTAACCTGTTGAAAATAGAAGAAAAGATGAACAAAATGAATGAAAAAATGAAGAATTGCAACAGAAATTGGAATGTGTAAGAAAGAATTTAAAAAGGTATTTTAGAACTGAAATATGCAATGTATCAAGTTAAGAATTCATCAGGTATATTTAACAGCAAACTGGACAGAGCAGAAGACAAGATGAGTAGATAGCCAAACTAATGTACAGAGAGATAAAAGAATAGGGGAAAAAAAGGGAAAAGCGTACAAGAGATATGTGGGAAACACCCAAGTGGTCTAACATAACTGTAATTAAAGTTGTAATATGTTTTGACTTCGGACAGACCTGGGTTGAACCTCACCCTCCTCTGAGGTTACTTGCTGGGTCACTTACTGGATGAGTGAATGGTGTGCTTGGTCAGTGACTTAACTCCTTTGAGTTTCAGTTTCTGCAGGTACAAAACAGGAACAAATAAGCCAACACTGTACCTCTTTTTAAAGTGAGGCAGGAGGATATTTTGAAGTATTTATCTGTGTGCTTCTCCTAACCATCTCTGTCCCAAATCAAGACACATGCCAACAAGCAGAACCCTGGAATAAAGACCTTAATACAGAACTCCAAGGCTCACAAGCCCTTGGTCAATGTGGAAGATGGAAAGAGAAGGATATAGACTCATGGAGTGGCTTCTCCTATCTCTCAGGCACAATGAGAGAGCACAGGACGGGAAAGTGAAGAAAGGAGAGAGAATGTAGGTCAGGGAAGAGCAAGATGAGAAACCCAGGCTGCTCCACCAGAGCAAGCGCCATCCCTTCCCAGGACCCAGAGATCACATGAGAAAAGATCAGCTCTTAGAGATGCTTTGCATTGCCATTATCCAGTGATGACCACTGAGATGGGACAATCTATAGACTCCAGTAGGAACAATGCTCGTCTGGGCCCTGGCGCTCTGCTAAGTCTTTTATCTGACCCTCTCCATTTGGTCAACCCCTGTTTTATGGACTGAGACCTAGATAAAACGAGGCAATAATTCCAATATTCAGTAACATTATTTGCAATTGTATTAATTAACGATTATTATGACTTACTACATATTATTTCATTTATAGCTAGCATTGAATGAACGCATACTATGTGCCAGGCACTTGTCTTAACATTTTACATGTCTATTAATTTCATTAATTCACTTATAATTAATTCTTTATATTCATTTATCACAACAACCTTCTAAGGTAAGTACTAGCTAAATCTCTTCCTCAAGGTCACCCAGCTAATGAGGTTGTCAACTCTTACCTACTACCCGAGGGATGGCTACTACCTGGTGATAGTATGTTAGGAACCTTTTATACTTGGGCTGGCTGAATCCAAACAGCAACACCTGGGGCTCAGCCCCTCATGTGCAATGCAGTTCTGTGGTTAACCATCGCTACCCCCCGCAGCACTGCCGTGAAGTGTAAGGGAGATAATTACATAAAGTGCCCATCAGAGTGATCAGCACATTGTCAACACTCATTAGACGTGCTGTCTCTTACCTTTCATTTGTGTGATAACAGAGAGCTCAGAAAAAAGGGAAGACCTGGAATTTTTAAAGTTCCATACATATAATTCGCACAGAAAGTGAAAGTTACAAACATCTACTTTTCTTGTGCTTTTTCCTGTATTTAATGGAAGTCAAATAAATAACAAATATGTCTGTCTCTGATTTGGTTTAGGGCTGTCAGCTACAGCATCAGACCTTTCCAGGATATATCAGAAACACTACCTTAGTAGGTCTCATTCCTGTCAGGCACATCTGAGATCCAGTCCAGGCTTCCAGAACAGCTGCCCTTCTCTGACTGAGCAGATAACCACACGGGCCCCAGTCAAGGCTCACATTCCTCCTTAAAGAGCTGCACAGGTGGAGGAACGGCCCTGGGGCCTGAAGCAGGCAGGTATGGGATGCAGATTTATTCCCCATCCCCAGGTTCCCCAGGAGTCAGGATCAGAAAACTTCAGGGCACCTCGGGCCATCACCACAGAGACTGCCCCAAGTGGCTGATGCCTAGAGACATGTCCTCTCCGAAGGGCAGGCACTGCGGTATGTGTGCCCCAGGCAGGGCAGGCCATGGGGACAGGCAAACATAATGGGGCCATTGGAGGCTTCAGAACAAAAAAATCACAAGGTCCAGGGGGAAGAGGAAAGCCAAGTCTGAGGCTTCTGCTCTTCCCATCAGAGGTAATCTCATTTTAAACTTGGCCTCAAGGTTTCCAGAAACCTATTTAGATCTTATGTAGCCTCTGCGTGTGATTAGAATATAAGTCAGAACATCAGTTGAGGAAATGGGGCTGTCAGCTTCTGAGACCACTCTGGTCCAGGGCAGGGCAGGGCAGGGGAGGCGGCCTGATGGGAAGGGGGACGGTCAGTTCCTGAAGCTCAAGGGAGACGGTCAATGTCCTGGCCTGGCCGCAGTTCAGGGAAAGGAACCACTCTTTTCTGACCTCCCGACCTGCACCAAGTACCAAACACCGAACTGCACGCCTTACAGAACCTTCCCAGAGCCCTGTGTTACGGATACTACTATCCCTAGTTTCCATAAAGGAAACTGACACTAGGAGACATGAGGTCCCTGCTCCAGGCCTCCTAGTTGGTAGGTGCAGGGATGCAAAGCCAGGTCTGCATGATTCTTAACCTCAGGGAGCCTCATTTCCCAGCAGCACTCTCTGTTCTGATTACTGAGGTATCGCCCTGGGCCAGACACTGCACCAGACACTCTACAAACATGGTTTCGTCTAAATTCTCACAATCCCCCTGGGAGCAGGAAAGAAAACTTTTTAACCAGATGCTTATGAATGTTTTTTTCTAACATAAGACCATACAAACCTCTAACTGGCAAGAAGAAGGAAGGGGGCGCTATCATCTAAACACGTGCCCTGTAATTCCAGGGTCCTAAGAAAACTATCATCTCCAGGCCTCTCCCTCGTGGAGAGATATACCACATTCATGGAAAGGGTGTTTTCATCATTAGGGAGATGTCAGCGTTCTCCAAAATGGCCTATGAATTTGATGCAACTCCATTCAAAAACAACACCAAGCTTTTTCAAGGGATTTGACAAACGGATTCTAAGTGTATATTGAAGAGAAATAGACAAGGCACAGCCTGCACTGCTTCTGCAGAAGAATACAGTGAAGGAACTTACCAGATACGAAGACCACACAGACCAAACATAGAGGTGTGATCATTAAGACAGAAGAGTATTGGTACAGGACTAGAAAAATGACCATTAAACCAGAGATCTCAGGAACAGATTTTCACACATGTGGAACTTTAACATCTGAAAGAGACAGCATGATCATCACAGGGAAAAGGAAGTGGTAATTTAATCCATGGAGCTGCAAAATGTGGTTCTCTGTGTGTAAAAATTGAAACTGGCTCTGTAACTCATCATGCACAAAAATCAACTCCGTGTGTGTGTGTGTGTGTGTGTGTGTGTGTGTGTTTAGCTATCTATATTTCTGTCTTTGAAACAGGAAACGATTTCCTAAACAAGATTAAGAAAGTTCTACCAATCAAAGAAAAGATTGATACATTTGATTTCAACAAAATTAAAAACTTGTGTTCATCAAAAGATGACTCAAAGAAAGAAAAAGGGCAAGCTACAACCCGAAGAAGATATCTGTGGAATAGACAACCAACAAAGGATTAGTATCAACACTATAAAAAGCACCTACAAAGAGATAAGAAAAACTCAAACAACCCAATAGGAAAATTAGCAACAGACATTACCAGGCATTTTCACAGAAGCAAAAACACTTATAGCCAATAACATATGAAGAAATGCTAAGCCTTAGTAGCAGTCAAGAAATTGGAAATCAAGATGATCACAAGATTTCATTGCACATCCGTTCAACCGCAAAAATAAGAATGCTGACAATATTCAGTGTTGGAGAAAATGCAGTTTAATGTGGCTATTTTACACATTGCCAGCAGGGATATAAAACGATACAAGTATTTTGAAAAGCAATCTGGCATCATTTTGTAAATTTGGACAGTCACCCACCCAAAGGCCCATCAACAGCAGAATGGACAAATAAAGGGTGTATATTTCACACTGAAATATTAAACAGATACACACAGTAACATCTTCAAGTTGGCTGGAAAAAGAGGTCCCAGAAGACAATATCCAGTAAGACACTTTTTTATAAAGTTCAGTACGAGTAAAACCAAACAATTTGGGTTTAGGTATCATGTGTGATTTTAAAAACTTTAAAAAAAATAAACAAGGGAGTAATAAACTCGACCTTCAGAATCATGGTCATCTCTCTGGAGTAAGGGAGGCACGTAGCTGGGGTGGGGGAGGAGCACAAGGGTAGGTGTAAGTTATTGGTAATATACAATTCTTGGTTTGAGTTGTGAGTTCATAGTGTTTGCTATATTTTTAATAAATAAAAGAGGGCCACTGATAATACTGTGTCATGAAAAGAACTCTGATTCATCCAATTCTGTATACCTAAGGTCCAATTTTAAAAATCGGGGATACGGGTGCAATGGAATATTGGCAATTGCCAAACACTGTCATCTATAAAAAGTACCTATATATCACCCAGACTGCTGTAGCCAGAAGTTTTCCATCCCCCCTTTACACCTTAGCACAGATAGCAGGTATGACTATTTTTCCTTGTCATGCCCATGACAGACATCGGTAATGGATCTGCTAAGACGTCAAGCTCCTTCTTCACACAGCTCTCCCCATAGTCACTTGGGATGAAGCATGTGGAAAAGTGGCTGAGTTCTGTACAAAGAAGCCCAATCAGGATGTCAGAACCGCAGACAATTCAGAGAAGAAGAATTCAAGGGATCACAAGCAAGAGAGAGGAGAAAAGTCAGCTGATGGAGCGAGACGCAAAGTCCATAAAACTGCCATGTGGCTCCCTGGTTGACAAAGCCCTAGGCACAAGCCCCTGCCTACTTGGTTCCCAAGAGGAAGGGAAAATCAGGAGGGACAACAGCATATTTAACTTGACACATAGGAAATATGCTATTCTGTGAGGTGTGGAGGCTTGAAATGAAAACCAGTTTCCCAAAGAAATATCTCTGTTCATGGGTGAGTGGGTCATTTGGGGTCCCAGAGGAAAAACTGGATGTTCAGAGCTCAGGAAAGAAGTGTGATTCCTCTAATGCATCCCTGAATGCTCACTGCAAGCAGGACCTCAGCCTGGACAGACAGATGCCAAGGAAGACCCCGGGGCGTGACTGATATCACCAGCTTTCAACTCTCCAAAGCTCCTCAAAGTCAGAGCCACAGCTCAGAACAGGCACCCAGCAAATGTCAGAGACAAAGGTCAAGACACCAGTAATGCATGGTGTTCTTTTGGTTCAAAGGCAGTCTTTTGAGCCTGAGACCTGAGTCATTTAGGAAGGACATCAGGATTCTAAAGAAGGAAAGGAGGGGAAGAAATCATAAGGAGGGGACCGTCTCTCTCTTGTAAACTCCCTAGTGGCAACAGAAGCATCTCATAATTCTCATAACACCTTCACTTCCTAGCAGAGTATGGGGCAGAGTATATTCTCACTAAATGCTGTTGATTGCCTAATCAATTTCTCCCATCCAAAAGTCTCAAGTAAGCAACAAGAAATATACAGGAAGGATGCACCTGGAGTTAATATCATATAAGCATTGAATAGGAGCGGAGGCTGGGGATGGGGTGGTTAGCAAGGGGGAAGCAAAGGAAACCAGCACATTCTGGAAGGTGTGCTTACAGTCCAGGATCTCAACACGGGCAGAATAATAAGAGACCTCACAAAAGGTGAGGTCACAGAAAATTTAAGACCTCACAAAAAATTGTCTCCATGTAGGAATAATAAAGACAGAATGCCAGATGTGTGACTCAGAGCAATAGAGTAAGCATGAGATCAGAAATTAGGAGATCTAAAGTAAGACATCACATCTCAGTTTCCTCATCTGTCAAATAGTATGACACCTACCAAAGTGCTGTAAGGATCAGGTAATACGGATGTGAAAGTATGATATGGAACATTATAGAAACACAAGGAAATGTCACAGGCAGTTTCTAAGCCAGCTCAAAGATAGGGCTGGGTAAAGGCAAGGTGACATTTCTGGGAGGCAAATGCACTTCAGTGCAGGAAGACACAGTGCCCAAACCCAAGACCTGCACGGTTTCAGGCATAGCACAAAAGTGCTGGGTCTGCCTGAAGACCTGTGAGTGAGCTTTGCTCTTCGCCCCTGACCCTAGCAGGTACAAAGGGCAGATAGGCCATCATCCCGGGGGACTGAGCCAGGCTAAGCCGGCACTCCACTGGGAGACCTTCCTGAAATCCCGGTGAAGATTTCACCACAGGTGTCCTGGGTGGCCCAGGAAGCCCCCAGCAAGCAGCTTGTGGGGACCAGTCCTGCTGTTACAGATTCCCAGCACCAGTCACAAGTCTCTTTGTGCAGCGGTCTGCATTTATCATTCACTTGTCACACACTTTTGTCAATTTCTCCCAGCCCCACTAGGTCAGTATTTTTATCCCCATTTGACAGATGAGAAAACTAAGACTCAAATTGGCTCAAAACCATATAACTGGTTTGTTGCAAAGTCAGGATTTAAACCAAGATATGCTTGTTCACAAAGTGTACAATTTTGTCCACCGTTTGGGGAATTTGTGTTAATAAGTCAATCAGTGTGAATAAATTAACACACAGGGAGGTGCAGGCACAGTATATGAGTTTCTTTCTGGGGGGTGGGAGAGGTGGGGACATACTCTTTGGGCAAAAGGCCCTTCAGGAGAGGGCGTGTTGGGGGTTAAGGTGAGGTTTTGGTGCCCCTTTGCTCATTATCCACAGACCCAGGATTAGCTGGGCGCTGGCATCACTCACCCCTCTTCTTCCTTGCAGGTCAGGAGAGAAGCAGCGGTAATGGGAAGCAAAGGGCCCTCCAGGGTCCCCCAGTGCAGAGGTCTGTGGTACAGGCTGAGTTGGGACGTGAGGCAGAGGCCACATGGATCTAGAACCACATGGATCAGAATCTTGGAACCAGTGTGTTCCAGAACATATGCAGGTAGAAACAAAAAGAGGAAGAGAGACCCCCCCCAGACCCAGAAGAAGGGTTTGGCTTAAATTACCCAAAAGAGGTATTCTTAGAAAAGGAGGAAAGACCAGGCTGGATCTTTCTATGGGAGCAAAAGAGAGAAGGAAGGCCCATGCCCAAACCTTTCAACAGTGGTTGCTGCCAGCCCGCCCCTGCCCCGGCCACACACACACCGGGAACTGTTGCCCAATTAGGATCTCAGGCACTGGCCAATTAGCCCTCCTCCCTTATAGGGGAATTAAAGATGGGCTTGGGAAGAGAGGCAGGACTATAAGAAGAGAACATGAAACTATTAACTCCCTGTTCATCCCAATAGGATGCAAAAGAGAGGACCTCAAAGGGTACAAGAGCACCCTGAGACAGAGCGATGAGCAACAGGGGAAGTGGGAGAGGAGAAACAATGACTCTTCTACACCACATGTGGTCTTGAGCCCTGATAGATGCTAGTGTGTCTCTGAGCATCCTCTCTCAGGTGGAGCTCGTGTTGTTAGGGGCTACCACATGGAGAGAACCTTGGAGAGTGAAGAGGAAAGCAGAGCTGAGAGATGGAGAAAGCCATGTCCTAATAACACTTCCTGAGCACCTGGATTCAGCCATGCCTGAAGTCCACCATTAGGCTTTTCATTGTGTGAAACTATAAATCCTTTGTCTGTTTGTTTAAGCCAGTCTGAGTTAGGTTTTCTACTATTTGCTCCTGAAACAATTCTGGCTCATATAAACATCACCACTTCCCCAGGGACCTAACAGAGAATGGTACATAGTGGACATCCT
This sequence comes from Eschrichtius robustus, assembly GCF_028021215.1. NCBI lineage: Eukaryota > Metazoa > Chordata > Mammalia > Artiodactyla > Eschrichtiidae > Eschrichtius > Eschrichtius robustus. The sequence goes on along the minus strand of NC_090829.1, from coordinate 21,688,747 downwards.
ATAGATAAGTTAAATCTAACAATTCTGTGGCAGCCTATTTAAACCCTGGCCTTCAAAAGTACAGCTGAACATCTCCCTGTGCCTTCTTGGGAAAAAGAAAATCGCCCTGTTCTATTTTGACTTCTGATCTCATTGTGACATCACTGATTCCTCAGGAATTGCTATGGGGAGAAGCTTACTGTCTTCTAACTTTTGGAAGAGCACTTCTAATTAAGGCAATATTAAACAGTAATAACTGTCTTATAATTTTATGGCAATGCCTATGATCACATAAATAAGCATTTTATATCCAATTAGCATTTTATATTTATTCAATCCTAAAACAATCTAGCATTTTTATTAATCAAATAAAATAGCATTTAATAGACACGGTTGTTTTAGCTTCTGAAATTAGCCACATATGAAATAGCAGTACATCGAATTATGCAATATATTGCCCCAAAAGAACAATACATGCTTGCCAGGATTTCCATCAACATGACACCCATATTTACCTAAACAAGCTAAAACCAACATTTTCCAAATTTCCATCATTTGCATAATACTCTCATGATTTCTGCTATAGCCACGTGCCACCTGTCATAGTATTTACTTAAAATATTTCTTCAAATAGACCCATATTGTTCATTTAAATAATTTTATTTTAAAAAGGAAACTTTATATCATGAGTTTGATATGCTAGCTATGCTTTAAAACAATATTAAAATAAAGACATAGCTATTAACATAAAAACAGTGTATCCCTATACCCATTTAAAGCCATTCTGTGTGCCAACAATGGTCGTCAAGGCACATTTGGGGGAAATGTGAATAAACCATTCCAGTGAGACCTGCAAGGTCATCCTGTCTAGCACCTTCCTGAGCTTACCTGTGTCCCACAGCATCTACCTGTTTGTCTGTAATGCATCCAGGTAGGGCCTCCACCTTGGACCTCCCTGTAGTGAGCCTTCTCCTCTTTATGAAGCATTTCATTACTTATATATTGATAGACCAGGAACTTGGCAGTAAAATTAGGATCATCTTTTACATGGTGGGTGACCTTTTTGATTTTTCAGGACAAATTTAAGCAAAGGGTGCATTTCTGAAGGTGTCAGACAATTTAAAATAGCCACATTTGCAGACCTACAGATAAATACGAAGTCAGGGGGATGAACCCTAGAAGCACATAAATCTGTAAACGCTCTTGCCTATTTTATTTTAAAGCTGCTTTTTGGGCTTCCCTGGTGGCGCAGTGGTTGGGAGTCTGCCTGCTAATGCAGGGGACACGGGTTCGAGCCCTGGTCTGGGAGGATCCCACATGCCGTGGAGCAACTAGGCCCGTGCGCCACAGCTACTGAGCCTGCGCGTCTGGAGCCTGTGCTCCACAACAAGAGAGGCCGCGACAGTGAGAGGCTCGCGCACCGCGATGAAGAGTGGCCCCCGCTTGCCACAACTAGAGAAAGCCCTCGCACAGAAACGAAGACCCAACACAGCCATAAATAAATAAATAAATAAATAAATAAATAAATAAACCCAAAGTTTAAAAAAAAAAAAATTTATAAAGCTGCTTTTTATTTTCTCAGCATGGTCATAATATTCCACAGAGTGGTCACCCTTATGTTACCATGCAACATATTATGGCAGTGGCCTGGCCTACTCCTTGTATTATATCAGGCCCAAACCTATTGACATTCAGAAGCAATTTTCAGGACAAACAATGCTTCTTAATAAACACATGCATGACATTTATACCCCTGTAGGGTATAAAAAAAGAGGATTCCAATGATAATAACAGTGAATGTTAAAGTAACAGCACAATGGTTACCAAAAATGCCTCGCAGCCTGCTAACGCATGCAAGCAACAAAAGGATCCCCAGGATGTGGACGAAGAATGGGGTATTTCTGCTTACCAGTTCAAGGGTGAGTGCAGTTTTTAGTTCAGCCATCTGGCTTGGAAATCATGTAATTTGTAAGGAAAAAAATATGGGCAGGCCAAACGATTTCCAAATTTGTGCATAACGTGACACTTTCAAATCTTTTACATCACACTTTCAAATCTGCTAATTCCAATGCACATGGATTACACTGTTGCTGGCAATGGAATCCTCCTTTTATGAGGGAGGAAATTGGGGAGAACTGTGGACTGAAGGGCGGGTGGGAAAAGCCTTGCCTTGGTGCTCTGGGGAGAAGGAGCTTGCCATTTGACAGCACCCCGGACGCAGTAAAGGCTCAGCGCACAGCTGGTGAATACATGATCCCCGTTGATTCTCACACTCTCCGTTCAGAGCTAAGAAATCAGAAAGCTCAGGGAGGTTCCAGGATGCACTCACTTGTGCAGGTTCTGAGAACTCCAGTCCCCGGAGACAGCAGCCTTTACTTCAGGCAGGGAGAAATGAGGGCAGACAGAGCAAAGTGAGGCGCAGAGGGTGGAGAGTGGGAGAGCTTTGTGACAGGCCACATGGCGGTAAGGAGCACAAGCCTTGAGCAGAGGCATTCTGCGAGTGGAGAGCAGAAAACCATACAGGAGTGAAAATCCTCAGAAAGGCAGGGGAGAGGAAAACCGCAGCCCCAGAGCATGGGAGAAAAGTAAGCAGAAGAGGAAGTGTGGGTCTATGATGGGATGCGGAAAAGCAACCCTGCAGGGGAAAGGCGGGGCCCTTGGTGGCCGCAAAGGTGCCTATGAGGCCCATACCACACCAGAGCCCAAGATGGGAAGAGGAGGAGGGTGCTGATAGGGGCTGCAACATCAGAGCTGAAACCCCAGAGAGGTCCTGGACCCAACATTTTCACCCGTGTGACGTTGGCTGGCTATCGTTTGTGCCCTCAAAGGCCTCTGTAAGGAAGGACTGAATAACACAAGTCCAAGTGCTTCCCAAGTTGTAAAGCAGATGAGAGGGCCTGTCCCAGGGTAGAGGGCTCTCCCTGCACCTGCTGAGGATGGAGTGTGGCTGGACTCCGTTCCATATTAGATGCATGAGATGGCACGTGGCTTTCACACTCTGTCCTTACACTTACCAAGGGTGACTAAGTAATCACCACGCAAATCCACCTGTGTTACAAGCCCCAGGGCCCGGATTTTTATTCATATAAAAATCTCCAGGGCTTCCCTGGTAGTGCAGTGGTTAAGAATCCACCAGCCAATGCAGGGGACACGGGTTCAAGCCTTGGTCCGGGAAGATCCCACATGCCGTGGAGCAACTAAGCCCATGCGCTGCAACTACTGAGCCCACACGCCTAGAGCCCATGCTCCGCAACAAGAGAAGCCACCGCAGTGAGAAGCCCGCACACCGCAACGAAGACCCAACACAGCCAAAAATAATAAATAAATAAAAATAAATAAATTTATTTAAAAAAAAATATCCAAATACAGGCAGGCCCCACCAACCAGCAGCAGACTTCCATTTGCACAGGGATAATACTGAGCCCCCCAGTACTCAAGCCTCATGCTCTCTGATGACTGCTTGCAACTTTCTCTGCTCAGATATCCTCCCTGCACCTCGCCCCTACTACGGTATCACCTTGCCTCTCCAGGAAGCCAGCAGGAAGGCCAGGTTAGCTGCCCCTGCCCCAGTGCTTCCACAGCTTAGTCTCCCCATGAACCACGAAATCCTTGGGGCAGGGACTACATCTTATTCATCCTTGTATCTCATGACGTAGCAGAGCAACCAGCACATAGTAGATGCTTAATAAACTTTTTTTGGAAGGGTTTTTTTTTTTTTTAATTTATTTATTTATGGCTGTGTTGGGTCTTCGTTTCTGTGCGAGGGCTTTCTCTAGTTGTGGCAAGCGGGGGCCACTCTTCATCGCGGTGCGCGAGCCTCTCACTATCGCGGCCTCTCTTGTTGCGGAGCACAGGCTCCAGACGCACAGGCTCAGTAATTGTGGCTCACAGGCCCAGTTGCTCCGCGGCATGTGGGATCTTCCCAGACCAGGGCGCGAACCCGTGTCCCCTGCACTGACAGGCAGATTCTCAACCACTGCGCCACCAGGGAAGCCCGGAAGGCTTTTTAAAATGTTTTAATATTTTCTTTTTCATTGAAGTATAGTTGATTTACAGTGTTTCAGATATACAACAAAGTGACTCAGTTATATATATATTTTTTCTTTCAGATTCTTTTCCATTCTAGGTTATTGCAAGATATTGAATATAGTTCCCTATGTTATACAGTAGTTTCTGTTGTTTACCTGTTTTATATATAGTAGTGTGTATCTGTGCTTAATAAACTTTTGAGAAGGGGAAACTGACTATTTACAGATGCCCCACAAATACTATGGAAAATGGACCAAGGAGTCACCATACTGGGGGCTCTTTTCATTATGTTGCAACTTTGCTCTCAACACTGTTCTTTAAAATTCCACCCAGCTGAATGTTGTCCATCTTTGTGAAGACTAGCATGATTTGTTTTTCTTTTTTTCTTGTTTCTTTGTTATTTGTTTTTAATTCATGACATTGAAAAGGAGAGTCTAATTGGGACCAATAAGATGAAGGGAATGTTTGACACGCCAGCTGGTGGCTCTAAGTCAGAGCTTCCCTGAGAGGAAAACACAGAACAGGAAGGTAAGGGCAGGAGCTCTATCTTCTGGAGAGTCAAGTATTTTTAATAATCCAATTAAAGCAACCTGAAAGTACAACTGCCTTTTCCTTTCACTTATACCACTTGAAAAGTTCTTAAGCAATGGCCATGCCCAGGGCTGGGCCCTTACAAACTGCTGGTGCTTTGACAGTGTGTATTAACTTGTTTTTAAAGTGTTGATACCTCTTACTCAGAAATTAAAGCCATAGAAATTTACCCTAAGGAAAGAACATGAGACATGGGCATAGACTTATATTGAAAATGTTAATTACGGCATTATCTAATATCAGCAAACACTGGATGGCAAGTGGAACCACTAAAAACAGCCAACAAAGCTCATCATTCCCATATTTCAGCTCAACCCCCATGTAATCCCACCTTTCTCACCATTCAGGGCTGCTCTCCAAGGGCTGCTTTGCCATTATGTCATTGGTTTGGAGCTTATGTCTTATAGATAGCTGAGGTATTATAGAAAAGGAAAAGCACTTCCTTAATACTATTTTTCTGCACACCAGCAAACAGCACGAAGATGTCGTTGCTGGTGGTGGAATTTATCCACCTCGAGCAGTGGAAGGTTTCCAGGTCTCCTGTCTCCAGCACTCTTTATCCTCCTGGTGAGGCTTGTTGAGGTGCCAGGCACACATACACACACAAAACAAACTGCACACCTTGAGGGCAGCAGGCGAGTCACCAAACCCCTCTGAGTTCAGCCTCCGAGCTACAGGAGCTGGAATTAATTAAAGAGGTGGCTTTTGATTTTGTCCTTGGAAACCTGTCTTGTGTGACAGCTGCAACTGTTCCTGAACTTGTACTGCACAAGTAGTCTATAATGTATACTTTAGTATTTACCTAAATACTTCATTCTTTTTTCTCAGACACAGAGAACGGGCCAGATTCCAATTTAGCACTGGAAGGCTGGTGCTAGCCAGCTTCCAGCTTTTCTAGTTGTATTAACATTGTACAACTGGCACTTTTCTAAAGACATCTTGATGGGAATGCTGCTTTGGAGACCTAAAGCATCACTAAAGGCGTCAAGCTAGATAAAAGGCATGTATGATCTATCCTGAAGTTAAGCAGTGTACATAAGAAAAATGGCTGAGGATGACCAGATGTATCTCTTTGGGCAGATACCCAGCCCTCAAAGCAACTCTGTTTCTCCAACATCCCCACCGTCTTTCAAATATGGTCCAGTAACACCAGACCATAGCCAGTCCCTGAGTGTGCAACAGATGCTGCCTACAAACCCAGCTCTCTGGTGCTGTGTTCTGGTGCCAGAGCTGCGTTAATCCCCAGAGAATTACCTCTCCTTCCAGCCAGGCAAGAACTCATCAACACTGACCTACTGCTAAGGACAGAGCTGAGCACGATCAAGCAGCACAGGAATGCACAATTTCATAAAGAAAAGCAGGGTTGGGGAGAGCTGCCCAGAGCAACAGAGAAAGTTCAAGTTAGGCTCTGAACAGTCTGGGTTGCAAGGGAGGGTCAAACAGCATCTTTGCTACTAGACTTGACAGAAAGCTATATGTGCTCCACAGACGGGGCAGCAGGGTGGACGGAACAAACGCCCTCCCCATAGTATGCTGAACCCTGTGTCAAGTGAAGGGGAGCAGGGACTGGGGGCTGCCTACAGGAACGCGGACAAAGGAAGGTTAGACACCCAGCTCTGCCACTTACACTGGGCAAGATCCGAGCCTCTATGGGCCCCATCATACTCCCTCAAAGGGCTGGGGTGAAAAGTAATGAGGTAACAGAGCATAATACCCAAGAACACAAAACCATGTAATAAAGACATGTTATTTTTAATAATTACATAATGATGATTCACAACAAAAACCTCTATGCACATGTGATAACTTACTTTAGAATTTTCAGTACATCCTGGAACATGCTCTATAAAAATTCAGTTCTATGTGTTTCCTCAATAATATCAGAGAGGAATACATGTCCGATCTACCTCCCAGAGTTAGGATATGAGAGGAGAGATGTTGAGAAGTTGGAAGGGCTGAAGTGCTAGATGACACCAGGGTGATTCACTCCTGTCTACTACCCTGGACCACCAGGCTTGAGGTTGCATTGTCCAGTGTGCTAGCCACTAGCCACGTGTGGCTATCTTCATTTAAATTAATTAAAATTAGATAAAGTTTAAAAATTCTGTTCCTCGGTCTCACTAGTCACATTTCAAGTGTACATGTTGCTAGCAGCTGCCGTAGTGAATGGCACAGACGTAGAACATTCCCTTCACCACAGGAAGTCCTACCGGACCGCGGTGCAGCCTGGATGACATGAACTGGAGCTCAGGGCAACCAGGCCCTAAACACAGACCCCGCCAAAGGAATCTCTGGGCAACCAAGATTCCACCGCCTTTTCTTCCTCAACTGTATCCCTAAGTCAGTATATTTAAATAAGCTATTTTTAGTGGCAGCTATAGACACCTATGGGAAGCTGATGAAAGTAATGGATTCTCTCTCCAGGAAAAACAATGCACATCTGAACACAAACACACACTCCTACACACATACACACACGATTTTGCAAACGATGTCAGAGTTTCAGGAGGTACACACCCATGGACCCCTGATTAGGAACCTCAGTTTAGAGAACAACCCAGAAGGCCTGTTTATCAAATCGTTGACTGATATAAAGCTGGGAGGAATACCTAAGAGGTTTTACGAGAAATAAAGCTCAAAAAGCTCTATTTCTGTTTCATACCACTTTATTTGGGGCGTTCCTTCCTTTGTCCTTATTTAGACCGAAATGGTCAGCTCCTCAGGCTAAGCTCAGTTCACTCCACTCCACCCTGGTGAGCCTCATATGTCTCAGCTGAATTTGGATTTTAGGCAGAATACAGTGGGCAACCACTGGAGAGTTTTAAGCAGCAATGTGACATGATCTTATTTGTCTTTAAAAAAATCTGTTGAGCGGACAATTGCCTGTGGATAATGAACTGTAGAGAGAGTGTGGAAATCAGAAACAGGAGACCAGGTAACAGGTGATGTAGGCGAAGGTGGCAGACAACAGTGACTTATACTTGGTTGTGGCAGTGGAAATAGGGAGAAGTGGGCAGAACTGGGACACATTTTGGAGGCAAAGCTGACGGCATTGTTGCCGGTTTGGAATGTAATGGGTAAAGAAAAGTATTTTGGCTGGCAAGCATGTGGTGCAAATATGCAAAGGAAAAGATTTGAGATTGGAGATGGAGAACAGGTGAACAAGACTTCCGGTGACCTTTGAGATATTCAACTGGGACCCAGGCAGGAATATCAAGCAGAGAATTGGGAGCAGAGAATTCTAGGAAATTCTCTGGGGATTTGGGAATCCAGGGGAAATGGGAGCAGAGAAACTGACGAGATGTGTCTCTTTCTGTCTCTTTTGGTAGATGATGCTTTACTCTCTTGAAGCAGCATCTGTAATGATACTCCTTGCTTGTGACCGCCTGTAGCCTCCATAACCATGGTTCGTCCAGGAGAATAGTTCCAGGGTAAGAACCTGAGCTCTTGGGTAAGATCAGAACTTATTAGTCTCCCCAGCTGCCGTGTGCTGGTCCCTGCCACCCCTCATCTCCTCTGCTTCCCCAAACACGTTTCCCCACCAGGCCCCTCCTACTCCCTGCTCAACTCCCATGACGAGTATTTTTGACCACACTACGGTTATCAATAACCATCGCTTGGCTCACTAACGAGATGGATCAATTTATGGAATGACTCCAGTGAGTTTTACTTCTGGTTCTGAGAGAGAACCCAGAGAGGAAAAAAGGAATGTAATGAAGGGAGACCATTTGGGGAGGTTGGATCAAATTACAAATGGTTAAAAAATAATACTGCTTTATATATTCACTTTCAGAAGCATTAGACTGCTGGATTTTAATTTCATGTCATTACAAATATGCAAAGTTAATAACATGCTATTGATTGGGTAAGCTCCCCTTTAAAATGTGAAGCACTTTACACAAAAAAAGATACACAGTATCTTCTAAATAATCTGGGAGTTGACTGTAAAATATATTAAAAATTACATACTAAATTATTACATCATTTAATACTATAGTGTAGCAAAAGAAAAGTGGCATTTTGATTCTCCAAGAAATTTCAATCACACGGGTATTTGAAGATTTAATAAAAATGAGCTCTACGCATAAAATTCTATATTTTTAGAAATCCAAAGGATAACAGTCTTAGTAATATGCAATAATTTCTCCTATCCCTCAAGTTCATAATATAATGGCATGTGGATTTTCTTGGCTGTAGGGTTAAAACGGGGGATTATTTCAAGGCCTTGGAATGAATATGTGAACCAAGTTATGACAGTGAATTAAGGAAAAAGCTCATTTCTCTCTTAGGAGTGCTTTCAGGCATATTTCTCCAGATGAGACCCACAGCTTAAACTCTCTTTCCTAATTAAGATTTTAATGTGGTTAGATTATATTAAACCAGATAAAAACCACCCTTCCCATCTTTTTTTCAGTCCGTTCGTTCTTTTTGTAAACCGATTTCCACATGAGTGGAAATGAAATTTCCACATGAGTGGCTGCTTATGAAAGGTGAGTAGCACACACATAATCAAGTTTCACTGATCAAAACATGCAGACAGAACATGCCATAACCAACCCCAAGTTCTTCCAGTAACATCAGGGGGAAAAATACCAGATTAGAGGCAGATTTTACATAGGAAAGAGCTCACCTCTGAGGTTTTTATTGGTTGCTTTTTTTTTTTTTTAACATCTTTATTGGAGTACGATTGCTTTACATTGTTGTGTTAGTTTCTGCTGTATAACAAAGTGAATCAGCTGTACATATAAATATATCCCCATATCCCCTCCCTCTTGCATCTCCCTCCCTCCCACCCTCCCCATCCCACCCCTCTAGGTGGTCACAAAGCACAGAGCTGATCTCCCTGTGCTATACGGCTGCTTCCCACTAGCTATCTATTTTACATCTGGTAGTGTATATATGTCCATACCGCTCTCTCCCTTCATCCCAGCTTACCCTTCCCCCTCCCCGTGTCCTCAAGTCCATTCTCTATGTCTCCATCTTTATTCCTGTCCTGACCCTAGGTTCTTCAGAACCATTTTTCTTTTTTTTAGATTCCATATATAACACTCTTAGAGGAAAACATAGGCAGAACACTCTATGACATAAATCACAGCAAGATCCTTTTTGACCCACCTTCTAGAGAAATAGAAATAAAAACAAAAATAAACAAATGGGACCTATTGGTTGCTTTTGTTTCTGAAGTGTTTGTGATGGTTTAGAGTATTGTTTATTATGGAACCCATAGAAATACATATTTTTCTTTGAACCAATATCTGGAATCTGCCTAATATCAACATTAGTCAACTTATCTCAATAGTGTCTGGTTATGTCTAGTTCCTATTAATTTTAATCGAGTCCTTAATGGTTTTTTTTCTCTTGTACCCTTGTTGTACGCACATTTCTTCTTCACAGGATGCAGCAAAATCTGGTTTTCAACTTTAGCCGTGATGTAAATACATCACAGGAGGATTTTAGTGCCAATTCAGTGAAACTAGAGATGGATGTCTACTCACAAGCAGGTTGGGTTCGGATCCCGTCACCCAGTGGTGGGGCGGGGTTGGCAAGTCTCTTTGCCATGGTGCACAGCTTTTTCTCAGATCTATGAAAGCTTGTAAGTTGCAGATGCCAAATAAAGAAGCCCCTCCAACCATTGTTGAAAGACCTCCTAGCATTTCTAACTATAAACAATTACCTTTCAGCAGAAATTAAGCCCCTACAGAAGCATTCAATACCAAGGGTATTACATTCGCTTAAGGAACCCATGAAAGTTTTATAACTAAAAAAAAAAAAAAAAATTTAAGATATTTTAATATTACTGTGATACACTGTCATTCAAAAGTATAAACGTATTAAAAATTAATACCAAAAGACCTCCCTAAAGTGTAACCAGAGCATGCAATAAGTTCACCTGTCCCCTCATAACCTAAAAATAAATTGAAATAATAATAACCCCAAAATACGAAAACTCAACCAGAAACAAACACAAAAAGAGACAAGAAATTAGTAGCATATTTAGTTTGTTGATGAACACCTAATTTGGTTGGGAAAAGCTGCCCACAGTGCATTTGGCTTCTCCTTAGCAGAAAATAAATTATTATTGGCTAAATTAGCAAGTTCCTCATCACTCAGGTCTATTCTTCTTTGTTCTGCCAATAGAGAGAAGGAGATACACAAATCACAGCAACTCTCCCACCAGCCATCTTTGAATACTGAAGACAGATATTGACCAGCAAGAGACGGAGGGGGCCAGGGCGTGGCAGCCTTGGAAACAGACAGAATTACCTTCTCCACCTATGAGTCCCAGCCTGGAAACCTACTTTTTCACCTGCTTACCTTGCAGCATGAGCCCAAGGGAGACATGGGCTCTCAGGGTCATTATGTGGTCCAAAGTCATCACGGATAACTGGGAAGAACAAAGACTCTCTCTGAAAAGGCAACCATCTTCCTTCACAAAGCAGCCAAATGTCTTTATACAACTAACTGAAATTGATTTAGCAAATGCAGGGACTCAATTTGGAAGCCTGGACTCTTTTTTGTTCCTCTGATTTAGTCTGCCTAACCTGTCTCACCATTTAATTCTAATAATTAGGTATAGCCAGAAAAGTAAGCTGGTAGGAATAGTCAGTGACCATTAATTAACGTCTGGTATTCCATTCGTTGAAGAAGAAAGCCCAATTTATGGAAACTTAACATAGCCACCTTGAAGCATAGGCAATGATAAAAGTTACATGGTAGGGGGTGAGACTATACTTTCAAAGGACACTAATACCCACATAGACGTATGCTCTTTTCCATGGGTCACTCTTGCCCCTGCAAGAGGTTAATTCCATCCATATCTCTACTTCCTAGAACAGAGCTAGGAATACAGCAGATGCTCAGAAATATTTGTTAAATATCACTACATTTTTACAAAGAGGTCAATCTGGGAGTGAGGGCTACATCACTCCAATGCACACAGCTAAATCGTCTCAAAAAGTCCATTGAGAGAATGACATTTTCCAGAAAGCTTGAGAGAAAAGAGATGATGCCACTGAGATACATCAGTAAAACTCCAATATGTGCAGGTGACCCATAGACAGAGATCCCTTTGATTTGCCCAGTGAAACACACACATGAAAGTTTCTCAATGGCAGCGTATTCTGGGCTCCATTCTCTGCCCCACCCTCCATAATACAACACACCATGCATTCCAGACATCCAGGTGACAGTTACAGGAGGAAACTAAGAAAGCAGTACGCTTCGTTCACAACTGCTGCTGGAAGTCAGTATGCGCCACTCCCCGTGGTCACATAACTCTCTGTGAGTGTGACAAATCGAATGCAGGGCACAAGTCCAATGCCTCTATATCCTGTAGTCCCTGGAAGTGTTCTGCTCACAGTGGGTGCACAAGTCATTCACTGGGATAGTCAACAAATATCTACCTAGTGCCTACTGTGTGCTGGCACTGTTCCAGGGCTGTGGATATATCAGGGAACCAAGATGACAAATGCTCTCAAGAAGATTACAGTCAAAGAGGAAGATAAATAAATGCATGTATAATATAGAGCAGAAATGACAAGTGCTATGAAAAAATATAAAGCAGGAGAATGGGAGAGACCATGATGTGGAGGAGAAGGGTTGCCATTTTACACATGATAGTCATGGAAAGCCTATCTGATGAGCTTACATGGAAGCAGAGACCTATCTGAAATGAAGGCATGTGAATATCTCGGGGAAGAGACTAGCAGAGAACTGCAAGTGCAAAGGCCCTGAGGCAGGAGCAAGCTTGAAGCGGTCAGGAACCTTAAGAAGGGCAGTGTGGCTGAAGCAGAGTGAGCTGGGGACAGAGTGACGGGCAATGAAGCTAGACAGACGGGCAGATCATGCAGAACATTGCTAATCATCGTGAGGACTTTAGATTCCACTCTGGGCGCCCCTGGAAGGTATCTGAGTTTTAAAATTTCCTTTTTCAGACTGTAGGTCCAAAGTGGGAGCAGGGAAATGTCTACTGCAGTGACCCAGGGGAGGGATGATGATGGCCTGGACCAGGGTGGTGACTAGACAGGTAGAGAAATGTATGGGTCATGGGTGCATTTTCAAAGCAGAACTCACAGGATTTCGCGATGGATGGGATATGGAATGAGAGAAACAGACAAGAGCCAAAGATGACTAAAAGATGGCCTGGACAAGTGGGTAAACGGAAATGCCATTGGATGGCATGATGATGATGATGATGTGGTAGAATGAAGAGCTCATCTCGGTTCTCCAAAGTTAAAAATTAGTCCTCACAAAACCGAGCAAGAAACCCACATAGGGCTGTCTGTAGGAACCTGGTCTTCAGCTACCTGCATGATGAGAAAGAATTGAACCTGTTATTTTGAGTTCCATGAACAAGGAAATGCAAATGACAAATGACAACAGAATTGCCCACATTCGCCCTGCACACCCTTAGAGAACAAGTGACAAATCTCAAGGGCTCTGCGGTGTTGGGCAGTGGGCAGAGGTCACTGCTAATGAGGCCCTCACAGAGGAGGCAGGGAGCCCTGGCGGTCACCACAGACTAGCCTGGAGCCCTGGTCATTTATCGTGGATCAGAGCCCACTGCTGGACAGGCCTCAGAAGTCAGAAGATCAAGCTGCACAGCCTGCTGCCTCCGAAGCGGGTGTCCACATCCTGGGCCATGGTCAGGGGGACCCTCTAGGTATTATATGTCCATTTTTTAACATTTTCTTTTTAAAAAATGTGTGATTACTTTTTATCAAAGTCCTACATACACAGAGTTAAGAATCAAACTGTTCTGCAGGGCTTGCTACAAAACAGCGGCTATCCCGAATCTTCCCTCTGCCCCATTTCCCACTTCCCAGAAGCAACTGCTTTTGACTATGTTAGCTGCTTCTTTCATTATTTACCTCCATATCTCTAAATAAACGTCTTTATGTTGCTTCCTCATTTTTCACCTCTACGCATCATCTTTCCACTTTGGAAGAAGAGGATTTAGTTCTTGTTCTCTCTCCACTCCATACAACTAAACATGGACACACACACACACACTCACAGAAACACAACATGCACACACGCATGTGCACACACACATATATACGCATACACATAGGCACGCACACACACATGTGTGTGCACACACCACCCCCAATCTGCCCAACGGAGTTGGCTACGTTGCACTCTGGTTAGCCCTATATTCAGGGTTTACACAACTATGATTAAGTAAATGCCATTCTCACCTAAATCATACAGATGCCTCACTTTCCCTTATCAGTACAACATTTTGTAATAACCATCTTGATTTCTGTCTTTCTTCTTTCTACGCACTTTCTCTAAGTTACTGAGCAGAATCTAAACCTGTAAACTTTAAATTTATAAGCTCACTCTCTCTGACTCTCTGTGCCTCCTGCACTCGATATCGTGGAGATTTCATTGAGAAAGGAGATAGCAGCCCAAGAACAACATTTCAAAAACAAATTCATAAGTATCCCCTGACAAAAAAGCTTTCCCCAGGAGTGTTGGAAAGGCCTGGCTTAGCACCCAGCAACAACGGGTATTGGGTTTCATTGGATTCAAGTTTTTGGAACAATCGAATGGATGAGCTCAGAGGGTCCCTTGCTTTTCTCTGCTTCCTCACTCTGTTGAGACAAAATGGCCCTTTCGGTCCTCCCTTAACTTTGCACTGGCCCCTCCTCTGGTGTCTGAACTTAGCACAGTGTTCTCCAGAAAGTAATGCTGCTTCTGTTTGAGGGTCTTCCTCAGAATCAGCCCCTCCCACTGTCAAAACAGGGTCCTTTCAGTGCCCCTGCCCCCCATGTCACCACATGTCATGGAAGCAGGCCAGCAAGGGAAACATTCGGAACACGCTGAGCAGAGAACATGGGGAAATAACCTTGATTCCAAAACTATACCTTTCTCAGCAGGTGAAGAATAAAAAATAATGCGATAGATCCCTTCCCTGGCCAGGACACAGAAACAACAGCAGGTCTGTTCTGTGCCAGGCAGTGGCTTTCCTACAATGCCCAGGCTGCCTGGTCAGAGGCCTGGATCTCAGCCTCCAGGCCAAACAGACCTAGTAAAAAGTCAGCACAAGGGAAGGAGGGTCCCTGAAAGGCTGCAAAGCCTGTGAATTAGAATGATGCCCGTGGAGCTTGGTAATCCTGCTATCAGGATGCTTAATCTAGCAGGTGCCTTGGAGATTCACAGGTGAGGAAAATAAGGCACAGGGATACAAATCCACACCAGTTGACACTGTGTGTGGCTAACACCATCATTTTGCTCAAGACCAATGTGGGATTCTGGAAGGAACAAGAGAAGAGAGGGCAGATGGTGAGTCTCAGATCTTGTAGTGACTGGGGCCCAAGGATGCTCGGCAAGACGGTCTCCACGCTTGGGGTTCTCCCCACTGGGGAGCTGGCTTTCTCGGTGGTCCCCTCCTCCTTTGGTCCCTCTCCCATCCCTGTCCAAACCTCCAGTGCGCTTGCGCGCGGGGGTCTGAAGCACTGCCCAGCCCTTTAAGGAAATGCAGTGGGGATAAGAGATCAGTTAAGGCTGCAGGAAGATGGGAGAAAACAGCAGGAATCACATCAACTCCCATTCTCACCTACAAATCATGTGTTAGTGCTGCCAGGCAGGTCCTGGAGGGTTGGAGGTTTTGTCCTCTCTCTCCCACAGATTCCTATTTGCAAGTGGCTGCTGGTCCTGTCCAGGCTGGGGCCCAGGTGATAAGTGGCTGGAGCAGGAAGAGAAGGCAGATGGAGGAGGCGGGCGCTTCATTACTGGAGGTCTCCAAAGGAGCAGACTGCATATTTGGATTCTAGGAATTACGTCTGCTCGGGAGGGTGGTAAGTCTCTAAATTGCCGACGCACATGCGGACACACATATTATCACATCAATAGACACAGCCGTACGCTCACACCCCCGCAGTCATCAACCCTCAGCATATTCAGCTCCCTTCTACTATAGATGTGGAAGAAGAGGCCTGGCGAGGTGAGGCGACTTGTCCATGGCACGCTGCATGCTGGACCAGGACACAGAACCACCGTCCTTTCTCCCGCCCCAGCCATCTGTCTGCTGGGTGAATCCATCACAGGCCTGCTGGTTGGCACACTGGGGCAGGCTTGGGCAGAAAAGGCAGGGACTTAGGCTCAGACAGACTCCATTCGACTCCTGGCTCTATCACCATTGGCTGAGTGGCCTTGGACAAGTTGTTGACGCCCCCCACCAAGCCTCAGTTTCCCTCATCTATGCACTGAGGAGAGTATTACTTGCTCCCTGCACCGTTTCAAGGATTCTGTGAGATTCCACGTGTGCAGCACCTGGCCCAGCGCCCCGAGCACAGCAGCTGTTCCCTTAAGTGGCAGCTGTTAGTAATTCTCACCTTAATATTCAGATCTGTGGCAAATTTAGATGGCTTGGCCCATCCCGGCTAAGCCTTAAACTCTGGGTGGTCCCAGGGTAGCAGACAGGCTCTTCCCAAGGTTTCCAGGCTGGTCTGCCAGCTCTGACTGCTCTGCAGAAATAATTTGATGACAGTCTGGAATAAATTCTGAAAACCAATGATTTACACAAAGGGGTCCTGGTAATTTGATGAGTTGTATTCCTCAGCCTTTTGATTTGAACTCACTCCATGGCTCCATAGAAAAGTCAGTTTAATGTTACCCCAAGCTTCAGTCTCTGCATCCTAATAGTGGCCTCCTAACTGAGTCATGAGGATTATGTGGAGTCAGGTGTCCAAAGCCCTCAGCACGTGCCTGACACCCTGTAAGAGCGTGATGAAGACTTCTGGTTGTGGCGGCACTTGTGCTGTTGCAATGACCATGGCCATGATTCAGCCGGCTCCCGGGGGACCAGGGAGCAGGGTCTGCACATGTGATGCAGGGCCTTCTGATTCACTGAGGATGCACCGCCTGCAGAAAAGTGATGGGGGAATGGTCCATTCATCCGTGCACTCACGGGACAAGCACTCACAGAGTCCCACTCTGTGTCAGTCTGGCCTGGATGCAGGAACCCACACATGACCAGGAGCCAGTCCCTGGTCTTCATGACCTTGTGTATTGAGAAGCCTGAAGCTTTGCACTCCTATCACTGCTTGTCTAAGGGTCAGACATCACAGGTCCTTTCTTAGAACCAAGATTTCCTGAATCTCACTTTGCAATGTCTCCATCAGTCCCTTAGTCCTTTTTCAGATGAATGACCTCTACTCAGGGTACCATTTCATATTTGCAGTTAATACTGGGAATAATAGTACCACTCTTTGGTTCGTGAACACTTAACGAGCACCCACTCTGTGCTCTCCAGAGCCAGTGAGCCCTTGACAGCTGCGGTTTCTGCCCTGCGGGAGTGCACGGTCAAGCACAGCCCTCTCGCTTCACACCCCAGCACCTGCCTCCCTCTGCCTAGCAGACTTCCCGAGCCCCACCCCCGGCTCGGGGCTCCGGCACCTCCCGCTCTTGAGGCCTTACCTGTGCCCACACCTCCCCTTCCCCCCCGCCCCATTAGGGTTCCCGGAAGCTCCAGTTCCCCAGGTCCAGGGGCTAGGTGACCACTCCCAACCTGACACTTGCTCACCCAGAGTCTCAGCTTCCTCCTCTGCAGAGTAAGTCAGGGGCCCGGGGATTCAATGAGATAAAGCATGAGCTGGGCCCTGTGCTCAGGGTGAGGCAGTGCCCCACCTTCTCCTTAGAGCCCCCCACTCTTGGGCCGGCTGAACCCCTGTGCCCAGGACACCCTCTGCATCACCTCCTCAGCTCGCCTCTCTAAGATAAATATCCAGGGCCTCTGTACAAGGCCAGAGGGCAGCCAGCATGCAACCCCGCTCAGGCCCAGAATAAATTATAATAGCACCAGAGGTCGGGATCGTGAGCAGGGAACCCGCAACTGATTTTATATATCCTTTGGAAAGAGAAGAATATTATTGCACTTTGTTTCCCTATGGCTATTATCCCCATAAGAGCTCACGTCTACCTCTTAACAGGGGTTTACTCGGACTGATGAATTGCTTAAAAACCTTCCTGCCCAATTTCAATTTATCCAGTGCAATGTACGCTGTAAAACATTTAGCAAGAGTAGAAATTCGGTCCGTGCAGGATGCTGCTGTCCTTCCACAACACCCCCTCTCCGCTTCGGAGGGCTCTGTGGAGGTCACCCAGCGACCTCTGGGGAAGCAGGGGAGCGGGGTCCACACAGCCCAGGCGTGTCACTTCCCCCACCCCCTCCCGAGCAGGACAGCTGACAATGTCTCTGGGACCGTGTCTAGAGCAGGGGTGCAGAGGGAGAGTCCTGTGGCTGAAGGTATCTTGGTTTCATCCAAAGGACAGGAAATTTTAGTCCTTGACCCATGGCTCCCATTCCCAAACCAGTTCTCACAGGATGGGTGGTGTCATCTTGAGGCCCCAAACCTGCAGCTTCACGCTGCTTTGCAAAGTTTCCCCAAAATGTTTACATCAGATTGCTTTCTCTCAGGCTTACAAGCACCTTGGCTTGGGTAGAGTCACAAAATTGGCCACTTGGGGCAGGAACAGCAAAGACGGTGTTATGGATAACCCAGCAGCTTCCTGCCCAGTCCTGACACCTGACTGCACAAATCCCAAGCTGAACTCTTCCTCTGGACATAACTACAGGTCCCATCCTTTCCCAGAAACCTGCCAGTGGGTAATATCAGCTTCCTGGAAATGTCATTCTTCCCCAGCCAGGCAGGGCTCGGAACCCCAAGTTCTTAGCCTCCCTCTGCCCCACGGCCTAATCTCAGGTGTCACAGGTTGGCTGATGATCCCTTCCTCCTGAGGAGTTCTTCCCCCCTGTTCCCCCCAATGCCATGCCTTTAGGCCAGACAGGCCTCCCCTCCTGAAGCCACCATCTGAGGTAAGCCCTCAAGTCCTCGGCCGAGTTTCCAAGTCCAGGCCACTAACCTGAGCCAGCCACCAAGGGGGCTGCCGCTGGAACTCAGTGCTCGGGAGGCCCAGACACCTGCCTGCTTCCCAGCTACATACTGCCCTCAAAGCCAGTCACAGACAGGTGGCTCCTCGGTGATGTGGACACCTGGCAGAGGTGTGGGCGTGGCTCCAGGTAGACCACGCCCTGCCAGAGCCCACCTCAGCGCTGCAGCCTCTGAATCAAGGGACCCTGGCTTCAAGGCCCTGCCCCGGGTACCCATCAGGAAAGCCAGCTCACAGCGAGCACCGAATAAGGGTGGGCTCCTTTTCCCACCAGTTATCCAACATCTCACTCGTATATAAAACTCTGCAGGAATCCTGTCTCTTTTTCAAGGTAGACTAAAGGAACAGTTGATTTCTAACAATAAAGACAGATGTGCAGGGCTTCCCTGGTGGTGCAGTGGTTGAGAGTCTGCCTGCCAATGCAGGGGACACGGGTTCGAGCCCTGGTCTGGGAAGATCCCACGTGCCGGGGAGCGGCTGGGCCCGTGAGCCACAGCTGCTGAGCCTGCGCGTCTGGAGCCTGTGCTCCGCAACGGGAGAGGCCACGGTAGTGAGGGGCCCATGCACCATGATGAAGAGTGACCCCCGCTTGCCGCAGCTGGAGAGACCCCTCGCACAGAAATGAAGACCCAACACAGCTAAAATAAATAAATTAATTAATTAAAAAAAAAAAAAAAGACAGATGTGCAGACAAAAATTCCTAGCAAAAAATACCAGACGGTCAGTTCTGTTTTTTTTTATTGATTCATCCATTCATTCATTCATCCAGTTATTCATTCAATAAACACTACTGAGAGCTAACTGAGGGCCAAGGCAGAAGAAAGCAGTGGTTCTACAATCCTCACGTTCTGCCCTGGACTGAGGCAGTGGGGGGCACCTCTGGCATCGCCCTCAAATTCCCCATCGTGCAGCCCCTGCACCGTGGGAACTGTCGTGGTGTAATGGATGTTACTGACCACAATTTACAGAGACCTGGCAATGGGCAGTGCTTTCTGCTAAGGGCTTTCATTGATAATCTGGAATCTTCAGAAACCTTTGCGTAACTGGGATTACCCTCATTTTACTGAGGAGAATGCTAGGCTCTGAGAAGGAGCTGGGTGGTGTCATCAGCAAGTGATGGAGCCGTCTGCAGCCCACCGTCAGGATCCACAGCCTGTGCTCTTTCTTTTCCTCTGGACTTAAAACTTACAGGGAATTCACATCCTCAGAGAGATGCTCATAGTCACTTTGTTACCTCCTTCTTCATGCAGTTCCTGCCTGCAGCGTGGGGGAAGAGCAGAGGGCTGAAATGCTTTCAGGGGGCCTGAAAGAAGAATAAATGAGGACCTTCCAATATCCCTCAGGGCCCCATTTAAGCCCTTTCCTCCAGGAAGCCTCTGCAGACACAGAGTCTCTCTGACCCTCTTCAGCACCTAAGGTCAGGGATTCAGAGACTATCAGAGGCTGCATTGGCAGATGGTGACCCTGGAGCCCAGTGGGCCTCGATGGCTGATGTCATACACAGGCATGAAGCACAGCTGGGGCTGGGATCTATGTCTCCTGTCTTCCTGGCTCCAGTGCCTCCTGACGGAGGAGGGGCAGTACTGCCCAGGCCACTAACTGTGGGCCTGGTCTGCACTCTGCAGCTATGGGTGGGCTCAGAACCCAGAGCACCTGCCCAGCTCACCTAGACGGAGACCTCTTACTCTGCTCAACAAGTCCTTCACTGGGCAAACTCTTCCCTTCCTTCAAGTCTGGCTGAGGCCTCACCTCCTCCAGGAAGACTGCACTGCTCTCCATCCTACACTTCTCCCCAACAGACAGTCATCTCTCCACGGCCAGCGACTGTAGCTCCTTCCTCTACATGCCCCAGGCCCCAGCCCAGGGCCTGGGACAGAGGCGCACTTAATAAATGATTGCTGAATAAATCTGGTTGAATACACCAGAAATGATACAATAGTCTCAGGCTCAAATAGCTATTTCATTATCTGGTGAGGAATTAAAAGATGCCAATTCATCTTTAAAATAATTGACTGCTCTTTCATGAGGCCTCTCATCTCATTTTTCTCCAGCCCTGCAGAGCACTGAGGCTCCTCAGCACCCCTCCGAATCAGAGGTATATTTATTCTAGAAGCGTTTCATTTAATGGCACTGAGATCCCAAATCTTCAGTGGTCACTGCTTTTCTCTGGCTTCAGGAAGGACTACTAATAGCTACTCGGTCCCGAGGAGAGCACATGAATGCCAAGAAGAAAGCCTGATAATTCTAAACCATAACCTTCCCCTTGATTGATGTCCTCAAGGCAAAAATTCGCCATTAAAAGCAGCATTGACTACCCAGGGTTTTACAGAGGCCACAAGCCCTCCATAACGTTGTGCAATGCATCTGACACAGGGCAAGGGGCAGGCGTACAATGGATCTTGCCATGGTTCTTTTAGCTTTTCTGGAAGCCGAATCCCATCATTATGCTTAAGAGCTTTTTCTAAAATGAGCATCCTCTCCCGGCCACTGACCCGTCATGACTTGGTTAAGAGAGAGGCCACAATTCCCCTTGGAAACAACAGCATCAGCACCAGTCAACTCCCGCCAAATGGGATTGCAGGAGGCAGCCTCAGGGCAGGGGTGGGGTGCAAATATCGCAGGTGCCTCTGACAGGGGCAGAGGGAGGGCCCTCGAGGCCAAGGGCAGCTGCGTTCAGGATGAGCCTCGCAGGCAGTTCACAGGCCACTGGCGACAAGTGTTGTCATCAGAATGGTCACCAGGGGTTACTGACCCATCACACTGCTGTCACAAAGCACATACTGTTCTTATGTTTCACACCTTACAACTGGGCTTTGAGCACCTACCCTGTTCAGGCCAGGGTGTGAGGTGCTGCGGAGGCTACAACATTGAATCATCATTGTAATGACCTCCGTTTACTGGCAGCGTAAGGAGAGCACCCTGCCCCAGATGCTTTACGCATGCCATAGCTTGCAGTGCCAGGAACTCTGGGCAAGAGGTGTTTTGTTGTGTTTTTTTATAATTTATTTATTTTATTTATATTTATTTTTGGCTGTGTTGGGTCTTTGCTGCTGCACGCGGGCTTCTCATTGCGGTGGCTTCTCTAGGTGCGTGGGCTTCAGTAGTTGTGGCGTGCTGGCTCAGTAGTTGTGGCACACGGGCTCAGTTGCTCCCCGGCATGTGGGATCTTCCCGGACCAGGGCTCGAACCCGTGTCCCCTGCATTGGCAGGCGGATTCTTAACCACTGCGCCACCAGGGAAGCCCAAGAGGTGTTTTATCTGAGAGAAGGTTCTCACCTGTCTGCTTAGGCAGGTTTAATCAGTGACTCTCAAACCGTGCTGCTCATCAGAATCATCCGAGGGCCTTTTAGTATTCTGATGCCCAGGCCACAGTCCAGCCCAAATTACGGGACAATGTCTAAGAGTTGGGTGCAGACCTCCTTTTTTGGAAGCCCTGCAGGTGACTCCAGCAATGGCCTAGTGACCGACTGAAGTTCCCACGGCTGGCTGTAGGGGGACAGGGTGACTTGAACTCAAATAGGTCTGACTCCGAAGCTGGGGGCCCATCCTAGGTCCCTGCCTTCGGGTTGCTCACAGACTCTATAAGGGGAACTAGGCCAGTCTACAATGTTGCAGGAGAAAGTCAGTCAATGCCACGATGTGGGTGCTAAGGGTTAGAGTTCAAGGGAGGAGAGATCCTTGAATTGGGGGCAAGTGGGTGATGATTTCTTTGGGAAAGTCTCCTTTGGAAGGGGCCTAGAGGCACAGATCCATAGTGTGGTCGTGGGAGACGGTACAGGTGGACCGTACGTTATGTATGACGCAGGGAAGGAGGGGAGCAGAGCAGGCCGGACCCACGTGAAGACAGTGACTCAGTTAGGTTGGCGCTTAGAGGCCTGAGAGAGTAGGCAGAGGCAGGGCAGAAAGACAGGTGGCTGCAGGGAGGACCTGATGATTTATGTGGTTGGCAAAAGGAAGCCCCTGAAGATTCTCCAGTGGCAATGGAGATGCTCTTAGAAGAGTCATCTGGCTGTGGCACAGGGGAGACACTCAAGGTCTACCGTGGAACAAGAAAATGACTGAGAGATCAGGTGGGTTGAGATGGAGTTCAACTAAGAGGAGGATGCAGTCTTCCCAAGGATGCATAGCTGACCCAGGCTAGGGCAGTGAGACTTGAAGGAGTAAGAGCCATCTGAGGGCAGAATGGACAAGACTTGGCAGTGACTGACAACCCAGGAAGCCTTGCTTTTGGTAGCAGCCCTGACGTTTACTAGTTAGGTGACCTTGGGCAAGTCACTTAACCCTCCATGCCTTGATGAACGGGAATAATCAAACCCTCTCTGCTCATCTCAAAGGCAGGCTGTGAGTCTCACATAAGAAAATGTGTATGAACATGTTTGGAGGAGTGAAAAAGCATTATATACAAAGCCCTACACAATTTCATGATGGCTGTAACACTCTGCATGTTCTCTTTACTTTTCCAACCTCTTAAACTTGAAGGCTATGCTACCGTATGAGAAAAAAATGTGAATAATGATCTTTTTTTTTTTTTTTAATTTTATTTTTATTTTTGGCTGTGTTGGCTCTTCGTTTCTGTGCGAGGGCTTTCTCTAGTTGTGGCAAGCGGGGGCCACTCTTCATCGCGGTGCACGGGCCTCTCACTATTGCGGCCTCTCTTGTTGCGGAGCACAGGCTCCAGACGCGCAGGCTCAGTAGTTGTGGCTCACGGGCCTAGTTGCTCCGTGGCATGTGGGATCTTCCCAGACCAGGGCTCGAACCCGTGTCCCCTGCATTAGCAAGAAGATTCTCAACCACTGCGCCACCAGGGAAGCCCAATAATGATCTCTTTTATAGCTCAAAGTTATGAACAGATAAAAAGAGTTTATGTCTTTTGCTGCTGCTAGAGAACAGACTTACCAACATGAATTTGAGTTAAAATGTCAATAATTTTTCATTGGAGTTTCTTAAAATATATTTAATTTCTTTTTACATCTTTCCCTTATTTTATGCAGCAATATATTCGACATATTGAGTTTCTGGAATACTTCAAGATCCAAACTAACCAGAACACAGAGCCATAAAACAGTTACAGTCTGTCTTTCGCTTAAGAAAAAGGAAAAAGAAATGAAGTATTGGAGCTCTCAGAAGATGGTGGTCATGAGGGTCATAATGTTTACGCCAAGAGTCCTCAATCAATTATACTTCTTGAAACTTTGGTAACATCCTACAAGGACTGCAGAAGAGGACAAGTTTGAAGGTTAATCCTCTATTATCCCCAGAATTCCATTAACTAGTATTCCACAGTTCCAAGGGACCCAGTCCTTGCAACTGTGAATTTCTAGTTAACTCTGACCTCCAGTTTACTTTGTGGCCTCTAGTTAATTCTTCAGTCCCCATGGCCTACAATGTGAGTACTGAATTCTCCAAAGACTTCACATGTTCAAGAAGGCATAAAATGCCATCCAAGTGGAGAGTACCATTCGGGTTTCTCAACCTATTCTAAACCAAATAACCAATCATTAAGTATTTTGATTATACCAAATATTTAATGATGTTTGTTGCTATACAGATATATGTGTGCACACACACATATATATATACACAGATATATGTCTATATGTGTGCGATATATATATAACACGCACATATACACACATCCTTATTTTATCTTCACAACAAACTAGAATTATTGTTGCCCACTTTGCAGAAGAAGAGGTTATATAACTTGCCAAGGGCCACACAGCATGGATCTTGTGTTACAAAATATTTCAGCAGACCCAACACCCTGCATTCACTCTCCCATTTCCAGAGAACCTTAATGTGAGACCATGGGACCTAAGAGGTGTGAATCATCTCATGTGGTTCTCTTCACTCCAAGAGAACAAGAAGGACCACTTGGCAAACTGACCACCTGACAAATAGGTAGTGTCTGCCAGCATGTTATTATGTGTAAATATTAGTGAGATGTGTAAAAAAAGAAGCCATTTCATCATTTTCAAATAGCTATTTGCCGTAACTTCAAAACATCCAAGAGAGAAGATGGCGGAAGAGTAAGATGCAGAGACCACCTTCCTCCCCGCAGATACATCAGAAATACATCTACACGTGGAACTGCTCCTATAGAACGCCCACTGAACGCTGGCAGAAGACGTCAGACCTCCCAAAAGGCAAGAAACTCCCCACGTACTTGGGTAGGGCAAAAGAAAAAAGAAACAACAGAGACAAAAGAATAGGGACGGGACCTGCACCAGTGGGAGGGAGCTGTGAAGGAGGAAAGGTTTCCACACACTAGGAAGCCCCTTCGTGGGTGGAGACTGTGGGTGGCGGAGGGGGGAAGCTTGGGAGCCACGGAGGAGAGCGCAGCCACAGGGGTGCGGAGGGCAAAGCGGAGAGATTCCCGCACAGAGGATCGGTGCCGAGCAGCACTCACCAGCCCGAGAAGCTTGTCTGCTCACCCGCCAGGGCGGGCGGGGCTGGGAGCTGAGGCTCGGGCTGCGGTCGGATCCCAGGGAGAGGACTGGGGTTGGCGGCGTGAACACAGCCTGAAGGGGTTAGTGCACCACAGCTAGCCGGGAGGGAGTCCGGGAAAAGGTCTGGAGCTACCGAACAGGCAAGAGACTTTTTCTTGGCTCTTTGTTTCCTGGTGCGCGAGGAGAGGGGATTCAGAGCGCCGCCTAAACGAGCTCCAGAGACGGGTGCGAGCTGCGGCTATCAGCGCGGACCCCAGAGACGGGCATGAGACGCTAAGGCTGCTGCTGCCGCCACCAAGAAGCCTGTGTGCGAGCACAGGTCACTCTCCACACCGCCCCTCCCAGGAGCCTGTGCAGCCTGCCACTGCCAGGCTCCTGTGATCGGGGGACAACTTCCCCGGGAGAACGCATGGCGCGCCTCAGGCTGCTGCAACGTCAGGCTGTCCTCTGCCGCCGCAGGCTCGCCCCGCCTCCTCCATACCCCTCCCTCCCCCTGCCTGAGTGAGCCAGAGCCCCCGAAGCAGCTGCTCCTTTAACCCCGTTCTGTCTGGGCGGGGAACAGACGCCCTCAGGCGACCTACACGCAGAGGCGGGTCCAAATCCAAAGCGGAACCCCGGGAGCTGTGCCAACAAAGAAGAGAAAGGGAACTCTCTCCCAGCAGCCTCAGGAGCAGCGAATTAAATCTCCACAGTCAACTTGATGTGCCTGCATCTGTGGAATACCTGAATAGACAATGAATCATCCCAAATTGAGGAGGTGGACTTTGGGAGCAAGATATATTATTTTTTCGCTTTTCCTCTTTTTGTCAGTGTATATGTGTATGCTTCTGTGTGAGATTTTGTCTGTATAGCTTTGCTTTCACCATTTGTCCTAGGGTTCTGTCTGTCCGTTTTGGGTTTTTTTTTTTGTTTTTTTTTTTACTTTAAAAATTTATTTTTCTTTTTTTCTTAATAATTATTTTTTTATTTTTTATTTTAATAACTTTATTTTATTTTATCTTACTTTATTTTATTTTATTTTATTTTATTTTATCCTTTCTTTCTTTCTTTCTTTCTATTTTTTCGCCCTTTTACTCTGAGCCATGTGGATGAAAGGCTCTTGGTGCTCCAACCAGGCATCAGGGCTGTGCCTCTGCGGTGGGAGAGCCAACTTCAGGACACTCCCAGCTCCACGTAATACCAAATAGCGAAAATCTTCCAGAGATCTCCATCTCAACAGCAAGACCCAGCTTCACTCAATGACCAGCAAGCTACAGTGTGGGACACCCTATGCCAAACACCTAGCAAGACAGGAACACAGCCCCATCCATTAGCAGAGAGGCTGCTTAAAATCATAGTAAGGCCACAGACACCCCAAAACACACCACCAGACGTGGAACTGCCCACCAGAAAGACAAGATCCAGCCTCATCCACCAGAACACAGGCACTAGTGCCCTCCACCAGGAAGCCTACACAACCCATTGAACCAACCTTAGCCACTGGGGACAGATACCAAAAACAACAGGAACTACGAGCCTGCAGCCTGCGAAAAGGAGACCCCAAATACAGTAAGATAAGCAAAATGAGAAGACAGAGAAACACACAGCAGATGAAGGAGCAAGGTAAAGACACACCAGACCTAACAAACGAAGAGGAAATAGGCAGTTTACCTGAAAAAGAATTCAGAATAATGATAGTAAAGATGATCCAAAATCTTGGAAAAAGAATACACAAAATGCAAGAAACATTTAACAAGGACCTAGAAGAACTAAAGAGGAACCAAGCAACGATGAAAAACACAATAAATGAAATTAAACATACTCTAGAAAGGATCAATAGCAGAATAATTGAGGCAGAAGAACGGATAAGTGACCTGGAAGATAAAATAGTGGAAATAACTACTGCAGAGCAGAATAAAGAAGAAAGAATGAAAAGAACTGAGGACAGTCTCAGAGACCTCTGGGACAACATTAAATGCACCAACATTCGAATTATAGGGGTCCCAGAAGAAGACGAGAAAAAGAAAAGGACTAAGAAAATATTTGAAGAGATTATAGTTGACAACTTCCCTAATATGGGAAAGGAAATAGTTAATCAAGTCCTGGAAGCACAGAGAGTCCCATACAGGATAAATCCAAGGAGTAACATGCCAAGACACATATTAGTCACACTATCAATAATTAAATATAAAGAAAACATATTAAAAGCAGCAAGGGAAAAACGACAAATAACACACAAGGGAATCCCCATAAGGTTAACAGCAGATCTTTCAGCAGAAACTCTGCAAGCCAGAAGGGAGTGGCAGAACATATTTAAAGTGATGAAGGAGAAAAACCTACAACCAAGATTACTCTACCCAGCAAGGATCTCATTCAGATTTGATAGAAAAATTAAAACCTTTACAGACAAGCAAAAGCTGAGAGAGTTCAGCACCACCAAACCAGCTTTACAACAAATGCTAAAGGAACTTCTCTAGGCAAGAAACACAAGAGAAGGAAAACACCTACAATAACAAACCCAAAACATTTAAGAAAATGGGAATAGGAACATACATATCGATAATTACCTTGAATGTAAGTGGATTAAATGCTCCCACCAAAAGACACAGGCTGGCTGAATGGATACAAAAACAAGACCCATATATATGCTGTCTACAAGAGACCCACTTCAGACCTAGGGACACATACAGACTGAAAGTGAAGGGATGGAAAAAGATATTCCATGCAAATGGAAATCAAAAGAAAGCTGGAGTAGTAATTATCATATCAGACAAAATAGACTTTAAAATAAAGACTATTACAAGAGACAAAGAAGGACACTATATAATGATCAAGGGATCGATCCAAGAGGAAAGTATAACAATTGTAAATATTTATGCACCCAACATAGGAGCACCTCAATACATAAGGCAAATACTAACAGCCATAATAGGGGAAATCGACAGTAACACAATCATAGTAGGGGACTTTAACACCACACTTTCACCAATGGACAGATCATCCAAAACGAAAATAAATAAGGAAACACAAGCTTTAAATGATACATTAAACAAGATGGACTTAATTGATATTTATAGGACATTCCACCCAAAAACAACAGAATACACATTTTTCTCAAGTGCTCATGGAACATTCTCCAGGACAGATCATATATTGGGTCACAAATCAAGCCTTGGTAAATTTAAGAAAATTGAGATCGTATCAAGTATCTTTTCCGATCACAACGCTATGAGACTAGATATCAATTACAGGAAAAGATCTGTAAAAAAATACAAACACATGGAGACTACACAATACACTACTTAATAACGAAGTGATCATTGAAGAAGTCAAAGGGGAAATCAAAAAATACCTAGAAACAAAGGACAAGGGAGACACGACGACCCAAAACCTATGGGATGCAGCAAAAGCAGTTCTAAGAGGGAAGTTTATAGCAATACAAGCCTACTTCAAGAAACAGGAAACATATCGAATAAACAACCTAACCTTGCACCTAAAGCCATTAGAGAAAGAAGAACAGAAAAAACCCAAAGTTAGCAGAAGGAAAGAAATCATAAAGATCAGATCAGAAATAAATGAAAAAGAAATGAAGGAAACAATAGCAAAGATCAATAAAACTAAAAGCTGGTTCTTTGAGAAGATAAACAAAATTGATAAACCATTAGCCAGACTCATCAAGAAAAAAAGGGAGAAGACTCAACTCAACAGAATTAGAAATGAATAAGGAGAAGTAACAACTGACACTGCAGAAATACAAACGATCATGAGAGATTACTACAAGCAACTCTATGCCAATAAAATGGACAACCTGGAAGAAATGGACAGATTCTTAGAAATGTACAACCTGCTGAGACTGAACCAGGAAGAAATAGAAAATATGAACAGACCAATCACAAGCACTGAAATTGAAACTGTGATTAAAAATCTTCCAACAAACAAAAGCCCAGGACCAGATGGCTTCACAGGCGAATTCTATCAAAGATTTAGAGAAGAGCTAACATCTATCCTTCTCAAACTCTTCCAAAATATTGCAGAGGGAGGAACACTCCCCAACTCATTCTATGAGGCCACCATCACCCTGATACCAAAACCAGACAAAGATGTCACAAAGAAAGAAAACTACAGGCCAATATCACTGATGAACATAGATGCAAAAATCCTCAACTAAATACTAGCAAACAGAATCCAACAGCACATTAAAAGGATCATACACCATGAACAAGTGGGGTTTATTCCAGGAATGCAAGGATTCTTCAATATACGCAAATCAATCAACGTGACACACCATATTAACAAATTGAAGGAGAAAAACCATATGATCATCTCAATAGATGCAGAGAAAGCTTTCGACAAAATTCAACACCCATTTATGATAAAAGCCCTGCAGAAAGTAGGCATAGAGGGAACTTTCCTCAACATAATAAAGGCTATATATGACAAACCCACAGCCAACATCATCCTTAATGGTGAAAAACTGAAACTATTTCCACTAAGATCAGGAACGAGACAAGGTTGCCCACTCTCACCACTATTATTCAACATAGTTTTGGAAGTTTTAGCCACAGCAATCAGAGAAGAAAAAGAAATAAAAGGAATCCAAATCAGAAAAGAAGAAGTAAAGCTGTCACTGTTTGCAGATGACATGATACTATACACAGAGAATCCTAAAGATGCTACCAGAACCTACTAGAGCTAATCAATGAATTTGGTAAAGTAGCAGGATACAAAATTAGTGCTCAGAAATCTCTTGCATTCCTATACACTAATGATGAAAAATCTGAAAGTGAAATTAAGAAAACACTCCCGTTTACCATTGCAACAAAAAAAATAAAATATCTAGTAATAAACTTACCTAAGGAGACAAAAGACCTGTATGCAGAAAATTATAAGACACTGATGAAAGAAGTTAAAGATGATACAAATAGATGGAGAGATATACCATGTTCTTGGATTGGAAGAATCAACATTGTGAAAATGATTATAATACCAAAAGCAATCTACAGATTCAATGCAATCCCTATCAAACTACCACTGGCATTTTCCACAGAACTAGAACAAAAAAATTTCACAATTGGTATGGAAACACAAAAGACCCCGAATAGCCAAAGCAATCTTAAGAACGAAAAATGGAGCTGGAGGAATCAGGCTCCCTGACTTCAGACTATACTACAAAGCTACAGTTATCAAGACAATATGGTACTGGCACAAAAACAGAAATATAGATCAATGGAACAGGATAGAAAGCCCAGAGATAAACCCACGCACATATGGTCATCTTATCTTTGATAAAGGATGCAAGCATATACAGTGCACAAAAGACAGCCTCTTCAATAAGTGGTGCTGGGAAAACTGGACAGGTACATGTAAAAGTATGAAATTAGAACACTCCCTGACACCATACACAAAAATAAACTCAAAATGGATTAAAGACCTAAATGTAAGGCCAGACACTATCAAACTCTTAGAGGAAAACATAGGCAGAACACTCTATGACAGAAATCACAGCAAGATCCTTTTTGACCCAGCTCCTAGAGAAATGGAAATAAAAACAAAAATAAACAAATGGGACCTAATGAAACTTAAAAGCTTTTGCACAAGAAAGGAAACCATAAACAAGACCAGAAGACAACCCTCAGATTGGGAGAAAATATTTGCAAATGAAGCAACTGACAAAGGATTAATCTCCAAGATTTACAAGCAGCTCATACAGCTCAATAACAAAAAAACAAACAACCCAATCCAAAAATGGGCAGAAGACCTAAATAGACATTTCTCCAAAGAAGATATACAGATTGCCAACAAACACATGAAAGAATGCTCAACATCATTAATCATTAGAGAAATGCAAATCAAAACTACAATGAGATATCTTCTCGTACCGGTCAGAATAGCCATCATCAAAAAATCTACAAACAATAAATGCTGGAGAGGGTGCAGAGAAAAGGGAACACTCTTCCACTGTTGGTGGGAATGTAAATTGATACAGCCACTATGGAGAACAGTATGCAGGTTCCTTAAAAAACTAAAAATAGAACTACCATACGACCCAGCAATCCCACTACTGGGCATATACCCTGAGAAAACCATAATTCAAACAGAGTCATGTACCAAAATGTTCATTGCAGCTCTATTTACAACAGCCAGGACATGGAAGCAACCTAAATGTCCATCATCGGATGAATGGATAAAGAAGATGTGGCACATATATACAATGGAATATCACTCAGCCATAAAAAGAAACGAAATGGAGGTATTTGTAGTGAGGTGGATGGAGTTAGAGTCTGTCATACAGAGTGAAGTAAGTCAGAAAGAGAAAAACAAATACCATATGCTAACACATATATATGGAATCTAAGGGGAAAAAAAAATGTTCATGAAGAACCTAGTGGCAAGACGGGAATAAAGACACAGACCTACTAGAGAATGGACTTGAGGATATGGGGAGGGGGAAGGGTAAGATGTGACAAAGTGAGAGAGTGGCATGGACATATATACACTACCAAACGTAAAATAGATAGCTAGTGGGAAGCAACTGCATAGCACAGGGAGATCAGCTCTGTGCTTTGTGACCACCTAGAGGGGTGGGATAGGGAGGGTGGGAGGGAGGGAGACGCAAGAGGGAGGAGATATGGGGATATGTATATGTATAACTGATTCACTCTGTTATAAAGCAGAAACTAACACACCATTGTAAAGCAATTATACTCCAATAAAGATGTTAAAAAAAAAAAAAATCCAAGAGATATTCAGAGTATTTCATTCCTGGGAAACGGGGAGTTCTCATTTTTAGGCAAAGAATAAATTGGCAACCACTTTTAATAACAAAACAGCTTTTCCTAAAGTAGGAGGGAAGACAGAAAAGCATCCACAGTTTTGGAAACAAAATTATACAAAGAAAGCAGTTAGGCTCCCAGAGAATGCATGGGGTTTTGTCCTGTAGCCACCTTGAGTCCCAGATGCCAAATTCCCTTGGCTTGTTCCTGAAGGACAAACGTGGGTGACAGCCATGACCATTCTCTGGTGGTCCTTCCTTGGACACCTGGGTGTTGCTGAGTGCGGATGGAAGATGACAGTGGCCACTGCTGACAACTGATCTGACCTCCACGCCCAGGAGCTCAGGTAGAGGCATAACCTACTGAAAGATTAATCACATCCTAATGGATATGATTTAAAAGCTTCAAAAGACAAGGTCACCTTGCAGGTTTCTGTTGGGCCAGTCACAGAAGAAGGCAGAAGAATGGCAAGAGGCTTCCCATTCACAAGATCCCTCAAAAGTAGCTCTTATTCCTCTGCTCCCAAAATCCATCCCATTCATCTATCATTCTTGTGGCTTCCAGCCAGTGCCTGACTCCTGCCGTGATCAGGCCATTACCAAGGCCATTACCAGGGACGGTGGCAATTACAAGGCTGAAGCTTAAAGAGCTGCAGGCTTCCTCCATCCTCGATGCATGTACACATGTCTGTGACCCTACACATTTTCCTCTCCTGATTCATACTCCAGTTTCCCAGTGGGGACTGCCTGGGAGCCTGGCTGCATGGTAGGGGGCTGATCCCCTGCCTCACTCTTACTAGTCACCCTTCACTCATTCAGTCCATCGACAGACACACATGTACCTTTGAGGACTGTAGTCACTGACCTCAACAATCCCAGGCTCTGGTGGGATTCTTTTTTTTTTTTAATTTTATTTATTTATTTATTTTTGGCTGTGTTGGGTCTTTGTTGCTGTGCGTGGGCTTTCTCTAGTTGTGGCGAGCAGGGGCTACTCTTTGTTGCAGTGCACGGGCTGCTGATTGCTGTGGCTTCTCTTATTGCAGAGCATGGGCTCTAGGCTCGCGGACATCAGTAGTTGTAGCACGCAGGCTCAGTAGTTGTGGCTCGCGGGCTCTAGAGCGCAGGCTCAGTAGTTGTGGCACACGGGCTTAGTTGCTCCGCGGCATGTGGGATCTTCCCAGCCCAGGGCTCGAACCCGTGTCCCCTGCATTGGCAGGCAGATTCTTAACTACTGCGCCACCAGGGAAGTCCCTCTAGTGGGATTTAGATTAATGAATAAATAAACCATGAGAGTGCAGTGTGGTCTGTGCTCTAAGGGACAGCAGGGTTCTGTGCAAGCTCAGAGAGGAGGCTCCAATCCCAACCTGCAGCACCCTGGGAGGGCTTTCTGGAGCAGGTGAGGCCTGGCCTGGTGAGTCTGAAAAGATGAATAGGGATTAGCAGGCAATTTGAATGGGGAGAGAATGGCCATCCCCCAGAGGAAACAGCATCAGCCAAGCAGGAGGTAACAGCAGTCATGGTGTATGTGTGGGAACGACAAACACAGGGTCCAGCGTTAGGCTGGGGCTAGGTCATAAAGGACCACAGATGCAGTCAAGGAGCTTTGACTCCATCCTCGATATGATTGGAGCAGCTGATGGGATTCAAACAAACAGCGGCATACTGGGTTCTGGGATTGAGGACGATGTTTCTGGCCGCAGAGAAGATGAAGGGTTACAGATCGTGGGGAGACAGCAGAGCTATGGCCTGAGTAGGAGGTTACTGCTGTCGCCTCAGGCACGGCAGTGCTGAGAATGGAATTCGGTGTCATCCTCACTCACAACCAAGACCTACTTGGATGGCAACACTGGCCTGCAGAGCCCAGATCTTCCCAGGTCATTTGGTCACAGTGAGTTGGAGCCCAGGGCACCCTTTCCACTAGCTGGTCTGTTCTCCTGGTCCTGGCCCGAGCCCTTCCAGCACCTCCCTGTCCTCCGGGGACCAGTGCTGATAAAGCGCCAGCACCTTCCAGAGGTAAACAGCAGAACACTAGCTCAGTGGGCCAACCATCAAACCACTGTCCAATAGGTTGTCAGGGCAAGTTGATCTTGAAACAGAGCAACAAGAGAAGGGCTCCGGTTTTAGAGATGGTGAGCGGAATAGCATGCCGCAGAACACTGCGGGGGAATCCTGGGGCTTCAGGGAGACGTGGGAGGCCTCTGGAGGAGGCAGGAGGCTGTGGGAAGGCTCTGGGCCCCCTGCCAGGGGGTGGGCAGATCCCCGAATGGAAGAAAGCTAGGCACTGGTGCCTTACCTGGTTCTCAAGAGGGCTGGACCAGCTCTGAGAAAGGAATGTGTTTGCTTCCCTGTCTTGATACCATAAACCAGAGCTGGCCACCCTGCCTCACCTCTGGATGGAGCACTGCCCTTTACCCGCCCTCCTTCCCCTTCAGCACTCACCAGAGCAGAGGCCCCAAGACCATGACCAGAAGCCCAGGCCCCAGGTGTGGACGATGCCATTCCCACCCCACAAGAGAGAAGCAGATCAGCCTGGCTTCTGCCCAGAGCTGCACAGGACCCACGGCTCGCTCACAAGTCCAAATGCCCCCTTCCTTCCCCTCTGCCTCTCTTCCGGGTCACGGCGAAGGTTGTGAGAGGTACCACCCCAGATACCAAGGCAGAGAGGTGGGTTCAGACAATGCTGTTGTCAAAGGATCAATGACTGCATCTCTGGCAGAACCACTGCCCACAACTAGACTTGGGCAAATGATAGACCCTGTCATCCATTCTTTTAAACAACCTTTGAACAGAACTGCAGAAAAGCTTTTTCTTTACCAAGTGGCACCGTGTAAACGTGCCAGGGACCCAGAGAAGGTGGCACTAAAACCTAAAGCACGCGAAATGAAATCACTGCAGAAAAGTCTCAAAGTATAAAGTATCAACCGTGGTGGTGTTGTCTGAAGCCTGCCATCAAGATGAATGGAGGTGCCTGGGAGACACATCAGATGGCATTTGTCAACTCGCTGTTCTGAAGGACAAAGAAGTTCATTCCCGACAGAAGAGAAGGGAGGCGGCTGCCATGGGCCAGAGACATGTAGCTGGGAGATGGAATCAAACCTCCTGGAAACAGCAGTTTATAACACAGGCAAAATGCATTTCTTGTTTGCTTAAATAAAATGAAGAAAGAGAGAAGACAAAGCACCCCAGGAAAGGTTTGGGGTTGCACAGCCCGCAGGATTGGGGAAAAGACACAACAGTCTGCCCTTCGGTGCATAAGCCCGTGTCTCACTCCCTCTTCAGAAAGCATCCTGGCCTGGAAATGCAGACCGTTCCTCCAGCTCCACAGCCTCCAGAGCCCCTTCTGGGTGGCTTGGCCCTATGTTGCCTGCTTAAGGGCAGCAGCCCCTTCTCCCTGAATGCTTCCTCCAGCTCATGCTTCGAGCCCAAGCTCAGGTGTCACCTCCACCCGAGCGTCCTCTGGCTCTCCAGGGTGGGTTAGAACATGTGCTTGCAACATGTCCCATGCCTACCTTTCTCATCCTGCAATCATGCACTTTCTTAGATGCAGTGTGCCCTTCCCCTGCCATGCAGAACACCTGCCCCGACCCCCGGCATGGCCCAGACTGGATTTTTCAAGGATCGTTCTCCCCTTAGACCAGAAGACCCTTGAGAGCACTTCCAGCAGGGCTCTAGCCCTGAGACAGAGGACACTGTCAGCATCCAACCAACACTGAGGTGAGCTGAAGGAGGACACTGACGCTAGGGCCACGGTTCCCAAAGTGCATGCCGAGGCACCCCGGGAGAGCCACCGCAACCTCACAGAGATGTCCCTGGATGTTTTAGATTTTCCGAGGGACATACAGTGACATCTGCCAGGTGCCATGCAAATGACTAGCTCGAGGTAGCTCAGTTTCAACGTTAGAGGGCTGCCTTCCTTTCATGATGCCATCTTTGGCATCTTTCTTTACAAGAACTGTGTAAAAATCAATGTGGAACAAGATGTGAAGATGGCACGGCCCAGTGTGGTTCCACAGTCTGAGACATCATGTGGTGCCTTGTAGGCACTAAGTTGTTAGAGCATAAATAGTTATTAAATTTGGGTGACCAATCGATTTAATAAGCAGAACTTCTTTCGGCCTAGGGGCACTGTAAAAAACATTCCTGAGACACAGGTGAAGGGTACTGGGAGCTGAGAAAGTTGGGGAACCTCTGCCCTGGCGATGTCAGCCAAGCCGGCCTGCAATGCTATTCACTCCAATAGCCGCCGAGCTGCTACTGTGTGCCAAACACTGCACTCAGCATGGGCCACCCAGACGGGCTTCTCAAGGGTGAGTCCTGCTCTGGCCCCAGCCCAAGACGTTGTCCAGGAAGAGCTCCTTGACAAGCTGTGCTGAGAGACGAACCCACCACCGTCATCATCCTTCTCGTAGGCCAGAATGCAAAGCAGGAAGCAAAGGCCTTCTGGATCTGACTGCAGTTCCCAGAAAAAGAAACTAACCCCAAACTGATGGTTCATGGAACTCAACAGAAGTCCTTATCAGATGCATCAGAAACTTCTCTCTTTAGGGTCAATGTGGTGAGTGGCTCAGAGAAGACTCAGAGAAGAACGAAGACAGACTAGCGCAGAGACAAACTCTGTTCGTCTTCCTGACTCCTAAGCAACCCCAGAGATGCTGGAGTGCAAGGCCCCAAGACAGGCCACATGAGAGCTGGCATCCTTGGGCTGCCACAGTGGGCAAAGGAGATGGTCCCAGCCAGCATCTCACTACATACTGCGCTCCTGGGAAGAAGAGTGGAAGAGGGGTTCAGGCCCTTCCAGCCACAGCAATCTCCTCTGCAGAGCGCAGGGGTTCATGTTTGCAGGACCAGTGGACTGAGAGTGAGTGTCTCACACCACTTAGAGGACGAAAACGATCTCACCCTTTCTCCTGCCATTTCAAGGCCCATCCCTTCAAAGAGGTATGCACTCTGTCAACTCACTCCCATTAGCTGGGACCTTGGGCAGGTTTACCCAAATCTCAGAGTCTTGGTTACTCACCAGAAAATGGAGATAATTCTAGCCCACGTTTGTTATGGGTGTTCAACATCATGATGTATGGAAAGTTCCTCGAACAAGAAACAGAGTTCCTCTCCTGTACTAAACTCTCTGAAGCACACAATCTAACCTTAGGTTTTATCTTGTATTGCTTTCTCATATGTACCCTATGCTTCATGAAACCTTCTCTCGTTGCCCAAAGTAAATAGGTTTGATCACTCAGTCCTCTGACTACTGTTGACGCTTACTTTTCCCCTTATGTAAATTCATGCATTTATTTGTTCAACAATTATTTATTGAATGTCTCTTCCAGCCAAGGACAGCAAGCAAGAAAGGCCAGTCTGCCTTCATGGAGTTCCCAGTCGGTCCCGCAATGTGGTTGCTTCCACAGTCCCATACCTGCCACCTCCAACCACCATCCCCCCTTAATACTAGGAAGGGTGTTGATTGTAGAAGAGGAAAAGGAGGTGATGTGATTGGCAGAGGACTAGGTTATTTCATCACGAAGTATTATAAAGAGAAAGTTGAATCCAAGCAGGACACTCCAATCAAAGACCAGCAGGACATGAGTCTATTCTTCTGAGAAAAAGGGATAATGAGCAGAGACAGGGCTACAGACCAGAGTGAGAAGCAGGGGTTTAGAAACCATTTTGTGCACAGATCATCCCCATTAGTTACTCTCTGCTGAACACGTAAAAGAGTGACAGGAAGGGGGTCTCTGTACTCCTCCTCACTTCCACTCCTCCCTGACCTCAACTTTGATCAGGGAACCAGCACAAGGTTCAATAAGCCAATTAAAATAATTTAATAATAATAATAACTATTATTATTATCATCATTATAATGCATCAATGTTTTGCCCTAAGAGGGAATTACTACTAACAAAAGATACCAGTTAAAAATATAACTACCATATGACTCATCCATTCCATTCCTAGGTATTCACCCAAGAGAAAGTAAAGCATATGTTCACTAATGACTGGTACATGAATGTTCATAGCAGCTTTATTGGGAAGCAGCCCAGATGTCCATCAGCTGAATGGATAAACTAATGTTGGTTCACCCATACAATGGAATACTATTCAGCAATAAAAAAGGATGAACTATTAATACATGCTACAACAGATGAATCTCAAACTAATTATGCTTAGCAAAAAGAGCCAGACAAAAAGAAGAGTAGATTTTGTATAATTCCATTTATATAAAGTAGAAAATGCCAACTAAATGTAGAATGATAGGAAGCAGAACGGCGGTTGTCTGTGGGATGGGAGTGAGGTGGGCAGGGGTAGCAGGGGAGAAGTATGAGGGGCATAAGGAAAATTTTGAAGGCGATAGATTTGTTCATTATCTTGGTTGTGAGGATGGCTTCATGGGTGCACATGTATGTCAAACTTATCAAATTGTACACTTGAAATATGTGCAGTTTACTGCATATTAATTATACCTGTTAAAAAAATTATAATAGAGGCTAGAGAAATAAAGGGCTATAAATAGGAAGATAAACCAATGGACCCCTCTTGGAAAGCAGTTTGGCAAAATGTATCAGGGACCTTAAAATGTCCTTATCCTTGGATACTTCTTCTAGAACTGTATCCTAAGGGCATAAAAAGAGATACAAAAATTTCACTGCAGAATTATTTAAAATGAAAAAAGAAAATAGAAGCCACTAATATATCTGACAAAATGACTGCTCAGATAAATTATGGTACACTCACATATTGAAATATTATGTAGCCATTAAAGGCAATGTTTATGAGGAGTTTTTAATAACCTGGAAAAATACTTACGTGATAATGATAAGTGAAAAAAGTAAGATATAAATTACATATATGGTATGAATTAAATTATGTAAAAATATGCATAGAAAAATCTAGAAATACCTTGAGGATTACCTCTGAGTGATGGGAAATATAGCAATTTTTAATCTTTTAATGCAAATTTTTAAATGTTGCTACTATTTTTTATGCTTTTTTATTAATTTTCTATAAAAAGAATGTATTTTTTTAATTATAAAATAAAATAATATTCAAGGAAACCCTCCACTCTTTCCTGTTCCTTGAAAAAGCAAGCCCTGCTATAAGGATAAGAACCAGATTGCATTTCTCTAATCTTTGCATCTGTGAAAATGTAGATGTGTCTTTCCTGCAAATTGCCACTCTGTAACTTGAATCCATGTTCCTTCCTCTACTTTTAGAAAACCTAGAGAACCAACCAAAGAACACCATATGCTGTCACCTAATTTTATTCTCTATTTTGTTAAAGCTCCACTTCTATCCACATTTTGAGTGTAAGCCCTTTGAAGGCAGAGGTGGGGTCTTCTCCTTCATTTACATCTCCCCTGTCCCTCCCACCCCACTGTGCCATAACATGGAGGAAAGAGCTGAGAGGGCAGTGAGTCACACAGACAGACACACACACACACACACACACACACCATGATGACCATAAATGAATAATAATGTCACATCATGTTCTTATGCAGTCAGGGGATTTGGGGAAGAGAAATAATGGCCCCTCAATGTTTAATCTTGTGATGTTGTATCTTTGTAGCAGTCAGGGTCTAACCAGGAGAACAATGACTACTCTAGATACTTTAAAGAGAGGAAATTTAATGCAAAGAATCAATTACCCAAGTGACGAGGAACAAGGAAGCTAGGCAGCAAATGGCAAGACAGGAAACCATCACCACCAAGTGCTGAAGCGACAGAAGAGGCAGGGTCACCAGAGCCCAGAAGGTGGAGCCGCATGGCAGAACCTGGAATCTTGGCAGGGCAACAGCAGGGACAGGAGATTGGCAGCAGTGACTGCCCGGGACGAGAAGCAGAGGGGGAAACACTTTGACTTCTCCTTCCCCCACTCTCCAGTCTCCACCAGGGCCTCCCATGGGTTGTACCGAGGCAGAGGCAATTGGCAAGGCAGCTGGGGACCACAGTGCCCTCCCTTACAAAGCCCAGCAACAGGAGGGTAGGGACAGATCCGACAGCAAACAGGCAAAGGAATGACACAGTCATTGCCCACATTTCATCACATTTCATTGTATCTATGGCACCATCCATTAAAAGACCCATCTTGATTTCAGAGATGTTAACATTTGAAAGGACAATCATCATCCTAGAATTGATGAAACATGGTATACCTGTGCAGACATGGCGGGATGGAACAATGCTTCGAGGAGTATGTATTTTCCCAGACATATTGGGTTTCCTTTGCGTGACACCGTCGTCTAATCCTGACTCTACAGGGGCACATTCTGATCCCTTAGAAGGAGCACGGGGTTGCCAGGTGTGTTTCTCTGCAGGTTCCTAGTGGATCTCCCTTCCTGGATGCTCCTTCCCCCAGCCCACCAGGTAGATCATAACTCCCAGTATATCATGGCTTCAAGTTCATCATGTCAACCTGGGCAGAATTCAAATGTATTATTTTATCCACGGATTCCCCACCACATTCTACAATGGATTTCAGTCTTTTGTACTGAAATGCATACCGTGCCAAAGGAGAAAAGTAGCGACTTAGGCAGAAGAAGAGGAACTGTAAACAGCAGAAAGATAAAGCTAAGAAAGAATGAGCACACATCACTCACTCCCAAACCTCCTGAACACGTGCTGGAGGTGGGGCACATACCCCACGTGGCCAATAAGCCCTCCCAAGAGTGGGCCAGCAACATTCTCAGTCCTTGTTGACAGTCCCCACCCCCAGGCTCCTAGGAGACATCACTATGGAACAAAGGTTCCGGTGGCCATTACCCTGTCCAGGGGCAACGATGCGTCCAGACTACAAATCAGGCAGGAGCAGGTATTTGCTCTGACCAGCCTTCTGAGTGACAATTGGCCCCAGGCGCTCCCTGTGAAGGAATGCAAGCAGCTGGGTGCCCTGGCTAAGCCCTATTTCTGAACAGTCCTGGCTGCATCTGCAGTGTGGATCAATGATCAAACACGAGGTCCCCCACTGGCAGGTTGGAGAAACAGTGGCTTTCTCACAGACAGTGAATCAGCAGGAAAAAAGAATCAGAAAAACAAGGGAAAGTGCTTGCCTTTGAGGAGTTTGACACATGGGCTCCCATGGTGACACTGTGAGTGCCTGAGAATGTTTCCTGTGCTGGCCCAGCCCCCCTAGCTCCGGGTGGTGAGGCTCAACTTTAGAAAGGGGGTCCCCGTTCTCCGCAGGCCTTCAGATGGCAGCCCATGGAAAACAGGCTGGTCTCGGCTTGTGCCCAACATGGCACGCACTCTCTGATGACTTTGGCTCTTTCCCTGACATCGTTTGCCCTCTCCGGAACCCTCAGAGTCCCACATTCCAAAGCATTTCATTGAATCAACAAGTCATCCATGCCTTTGTCCACTCACCCAGTCAAAAGTTTGTGAGTTACCAGGTACTGGGGAACAGGGATTGAATTAAGAGATGAGCCTTGTCCCTTTACAGACCTCACTATCTTGTAGGCAAATCCAGGCTTTCATATTAAAAAAAAAAAAAAGAAAAGAAAAGTAAGGCTCTATTTGAGGTATGCACAGGTTAGAGTCAGGACACAACTGTGGGAGGAGAAACGCAAAGTGTCACAGAAAAGTCGCCAGTGAGGAGAAAAATCTCTCTCCATCTTGGAGATCTGGTAAACCTCCTAGGGAGGAGGTGAGGGCATCCCAGGTCCTTCACGGGGAGGAAGCGGTCCTGCCTGGAGGGGGAAACACCTGGTTCCTTCCCTGTGCTCTAAGTGCCAGACCCAGGCTGCAGATGAGGCTGGAGAGCTGGGGGGCCCCAAGGCACGGAGGACCTCCTGTTCAGAGCAGTCATCAAGCCCCCCACCACCTCCACCAGCCCTGACTCTCCAGCCTACTTCAACTCCCGTGTTGCCCTCCTGCCCAGAATCATCTTTGACTATTTTAATCTGTCAGCTTGTTGGTTTCCCCATCAAAATGTAGATCTTCTTGTTTCTCTCCAATCAACAACATTCACCCAAGACTTCTCTGCTCCAAACAGCCTGCTCAACCAGGAAGAGGGGCTGAAGGTGCAGGGTCGGGGATGAAGCAGACCCAGCCTTGGTGAAATGAAGTTTAGGAAAAGCAATATTCCAGCCTGAGTAGTTCATCAGGCAAAAGGACACTTACCAGCAAAAATAAATTATGGGATTTTTTTTTTTTTTTTTAATTAAGATCTTGAGCTTTTCAGGGAATCTTATTACTGGTGACTGACAATCAACATTGTGCTCAGGTTTTTGTCATGTAAATCCCAAGTCTATCCAGCAGCTTTAACCTGTCAGAGCCATTCACGATATTCTTTGGAGGGTTCCTTTTCTGTTTGCTTCATGGTTATTGCTTTTAACCTGAAAACGGGGGGGGGGGGGGGGGGGGGGGGGGGGGAAAGAGAGCCCGTTCCGAATGGGACATCCCTTTAGTAGACCTTCTGTGTTTCAGTTTCAAAACCAATACTTCAACAATAAACGAGAACAAAATTTCCTTTGGAGACTAGGCTATGAACAACTATGCCTTCCCTGCTCTCAATCCACCGGAACCCAGCTGGTGGGGCTCACAAGACAGAGAATCGCCAGGCTGGACCCATGGAGGTGATGGCGGCCTCTCGACCTGGCCCCAGTGCTATTTTCTGAGGGACTCCCAAGCACACAGGAGGAGAATATAAGAGGAGAAGACACACTCTTGCCCTCAGTGAGTACAGAATGGAGTCGGGGAAAAGGATGAATGCACAATAAATAGAGAACAAAATATGGAAAGGTGTCACCAAATAGGAGGCTGCCTACCAGAGCGATAGTAAGAGCAGACTCAGAAGTCACAGATCCGGCTTCAAGTCCCAACATCATCACTTATGGACTTACTAAGAGCTCTCGGAGACTTCTTCAACTATAAAGTGGGGAAGTTATCAGACCTACCGCACAGAGCCCCTGTAAGGATGAGCTGACCTGAGCTGATGGGTGTAAAGTCTCTAGAACAGGGGTAACAATGCTCAGGGTCTGACCACCTCCTCATCACCCCCTTCCCTCCAGCCTTTGGGTCGCACCTCTTACGGGGACCCATCTTCCCTCCAGAGGTCCCACTGTGCATGCTGCTCCCTCATAGCATGTGCTCCCTGCCTGCTACCCAGGAAATGAGTGTCCTCCATCCTTTCTCTCTTGGGGCATGAGAGAGTAGAGACTACTCTGGCTAAGGCCAAGATCAAGGACATAGTCAAGGAGAAAATGCAAGCCATCATCCAGTGAGAGAAACCCCTGAGGTGAGCAGGACCTGCTTGCAGATGACTTAGGAGAGGATGCAGCTGGGTCCACAAGAGGCGGTGCAGCTTCTCCTCTGTGTTCTGGTAAGAAGCACGACTATCCTTCATGCAGGGAGGAAGCTGAACCATATGCAGCCTGGTCAGTGGCCCCAGCTGAGCCCAATCCTTGAGTCACCCAGGCCCAGGCACCAGACACGGGAGTGAAGAAACCTCCAGATGATCCCAACCAATTCCTGATCATTCAAGACCGCAGGCATCACGGAGCAGAGACGAGCTATCCTCTCCACCCCACCCCTATCTAAATTCCCAAGCCACAGGATCTATGAGCATAAATTGGGATTAACATACACATACTACTATATAGAAAATAGATAACCAACAAGGACCTACTGTATAGCACAGGGAACTCTACTCAATATTCTGTAATAATCTATAAGGGAAAAGAATCTGAAAAAGAATGGAGATATATATATATATCTATCTATAAGATATATATGACATATATATATGTAACTGAGATATATATATATAAAACTGATTCACTTTACTGTATACCATTGTACAATATTGTAAATCAACTATACTCCAATAAAAAATTTTTTTAAAAAAGGTTGCTGCTTTACATGGATTAGTTGGGGAGTAGTCTGCTAGGTAGCTGTAGATAACCAGAATACCAGCCTCTGCTATGCCCAGTGGTTTACGTCCTTGGCCTTACTTTATCTTTCCAACAGCGTCTTGAGGTAGGATTTCATATACCCATCGTAGAGCTGAGAAATCTAACTCTCAGAGAAGTTATGCAACTTTTCCAAGATCCCATGTCTTCTAAGTTGCATCATCAGGACCCATACACTGAATCAGGATTCACACACCATTCACACACCATGCATCAGTCAGCCACCCAGAATTAAGAGAACTTTTTAAATAAATCAGGTGTTGTCTTCAGTACCTGAAATCACCTATTTACATATATTTTATATGCTGAGAATAGTCACCTCTGAAATAAAGTCATTTGTCTGTCAAAAAAAATAAAAAATACCAAATCGCATCCACTTGAGCTGGGCCATGTGACTGAAGCTAAGCGGACGGACTAATTCCCATCAACCGGCTCAGCCGACAGTGGTTCAGGGCACTAAGTCACTCAGAGAAAGGGCAGAATTTGTATCAATCAGATTTTTTCACTGCCTTACCTGAAATGACAGAATGACCAC
The DNA here is from genome assembly GCF_028021215.1 of Eschrichtius robustus. NCBI lineage: Eukaryota > Metazoa > Chordata > Mammalia > Artiodactyla > Eschrichtiidae > Eschrichtius > Eschrichtius robustus. The sequence continues at coordinate 21,644,611 of NC_090829.1, read as the reverse complement.
AGTCATTCAGACTCATGGGCAAACCGGGGTGGGTGGAGGGGAGAGATTTTCTGTTCTGCCGGCTGTTCCACGTCAGTGAAGGAAGCTTTGCAGACAGAGGTAACCGCTTTGCAAATTCACTTATAAGCGCTCTGGGAAAATGCTGAAAATAGACACTCGAGAAATCTGGCTGCGATCAGAGGCACCAGATGTTGCCCCAGATGTGTGGATGATGTGTGCTGCAGGCATCAGCCTAATTCACCTCATCTCCCCTGCGGGGCTGGACACCCACCTTAGCCCAGATCTTGGGGAAGGAGCTGGGGCAACCTTGCCCTCAAGGGGCCTTCAGAATCCTGGGCCCCAAGGAACAGCCGCCCATCCCCACCCCCCCGGCCCCGGGACGCTGGGCTGCAGAGCCCTGCACAGAGCTCGCCGCAGGGAGGCCTCCTCACCCCGAGTGGCAGTGAAGGCCGGGCCAAGTGCCACACAGGAGCGCCCCAGTTCAGTGAAGGGAGGCACCAGTCAGGGGTAGCAGTCCTCCAAACGCCCCACGAGACCTCACAGCCGCCAAGTGAGTCTGACTAAATGTGCAAAGGAATCGCAGCACTGAAACCCTGAAATACCAGATTTACTATAGAGCACAAAGTCCAGAGAGCACACAAAGTGCTCTCTACAAAATACCTTCTCGGGGCTTCCCTGGGGCTTCCCTGGTGGCGCAGTGGCTACGAATCCACCTGCTAATGCAGGGGACACGGGTTCGAGCCCTGGTTCAGGAAGATCCCACATGCTGCAGAGCAGCTAGGCCCGTGCGCCACAACTACTGAGCCTGCGCTCTAGAGCCCACGCACCTAGAGCTGGTGCTCCAAGACGAGAGAGGCCACCACAATGAGAGGCCCGCACACGGCAATGAAGAGTAGCCCCTGCTCACCGCAACTAAAAAGAAAGCCCACGCACAGCAATGAAGACCCAACACAGCCAAAAAAAATTAATTAAAAAAAAAAAAAATGTATTTCCAATAAAATTTAACTTAAAAAAAAAAAAAATACCTTCTCGTGTTTGCTCCTCCTATCTGTTTGGGTTCCCCAGGAGCAAGCTCCGCCTGAGACAAGGATTTGCGTGCAGGTGGTTTATCTGGAGGTGATCTCAGGAAAGACCAGTGGGGGAGGGGAGAAATGACTCAGGAACAAAGGGTGGAAACCGGGCAACTGGAGCCCACACCTCGTGGGAACCCCTTGAGGACCATGTGAAAGGCTGTGGTGTTCTCCCACCTGAGTGACAAGGGAGCAGGGGTATTGATGCACCAACTCCTGTCAGTCACTGGTGGAGGACCATTCCTGGGGGTGTTAATTCCCTGGGACTTCTGACCTGGCCCACACACACACAGGCAGAGAGGGGTCTCACGGCCAGAGAGAGCACACAGGCACAGGGCAGCTAGTGCTGGAAGTTGGGCCTGAATCTATGAAAATGGCAGGAGCAGAGGGAATGTGGGCAAGGCACCCTCGAGAGCCACACAAATCCCCTCCCCACACACACCCTTGAGGCTGCTGACTATTCTCTATCCAACCTGCATCTTATTGAGTCTGTTGACAATGTACACTGGAGAAGGGGTCAAGACCTGCTATAAGGCCAGCTGGGAGCTCACAGCCCCGCTGGGGAAGAGGCCCCTAATTCTAAGCCACTGGTAGCAGGCCCCACCGAAGTCCACAGCTGTTCTGTTCCTCTAGCCCAGCCGGATGAGGTGGGTGGGGAAAAGACCCGGCCTGCCCCACCCTAGACTGACTGTGGGTAGAAGAGAGGGCCATCGCAGACCTGGTTTTGTGACCACTCTCTGATGTAGGGACGTCTGCTCCTGAGCCTCCTGGCAAAGCAAACAAACAACAACAACAAAAGCAACAAAGAGTAAATAGGCATGAGGGATCTTATCGGGGTCATAGAGATGTTTTAAAACTGATTGATGATGGTTGAGCCATTTGGTAAATTTATTTAAAAAATCATTGAAATGTACACTCGAAATAGGTGACTTATATAAAATTTGCCTCCATTGATTACAAAAATAAATTTATTTTTAAAAACTTTTTAAAATTAAAAATAAAAACCCACATTACTCCACAAAACCATTGCGTCCTAGGACTGCCTGAGTGTAACCCCGACCTTATTCGCTGCCTACGAGTGGCATATCGGGTTCTTGATATAATCCATTTAGGGCATTTGTTTCCTTGGAGAGTAAGCTAATGCTGAAATGAGAAACAAATGTAGAGAAGGTCTGAATCATCCTGAAACACCCAAAAGATACTAGAACGCCATGCCCTAGACATTGGTTTTACTCCCCAGATTTTGTTAGAAATACTTTTGTCTGGCTGTCAGAGCTATTTCATACAACCTCAGGCTTTTCCTGCCATGATTTTACTTTTCCCAAGTTCAACCTTTTCAGGTGACTCAGGATGTAAATTCCCCCATGAAGTTAAAAAAGATTCCACTTTCTAAAGAATCCCTGAGGAACCAATGTGGGGAGAAAAAAAAACAAAGCAGTCTTGGAGAAGGAAGCGTGTTAGTAAGTTAAGTTGGAAGAGTTGGTGTGAGAACTCTCCCTCCCCAGCTGGGTCTGGGAGGGAGCTTGCAGGGAAAGCACTTTTAAATGCACGGCCCATCGTCCATTATAATTGAAAATATGGTGACGCATAAGAGATGATGTTGATTTTAGAATCAGAATGTCAACCAGGTCTTCTCATTTCAGAAATACACATATCCCTTAGTGCCCCGAAGTTACCGTTGGGCTGAAATTTTTATAAACTCAACTCCAAGTCAAATATTACAGAACTACCAAATGTCACTGAACTCCTTATTAAGGGGATATACCATTTCCCATTAAATCAAAATATTAAAATGCACTTTCATCTCAGAGTTACTGAAACTCTCTTTGGCAATTCAGCCTCTTTCTTAGGAGCACCTTTAAGCTTATGTGAAGGAAGGGGGGGGGGGGAAATAAACAGACACCTAGGGATTAATAACAAAATAAAAACCCTCATCCCTCTAAATTATGAATGAGAACACTAAGGAAGAATTTTCCATCCAAGAAAACAATGTTTTATCTCTGAAATATCAGTATGGACCATAATATATACTCTAGCCAGTTTGTTAGCATTTAATCCATCTGGATATAAACATGAAAAGCTGTTATTTTTGCCCCCTACAGCTGTTATTTTTGCCCCCTACAGCTGTTACTTTTGCCCCCTATTTTTGCTGTCAAGCTCCTCCCTCCCACTGGATGGCAACTGCCTTAAAGAGACTCCAGACCAATTCTACAGCTTTTCATTCAATTACTAAGACTCAACCCAACTCATTTTTAAGCTCCAGTCTCCTATCTGACCCACAAAGCTTCTGCTCCCCCCAAAAAGGCAAGGTATTCCAAAGTCTCCTGATGGAGGGGCCGAGTGTGGTCTGCTCTCTCCTCCTCCCCTCCACCCTACTCTTCTGCTTGTGGGGAAGAGAGGCAGGAGAAGGGAAAGGGGAAGACATGTCTCTATACTTAAAGCAAAGTATCTTCTCCCAAATACGTGGTATTCAGTTGAAAGATGAAAGAGGGAGCCCATGACTAAGCTTTTTCATTGATGGGAAAGTTACTTTACATTAATTATCCCGGAAGGATATACACTCTAGAAATGGCCCCCAGAATCATCAGCCTCAGAGGTCCAAGGTCCTGAGCCATCTAGATTCCCAGGCCCCAACCTGTCTCACCCCCAACATGTCACCTACTCCCAGCCTGGCTCCATCTTAGGCAAAGTAGCGGTCCTCCCTTCCGCTGGTCTACCCCCTTAAATGATGCTCCAGCACATGGTTGATGGGCTCAGTGCAGTCTTCCAACATGCCCCCTGGGAAGGCTTTATTCTTCAGAAGGTCTTCTGGTGAAACGGGACAACCTCTTTCAGGCGTCTACCAGCTAGTGGCATTTTCCCCTTTGCCCCAAAATTTCCCCGGAAAGACTACAGTTCCAGAAGCTGTCTACCTTTTAAGGCAATTTCACCTGCAAGTACATATGGGATCCAGCTTTGGTACATCTTAGAAGCAGGAACTTAGGAGTCAGTGTGTGTGTGTTGCGGTATATCCTCCAGGCACCTCTCGTCCTGGACATCCCCCAGCACACCATCTAGAACTCCATGGTTCTCTTCCTCGTACTAATGGCACTGGAATGACTCAGCTAAATATTCTTCGTGTAGCTTTAATAAACCCCAAGTTTCTCAGGAATACAACCATCCTATGAATTAAGGCCAGAGGGTACTTTGTCTTGTTCAGAATTTCACCGGAAGTATGTCACCATTTCTTAACATCACATCACCCCAATATCAACCATGATATTTGACTTGCCAATACCACGCACCTGGATCCATCTGCATTTGTAGCTGTGGCATTCACAGCAAACATCCAATTCACTACTCCTCTAGTATAGGTGGGCACAAGCATTACACACTATTTTATGATACATTATTTTCCGTTTAGTTTCTTTATATTTCAGTTAAAGCATTATACTGATTTGTTAAATTATGTATGCAAGCAAGCAGTAATATCAGTACACTTCATTTCAGGATAATAATGCGAGGACTACAAAATATTTTTCGTAAAAAGGGGCCATTGGTTCTGAAGCAATGCAAACCAGTGGTCTGCCTTCATAATCCTTTCTGCTTATTTCCCTGTTATGCACCCTGAGCCTTTAGTCAAACCCAGTTGGGTCCAAGCTCTAGCCTTAATATCTAGAGGGAGAAGCTGTTCCCACTTGAGCCAGAGTTACGGGAAGGTGGCATCTCAGTCCTGTCCAGGCCCCTGCCCCAGCAGCATAACCTACACAAAAACTCCTGCCCCAAGGAGAAGGGGGGCTTCAGGGTCAGAGTCAGGGCTGTTAGCCACCTGCCCCGTGCACCCCTGCACAGCCACATCCCCCGGGAGCACCCCCAGGAGCGTCCCCTACCAACACCAGCCTCAAAAGTCCTGCATTTGGGTTGGATGGGGATGGTGGCGTTTCCCTGTGCACAGTGTCAAAGCCTGAATGCTTAGAACTGAACCAGCATATCCTTGGATCTGGAAGGAAATGTGTGGACTTTGAAAGATGCCCACTTGCTCATTTTTTTTTTTTTTTTTTTTTTTTGTGGACTGTGTACACAGCCTGGGAATCTCAGCACCTCTTCCTGCTCGCCCACTTCGCTAGCTATGGGGGCAGCACCCCAAGGGCCTCATCACGTGGGGCCGTCTCACTCTAACTGACGGCAAAGCTTTTCCAACTGAAGACCTCATCCTGGCCTCTCCATACACATGCATCTGATGTCGCTAACTGCAAATCGCTTCTAATGGCCTGTTTGGAAAAGGAGGCATGCTTTACACACGTAGGACTTCTACAGTCTGAGGCTTAAGAGGATGCTGACACGGGCAAGGAGTAACCACTGAGAGACATGGAGAGTGCACTGGGCAGAGCGTAAGACCCGCAGCAGCCGATGGTTACAGCTTAATTCTCATCGGTGCAGTGACAGATGTTCTCCCAGATAGGTGGCAGTCAGTGTTACAGATGAAAGAGGGAGCTCATGACTAAGCTTTTTCATTGATGGGAAAGTTACTTTACATTAATTATCCCAGAAGCATATACACTCTGGAAATGGCCCCCAGAATCATCAGCCTCAGAGGTCCAAGGCCCTGAGCCATCTAGCTTCCCAGTCCCCAATGTGTCTCACCTCCAACATGTCACCTGCCCCCAGCCTGGCTCTGTCTCCCCATCCTTGAATGCACCAGCTCATGCCAATGATAGCCAGCACCCAGCCCGCGATGCTAACCTTCCTAACCAAATCCTCCTTCTCCACCAGCCCTACTCGGGTGGGCTTGCACTGGAAAGATGGGCACTGGGGACCCAGGGGGATGAAGGAGAAAGATGAATCAAGGGGAACTCCACCCCAGCCCTCCATCCCCACAAGGCAACGAGCTGGGTTCTAGGGAACTCCAGCCATCACTCACCCACCTACCCTGTGCTAGACCATACATGCCTGGGGGCACAGGATGAGGACGTCACAGACCCTGACCTCAGGGATCAGACAGTTTAGTGAGGAACAGGCAGGGGGGCAGGTAGGCAAGCTGGTAAGTGCCACTGTGGAGGTCCGTATGGGAGCTGTGTAATCGAGGTACGGGGTAAGAATACTCCCAGGGGATGCCCAGGGATGGATCCCAGAAGAGGCATCAGGCTGCCAGACAAGGCAAAAGCAGATGGGGCAAGGGTGGGGTGTGCATTGGTGCAGAGACACAAGAAGACCCATGAGGCAGGGAACTGGGCTCTTTCTGCAGGTCAGGCTGAAGCGTGAGGACAACGTATGGAGAGAAGATTCGCTCATTCACTCCTCAGGCACTGTGCGGGTGCTGGGCTCTGCTCACACGAGCTCACTTTCTAGCCCAGGAACAGGTAGGCACCCACTAAGGGCCCTTTGGGATAAGCCAAGGAAAGTGGACTTTATCCTGAAAGTGATGAAGCGACGTGGAGGGATTCTGAGCAGGAGGTGATGGACTGGGTGTGTGTGTTTGGAAGAACCACCAAGGGCTGCGTAGAAGTGGATTAAAGAGGAATCAGTCCATGAGCTGCAGGGATAGAGAAGTACAGTCAGGCAAGGAGAATCCAAGTTACCAAGTGCTCTCTGAGCAGTGAGGCCCCTGCCTCCTCATCCCTCCCCCACTCTCGCCGCCCCCCCCCCCATCCCTATCCTGAGCTGGCTGCAGTAGAAAGACAAGAGTCAGGGATATAGATAGTGCCTGCCACAAGAAGCAAGGACCAGAGACAAGAACAGCTCAGGACACTGAAGAACACACTGAGAACACCAGTTAGAGAAGGATCGGTGCTCTACAGACTGCTGAGTCAGGTGTGCTGGCCGCTGCTCAGGAGAAACCCTGCCCTGCCTTTAAGCAGATGCAATCAGATTAGCTAGAGAACCAGGTGAGTCCTTGTGGCTAATGAAGGGGAGACACTGGGCTGGGTGCCCGTATCCAGGCAGTGCTTCTGTGGTTGGGTCTGAGCACACCCCCAGTCTGCACACCTGAGGCTCCTGCATCACAATGGATGGGCAACCCCCTCCCTTGTCTCTTGGGATGCCTTCTTAGGTGCTCAGGAGGGTGGGCTGGGGATTGGCAGGGCTCAAGTTCCCTGGAAATCTAGGCTGCCTTGGTTCTGGGGAGAGAGGATGTCCAAGTGCACGTCTTCACCCACTGCCAGGGAAGCCACCCACACCAAGTACCAGGCTATCTCCATGCCGGGACCCAAGAGTGAAAAGACATCAAGACCCACCAGAGCTGGCAGTCAGCATGCGCAGGAGCCCAGCTTTTTAAGACCTGTAGCCGCCACTGCCAGCTTTTAGATGACATAAGGTGTCACATAGACTCATCCCTGGAGGGCTTCCACAATTTGAGCACAGGGGCTAAATCACCCTAATATGGTTTGAGCACCATGACAGAGACCCATCTGCCTCACACGTCCCCCACACCCTCCAGAGAGCCTGCCACGCTGCCCCAAACACCACCAGTGTGCGAATGCGTAACCCTAGGGGTTGAGCAGCGCCCTCTCTTTCTAAATGCGCACGTCGCCAAGTGAGATCCTGCATCATGTCCCATTGCCTTAGCTTACAGGAAAGTCAGAGTGTTTCCTCTCTGATAAGATGATGTAAGGAGAGCATTAGGTCACCACGTCTAGTAGACTTGAGACAGGGGCAGTGGCAGCTCCAAAGTTCCTCTACCAGAGCCCATTTGGTTGGAAGTATGAACCACGTGACTTGTTTTGAAGCTGTGGCTGCATAGCGAGCCCTCTGTCTTTAGTTAAAGATTAGGTGGTTCTGATCCACAGAAGTAGCAAAATTTTCTAAAGATGCTTCTATTCACATTTCCCATTGGATGGAGAAAACAAATTGTAAGATTAGGAAGATGATGATTCTCATGATTATTGGTAGTAATTTAAGAAGTGGTTTCCAGGGAGCAGCCAAACACTACCTCCAAAAGCAGACCTTGGTGCCACCAAGGTCTTGCAGAGAGAGATCCTGGAGGGACTTGGGGAGCAGGAAGAGATATCGCAGGAGGGGGAAGCAGCGGATGAGAAGGGTGCTGAAGGTGACCCAACAATTCCGTCAGCCCTCCCCTCCTCCCTCGTGGGCTCTGGGACAAGAGGTGGGACACGTCTGAAAGCAAAACTCCAGGGAAACTCCATCTTCAAGCAAAGATTATTGGCTGGTCTCTGACTTGAGTTGATCCACGTAAGAGGGCTGCAATTTAAGGACAGGAAGATTGGGGTGGAAGGGAGGCAGGGGGGTTTTCAAGAGGAAAAAGATGCAAGTGCAGTAAAAAAAAAAAAAAGTGCTTTATTAGTGACCTCTAGTTAAAAGAAGACTAAATCACTAAAAAGACTTAAATATAATTTAAAAATTAATACGTAAGATACAACCATCTTGATATTTCTCATGAGGGTGTCATAAAGCCAAAATAATTGGTTTGCTTTTGGGAAAAAAGAAAATAACCAACAAAAAGAAAGTGAAATCTAGGTCTTGAAAGTGAAATTCTTTTTAACTCTGATTATAAATTATCTTAGCCTCCTTCCCTGCTCCAAATGACCAAGCACCCTCCTACAAACAAACAAAAACACACAAGAAAAAAGAAATGAAGAGGGAGGAAGGAAGAAAGGAAACTCTTAAAATACCATAAACTGCAAATTCAATATTTTCTCTCATTCCCTAGCATTTCTGTGAGTTTCCTGAGTGATGGCCTGTCTTAGTTCTTGACTCTAAATCCAGATTCTTTTTTTTTTTTGGCGCACGGGTTTAGTTGCTCCGCGGCATGTGGGATCTTCCCGGACCAGCGCTCGAACCCATGTCCCCTGCATTGGCAGGCAGATTCCTAACCACTGAGCCACCAGGGAAGTCCCCTAAATCCAAATTCTTAATCCCTTCCATACGAGGTCTGGAGGAGAGAATCTGGAGCATTTTGCAGCAGACAAGTGTGCCAAGAAGTGCCGGCAGAGCAGAATGAGCTGAGATTCTAGGACTGCGTGGTGTTAAACCGTCCTTGCATGAGGACCAGAGTACATGATTTTCCAACTCCAGAAGCAGGGAGAAGAATCCCCGACACTCCAACGTTGTTCTCCTACATTCTATTTCACATCTAACCATTAGTGATGCACTAGCTCCAGGGCAGGCCGTTGTCTGAAACACACAGCATTTCAATGGGTTTGTGGAATAAAGTGAAAATCTGCCCCTAGGAAAGCACTTGCGGGTTTGAGAACTTGAAGGAACAGAAAGAGTTGGAAAAATAAATATTCAGAACCTCAAACCACCAAACTCACCCAAACACACAGTCAACCAAGCTCAGGAAATGCTTACAGTCTCCTCCCCTGATTCTTCATAGGCTTTTATAATGCAAGCCCTGCTTCCTCTCCCCTCTGTGCAATCTCCAGCAGGCAATGACAGTAAGTCCTGCAAGTAGGCAGAGCCCCCATAGGAGAGGAGTGGTCCCGGTGACAAGCTGCTACAGAAGACCCAGGTCCTGGCTCAGGAAAGTTTCTTTGAGGAGCAGGCTTTCAGCTAGATGGAGAGGGACTCCTCCTCTCTCAGGCGCTCACTCTCCATCCCAGCAGGTAAAGAGACAGCGGTCTTGGCCCCCAACTCAGGCGGGCCTGAGTAGAGACCCCCAGCTGAAGAGGTTAAGCCCATTCCCATCTCCCTGTCCCTCCTTCTTTCTTCTCCCAATAGCCTCCCAAGGTCTTGCTCACCACAGCTCATCCTCAGCACCCAGATGATCAAGGTTAGGGATGTAAAAGAGGAGCCGCAGCTGGCCCAAGGGAAGATGACCCTTGGAGGCCCCAGTGGGGCATTAAGTTCCCATCACCCACACCCACTTGGGGCTGCCCTGTCCACAGCCAGACCCACTGTTGCTGGGGTGTGTTTTGTGAAAGAAGGCAGAGGGTTTCCTTTGAGCATTTGGCCTGAGCACCAAGCACAAGCATCTCTGGCTTCAGGTGCTGAGTGATGGACTAATTGTTTCCCGACAGCACGAGAGAGCCTGAATACCACCCACGTTCTCAAGCTCCAGAAGTCCAGCATACACTGTACTGCTGAAGAGGAAATCATAAATCTTAAGACCAGGATTTCAGTATTTTTGAAGGGTTTCATTTCTCCTCCCTTCCAACTTTGATATATGTACTTACTTAAGAAGGGTCTGGGGAGGGTTCATCGAATTAATATATGTAAAGTGCTTGGAGTTTGAAGAGAGTATGCAATATAAATGCAAGTGTCGCTAAAAAGGTTAATCTAATTTACATCTAACGCTTTCAGTTCATGGTGTTAATGAACTATATCCTTTTAGAGAGTGATTAATTTACGGAAATGTGATTATTTTTCCTAGTGCTATATATGGGTCAGCTTCTCCTCTTATTGTATCTAACTTTACAGAAGAATTCGGCATTTTATAAACTAAAATAATAAATCAAATACCCTGTAATGGTTATATTTCATTCATTACAAGGAGACATGCATTAGATTAACATTTATCTGTTTTAATTAATTTGCTGCAATGCAGTTAGCCATGCAAATTGGAAAATGACACATCAACTTGACATCATATTAACAGTTTTGACTGGGTCTTCCCTGAAAATTTATGGGCCTGCAACTGCTGCACCCCTTGCATAACCATGGTGAACACCCACTGTGTACCATAGGCAGAATATACATTACAGAATTAGGAAGGGCCTTACCGCTAAATTCAGACTTCTCCTGAAAATATCATTAATTAAATTGGTAAGACAGTATAAAGATGGAAAGATGTAGGGTTTTGCTTGGAGGGTTTCCTGAAGTCTCAAAACCAGTTTCTTAAATCTGATCACCTTATTTTCTTAAGCACTTTATCCTTCCAAAGGGTATTCAGAGCCACTTGCACGTGGATACTCAGAACTTTCTTGAATAGAGGAGGGAGGTGCCATCCTGTCCTTTCTGCACAGGGAAAAGCAGATCCCAGAGGGCTGAGTGATGTGCCCTGAGCCTCACACGGATCAGTGGATCCAAGTCACGTGACTTGGAGTCGCTGCCTTCTCCACAGGCGATTTCCCCGTCAGGCTTCTTTGAAGACTGAAGATTTGTTTAACTACATTATACAACAGACGTCACGGAAATGCAAAGTGGCAGAAATCACAAAAATGATGTGCTGTGTGTTTTTTTTTTTTTTTCAATCGGCAAAACTTAAGTCAAATTTCAGCCAATTAAGCATTTTTAGAAGCTACGGGAGTGGCATTTACAGCCTTTCTCAGTGAGAATTCCAGCGGCATCTGCTGGACTTGACTCCCTTACACATCTTGGTGTGGCTAGAGTTCTCTCAACTCATCTGCAGAACTGAGTGTTTTCAACCTTTACAAAGTGAATGCTGTCATTGGTTTGGAAGGAGAATCAGTTAACTAAAGGGGAGAGGCCTGATGACTAGTTCCTACCAGTGACCAAAGGCAGGGAGTAGCCCTGACCGGGGGAAGTGTGCATGGGCAGAGTCCTGAGGGACTTGCAGCCACTGTGGGTGGCATCACCCTGGCATATCGTCACTCCCTCAACACTCAGCATTCACTCTGGACCTCAGACTGTGCTGGGCACCAGTCACACAGGATGCTTCCCCCTCGAGGGGCTCACAGTCTGCCTGGGGAGACAGGGAGGCGATAGGCACTGTGGTGGGGGAAACCAGAGGTGGTGAAATAAAGAGGGTCAAGGCCCCCACCCAGTAGCAGCCCTGCAACCCATGCCAAGAAATGAAGCATTCCCTGGGTAACTGTCAGCAATAGGGGTTGGCAGGGGCACTTCTCAACCTTGGCTGGGCATCACAAACATCTGAGAGCTTTAAACTAAATCCCAAGTCCTAACCTAGATCAATGACACCAGCATCTCTGCAGGGGTGTTCCAGGCATCTCTGTTATTTTGAAACTCTCAAGTGGTTCCACTGTGCATCCAGGCTTGAGAGTCACTAACCCAACAGATAAGGGGCTAGTCTCTGAAACTAGACTTTGTCCATTCAAATCCCAGCTCTGCTGTAGTAGTAGTAGTAGTTGGGTGAACTAGGTAAGTAGCTTAACCTTCCTGGCCTCAGTTTCCTCACCTGTAAAATGGGGATAATAAGAGCACACATCTGACTGAGTGGCTGGAGGACTGAATGATTATTAATACCTATAAAGCACTCAGAACAGAGCCCAGCACACAGTAAGCTCTTGATAGAAGATAGTATTTATTATCTGGAAACTGCTGGAAAGTTCACTGAGAGAAGAGGAGGCCAGATGAGAAGTGAGGGGAGAAACCATCAACGGACTTTTATGTGAGGCTGGAGAGTTTGGATCTATCTTGAGAGGACTGTGGTTTGTCATCAGGGGTGAGGCTCTCTGTGTATCCTAGCTTCAGAGGAGGCTTGGGTTGCAAGAGCGTAGGCAGAAGATCTCTGTAGACACTCGGTCCAGGCCTTTGCTCTATGAATGCCTGAGCTCCTTGAAGGGGTGATGGTAGGGATAGGAGAGGTAGAAGGTGGGAGAAGGGCTGGTTTCCTCTAGGATGGGAACTGGTGGCCTGTTCCATCTCCTATCCCCAAGCACCCCCCGGGGCAATGGCAATGAAATGTAATAGGAGAATTGGACTTCAGGTGCTGGAACCCCAGTGGCAGCAAAGATTCTGCTGCCCATGGAAGTAGAGAGTCAGCCAGGGACATCAAGAGGCCAGGCTGTTCAGACAATGAGCATCACAAGGGTAACCTGTGAGGGATGGAACCTTGAGGCAATTCCAAGAGTGTTACATTATTCTCAAAACCCTGGGACCTTAACAGACTGCAGCATGGATGGTGAAGGATGGAATTCATGATGATTGGGATGGAATTTCTTATAGGCCTGGTGGGACTGGGGTTGATGTGACTCATCCTGGCAACAGGGTGATGGATGGGATGAGGAGGGGGTGCTTTCAGTCCCAAGAGATGCTAAATAAGGCAGTAGCAATGGGCATGGAGGGGAGTGGGAAGGTTCTAGGTCTTTATGGGTAGAATCAACTGGACTTGATGAAGGATTGGGTGTGATGGAAGAGGAGAGATGAGGATGCTGGAGGACTCCAGGGCTCTGGCTTGGGTGAGTGTGCAGATGTTGTACCTTTCATCCAAACAGAGGCCACAGAGTAAGCAGCAGATTCCTGGAGGGAAGATGAGAGGCTGGGTTGGCACACATGGGGCTGGTGGTACCCCAGGGCATCCTAGAGGGGACAGACATGGAGCAAGCCTCTGAGCAGGGCTTAAGGTGAGCTAGGAGAAGAGTTGGTCAGGGCCATCTCCGGAGGACTGATGTAAGCCGAGAACACTGAGCTGGGGACAAGGAAAGTCCTGAGAAGGTACTGGAAACAAGTGCCTGAGGATTAGAAAACTACTAAGAAGTGGGAGAAGTGGCCTTTGGGTGACATCATCCAAGATATCACCTGGCTTCCTGGTGCTGGGTTGCAACCAACTGCAATTAGTCTGACCCCTTGGTCTGATTCCTGGCTCTGCGGCTACATGCCCTGTGGTGTTCACTTACCAATCTGTAAAATGGGTATTTGTGAAAAAGACAATTGACATATATAAAATCCTGCCACAACAGCAAAAGAAAAGGCAGCCTTATAAGCAGTCACGTTACCTTCTATTTCATCTATGCCATCTCTCTCCCCTCTTGCCACACTCGCCTTTCAGCATCCCCTCCTCATTCTCCCCAGAGTCCAGGCTTCAAGTACATCTAATATACTTGAAAGTGTCTGTGGTAGCTTTTCTTAACCCTGCCTGCTTAAAAAAAAAGGAGTCAGAGGAGGGCCATGTTTAACCCAAATGAACAACTGCTGGGAGGTCTTCCTGATGCAGGAGACCCCTCCAATGGACCATGCAATGCAGACAGCTGCCTTCTCTACTTGAGGCCAAGCATGACGGGAGGGGAGGAAGGCTTCCAGCTGCCCAGGCAAGAAAAGAAAGACGATGTTCGCTCCTGACGGGGAAGTCAGTCAGAGAGTGAGGCTTCCAGAGAAACTGATTCTTTCAGCAATTTTGAAGTGAAACCCAAATGTTCTTGAACTGCCTCGGAATGTTCCAGGGCAACAGAGCCTCTCTGGCCTCACTCAGAGCCTTCCTCGGGATGAAAACACATCACTCTGCTAGGTAAGCCTGTGTGATATGGGAAATCCATGTCTGCCACACTGTTCTAGGTTCAAATCTCAGTTCTACTGTCTCTAAGCTGTGGGACCTTGGGCAAGTTACTTCCCTTCTCTGGGCCTCAGTTTCCTCCTCTGTAAAGATGGGATAGTAATTCTACCTGCATCATTGGTAGATCAAACCAACTGGGGTTAAGATCAAACCAACTGACATATATGAAGTGCTTAAAATAGTGCCTGGCACACGGTATGCATTCAATAAACATTCACTCTTTTATTAGCCTTATAAATCTGTATGTAGAAATATATTTGTCCAGGGCTGGGCTCCCTCCTTACTCCTGCCTGTGTACCAACATAGGCATTCTTACCTTGCATTTACCTGTCCTGCCCACCTCCTATCTGCTGACCAAATGCCCACTCACCCATCAAGACCTCTTTCATTTTCTCTGTTAACCTTTGCTGGCTTCTCCTATCCTTGCCAATTTCTTCCTTTCCTACAAAACTTTTTCCAGGTGTTTCATGCACAGTCTTCTACTACCCTTTTCCCAGAAGCTACCAAGTTCTCCAATAGTTTGTGTCATGTGTGATGTTTGCCCTAGACAGAGCTCTTTGATATCTGATATTTGTTTTAGCTTTTCATTCCACTCATAGAGAATAACAGGAGACTGAGACATAGCTCTTGGCTGAAACAGCTAAAAATGGGGCCCAATGCATGTTTGGGTCGGCCTCACTCTCACCCCAAGCATCCTCCTCCAACCACTGCCGCCTCCTGTCTTCTGCCTATTGCTCCCCCAAAGCTGACAGCATGATTGGTATGGATGAATGTTTGTGTCCTCCCAAAATTCACATGTTGAAACTCTACCCTCAGTGTGATAGTATTAGGCGACAGGGCCTTTTGGAGACCCTCTCCTTACAACCCAAATCCCAGCATATTAGGATTAGAAGAGATCATGAGGGTGGGGCCCTCACGAATGGGATTAGTGTCCTTGTAAGAGTCGTGAGAGAGCCTGCTTCCTCTCTCTGCATTCCACACAGAAGGACACAGTAAGAAGTCAGCAGTCTGCAACCCAGAAGAGAACTCTCACCAGAACATAATCATTCTTGGACTTCCTTCCTTCAGAACTGTAGAAATCAATTTCTGTTGTTTCTAAGCCACCTGATCTATGTTATTTTTGTTACAGAAGCCCCAGCTGATTAAGATGGCGAACTTCTGTCCTGTTTAGTGCCAGTGTCTTCAGCTCAGCATGTTTCCCCCAGCTCAGTCCTCTCATGGTTCATCTGCAAACCCACCATTCCAATTTCCACAGGGTCCAATTAGTGGTGGGCTAGATAATAAATAAAAAATTAATAATCCGTCTCAAGCTGTCATTTGGTTATCACAGTGTCAATTATCCCCTTCCACATAAACATGCATCATCACAGAGGTTGCCAGTGTCTTAAACAAACAAACAAAAAAGAGTGCTTCTCTGCTTTCTGGGACAGCAAGGTTGGAAGGATAGTGTTTGCTGGTCAGGGGACTTCTCTTTACGACCCAGATCACACCAATAAAGCTCTTCCTCCAGAGACCAGAATCCCACACCTTCGGCAGTGGCACATAGAGATGTTTATTTATTTAGATAACACACATTGCTGAGTCCTTCCTCAGAGCTGGCCCTGCATTAAGTGCCAGGGCTTTTGAGATGAATTAGACAAGACATGGGTCCCAGACTCAAAGGCATTCATAGACTAGTGAAAGAGGCAGGTGTTTTCACAATTCAAGCCAAATGTCTACGTGTGCATGTATTTATATACGACTATGTCCACACATAGCACATGTGGAGAGACACAGAGACAGAGAGAACAGAGTTTGAACGGAGGGAAGATATGAACGAAGCTACTGAACTGCCAAGAGGTCAGTCAGAAAGGGAGAATGTCACCAAATCTCAGATGCTAGAACCCAGGGTTTAAATGATCAGTAATTAGAGTAATTACAGTCACTGTGTATTTAACGCTATTTACATGCCATGGACTGTGCTAAGTGATTTCTAAACACTTTCCTGACAACCACTTGGCAAGGTAGATCTTTGTATCCCCATTTTATAGATAAGGAAACTGAGGTTCAAAGGGATTCACTGATTTGTCCAAGATTATCTAACTGGGAAGCAGTAGGGCCAGGATTGGAACCCAGGTTTCTCTCGCTATGAAGCCCAAATTTTCCTTCCTACAGGACAGGAGAAAACATCCAAAATCTCTGTGTCATTGAACAATAGCACTGCAACTGCAAACCGGTGGATTCACCAAGCCACTCACTACTGACTGCTCGGCTCACATCCGGAGGCCAGGCAGTGGGGTGGACTTGGAGATCAGGACAGGGAGGGAGAATCAGGACAAGATTCCAGCCCTCAGGGCTCACAGGGCAGTGCTGGAGCCAGACAAGGAGCACAGGTACACCAGAGGGAGAGCCACATCCTGGGGGACCAGCCAGGGGGACCAGTCAGGGAAGGCTCCTAGGGGAAGCCATGCCCAGGCCTGGCTGTGTCTTGAGTTACAGAAGGCATTAGGCTGAGGAAGGTGACCGTCTAGCCTGAAGACATGGTCCAAAGGGTCCAGGACAGGAATGAGCACATCCTGGTCCAGGAACCACAGGTGCTTTGGGATGAGTGCAGGTCAGAGTGCACCCTCTGATGCAGTGCTGAGGACATTTTGTCATTTGTGCTTCAGTTGTTGGGGAAATAACTGCCACACCCCCAGGAGACACATGCTACTTTCCAAGAGATGATATAGGACAATTCACCATAAAAATTCCACACCACCTTCGCCCCCGCGGGAGGTTCTGCATGTGCACTTTGGAATATGCAAGGATGGTTTTTGAATCTGTAAGAGGGAGGATGAGGCTGCTGCTTGAAGCTACAGTACAGGTTTCCATGGATGAGAACAAGGCCCACTCCATTGATCTCCCAACAGGCCCCTTGAAACAGCAGCCCTGGACTCTCCCCCTGTGTATGCAGGGCCACAGGGGCTCTTGGGGATCTCAGAGATACAGTCAGCTTCCCTGTGGTCACTAGATCTGCCTTTAAATCCAAAGGGGAGAATATGCAATGAACAGTCAAGGGGCACTGGCCATGGTGAGCCTTCGCATTCTCACCCCAGTGTCACATCCTCCCCTGGTGGTCCTGGCAAGTCACTTGCCCTCTTTCAGACTTAGTGTCTTCCTCTGTGAAATGGGCTACCAAAACCAGCCCTGCATTTGTAAAAATGAGAGACAGCCCAGGTAAACGGATTAGCGCAGTGCCTGTAACACACTAAGGAGAAGTTCCACAAACTGCAGTTACTACAATTATACAACTGCTGCTATAATTCTGCTCTGTCTCTTCCCCTCCCTATTACCAAATGCTGTGCTTGCAAGCCCTCTTCCTATCTCCCTTGTCTGTGTCCCCATCGCATCGTACTATACTTGGCACAAACTCGGCCTGCTGTCATTCTCTTAAAGTCTTCACATAAAAATCTTGTCTCCAGCCAGATCAAAGCTCTCAAAGCAAGGTAGTACTGAGATGGGAATGGTGGGGGGCAGTGATCTTCTTATATTTGCTAAGAATCCTCCAGAGCACTGAGCCAGGCTCTGGGCACACAGGCGGGCACCACATCAGTTATCGCTGATGGTCTCTACTCGAGCATTGTCCTGAACAACCAATACCTGGATGTTGAGAACTAAAAAGCGTTTGTGTACCAGATCCCTGAGACCTGAGACCACTGATGTATCACCAAATTTGGTACAAATCTTAAGAGGTTTTTTGTATTGTCTTTTTCTCCCTGGATAAGACATGACTTTCTCTGCTCTAGAGGCTCCTTGGGTCCACAATGCCTTCCCAAGCTTTGCTCATGAAACACATGCATAGGATCTGGTCTTTTCAAGGCATGCAGGAAGTGTTTGTCTTTTTTGAATAATCAAGATACAGGAGAGAAAAGGAAGGGGTTATAATAGCTGCCTGGCCACTGTATTATTTCTGACGTCAGGAATATGTTTGTACTCAAAGTGCAGCGATTCTGCGAAAACCCCAAACAGTTCTCAGGGATTAGCTGCTCGATTCCGTACAGCAAGAAGCAAGAAACACAAAGGCAGAACAAGCTGTGTGCCACAAACACGACATCGTACACGAGCCCAAGCCGGGAGGACATACTTCCAGACAGTTGTCCAGAGGGTGCATTCAAGTCTGCCAGGCAGCTTGACGCCCCACTCCCATTTTTCCTCTGTGAATGAATTCAGAATTGTATGGAAAAAGAAAGCTATTTTTTTGTTCAATCTTCTTCATAGGTCTTCCTGACTTTTCTCCTTTTTAGTGATGGGGATAATAATGACATGAACCTTAGAAAAGGCAAAGTCAGTGGTGGGACACATCATATATGAAGCATACCTTCAGTATCTCAAATGTTCTTCAGAAATTATATGAAATTTGGAGACATAAAATGCACGTGCATTGTAATAAGGAGAGTCAGCCCTGTAAATCCCAGCTAAAGTGTCATAGCAAATGTCTCTGTTTTGATCAAATATTACACATTTGTCTTTAAAAAAGAAATGAAAAGAAAAATGTAGCTAACAGCGCCCTTTGCAGCCCCCCAGTGGTTGGAAAGAGAAAGAGGGAAGAACGCGGGGGATTCAGACAGCAACTCTAGCTCCGCAGGACCAATCAACTTTTTACTCCGGAAAGACAAATGGCTTATTTTCAACATGAAATGAATATGTTCTAAGTGGAGAAGATGCAAGGTGTTGGTTAAAATGCACATAATTATTCACATACGCGTGAATCACTGAGAGCCTGGATTTCTTTTTTTTTTTTTTCTTTTCAATCTTTCTCTTTTATCTCTACCAAGTTTTCCATTTTGACCTGGGAACTAGGCGATGCATAAGCATACCAGGTCTTCTTCCCAAACAAGGTTTTTTTCCCTTCCTTCACTTGCTGTGAGCCCCCCGGTATGTAAACATCGGCTTAAACATACGCCATTTGCTCCGCTACAAAGTGACGAAAAAAATCAAAAGCATGTAATCTGCTTATTTAACGAAGTGTCTATACTGGAGAAAGAGAGCAAAAGATTTGGTCGTTCATTGTTTTTTATTCTTGCTTTCACCAAAACAAGCGTCTCTCTGAATGATCAACGACTCCTTTACCCATTCCTTTACCTTTCCTTTATCACACGTTTGAGACATTTTCATAATCAGTTTTCCTTTGTCTTCCCCCCCAAAACACTACCTCTCAAGGATGGGGGTGGGGGTAGGAATTGATGAAAAGGAATAGGATGCCTGCTTATAAAATAATGTTACAAAAAACGATGCCACCAAACTAAAAGATTACAGCATAAACAGAAACTCTCCTATTCTTCTCAACCGTCTCACTCTCAAGTAGCGGGAGAGGCATTTCCGAGGTCCTGAGGAGGCGAACTGGCTGCCTCGCGCTCTCCCCACCCTACAAGGGTAATTAAACGTAGAATACATTCCCTCCTGAGCCACAGGTAAGCTACGGTTCAAAGCCAGTTTGCAAATCAGGTTGCCGCTAATAGGGAGCCTCTTTATCTACAAGAGCAAACTCCTCCGTCCTCTGAGGATTGTCAGTGACCACGTTCCTTCCCGTACTGGTTGCCGGGCAAATCTGGCCACAGCCTTTAAACCAAGCGCACGCCCGCCTATCCTAGTCAAAACGCAGAGAATCAACAAGTTACCACCAAGCCGGGCACTCCAGCCCAGAACTGCCACCGCCTCTCCTGCGCCCACCGCCACCCAAGCCCGCTCTGCTCCTCCCTTGCCTCTCCCACCACCGTCCAGCAAGCACGTGACTTTCCGTTTCAGTTCGCCCTCCAGACGCCCCCACCCCGGCGCTCCGCCCCGCGCTCCCAGGCAGCAAATTCCGCGGCTCGCCAGCCTACAGTCTCCCGACCGCGCCAGGCGTTCACCAGGATCTCGCTTCCTCCGGGGCGGGAGAAGCGGGGAGGTCAAGAACTCCAAGCCAATAGGGTTGCGGGGAGGGAGGTCACCGGATTCTGCGCCTCTGTGCTCCGGTGCCCAAGCACAGTCGGAGAGGTTATGGGGAGGGTCACATCCCGCACTTCTTCCGGACTCTGCGGCCCACCCCGAGGGCGCGCGTTCCCAGGGGAGCCAGAGCCACCCTGGGGGATCCTGAAGCCAGCCAGGGAGGCCTTCCCCGGAGCCCACAAGTTTCCACCCCATCCCCGAGCTGGGAGACGAGCTCTGCTCCCTCCTTTGAAGGCGCCGCCACTGATTCCTCCCTCTGGGCTGGAGCAGACAACTGCCTGTCCGCGCCGTGCCAGCGCCCTGCTCCCGCCGCTCCCGGGCCGGAGCCCGCCACTCGGCCACTACACCCCCACTCCGGCGCAGAAAGCCCCCAAAGTTGTCCGGACTCCCCAGACCTGGCTTTCTCCTGGGTCCCTAGAACCTGCCCAGGGGTTGGGCCGGCGTCCGCAGGTGGAATCTCTCTGGTCCAGGGCGCAGGGCGCTCACTTTGGTCATCCCGGGCGCACGGAGGCCAGGGAAGCTGCGGCAAGGGAGGGTGTGCAAATCCAGCGGGGTCCCCGCCGCTTGCACCCTCAAGCCCGCCCTGCTTCCCTCCTCGGAGACGAAGAAACTTCCCCAGCACCCACCTTTAGAGGCGAGGAGGCGGCGCCGCCGGCTGCCCCCGCCGCCGCCGCCGCTGCCGCTCCCCACGCCCAGCACCAGCAGGAGCGGTACCCAGCACAGCCTCCCAGTCACCATCCTCGCCGCCGCCGCCGCCGCCGCCGCCTACGAGCTGCCGCTGCCGCCGCCGCCGCCTACTGCCCTCGCCGGCTCTCTCCTGCCGGTGTCCGCCGGGCCTCGGGCCGCCTTGCCCTGCCGCTGGGTGCGCTTCGGGCGCCGCCGCGCTCGGCCTCCGGTGCCCGCCGCCGCGCCGCTAGCTCGCCCGCAGCAGCCGCGCTCACTGGCGCGGACCCGGAGCAGCTCCGACGCTCACCCCGGGACGGCCCGTGACGTCACGGAGGGAGGGAGGTGGCTCCTGCATATTCATGAGACGCGGACACCGGCCTCGGCTTCTAAGCTCGCGGCTCCGCGCCCTCTCCCCCCAACTTTCCTCCGCCGTCCTCGAGCTCCGGGGCGCTCCTGCTCCAGGTAGGACTCGGCTCCCAGAGGACCGGGTGGGCGGCTGCGGGGAGCCCTCCGGCCCCGCGCCCTCGCTCCGGCTCTCTAATAACTGCCTCGGGGGAGGGCTGGCTCCCTCAGAAGTGGTCCCCGGGAGCCTGAGCGTCGCCTGCGGGGGCTCAGCGCACCGTGCCCCGCCACGCCCTTGGAGCTGACATCCGTGCGGAGGGGCGGCCGGGCGTTGCTGCAGGTCCTGCCCTTGGCCGGGTCTCCGGACGTTCTGTGCCGCCTGGTCTGGGGAGGGCGCCAGGCACACGCTAGAGCTGGAAAGGGCGACTGCCGCTCTGAGTTGCCAAGCCGGGGACATCACCGAGGACCCGGAGGGCAATGGCCGGACTCCGCACCATCTTGGAGAGGCAGGGACAGCCACGGCTCTCGGCGGCTGATAGACCAGATCACAAAAGGCAAACGTGGGCCGCTGGGCCTGCCGAGGCTGCAGTGGGACAGACACTTCCCTGCAGTATGGTAACCAGGCAAGAAGTTACCACCTTTCTGTTTCGCTCCACGTATCTTGAGACCAGGCCACCCGACGTCATGCCTTGTAACACCTCGTGAGTAATTGTCAGTACCCAGAGTGCAACGGCCTTGCACTCTTGACAACTCCCCACCACCCCCAGGCCACACAAGGTTCATAGAGTTACTCCCTAAACATTAACTAATGTCTCAGAAGAAATCCTTGACCTTATTTGCATACATATATGCAGTGCCAGTATCACACACAAGTCAGGGTTCATAAGGAATAGTTAAGGAAATAGAGAAATCTAGAGAGAAACAAAAGTTGTTTATTCATTGATTCAACCCATATACTGAGCACCTAGACAGGTTATGTCACCCTGCCACTGGACACTAAATTAGACATTAGACAGTCCAAAGACCAAGGAGAGTTGTCCGTCCTCTCCTCAAAGCCTTTGTTCCTGTCTGAGAAGCCAAAGAGGGCAGTAAAAGGCAATTACAGTGCTTTGTAAGTGTTCTGGTCCTGCACGTTCTTTATGTTGCCAGATATGTGCCTATACAAATCAACTAACAAAATGTATATGTTGCAACGGTGTCTAAAGAGCATCCTATAATTAATAACTGTAGTTTGGGATACCCAACAAAGCCATAAAATCCATTAACAGCCCTCGTGCTTCTCAGCCGCTCTGCACCGCGCTGGCAGCTCACTCAGAGCCGCTGCAGTTGTGCAGGTCGACTCTTCTGCATTTCCAGGCACCAAGAAGTGCTTGCAGGGCAGCCATGACTCCTGGCGGCTGCAGGAAGGCTCAGCCTAGGCAGGGCGCTTCACCTGCAGGTCTCCTTTAACCCACACAACCCACGTCTGTGCTGTTATTCTTTCTCACATGAGCAAATGGAAGCTCGGGGAAATTAGGGAAGGAACTTCCTTGCCCAAGATCAAAGGGCTAATAAGCGCCTCAGGTCAATACCAGGCTCTTGCCTTTTTCAGACTTGGTGTCAGGATCCAGAAAGGATGGCATGGAGACAGGGAAGGTGACCCAGGCAAAATCAGGGAAATCAGCAGATGGAGGAGAAACATAAATTTGTCTCGTTTTCTTCTGTTTGTGCTCCATCCAATCACATATCTGCCTCCCCTTCATTTTCTAATAAGTAGACTCACCTTACTAACTTACCCACACTGCCCCTTGATGTCATTCCATTGAGTTTCTTTAAGACCAATTGGTTAGTCCCAAAACTTTTACATGAAACTTCAAATGCAGACCAGATAATGAGAAAGAAGGGGAAATACAGCTGATTGGAAAGTATCCCCACCCCATGTAGTAGATCACCAAAAAGAACACAGCAGAGAAAGACACCAGGGGGCAGGCCAGTGAATAAGAGGCACAACGTTGCTAGTCTCCATCTCCTCCTCTACAAATGGGGGTAATAACTATGCCTATTGTGAAAAATCAAGTGTACTAATGACCCCCATTTGTTCATGTCCCCCTGAATTCATTCCCTTTGGATGTATTCTCCCACCTCAACTCAGAGCTTGGCCACATGACTTGCTTTGGCCAGTAGGACAGTAACATGCATGTTTCCTCTTCCTCTCTTGGACCACTGCACCAAGGGATGACCTACAGGAGGACGAGAGATCACAAGGAGTAGAGCTGAACTGTCCAGCCAGCCAAGGCCATCCTAGACCGGTCAGCACCAGCTAACCCACGAGCTGAACACAGACACATGAGCAAGCCCAGCCGAGGGCAGCCAATCCTGACCTGCATCAGAGCTGCCCAGCTGACTCATGAAAAAAAATAAATGGTTGTTGCATTAAGCCATTATGTTTTGGGGTGGTTGATTAAGGAGCATTATGCCTACTTCATAAGGTCATTACAAGAAGTAAATGAGAAAATACATGTGAAACACTCAATATGTTGCCTGGCACATAGTCACCATCCAATAAATGTAAAAATGTCTCCCTTTTATCTCTACTTCCCAAGTCTCTGAAATGCCAGTCATAACCCTGATTTGTGTCTTTTGAGAGAAAGGCACCAACAGCCTGGCTTAGAGGGGATGAAGGTGAGTAAGTATAGACTTGGAAATTCTCGGGCCACAGGAGCCTCAAGTCCACATCATCTGTATGGAGCACAGGTGTGCCCTCTGCCTGTGCTGGGCCACTGCAGATGCAAAAAATGGGTAAAGCAACACAACAATTAATGTGTCCCCGTTCACCTGGTGCCAGGCTTTGCAATGGGGGGTTTTGCAACCCATACTTAATTTAATCATTGCAACAACAGGTGTTTGTTATTTTCCCTATTTTGTTCTAACCAGGTTACTGTCTAAGAAAGTTTGAGTAACTTATCTACATTCACCTATTTGTGCAGATTGTGAATTCATGTCTGCCTAATTCCAAATTCCATCTTTTTCTCACACATCATGGTTTTGAGAGAAGCATATAGAATAAGTAAACAACAAAATGTAGTTTCACAGACTCATAGACATAGAGAACAGACTTGTGGTTGCCAAGGGGGAGGGAAGGATTGGGAGTTTGGGATTAGCAGATGCATACTATTATATATAGAATGGATAAACAACAAGGTCCTACTGTATAGCACAGGGAACTATATTCCATATCGTGTGATAAACCATAATGGAAAAGATTATGAAAAAGAATATATATATATGTAACTGAATCACTTTGCTGTACAGCAGAAATTAACAAAACATTGTAAATCAACTATACTTAAATAAAACAAATTTTTTAAAAAAGTAGTTTCAGATCGAAGAGACCTTCAAGATGGTGTAAGAGTAAGACATGGAGATCACCTTCCTCCCCACAAATACATCAGAAATACATGTACATGTGGAACAGCTCCTACAGAACACCTACTGAACGTTGGCAGAAGACCTCAGACTTCCCAAAAGGCAAGAAACTCCCCACGTACCTGGGTAGGGCAAAAGAAAAACAAAAACAAAAACAGAGACAAAAGAATAGGGACGGGACCTGCACCTCTGGGAGGGAGCTGTGAAGGAGGAAAGGTTTCCACACACTAGGAAGCCCCTTCGAGGGCAGAGACTGGGGGCGGCGGAGGGGGGAGCTTCGGACCACGGAGGAGAACGCAGCAACGGGGGTGCACAGGGCAAAGCGGAGAGATTCCCGCACAGAGGATCCGTGCTGACCAGCACTCACCAGCCCGAGAGGCTTGTCTGCTCACCCGCCAGGGCGGGCGGGGGCTGGGAGCTGAGGCTCGGGCTTCAGAGGTCAGATCCCAGGGAGACAACTGGGGTTGGCTGCGTGAACACAGCCTGAAGGGGTTAGTGCACCACAGCTAGCCAGGAGGGAGTCCAGGAAAAAGTCTGGACCTGCCTAAGAGGCAAGAGACCATTGTTTCGGAGTGCGCGAGGACAGGGGATTCAGAGCACCGCCTAAATGAGCTCCAGAGATGGGCGCGTGCCTTGGCTATCAGCATGGACCCCTGTGTGCAAGCACAGGTCACTATCCACACCTGCCCTCCCGGGAGCCTGTGCAGCCTGCCACTGCCAGGGTCCCGTGATCCAGGGACAACATCCCCGTGAGAACACACGGCTCGCCTCAGGCTGGTCACGCCAGCCTCTGCCACTGCAGGCTCACCCAGCACTCCGTACCCCTCCCTCCCCCCAGCCTGAGCCAGAGCCCCCCAATCTGCTGCTGCTTTAACTCTGTCCTGTCTGGGTGGGGAACAGACACCCTCAGGTGACCTACACACACAGGCAGGGCCAAATCCAAAGCTGAAACCCAGGAGCTGTGCGAACAAAGAAGAGAAAGGGAAATCTCTCCCAGCAGCCTCAGGAGCAGTGGATTAAATCTCCACAATCAACTTGATGTACCCTGCCTCTGTGGAATACCTGAATAGACAATGAATCATCCCAAAATTGAGGGCAGTGGACTTTGGGAGCAACGACATATATAATTTTTTCCCTTTTTCTCTTTTTGTGAGTGTGTATGTGTATGCTTCTTTGGGTGATTTTGTCTGTGTAACTTTGCTTTTACCATTTGTCCTAGGGTTCTGTCTGTCCTTTCTTTTTCTTTTTAGTATAGATTTTAGCACTTGTTATCATTGGTGGATTTGTTTTTTGGTTTGCTTGCTCTCTTCTTTCTTTCTTTCTTTCTTTTTTTTTCTTTTTTATTACTTTTTAATTATTTAATTTTTAATAATTATTTTTTATTTTAATAACTTTATTTTATTTTATTTTTTTCTTTCTTTCTTTCTTTTTTTCTCACTTTTCTACTGAGCCACATGGCTGACAGGGTCTTGGTGCTCCGGCCTGGTGTCAGGCCTCTGACTCTGAGGTGGGAGAGCCGAGTTCAGGACATTGGTCTGCCAGAGACCTCCTGGCTCCATGTAATATCAAACGGCAAAAGCTCTTCCAGGGATCTTCATCTCAAGGCTAAGACCCAGCTCTATTCAACGACCAGCAAGCTACAGTGCTGGACACCCTAGGCCAACCAACTAGCAAGACAGGAACACAATGCCACCCATTAGCAGAGAGGCTGCCTAAAATCATAATACGGTCACAGACACCCCAAAACACACCACCGGATGCGGTCCTGCCCACCAGAAAGACAAGATCCAGCCTCATCCACCAGAACACAGGCACTAGTCCCCTCCACCAGGAAGCCTACACAACCCACTGAACCAACCTTACCCACAGGGGGCAGAAACCAAAAACAACGGGAACTACGAACCTGAGCCTGCAAAAAGGAGACACCAAACACAGTAAGTTAAGCAAAATGAGAAGACAGAGAAACACAAGGCACATGAAGGAACAATGTAAAAACCCAACAGACAAAACAAATGAAAAGGAAATAGGCAGTCTACCTGAAAAAGAATTTAGAGTAATGATAGTAAAGATGATCCAAAATCTCAGAAATAGAATGGAGAAAATACAAGAAATGTTTAACAAGGACCTAGATGAACTAAAGAGCAAACAAACAATGATGAACAACACAGTAAATGAAATTAAAAATTCTCTAGAAGGAATCAATAGCAGAATAACTGAGGCAGAAGAACGGACAAGGGACCTGGAAGATAAAATAGTGGACATAACTACTGCAGAGCAGAATAAAGAAAAAAGAATGAAAAGAATTGAGGACAGTCTCAGAAACCTCTGGGACAACATTAAACGCACCAGCATTCGAATTATAGGGGTCCCAGAAGAAGAAGAGAAAAAGAAAGGGACTGAGAAAATATTTGAAGAGATTATAGTTGAAAACTTCCCTAATATGGGAAAGGAAAGAGTTAATCAAGTCCAGGAAGCACAGAGAGTCCCCTACAGGATAAATCCAAGGAGAAACATGCCAAGACACATATTAATCAAACTATCAAAAATTAAATGCAAAGAACAAATATTAAAAGCAGCAAGGGAAAAACAACAAGTAACACATAAAGGAATCCCCATAAGGTTAACAGCTGATCCTTCAGCAGAAACTCTGCAAGCAAGAAGGGAGTGGCAGGACATATTTAAAGTGTTGAAAGAGAAAAATCTACAACCAAGATTACTCTACCCAGCAAGGATCTCATTCAGATTTAATGGAGAAATTAAAAGCTTTACAGACAAGCAAAAGCTAAGAGAATTCAGCACCACCAAATCAGCTTTACAACAAATGCTAAAGGAACTTCTCTAGGCAGGAAACACAAGAGAAGGAAAAGACCTACAATAACAAACTCAAAACAATTAAGAAAATGGTAATAGGAACATACATATCGATAATTACCTTAAATGTAAATGGATTTAATGCTCCAAGCAAAAGACATAGACTGGCTGAATGCACACAGAAACAAGACTCATGTATATGCTGTCTACAAGAGACCCACTTCAGACCTAGGGACACAAACAGACTGAAAGTGAGGGGATGGAAAAAGATATTCAGTGCAAATGGAAATCCAAAGAAAGCTGGAGTAGCAATTCTCATATCAGACAAAATAGACTTTAAAATAAAGACTATTACAAGAGATAAAGAAGGGCACTACATGATGATCAAGGGATCAATCCAAGAAGAAGATATAACAATTGTAAATATTTATGCACCCAATATAGGAGCATCTCAACACATGAGGCAAATGCTAACAGCCATAATAGGGGAAATCGACAGTAACACAATCATAGTAGGGGACTTTAACACTCTACTTTCACCAATGGACAGATCATCCAAAATGAAAATAAATAAGGAAACACAAGCTTTAAATGTTACATTAAAGAAGATGGACTTAATTGATATTTACAGGACATTCATTCCAAAAACAACAGTATACACTTTCTTCTCAAGTGCTCATGAACATTCTCCAGGACAGATCATATCTTGGGTCACAAATCAAGCCTTGGTAAATTTAAGAAAATTGAAATTGTATCAAGTATCTTTTCCAACCACAATGCTATGAGACTAGATACCAATTACAGGAAAAAATCTGTAAAGAATACAAACACATGAAGACTAAACAATACACTACTTAATAACCAAGAGACCACTGAAGAAATCAAAGAGGAAATCAAAAAATACCTAGAAACAAATGACAATGAAAACACAACAACCCAAAACCTATGGGATGCAGCAAAAGCAGTTCTAAGAGGGAAGTTAATACCAATACAATCCTACCTCAAGAAACAAGCAACATTTCAAATAAACAACCTAACCTTACACCTAAAACAATTAGAGAAAGAAGAACAAAAAACCCCAAAGTTAGCAGAAGGAAAGAAATCATAAAGATCAGATCAGAAATAAATGAAAAAGAAATGAAGGAAACAATAGCAAAGATAAATAAAACTAAAAGCTGGTTCTTTGAGAAGATAAACAAAATTGATAAACCATTAACCAGACACATCAAGAAAAAAAGGGAGAAGACTCAAATCAATAGAATTAGAAATGAAAAAGGAAAAGTAACAACTGACACTGCAGAAATACAAAGGATCATGAGAGATTACTACAAGCATCTATATGCCAGTAAAATGGATAACCTGGAAGAAATGGACCAATTCTTAGAAAAGCACAACCTTCCGGGACTGAACCAGGAAGAAATAGAAAATATAAACAGACCAATCACAAGCACTGAAATTGAGACTGTGATTAAAAATCTTCCAACAAACAAAAGCCCAGGACCAGATGGCTTCACAGGTGAATTCTATCAAAGATTTAGAGAAGAGCTAACACCTATCCTTCTCAAACTCTTCCAAAATATAGCAGAGGGAGGAACACTCCCAAACTCTTTCTACGAGACCACAATCACCCTGATACCAAAACCAGACAAAGATGTCACAAAGAAAGAAAACTACAGGCCAATATCACTGATGAACATAGATGCAAAAATCCTCAACAAAATACTAGAAAACAGAATTCAACAGCACATTAAAAGGATCATACACCATGATCGAGTGGGGTTTATCCCAGGAATGCAAGGATTCTTCAATATACACAAATCAATCAATGTGATACACCATATTAACAAATTGAAGGAGAAAAACCATATGATCATCTTAATAGATGCAGAAAAAGCTTTTGACAGAATTCAACACCCATTTATGATAATACCCTCCAGAAAGTAGGCATAGAGGGAACTTACCTCAACATAATAAAGGCCATATATGACAAACCCACAGCCACCATCGTTCTCAATTGTGAAAAACTGAAACAACTTCTACTAAGATCCGGAAGAAGACAAAGTTGCCCACTCTCACCACTATTATTCAAAATAGTTTTGGAAGTTTTCACCACAGAAATCAGAGACAACCCTCAGAATGAGAGAAACTATTTGCAAATGAAGCAACTGACAAAGGGTTAATCTCCAAAATATATAAGCAATAAAAGGAATCCAAATCAGAAAAGAAGAAGTAAAGCTGTCACTGTTTGCAGATGGCATGATACTATACAGAGAGAATCCTAAAGACTCTACCAGAAAACTACTAGAGCTAATCAATGAATTTCATAAAGTAGCAGGATACAAAATTAGTGCTCAGAAATCTCTTGCATTCCTTTACACTAATGATGAAAAATCTGAAGGAGAAATTAAGGAGACACTCCCATTTACCATTTCAAGAAAAAGAATAAAATACCTAGGAATAGACCTACCTAAGGAGACAAAAGACCTGTATGCAGAAAACTATAAGACATTGATGAAAGAAATTAAAGATGATACATATAAAGCAGAAACTAATACACCATTGTAAAGCAATTATACTCCAATAAAGATGTTTAAAAAAAAAAAAAAAAGATGATACAAACAGATGGAGAGATATACCATGTTCTTGGATTGGAAGAATCAACATTGTGAAAATGACTGTACTACCCAAAGAAATCTACAGATTCAGTGCAATCCCTATCAATCTACCAATGGCATTTTTCACAGAACAAGAACAAAAAATTTCACAATTCGTATGGAAACACAAAAGACCCTGAATAGCCAAAGCAATCTTGAGAAAGAAAAACGGAGCTGGAGGAATCAGGCTCCTTGGCTTCAGACTATACTACAAAGCTACAGTAATCAAGACAGTATGGTACTTGAACAAAAACAGAAATATAGATCAATGGAACAGGATAGAAAGCCCAGAGATAAAGCCATGCGCATATGGTCACCTTATTTTTGGTAAAGGAGGCAAGAATATGCAATGGAGAAAAGAGATCCTCTTCAGTAAGTGGTGCTGGGAAAACTGGACAGCTACATGTAAGAGAATGAAATTAGAACACTCCCTAACATCATACACAAAAATGAACTCAAAATGGATTAGAGACCTAAATGTAAGGCCAAACACTATCAAACTCTTAGAGGAAAACATAGGCAGAACACTCTATGACAGAAATCACAGCAAGATCCTTTTTGACCCACCTCCTAGAGAAATGGAAATAAAAACAAAAATAAACAAATGGGACCTAATACAACTGAAAAGCTTTTGCACAGCAAAGGAAAACATAAACAAGATGAAAAGACAACCCTCAGAATGAGAGAAAATATTTGCAAATGAAGCAACTGACAAAGGGTTAATCTCCAAAATATATAAGCAACTCATGCAGCTCAATATCAAAAAAACAAACAACCCAATCCAAAAATGGGCAGAAGACCTAAATAGACCTTTCTCCAAAGAAGATATACAGATTACCAGCAAACACATGAAAGAATGCTCAACATTACTAATCATTAGAGAAATGCAACCAAAGCTACAATGAGGTATCACCTCATACCAGTCAGAATGGCCATCATCAAAAAATCTACAAACAATAAATGCTGGAGAGGGTGTAGTTAAAAGGGAACCCTCTTGCACTGTTGGTGGGAAGGTAAATTGATACCACCACTATGGAGGACAGCATGGAGGTTCCTTCAAAAACTAAAACTAGAACTTCCATACGACCCAGCAATCCCACTCCTGGGCATATACCCTGAGAAAATCATAATTCAAGAAGAGTCATGTACCACAGTGTTCATTGCGGCTCTATTTACAATAGCCAGGACATGGAAGCAACCTAAGTGTCCATCAACAGATGAATGGATAAAGAAGATGTGACACATATATACAATGGAATATTACTCAGCCATAAAAAGAAATGAAATTGAGTTATTTGTAGTGAGGTGGATGGACCTAGAGACTGTCATACAGAATGAAGTAAGTCAGAAAGAGAAAAACAAATACCATGTGCTAACACATATATATGGAATCTAAAAACAAAGAAAAAGAAAAAATGGTTATGAAGAACCTAGGGGCATGACAGGAATAAAGACTCAGATATAGAGAATGGACTTGAGGACATGGGGAGGGGGAAGGGTAAGCTGGGATGAAGTGAGAGTGTGGCATGGACTTGTATATACTACCAAGTGTAAAATAGATAACTAGTGGGAAGCAGCCACATAGCACAGAGAGATCAGCTCGGTGCTTTGTGACAACCTAGAAAGGTGGGATAGGGAGGGTGGTAGGGAGACGCAAGAGGGAGGAGATATGGGGATATATGTATATGTGTAGCTGATTCACATTTTTATAAAGCAGAAGATAACACACCATTGTAAAGCAATTATACTCCAATAAAGATGTTAAAAAATAAAAATAAATTAAATTAAAACAATTAAAAAGTGTTTCAAATCCGAAGAGGTAACTTTGGGAATTCGATTTTTAAAAAAATCTTTATCCACTGTCACTTCTGAATAATGACTATTCAAATAACTAGTTGTCACGAAAGTAGTGATACAAATCTCTGAATCTGTTAGAGGCTGCCCCCTTTATTCTTGACTTGCTATTGGAGCATGTTCCTTTACACATCTTGCTCAAAAAATGGTGAACAGAATGATGTAAGGCTTTGGTCACTTTAAGCTCCAAGTCCAGAGCCCCACCTGGCAATGCAGTAATGAATCTCAGACCATTTATTTGGGTTAATAGTTTTTAATAAATAAATAACTCTCCAGTTTCAGAAAATAGAATTTAAAGGGAACAGGCCTGACATAAACACAGCCATTCCCTCTCATTTTCACCAGGGTCATTAATGCCTTGCCCAATTAAGCACCAAAACACAGCCCCTGAATAATTTAAACTGGATAAATGAAGAAAATAAATAAAATATACCAGCTTATGGAAACTTATTTTTAAAAAGAAAATTAAACTGTGGCTTTCTACATGACCTAAATTGAATTTAACTAAAAATACTTAACTTTAAAAGAAAGGTCGAAAACCTGATTCTTAAAGAACTGGAGTCATTTATTGCTCCCCTCCCCCATCTTGACAGGCAAAGCTGGGTCTTTATGACCCACAAACAACTGTACAGGTTACAGAATTTTCCACATCTCTCAGATGTTTTGGTGCTAGTGCAGACACTGCTGTTGGCAAAGGAGCTTTTTAAAGTTTAGGCATTTATCTTCACGAGAAAGCAAGACAAGCTTGTTCACTACCAAATCCAGTTCATGTTCGACATTGTTTAGACATCAGTGTTCTATGCTTGGTGAGGTAGAGTGCCTGACTGAAAACAAAAATGTCATTGATGACAGCAAGGAATTATTCTAGTACAGTCTCCTACACTTTCCTTGGACCTTTATACCCTGTGGCGTTTAAAAAAAAAAAAAAAAAGCCATAAAATTCAGTGACACTTCTCCCATTGATGGATGGATCTATCTTTTTTCTCTTTGAATCTGAGCAGGCTTGGGACTGCTTCTACGGGTAGAATTTGGTAGAAGCGATGCTCTGTGACTTCCCAGATCACAAGGGCAATGAAGCTTCTGCCTTGGTCACTGGGATGCTCACTTTTGGAGCCTGGAGCCTGCATTGGCAAAGTCCAACTACCTTGAGGCCGCCATGTTTGAGGATCCCAGGTCATGTGAAGAGGCCACATGTAGGTGCCCTGACAGCCCCAGCTGAGTCCAACCTTTAAGTCATCCCAGAACCTCCAGATAATTTCATTTCCTAGCTGCTGAGTCACCTCCAGCTGTTTGAATCTTCCCAGCTAAAGTCTCGGACATCATTAAACAGAGTCAAGCCGTTCCCATTATACCCTGCCTGTATACCTGACCCACAGAATCCACGAGTGTAACAAAATGGTTGTGAAACAGCCCATAAAACATTGACCAACTTAAACTGGTTTTTCTTCCTTAAATAACTTGTTGATTAATCAAACCTTGAGTTATTTTACAGAGACAGTGTTGTAAATGTGCAAGACAGGAACTCATGTCTCCAGGATGACCCAGAACCAAGAATCATCAGTCTATGAAACTCAAAGGATAAAAATTTTGCCACCAGAGCCCTTTATGAAGCAAGAAGTCCTTCAGTAAGGAATACCCAGCTTCCAGCAGGCAATTAGCTTGTACAGACTAATTCAAGACTAGCCAAACAGTTTCCAAGTTTGAAATTCCCCTAACTCCTTAATTTCACCTTTGAACCCTGCATCGGGGAGACAGATTTGAGAGCCTTGTCTTTTGTCTCCTTGCTGGTTGACCTCTCAATAAAGCTCTTTCTTTTCTCAAAAGCTGGTGCCATAATATTGGCTTCTATGCGTGTCAGGCAGTGAGTCTTTGCTCAGTAACAGTTGTTTATGCCACTAAGTTTTGGGGTGGTTTGTAATGCCTCCAGAGTAACTGGAACATACTTCTTCCAACTTGGTCTACAACAAAGACTGGGAAAAGAGAAATATGGTGAGGTAAGTCCTGTGTGTAATGTGTAATTAGTCCCATTCTGTAGCTCAAATGTTGAGACTTGTAGAGGCCAAGAAAAGCAACTTAGAGCTTAGTGGAAAGAGAATGATTTCTAGAATTGGACAAACCTAGATTCCAAACCCAGTTCTACCATTTTCTAACTAAACATGACTCAAGAAAACTGCTTATTCTGTTTGAACCTTAGTTTCCTCATCTTCAAATTGGAATACAGTATGTAACCTAATGTAACAAGGTTATTTTCAGGGTTAAATGAATTGTAAGGAGGTGAATCCTTTCTCTGCCAAATGGTAGAGATGCAGTAAATAAAGCCATCGATAGTGATAGTGGATAATCACCTAGGGCCACACCTGCTGTTGGGTGCCTTTTTTCTGACTCTTAGCCCATTATTTGGTGTTGTCTATGCAGAAAAAGATGTGGATACATACGGACACACATGGGACAACACCAGCTCCAGCTCCAGCCCCACCAGCTGCTTTGCTAACACTGGCACAAGTAGCACCAGACCACATGCCCTGCCAGAGCAGTTCAGATGTGCTGTGAGTATCTAAACTACCTGCTCTGTCATTTCAGGGCTTTGTTCCACTAAGGGGGATGAGAAGGAACCTGACATTCATTGAGCACCTACTATGAGCCAGACATTATACACATTATGTCATTTAGTCCTCCAACAAGTCTGGCAGCTGACTTACGATTCTCATTAGAAACCTAGGGAAACTAAGGCTCAAAGAGATTAAGTTACACTGTGTGTTAGTCAGGGTTCTCCAGACATGAGAACCAGTAATATATATATATATATATATATATATATATATATATATATATAGAGAGAGAGAGAGAGAGAGAGAGAGAGAGAGAGAGAGAGAGAGAGAGAGAGAGATGGAGGGAGAGAGAGAGAGAGATTTATTATAAGGAATTGGCTCATGCAATTATGGAGGCTGACAAGTTCCAAGATCTGGGTCCTGTACACTCAGGACAGCCAATGTGTAGTTTCAAATCCTAAGGCCTGAGAACCAGGAGAACTGACGGTGTAGTTCCAGTCCAAATGCTGACAGCCTAGAGACCCAGGAAGATCTGATATTTCAGTTTGAGTCCAAAGTCAGGAAAAAGCCAATGTTCCAGTTCAAAGGCAGTTCATAGTTCATAGGGACACCCAGAATAATGCTTAATCAAAAGTCTGGGCACCTTGTGGTCCAGTCAAGTTGACACATCAAATTGACCATCACACATGGCTATAAATGAAGGAGCTGGGATTTGAACTGAGGTCTGTCTGCTACTGGAGTCATGTTTTTCCAGCCAAATAAGACAATGTGTCCAGCCTCCATTGTGTCTGTAGGTGCAGGGTTTGGATGGAGACAAGGAGGGCTTCCCTGAGTCACTGACTGTAATCCCAGCACAAGTTTTGCACAGCAGCCTTTGCCTTTCAGCACAACTTTCCAGGATCCAGTCCTGTCTCCCTGTTGTCTAAATCACTACTGGAAGTTCTTCTGGAGGATGTTCCTCCCTCCTTTCTCTCTCTAAGGGTTTGACTCGAGTCCCATGCCCTAAACTGTCCTCTGCCCCCATCCTCTCCTACATGGTCTTCATACAACCAACTGCCTAACCATTAATACCCAGCTCTCCCCCACTGCTGAGAAACTCTCCAAGGCTCCCCCGGACCTATAGCTGAAAGTCAAAGTTCCTTCATCAGGTTTCAGTACCCTCAAGAGCCTGACCTCCACTTCCATTGATAACTTGACTTCCTGTGACTCCATTATGTGTAAACTATGCTCCAGGCTGCTACCTTCACTGTTTGTCTGAAGACACCATGGAAACCCTGCTTCTGCACCTTTGCTCACACTGTATCTTCTACTGTTATGGGTTGAACTGCATCCCACCCACCGCAACTTCGTAAATTGAAGCCAGCACCTCAGAATGGGACTATATTCAGAGATAGAGTCTTTAAGGAGGTAATTAAGTTGAAATGAGGTCATTAGGGTGGGTCTTAACCCAATCTGACTGGTGTCCTTATAAGAAAAGGAAATTCAGACACATACATGGAATACCATGTAAAGACACAGGGAGAAGACAGTCATCTACGAGCCAAGGAGAGAGGCCTCAGAAGAAATCAACTTGCCAACATCTTGATCTCGGACTTCTAGCCTCCAGTATTATGATAAAATTAATTATAAGCCATTCAGTCTGTGTTGCTTTGTTATGGCAGCCCTAGCAAACTAATATACGACCTACAGTCTCTCCCTCTTCCTCCCCACTAACCACTCAGTCTTACCTTCAATAGATGTCTTCTCCTAATTCCCCAGCACCTGTCTATCTTAGAATCCTCAAGGGGCTTCTTATCTCACTTAAAACAAAAGAAAAAAATTTTAGTCTAACTCACAAAGCCTTACTTAATCTGCTCCTGCTTGTTTCTCAGACTATTCTCTCCTTGTCTATTGGCCTTTTGTTCAAGCTCTTTTCTGCCTTAGGACTGACCTACTTCCTGAAATTGTACTTCGCTCTGACCATCAGGTGACATTCAGGTCTTGTCTTAAATGTCACCTCTCCAGAGAGGCCACCAAGTTACTGTCTAACATTGCTCTCTTTTAATTCTCTGCAATCAATCTTTGCTGATATTTTCTTGTGAATTTACTTGTTCATTTTTTTTCTTGTCTCTTCCCAACAGAATGAGGAGAGACTCATGTAGCTGGCACACAGGTGCTAAATAGTTACTTGTTTAATGAATGATTGAATGGTTTGCCTTCTTTGAATAGAGTATTTTTCTGCATCTTTCTTTTTTGACTATTTCACCAAACATTGTACTGCAAAACCACTCTTATATAAAAATCTAGAACTATTATTTTCATGTTGCATTATGCAGGAAAATTCAAAAAAATCTTACTGGTAGAGATGGTGGTAAAGGGTAAGGGTATCCATCTTAATGGATAGGTGGTGAAAGTATTGTTTTCATTTTATACACAAGGTAATGGAAGCAAAGAGAGGTTACACTGTTGGCTTAAAGTCACACAGCCTGGGCTAGGTTCTAGTTCTCTTGATTCCTGATCCAGAGCTTCCTCTAGACCATGCTCAGTTACATAATGGGGGTTAGTAGGTGTACAAACATCAGTGTTTTTAAATGCATGGAGCCGACCAGACTAGGAGCCAGGAGATGGCTTCCACACCAACAGCCCAATGGAGAGGTCCCTGTCAGAGAGAAGTGAAGAGGTAAACATTTCTTTACTTTCCCGGTTCAGAGAAAGAGGCTACCCATGCCTGCTCTTTCTCTTTCATAGCCATCCAGGCTTGCTAGACTGCTCCAAGGAAATCATTTCACCCAAGTAATTTTAAAGTTTTATGTCTCTCATATTTCTCAATATTTAAGAAATTCTTTTCCAGGTTGGCATGGTAATGTGTAGTGAATCATGTGTCCAAAGGGGACAGGATATATTATAGTACCTTCACATGATGTTCTACAGCACCTGGGAATGTCAAAAAGCAGTATCGTGTGGTGGCACGTGATAAATGGTATGTATTTGCCAACAGAGGAATTGAAGGACATTAAAAACCCGATGCTTTCCCTAAATGGCAAAGTGTGGCTCCCTTCCTGCTTTCGTCCATGAGCAACTGAATATTGGAAGCTGACTTTATTGTAAAAAATATTAAGCTATTTTTTGGATTTAGAGTTTGGGGATGAAACTCTTAAATCAGACTACTAAAATCCAAAGTAAATTCATTTTCCTAAAATTGGTCTAAAGGTTGATTTAATACTGAAGCTACCTAGGAGAGAGAGAGGGAGGGAAGGAGAGAGAGAGAGTTTTTCAAAGAGCAAATGTGCAAACAGTGATTATGAAGATTTAAGTAACATGATTCATATACATGAATATGAAACTTTGTATTTTACAAACAGAGATTAGGGCTTCTTTCAGACTCTTTATAGAAACTGATCAGATGCTTGTATCTTCAAAGTGCTTAAAACATGCCTATAATTAAAAATTCTTTAATTAGCTGAGCTGTTGTTGAGGAATAAATAAGAAACAAAGACACTTTCAGGCACCCAATGCTGGGTCACCAACAGGCCCTCATGGAAGGAAACTCTAAGATGGAAGAAGGAATAGTGAACAGTAAAAACCACGTGGACACATCTAAACAAAATCTAAGCAATAAAACAAAATGAAACAAAAAAAGTTAAAATAATGAGTAATTTGCGTGGCATATAAACAAAATAGCAGCAAAATACTGGGCAAAAATAGCATGAAAACTAGAATAGAAAGCTCAGAACTAAAATATTCTTTGTTCACAAGTATGCTGGTTAAAACGTTAAGGGTAAGCAGTTAAAGATAAGATATAGATCAAATAACTTCCAAAAAATTAAGGAGAAAAGGGG
Source organism: Eschrichtius robustus (assembly GCF_028021215.1). Classification (NCBI taxonomy): domain Eukaryota; kingdom Metazoa; phylum Chordata; class Mammalia; order Artiodactyla; family Eschrichtiidae; genus Eschrichtius; species Eschrichtius robustus. The sequence goes on along the minus strand of NC_090829.1, from coordinate 21,606,367 downwards.
ATGGAAGGAAACATGATCAATCCAATGAATGACAGTAAAGGAATAAAAAAAAAATAAGCATAGAAGGCAGATTTTTTAAAACAAAATAAATTGATATGATAAATCCAAATATACCATTACTAAATATGAAAGGACTAAACTTACCTATTAATAGAGGTTTAACATTAAGTATTTTAAAAATGCTGCCGTAAGCTGTTTACAAGTGAAACACCTAAAAAGAGTTGAAAATTAGAGTGTGTGTATTGGAGAGTTCTCAAAAAACTAAAAATAGAACTACCATATGACCCAGCAATTCCACTCCTGGGTGTATATCCGAAAGAAACAAAAACTAACTGGAAAAGATACATGCCCCCACAATGTTCATAGCAGCATTATTTACAATTGCCAACATATGGAAGCAACCTAAGTGTCAAACAACAGATGAATGGATAAAGAAGATGTGGTATATATATAATGGAACACTACTCAGCCATTAAAAAAAAATGAAGTGTTACCATTTGCAGCAACATAGATGGACTTGGAGGGCATTATGCTAAGTGAAATAAGTCACACAGAGAAAGATAAATACTGTATGATATAATTTATATGTGGAATCTAAAAATACAACAAACTAGTGAATAAAACAAAAAAGAATCAGACTCACAGATACAGAGAACCAGTGGGGAAAGGGAAGGGGGGAGGGGCAATAGAGGGGTAGGGGGGTAAGAAGGGTTATTATGGGATTACATGAAATCATGTGTGTGAAACTTTTGAAAACAGTAAGGCACTATAGAATTTAAAGAATCTTTCATTCAGTTAAAAAAAGTATTACTAAAAATAATGAGGATCTTTACATAAAGATAAAATGGTAAATTTGCCAGGAAGGTATAATAGTTCTAATCTTCCATGTACTTAATAACATAATCTCAAAATATATAAAGCAAAACTTTACAGAATTACAAGGAGTCATGAATTCACAATCAAAAGATGCTAATGTACTTCATTTAGTAATTTATGGGTCAAACCTATAAAATTTAGTAAGAATAGAGAAAATTTGAACAATACTATCAGAAATTCTGCTCTAATGGACAAATATAAACCCAGCAATGAACAATTAAAGAATACAATTTAATTTTCAAGCACAAGTTGGATATTTACAAAGCAAATGTCAACAAATACCAAGAAGTCTATATCGTGTAGACAATATTTTTATTACCATTATACTAAAATATAATTAATAACAAAAAATGTTTTTAAATGTTCACATCTTTAAAAATCAAGGGGAAAAGCTTTAAATGATTAATGGAGCAAAGAGAAAATCAAAATTTAAAAACATTTAGAAATTGAAAAATAGTGAAAATACTACATATTAACACTTAAAGAATGAAGCTAACATGATATTTAGAAAGAATAGTCATTAATACTTACCTTGGAAAAGAAGAAAATCTGATTTCTTTTTTCAGTTGAGCAACCAACACAAAAAGTTAGAAAACGGACAGCAATAGTACTTAGGATTGTGTGAAACAATAGCCAAACAGAGAAATGGAACAACAGAGAGAGCCTAGAAATAGATCAACACATATAAAAAACGTAATATATGCTCAGAAGTCAGCGGGGGAAACGATGGACTATTCAATCATGGCAATAAAAGAATTCCAGATGCAACAAAGGCTTCATCTGAAAAATGCAAAATTATAAATTTTAAAAGAAAGTTTAAGAGAATATTTTTACAGCTTAAATGCAGGGAAGAATTTCCTCAGCACAAAACAAAAAGCACAAACCATGAAGAAAAGTATTGATGTATTCAGTACTTTGAAATTAGGAACTTTTGTTCATTAAAAGACACCATAAACAAAATGAAATGTGAAACCATGGGGGTGAAAATTGATATTTGCAGTCCTTATAACTAACAAAGTATTGGTATCAGAATATATGAAGAATTTCTACAAATCAATAAGAATAAACTAAGCAATTAAGAAAACTAGGGGAAATTTATAAACTGGCAATTTATAGAAAAATAAATCTGAAAAGCAAATTAACACACAAAATATGCTCAATATCACAGGTCATCAGGGAAATAGAAATTAAAAATGATGAAAAGATACTGCTATGATCTGAATGTTTGTGTCCCCCGAAAATTAGTATTGAAACCTAACCCCAAGTTGATGGTTTTAGGACTTGGGGTCTTTGGGAGGTAGTTAGGTTATTATTAGGTGATTAGGCTCTGCTGTCACAATTGGGATTTGTGTCCTAAGAAAAGAGATCCCACAGAGATCCCTTGCTCCTTTGGCCATGTTGAGAATACAGTAAGAAGATGGCAACCCAGCAGAAGGCCCTCACCCGACCATGCTGGCACCCTGAACTTAGACTTCCAGCCTCCAGAACTGGGAGAAATAAATTCCTGCTGTTTAGATGCTACCCAGACGTGGTAGTTCATTATAGCAGCCCAAACGGACAAAAACACATACCATTTCACACTTATCAAATTAGGAAAGTTGTAGAAGTCTAATAAAATCATACACTGGTGAAAATGAAGAGCAATGGTAATATTCATACATTGATGGGGGAATGTAGTTGATACAAGCACATTAGAAAGCACTAGACAGAATCTACAAAATCTAAATATGCACACATACTCTGATCCAGGTTAGTTTCATAGGGCTACCGCAAACTGGCTGACTTAAAAAATAAGCACATTTATTCTGTCACAATTCTGGAGGCTAGAATCTGAAATCAAGATGTCAGCTCTGCTCTCTTTAAAGCCTTTAGGGGAATATCCTTCCTCGTCTCTTCCAGTTTCTGGTCGCCCCGTTCCTTGGCTGTGGCAGCATCACTCTAATCTCTGCCTCTGTCTTCACATGGCCTTCTCCCTGTATCTCTGTGTCTTCACATGGCTGTTTACTTATGAGGACACCAGTCATACTGGATTAGGAGCCCACCCTACTCCAGTATGACTTCATCTTACCTGAACTAATTATATCTGCAAGGACTCTATTTCCAAATAAGGTCAGATTCTGAGTACTGAGAGTAAGGGGGACTTTTGGAGGGAATACAATTCTACCCATAATACCTAGCCATCACTATTAGTTATATATTTAAAAAATATACACATGCACATGAAAACATGTATCTATCTATCTATCTATCTATCTATCTATATATTTATTGCAGCATTTTTCATCATTATGAAAACAGGAAACTATAAATATCCTTCAACAGAAAATGTTTTCATCAATTATGATATAGTCAGGCAATGGAATATTAAATAGCAGTTAAATTAAATTAAGTAGAACTCATATCAAATGGGAAAACCAAATATCATGTTAAGAATAAAATACAAATTGCAAGTTTCCATTTTCAACAATATGATAGATTAAATATTAAAATAAGAGACAAAACAGAAACGTTTTAAATATATTGCTGAGCTGACACAAAAATAAGGATTCTGCAAAATAAAAAATTCAGTGAAACCTGAAACCCTGGGAAGTATATGAGCAACAAAGCTGGCTCTGCCCTGCGTGATTCTGCCAGTCTTACAGACCTTGAGGTTCACTTTTAATGTCTGCCTGGCATGTGATGTTCAGAACCTAAAGTCTGTATTCCAGTTAAAGAGGCTACACATTTACTATGAGATTGAGGAATAAACCTCACCACACAGAAAGGGACAGCAAGGACACCTGTCTGTCTAAACCCTAGCCCTGAGTAAATTAAAAACTATCTCTCCTGAGCATCCATAGATATAAACCAGCCCTTTCACGTGTTTGTGGTCTTAAAAAATGTTATCTGTTCATTCCAAAACAAATTATAGCAGAAAATTAAAATTAAAGTCCCAAGGTGGTAGCACCTATAGGTGGCAGAACAAATGTATACACTGAGGAATAAAACTTTGTGTAGCCTTCAAAGAATTACTACAGGTAAAGTTTGGAGTAACATAAACAGCACAATTTCAAAAACCACATATACATATGTGATTACAAACCAGCACTCAGATAGCAAAAACAAACACACAAAAACATCAGATATTGGAATTTAGAGACATAAAAATCTAAATAAGCATGTTTAATGTACCTAAAGAATTTTTTTAGAAGAATTGAAAAGAACAGAAGGAAGAAACCATTACTGAATAATTAAGTAGATTTCGGAAAGAACAAAATACAGCTTTAGAAATAAAAATATGTGATTATTGAGATAAAAAACAAAATGAACAAACTAATCAACAAATTATAAGTATCTGAAGAGAAATTTGGAACTGCCAAAAAGATGCAGATAATTACTCAAATTCAGGCCAGAGAGATTATGAGTAAAAAATATAAAAGACAGGTCAAAAGACATGAGAGATAGATGGAGATTTCCAGAAGAGGCCAAGAGAGAAAAAGGGAAGAGATAATATAAAAATAAATAGTTTCTGAGAACATTACAGAATTGTTGAGAGTCACCAAGTCTCCAGTTCAGAAATTCTAATCAATTAACAAAAGGATAAATACTTTTAAAAAGTCCACACCAAAATACATCAAAGTGAAACCTGAGAACACTAGAGACAAAGAGAGATTACCTACAAAGAGTGATTTGATGCTGACCTTTCTATAGAAACAGTGGGAGTCAAGACACAAAATGCTGAAAGAAAAGTACTGTCAAAATATTCTTTCAAGAATGAAAATAAAATAATACCATTTTCAGACAAAAAAATTTATCACTCTCATTAACATAAATTACAAAGGAATAAATTACTCTCATTACATAAATTACAAAGGAATAGGGAAATAATCCCAGATGGAAACTCTGAGTTACAAGAAGAAATGGTGTGGTAGGCAGAATAATGCCCCCAAAGATGTCCACGTCCTAATCCTTGGAATCTGTAAATATATTACCTTACATGGCAAAGGAGAATTAAGGTAGCAGGTGGAATTAAGGTTGCCAATCAACTGATCTTAAAATAGGGAGATTACCCAGGATTATCTGAGTGGGCCCAATGTAATCACAGTGGTCCTAAAATGTGGAAAAGGGAGGCAGAAGAGGAGGTCAGAGAAATGACAGGATGAGAAAGACTTGGCCCAACATGCTGACATTGAACATGAAGGAAGAGAGCCACCAGCCAAGGAATGTGGGCACCTTTTAGAAGCTAGGAAGGACAAGAAAATGGATTCTCCCTAGAGCTTCCAGATAGGAATGCAGCTCTGCCAACACCATGACATGGGTTCAGTGAAACACACTTTGAACTTCTGAACTACAGATTTGTAATGTAATAAATTTGTATAGTTCTAAGCCACTAAGTTTATAGAGTTTGTTACATCAGCAACAGGAAACTAATACAAGTGGGGAGCTAAGGTATTGATAAATATCAGTTTAAATATAAACAAAAATTCTCATTGTAAAGTAATAGAGACAATGCCAAATTTGAAGGAAATAGGATAGGATTAAAATATTGCACAATAACAGCATATATGTTTTTGAGAATATATTGGTCAGGATCCTGTCAGGAGATAGAATCCCCTCTGTGATTTGAATACAGAAAGTGTAATATAAGTAATTATTAATGGGGAACTGGAGTAATATGGAATTAGCTAGTGAGTGTGAAAGAAAACTACAAAGAATACATGAATCACATATATAAGAAACAACCACTATCCTTTGGGTAAGTTAGAGTGTTGAAGGAAGAGTCACCCATGTCTTCCCCTGGACTGAGATCCAAACATCACTGGGAAGGGCAAAGCTTGGCTCACTGGATAGCAGAGAAGTCACTGAGGTACAGCACTGGTGAGACCTATGAGGATCCATCCTCTGGGGTGAAAATAGAGGCCACAATCAGGTAGGTATCAAGCCTCAGAATTTGGGTGGTGCTAGAGAAAGCTACTGGCAGAAGAATATGTTCCAAATGAAGGAACAATATAAAACCTCAGAAAAAGAAGTAAACGAAGTGGAGATAAGCAATCTAACCAATAAAGAGTTCAAGGTAATGATCATAAAAATACCCAGTGAACTCAGAAAAAGAATGAATGAACACAGTGAGAATTTCAACAAAGAGTTAGAACATATAAAGAGGAACCAAACAGAGTTGAAGAATAAAATAACTGAAATAAAAAAATACACTAGGAGGAATCAGTGATAGAATAAATGAACCAGAGGAACAGAGCAGTGAACTGGAAGAGTAGTGGAAATCAGCCAAGCTGAACAGAAAACAGAAAAAGGAATGAGGACAGTTTAAGAGCCCTCCAGAACAACATCAAGTGTACTAACATTCATATTATAGGGGTCCCAGAAGGAGAAGAGAGAGAGAAAGGGGCAGAAAACTTATCTGAAGAGATAACAGCTTAAAAAAATCTCTACCTTGGGGAAGGAAACAGACATCCAGGCACAGGAAACACAGAGACCTCCAAACAGGATGACTCCCAAAGAGGTCCACAAGAAGACACACTATAAATAAAATGGCAAAAGTTGAAGAAAAAGAAAGAATCTTAAAAGCAAGAGAAAAGCAACTAGTTACATACAAGGGAACTGCCATAAGTCTACCAGCTGACTTTTCAGCAGAAAATTTTCAGGTCAAAGGGAGTGACACAATATGGTCAAAGTGATGAGAGAAAAAAACCTACAACCAAGAATACTCTACCCAGCAAGGCTATCGTTTAGATTTGAAGGATAGATCAAGAGTTTTACAGACAAGCAAAAGTTAAAAGAGTTCAGCACCCCTAAACCAGCTTTACAAGAAATGTTAAAGGGACTTCTCTAAGTGAAAAAGAAAAGACCACAACTAGAAATATAAAAAATACCAAAAAAAAACCCTCAGTGGTAAAGTCAAACACACAGTAAAGATAGCAGATCAACAACTTATAAAAGTTAGTAGGAAGGTTAAAAGACAAAAATAATAAAATTGTTTATTATCCATAAGTAATTAAGGGATACACAAAAAATATATATATAAAATATGATGTTAAAAACATTAAACATTGGGAGGGGGTAGTAAAAATGCAGGGTTGTTAGAATGTGTTTGAACTTAAGAGATCATCAACTTAAAATAATCATATGTATACACACACATGCACACACACACAGGAATATATATGTTGTTATACATGAACCTCATGATAACCAAAAACCAAAAACCTATAATAGATATACAAACAAAAAGCGAGAAAGGAATCCAAACATAACACTAAAGATAGTCCTCAAATCACAAGGGAAGAGATGAAAAGAAGAAAGGAGCAAAAAGGAACTACAGATACAACCAAAAACCAATGAACAAAATGGCAGTAAGTTCATACCTATCAATAATTGCTTTAAAAGTAAAAGAACTAAATGTTCCAGTCAAAAGACATAGGGTGGCTGAATGGATGAAAAAAACAAAACCCATATATTTGCTGCCTACAGAAGAATCACTTCAGACCTAAAAACACTCACAGATTGAAAGTGAGGAATAAATGAAAGTGAAACAAAATAAGCATTCCATGCAAATGGAAACAAAAAGAAAGTTGGAGTAGCAATATATATATCAGACAAAATAGACTTTATTATTTTAAATTTGTATCTCTTTTTTTTTAGATTCCACATATAAGTGATATCATATATTTGTCTTTATTTCTTTTCTTTTTTTTTTTTTTTTTGGCCATTCTGTGCAGCTTCTGGGATCTTAGTTCCCCAACCAGGGATTGAACCCAGGCCATGGCAGTGAAAGCGCTGAGTCCTAACCACTGGACTGCCAGGGAATTCCCCAAAATAGACTTTAAAACAGACTGGACAAAGAAGGACATTATATAGTGATAAGCAGATCAATCCAATAACAGGTAACAACTGTAAATATATATGGACCAATTTAGGAGCACCTAAATACATAAAGCACATATTAACAAAGATAAAGGGAGAAAGTGACAGTAACATAATAACAGTAGTAGTTTTTAACACCCCACAAACATCAATGGACAGATCAATCCAAAAAGAATATCAAGAAGGAAACACTGGCCTTAAATAATAGATTAGATCAGATTCACTTAATAGATATATACAGATGTATAACATTCCATACAAAATAGCAGAATACACATACTTTTTAAGTGTACATGGAACATTCGCCAAGATAGATCACTAATTTGTGGCTAGGCCACAAAACAAGTCTCAATAAATTTAAGATTGAAATCACATCAAACATCTTTTTCAACCACAATGGTGTGAGACTAGAAATCAATGACAAGAAGAAAACTGCAAAAAACAAAAATAAAAACACAAACAGGTGGCAGCTAAACAATATGCTACTAGACAGCCAATGGGTTACTGAAGAAGTCAAAGAGAAAATTTAAAAATACCTGGAGACAAATGAAAAAGAAAACACAATGATCTAAAATCTATGGGACAGGGACTTCCCTGGTGGTCCAGTGGTATAGAATCTGCCTTCCAATGCAGGGGATGCAGGTTCGATCCCTGGTCAGGGAATTAAGATCCCACATGCCACAGAGCAACTAAACCCGCATGCCACAGCTACTGCATTCGTGCACTTCAACTAGAGAGCCTGCATGCTGCAAACTACAGAGCCCATGTGCTCTGGAACAACTGCACCACAACTACAGAGCCCATGTGCTCTGGAACAACTGCACCACAACTACAGAGCCCATGTGCCCTGGAGCCTGTGCGCCACAACTAGACAAGAGAAAAACCTGCAGGCCACAACTAGAGAGAAGCCTGTGCTCCCCAATGAAAGATCCTGCATACCTCAATGAAGATCCCGTGTGCTGCAGCTAAGACCCAACACAGCCAAAAAATATATATAATAATAAAATAAAATCTATGGGACCGAGCAAAAGCAGTTCTAAGAGGGAAGATTGTATTGATACAACCCTACTTCAGAAAATAAGAAAAACTCAGATAAACAATTTAACCTTATACCTAAAGAAACTAGAAAAAGAACAAACAAAACCAAAAGCTAGTAGAAGGAAAGAGTTAATAAAGATCAGAGTGGTAATAATGAATAGAGACTGATAAAACAATAGAAAATATCAATAAAACTAAGTGCTGGTTTTTGAATAGAGAAACAAGATGATAAATCATTAACCAGACTCATGAAGAAAAAAAAAAGAGAGATGGTCCAAATAAATAAAATCAGAAATGAAAGAGGAGGTATTACTACCAACACCACAGAAATACAAAGGATCATAAGAGATTACAATGAATAATTATATACCAATAAACTTGACAACCTAGAAAAAAATGGATAAATTCCTGGAAACATATAATCTCCCAAGAGTGAATCAGAAATAAATACAATATATGAACAGAACAATTACCAGTAATGAAATTGAATCAGTAATTTAAAAAAAATAACTCCCAACAAAAAAAGTCCAGGACCAGACAGCTTCACAGGTGAATTCTACCAAATATTTAAAGAAGAGTTAAGACTTATTCTTCTCAAACTATTCTAAAAAACTGAAAAGGAAGGAATGCTTCTGAATTCATTCCACAAGACCAGCATCACCCTGATACCAAACAAGACAAAGACACCACAAAAAAAGAAAATTACAGGCCAATATCCTTGATGAACATAGGTACAAAAATTCAAAACAAAATATTAGGAAACCAAATTCAACAACACATTAAAAGGATTATACAACATGATGAAATGGGATTTATCCTAGAGATGCAAGAATTGTTGAATATCTGCAAATCAATCAATGTGATATAACACATTAAACTGAAAAATAAAAATTATATGATCATCTCAAGAGATGCAGAAAAAGCCTTTGATTCATTTATGATATGACTCTCAACATAATGGGTACAGAGGGAACAGACCTCAACATAATACAAGTCGTATATGACAAACCTATGGCCAATTTCATATGCAACTGTCAAAAGCCAAAATCATTTCTTCTAAAATCAGGAATTAGAGGATATCTGCTCTTGTTACTTTTATTCAACATAATATGGAAGTCCTAACTACAAAAACCAGATAAGAAAAAGAGATTTAGAAATCTAAATTGGAAAGGAAGAAGTAAAACTGTCAGTTTGCAAATGACATAATACTACATATAGAAAACAACACCACCATAAAACTATTAGAACTAATAAATGTATTTCACTAAGTTGCAGGATAGAAAATTAATATACAGAAATCTGTAGCATTTCTCTACACTAACAACAAACTATCAGAAAGAAAAATTAAGAAACAATCCCATTTTCAATTGCATCAAAAAGAATAAAATACCTAGGAATAAATCTAATCAAGAAGGTAAAGGACTTGTACTTGGAAAACTATAAGACATTGATTAAAAAAAAATTAAAGACAACACAAACAATGGAAAGATATACTATGATCATGAACTGGAAGAATTGATATTATTAAAATGACTATACTACCCAAGGCAATCTACAGATTCAATGCAATCTCTATCTAAATGCCAATGGCAATTTTCACAGAACTAGAACAAGTAATTTTAAAACTTGTATGGAACCCCAGAAGACCCCAAATAGCCAAAACAATCTTGAGAAAGAGGAACAAAGCTGGAGGTATTTGCTCCCTGTTTTCAAACTATGCTACAAAGTTACAGTAATTAAAACAGTATGGTACTGGTGCAAAAACAGACAAATAGATCATTGGAAGGGAATAGAGAGCCCAGAAATAAACCACACTTATATGGTCAATTAATCTACAATAAGTAGGCAAGAATATACAATGGGGAAAAGACAGCGTCTTCTATAAATGGTGTTGGAAAATACTGAACAGCTGTATGCAAAAGAATGAACCTGGACTACTTTCTAACACCATACACAAAAATAAACTTAAAATGAATTAGTAAGACCAAACCATAAAATTCCTAGAAGAAAACACAGGCAGTGCACTCTTTGACATCAGTCTTAGCAATATTTTTTGGGATCTGTCTCCTCAGGCAAGGAAAACAAAAGCAAAAATAAACAAATGGGACCACATCAAACTAAAAAGCTTTTACACATTGAAGGAAACTAGCAAGAAAATAAAAAAGCAGCCTACTTAATGATAGAAGATATTTGCAGATGAAATATCCATTAAGGGGTTAATATTCAAAATAAACAAAGAACTCATACAACTCAATATCAAAAAAGCAAACAACCCAATTAAAAAATGAGCAGAAGACCTGAACATTTTTCCAAAGACTACAGATGGCCAACAGATATATGAAAAGATTCTCAACATCACTAATCATCTAAAAAATGTAAATCAAAACCACAATGAAATATCACCTCATACCTGACAGAATGGCTATCATCAAAAATACAATAAATAGCAAGTGTTGGCAAGGATGTGAAAAAAAGGGAACCCTCGTGCATTTTTGGTGGAATTGTAAATAAGTGCAGCCATTATGAAAAACAGTAGGGAGTTTCCTCAAAAGTTAAGTAGAACGGTCATATAATTCAGCAATTTCACTTCTGGGTATTTACCTGAAGAAAAACAAAAACGCTAATTCAAAAATATATATGCACACCAATGATCATTGTAGCATTATTTACAATAGCCAAGATATGGAAGCAACCTAAGTGTTCATGGATAGATGGATGAATACAAAAGATATGATATACATATACTTGTATATATATGCACACAATGGAATACTACTCAGACATAAGAAAAAATGAAGCCTTGCCATTTGCGACAACATGGTTGGATCTAGAGGGTACTATGCTAAGTGAAATAAGTCAGACAGAGAAAGACAAATATCATATGATCTCACTTATATATGGAATCTAAAAAACAAAACAAACAAACAAACAAAAAAGAAAACAGACTCATAGATAAGGAACAAATGGGTGGTTGCCAGAAGGGAGAGAGATAGAGGGAGTGGGTGAAACAGGTAAAGGGGATTAAGAGGTACAAACTTCCTGTTCTATAATAAATAACTCACAGGGATGTAATACACAGTATAAGGATCATGGTCAATAATATTGTAATAACTTTGTATGGGGACAGATTGTTACTAGACTTATTGTATGCAAATATCAAATCACTATGATGATTTGAAGGAATGAAGGAAGGAAGGAAGGAAGAAAGGAAGAAAGAAGGAAAGAAAGAAAGAAAGAAAGGAAGGAAGGAAGGAAGGAAGGAAGGAAGAAAGGAAGGAATAAAGGAAGAAAGAAAGAAAGAAAGAAAGAAAGAAAGAAAGAAAGAAAGAAAGAAAGAAAGAAAGAAAGAAAGGAAGGAAGGAAGGAAGGAAGGAAGGAAGGAAGGAAGGAAGGAAGGAAGGAAGGAAGAAAGAAAGGGAGAAAGAGAGTGGGAGAGAGAGAGAGAAAGAAAGAGAGAAAGAAGGAATAAAGATTGGGGGAAAAGAAAGAAGGTATAACAATTGGGGAAAAAAGGAAACAAACTATTACTGTTTGCAGATTATAAGACTGTAAATGTGGGAAGTAAAAAACTCTATAGAAAAATCATTAGAATCAATAAGAGCCTTTAGCAAGATTATGGGATACAAAAATAATATGCTCAAATCATTTGCCTTTCTATATACCAGGCACAAATAATAAAAATAGAAAAATAGAAACATCAAAAAAACCCAAAAATAATTACAATAAAAGACCTCAGCAGAGAATATGATAAAACGTTATCAAGAAACATTAAACAGACCTAAATAAATGTCTAGAGATAAGTTATGAGATCAAAAGTATTTTTTATTTGAAAGATGTCATTTCCCTCCAAAATAACATATCAATTCAATTCAATCCCAATAAGATCTCAAAAATGCTGAATAATATATCGTTATGTATATGTAATATGTATATATATATATCTCACATTTTCCTCATCCATTCATCCACTGATGAACTCTCATGTTGTTTCCAAACAAGGCTACAATGAACATGGGGGTTTAAATATCTCTTCAAGATACTGATTTCAAGTCCTTCAGATATATACCCAGGAGAGGAATTGCTGGATCATATGGTGATTCAAGTTTTAATTTTTTAAAGATGTGGTATGTACTATATACAATGAAATATTACTCAGCCATGACATAAAAGGAAATCCTGACATTTGCAGCAACACGGATGGACCTTAAGGGCATTATGTAAGTGAGATAAGTCCAACAGAGAAGACAAATACTGTATGATCTCACTTACATGTGGAATCTAAAAAGCCACACTCATAAAGACAGAGTAGAATGGTGATTACCAGGGACAATGGGTGGGGGAACTGGGAAGATGTTGTTTAAGGCTATAAACTTGCAACTAGAAGGTAAATAAGTTCTGTAGATCTAATGCACAGTATAGCAGTTATAGTCAACAATACTGTAGTATAAACTTCAAAGTTGCTAAGAGACTAGATTTTAATTGTTCTCACCACACAAAAAATGATAGATATGTGATGGGATAGAGGTGTTAGCTAACATTATGGTGGTTATCAGATTACAATATATAAATGTATCAAACCAACACGTTGTACACCTCAAACTTACACAGTGTTATATGTCAATTATATCTAAACTTAAAAATCCAAAAAGAGTTATTTATCTTTTTGTTTTATGGAGCTTTACATGCTAATCTAAAATATATTCATAAGTATAAAGGGCCAAGAAAAACCAAGACTTTTTCAGAACAAGTTGAAAGATCTTGCCTTACTTTGTATCAAGACTTATTACAAAGCTGTAGTAATTAAGATAGAAACAAACAGTCCAGTGGAGTAGAATAGAGTATAAAGAAACATATCCGAGCAAGTATGGATAAAAAAATATTGGATACCAATGAGGAAATAATGCCTTTCCATAAATTGTACTGGGACACACCAACTCCAAGTGCGTTAAGAAACCTACATGAGGGAGCTCCCTAGCTGTCCAGTGGTTAGGACTTGGAGCCTTCACTGCCATGGGCCCAGGTTCAGTCCCTGGTCAGGGAACTAAGATCCTGTAAGCCACGTGGCACAGCCAAAAAAACCCAAAAAACAAAAGAGCAAAAAACCCTACATGAAAGGCAAAATTATATTTAAAAGATAAGATAGGAGACTAGCCTCATGACCTTGAGGTAGAGGAGTTTTTTTTTTTTTTTTAAACAATAATAAGAAGTACTATAACCATAAAGGAAATGATCAATACATGTGATTACATTAAATTAAAATTATGTATTCATCTAGTACCACAAAGAGAGTGAAAATAGGAGCCTCAACTGTGAGAAGATATTTGTGATATATCTCAGTGACTACCATCTAGTATTCTGAATATATGTAGACCCTTAATAATTTATTACGAGAATTATAATCGCCAGATTGTCCAAACTTAAAAGCCTGATCATACCTAACATTGATGACAGTATGAAGCAACAGGAACTATCTTTTCCTGTTGGTGCGAGTGGAAAGTGTCACAATTCTTTGACAAACTGTTACGTAGGAAAATTTAAGATACACATCCAGTGACCAAAGAACACCATGCCCAGACATTTACCCTAGAGAAACTGTTGCACACGTGGACCCAAGAGACACATATGACTGTTTATTGCCACACTGTAATCATTCCAAACTGAAAGCAGCACAAATGTCAACCCACAGTAGAAGGGATAAATACATTGTGCATTCAGTGGAATACGATAAGGCAATGAAAATGAATAAACTACTGCTATAGTCTCGAAAAACATGGATAAATCCCCAAAACATAATGTCAAGCAAGAAAAGCCAGCCACAAAGGACTGACTATATGTGGCATTATTACACTCCTATAAAATGTCAAACCTAGGCAAAAGGAAATTATATGTCTTATGAATGGATTCATATATGGCAAAACTACAAGCAAAGCACAGAAGTGATTGTGACAAAAATCAGAATTGGCTTTCCTTTGGAGCTGTAAGTCCCCTGAGGCCAGGAGCCAAGACTTTTCATCTTTATACTCAGCATCTAGCACAGGCCAGACACACACACAGTTGGCACTCAAGACATTTTTATTTTCATTAGATGCTATGGTACCTACAATATAAGTTATTAAAGTGTAATTGTTAAACATCCTTGTGGTCTAACCTTGTCTCCATTCCAGGCCACAGGTCGCAGACAGGACAATCACAAAACTGTCCCTGCTGGTCACGACTCCCTCAGGTAGTGTTTGCTGAGAGCTCTTTTGATGGACATAAAAAATAAAAATAAAATTTAAAAGACCCACAGCTCTTCCCCACAAGGCTCTCACATCACGAAGGAGAGGCAGGCGAGAACAGAGACAATGACAAAAGAGTGTAGGACATGAAAGCACTGTTAATGATTAAATACGTTACATTCATTGTAAAAATGAATTGCTTTTCACAGGGGTCTTCCATCGTTTAGCCAGACACTCCCCAAAGGAAGTTGGTGTGAGACAATTCGACCAGTGAGGAGGGATAAGAGGAGAGATTTGCTGGTATTCCAAACCTTACCGCTTCTACTTATGTCTACTGCTTGCTGCTTACTGCCTCTAGAAGGACGTGTGCTGATTTCACCTACCTCACCCCACGCCCCAGGAGAGGCTGGGAACGTGTGTTGGATTTTGATCATGAGGGTCAGGGGCCAGGGAACCTGAGAAGGGGGGTGAGGGGCATCCCCTGTGGAAGCTGATGGTTCTCTGACAAGACACTGTATCTTGGAAGGAGGACTTGGGACCCAAGAGGCGCAACATCCCTAGAAGAGTCTGAAATTGAGGGGTTAGGATGTGCTGGCCACAGTGGTAGATGGAGATGGCCTCTGGCTATGGGAGATGGTCCGGGAGGCCTCTCTTGGGACCCCAGATGGATTGAGCTGCCAGTTATCGTGTGTGTTTATTTCTCTAGTCTCATCCGGGATCTTGTAGTGGAGTCTCGGTTAAGTATTCCTGCCTGTTGCCAGGTGCTGCCCACAGGGAAATAAGTGAAAAGCTGCAAATCATTAGGATTTAGAAGGGGCGTGGCACCGCCTGAAGCTACCTTGGTGACGGCAGCAGTGACTTGCCAGCAGTGACTTGCCCTCCCCAATGTGCCCATGTGACAGACACCAGTTATGTTTTATGAAGGGGGTCAGCAGGTTCTGCTTTGTCAGGGCAGCTGACTTTGGGCCAGCGCATGGTGGCAGAGGGACTCTCTGTTTCTCACCAGGAGTCTGCATTTCCCCAGGAAGCAGGAGGGCCAGGAGGACGCTGGAGTAATTTGCACAGTGGGTGATCACAAAGCAGGACAGATACGGCTTGCGAAAATCTCTCTTCCAAATATATCTCAAAGGGCATTTGAGACAGCTGTTCGTGGCTTCCCAGGACACAGGTGTGGAGTGCTGTCCAAAAAGCCCACTGCTCTCCCAGGACTAATTTGTCACTCTCAGGTCAGGGAGCAAGTATGGGCTTGTTCCTGATTTAGTCTCTGCCTTGTCGCTTTCTGAGGGAGAGATTTCCCAAGTCCAGCAGATCCCCCCCATTGTGTTTTCACAGCTGTGCGCTGTGCTGCTGTCACCCGTTCATGGAAGAGAGACTTCCAGGATAGACAGGATTCCCAGATGAGCAGAGAGCAAGCTGAGTTCCCTAATGAGGTTTTAGAGGCAACAACAAACAAACAACTTAGGTAGGGAACCTGGGGCAGGACCACTTGCAACCCAGGCTGACTCAGAAGAGCACTTCCCTTCCAGACTCCAAGATTCCAGACGCCAGGAGCTAATGTCCTGGAATCAGGCTTAATGTGTAATCAAGGCTATGAAAAAGGAGATCATTTTTGCCTGCCAGTTTTAATTGAATTGTGGGGAAATGATGATTAACTAGAGCCCAAGACAGACAGTTTCTTAAAATACCAAGGAGAGAAGCCACATGCCATTCGGAGGTACACTGCTCCTGCCACAGCAGAAGCAAAGGCATCTCACATGTAGCTCCCATGTACAGATCCGAGATTTCCTCCTGCCAGTTGGGTTTTCAAACCAAGGAAGGATTGGGAGGCATTCAGATTCCAGCTCTGGGTTATCCTTGCAAGTGCTGCCTCTCTAACTACATCTCATCCAACTACCAAGTGGGGTCTTAGGAAAACAAATGGTCTCATAAATCTGGAAATAGCCAAAGTGGCACATTATTTTGAGACATGTCATTGCAGTTCTGCTGAAACTCTTAGTTTATTTCCACCTGGGATTTTTGCACAGGGAAGATGAGATTGGTGGGGAGTAGGTGGAAGCCTCTCCAGCTGCTGTGGAGATGGGAGAGGAATAGAATAAAGTGGGTGTTTAGAAAATCCATGAGGCGACTTGACTTATTCATGCCAAGACCTCTCCCTCCAGATCACCTCTACTCCTGGTAGAGCAGAGACGGCCCCCACTGATGAGAAAACTCCCAATTTCACCCCTGTCCAAAGACTAAAGAGGAAAATATGCTTGCATGGATGGGAAATGCACTGGAGAGAGGCACAGAATTTTCACTTTTAATAAAAATAAAACTAGACTGCCATTGAGGGAAATGAAAATGGATTTCTGAAAAGAGATACTTTTGGTAGTTCTGAACAATGGAACATGGTCTGCTGGGTTTCATAGACCAGGGCACATATCCTGTAAAAACTGACAACTAAAAAAAGAGATGGGAATCCTGGACAAGCTGTGCTCCTGTAGCCTGGAGAGAGATCTCCAAATTAAACTGCTTAGGTGCTGGCCATGCTTGAGAAGTGCCTGATTTGGACATGTCCACCCAAGTCCTTGCTGATAAGCAGTTTGCAATCCACACTGTGACTCTGTCCTCAGACTGTGAGGTGCTTTGCTGGCCATCGGATGCCTCCATTTGCCAAGTACCTCCTGGCCTGGTCTGGCGGAGCACTCTTTGCCAAGTTCTTTGCCAAGATCTAAGCTCTCTGCCCTCCCAACTGTGGAGTCCTGCCTGCCCTTGGGTCCAGTGCTCTACCCATGCCATTTGGCAGCTTGAAAATAAATGGAAATCCACAAATAGGCAGTGTGGGCAGCTGGCCACTTCTTCTACCTGCAGACGAGGTTATGGCTAACACAGTTCACTCCAAAGGAAGCCAAAGGTGACGTATATTGGGAAACTTTCCTCTTCTTGGAAATGATTCCTCTTATTGCTTTTCAAAGAAAATGTAAAATTAAGGAGACTGAATTACAAGTGTCTGTTATAGGAAGTAGTAAGATGACCATCGATTAGGTCTTGAAGAGAGACTCACATCTCAGATTTTGCAGTCTTAGACAAAACCCCCAAAGAACTGTATGCTTCCAGAGAAGTTAATCCCCTTAGCCTTTAAATACTCACCATGCACACATGCACACATACACAAACCATTCTTTCCAGGATACCCAAACCTTATAAAACCTGAGATTTGATTCTCTGATATGGAAATAAACATGATTCAATCCTGCTTCTTAAAAGACTGCCACATATGAAAATGGCTTCAATGGGAGCAATAAAGGTATTATGATGACTTTTTTCTTGTATTAATCCTCTGGGTCTCATGGGGAGTTTACCCTCCCTGGACTCTAGGAGGCAGAGGCAGTGGGACATCTCACACAAATCCCCCCTTCTGGGAATGGCTGGAACATCCCCCAGCAAATCACAGGTCTCTGCTGGCAGGATGGTTTTCAATTGAATTCAGCAAGTGTTTATCGAGCTCCTTGCTGTGCCCCAGGCCTGAGCTAGGCTAGGCCATGCACAGGATGAAAGATGGAGAAGCACCTCCACCTCCTCTGCCCCTGGTCAGGGTGGACTGATGGCTACAGCTAGAGAGGAGGGTAAGCCAGGCTGTGGGGAGAAGCTCCCACAAGGTCAGGCTTTGGGACATGTCAGCCCTTAGGATTTGTTTCCACACTACTCACCCAGAAAGTTAAATCAGAGGCAGCATGGAAGGAAAGGGCAACTCAACGCCCCCATCCACAGTCCAGAGACAGAGGGAAGAAGAAAGGTGAGACGTGGCGGGACATGGTCTGAGGAGCAGTCAGGCTTGTAGCCTGGAAGTAAGGCAGGGTGTGGGTTAAAAATGCACTTAGTTCCCCAGCTATTGAATGCCAAGCAGGGAAAGCCCCTAAATCCATCAGCTTACCCAAGTTTCATTTCCAGAGGGCAACTGCTCTGCAGTGATAATGGCCCCTGGGATCCCAGCTCTCCCCATTGTGGTAGTGGGCGATTTCATTTATGATAAAGAACACAAGCTCCAGAGTATGTGTGCTTGGGATTAAATTCTGGCTCTGACACTTCAACTTCTAACCCTCCATTTCCTCACCTATAAAGGGGGATAAGAGTAATAACACCTCCCTGATAGGGATGATGTGAAGCCCAAGGAGATCATTTAAGTAAGCACAGGACCAGGCACCAGGATTCAGTAGTGTTGCCTATTGTTTCACATTTCTTCGGCAAATACATATTAAGTGTCTGCTAAGACTGTGTCAACCCTTGTTCTTTGGACCTCCCCGAAACAAACCCAACAGAATCACTGTCCTGTGGGAAAGTATGAAGAGACGGGTGAAGAGAAAACAGTCAGAGTGCAGATGGCAAGTGCTATGAGAAAGGAAGCCAGGAGGCTATTGGAACATGAAGAAAGGTTCCCTGACCCAGCCCGAGGATGAGCCTGGCTTCTTGGAGCATTCAATTCCCGGCTTGCCTTAAAAGGGAAATAGAACTCACCTGGTGCATAGAAATATGGGGAATCAGAAGGGCATCTCAGAAAGGCATTATTGACAAGCTCCCAACAGACAGAGCCTATGGAGGCCGAATAGCTAGGAATCCTTGGCAGAAACCCAGGCCAGGGGTAATGAGGGCTGGACTGAGGGCAGTGGAGTCCAGAAATATTTAGGAAGTCAAATTGGCAGAACTCAGAGGTTGGTTGCATGTAGACTGTGGAGAGAGAAATCCAGACCAGGCTTCTGGTGTGAGAAGCTGAGTAGAGGGTGGTGCCAAGTGTCAGAAACAGAGCAAGCAGGAGAAGGGTAGGTTTGGGATGGGAGGGTATGGAGCTTGGGTCTGGGGCAAGTTGGATCAGGCTGGCTTAAAGGTCCAGAGGTGGGACAATCAGGAAGTAAGGCGAGGTGACCATGACGATGGGGGCTGAAGTGGGTGGCTGGGCAGACAGAGCGCCCGAGCAGGCAGGGCTGCAGTCTGCTTCTGTTGGGACTCCAGAGGCATCCCTCGCCCTCTGCCATCCTGCACTGGCCCCAACCATGGCTGCTGCAACAATGGAAAAGCATCATGACTCTTCCATTACTTGCAGATGGTCCACGAAAACACTGGTCCTCTCGCCTCCCGCCCCTGCCCTCAGATGCACCCTCCTCCTCTCTGCCCCTGCAGACTGACCTCTCTAAAAGAATACATAAACCAGTTTACTTCCTTGCTTAATAATCTTCAATGGCTCCCCATTGCCTTCATGATTCAAGCAAATCTCTACAGCATGGAGGTTCCATAACTTTCTGTTCATATAGTGTCTACATGGTTTTCAAACAACTAACAGAAAAAGGAACAAGTGTAATCAGCTACGGATATTCTAGAACAGGTAGAGATGGTTTCAGAATCCTTCAGTATCTTCAGTCCCACCATCATATTGGGTAATACTCCAGCCCCCAATATTGTCAGGCACCAGCGTGCCCTAGAATTTCAGAAATGGGAAGGCTTTTAGACGCCAGAGAATTCCCTGCCTTGTGCAAGGCCTTCATGTTGTGGCCCCTGAGGCCACTCTCCCTCCCCTCCTTCCTCTTCACACCAACTGCCATTCCTCAGGGACTGCATAGGAGCTGCAGATTCTGGTGCCATCCTTTCTCATATCAGACTGCCACACATACCTTTACCAGACTAATTACTACCCATTATTTAGGACTCATCTTGAAATTCACCTCCTTCAGATCCTTCCAGAAATCTTCTCTGATGTCTCAGGTCAATTAGGTGTCTTGCCTCTCCACTCCTACCCCTGGGCTTCCTTCCCTCCATCATATCACAGCCCACACCGTTGTCCTTGCTGTCTCCTCCTCTAGATGGTGAGTTCCGTAAGGCCAGACGTTGTATCCTGTCCATCTTTATAGCACTACTCCATAGCACAGAGACCCAGTATAGAGTAGTGTTGACTAAAAAAATAAACAAACAAACAAAAGCACAACCTAAAAGTTGAGAATTATGTTTTATTTGGTGGACTTTCTGAGGACTCAAGCCCGGGATGCCACTTCTCAGATCGCTCTGAGGGACCTGCTCCCAAGAGGACAGGGAAGAGCCGGGATACGCCGGGAGTTTTGCAACAAAAGCCAGGTAGTTGGGAATATCAAAGGTTACTGTTAATTAAAGAAAACCAGACATCTCAAGTTCATGAATTTAGCGCTTTTCTATGCATGGGAAGATGCAAGAGTCTGGGCTCATTGAAATCATTCCTCTGATAGGCCTTTAACTATCTAGGGCCAGTATCCTGCTTTTCTCCTTCCTGAATTCCACCAGGGTACAGAGTTGGGGACGGCTACAGTGGCTGCTGGCTTGATGGCTGCAACATCCTTTGTTTACTAATATGGCAGGAGACATTCTTCATCCACAGTAGGCATCCAGAATAGATTAACTGATTTCTCTAAAAACTCATGACTAAGTTTGTTTCCCTCTCATGCGGTTCATCTAGATGCCAGACAACTGCTCAACCCTTGCCTCCTCCAAACAGTCAGCAAGAACTGCAGTAGCATCCGTTTCTAAGCATGAGGACTCATTAACACTCCAAGGGGGATGTCGCTGTAGGAAGTATTGTTTTCTACGGGGTGGCAGAAACACGATTATAAACTGGAGCAAGTGGCCTTTGGGGAGTGGCACCATTTAATTGTTTTATCTTGCCTTCTTCATTATTCTAAGAAGCTGGGGTGAAAAATGAATATTAGACATTCCCCAAAGAAAGTAGTTTCATAACTTTCCTTTTAGACAGTGTCTACATGGTTTCTAAACTGGATGGAAAACTAGGAAGTAAGTCCCCTGCTCAGCTCTCTTAGACTGAGTAGAGATGGTCTCAGAATCCTCCAGCATCTTCAGCCCTTTCATTCTGGTGGGTGACACCCTGGCCCCATACAGCTCAATACTCCAGAGAGTCCTTCCTGACATTTTAGAACTACAAAGGAATCTTCGAGACCATGTAATCCTATAGCCTCATTACAACCATCAAAGGAACTAATTCCCAGGCACACTTATAAGTAAATGTGTACTCCATCCGATTAAGTGCATACCTAAAATATCAAGAAACTGTGAAGTATTCCAAGGTCAAAGGATTAAAAAAGTATTCTTTTAAGAGTTTTGAGTATAAGGTCCCTCCCTCCAGGAGCTCAAAGTCTGGTGAGGAAACAGATAATTTAAACGGGAAATATAAACAAAGTACAGGAATTAGTGTAAGCACCGGCAGGAAGGGGCGGTTAACCCAGAACAGGAAAATCATCCCTAGCCTCTTATAGATGGAAGTATCTGCACTGAACCCTCGGGTATGAGTTAGCCAGGTAAAGAGGGTGGGGTGGGTGGGTAGCACGGTGTCCTGGACAAAAGATAGTGCATATACAATGTGAACTCACGGAAAGTTTTGAAGATGGCAAGTTGTTCAGAAGAATTGAACCTTGGAATTGGAGACAGAGTGGGGAACAGTGAGAGAGGAAGCTGCAAAATGGGGCCAAGGCCAAACTGAAGTGCCTTGTATTGTATTCATAATGCATAGTGATACTGAGCAATTTAGACCTTTTCCTAAGGTCAGTAGGGAGAAATTGAAGGGGAGTGATAGGAACAGATCAGCATTTTAGAGTGATCACTTCACTTTGGCTGCACGGGGAGAAAGGACTTGAGAAACAATAGGAAGCCACAGCCGGACAAGAGAGGAGCTGAGAAAGGGCAGCAGGAATGGAGAAAGGCTGGGGGTGGTGAAAAATGTTTAAAAAGTAGACTCGAGGGCTTCCCTGGTGGCGCAGTGGTTGAGAATCTGCCTGGCAATGCAGGGGACACGGGTTCGAGCCCTGGTCTGGGAAGATCCCACATGCCGCGGAGCAACTGGGCCCGTGAGCCACAACTACTGAGCCTGCGCGTCTGGAGCCTGTGCTCCACACCAAGAGCGGCCGCGATAGTGAGAGGCCCGCGCACCGCAATGAAGAGTGGCCCCCGCTTGCCACAACTAGAGAAAGCCCTCGCACAGAAACGAAGACCCAACACAGCCATAAATAAATAAAAATAAATAAATTTAAAAAACAAAACAAAACACAGAGGCCCCCCATCACTGCTCATGAAACCATTGTTTAAAAAAAAAAAAAAAAAAGTAGACTCGAGAGTTGTTGGTTATTAACTGATGTGGGAGGTTAGGAATAGGAAGGAATCAAAGGTGATGTCAGGTTCTGAGTTGGGTGACTGAGTGATGCCAATTCTGTGAATGAAGAACACCCAAGAGGAGGCACCAGGATGAGGCCGGGACATAAGAAGAACTGTCATTTATTGAGCACTTACTATATGCCAGGCATTAAGATCAATGCTTTTCATGTTATTACCTCATTTAATTCTTATTACAACATTATCAAGTAGGTAATAATTATTATGCCGAATTTACAAATAAGATACTGAGGCACAAAGATATTGAGTATTTATTTTTTTCGCAATATCGCACAACTCCTAAGAAGCTGAGCTAAGATTCAGACATAGGATTGGGTAGAAATCAACAATCCTGTTCAGTTTGGAATGCTAATTAGACATACAAATGGAGCTATTGGATAGGTAGCCAGAGTCTAGATTTCAGGAGAGAAGTCCACCCTGGTATCCTGGAGGTCAAGAGAAAAAAGGGCTTCAAAGAAAGAGGGAGTGATTGACAGTGCAAATGCTACTAAGAGATGAACACCAAGATTTAGACTGGATTATTGGATTTGGGATCTGGAGGTCATGGATCTCAACAGAGTGGAATTAAGAAAGTGGTGAAGACAAAAGCTATTCCGGGTAAGCTCAAAAAAATGGGAGGTGAGGTAGTGGAACGGTGACTATACACTCTTTCAAACAGTTTGCTGTGAAGCGGAGCAAAGCAATAGGGCAGTACGGGGTCAAGGGAGGTTTTGTTGTTAAGATGGGAGCATGCTTGTATGCTAATGAGAATGAGTCAATAGGGAAGGGAACTTTGATATTTTAAGAAAGAGAGAGTGGAAAGGTCTAGGAGAAAAATTCAGATTCAGGTGAAATGGTTGGCTTCAGACAGCAGCAAGAGGGGTGTCTCCATTGTCGTAAGGGGAACGGCAAAGCATTGGGAAGCAAAAGGTTGGCAGAAGCAGTTTTCTTCTCATTTCTTCCATTTTATCAGTGAAAGAAGAAGCAAGATTACAAGCGGAGAGTAAGGAGATGCCGGAAGTTTGAGAAAAGCAGAAAAGTGTGAAATATTGTCTAGATCTGGGGACCCACTTGAGATCGGTGATGATAAATCCAAAAAGAAACCTGATGTTTTTCTCCAGCCATGTTTAGCTTCTGAGATGCAACCGTAGAATGGGTGTGTTACCGAGTCCAAGCGGCATGACCTGCAGACCGAGAAGATGGTAGACTACTGTCTCCGATAAACCATCTTATCAGGGTTTGGATGCCAGTTTCTTTTATAGCACAGAGAGTGGGAGGAGATGAGAAAATAAAGTAAAAAGGCCATAAGATTTGCAAATGTCCCCTGGAATGGCCAGCCTCAGGGAGGGGATGTGTTAATTTCCACAGCCATCTACACATGGGCAGGGTCAGATTGTCTCCCTGGGAGCTGAACAGAGGCACTTTAGTTTAACATTCAGGCAGAGGGGCAGGGTTCCCTGAGGCAGGCCATTATGCATGATTATAATAACAAAAGCAAGGAAAAGCAAAGGATAAAGTCAAAGAAACAGATAAAACATGGAGTCTGATTTAGCTCTTCCCTGTTACACGTGGAAAGTTGGCTTTAACCAACAGGATTCGGTTTTTTTCAGGAAAGTGCAAGGAGAGGAACAAGAAGCAAGGGTGGGAGAGAAGATGGCGGAAGAGTAAGACGCGGAGATCACCATCCTTCCCACAGATACAGTAGAAATACATCTACACGTGGAACTGCTCCTACAGAACACCCACTGAACGCTGGCAGAAAACGTCCGACCTCCAAAAAGGCAAGAAACTCCCCCCGTACTTGGGTAGGGCAAAAGAGAAAAAAGAAATAACAGAGACAAAAGAATAGGGACGGCACCTGCACCAGTGGGAGGGAGCTGTGAAGGAGGAAAGATTTCCACGCACTAGGAAGCCCCTTCGCGGGCAGAGACTGCGGGTGGCAGAGGGGGGAAGCTTCAGAGCCACGGAAGAGAGCGCAGCCACAGGGGTGCGGAGGGCAAAGCGGAGAGGTTTCCGCACGGAGGAGCGGTGCCGACCAGCACTCACCAGCCCGAGAGGCTTGTCTGCTCCCCCGCCGGGGCGGGCGGGGGCTGGGAGCTGAGGCTAGGCTTCGGTCGGATCGCAGGGAGAGGACTGGGGCTGGCGGCGTGAACACAGCCTGAAGGGGTTAGCGCACCACAGCTGACTGGGAGGGAGACCGGGAAAAGGTCTGCAGCTGCCGAAGAGGCAAGAGGCTTTTTCTTGCCTCTTTGTTTCGCTGCGCGCAAGGAGAGGGGATTCAGAGCGCCCCCTAAACGAACTCCAGAGAAAGGCGCAAGCCACGGCGATCAGCGCGGACCCCAGAGACGGGCGTGAGACACTGGGGCTGCTGCTGCCGCCTCCAAAAAGCCTGCGTGTGAGCACAGGTCACTCTCCACACCACCCCTCCCGGGAGCCGGTGCAGCCCGCCACTGCCAGGGTCCCGTGATCCCCGGACAAATTCCCCGGGAGAACGCACTGCACGCCTCAGGCTGGTGCAACGTCACGCTGGCCTCTGCTGCCGCAGGCTCGCCCTGCCTCCTCCATACCCCTCCCTCCCCGCGGCCTGAGTGAGCCAGCGCCCCCGAAGCAGCTGCTCCTTTAACCCCGTTCTGTCTGGGCGGGGAATAGACGCCCTCAGGTGACCTACACGCAGAGGCGGGTCCAAATCCAAAGCTGAACCCCAGGAGCTGTGTGAACAGGGAAGAGAAGGGGAAATCTCTCCCAGCAGCCTCAGAAGTAGCGGATTAAAACTCCACAAACAACTTGATGTGCCTGCATCTGTTGAATACCTGAATAGACAACGAATCATCCCAAATTCAGGAGGTGGACTTTGGGAGCAGGATATATTAATTTTTCCCCTGTTCCTTTTTTTTTGTGAGTGTATATGTACATGCTTCTGGGTGAGATTTTGTCTGTATAACTTTGCTTTACAATAGCTTTATTTTCCTTCACTATATTATAGCCTCTTTCTTTCTTTCTTTCTTTCTTTCTTTCTTTCTTTCTTTCTTTCTTTCTTTCCTTCTTTCTTTCCTTCTTTCTTTCTATTTTTTCTCCCTTTTACTCTGAGCCGTGTGGACGAAACGCTCTTGGTGCTCCAGCCAGGCATCAGGGCCGTGCCTCTGAGGTGGGGGAGCCAACTTCAGGACACTGGTCCACAAGAGACCTCCCAGCTCCACGTAATACCAAACGGTAAAAATCTCTCAGAGATCTCCATCTCAACATCAAGACCCAGCATCACTCAATGACCAGCAAGCTACAGTGCTGAACACCCTATGACAAACAACTAGCAAGACAGGAACACAGCCCCATCCATTAGCAGAGAGGATGCCTAAAATCATAATAAGGCCACAGACACCCCAAAATACACCACCAGATGTGGATGTGGCCACCAGAAAGACAAGATCCAGCCTCATCCACCAGAGCTCAGGCACTAGTTCCCTACACCAGGAAGCCTACACAACCCACTGAACCAACCTTAGCCACTGGGGACAGATACCAAAAACAACGGGAACTACAAACATGCAGTCTGTGAAAAGGAGACCCCAAACACAGTAAGATAAGCAAAATGAGACGACAGAAAAACACACAGCAGATGAAGGAGCAGGGTCAAAGCACACTAGACTTAACAAATGAAGAGGAAATAGGTAGTCTACCTGAAAAAGAATTCAGAATAATGATAGTAAGGATGATCCAAAATCTTGGAAATAGAATAGACAAAATGCAAGAAACATTTAACAAGGACGTAGAAGAACTAAAGAGGAACCAAGCAATGATGAAAAACACAATAAATGAAATTAAAAATACTCTAGATGGGATCAATAGCAGAATAACTGAGGCAGAAGAAAGGATAAGTGACCTGGAAGATAAAATGGTGGAAATAACTACTACAGAGCAGGATAAAGAAAAAAGAATGAAAAGAACTGAGGACAGTCTCAGAGACCTCTGGGACAACATTAAACGCACCAACATTCGAATTATAGGGGTCCCAGAAGAAGAAGAGAAAAAGAAAGGGACTGAGAAAATATTTGAAGAGATTATAGTTGAAAACTTACCTAATATGGGAAAGGAAATAGTTAATCAAGTCCTGGAAGCACAGAGAGTCCCATACAGGATAAACCCAAGGAGAAACACGCCAAGACACATAGTAATCAAACTGTCAAAAATTAAATATAAGGAAAACATATTAAAGGCAGCAAGGGAAAAAAAACAAATAACACACAAGGGAATCCCCATAAGGTTAACATCTGATCTTTCAGCAGAAACTCTGCAAGCCAGAAGGGAGTGGCAGGATATACTTAAAGTGATGAAGGAGAAAAACCTACAACCAAGATTACTCTACCCAGCAAGGATCTCATTCAGATTCGATGGAGAAATTAAAACCTTTACAGACAAGCAAAAGCTGAGAGAGTTCAGCACCACCAAACCAGCTTTACAACAAATGCTAAAGGAACTTCTCTAGGCAAGAAACACAAGAGAAGGAAAACACCTACAATAACAAACCCAAAACATTTAAGAAAATGGGAATAGGAACATACATATCGATAATTACCTTGAATGTAAATGGATTAAATGCTCCCACCAAAAGACACAGGCTGGCTGAATGGATACAAAAACAAGACCCATATATATGCTGTCTACAAGAGACCCACTTCAGACCTAGAGACACATACAGACTGAAAGTGAGGGGATGGAAAAAGATATTCCATGCAAATGGAAATCAAAAGAAAGCTGGAGTAGCAAAATAGACTTTAAAATAAAGACTATTACAAGAGACAAAGAAGGACACTATATAATGATCAAGGGATCGATCCAAGAGGAAGCTATAACAATTGTAAATATTTATGCACCCAACATAGGAGCACCTCAATACATAAGGCAAATACTAACAGCCATAAAAGGGGAAATCGACAGCAACACAATCATAGTAGGGGACTTTAACACCCCACTTTCACCAATGGACAGATCATCCAAAATGAAAATAAATAAGGAAACACAAGCTTTAAATGATACATTAAACAAGATGGACTTAATTGATATTTATAGGACATTCTACCCAAAAACAACAGAATACACATTTTTCTCAAGTGCTCATGGAACATTCTCCAGGATAGATCATATCTTGGGTCATAAATCAAGCCTTGGTAAATTTAAGAAAATTGAAATCGTATCAAGTATCTTTTCCGACCACAATGCTATGAGACTAGATATCAATTACAGGAAAAGATCTGTAAAAAATACAAACACATGGAGGCTTCACAATACACTACTTAATAACAAAGTGATTACTGAAAAAATCAAAGGGGAAATCAAAAAATACCTAGAAACAAATGACAATGGAGATACGACGACCCAAAACCTATGGGATGCAGCAAAAGCAGTGCTAAGAGGGAAGTTTATAGCAATACAAGCCTACCTCAAGAAACAGGAAACATCTCGAATAAACAACCTAACCTTGCACCTGAAGCAATTAGAGAAAGAAGAACAAAAAAACCCCAAAGCCAGCAGAAGGAAAGAAATTATAAAGATCAGGTCAGAAATAAATGAAAAAGAAATGAAGGAAACAATAGCAAAAATCAATGAAACTAAAAGCTGGTTCTTTGAGAAGATAAACAAAATTGATAAACCATTAACCAGACTCATCAAGAGAAAAAGGGAGAAGACTCAGATCAATAGAATTAGAAATGAAAAAGGAGAAGTAACCACTGACACTGCAGAAATACAAAAGATCATGAGAGATTACTACAAGCAACTCTATGCCAATAAAATGGACAACCTGGAAGAAATGGACAGATTCTTAGAAATGCACAAACTGCCGAGACTGAACCAGGAAGAAATAGAAAATATGAACAGACCAATCACAAACACTGAGATTGAAACTGTGATTAAAAACCTTCCAACAAACAAAAGCCCAGGACCAGATGGCTTCACAGGTGAATTCTATCAAACATTTAGAGACGAGCTAACACCTATCCTTCTCAAACTCTTCCAAAACATTGCAGAGGGAGGAACACTCCCAAACTCATTCTACGAGGCCACCATCACCCTGATACCAAAACCAGACAAAGATGTCACAAAGAAAGAAAACTACAGGCCAATATCACTGATGAACATAGATGCAAAAATCCTCAACAAAATACTAGCAAACAGAATCCAACAGCACATTAAAAGGATCATACACCATGATCAAGTGGGGTTTATCCCAGGAATGCAAGGATTATTCTTCAATATACGCAAATCAATCAATGTGATACACCATATTAACAAATTGAAGGAGAAAAACCATATGATCATCTCAATAGATGCAGAGAAAGCTTTCGACAAAATTCAACACCCATTTATGATAAAAGCCCTGCAGAAAGTATGCATAGAGGGAACTTTCCTCAACATAATAAAGGCCATATATGACAAACCCACAGCCAACATTGTCCTCAATGGTGAAAAACTGAAACCATTTCCACTAAGATCAGGAACAAGACAAGGTTGCCCACTCTCACCACTATTATTCAACATAGTTTTGGAAGTGTTAGCCACAGCAATCAGAGAAGACAAAGAAATAAAAGGAATCCAAATCGGAAAAGAAGAAGTAAAGCTGTCACTATTTGCAGATGACATGATACTATACATAGAGAATCCTAAAGATGCTACCAGAAAACTCCTAGAGCTAATCAATGAATTTGGTAAAGTAGCAGGATACAAAATTAATGCACAGAAATCTCTTGCATTTCTATACACTAATGACGAAAAATCTGAAAGTGAAATTAAGAAAACACTCCCATTTACCATTGCAACAAAAAGAATAAAATATCTAGGAATAAACCTACCTAAGGAGACAAAAGACCTGTATGCAGAAAATTATAAGACACTGATGAAAGAAATTAAAGAAGATACAAATAGATGGAGAGATATACCATGTTCCTGGATTGGAAGAATCAACATTGTGAAAATGACTCTACTACCCAAAGCAATCTACAGATTCAATGCAATCCCTATCAAACTACCACTGGCAATTTTCACAGAACTGGAACAAAAAATTTCACAATTTGTATGGAAACACAAAAGACCCCGAATAGCCAAAGCAATCTTGAGAACGAAAAATGGAGCTGGGGGAATCAGGCTCCCTGACTTCAGACTATATTACAAAGCTTCAGTAATTAAGACAGTTTGGTACTGGCACAAAAACAGAAATATAGATCAATGGAACAGGATAGAAAGCCCGGAGATAAACCCACACACATATGGTCACCTTATCTTTGATAAAGGAGGCAAGCATATACAGTGGAGAAAAGACAGCCTCTTCAATAAGTGGTGCTGGGAAAATTGGACAGGTACATGTAAAAGTATGAAATTAGAACACTCCCTGACACCATGCACAAAAATAAACTCAAAATGGATTAAAGACCTAAGTGTAAGGGCAGACACTATCAAACTCTTAGAGGAAAACATAGGCAGAACACTCTATGACATACAGCACAGCAAGATTCTTTTTGACCCAGCTCCCAGAGAAATGGAAATAAGAACACAAATAAACAAATGGGACCTAATGAAACTTAAAAGCTTTTGCACAGCAAAGGAAACCATAAACAAGACCAAAAGACAACCATCAGAATGGGAGAAAATATTTGCAAATGAAGCAACTGACAAAGGATTAATCTCCAAGATTTACAAGCAGCTCATGCAGCTCAATAACAAAAAAAGAACAACCCAATCCAAAAATGGGCAGAAGACCTAAATAGACATTTCTCCAAAGAAGATATACAGCTGGCCTACAGACACATGAAAGAATGCTCAACATCATTAATCATTAGAGAAATGCAAATCAAAACTACAATGAGATATCATCTCACACTGGTCAGAATGGCCATCATCAAAAAATCTAGAAACAATAAATGCTGGAGAGGGTGTGGAGGAAAGGGAACACTCTTGCACTGTTGGTGGGAATGTAAATTGATACAGCCACTATGGAGAACAGTATGGAGGTTCCTGAAAAAACTACAAATAGAACTACCATACGACCCAGCAATCCCAATACTGGGCATATACCCTGAGAAAACCATAGGTCAGAAAAAGTCATGTACCAAAATGTTCATTGCAGCTCTATTTACAATAGCCAGGACATGGAAGCAACCTAAATGTCCATCGACAGATGAATGGATAAAGAAGATGTGGCACATATATACAATGGAATATTACTCAGCCATAAAAAGAAATGCAATGGAGGTATTTGTAATGAGGTGGATGGAGTTAGAGTCTGTCATACAGAGTGAAGTAAGTCAGAAAGAGAAAAACAAATACAGTATGCTAACACATATATACGGAATCTAAGGAAAAAAAAAAAAAAAGGCCATGAAGAACCTAGTGGCAAGACGGGAATAAAGACACAGACCTACTAGAGAATCGACGTGAGGATATGCGGAGGGGGTGGGGTGAGATGTGACAGGGTAAGAGAGTGTCATGGACATATATACACTACCAAATGTAAAATAGATAACTAGTGGGAAGCAGCCGCATAGCACAGGGAGATCAGCTCGGTGCTTTGTGACCACCTAGAGGGGTGGGATGGGGAGGGTGGGAGGGAGGGAGATGCAAGAGGGAAGAGAAATGGGAACATATTGTATATGTATAACTGATTCACTTTGTTATAAAGCAGAAGCTAACACACCATTGTAAGGCAATTATACTTCAATAAAGATGTTTAAAAAAAAAAAAAAAAAAAGAAGCAAGGGTGTATTCAAGAATAAATAGTGATGAAATTTAAATTTGAAAATAAGGGAAACAGGGGTGATGGGTAGCGAAAATGTGGCTAAGCTCAAAATTAGGATCCCAAGGAGTCAAAGAATTGCTGGAGTAAAGGCACTAAAGGATGGGAAAGTTGGCAGGGGTCAGAGTTTGCTATGCTTTAGGCTAAGACTTTGAGGTTACAGTCATTACTCATGAGAAGGTCTCTGGTGTGCCCATGGGAGGGGGTGATGAGGTAGAGTGGAGGACGATTTCATCAGAGATGAGGCAGTTAAGCAACTGAGAGATCAAGAAGTTGGATGCCTCTTTCCACGAATGCCAAAGTCACCAAAAATGACTTTGGTGCAGGAGAGAAATACAGTGAGCCAGGTATTCAAATCTTTGATGACTGACATCTGAAGAAGAGTGAGGGGACAGTATATAATTGCAACAAACAGGGCTGGACAGTGGACATTCTGATGATAGGCTAGGCAAACCAGAAGAGGGGAAAAAAGGATCACCAGGACACGGCAATCAGGAGCCAGGAGGACATCTACCTCAAGTCTAGGCTCTAAAGGAGAAAAGACAGCCTCCCCTTGAGAAGGCTGCTGAGGAAGCCAGGTCCTTGGGGGAAAGTCAGCTGTCAGTGCAAGCAAGGAGGTGAAGGGACCAGTCAGGGAAGAGATCTTTCCAGGGAGCTCAAGAGATGGGGTTAGCCAGGGGAAGTGGGCCAAGCAGAGCTGTGTGAATGAGGAAAGAGACCCAGTGACTGGGGTCCACAGTGATGAGATTAATCCTGATTGTCCCTTAGGACTGCTGTGTCACAAGTCCTCTTTGGGGTCTACCGAACTTGAGGTGCCTGCAGGGCATCCAGGACACATTGATGTCCAGTGGGTGGTGGCAGCTACAGGTCTGAGACAGAAAAGAGAGCACCAAGCTAGAGATAAGGACTTAAGAGCTGGCAACCAGCAGATGACTGTTGAAACCATGGGAACCTGTGAGACCACCCAAGGGTGGGGACACTGCGAGAAGAGAAGAGGATGCAGCACAAAATTCCCAGCAACACCAACCTTAAGAGATGGCAGAGAGCAGGAAAGTCACTCAGGAGACAGAAGGAGCATCCAGAGGAGATGGAGGAAAACTCGAAAGCCATGGGGCCACGGAGGCGACCTGTGGTAAATGCTGCAGAGAGGTCAGCCGAGATAAGGCAGGAGAGAGGAAGGAGAGAGGCAACTTTCCATTGCATTTAGCCACAGTCACTGGTGCCCTTGGAGAGAGCCATTGCAGTGGCTCCATGGAGGAAGAGGTTGGGCAGCCGTGTGCGGGAGCAGGAGAGGGAAGAGGTGGGGAAATTCCTCCCCCCTGCACCACGTCCTAGCTGTGGCACCTTGAACAACCTTCTTGGACTCTCTGAACTGCCATTTTTTTAAACCTGGAAGTAGGGGTATTAATCCCAATCGTATGGGGTTGTGATTAAGTAAAATTAGGTAAAATAGTGTGTTTGGCAAAGAGTAGGTGTGCAATAAATGGTAATTATGGTAAACAGGACACGGATTATTGCTGTTGCTTGGCGATAAAGGATTTGAGACATAAGATTGGAGCCAGAATGGCATGTGGGGTTCATAGATTTATCTTTGTTTCTTTAATTTGGAATATATTCACAGGAGTATGTTGAGAGATGGAAAATATAGCTGTAGAAAGTGAAGAAAACTGTCCCTTGTTGAAATGAGCCCTCGACCTTGGCTGTATTAGCTCTATTATGAGGAACAGAGCTTACTAGAAAATTCTGATACGTTTGGAAAGGCCACCAGGGTTCCCAGAAAGTGTAGCTGTTCAGAAACCTCGGGAAATGCCATCCACAGCTTCAACAGGCCTTATCCTTCCAGCTAGAATATGCTTTCTGGAATGAAATGTTGTTGATTATACATAGCCAGGCTATGATTTTCTGATTTGTGCAACAATATCTCTCTGAGAGGAAGACAGATTGTCATGCACTGAATTCCTAATCCGACGCCTAATTTTGCCCTCGGGACTGTAAATTTTGATGCATTACCTGTAGGGTAAACTTCGATTTCTAAAAAACGAATATTATAGAGCTCTCTAGGACCCAGAGAGACTTGTGTAGCAGGCATGAGCCGCGTGGCATGGATTTTTGCCAGCCGCATTCAGGTGCTGAATAGAGAAAACAGCAGATGCTGAATCTGACCAACTACCACCCTGGGTCCAGTGGCCCCTCACCTTCAACAAACTCAATTACTTAAAGTGTGAATTAGCACCAGAAATAAATGAGGAGACGATGCTGCTCTTTAGCAAATGAAGTATAGAAGAGTTCATTATTCATGTGTCACTGGGGTATTTTTGGTCTATCTAAAGGGTCTGCAAGAGAACCATCCAAGCTTCAGTCACCTCTCCCGCCCTGGGGGGAGAAGAAGGGTGGGGTCAGAAGACTACAAAGGCAGCTTAAGATGGGTTGCCAGGAAACCAACTCGATCATAATTTTCAAACTTAACTCAGTTTACCTCCTCCAGGAAGTCCTCCCTGATATCCTTAGGTTTAGGGGGTCTGCTCTGTGTTCCCAAGGTCTCCAGTGCTTAAACTCACAAAGCTCTTATCTACTGAAGGTTCCAGAATGTCTTTACAGGAATGGGTTAATGCACTTCAATCTGGTGAGCAAAGGCCACTTGGAGCTGTAGTTCCCTATCCTTTTACAGAGGATTGAGAAAATACCAATCCTCGGGGTCAAAAATTGTCGGGAGGGGCCACTGGAAGATTAAGGAAAATCTTAGCAATTGGCAGACGCCTGCATATTCTAAGTACTCAGGAAGAGTTTGTTGAAATTATTTAATTGATGGAATGTTTTGTTTGTGGCCTGAATCACTTCTTGCCCCTTGGTTCTTTGAGCTCATGCTCAGCATGTATATTTCCCTCCCGGCTGTGGTCCTTTGCCCACTGCTTTGAGAAGCTCTGGAGGAAGAGAGAGCGGGTTGAATTTGTATCAATCAGAAAAGGACTTAAAAAGAAGTATGAGATTCTAAACTGGTCTCCAAGAAAAAGTTAAGATTTTTGAGAATAAAAATGAGGGGAGAGCATTGTAAGTAGTAAATCAAGTCTGAGCATAACGGGGAGAGGAGGGACATAGGAGAGGTCGGATGTGACTGCAGCACGAGGTAGGAGAGAGAATGGACGCGAACCTTGGACCATGTTCTGAGGGATCTTGAGTGCAGCTCCAGGAACGTAAACATAATTTTAGCTGGCAATGAAAACCGCGGAAGGTTCTGGAGCAGAAGATTCTTAGAAAAACTGTTACTTACAAGACACAATTGCCCAAATTTGCATTAAAGTGATAACTTTCTTAAGTATCCATTGTTTAAATACTAAGCACTTTTAGGAATAATCGCTGTTTCTTAAAATTGAGGCATGTGGTTCTCTTTCATAACTAGTATAAATAAGGTCATTTATTTGATGAATTTGTAATTTGTCATACATCACACTGCACCAGGCACTGTGTGGGTACAAAGATGTGTGGAATCAGATTCCTGCCTTCCAGAAGCTTAACGCTCAGAGGAAAGATGAGGTGACTATAATATCAGAACACAAGTATCCAGTGGAGTCAGACTCATGTGGTCGGAAGTAGCAGAAACCTACTCACATTAGCTAGAGCTGGTTACAGACATAAGCCATGAAATAGTTCATGGTAAGGATACAGATGTGACTCAGGGACCCGGGAAAGGGCAGAGAAGCTGGGCCTCCCCAAGGGCTGGCAGGAGATACTGGCAGCAGCTCCCCCCTGCCCACCCCACCCTGGCCTCCTCGTTCCTCTCTCGTGACCAACTCTCTGCCACACAGGTCACATGGCTGCCACTGCATGCCTGGGTTCCAGCCACACTCCAAAACACTGCTTGAAATCAATGGCTTTCAGGCCCAAAGAAGGATTCCCAAGAAAGAGAGCCCAGCTGGCTTGACTTGGGTCAGGTGTCTGGCCTGGTCCAGTCGGCTGTTGGGTGGAGACGGGTCACGTGGTGTAACCAGGACCCCCTCCCCTGTGGCAGTGGGGTGGCACTCTGCCCAAAGAGGAAGCAGTTGTGAGGTGGACAGACACCCCCAAACACACCTCCCTTGTCAGTGTGATCTCAGGAGCTCAGAGGGCAAGTGATCTGGGGTTTCAGAGGAGGATAAAATCACTCCCAGCTGAGTGGTGCTTGGAACCTTCCTGCCCTCAAGGATCAAGGGCCTCCAGGAGGGGTAGAACCCATTGGAAAGATAGACTGGAGAGGAGGGAGCTTACACCACATCCAACGGGTGCAGCTTTACCTCTTCATGAACGACTGAAATATTGTTCTGTTCACATGAAGTCTGCTAATTTCTGCAAATAAAGTAAAATTAAAAGAGGTGTGGAGATTTACATATACAAAGCACCTTATATAAAGTAGAGAACTAATAAGGACCTACTTTATAGCCCAGAGAAGTCTACTCAATACTCTGTAATGGCCTATATGGGAAAAAAATCTAAAAAAGAGTGGAGATATATATATATATATATATATATATATATATATATATATATATATATATATATATATATACACACACATGTATAACTGATTCACTTTGCTGTACACCCAAAACTAACACAACATTGTAAATCAACTACACTCCAATCAAAATTTAAAAACAAAAGAGGTGGAAACCAGAAAATGACTTCGTCATTTATAGACTCGACACCAGGCTCTTTGCATCCTTGCCCTGGGAGGAAGGATAAACGTTTCAAGGACAGAGTCAGTCTAGCAGGGTTTGTGGCACAAGACGACCAGCTGTGGCACGGTCCTTGGAGATGACCATGTGTGTGCCTGAGCCGGTGGTAAGGGGGTATGTTACCAGACAATTTAAATGTTAAGAGGACACTTCCAGCATCTGTGTGCAGAATGGATGAGAGAGAGCAAAGTGAACACAGGGAGACCAGTTAGGAGGCTGCTGCGGTGTCCCAGGTGAGAGAAGATGGTGTTAGATCAGGAAGGAGACCCTGGAGATGGAGAAATGTGGATGGATTAGAGACACAGCTAGTGGGACAGTGCTGTGTGCTGGTCAGCTGTGGGGGCTGAAGGGAAGGGAGGAATCAGAGGCAGCTCCTAGGTTTCTGGGAAGGCAGGAAGGTGTCGTGTTCAGGAGGGAACAATTAAGAGTTCCAATTTGGAAGGGTTAGGTTTGTCATGTCTTTGAACTTTCTAGGTACAGTCACGTTTGTGCAAAACTGGAGTGCAGAGGAGAGTTCTGGGCTGAATTATGCATTTGAAGGCAGGGAGAAGCCTCTCAAGTGAGCTTACATGAAGTGGATTTGTTACGAGGATTCAGAGGATTCTCACCAAACCTGAGGGCACAAATTACAGGCAGGCCTCCCAGGAAGCTGCAGCCAGCGAGCCCCGCAGACAGATGCCAGGAACCGGCAGTGTTTCTGCCTTTGTACCATGATGGACTCCTATGGCCTCGGCGAGTCTGGGACTCCTGTCTATCTTTCTGTCCCTCTTTCTCTATGTCTGCTGTGTGTGTCTCTGCATTTTTCTCCATGTCTCTCTCTATTTGTCTCTGTGTATCTGTCCCTCTGACACTCTGAATGTGTGTCTCTGTGTGTGGCTGTGGGCCTCTCCCTGTGTCTTGCATCTCCAGGATTATTTCTCTCCTTTTCTCTCTTCATGTGCTTCTGTCTCTGTCCATCTGTCTGTCTCTGTCTCTGTCCATCTGTCTCTCCCTCTCTCTGTCTCTTAAACTGCTTCTTTTGACTTACTTGTTTCCTTCTCTCTCTGCTTCTGTGTGCAAATGACCAAACATGGCTTCCCCATGCAAGGTTTACAGCACTTTCTGATTTCTTGCCTAACAGAGACTGACCACCAACTCTGAATTCCAATTCCAAATTCCTGGGGAAGAGAATCCGATTGGCCCAGTTTGTCTCAAGTGTTAATTTCTGGTTCAATTCATCTGTGGCCAGGAAGGCTTGAAGCTGGGGCAGGGAAGCGTCTGGTGCTATAAAAATGCATGCTACTGATAAACAGATCATGAAGGTCCTGGCCAATGGAAAAGAGAAAGAGGAAGAAAGACTCTGAAAAAAAGGTAAAATGCTTACTATTCAGAAATATTATAAACATCTAACTAGAAACACTAGCAGAATCAAACAGTATAGGAGAGCTGGGCAAAATTGCTGTGTTAAAGGGCAACCTTCAAAATCAGTATCATTTCTTTACACCAGTGATAACCGATTAGCAAATCTAATTTTTAAAAAGACACAGTTCACAATAGCCAAAAAGTGTAGAAAAGATGTAAGAATGAACAAGACCTATAGGGAGCAAAATTTTAAATTCTAATAAATAAAAATACACATATATATTATCCGAATAAGTGGAGATCCATTCCAATGTCATGGATGGGACAACTTAATATTATAAGAATATCAATTCTCCCCAAATTAGTCTATAAATTCAAGACAGTTACAATCAATTTTCTAAATGGAGTTTTGAAGGAATTTTATAAATGGACTCTATATGTTTACATGGAAACAGAAGACCTGACAGAATTCCCTCTGAGGCATCTGGACCTTCACAAGCAGTGGCTGCTGTCTGCTGGGCTATGGCAAGAGGGTTGAAAACCTTTTGGAGCACCTGAGCCTCACCAGGTGCACTGCAGCAGTCTCTGTAAACTGATGCAGGGCAACAGGGCAGAGAGAGGTATCCTGAGGCACAGAGATAGGATGGGGGGTAGGAATGGAGGCCGACATGAATGGCCCACAGCAGAGAGAGCTCCCAGGGCTCAGAAAGCTGGCAGTTGAGTGGTAAAGTGTGGAAAGATATCCAGAGCCTTGGGTCCCCAGATCTCTATCCCTCCTAAGGGGAAGTCTTGATTCCACCCTCAAAATATTTAAAGCCAGAAGAAATTTGAATAAAATTAAAGGTGCAAGAAAGCCCCAGACTCAGCTCTCCTAAAGGTTAGATTGACTCAGCCTCCCACTAGCAGCCTGAGAGAAGGACCATGCCTTTTCCTGGAGGATAGAATGACTTACCTCGGTCTCTACTGCTTTTTTTCACACCATGGCTGCCATACAATTGTTAAAATTATGAGACATAAGAACAATCAAGATACTGTGATGCATGGTCAAGAGAGGAAACAGCCAGACTCATTTATTAAAAAAAAAAAAAAAAGTAGAAAAAAAAAAACAAGAAAATAACCTCTCAACAAACTAGGAATTGAAGATGTAGTAGTTTCCTACTGCTGCTGTAACAAATGACCGCAAACATAGTGGCTTAAAAACACAAATTTATTACCTTACCATTCTGGAAGTCAGAAGTGCAAAATGGGGTCTCACTGGACTAAAATCCCAATGTTCGCAGGCTGCATTCCTTTCTGGAAGCTCTGAAGGATAATTTGTTTACTCATATTTTCCAGCTTTCAGAGGGCACCCACATTCTATAGCTCAA
The DNA here is from genome assembly GCF_028021215.1 of Eschrichtius robustus. Classification (NCBI taxonomy): domain Eukaryota; kingdom Metazoa; phylum Chordata; class Mammalia; order Artiodactyla; family Eschrichtiidae; genus Eschrichtius; species Eschrichtius robustus. Next base: position 21,567,027 of record NC_090829.1, on the reverse strand, counting down.
AGCTAGAAATGTTAGATTGCTCTGATCACTTTTCTGCAGTTACATCCCCTTATGACTCTCTTCTTCTGCCTCCTTCTTCCTTTCCTAAGGACCCTTGTGATTACATTTGGTCCATCCACATAATCCATAATAATCTCCTATCTTAAGGTCAGATGACTGGCAACTTTAGTTCCATCAGCAACATGAATTCCCCCTTGCCATGTACCTGAACATATTTGAAGGTTTCTGGAATTAGCATGTGGATGTCTTTAGGGGATCATTATTCTGCCTACCACAGAAGGGAACTTTCCTGATCAAATGTAAGGCATCTGTGAAAAACATGCAGTTAACAATCATATTTGATGGTGAAACATTGAACACTTTTTCCGAAGATTGGGAATAGTTCAAAGATTTCTCCTCTCACCAATTCTGTACAACATTGTACTGAAAATCCTACCTACTTCAATAAGGCAAAGAAAAAAGGCATAAAAATTGGAAAGGAAGAAGGAAATGTGTCCTTATCTTAAAGTGATAGAATTTTGTATATAGAAAGCTATGGAATCTCTGAAATTTAGAAAGTGACTTTAGCCAAGGTTACAAGATATGAGATCAATATTCAAAAATTAATTGTATTTATATATATTAGTTATGAACAGTTGGAAAATGAAATTTTATTTTATTTTATTTACATCTCTATTGGAGTATAATTGCTTTACAATGTTGTGTTAGTTTCTGCTGTATAACAAAGTGAATCAGCTATATGTATACATATATCCCCATATCCTCTCCCTCTTGAGCCTCCCTCCCACCCTCCCTATCCCACCCCTCTAGGTCATCACCAAGCACTGAGCTGATCTCCCTGTGCTATGCAGCTGCTTCTTACTAGCTATCTATTTTACATTTGGTAGTGTGTATACGTCAATGTTACTCTCTGACGTCGTTCCAGCTTCCCCTTCCCCACCCCCTCCCCGTGTCCTCAAGTCCATTCTCTACCTCTATGTCTTTATACCTGTCCTGCCCCTAGGTTCATCAGAACCATTTTTTTTTTTTTTTTGGTTTCCATATATATGTGTTAGCATACAGTATTTGTTTTTCTCTTTCTGACTTACTTCACTCTGTATGACAGATGCTAGGTCCATCCACCTCACTACAAATAACTCAATTTCGTTTCTTTTTATGGCTGAGTAATATTCCATTGTATATATGTGCCACATCTTCTTTATCCATTCATCCTTTGATGGACACTTAGGTTGCTTCCATGTCCTGGGTATTGTAAATAGTGCTGCAAAGATCATTGGGGTGCATGTGTCTTTTTGAGTTATGGTTTCCTCTGGGTATATGCCCAGTAGTGGGATTGCTGGGTCATATGGTAGTTCTATTTTTAGTTTTTTAAGGGACCTCCATACTGTTCTCCATAGAGGCTGTATCATTTTACATTCCCACCAACAGTGCAAGAGGGTTCCCTTTTCTCCACACCCTCTCCAGCAGTTATTGTCTGTAGATTTTTTGATGATGGCCATTCTGACTGGTGTGAGGTGATACCTCATTGTGGTTTTGATTTGCATTTCTCTAATGATTAGTGATGTTGAACATTCTTTCATTTATTTTTTGGCAATCAGTATATCTTCTTTGGAGAAATATCTATTTAGGTCTTCCACCAATTTGGGATTGGGTTGGTTTTTCTTTTGTTATTGAGCTGCATGAGCTGCAGCTCATATATATTTTGGAGATTAATCCTCTGTCAGTTGCTTCATTTCCAAATATTTTCTCCCATTCTGAGGGTTGTCTTTTCATCTTGTTTATGGTTTCCTTTGTTGTGCAAAACCATTAAAGTTTCATTAGGTCGCATTTATTTTTGTTTTTATTTCCATTTTTCTAGGAGGTGGGTCAAAAAGGATCTTGCCGTGATTTATGTCATAGAGTGTTCTGCTTATGTTTTCTTCTAAGAATTTTATAGTGTCTGGTCTTATATTTAGGTCTTTAATCCATTTTGAGTTTATTTTTGTGTATGATGTTTGGAAGTGTTCTAATTTCATTCTTTTACATGTAGCTGTCCAGTGGAAAATGAAATTTTAAAAGACATTTATAATAGCATCAAGTAAATGAAATACCTAGGATGAATCTAGCAAAAGATAGGTAAGACCTGTATACTGAAAGTTATACAACATTCCTGGGACTAATTAAAGACAATGCAAATAAATGAAAAGATACACCATATTCATGGATTAGATTATTCAAGATTGATAAATTGTCCATTCTCTCAAAATTGACCTATAGATTTAGTGCATCCCAATCAAAATCTCAAAAGAATTTTTTTTTAAAAAATTGAAAAGATGATTCTAAAAATATACATGGAAGTATAAAGGATTTAGAATACCCAAAACAATTTTGAATAACAAGAACAAAATTGGAGAATTTACACTATCTGATTTCAAAACTTATTATACAGCTAAAGTGATCAAGACAGTCTGTTACTGGCATAAAACAAGCAAGTAGATCAATGGACAGAATAGTAAATCCAAAAATACACCTACACATGTATTGATTTTTGACCAAGGAACCAAAGTAGTTCAATGGTGAAAGAAAAGTCTTTTTATCAGGATGTGCTTATAAGAACTTGATATCTTTGTGAGAGGAAAAAAATTGAACTTGATATCTATTCAATCCATACACACAAAAAATAATTTAAGAGAGATTTTAGACCTAAATGTAAAAGCTAGAAACATAAATTTTCTTGAATAAAATAAAACATATGATAATATATTTGTGACTATGAATGGGTAAAGATTTTTAAATTAGAACTCAAAAGGAACTAACCATAAAAGGAAAAAAAATGATAAATTAGGCTTCCACAAAATTAACATTTTTTGCTGATCAAAAGTAACCATTAAGAAAATGAAAAGGCAAGCCACAAACTGGAAGAATATTCATAATACATTTATCTGAAAAAGACACATATCCAACAGATCGAAGTGGGGAGGATGTGATGAGAACTCCTACAAGTCAACAACTAAAAGATAATAATTCAAGAAAAAAAGTGGACAAAGGGTGTGAAGGGGCACTTCACAAAAGACTAGCCAATAAGCACATGTAAAGGTGCTCAGCATCATTAGTCATCAGGGAAATGCAAATTAAAGTCACAATGAGACACATTTCATATCCACTAGTATAGCTTCTATCTAAAACTGATAATACCAAATATTAGTGAGGATGTGGAGCAACTGGAAATCTCAGACATTGTTGTGGAATGTAAAATGCTATGATGATTTTGAAAGATAGTTTGGCAATGTCTTATAACAACCTTTACATAATATATAAAAATCAGGACCAATCCAAATGTCTATCAAGAGACAAGTGGAAAACAAATCTACTCAGCAATAAAAAGGAGTGAAATGTTAATACTTGCAACAACAGCAATGAATAAAAACAACTACAGATAAAAGAATGTGAACTAATTCTATTTATATGAAGCTCTAAATCACACAAAACTAATGGTAGTAGTAAATAGAAAATAATCATGTTTGGGGGTAGAATTAACAGAAGGGCATGGGGAAATTTTCTGGGGTGGTAAAAATATTCTATATATTATCGTTGTCTTACCTAATTCTGGAATTTTATTCTTCCATATAAATTATTGAGATATAATATTACATGGAAAGATCCTAAGTATTCACTTAAATGAATTTTGAAAGTAATATGCAAATGTCAATGCATGCAAGTTATACCTCAATAATTCCTATGGAAGAATAAAAACCTGTAGTTAAATAGGACATCCTTAATAAAGAAGTATAGCAAGGAAAAACGTGCTTTATCAGAAAATAAAATAAACTATAAAGCCATAGTAATAAAAACAGTCTGGTATTATTCTACAAAACAGATTATGGACCAATAGAACAGAATAGAGAGCCAAGACAAACAATTATCATACCTTTTGTGTAACAAAATAACACTACAGATCAAAGAAAATATTGGTTTAATAACAATGTTGAAAAAAACTGGAACATAAGAAAAATAAAGCTGGATTCCTACTTAAATATCACTTTATTCCACATAGATAAAAGATCTAAACATCTAGAATGTTGTTACGACATAGAAGTAGGAAAGCAAGTCCTAAAAGATACTTCAAAAGCACAAACCACACAGCAAAAATTAGATGGATTTGATCATATCAAAATGAAGTATTTTTCAATTCCATGGAAGACATTTTGGAAAGTTAGTAGATGACAGAATGAAAGCACATATTTTTGGCATTTAATACCAAAAAAGGAATTTATTATTTAGAGTACACAAGAAACTCCTGTAAATCAAAAGGAATATAGATAGCAATCCCATATTAAAAATGTTCAAAGCTATGATTTAGCAATTTATAGGAAAGACAACTCAAAATGCTCAAACTCATTATTAATCAGGGAAATGTTAATTAACAAAGAACCATCTCTTTATACTTATCAGACTGGTAAAATTGGAAAACTGGATAATGCTAAGTGCTGGAGGGGATTGAGGTATGGAAATTTCTGTGTACTGCTGATGAGAGGGGTGCAGCCATTCTAGGAAGGTCCAGTGAGTACTTAGTTAAATTAGACATTGAAATACCTATGACCCAGCCACCCTGCTTCTTGGGTACATATCTCAAGAAATTCTCACACAGTCTAAGGTGCACAGGTATGAAGATATTGAGCTGATGAAGGGGCTTAGAAGAGTGGCTAAGGTATATCATGGTGAATGCACATCATGGCATACATACCAGTCAGCAGCTAGTAGCAATGGATCAAATATGTACATGGCAACAAGGATGCATCTGGAAAACACAGAACTCAGTAAAATAAGAATGAGAATGAAATATATGATACAACACCATTTAGGTAAATTTTAAATACATGTACACAAAAAGACAATATGCCATTTGCAAAAGGCATTGCAGTAAACAATTTAGAATAAATGATTGGCTGAAAGGAGAGGAGAATGGAGAATTAAGAAGAAAATAAAACAACAGAGGGACCTTGCATGGACCATGATGATCTGGGGTCGCACACTGATAAAGGGAACTAACTCAAGCCTCTACACCTGCAGCTTAAAACTAGTTGGAGGAATTCCTTCTCGGGGGAAGGACAATTATCTGGAAGGGAGAATGAGGGTTACAAAGTCAACGGGTTACAAAGTCAACAGGTTACTGAGAGCCCACAGTGAACCAAATGATTACAAAGGAAGTGTCTTCATCTTCAATTATTTTAGAAGAAGGAATTGAAGTTCAGGGAAGCTAAACAACTTGTCCAAGGTCACAGTTTGTAAAAATCAGTGCCAGGTGAGAGGAGAGAAGATGGCGGAAGAGTAAGACACGGAGATCACCTTCCTTCCCACAGATACAGTAGAAATACATTTACACATGGAACTGCTCCTACAGAACACCCACTGAATGCTGGCAGAAAACGTCAGACCTCCCAAAAGGCAAGAAACTCCCCCCGTACTTGGGTAGGGCAAAAGAAAAAAGAAATAACAGAGACAAAAGAATAGGGACGGCACCTGCACCAGTGGGAGGGAGCTGTGAAGGAAAGATTTCCACGCACTAGGAAGCCCCTTCGTGGGCAGAGACTGCGGGTGGCAGAGGGGGGAAGCTTCGGAGCCACGGAGGAGAGCGCAGCCACAGGGGTGCGGAGGGCAAAGCGGAGAGGTTCCCGCACGGAGGAGCGGTGCCGACCAGCACTCTCCAGCCCGAGAGGCTTCTCTGCTCCCCTGCCGGGGCGGGCGGGGCTGGGAGCTGAGGCTCGGGCTTCGGTCGGATCGCAGGGAGAGGACTGGGGTTGGCGGCGAGAACACAGCCTGAAGGGGTTAGTGCACCACAGCTAGCCGGGAGGGAGTCCGGGAAAAGGTCTGCAGCTGCCGAAGAGGCAAGAGACTTTTCCTTGCCTCTTTGTTTCGCAGCGCGCAAGGAGAGGGGATTCAGAGCGCCGCCTAAACGAACTTCAGAGACGGGCGCGAGCCGCGGCTATCAGCGCGGACCCCACAGCAACAGGGGTGCAGAGGAAAAAACGGAGAGATTCCTGCACAGAGGCTCGGCGCCGAGCAGCACTCAGCAGCCCGAGAGGCTTGTCTGCTTGCCCGCCGGGACGGGCGGGGCTCGGAGCTGAGGCTCGGGCTTCGGTCGGATCGCAGGGAGAGGACTGGGGCTGGCGGCGTGAACACAGCCTGAAGGGGTTAGCGCACCACAGCTGGCTGGGAGGGAGACCGGGAAAAAGTCTGCAGCTGCCAAAGAGGCAAGAGACTTTTTCTTGCCTCTTTGTTTCGCGGCGCACAAGGAGAGAGGGATTCAGAGCGCCGCCTAAACGAACTCCAGAGACTGGCACGAGCCGCGGCTATCAGCGCGGACCCCAGAGACGGGCGTGAGACGCTGGGGCTGCTGCTGCTGCCTCTAAAAAGCCTGTGTGCGAGCACAGGTCACTCTCCACACCGCCCCTCCCGGGAGCCTGTGCAGCCCGCCACTGCCAGGGTCCCGTGATCCAGGAACAACATCCCCGGGAGAACGCACTGCGCACCTCAGGCTGGTGCAACGTCACGCCGGCCTCGGCCGCTGCAGGCTCGCCCCGCCTCCTCTGTACCCCTCCCTCCCCGCGGCCTGGGTGAGCCAGAGCCCCCGAAGCAGCTGCTCCTTTAACCCCGTCCTGTCTGGGCGGGGAACAGACGCCCTCAGGCGACCTACACGCAGAGGCGGGTCCAAATCCAAAGCTGATCCCCAGGAGCTGTGAGAACAGAGAAGAGAAGGGGAAATCTCTCCCAGCAGCCTCAGAAGCAGCGGATTAAAACTCCACAAACAACTTGCTGTGCCTGCATCTGTTGAATACCTGAATAGACAACGAATCATCCCAAATTCAGAAGGTGGACTTTGGGAGCAGGATATATTAATTTTTCCCCTTTTCCTTTTTTTTTGTGAGTGTATATGTATATGCTTCTGGGTGAGATTTTGTCTGTATAGCTTTGCTTTATAATAGCTTTATTTTACTTCACTATATTATAGCCTCTTTCTTTCTTTCTTCCTTTCTTTCTATTTTTTCTCCCTTTTACTCTGAGCTGTGTGGACGAAAGTCTCTTGATGCTCCAGCCAGGCATCGGGGCCGTACCTTTGAGTTGGGAGAGCCATCTTCAGGACACTGGTCCACAAGAGACCTCCCAGCTCCACATAATACCAAACGGCAAAAATCTCTCAGAGATCTCCATCTCAACATCAAGACCCAGCATCACTCAATGACCAGCAAGCTACAGTGCTGAACACCCTATGACAAACAACTAGCAAGACAGGAACACAGCCCCATCCATTAGCAGAGAGGATGCCTAAAATCATAATAAGGCCACAGACACCCCAAAATACACCACCAGACGTGGACGTGCCCACCAGAAAGACAAGATCCAGCCTCATCCACCAGAGCTCAGGCACTAGTTCCCTCCACCAGGAAGCCTACACAACCCACTGAACCAACCTTAGCCACTGGGGACAGATACCAAAAACAACGGGAACTACGAACCTGCAACCTGTGAAAAGGAGACCCCAAACACAGTAAGATAAGCAAAATGAGACGACAGAAAAACACACAGCAGATGAAGGAGCAGGGTCAAAACACACCAGACTTAACAAATGAAGAGGAAATAGGTAGTCTACCTGAAAAAGAATTCAGAATAATGATAGTAAGGATGATCCAAAATCTTGGAAATAGAATAGACAAAATGCAAGAAACATTTAACAAGGACGTAGAAGAACTAAAGAGGAACCAAGCAATGATGAAAAACACAATAAATGAAATTAAAAATACTCTAGATGGGATCAATAGCAGAATAACTGAGGCAGAAGAAAGGATAAGTGACCTGGAAGATAAAATGGTGGAAATAACTACTGCAGAGCAGGATAAAGAAAAAAGAATGAAAAGAAATGAGGACAGTCTCAGAGACCTCTGGGACAACATTAAACGCACCAACATTCGAATTATAGGGGTCCCAGAAGAAGACGAGAAAAAGAAAGGGACTGAGAAAATATTTGAAGAGATTATAGTTGAAAACTTCCCTAATATGGAAAAGGAAATAGTTAATCAAGTCCTGAAAGCACAGAGAGTCCCATACAGGATAAACCCAAGGAGAAACACGCCAAGACACATATTAATCAAACTGTCAAAAATTAAATATAAGGAAAACATATTAAAGGCAGCAAGGGAAAAACAACAAATAACACACAAGGGAATCCCCATAAGGTTAACATCTGATCTTTCAGCAGAAACTCTGCAAGCCAGAAGGGAGTGGCAGGACATACTTAAAGTGATGAAGGAGAAAAACCTACAACCAAGATTACTCTACCCAGCAAGGATCTCATTCAGATGTGATGGAGAAATTAAAACCTTTACAGACAAGCAAAAGCTGAGAGAGTTCAGCACCACCAAACCAGCTTTACAGCAAATGTTAAAGGAACTTCTCTAGGCAAGAAACACAAGAGAAGGAAAACACCTACAATAACAAACCCAAAACATTTAAGAAAATGGGAATAGGAACATACATATCGATAATTACCTTGAATGTAAATGGATTAAATGCTCCCACCAAAAGACACAGGCTGGCTGAATGGATACAAAAACAAGACCCATATATATGCTGTCTACAAGAGACCCACTTCAGACCTAGAGATACATACAGACTGAAAGTGAGGGGATGGAAAAAGATATTCCATGCAAATGTAAATCAAAAGAAAGCTGGAGTAGCAATTCTCATATCAGACAAAATAGACTTTAAAATAAAGACTATTACAAGAGACAAAGAAGGACACTATATAATGATCAAGGGAACGATCCAAGAGGAAGCTATAACAATTGTAAATATTTATGCACCCAACATAGGAGCACCTCAATACGTAAGGCAAATACTAACAGCCATAAAAGGGGAAATCAACAGCAACACAATCATAGTAGGGGACTTTAACACCCCACTTTCACCAATGGACAGATCATCCAAAATGAAAATAAATAAGGAAACACAAGCTTTAAATGATACATTAAACAAGATGGACTTAATTGATATTTATAGGACATTCCACCCAAAAACAACAGAATACACATTTTTCTCAAGTGCTCATGGAACATTCTCCAGGATAGATCATATCTTGGGTCACAAATCAAGCCTTGGTAAATTTAAGAAAATTGAAATCGTATCAAGTATCTTTTCCGACCACAACGCTATGAGACTAGATATCAATTACAGGAAAAGATCTGTAAAAAATGGAGGCTACACAATACACTACTTAATAACGAAGTGATCACTGAAGAAATCAAAGGGGAAATCAAAAAATACCTAGAAACAAATGACAATGGAGATACGACGACCCAAAACCTATGGGACGCAGCAAAAGCAGTGCTAAGAGGGAAGTTTATAGCAATACAAGCCTACATCAAGAAACAGGAAACATCTCAAATAAACAACCTAACCTTGCACCTGAAGCAATTAGAGAAAGAAGAACAAAAAAACCCCAAAGCCAGCAGAAGGAAAGAAATTATAAAGATCAGGTCAGAAATAAATGAAAAAGAAATGAAGGAAACAATAGCAAAAATCAATGAAACTAAAAGCTGGTTCTTTGAGAAGATATACAAAATTGATAAACCATTAGCCAGACTCATCAAGAGAAAAAGTGAGAAGACTCAAATCAATAGAATTAGAAATGAAAAAGGAGAAGTAACCACTGACAGTGCAGAAATACAAAAGATAATGAGAAATTACTACAAGCAACTCTATGCCAATAAAATGGACAACCTGGAAGAAATGGACAGATTCTTAGAAATGCACAAACTGCCGAGACTGAACCAGGAAGAAATAGAAAATATGAACAGACCAATCACAAGCACTGAGATTGAAACTGTGATTAAAAACCTTCCAACAAACAAAAGCCCAGGACCAGATGGCTTCACAGGTGAATTCTATCAAACATTTAGAGAAGAGCTAACACCTATCCTTCTCAAACTCTTCCAAAATATTGCAGAGGGAGGAACACTCCCAAACTCATTCTACGAGGCCACCATCACCCTGATACCGAAACCAGACAAAGATGTCACAAAGAAAGAAAACTACAGGCCAATATCACTGATGAACATAGATGCAAAAATCCTCAACAAAATACTAGCAAACAGAATCCAACAGCACATTAAAAGGATCATACACCATGATCAAGTGGGGTTTATCCCAGGAATGCAAGGATTCTTCAATATGCGCAAATCAATCAATGTGATACACCATATTAACAAATTGAAGGAGAAAAACCATATGATCATCTCAATAGATGCAGAGAAAGCTTTTGACAAAATTCAACACCCATTTATGATAAAAGCCCTGCAGAAAGTAGGCATAGAGGGAACTTTCCTCAACATAATAAAGGCCATATATGACAAACCCACAGCCAACATTGTCCTCCATGGTGAAAAACTGAAACCATTTCCACTAAGATCAGGAACAAGACAAGGTTGCCCACTCTCACCACTATTATTCAACATAGTTTTGGAAGTGTTAGCCACAGCAATCAGAGAAGACAAAGAAATAAAAGGAATCCAAATCGGAAAAGAAGAAGTAAAGCTGTCACTATTTGCAGATGACATGATACTATACATAGAGAATCCTAAAGATGCTACCAGAAAACTCCTAGAGCTAATCAATGAATTTGGTAAAGTAGCAGGATACAAAATTAATGCACAGAAATCTCTTGCATTTCTATACACTAATGACGAAAAATCTGAAAGTGAAATTAAGAAAACACTCCCATTTACCATTGCAACAAAAAGAATAAAATATCTAGGAATAAACCTACCTAAGGAGACAAAAGACCTGTATGCAGAAAATTATAAGACACTGATGAAAGAAATTAAAGAAGATACAAATAGATGGAGAGATATACCATGTTCCTGGATTGGAAGAATCAACATTGTGAAAATGACTCTACTACCCAAAGCAATCTACAGATTCAATGCAATCCCTATCAAACTACCACTGGCATTTTTCACAGAACTAGAACAAAAAATTTCACAATTTGTATGGAAACACAAAAGACCCTGAATAGCCAAAGCAATCTTGAGAACGAAAAATGGAGCTGGGGGAATCAGGCTCCCTGACTTCAGACTATATTACAAAGCTTCAGTAATCAAGACAGTTTGGTACTGGCACAAAAACAGAAATATAGATCAATGGAACAGGATAGAAAGCCCGGAGATAAACCCACACACATATGGTCACCTTATCTTTGATAAAGGAGGCAAGCATATACAGTGGAGAAAAGACAGCCTCTTCAATAAGTGGTGCTGGGAAAACTGGACAGGTACATGTAAAAGTATGAAATTAGAACACTCCCTGACACCATGCACAAAAATAAACTCAAAATGGATTAAAGACCTAAGTGTAAGGGCAGACACTATCAAACTCTTAGAGGAAAACATAGGCAGAACACTCTATGACATACAGCACAGCAAGATTCTTTTTGACCCAGCTCCCAGAGAAATGGAAATAAGAACACAAATAAACAAATGGGACCTAATGAAACTTAAAAGCTTTTGCACAGCAAAGGAAACCATAAACAAGACCAAAAGACAACCATCAGAATGGGAGAAAATATTTGCAAATGAAGCAACTGACAAAGGATTAATCTCCAAGATTTACAAGCAGCTCATGCAGCTCAATAACAAAAAAAGAACAACCCAATCCAAAAATGGGCAGAAGACCTAAATAGACATTTCTCCAAAGAAGATATACAGCTGGCCTACAGACACATGAAAGAATGCTCAACATCATTAATCATTAGAGAAATGCAAATCAAAACTACAATGAGACATCATCTCACACCGGTCAGAATGGCCATCATCAAAAAATCTAGAAACAATAAATGCTGGAGAGGGTGTGGAGGAAAGGGAACACTCTTGCACTGTTGGTGGGAATGTAAATTGATACAGCCACTATGGAGAACAGTATGGAGGTTCCTGAAAAAACTACAAATAGAACTACCATACGACCCAGCAATCCCAATACTGGGCATATACCCTGAGAAAACCATAGGTCAGAAAAAGTCATGTACCAAAATGTTCATTGCAGCTCTATTTACAATAGCCAGGACATGGAAGCAACCTAAATGTCCATCGACAGATGAATGGATAAAGAAGATGTGGCACATATATACAATGGAATATTACTCAGCCATAAAAAGAAATGAAATGGAGGTATTTGTAATGAGGTGGATGGAGTTAGAGTCTGTCATACAGAGTGAAGTAAGTCAGAAAGAGAAAAACAAATACAGTATGCTAACACATATATACGGAATCTAAGGAAAAAAAAAAAATGGCCATGAAGAACCTAGTGGCAAGACGGGAATAAAGACACAGACCTACTAGAGAATGGACTTGAGGATATGGGGAGGGGGTGGGGTGAGATGTGACAGGGTAAGAGAGTGTCATGGACATATATACACTACCAAATGTAAAATAGATAACTAGTGGGAAGCAGCCGCATAGCACAGGGAGATCAGCTCGGTGCTTTGTGACCACCTAGAGGGGTGGGATGGGGAGGGTGGGAGGGAGGGAGATGCAAGAGGGAAGAGAAATGGGAACATATTGTATATGTATAACTGATTCACTTTGTTATAAAGCAGAAGCTAACACACCATTGTAAGGCAATTATACTTCAATAAAGATGTTTAAAAAAAAAAGAATCAGTGCCAGATTTCAGACTCAGTATCAAAATGAGTCATCACTTGACTATTACTGCCCTGGCCCAAGCCGACATGGTCGCTCAGTGGGACTGCTGCCCTAGCCTCCTCACGGTTCTCTCTGCTCCCACCCATGCCCCTATCGTCTACTCCACACGGCAGTCAGAGCATCTCTGCAAATCCCTGTAAATGTAAGTCAGATCGTGTCACTTCTCAGCTCAGAACCCTGCGAGGCTGTCCCTGTCCCACATCATTTGGAATGACATCCACAATGCCTACATGTCCTACAAGCCCCAGCATGGCCTGGTCCCTGCCTCGCTTTCCAGGCTCATCTCTGATCACTCTCCATATTGACTTTCTTGCTGTTTCTTAAACACTCCCAGGACATTCCAACCTCAGGACTTGGCACTAGTCTTTTCCCTCATTCTCACATGGCATTATCCATCCCTTCACTCAGGTCTCTGCTCAAATATTACCTGCTAAGAAAGGCCTTCCCTGACCACCTTATCGTCAATGCACCATCTTCTACTCATCATTTTTAATGCTTTACTCTGCTTTGCTTCTACCACTTATCCCTACCTGACAGCACATTATCTATATTTTTTTGGTTGGTTTATCTCCCACGTTAGGATGAGCGCGTCCTACTAAGATACTGCTCTGAATCATGTGCTCTGTACAATCCCTGGCCCAGGGAAAGCCCTCATCCAATATATGTGGATGATTGTCTGGATGTCTGAGCCTAGACCCATGTTCTTTCCACTGTACCACTCATGGCTCCCAAACAGGGCTTGGGGAAGGGAGTACGGTAAAAATAGCAACAATGGGACTTCCCTTGCAGTCCAGTGGTTAAGACTCCATGCTTCCAATGCAGGGGGCGCGGGTTCTAACCCTGGTCAGGGAACTAAGATTCCACATACCGTGCAATGCAGCCAAAAAAAAAAAAAAAAAAAAGTAGGAACAACAAAGGTCAAGGTGGCGCTTTACTAAGAAGTAGGTGTGTGGGTCACGGAGACAAAAATCCCAGAACCTGATGGGGCTGAACAAAGTGGGGGCAGGAGGAGGAACCAGCATTGAGATTTTAGGATTTTAGCCTCTCTGATCTTTCTGCTTCCAACAAAGATGAAAACCAAACTGACCAACCAGTTCCGCGACCCTTAGATCAATGCCTGAACTTCCTCTCATGAACCTCAGGGGAGACAGATTTCACAACTGCCCTACAAATTCCCTTTCCCAAGTCTAATGACCATCAAAATAAGAAATCCCTGCCTTATTACAGGCATTAATTTCTCTTGCTGCAATTTAATCCCATTTCCTCCAAGAAACATACTGTGTAATTGAGAAATAAACAAGGGGGTAAACTGCTATGGAAATCTAACATCATTTACACAACTCAAGAGATTTTCTCCTGGACTGTAATTATGTGTCTCTTCTTAATCCCAGCTACCTCTCAGAAGCTAGCTCTTAGGGCTGAGCTTGGCAATCAACTTCCATAAAGATGCCACTTAGTGTATGTCTTTCCTAAGGGACACTATTGACAGAACCATTAAGAGGAGATATTCCTTGGTGGGAGGAAAGAAAACTCCTTTCTCAAACAATTCATTGCCCCTCTGCTAAAAGCACATTCACTATTCATTTTCACCATACTCAGTGATGTCCTTAGGAGCCCTGGAAGAACACTGGTCTGGCTACAAAACCCATTCTGGTCTTCAAAAAGAAAGCAGGCTATTCTCCCTCAGCACCACTGAAGATGGATGAAATTCCATCTTCATGGGTTCATTCCTTTTCAGTTAAACATTGCCCTCTTCAGGTTCTGCCTCTAAAATGTCAACAGCTGAAGATGAGAGAGACAAATCCTTAATGTCTCAGTGTAATGGGCATGTGTGGCTTCTGCTGAATCCTTCAGCCATCCTTCTTCTGATAGCTGCATCCATCTCATACATACATCTCAATTTTCTTGCAGTAACCATCATCAGTTGTATCAGTTAGTTTTTGCTGTAATAACGCTGCATAACAAACAATTACAAAAGCTTAGTGTTCACAGAAATAAGCTTTCATTGGTCATAGTCTGGAATAGTGTATGTCTATCTCATCTGGGCTTGCTCACACTTCTGGGGACCACCTGGCTGTTTGCTATTTCAGGGCAATTGGAGTGATTTGACTCTGTTCCATGTGTCTCTCATATTCCTGATATATTATTCTGTTGATGACAGAGGTGCAGGAGAGCATGCAAAACATTCAAGGTCTCTTGAGGTCTTGGCTCAGAAGTGATACATTCTTACCAGCTATTGAATAAATGCAAACTTAAACAAATACAAGGTCTTTTTTCCACTATCAAATTGGAAAGATGAAACAAATGTTGAGGCACAGGGTTGGTGAAATGGAATTGAATGTTCTCATATTTGGTAGAGAAAGAATCAACTGGTAAATTTCCCCATATGGTGACTTGGCAAATGTTCTGTCCCTTTGATCTGGACACAACACTTCTTGGGGTTTATCCTAAGCAAACAGAGAAGTGTACAAAGATCGGTGTACAAGTGCATCTAGTACAATAGGTAAAAGTTGGAAAAGTTAAATGTCGAACATTAGGAGATTGATGAAACAAAGTATAGTACTTATATGCAATGGAATATCACATACTATATATTATATATGGCATTATAAATGTCAAGAGATATTTACTCTGCAGTTGGGTAAGTATCACACGTTGAATGATTCTACTTTTGTTAAGAAAACACACATATATGTAGATACATAGTCACTGAAAAAAAAGTTTAAAGGAAGTACCAAAATATTCATTGCAATTATCTATCTCTGGGTAGAGAATTATGAGATATTTTATTTCTTTTTCTTGTCTATATTTTCTCATTTTTCTACAGCGGGCCTGTATTATTCACTTAATTTAAATCTTATTAGAATGTGTCTGGTTGCTCATTCTGCTGAGAGTTGCAAGCTCTCTAGCTTGCAACTTTTTCAGGAGTGTTTTGCCCACAGTGGACTCCAAACTCCCCTGTCCCCTTGACCCGGCCCTGATCACCAAGGCTGGCGTCATAACCATAACCCTCTTCAGTTTCATTATTGCAGTGGGTTTATAACCTTGTAACCATCTAATTCTGGGGTAGGAACTGCAGTGCCAGTGACCCCTGGCTCCCTAGCACCACCTGGCGTGTGTAGCCTGGTGACTATGCTTACGCCAGGGCTGTGGTTCTATTCTGGCTGCAGGAAACTAACCGGGCTCCTTTCTGCAAGAAGCAAAGTGAGGAGTGCCTTCCCAGCCCCAGAGCTGCCACTGACTATACCTTGGGAACAGGAGCCCTGTACAGAATGCACCAAGGAGCTCATTACTCAAATATGCCCAGTGGCAAACCATTTGCAAAGCGAGCAAGCTGTTTGTAGAGTGAATAATCACTCTAGCATTTGAGTTTCACTCACAAGGAATGTTAACAGCACATTGTAAACATTATTCATGTTAACATTGTTTTTTCAATCCTTCATCTTCAGAATGAAATGTTCCTTCATCTGTCCCTGATCCAAAACTTATATATACTTGAAAAAGTGTATCTGGTTAGCAACTAATGTTTTTCAATTTGTATTCCAATGTCTGTATTGGCTTTGATTTGGCTTAAAGTCTTGGCTGATCTTCCAAGACTGTGGGGTGACAGATTCTTTCAGAAACACAACTAGGATGAGCTGAGAGCAAAGATCAAATTTGAGGCTCATATGCTCTTCACTGAGATGTCCCGGGAGGTGACTGGACCTCTTTCTACCCTCCCCCTTCCATCTCTGTATGTTTTAATCCCTTTGACTGCCATTACAAAAATACCACAGACAGGGTAGCTCAAACAATGCACATTTATTTTTCATTATTCTCATGACTGGGAAGTCCAAGGTCCAAGATCTAAGATCAAAGGCAAGGAAGGAGAGAGGAATCTCCAGGGTCTATTTCGTAAGGGCATCAATCACTTTCATGAAGTCTCTGCCTTCATGACCTAATCACCTCCCAAAGGCTCCACCTCCACATATGATTACATTGGGAATCAGGTTTCAGTATATGAATATGGAGGGGACACAAACATTTAGTCTAAAGCATTGTACCTCTGTGTATGGGATTCAAGGGCCCTAAAGTCCCTGACTAATTTTTGTTTTCTCCA